>NC_084827.1:174839900-176202400 GCF_033115175.1 Lepus europaeus
ATCAACATGACTGTCTCCATCAGGTGACCCTGATCACCTGACTATGGTGGTATTTGTTGAGTTCCTCCCCCACAGATCATTCTTTTGTCCTCCTTTCCCACTGAATTCTTTAGAACAGAGTCACTGTGCACAAACTACACTTAATGAGCAGGGAGAGAGGCTCCCCTCCAGAGGGAAGAGTGAATTCATAAACTGTCCGAATCTTTCCACACAGGAAAGTGGTCAATTTCCCTACATGGATATATTGGGAATCCTCATTTATAGTCAGTTGTCTTGAGCTTGTCTCCAAAAAAAAAAATCAAACTCACTCACTCTCTCTCTCTCTCCCCTGCCCCTCATAAATGGCCAAGTCAGAGCCTGGGTTTCCCAGTTCCAAGTCTCATGCCTCTTAGTCCATCCACCACTCAATGGACCCCATCTGCAGCCTATAGGAAGTCTGCACAATGATCACTCTAGCCTCAGAGTCCTCAACTGATGAGGCAGCCTCATCCACCTCCTGAGGTCCTTCCATGATTTTAAGTGCTGCTGTCACCACATGGAGATGAATGCATATCAGATAAACATTCTAGACAGCTCTAGAATATCAGACACTAAAGCACATATGGATTTTCTAAAACTAGGCCAGCCAATGTGTGCATGAGAGAGGGAGAGAGAGAGAGAGAGAGCGAGTGAGCGAGCAAGAGAGCTCTTACAAGTCCTCTTTAAAGAAATATTAATGGAGGCATCTGGAAAACATCATGCTGAGTGAAATAAGCCAGTCCCAAAGGGACAAATATCATATGTTCTCCCTGATCGGTGACAACTAACCGAGCACCAAAAAGGAAACCTATTGAAGTGAAATGGACACTATGAGAAATGGTGGCTTGATCAGCCCTTGTCCTGACTGTTGATGAAAAATTTAATACTTTATCTCTTCTAGTATTTTTTTATCCACTTAATACTATTGGTTGAATTCTTTAATTAACACACAATTATTCTTAGGTGTTTAAATTTTAACTGAAAAGTGATCCCTGTTAAATATAAGAGTGGGAATAACAGAGGGGGAGATGTGCATGCTCAATCGGACTTGCCCCAAACGGTAGAGTTAGAAATATGCCAGGGGATTCCAATTCAGTCCCATCAAGGTGCCATGTACCAAGGCCATCTCACTAGTCCAAGTGATCAATTTCAGTTCACAATTGATCATACTGATAGGTCTAAGAGTCAAAGGGATCACATAAACAAGACTAGTGTCTGCTAATACTAACTGATAGAATAAAAAAGGGAGGCCAGCGCCGTGGCTCAACAGGCTAATCCTCCGCCTAGCAGCGCCAGCACACCAGGTTCTAGTCCCGGTCAGGGCGCCGGATTCTGTCCTGGTTGCCATTCTTCCAGGCCAGCTCTCTGCTGTGGCCAGGGAGTGCAGTGGAGGATGGCCCAAGTCCTTGGGCCCTGCACCCCATGGGAGATCAGGAGAAGCACCTGGCTCCTGCCTTTGGAACAGCGCAGTGTGCCGGCCGCAGCATGCCAGCCACGGTGGCCATTGGAGGGTGAACCAATGGCAAAAGGAAGACCTTTCTCTCTGTCTCTCTCTCACTGTCCACTCTGCCTGTCAAAAAAAGTAAAAAAAAAAAAAAAAAAAAAGAAGAAGAATAAAAAAGGGAGAGAACGATCCAACATGGGAAGCAGGATACACAGCAGACTTGTAGAATGGCAGATGTCCTAAAGAGTACTCTGGCCTCAGAATCAACCCTTAAGGCATTCAGATCTGGCTGAAGAGCCCATGAGAGTATTTTAGGCATGGAAAGCCAAGACACTCAGGCAAAAAAAAAAATGACCTAAATGAAAGATCTCTGCGAGTGAGATCCCAGTGGAAAGAACAGGCCATCAAAGAAGGAGGTACCTTTCTCTGAAGGGAGGAGAGAACTTCCACTTTTACTATGACCTTATCTAAATAAGATCAGAGTTGGCGAACTCAAAAGGCTTCCATATCCTTGGCAGCTCATGGCAAGAGCCTAGGGTGATTACTGACACCATAAACAAGAGTGTCAATTTGTTAAGTTAACAACAGGAGTCATTGTGCACTTGCTCCCCATGTAGGATCTCTGTCCTTAATGTGTTGTAGTATGCGAATTAACAGTATAACTAGTAATCAAACAGTACTTTACACTTTATGTCCTGTGTTGGTGCAAACTGTTGAAATATTTACTTAGTATATACAAAATTGATCTTCTGTATATAAAGATAATTGAAAATGAATCTTGATGTGAATGGAATGGGAGAGGGAGTGGGAGATGGGAGGGTTGTGAGTGGGAGGGAAGTTATAGGGGGAAAAAAGCCACTGTAATCCAAAAGCTGTACTTTGGAAATTTATATTTATTAAATAAAAGTTAAAAAAATAAAGATACATTAAAATATTTTGAAACTATCTTGTCCTGATTTGCTCCCCAATGTAAGGTATTATCGCTTAAAATGAGGACAATAGAGATCAATGTGAGCAATGAACGTTAACACACAGCCACATGACAAGTGCCCTCCAAGGAGTCCCGTCAATAAACACATAGGAGCAGACAGGAGGAATTTGCTTTTAGTAAAGAATGCCCGCAACCAGAAAGGCAGCTGGGCATATTGGACTACTGTTGCTTTCATTTTTTTTAAAGATTTTTTATTTATTTATTTGACAGGCAGAGTTACAGACAGTGAGAGAGAGAGAGACAGAGAAAAAGGTCTTCCCTCGGTTGGTTCACCCCCAAAATGGCCGCTATCGCTGGAGCTACGCTGATCCGAAGCCAGGAGCCAATTGCTTCCTCCTGGTCTCCCTTGTGGGTGCAGGAGCCCAAGCACTTGGGCCATCCTCCACTGCCTTCCCAGGCCACAGCAGAGAGCTGGAGTGGAAGAGGAGCAACCAGGACTAGAACCCGGCACCCATATGGGATGTCAGCACTACAGGTGGAGGATTAACCAAGTGAGCCACGGCACCAGCCCCAACTGTTGCTTTCACCATCAACTGCTATGTCTCTGCCTTCTGGAAATATTATCTCAACTTCCTTTGACAAAAAGACCTCCTTCCAGTCCTGGGCCACATGTTTGCATGGGACTACCCATGGACGCATGTCCCTGGCCTGGACAAACAGCAGAATCCAACCCCCTTGACAGCAAAGACTGGTTCAGAGAGGCACATGGAACCACATCAGTCCAGCCAAAGCCCATCCCAGGACTTTCCAGAGCAGCTGGAATGGGGGCTCTCTGTTCCCCTGGGATTGCTGGCCACAAAGATGCTATGAGCTGGGAGCTACCAAGGTCTGGTATCTGAAAATGAAGCCATTACCGAGGAGAGTGGAGCTGAGAAATGCAGAGTGACTGAGCTAAGCCACCAAAGACTCCTGGGCCTTCATCATCCAGTCACTTCCTCTCCTGCTGACACTATTTGAACTGGGATTTCTGATGCTTGCAACCTAGAGAGTTCTAACTAAATACCACAAATGTGGAAGAACTCTCACCTGTCCTGGTCTTCCAACCTCTAGGGCCTTCAGCTTTCTTGTCTGGAAGATGGAAAAATGAGAAGTCACTTGCTCACTAAAGTCCCTATAGGCATTCCCATATTTATGATACTATATGTCTATCCAATAACACACACACACACACACACACACCATTGTATTCCTGGTCTACTCACATACATGCAAACACAGAGATGCACACTCATCTTAACATCAGTACTTCTATTGGCTTTTAGCCATGGTGAGTCGAGTTTCCAGGCTGCATTTCACAAATGACTGTGCAAACTAACTATAATCTTTAAAAGCTCATTTTGCTTTTAGAGGACTTCTTTAAGTTAAATCATAAAATTGCACTTTAAACAAATGATTATTTCTGAACGTATTAAGCAAAATCATTAAGCCATGCAGAAAAACTGCTTCTGATCTAAATAAGACTGGTTTTATGAGTCCACCTTAAAATAATGGTCCAGCCATCTAAGATGTCTTAGTGGCCAGAATTTAAAATGACACCACCATCACCATTAACACTTCACAATTTCAATTCATTCCACATGGTCTTCAACGGAACAAAATGTTTCTGAGAACTGGGACCAACACTTTGTATAACGGATTCCTCCTACAGCACAGAGATGAGCAGACACCTGTGAAGAAAGCCCTACCTTTGGAGACAGGAGATCCCAAGCTCAACTACCCCGCTGTATGGCCTTGAACAAGAATCTCTGTCCAGGGGCTGGCGCTGTGGCAGAGCACGTTAAAGCCCCGGCCTGAGGTGCTGGCATTCTGTATAGGCACCAGTTTGAGTCCCAGCTGCTCCATTTCCGATCCAGCTCTCTGCTAATGTACCTGGGAAAGCAGCAATGGATGCGTCCAAGTGCTTGGGCCCCTGTACCCATGTGGGAGACCTGGAAGAAGCTCATGGCTTCAGATCAGCTCAGCTCTGGCCATTGCAGCCATTTGGGGAGTGAACAGTCAATGGAAGACCTCTC
The DNA here is from genome assembly GCF_033115175.1 of Lepus europaeus. Classification (NCBI taxonomy): domain Eukaryota; kingdom Metazoa; phylum Chordata; class Mammalia; order Lagomorpha; family Leporidae; genus Lepus; species Lepus europaeus. The sequence continues at coordinate 174,844,366 of NC_084827.1, forward strand.
TCTCTCTGTGTGTCTCTACCTCTCCCTGTAACTCTGTATTTCAAATAAATAAATAAATATTTAAAATAAATTAAAAAAGAATCTCTGTTCAGTTCCCACTCTAATCTCATCACCTATGACCTACAGTAAATGTCCCATCCAAAGAAATGTGATGATTCAAACACAAAATATAAGGGGGGCCAGCACTGTGGCACAGCAGTGAAGTGCCAGCATCCCATATGGGTACCAGTTCAAGACCCGGCTGCTCCACTTCCCATCCAGCTCTCTGCTATACCCTGGGAAAGCAGTAGAGGATGGCCCACGTCCTTGGGCCCCTGCACCCATGTGGGAGACCTGGAAGAAGCTCCTGGCTCCTGGCTTCGGATCGGTGCAACTCCGGCCATTGTGGCCAATTGGGGAGTGAACCAGAGGATAGAAGACCTCTCTCTCTCTCTCCCCCTCTCTCTCTGCCTCTCCTCTCTCTGTGTAACTTTGATTTTCAAACAAATCTTTCAAATATAATAGATAGATGGATGGATGGATGGATGGATGGATGGGACAGGCCCTAGCATGCAGCCATTCACACAGGGAGCTGAACCCTGAACTCGACTCTGAATTCCATAAGAACACACATGCTATCAATCCCCCATGCCTGCTCCACGGAGGACTGTCTTCCATGCTTTGCAACACCCAGAGACCCGTGGAGGGAGGTTCAGCAAATTATAATCCTAACTCTCACACTCATCTCTTTGGCCTTCACTTTCTTCTGCAAAATTAGTGAATTGGTCAGGGTGAATTCCAGGGTCCTCCTTGCAGCTCTAAAAGTCTATGAAATGCATTGCTCTAAACGTCTATACAATGCATTGCTGTAAAGTTTATGAAATGCATTGCTGTTGTAGCCAACCCTCAGAAATCACCTGTGGAAGGGTGACATCCCCAGATTATTAACATTGCATTGAAAAATGAAGAACCTCATTGTTCCTCTCTCCCAAAAGTCCACACTTCGGTGTCACACGGTGAACAGGACAGGGTTGGGAGGGTCTGAGTTGTGTGAACAGAGTTAGGTGCTGAGCCAGAGTTTGTGCTGAGCCTGGGGCCCTGACCATGCAATTGTTTTCTCTACATCTATGGCCTCAAATCGTCCAGAATTACCGGAACCGCCAGCTCCCTGATGGTGCTTTGTTTGCTTACTTGTTTATTTGTTGGGGGAGTGGGAAGTGGAGACCTGCGCATTAGGAGCCAAGCTGAGCCCCTGAAACACCCCATTCACACTCCCTCGCAAACCTCATGCTAAACCTCACCATCTAAACTCAAACCCTGAGGATGCTCCCAAAGGCTCAGGTTATGGGAAGCGGGTAGCCGGGTGCTGGTTGCTAAGCAACAAGTGATCTTCAGTCCTTCAGCCCTGCTGCAGCTTCTCTGTGAGTACAGGGGTCCCACCCCTCAGCCCACTCAGACTTCTCATGTATTCTGAGCTCATTAGAAACGAGCGCATGAGTGCCCTCCAGCCATCCCCAGGAGCTGGTCCTCTCATAAACAGCTCGGCTGGGATGGGCTGGCTCTCTTTCCCCGTGCCTGACAGCCGCCAGGCCCTGGGAGAAGGGAATTGTGCAGGGCATGTAAGGGTCGCCTGGCCAGACACCAAAGACTCTGCTCGGGCCCCGTGCAGCCCTCCTGATCTGGGCGGCTCTGCATAACTTCTTCCAGCTTTCTGGCCTCCGTTTCCTCTTTAGTGAAGAGGGCGACTGGACCGATGACATCCAGGGCTACTTCTGCAAGGTGGCTCGAGCGCTCTGTTTCTCCCAGAGGAGCCCAGCTGGCCACCAGAACCAGATGAGGCACGAGTCGGCAGAGGGCCCGGCTCTCCTGAGAGGTGGGGCCTTTCCCTGAGGAGGCCGTGGAGGGGGGCCAACAGAACGCCATGGGATCTTGGCTACAGAGCAGGCTGGAGTGGAGCTTCTGGGATCCTGGGCCAGACAAGGACAGGCGCAAGGAGAAAGCCGTCCGGCTGTGAGCTGAGGCTGCAAGTAGGCACCCAGGGAGGACACTGGGCTCGGGTTGTGTAAGAAGATAACACAGATGGAAAACCATCTGGTGGCTCCTCAGAAACATAAAATATAGAATCACCGTATGACCCAGACTCTCCACTCTTACATATATACCCAAAAGAAATGTGAACAGACTCAAACAAATATTGTACAGGCGTGTTCACAGCAGCCAAAGCGTAGAAACGGCTCATATGTCCATCAGCAGATGGAAAACAAAAGCGTGGTGTATACACACATGTGGAATATTATGCCATCGTGAAAAGGAACATAGTACTGATATATGCTGCTACACAGACAAATCTCAAATGCATCATGTCAAATACAAGAAGCCAGACACAAAAGATCACATATTGTATTACTCTAATCACATGAAATACCAAGAACGCACAAATCCACAGACACAGAACGCAGATTGGTGGTTGCCAGGGATTTTGGTGGGAGAAGCAGGAAATGGGGGAACAGTGCCTAGTCAGCATTATGATTTCCTTTGAGGATGATAAAAATGCTTTGGAACTAGATCATGAACGTACTAAATGCCACTGCTTTGCTTTAAAATGGTTACTTTGGGGGCTGTGCTGTGGTGCACCAGGTTAAAGCCCTGACCTGCTGCGCAGGCATCCCATGTGGGCACCAGTTCAAGTCTCGGCCACTCCACTTCTGATCCAGCTCTCTGCTATGGCCTGAGAAAGCAGTAGAAGATGGCCCAAGTCCTTGGGCCCCTGCACCTATGTGGGAGAACAGGAAGAAGCTCCTGGCTCCTGGCTCCAGATTAGCTCGGCTCCGGCCATTGCAGCCATCTGGGGAGTGAACCAACAGATGGAAGACCTCTCTCTTTCTCAGTCTCTACCTCTCTCTGTAACTCTTTCAGACAAATAAAATCAATGTTTTATTTTTTTAAAGATTTTTATTTATTTATTAATTTGACAGGTAGAGCTACAGACAGTGAGAGGTAGAGACAGAGAGAGGTCTTCCCTCCACTGGTTCACTCCCCAAATGGCCACAACAGCCGGAGCTGTGCCAATCCAAAGCCAGGAGCCAGGTGCCTCCTCTGGGTCTCCCATGTGGGTGCAGGGCCAAAGCACCTGGGCCATCCTCCACTGCTTTCCCAGGCCACAGCAGAGAGCTGGATGGGAAGAGGAGCAGCCGGGACTAGAACCGGCGCCCATGTGGGATGCCGGCGCCACAGGCGGAGGATTAACCTAGTGTGCCACGGCGCCAGCCCCCTAAAATCAATCTTTTAAAAAACGCTACTTTTACATTATGAGGATCTATCTCAATAAAAACGTTTTAACTGTCACAGACACAGCGGATAGGTCTTGGGGTCATGAGGAGCCATGGGCACAGCAGGATCATCCATCGTCTGGGACGGCAGCACAGGCAACACTCCCGGATGTTGCTCTCTGGGCACGAAGCTTCCTCCTACTGTGTGGTGGTCAGAGCACGCACAGAGAAGGAGGAGAAGGAGGAGCCACTTCTTTTCAGGTGCTGGCAAGCGCATCCCGCGGGTAGCGGCCCTTCATTGGAAGAAGGAGGTAGTCTACAGGTGGGCCCTGAACAGAACAAAGAGCCCTTCTGGGAAGGAAGAACCGACTGCAGCCGAGGGTATTTTTAAGGGCTCCACGTGCAAGTGGAAGGCAGACATGGGGGTGGGGGAACAGATGGGCTGAACAGTCCCCACCAACAGCCTGGTCGCCTGCCCTTCTGGGTCTCCCGGACCACATGTGCATGTCAACCTTTTGTCCACATGTGCGGGAGAAAGAACAGAAGACGCATGAGTGAGTGCTCACGCTAGCAGGGAGTTCTGGGTTCTGGAGAGAGGGTTTCGGAGGTCCTCGAACTCAACACAGACCAGCAAAGCGTCTGCAGGCTCCGCTGGAAGACAGGGGAGCAGAGGAAGCAGCCTAACATCGCCTTGCAGTGTGTAACAAGTTCATGTTCAGCGTCGTATATTAAGGTTGGACATGATAATACATGTTTTGTTTGGGATACAAAAGGGAGGCTGACTTCCTACCCTCCCTGAGTAAAAGGAAAAAAATATTACATTTACTTCTCTCCAGCTGAGTTTATTTGGGGCCTCACAGAAATGCTAATATTAGTTCTCACTTCTCTGTCTCTCCTATTGTTTCTCTCATTAAGAGGCTTTTCTATAGAAATAAAAGAACTCCATTTTGAACAACCCCTCCCCCCCAAAAAAGCCAATGGCCAATTTTAAAGAGAGAAAATGAAGACAGAGAACCACAAAATTCCCTGGCCAGAAGAAAGGAGGCTGCTCTCAGGGGGAAAGAGCTAAAAATATAATTGGAAATTAAAGCATAAGGGAAATTTGCATTTTGCTGAATATTAAGCCTGTCTTTGTGCCCCGGCCTGGATGAAGAACACATTTTGAAATCAGACCATTTCACCATCCAGGACTTTTAAGAAATACTCTGTTATCCACTAATGCCACTCAAATTACCTTGGTGATTTCAGCAAAATACTAAGGCAACCATGCCAGCTATTAAAGGAAAATGTGCTGAGTGGTTCTTTTTTTACAAACGAAATGAAGAATCTTGATAAAATGCTTGCAGTGTTCTAGCCTCAATAAAAAGTCAAGAGAAATTAAAAGTATCCAAATATGAGTTAGAGAATCTGGGCCAGCGCTTCTAAAGATAGCCATAAACTAGGGCTATTCTTAATTGTAGGTTCCAGAGAAGATATCATGGGATCGGTCCTATCAACATAAACCTTGGCCAAAACAGACTTCTCCAAAAGCAAACTCGTGGCTTCGATCAGATCCTTCTCAATATATTGTCCAGTATGGTAATCAAACATAAGAGCTCTAATCAAGTCCATCAACCATCCTATTGATGACCTTGGCTAAATAAGAACCAAAGATTATAAGCTTCTAAAGGATAAAAAATTCCCACACAAAGTAAAAAGAGCCACGATAAAGAAAAAATATTTGGGGCCGGCCCTGTGGCATAGCAGGTAAAGCTGCCACCTGCAGTGTTGGCATCCCATATGGGCGCCAGTTCGAGTCCCAGCTGCTCCACTTCTGATCCAGTTTCCTGCTAATGCACCTGGGAAGACCGCAGAAAATGGTCCAACTGCTTGGGCTCCTTCCACCCACATGGGAGACTCAGAAGAAGCTCCTGGCTTCAGATCGGCCCAGATGCAGCCATCTGGGGAGTGAACCAGCAGATAGAAGATCTCATTCTCATTCTCTCTTTCTCTCCCTCTCTATTTCTCTCTCTCTCTCTAATTCTTCATTTCAAATAAATAAATCTTTAAAAAAAAATCTGACACAATTCCCTTGATTAACAAAGAGCTATCACAAATCAATGAAAAGAGTGCAACCCAAAGAAAATCAGGCAAAAAAAAAAAATCCAAACTTGACTGAGCATCCTACACTGGAGCCATTTCACAGCCCAGGCTGGCTCCTGGTGCCTTAGCTCACGCCCAGAAGGTTCCATGTATCCAACCAGCTTCTCCTTCCTCCATTCCAGTAGCTCTTCTACTGGTAGTTAGCTTTTTTTTTCCACTAAACTCTTTACCTAGAATAGTTAATCCTCTGTATATAATGTTAAATGAAAAAAGGCAGATAACTTCTTACAGAATTTCTTGACAGGTGTGAACCATCCCCCAGGCAAACATATCCATACAAAGGCATCTTGGGACAGGACAGCCACATAGTTTTGAAACTACTCTTAGAGCCCAGGTTAGGAATCCTAGAACTATCTCCATGAGAAATTCTATCCTGGTTTTTGGAATCCTTGTCCTGTCAACATGTGCTTGGGAGAACTGCATTTCCCTGTCTCCCTCTTCCATGCCACTCTAAAAGATAAGCTCCAAAGGGTCTAGAATAGCCAAAAACAGAACAAACTCACAGAACTCACACAACCTGATTTCAAGACTTACTCAAAGCTACAGTCATTGCAAGACAATGTGGGACTGGTAAAAAGATAGACACCCATTCAATGGAATAGTCCAGAAATGGACTCATATATATGACCAAGTGATGTTCAATGAAATAATTCGGTAGAGATGGTCTGATCAACAAATATTTCTGGAACAATGGACTATCCATGTGCAAAAACAATGAACAAAATTACACGAAGTTGCCCCATCTACAAATATTACCCCCAAAATAACAGACCTAACTATGAAACCTAAAACAATACATGAGAAAACTTGGAAGGAAAACAGAAAGGAATTTTTGTTCAGTGTTAACAAAACATCTAACCCTTTGGTTAGATGAATATTTCTTAGGACATAGAAAAAGCACAAAACATAAAAGAAAAATATTAGTAAATCTGACTTCATCAAAATTAAAAGGTTGCCCTTTGAAAAATACTGTTAAGGAAACAAAAAACCACAGTTTGAAAGTATTTGCAAATCACATATTGAACAAAGGATCTGTAACCAAATGATGGGAAAACTTCACAGCTCATTTGAACAGATACTTCATCAAAGAGGCGAGAATGGCAAATAAAACCTAAAATGATGTTCAGAATCATTAATCATTATGAAAATGTAAATTAAAACCACAATGTGATATCACGCACTTATCGGAAGAGCTAAATATGCACCACCAACAACACAGCAAGAATTGGCAAGCAACTGGCATTCTCATTTCTTGCTGATAGGAAGGTAAGAGTATAGCTATTCTGGAAAAGAGTTGAGCAGTGTCTTATAAAAGTTTCCTGTGCATTTATTGTATAGCCCAGTAATCCTACAAAATCCTATGGATTGACTCAAGAGAAATGAGACATATGAATCTTTAAGGCAACTTGATCCATCATCATCAAAAATTGGCAACAAACCAAATGTCATCAGGTGGTGAACAGATAGCCAAACTGCGGCACATCCATTCAAGTGGGCGACTACTCAGCGATGGTAAGAAGCCAGGCTCTGGCACATGGAACGACCTGGATCAACCTCAGAAGCCACTGTGCAAAGGAGGAAAAGCACATGTGGGATTATAGTCAGATGCCATGTGGCAAAGACCATGCTACAGGGGCAGAAATCAGAACAGTAGGCGCCAGGGGCTGGGGAGATGTGGGTGATCCCCGTGAGGCCGCCTGCCTAGCCCACACAGTTAGCCTGACTGCTGGCAGGCAGCAGGAGCCCCAGACGCGTCTCCCCCACCCCCGCCTTCTTCCAATCAGGTAAACAGCGCCCAGGCGTGGCCCAGGCACACCTGGAAAGCTACCCTAGCTGAGTGACCTTCAAGCTGATTGAAGAAGCATAGTGGCACCAATACTGGCTTCATCCTATAGAATTAGTGTTGCCCTGAAGTAGTTACCCCACCTGCCTGCCCTTTGAAAGGTGTGCTTGCTTGTTAATAAAGTGGACATGTTCACCGAAACTTGTCTCCAGAACGCTGTCACCCCACCCGTGCCGACAATGCGTGGGCACGTGGGATGAGCCTGCAGGGAGACGGCTGGCTACCCAGGGGCAGGAGGACATCGACGGGAGTGAGCGTGTGGCAGTTACACAACCGTGCCAAAACGCAGAGGTGGGGGCTGAGAAGAGCCACGCTTGTCATATGTAAGTGACACCTTAACAAATGTAGTAATGCTGTGAAAAGTGTCTAGGAACCCTTCGTGGAGGGGCATGTTGATCTGAAGTTGCAGGCTAGGTTTTCTTTTCATTGCCCTCTATGAAATCTTCCCTTTCTGAGGTCACGCCCTGAGGGCACATTTAAAACACTTTCTCTGCTCTAATGCATCCATTTTTCTTGAAAAATTAAGCACAGGACTTTGTTCCAAAAGACTTTTTTGCAAAACTGTGACCCAAACACTCTGGGAAACCAGAGATCCTTTCCCCTTGGCCCTATCAGCCGACTTGCTGCAGACCCAGGGAAACCGGGACAACACACTTGTCGTGTTTGGGGATTATTTCCATGGCACAATGTCTTCCATAAAGGAGTTTCAATCCACCTGAGAGACCCAAAAGCAATTACGAAGCCTCCTTTAAATTAACCAGGAGACCCAGATAAGCACCAGCAATGAAATTTGCTTTCAGGGGCTGTGAGCTGAAAAGGCCAGACACGCTTCCCTTTAAGTGTACCGATGTCATTTCTCAAACCCTCACTCTTCATCCCAACCTTACAGCTTTCCCTAAACTGGACCCACTGGAACTGCGACAGCTAGCTCTCCCCTGCCCCAACCCCACCAGTCTGTCCTCACCTTGAAATCTCAAGCCAGGGAGTGGTCAGAGGCGAGGAGAGTAGAGAAAAGTAATGACACTCAAAGCCACAATGCCTGGACTCACCTGGCAAACACCCAGCTAGAGGACCCCAGCTTCCTTAGCCATTAAACGGGGGGGCCGTATCCGTTTGGAGAAAAAGAGCAGCCTGGGTTGAAAGAGGACCAGCTCTGTGGCAGGTGTTACAAATGGGTCTCTTACCCCCACCCCCATCCTATTCATGAATCAGGAAATGGTGTGTAGGGAAGACAGTAACTCCGTCCTGGGTCCTCACCCAGATTCCACATCCCCCCAAGTCACCCTGCCCTTTCCTGCGGCGTGCACCTGCCTGGGGACAGAGCACGATGTGGCGTCCACACTCACCAACGGCACCAAGGGTGTGGACTGGGGAGCTGACGGCAAATGAAAAGTCCAGGTCTGCACAGGGAGACTCTGGAGAGTCTAGCGATTTGAAGCCCAGGGCTCTGTTTCTCTTTCTCCTTGGGTCAGCCCGGACGGACGTGGGGGTCAGCTCTAATCATCAGGAGGAGAGGCTGGGAGGGCAGGAAGAGGAACAGGGCGAAGGGGGAGGAGCCTGCCGCGGAGCCTCCAAAATCACATTGGGAAAACGAACTCTTTACAGGAACACTCACATTTGGGAGAGGGTCAACAAATTGCCTCCTTATCAAAGCCGCATAATAACCACGTGCAGCTCTGCAGGCCAGGTGTCTGTGGCCACTGCCCAGCCCTGCCACTGTGCATACTACAGCCTCATGGGTGTGGCCTGAAGTTGGAATTTGACGTGATTGTAATGCATGTAGTTCTCGTTTTTCTTTCCACACATTTACAGATGTTAAAACTCATTCTTAGCTGGGAGGATAAACTGGTCCATGCTTCAGAATCCTTCTTCAGGTCACGGAGAAAGTAAAAACTGGGGCAAGCACCTGCGGTGCAGGAAATTAAGCCACCGCCTGCAGCACCAGCATCCCAATTGGGCACTGGTTTGAGTCTCCGCTGCTCTGCTTCCCATCCAGCCTCCTGCTAATGCACATAGGAAATCAGTGGAAGAAGGCGCAAGTGCTTGGGCCCCTGCACCCATCTGAGAGACCTGGAAGAAGCTCCTGGCTTTAGCCTAGTCCAGCCCAAATGCCTGTAACAGCCATTTGGGGAGTGAATAAGTGAATGAAAGATCTCTCTCTCTCCCCCTCAATCTCTCTCCCCCTCTTCTTTAAAATAACTATAAATCATTTTAAAAACGAAAACTTAATCAGAAATACTAAAATCCAGGGATACTACATACCATCTTTTTTTTTAAGATTTATTTATTTGAAAGAGTTACAGAGAGAGGTAGAGACAGAGAGAGATGTCTTCCATCCACTAGTCACTCCCCAAGTGGCCACAATGGCCGGAGCTGAGACCAATCTGAAGCCAGGAGTCAGGAGCTTCTTCCAGGTCTCCCACGTGGGTGCAGGAGCCCAAGTACTTGGGCCATCCTCTGCTGCTTTCCCAGGTACATTAGCAGAGAGCTGGATCAGAAGTGGAGCAGCCAGGACTCAAACCAGCACCCATATGGGATGCTGGCACTGCAGGCCAGGGCTTTAACCCACTGCACCACAGTGCCAGCCCCCAAACCACCTACTGAAAGATACTTTGCACTTCCCAAAACAGAGATGGCACCAGAGAGTATTCTTAAATGCTAATGTCTGCATGTGCACCCCTCCTGATCACAGCCCTGGCCCACAGGTCCATATTTGCCCCATGAGACCCAGAGAGGTACCCCACTCAAGCTGGTCAAGTTGTTCAGCAGCATTTACAGAGAGCCAACTGTATGCAGAGCCTGCACTTGGCACCTGTGTGCCCTGACTCACCTCAGGGCAGAGCTGCTTTGGCTGGGGGAGCAGGAAGGGGCCCCTCCTTTTGCACACAAGGCCTCTGAGATGCACATCACAACCGCTGACTGCAGCGCATTCGATTAAAAACTATTAGTAACTCCTTAACCTGCTCAAGGCGCCCAGTGCACGTTCCAGTTGCACATTGTGAGAGGAGCCAGAGGCAGCCCCAGTGGAAGTGAACACTTTCCATCAGGTGTCACCTGTAGGCCAGGCACTGGGCTAGCCTTTTCCAACACCAGGACAAACGTCACAGTTGGCACCCGGGTCCCATGTTCACAGATGAGGAGCTAAGCCTCAGAGGAAGGAACTCCTTATCCAAGGGTACCCTGAAACAGATTCCAGCCCAGGACCGATGCCCACTGCAAGTCCACTTAGAGATGAGAAACTGAAACCACTTGTGAGCCAGGAAACCAGGACTCCAGACCTGGGCACCTCTCAGATGACAATGACCAAGCACAAGTACGATGAGGGCTCTCCCGTTTCCCTGCCATGTGCTAGGTGCAAGGCAGGCCCTGGGGGAGACAGGAGAGCCTCAGCAGACAACTGAGTCACCTGGTGAGCATTTCAAAGTCACCAGGGCCTGCGCCCTGCTCCAGGACAGCAACTCAGAATCTAGGGGACAGGAAGTTGGATGGAGCCTATCACTCACACATGTTCAAGCTCCCAGGTGATGCTAGTAGGTAGCCAGGGTGGGCAGCCAATGTGGGTGAGGCAGGGAAGAGGGTAAACTTGAAGTCAGACTACTAAGCTTTGCCGTGCTCCTGGGTCTTGTGTTTGGGGCCAGGCTTGTGCAGCGGCTGCCTCTGTCATGCAGCCCTGACCACAGCTGCCTCCTGGGCTGATAAGGATATCTAAAAATACAACGCAGGATTCTGCTGCCTGACTCAAATGCCCTTCAACTTCAGACTAGGTTTCCTTTCTTGTTCGATGTTTGCGAAATGAGGGCATAAACAAAGCCATTTTCGATGGCACCATGTCATATGAGAGGCTTAAGCAAAGACGCCGAAGACAAGAATACATGTTTGTCAAGGGGCCAAGCTGGGAGAAGTGATGTTTCCGAAGAAGGCACCAAGAAGATGACGCACAAAATAAGAAAATCACTGTAATAACACCATGAAAATCAACCAACCATTGCCTCTTTTCTTAAAATACTAATCAGAATTTTGACAAGGCTTTTTTTTTTTTTCACTTCAAAGGAAAACTTCAAGTCACTGCAGATTTCCTGAGACATGGTTTATGCAATAAAACAAACTATGCATTTATAAAAATCATAACACAATTAGTCGTGTTCAAAACATGTTGTAGCGCGAGTCTTCTGCTCGAGAAATCTGAGTTTTTTCCTTGAAGGGGAACAACCAGACACCAAATAAATCGGCCCAGTCATATTCTACACAGGAGAACTGCAATCCTTGTCTTAGCACACCTTGTGTCTGTGGAACACTTTACTTTTTTTTCAAAATGTCTAAGAGTTAGCTCCCAACCGGCACTGTAGCATAGCGGGTGAGGCCTCTGCCTGCAGTGCCAGCATCCCATATGGGCGCCGGTTTGAGTCCCGGCTGCTCCACTTCCGGTCCAGCTCTCTGCTATGGCCTGGGAAAGCAGCAAAAGAAGGCCCAAGTGTTTGGGTCCCTGCACCTGCGTGGGAGACCCGGAGGAAGCTCCTGGTTCTGGATCAGCGCAGCTCCAGCTGTTGTGGCCATCTGGGGAGTGGACCAGCGGATGGAAGACCTAAGACCTCTCTCTCTCTCCCTCCCTCTCTCTCTCTCTCTCTCTCTCTCTGCCTCTGCCTCTCTGTAACTCTGCCTTTCAAATAAATAAATCTTTAAAAAAAAGTTAGCTCTATATCCTTCTTTATACTGATGAAAAACACGTTACTATGTTCTCACTCGTGAGTTGCATCATTCCTATAAAGAAAATCAAACAAAGATTATTAGTCCACTTAAGAAATATGAACACTGAAGTTCATGGCTATGAAATGATACTCCCAAGGTCACAAAAAGCTATTGGAAAAGCCAGAGAAAGAAGTAACGTCCTTGACATCTCAGCTGGTATGCGACATTTTGCGCACATCACGGTGTGTGTGTGTGTGTGTGCGCGTGCACATGTCGGCCAGTAGAGAAGATGAGACTGCAGGAACTAGAATTCTGTGTTGCTGTTAGCCATCCTCAATTGAAAATAGGTTCATCTGAAGCAGAGCTGTTGTTTCAAGTCAGCATGTTTAATCAGCAGGGAGGATTATGGAATCAGCTCAATGAGTAAGATTCACTTGCATAAAAAGCAGCTCCCAGCCCTTTCTTTGCCTCCAAGTACAGAAATTGACACATTTTTATTATAATTCCAAAGAAAACACTCCCTGGGGAACATGTAATAAAAAAAAAAAAAAAACAGTGACCGCTTGAATATTTGGCGAAGAATTATTTCAGTAAAATAGCTCTACAAACAAAATAGTACCTATTTAAATAGTCCCTAGTTTTCATGGATAGCCCAAAAGAAGGGAGGCATCTCTACCATTCAGAAAAAAAAAAAAAGAAAGAAAGAAAGAAAAGAGGGCCCAGCAGCCACCACCTGTGACACCTGTAACACCTGCCGGCTTGCCCAAATGAACAAGAAAAACAAAAGCGTCTCACTTTAAAGTGTGTGTGTGGGGGGGGGGGGGCTTTTTCAAACCAAACAGAAACACCTGAATTTCTTTTATTTCGCCTCCGTTTGCTTGGCCCCATGGTAAAAACACCTGCAGCAAGGTCTGGGGATTGTAACTCCAAGGTGGACGGCCCTGCTGCAGCTTTGGCTCTGCTGTGCCTTTGTATCCAGCTGAGCACAGCCAGACGCACTCAGGGTTTTCAAGCAAGGCCGGCTTCAGAATTCACCCAACCCTTTTTGATTGGCAGGACTCAAAGAGGCCACACAGATGGCAATGGCAGGGCCAAAGCTGCACTACCTTCTCAGCCCTGCACCAATTCCAGCCCGAACCCTTACTACCAATGTGGCACTGGGACAGTCCCTGAGCTATTCTGCATGTCACTTATAAAACGGCAGACGGGGCCAGCACCTAGAGCACAGGACCCCGCAAGGGCCAGGGCATAGCCAAGCCCACTGCAAAGTCCATATTGCTGGCATCTGGCAAGCGCTGGAGACAAAGTTTTGTCACCACCATCATCATCATGTCTCTGTGAACTAGATTTCCCTGTAGCTCTTTGCAATCAGCGACTTTCTCATTATTGAAGATATATAAGTATGGCAAGATGACCTGGGATATATTTTAAGTGTTGATGATTTTCACAAGGGTATCAAAATGGGAGACCTTGGATCTGCCTCCCAAGCAAAATGAGCTTCGGTCTGTTCACCTGACTCTAGGAAATGATATTAGCGGACACAGTAAGGGTCATGAGCATATGACGAGTGTGCACAAAATTGAGAACGGGGAGAGGGGACAGTCAGGGGGTGCCACAGGTGCTCAGGGACGTTCACCACTTCATTCACAGATTCCCCCCACAACCCTTATTGTGGACACCCACAGAGACAAGACGCACACCCACCCACAATTTGGTTTGGCTGTCAAGACTGCAAGGGACACACACTGGAAGGGAAGGGAGTTGTTCACTGCTGAGATACTGGGGCATGCTGGAAACAGCAGGCAGCCATCAAGGAAGTTGGAATGATGGGAGAGAGCAGAGAAAGGAGGCTGCCGGGGTGCAGCAGTGAGCGGGCTGGCATGGTCTGCACCTCCCGCCGGCACCGAAGGAGGGAGCACCTGACCACGTGGGAAACATAGAGGACAGACAGGTGAGGCTTCCACACAGCGCTGGCAGTCGGACAGCAAAACCTGGAGGCAGTCTCTTCAAGACAGCTCAGACGGCCGCCCCTCCTACAGATGCCAGAGCCGTGGCCCCAGAAACTGCGGCCGGAGCTCCGCGGGCTCAGCCCCCAGCCACGGAGAAGCTTCATCAAACCTTGCTCCACATTCACTCAAACCAGCAGTTTCTGATTTTCTTAAATTTCTCCAAATAAAAGAAAGTTCGGGGTTGGGTCTGAATGTTACCACTGCTGACACCATTGTCCGGGGAGGGGCGGCACTCATTCAGAAAACTCACTTCTTGGGTAAAATTCCATTATCAATTGATCCAGTGAGCTTGGGTTCTGTCCCAGCAAACATACTCCTGACAGCTGGGCCCATCACCCCTTCATCTGTAACTGTGTGCAGATCTCTCTCTCTCTCTCTCTCTCTCTCTTTCCACTCCCCCAACTTCTCTACTGAGACTGCCCTTTATAATGATGTTTTTAGTTCAGTTTTGATTCCATAGAAAATAAATCTCCAGTGTTATAGCAAGATCATAAGAAACTACATTAAAATCATCAGGAATCAAATTTGTTTGTTATGGGGCTCTGCATCATCTCGGTCGGTACGTTCTTCTGGGGAACCAGGTCCCACCAGGCTCCAAATCTGTAGCTGTGTCTACAACTCGGGACCCAGTACTGTGTGACTTCTCCGGAGGTGAGCACCCTGCCCATGGCCCAGCCTGCGACACGGCAAAACCGAATCTCTTTTGAAACAGCTGGTTCTGCAATATTTACGTATTAGTTCAGGAATTACACAGCAAATCCCAACTTAGGCCCAATCACAATATTTGTGCTTCTCTGTTAGTCATCTCTAGGAAACACTAAAGAACTCTTCCCGGTTCTTGGAGATGTTCTTACGTCTATTTTTGGAGTCCCCAACAACATCTGAGTGTGAAACTCCCATAGTCCAGTCCTGCTCCTCGCCTCCTGAAGCCGGTGTGGTTCCTCAGCTACTTTCTCCCGCCCATTCCCCACCCCACCCCCCAGCCCAGATCCAAATCAACCATTTCTTTCAAAACCAGAACTCAGACAGGTAAGCAGAACAGCAGTTTGACAGAAACAGGCAGTCAACTTGCTTCTTGCGGAAGTCACCTAAGTAACCACTCAATAGAGAACATTAGCATGAGTGCACTCTGGCTTTGATGTGCCATTCTTCCCAGTTCTGAAACAGCAAGATTCTGCTCGAAGGGTTAGAGTGACTCCAACAGACGTCTCTTTCCCCCAAAAGGCTGTCATGCCCCAAACCTGCTCCCACACTCCCATCACACACATTCTTGTTCATCATCTCCCCAGGAAATCTAAGGTGACTGGAACGAGTTAACAAAGACAAAGATCACACAGTGAAAAACAAGAGAGATTCAGGTCGATGATTTGCTATTAAAGAGGGGGAAAAGAGTCTAGGTTAGTAGCAAAAAATCTAGCCATCAAGGTCAAGCTTCTCAATCCCACAAAGAAAAGAAGAAAAGATCAGAAGAAAAGAAAAGGCATTTTCCTCCCATTCAGAGAAGAGCCTATTTGAGCTTTGTCAAAGTAACTCTTAAATCATTGTCAAATGTACAGGAAACAAACTCCCCTACCCTAAATGTAAGAAAGCAAGCATTTGATCCCAAATCTGTTCCCCATTCGCGTGGCTTCCTTTCATCGTTTTAGATCAATTCCTTGTTCCCTCGCCTTGGAAAAGAGACTTGCAGGTCTCCTACCCACACAGAGCGCTACCAAATCGCCTACTGAGGTGGTGTTAATAGGTCCCCACCGGCTTGCAGACTTGCAAAAACCCCATTTATTATGGTCCGCGTGCGCCCGGGGGTGTGCAGCCGCGAGGGGCGACCCCGCCAGCCCTGCGCGCGGTGCACCCCGCAGGCCTGCGGCCGCTCCCAGGCGGACGGATTAAGGGGCGAGTCGCGGAGCCCTCAGACAGAGAAGGGAGCTGCCGGACAGCCCAGCCCCAGGCCCACCACGCCCAGAGCCGGCGCCCTGACCCCGAACGGTCCAGCCGGACGTGGTACAGGAGCCACCTGGGCACCGACCCCCGGGCCGGGGACGCCAGGAGCCGGCTTCTCTGCGCAGCCCCGACAGGCACCGAGACCGCGCGCTGCCCGAGCCCGGCTCTGCCCCGGCCGGGAGGGGCTCGCCACGCGGTGCCAGGAGTTCCAGCCCCGGAGCGGCGCTCCCAGGGCCCCGGAACGAGGGTGGCCAAGGGGAGCGGCCCCGACTGGGTCCGCCTGGGAGTCCGCGAGAGGCCGGAGCCGTCCCTTTCCCGAAGTGGGAGAAGCCGGTGTCGGGTGCGCCGGGGCCCCGCGCCGGGCAGCGGCGGCGGAGAGAGCCGCGGGCCCCCTGCCGGCGCCCCGCACCGCGCGCGCCGCGTCCACTCACCTGGCAGTCGGCTCCGGAGAACCCGGCAGGACAGGTGCAGGTGTAGCCGGGCTCGCCTGCGGGGCCAGAGTGCTGCGTGCCGGGCGCGGGGCGCGGAGTGCACACACCCCCGTGGCGGCAGGGCTGCGCCGCGCACGGCCCGGGTGCGGACTGGGGCGCGGCGGGTACCGGGCTGGCCAGGCAGCCGCCGCGAGGCTCGGAGCACAGCAGCAGGAGCAGCGGTACGGCGAGCGCGGGCAGCAGCTGCGCACCGGGCGCCTGGGCGCGGCGAGGAGGCATGGCGGGCCGGGAGGACGCAGGAGCGGAGCCGGAGCGGAGCCGGAGCCGGGGCGCGGTGGTGGCGGCGGCGGCGCCGGACGCTTCCTGCAGCTGCGGGATCCGCGGTTCCCCGGGCAACAGAGGGGCGGGCCTGCGGGGCGGGGCCTGCGGGGCGGGGCGGGGCTGGCGGAGGCGGGGCCACGAGGCGATGCCCCTCCCCCTCCGGGACCCGCGGCCGGACTGGCCGGGAGGCGGTGCCCCGGCCCCCAGCCTTGGAGGGGTGTCGGGCTCGCGGTGCGTCCCCAGGAAACCCCAAGGGGCAGCAGCGGCGGCAGCGCGGGCCTGCGCGGGGCTTCCAGGGGAGCGGGAGTCCGCGGGGCCGCCCCCCGGCCGGGTCACTCGCCCCCTGCGCGCGCCGTGCCCGTGGAAGTGACCTTGCGCCCGCGCGGCCGCGCCGGCGCCCCTGTCCTTGGTGCTGACCGAGCGCGCGCCGTCGACCCCGGGGCTGGGGACGCCGGAGCCGCACGCGCTGGAGCTGGCGCGGCCCCGGGAGCCGGACTGGCCCCGCTGTTTGGCCCGAGGAGGAAACTGAGGCCCAGACGGGCTGGACTGGAACCCAGTGGGTCAGTTGACTCTGCGCCCGGAGCGCAGCCGGAGCCGCGGGCGCGGCGGTGCGGGGACGGCCCAGGCCAGCGCGGCCGCGGCTGTGTCCACCGGCTGGCCCTCCTCAGCCGGCAGGGCGCACGGCTACCTTATTCCCTCGTCCTCACCGGGGCCGTGTGAGCAAGGACACGTGGCTCCTCCCTGGGTTGACAATCTCGGCATATTGGGGGGGGGGGAGCACGAAGATGACCTTGTGACAGCTGGGCAGATGGGAGGTGACGACTGCACGTGACCGCACTCCCCCCCCCCAGCCCAGGGGCCCCCCGAAGCCCGCGGTGGCAGCGAGGGACGAATGCGGGGCTCTGCGCAGGGGGCAGCAGGTGCAGGCGCCTGAATTCCAGGTGGATCCGGATTCCCGCGACGCGGCCCTCACACCTGCTGTCTCATCGGAGACCTGCTCCTCTGGAAGAGCTCGTTTCTGTGCCGCGCCAGCGCCCCCTGCTGGCACTGGGCTCCCCCATCGGTGTAGAATGCGTTCTTGGCCAAAACTAACCTCTGCTCTAAATTCGGGGCTGCTGGCTCCCTCCCCTCAAAATGCAAAGGAAGAGAAGGAATTTTTTTAAGGTGGTAATCTAATTAAAATCCCATCTCAGTTGATTGCAATGTTACCTAAGCAATCCCTTCGTGTGTGTGAATTTCATTCCGCTCTGGTATTCGGGAGAATTGGCCGTGGTTTGTTTTCTGGATACTGATTTCTGAATTTTTCCAGTGTTCCTCTTTGTTAAGTGCTGTCTCTGTCTTTAATCTTTAAAAGCCAAATTATGACAGATACAATACAAGATCATTTTTCTCCAGGCTAGATGGGAGAGTAAATCCAGCTCACAGGTTGAGCCCTGGAATTAGTTTTGGATGACGGAACCTTGGTCCCCGAGTCACTCGCTGTCAGTGCTCTCAGAGAAGTGGGTCTTTCCTGTGAGCTCTGAAGGCTGACCTTTACATACTGACATTCCCAGCTGTCTATAAGATCCCCCAAATGCCCAAACTGATAAAACAATACAGGCTCTATGTTGAAGCAAAAGCCACCAATTCAATTATCCGGCCCTTTGTTCATAGTATTGCAAACCTGCTGAACATCAAATCTCCATCCTACCCCTTTGTCTTTGTTGCCACTATCACAGAATACCAGACTGGGTAATTTAAAACAATCAGAAATGTATTGGTTCGCAGTTCTGGGAAATGCAAGGTCAAGGTGCCAGCGTCTGCCGGGGGCCTTCTTGCTGCATCATCATACGGCAGGAGCTAGAAGAGCAAGAGATCACATAAGAGGAGGCCGGCCTTGTCCTATCGGAACAGCAGTAATCCCCCTGTGAGGCCAGATTCTGATCTAATCTCCACCTTAAAGTCCCTTCTCGTACTACTATTATAATGGCAATCAGGAGAGACGTCATTCATACCATAGCATCCAGCTCAGTTTCTTGTTTGATAGACTTCCTATTTTGATAAGCCAAGGGCAAAGTATCCAAATACTGTGACGATTTCAGCAAAGAATGTGATAGAATTTCTCATGACCACCTGTAGAGAAAGAGGGAGTGTGAACATATAAAGAAAGTTCAGTGAACTTGGAACTATTCACAACTGTGGTTCGAACATACCATTTACTGGATTATCACTAGGCTAGAGGATCTAAGAGGTGGAGGCTGCTCCAGCTTGGGTCCTTGAAGAAGAAGGGTGTCGTGAAACAATGGGAACATGTAATGAACATGTGGTGTGAAAAAGAAAGAACCCATTGTCGTGGTTAGCCACTGAGTCCCGGTGATGTTAAGTAACTCAAGGCCACACATTAGGAAGTGGCAGGACAGAGCTGACGGCTCCCAAGGAGCCATGCAACTTGAGCAACTAGCTCAGGTGTGCTGCTCCTGCCACACAGAACGCTGGGTCCCATTAGGGATTTCAAGGCTTCTGAATTCCATGGAACATCAACGCTTCAAGAAACATTCTGGGACCCATTTATTTGCATAGGTCTAGCCTAGAATTACAACTCAACTGCATTATAACCATAGGGTACTGCTATAAAATTGTTAAAAACCAATACTAGTATAATTGTCTTTATTTGTTACATTTTGTCACAACTGGAGAAAAACATCTTCCCAAACCACCACCAGTTCATGAAGCAGAATCTGAAAACCACTGATGAGACATCCCTCTTACAATGAGGTTTTCACACTCTGACCCCCAGAGCATCCTGTGGGAATATGGACCTGGATGCACAGAGCGACAGTCTGTGGAAACAGATTCAGAAGGACCTGCAAAGGTTCCCTAGTGTGACCTCCTCAGCACTTGAACCAAGACCCAAACATTTACCTGGGGTGATAGTTGACCTTCAGCTTTCCTAGAGCTGTATAGGTGCTTCTATCACGTGTATGTCAACTACCTTCTTCCCGAAAGCATCTAAATTTTCTGCATTGGCCAGGTGATCCCCACATCACTCGCTCTCTGCACTCAGAGTTCTCTACAGTGATGTCACATCGACTGCTTCTTCCCACATTCAGTTACTCTTTAATGATTCAAGGGATCATCTCTGCTCCCCGCAGAACATGAGCCTGAACACTGGGTCCAAGCTAGAGTCACCTTAAAAGAAAAAGTCAGCCACACCCAGAGAAGAGACACATTGCCTGGTGACAACCTTCTGTCATGGAGAACAGCACCAGCCTGTTTTGCTCAAAACAGTGCTATCAGGACCTGTGAGGGCATTGAATGAGTTACTTAGTCTCTCTGACACTCAGATGCCATGTATAATGACAGAAATCTGAAATCTGTGCTTTTTGGAGCTTTGGGAGAATTCAATGAAATGGCAATGTATAGAGTATTTCTCATGTACCAGTAGTATTTTACCACTAGTATGAGTAAATTTTTTCTATATTATCTCATTTAATCCTAATGCCAGTACTGTGAGGTAGAAATTATAATTTGTGTTCAATTAAAAGACAAAATTGAGGTGAAATGAGGCAAAGTCAAAGGTTTGACATCCCCAAGATTGCCAGTGTCATGGCCAAGACTCAAACATAGAAATGAGTTAGGAGCCCTAGTTTGTACCTCTATGCTTGATCTGTTGTATCAGTCTCCTGCAGTACAGAACATGATATTTAGTAGATACTATGTAGTTTAGAATGCAATCTGATACTTCATAGATTGTGTGTCTTCTACAGTACTTAATACTGATACTTAGTAGACTCTGCGTATAACAAATATAGCACAGAGCCTGATACTTAGTAGGTATTAAGTATTCTACAATGCAGTCTGATACTTGGTAGATTTTAAAATTCCCTCATGTAATGAATATCTATTATGATGCACAGTGCCTGCTGGGTTTCCGTTTATTGTTAGGGAAGGTACTTTAGGGTTTTAGTACTCCTGACTCGCAGACTGTTAGGATGTGAAAATGGGATGAGAGCCTGAGGATCTTTCCCGAGGAGGAAGATGAGATAGTGAGGAAATTAGCAGCAAAACCAGAGCAAGATGTCAGGCCTCTGAATTGACAGCTGATGGTCTTCCCACTTCCCTCCACTTCCAATACTTCCTACCTACCTGTCCATCACATGAAAAGGCAGTGTAAAAATGTAAATACTAAATACAGAGAAGTTGTAAGTGGCTTTGAAGACTCTTCATGAAGAGTGAATATGATTTGCATATATTATAGCCACAGCACAAGAACGATTAGCTTTTTCCTTAAAGCCATAGTACCTTTGTTATAACTAGTCATTTAGGTGTTTTAGCATATATACTCACATCAGGTTATTTCACTCTGAATTATCATTGAGATAGATTCACACATACTTCCCCCTGGACTTGCTCTGATTTGAATTAAATCAGACTTCTGGCAGCTGTATAAAACAGTTGTAATTTCTTTTACATTATCATTCTAATATTGATTTGATCTAGGGCAGTTTTAAATAAGAAATCTGAATAAAAAGGCAACAAGAAAGCACATCTTCCCCCATATAAATATTTCATAAAGCACTAGAACTACCACCAAATGGAAATCAGATCTTTTCACCAGACACCCAGAACATAGGAATCATTTTAAACTCAATAAGGGTTTTTAGTTCCAACATGTTGTTATTATGAGAAATGTTCCATCCTGGAACATGGCAGTGTTTTCAAGGCAG
This sequence comes from Lepus europaeus, assembly GCF_033115175.1. Taxonomy (NCBI): domain Eukaryota; kingdom Metazoa; phylum Chordata; class Mammalia; order Lagomorpha; family Leporidae; genus Lepus; species Lepus europaeus. Next base: position 174,865,690 of record NC_084827.1, read on the forward strand.
AATCTACACCAACTGACTTGCAAATATGGAGGTTAGATTCAGGGCCTCTGCTTTGCTCCCAAATGCACTCTAGAACTTTGAAATGTGAAAACTACAAATTATGGGGGGGGGGGGGGAGACTATGCATGACTTCAAAAAATTGCACCAACATAAACATCTTGTATTCTACTTTCCATGAGCTTTCTGAAGTGCTCTCACACCGTACTGTGGAATTGCTCCAGCCTTCATATTTTCCAGCAGCAATGGAAATGCCTGCATTGGCCTTGCTGATGTGAAAAATATGTCATGTTCTTATTTCCATCAAAATTAAGCATTTATTCTCCCACATAAAAGAAGTCTGGACATTGTTGGTCCAGGGCTAACGTTCTGATGAAGCCAAGAGAAGAGAAGGTTCTTGCATCCACTGCAAAAGGAGTTTGAAATATCCAAGCTAGGTTGTCTCCACCTTAGCCTAAGGTGGGATACCCGTGGTTCTGTCCAACTACTACCTTTCCCTCTTGGGTAAGTAGGCCCCAATTCTGCTTTAGGGGAACCAGCCATGTGCTTCACGTGAAACTGACCCTATCCCTGGAGTGGCCATGTGACAAGCTGGTTCAGAGATGGACATATGGCTCCAGTCACATTCATGTAGTTTTTATGAAATTTGTACACCACCAGCAGACGTCACCAAAGCAAGCAGGCATGTGCAGAATTCTGATGCAAAAATCCTTCTAAAATTAGCAAAACATGGACAAGCATTTAGCCTAGCAATTAAGACATCCCATTCCCATATCAGAAAACCTGGATTTGGTACCCAGCTTTCTCTCTCGACTCCAACTTCCTGCTAATGCAGGCCCTGGGGGGCAGTAGTGATGGCTCACATAACTGAGTTCCTGCTGCCTACATGGGGCACCTGAGTGGGTTCCCGACTCACAACCCTGCACTAATCTTTGTAGGCAGTTGAGAAGTGAATCAGCAAATGGGATATATCTCTCTCCTCTCCTCTTTCCTCTCTCTCTCTCTCTCTCTCTCTGAGTGTGTGTGTGTTTTATCCCTATATACTTATTACATTTAAAAACATGAGCAAAACATAAAGACAAGTACTGCATGATCTCACGCATACGTGGAATCTGACAAACTTAATCCCACAGAAATTTAAAATAGAGTGGTAGGTAGAAGCCAGAGAGAAGAAGGGTGGAAAAGTTGATTAAAATTTTCTATGAAGTGCTGGTGTTCTAGTGTACAATAGGGTGATGATAGATAATGATAATGTACTGTATTTTTTTTAACTCAGAAGAAAGAATTTTCAGTGTTTTCACCATAAAGAAATGATGAATGAGCAGTCTAATGTGAGATACTTCAAACAGTTTATGGGAAATGTTAAAAACAATTTTATTTTGTTGCAAGAAAATTGAAATCCATGCAGTTTTCCCATAATACACATTTTCCATGAACTTTTTCATATTATTACTCTGACTTGAATATTATACACTATGTACAAGTATTGAAACATTGCATGGCACTTCATATATATGTAAATTTTATATCACTTAAAATTTAAATTTTTAAAAAATAGCAAAATAGGGGCCGGCGCCGTGGCTCACTTGGTTAATCCTCTGCCTGTAGCGCCAGCGTCCCATATACCATAGACCAGTTCTAGTCCCAGTTGCTCCTCTTCCACTCCAGCTCTCTGCTGTGGCCCGGGAAGGCAGTGGAGGATGGCCCAAGTGCTTGGGCCCCTGCACCTGCATGGGAGACCAGGAGGAAGCATCTGGCTCCTGCCTTCGGATCGGCGTAGCTCTGGCCGTAGAGGCCATTTGGGGGGTGAACCAAAAGAAGGAAGATCTTTCTCTCTGTCTCTCTCTCTCTCTGTCTAACTCTGTCAAATAAAAAAATAGCAAAATAACTCCACAAATTATTTAGGAATTTGCATATATTGACCAAGTTGAACATATTCCAAAGATGAAATCATGATTAAGTGTTAGAATCTGTATTAATAGATTTAAGGAGAAAATCCTATGGTTTTCATAAATGCTGCAGAGGGATTTGATAAAATTCAACATATATCATCCTTGATACGCTTAATAAAATGAGAAAAAATGGATATTTCCTTATCACAATATAGCACATCTATCTCAACCCCGAGTCAGCATCACACTTATTGAAGGAATATGAGAAGCAAGTCCATTAAAGTTGAAAATACGATAATATTCACCATCATCATTATCATTTAATATTGTTCTTGAAATATTAGCCCAAACAAGTATGCAAAAGCAAATTTGTAGATATACAATTGGAAAAGAGGTAAAAGTTATTACATGCAAATAATACAACTTCAGACCTAGAAAACCCATCTCAAAATATTTTAGAAACAATAAGAATTCTGTAAGATATGTGCCTCAACTTCTGATCTAGCTTCTTGCTAATGCACACCCCGGGAGGCAGCAGATGACGACTCAAGTCCTTGGGTCCCTGCCACTCACATCGAAGACCCTGACTGAGTTCTGGGTTCCAGGTTTTGGCCTGGCCTAGCCCTAGTTGTTGTAGGTCAATTGCAGTGTGAGTCAGTAGATGTGAAACTCCTCCCTCTCTCCATCTCTGTCTCTGTCTCTCTCTCTCTCTCTCTCTCTCTCTGGGTGTGTGTGTGTGTGTCTTTGACATAAATATAAATTATGAAAAAATCAGTTTAAAGATCTAATTCACTTCTTCTAGAATCATTTCAAAGATAACTTTTTTAGAGGGTTAAAGGGTGGGGAGCTTCCTTATACTAACTTCTTCCTATTGATTACTGTGAGTCATTTGTTTTTGCCTTTAAAAAAACAAACAACTGACCCTTTGTTGTTGCTTTGCTTGATTCCTACATAACTCCATTCTGGTTTAGTCCAAATGATGGCCTCCCACAGTCTTGTTTAACAGTCCCAAACTCTTTTCCTTTGCCTCCTTATAAGACACCTTAGTCCTTGGGGCTAACCTTCAACTGTAACCAACCTATGGTGTGAATTCCAACATGTATAGTTATTCATAAAAGGGCTTTTCAAAGCTGACACTATGAGAAGCAATGACTTGATCAGCCTTTGTACTGACTGTTGAGGAACAGCTTACTATTTTATTCTTTTTAGTATTTTCCTTTTTTACTTAATACCATTGGTTGAAGTCTTTTCTTAACACAGAATTATTCATAGGTATTTAAATCCAATTGAAAATTGATCCCTGTAAAAAATAAGAGTGGGAATAAGAGAGGGGAGGGAGGAGATGTACAGTTTGGCACACATTCCCACAGACTTACACCTAAGGGCAAAGCTAAAAACTTGCCATGGGACTTCAAATCCTATTAAGTTGGCAGGTACTAATGCCATCTTACTAGGTAAAGTGATCATTTTAAGTGCATAACTGATAATAAAGATAGGAATAAGTGTCAAAAGGATAACATAAATAAGACCAAGTGTCTGCTAATAAAAATAGTAGAATTAAAAAGGAGAGAATGATCCAACATGGGAAGCAAGCCACACAGCAGACTCAGAGTGACAAACATCCTAAACAGCACTCTGGCCTCAGAATCAGCCCTTAAGACATTTGGATCAGGCTAAAAAGCTCATGAGAGCATTTCAGGCATGGAAAGCCAAGACACTGTGGCAAAAAAAGATCTACATGAAGGATCTCTGTAAGATCCCAGTGGAAAGTAGGGGTCATCAAAGAAAGAGGTACCTTTCTCCGAAGGGAGGAGAGAACTTCCACTTTGATTATGGCCTTGTCTAAATAAGGTCGGAGTTTGTGGACTCAAAAGGTTTCTAAAGACTTGGCAGCTCATTTCAAGAGCCCCGGGTGATCACTGACATCATAAATAAGAGTGTTAATTGTTAAATCAACAACAGGAGTCACTGTGCACTTGCTCCCCATGTAGGACCTCTGTCCTTAATGAGTTATACTATGAGAATTAACAGTAAAACCTGTCTTCAAACAGTACTTTACACTTTACACTTGTGTGTCTGTGTGGGTGCAAACTGTTGAGATTTTTACTTAGTATAGAGTTGATCTTCTATATATAAAGATAATTAAAATGAATCTTAATGAAGAAGGGGATGGGAGAGGGAGTAGGAGGTGAGACTGAATGGGGTTGGGAGGGTGGGTATGGGGGGAAGGTCCACTATATTCCAAAAGCTATACCTATGAAATTTATATGTATTAAATAAAAGCTTTCTTAAAAATAAATAAATAAATAATAAATGAAAGGGCTTTTTTTTTTCTTGAAAAATAAACTTGTGAGCAATAAGGCTATGAGGTAGGACTAATGATATAAAAATGCTATGTAAAACTGTTATAATTAAATGGTATGGCATACTACATAGACAGATAAAATTATATAAGTAGGAAGCCCAGAAATGGAGCTAAATATTTGTGAGAATTTAGTATATGTTAAGAGTTATATATTGCTCAATAGGGTATATGAGACACACAGCAACTGCATGGAAAAGTTAAAGTATAACACCCACAGCTCAGAACATACATGTAAATAAACGCCAAATGGACGAAAGATCTAAATCATAACACAAAAAAAGAAAGCCATGAAACTACAAGAAACTAAGAATATTTTTACAATCCTGGAGTTGACACATATTCAGAAGCCACTTAAAAAAGATCAAAACATTTGTCAACATAAAACTTAAAAATTTCAACTGGCAAAAATCACCATATGCAATGTGAAAGCATTAGGAAAGAACATTTACAACTTTTATCAACAATCAGAGGACAAATTCCTCTCTTCTAGAGAGAGCGTCTGTAAATCAGCAAGATGCTAAGATCTCTGTCCCTGACAACACCACTCCCAGATCCAGTTCTAAGGACTTTGCTTCCCCTGGATTTTGGCAAACTGCTTGGACAAATGCTTGCGAGTGGTCATTTTTATTCTGCACAGCAGGTCTGCACGTTTGTAATTTTAGTGGATATTGACAGATTACCCTCTCTAGAGATTCTACCGATACCTCTTTCCACCAATAATGTGTTGGATTCCCTGTCTCCCTCTCCATCACAAGGTTTCATCAGATTTTGTCATTATGGAAAATCTGATAAGTGAAAAAATTGTGTCAGTGTAGTTTTCAAACTTATTACTCACCATGAATCAAGCTGAGCATCTTTTTATACGCTTCAGAGACATATTTTCTTTTCTGTGGACTTATTCTAAAAACTGAAACCTTCTACCCACATACAACATGGACAAGAGATGAAAATTACTCTTTCCCCCGACACACACACACACATAGCCGACTGTTTACAACATAGGCTCCATGTTATCAGGGAGTTACTCTTCCATTGCTTTCCCTAGCATTTTGTACTATTCCACAACACTCTTGCACAATAAAATAATTTGAGTATTCCCTGCAGAAATTTCCCCCAAAATTCAATGGCTATTTAATACAAAACATTAACATGATTAAGCCTTGAAATACAAGGAAGCTTCAAAATGTTCATGGACAATGTGTACTATGAAAAAAAACGTGGCATGGTTTTCAATTCTCTTCCACCAAAATAAAGCTTTTTTATTCCATTTTCCCATAAATATCTTGAAGTCCCCTCATTTTTGCCTTGCTGTTCTCAGCACTTTACATCCTGCTGTATCATGATTCTGAACTGCTCTTCATCAATCCCTTGCGTGGAAAGAACAGCCTGAAACCGAGCTTCAAGTTCTCAGCAGACCAGACACGTCCTCTCCCACCATGAGACACTGCCAGTGCTCTGTGGAACCGTAAGATCAGTCTCCAACCACGGCTGGTTTTTCTACTGTGGTTCCCTCTAATTTATTTGGAGGAACCAATTCCCCAGACTGAAATGAAACTACTCGCACAGGTGAAGCAACAGCAGGGGGCGGGTGGGAGGGGGCACTAGCAGTCACACAGGCTTGTGGGCCATGACACAGAGCTTGGATCTTGCTTCTTCCCCGAGGCAGGGGGCGAGGCCAGGGCAGGATATGATTGACTTGCGGCTCTACAAAGCTCGCTGTGGCTGATTGGACCAAAGGACGGTGAAGGAGGGAAGCAACGCTGAGCAGCTGGGGTAGAGAGAAGCAGTCAGATTGGGCATGCATTTAGGGGACAGAGGGGACGGACGCACTGTCCATGGGGTACGACCGAGAGGGAAGCGTCAAAGGGACACCGGTGTGGGTCCTGAACAACTGCAGGACTGCAGCTGTCATTTCCTGAGATGGTGACAGAGGGCTGGGGTGGGGGTGGAGAGGAGATCAGTTCTGTAAGGGGGCTGGTGAGGCCACCTTCACCAGCAGGCTGCATCACAGGCTATCTCGTCCAGCAAAACAAGGGAGAGACATTATTCAGGAGAGATGGGAGGGGCGCCAGAGCTCACCGCATTTCCAGCTGATGCTAGATGGTAAGTCGTTAGCCACTTTCATTATTTTATCAGCAAAGACACTCAAGCTACTTCTCATTATCAGCAGGGACACTCAAGTTGCTATTTCACACCAACAAAATCTTTAGTTTTATTTTATTTTACTTCGTGCACAGAGTCCATTCCTACTATACTTTTCCAAAAATAGTGCCACTGTTTTCTGAGCTGTCACCCTTGCACAGCCAGCCTTGTGCTCATACAGAAAGGACAACGTGTCCCTCCACGTATTTGTCATAAATCTTTCCAAAGACAGTAATGAAATAAGAGAAGGCTGGTTTTTAAAAATTCTAGAAAACTTTAGGCTTAATGACTCTCTGAATAAAACCAGAAACTCAGAAGATGGTTTGTGCTTGCTGGTTTTGCTGACAGCGCACAGGCGAAAACAGCTTTGTGCTACGGCATCTGATTAGATTGCAAGGGAAAGCTAAGGCACTGGCAGCACGGAAGATTTTCCCTGGGTGTACTGTGTGCTCCACTTCCCCAGCTGCCATGATGCTGCCTGGTGATGAACTGAAACGCTAGGCTCACAGGCTCACGTCACTATCAAGTGTGAGCACAGCGTCATGTGGCTCTGTCTGCGTCAGGAGGGAGTGTGTGATCCAGCAGCCCTCCAAGAATGAGCTGGGACTGCTAAAGGACATTGGTGGAAGAGTGAGCCATGCCGGCTGCAATCATTTATCTCAAGATGAAGCCAATTTATTTCAATGCAGATGTCACCGACTGATTAAAAACTACTCAGTAGCACAAATTCCATTTGCTGCTGAGATGAGAATTAAGAGACACGAGCCAGACAACATTTATATACGTGTGACAGCTCATCAGGGGAGCGAGGTCACTTTTCTGAATGCAAAAATTACTCCAAGGTGAAGCCTCCATCCCCCTCTACTGAAAACTACTTAAACAGATGCTCCTGATGTCACCTCTTCTTACTAAGCTATCACGGTTTTCCTTCATTGTCCAAGTCATCAATGGTGATGGATTTCAGACACAAAGTATTTAGGAATGCTCGCCATACTATCCGTGAACCAATTTTTAATTCCAAGGGAAAAAGTGATAGATTTCTTGATACTGGATCATGCTAACATGGTACCACAGATGGAACCAACTGCTTTGGAGCTAGGAGGTCTGGGGGAGCACGAGGGTCCAGTTGCGGGAGATGGCCTGTTGACAAGCCACAGGGACGGGAGCTAAATGTGCACCAGGAAAGCATGAGAACAAGCCATTGATCAAGTATTCAGTCAAGAGGCAGATTAAGGCCCAGGGATACCAGAGGAGAGCTGACCAAGGGCCTCTGGGTGGGCTCAGCACTCTGCCGGTGTTAAAAGTCTGCAGTGTTTTGCTTCTCTCTAGCATGGAAGATGGGCACGAGGCACATGGCAACCCCAGCCCAGACTTAGGCTTTTACTGTGAAGGAAAATGATTTACTTTTCAAACTGAAAGTTTATTATTTAGGGGTGTGCTTTTGGGCCAAGTAGCTAAGATGCTGGTTGGCACACACACACACATCACGTATGGAAGATGCTGGTTGGCACACACACATCACGTATGGAAGATGCTGGTTGGCACACACACACACATCACGTATGGAAGATGCTGGTTGGCACACACACACACACATCACATATGGAAGATGCTGGTTGGCACACACACACACATCACGTATGGAAGATGCTGGTTGGCACACACACACACATCACGTATGGAAGATGCTGGTTGGCACACACACACATCACGTATGGAAGATGCTGGTTGGCACACACACACATCACGTATGGAAGATGCTGGTTGGCACACACACACACATCACGTATGGAAGATGCTGGTTGGCACACACACACACACATCACGTATGGAAGATGCTGGTTGGCACACACACACACATCACGTATGGAAGATGCTGGTTGGCACACACACACACATCACGTATGGAAGTGCCTGGGTTTGAGAACTGGTTCTGATCCCAGCTTCCTGCTAATACACCCATGGAGGCAGCAGAAAAGCACTCAGGTAGTCAAGTCCTACCACCTACATGGATGTCTAAAGCTTTAAAGGAGCCAAGGCAAGATGGTTAGGGCATTGCAAGAAACTGGCTAACACCACTATTTGCTTGGAGTAGAAATTAGCAGTGGTGATAAAAAGCTAAACTGATAAATCAATCTTCATGGAAATAAAAGGCAACTGAAACGGATCTTGAAGTAATCAGCATGGATTTCAAGTTACACTAAATACAAACACATACTCTGTACTACTAAAAATGCAGCTGCTGGGGCCAGTGCTGTGGCTTAGCGAGCAAAGCCGCCGTCTGCAGTGCCGGTGTCCCAGCTGCTGCCTGCAGACCCAACTTCTTGACAGTGACCTGCGAAAAGTGGCAGAAGACAACCCAAGTGTTTGGAACCCTGCTACCCACATGGAAGACCCAGATGAAGCTCCTGGTGCCTGGCTTCGGCCTGGCCTAGCACTGGCTGCTATAGCCATCTAGGGAGTGAACCTGCAGATGGAAAATCTCCCTCTTTCTCTATGACTCTGACTTTCAAAAGAGATAAATAAATCTTAAAAAAAAAAAAAAAAAAAAAAAACAAGCTCCTAGTGCAGGTGTTTGGTGCAGTGCTTACGATGCTGGGTGGATGCCCACGTCCCACATCAGAGGGCTTGGTTAGTGCCCCAGGCTCCACTCCGGATTCCAGCTTCATGCTTGTGCACCACCTGCGAGGCGGCGGTGACGGCTCAAGTACTTGGGTCCCTGCCACCCACATGGGAGACCTGGGTTGAGTTCCAGGATCTTGGCTTCAGCCTGGCCCAGTTCTGGCTATCTCAGACATTTGGAGAGTGAATCAGAGGATGGAAGATCTGTGTGTTTGTTGGTCTGTCTGTCTGTCTCTCTTCCTCTCGCTCTCTTTAAATTAAGTTAAAAAAATTTTTTAATGTAATTTTTTAAAACTCAATTCCTGGTCGGTTCTCAAGTAAGATTTATCAGCATTCTTCATTTGTGCCCTACACAATCATCCATCATTCATTATCAATGCTGGTGACAGTGATCGGAGCCTGTCCAGGTGCACCCTGCCCTTGACTGAGCAAGAAAATGCTTTCTTTTTTTTTTAACTTTTATTTAATAAATATAAATTTCCAAAGTACAGCTTTTGGATTACAGTGGCTTTTCCCCCCATAACCTCCCTCCCATCTGCAACCCTCCCATCTCCCGCTCCCTCTCCCATTCCTTTCACATCAAGATTCATTTTCAATTATCTTTATATACAGAAAATCAATTTAGTATATATATTAAGTAAAGATTTCAACAGTTTGCTCCCACACAGAAACACAAAGTGTAAAGTACTGTTTGAGTACTAGTTATAGCATTAATTCACATTGTACAACACATTAAGGACAGAGATCCTACAAGGGGAATAAGTGCACAGTGACTCCTGTTGTTGACTTAACAATTGACACTCTAGTTTATGGCATCAGTAATCACCCTAGGCTCTTGTCATGGGTTGCCAAGGCTATGGAAGCCTTTTGAGTTCACCAACTTCAATCTTATTTAGACAAGGTCATAGTCAAAGTGGAAGTTTTCTCCTCCCTTCAGAGAAAGGTACCTCCTTCTTTGATGGCCCGTTCTTTCCACTGGGATCTCACTTGCAGAGATCTTTCATTTAGGGTTTTTTTCTTTCCCCCAGAATGTCTTGGCTTTCCATGCCTAAAATACTCTCATGGGCTCTTCAGCCAGATCCGAATGCCTTCAGGGCTGATTCTGAGGTCAGAGTGCTGTTTAGGACATCTGCCATTCAATGGGTCTGCTATGTATCCTGCTTCCCATGCTGGATCTTTCTCTCCTTTTTAATTCTTTCAGTTAGTATTAGCAGACACTAGTCTTGTTTATGTGATCTCTTTGACTCTTAGTCCTATCATTATGATCAATTGTGAACAGAAATTGATCACTTTGACTAGTGAGATGGCATTGGTACATGCCATCTTGATGGGATTGAATTGGAATCCCCTGGAACATTTCAAACTCTCTCGTTTGGGGCAAGTCTGATTGAGCATGTCCCAAATTGTACATCTCCTCCCTCTCTTATTCCCACTCTTATATTTAACATGGATCACTTTTCAGTTGAATTTAAACACCTAAGAATAATTGTGTGTTAATTACAGAGTTCAACCAATAATATTAAGTGGAACAAAAAAATACTAAAAGGGATAAAGTATCAAGCTGTTTATCAACAGTCAGGACAAGGGCTGATCAAGTCACTGTTTCTCATAGTGTCCATTTCACTTCAACAGGTTTCATTTTAGGTGCTTGGTTAGTTGTCACCGATCAGGGAGAACATATGATATTTGTCTCTTTGGGACTGGCTTATTTCACTCAGCATGATGTTTTCCAGATTCCTCCATTTTGTTGCAAATGACCAGATTTCATTGTTTTTGACTGCTGTATAGTATTCTATAGAATACATGTCCCATAATTTCTTTATCCAGTCTACTGTTGATGGGCATTTGGGTTGGTTCCAGGTCTTAGCTATTGTGAATTGAGCTGCAATAAACATTAAGGTGCAGACAGCTTTTTTGTTTGCCAAATTAATTTCCTTTGGGTAAATTCCAAGGAGTGGGATGGCTGGGTTGTATGGTAGGGTTATGTTGGTTTCTGAGGAATCTCCAGACTGACTTCCATAGTGGCTTTACCAGTTTGCATTCCCACCAACAATGGGTTAGTGTCCCTTTTCCCCACATCCTCTCCAGCATCTATTGTTGATAGATTTCTGTATGTGAGCCATTCTAACCGGGGTGAGGTAAAACCTCATTGTGGTTTTGATTTGCATTTCCCTGATTGCTAGTGATCTTGAACATTTTTTCATGTGCCTATTGGCCACTGGGATTTCCTCTTTTGAAAAATGCCTATTGAGGTCCTTGGCCCATCTCTAAAGTGGGTTGTCTGTTTTGTTGTTGTGGAGTTTCTTGATCTCTTTGTAGATTCTGGTTATTAATCCTTTATCTGTTGCATAATTTGCAAATATTTTTTCCCATTCTGTCAGTTGCCTCTTCACTTTCCTGTTTCTTTTGCACAGAAACTTCTCAATTTGATGCAATCCCAATAGTTAATTTTGGCTTTGACTGCCTGTGCCTCTGGGGTCTTTTCCAAGAAGTCTTTGCCGGAACCTATATCTTGCAGGGTTTCTCCAATGTTCTCTAGTAATTTGATGGTTTCGGGTCGTAGATTTAAGTCCTTAATCCATGTTGAGTGAATTTTTGTGTAAGGTGTAAGGTAGGGGTCTTGCTTCATAATTCTGCATGTGGAAATCCAGTTTTCCCAGCACCATTTATTGAATAGACTGTCCTTGCTCCAGGAACTGGTTTTAGATCCTTGATCAAATATAAGTTGGCTGTAGATGTTTGGGTTGATTTCTGGTGTTTCTATTCTGTTCCATTGGTCTATCCATCTGTTTCTGTACCAGTACCATGCTGTTTTGATTACTACTGCCCTGTAGTATGTCCTGAAATCTGGTATTGTGATGCCTCCGGCTTTGTTTTTGTTGTACAAGATTGCTTTAGCTATTCAAGGTCTCCTGTGTCTCTATATGAATTTCAGCATCATTTTTTCTAGTAAATAAATCTTTAAAAAATAAGAATAATAAGCGCCAGCATTACTGAGTGCTTGCTAGAAGCAGGCACTGTTGTCACCACTGCTGTGCATTCAGACAGGTTCGTCGCTGGCTTTATATCCCAAATAGGCTGGTGCCGCGGCTCACTAGGCTAATCCTCTGCCTGCGGCGCCGGCACCCCAGGTTCTTGTCCCGGTCAGGGAACTGGATTCTGTCCCGGTTGCTCCTCTTCCAGTCCAGCTCTCTGCTGTGGCCCAGGAAGGCAGTGGAGGATGGCCCAAGTGCTTGGGCCCTGCACCCACATGGGAGACCAGGAGAAGCACCTGGCTCCTGGCTTCGGATTGGCACAGTGCGCCAGCCGCATCGCGCTCGCCGTAGCGGCCACTTGGGGGGTGAACCAACGGCAAAGGAAGACCTTTCTCTCTGTCTCTCTCTCTCTCTCTCACTGTCTACTCTGCCTGTCAAATAAAAAAAGAAAGAAAGAAAGAAAGAAAGAAAGAAAGAAAGAAAGAAAGAAAGAAAGAAAGAAAGAAAGAAGAAAGATAGATCCCAAACCGGAGAAGTGCAGAGTCTGTAGAAACAATGCCTGTCTAGTTTATCCACAAGGAAGTCCTAACAAAGCCTCACCAAATGTTCTACAGAAATTTCTGTTTTGTCTGCTGTCAGTTCCCACCCGCAGCATGGGTTTGAAGGACGTCGTTTGACCATGAGATAAGCATCATGGCCACCCTCAGCCTGCAGGTAACTCACCCGAGGTGAGTGACTCAGCCAGGCTAGTGCAGTGAGTGCAGGCAGCGCCAGGCTTTGAGCCACACGTCTGCCTGGGGGGCTGCAGCTCTGGGCCGCCACGCTCCACGCCTCCCACAGACAGGATCACAAACCTCTCTGTGAACCATTACTCTAACCACGTAAACTTGAAGACATTCAGAGATGAGGCCCAGGCAGAGACAGGTAGAAACACCCAGCTGAGAAACGTGCCCCACCTGAGCACATCAAGGCCATGTTCAATAGTCACTTACCATGTGACGCGGGCGGAGGCTGCGAGGGGCTCTGGGGACGCAGGTGTGGGCGGTGTGAGAGCACCATGTGCTGGTCTCCACCAGCCACAGCCCGCAGCACGAGGCTTTCAGCTCAAGGGCCACCATCCCAAGAGGGGACGTAAGTGACCTGGTAACAGGTGTTCGAGGGAGATGATACTGCTACATTCCACCGAAGGGAGAGGCAGAGGGGCTGCCAGGAATGTAAGGAAATGGGTGAAAGGTGACTTAGAGCAGAAAATTCCTGGGACAGGGACGTCAGGAGGAGGCCCGGGTGTGGGCTACAGGTATCGTAAGGGTCCCGCGTGGAAAGGGGGTGGAGGGCATACAGGACAGTTACAAAAGACAGAGTGAAAATCAGGGGTGAGGAAGGGAGCCGGCAAGTCCACATCAGCGTGAGCTCCTACACCTAGCGACACCCTCCCTCCTCGTGGTGGGATTCAGTTCAGCCTCGCTCACAGGCGCTGAGACAAGAAACCAATGCTGTGGTAACTTAACAGCAACTTCAGGGTAAGCGGGGAGGGCAGGAGGGGGGAATAGGATAGTTATAGGTATAGGTCTAGTTATTTCTAGAAACCATACATTTCTCCAATGATAAAAATGAGCACGAAATTCTATTAAATGTTTTTTACTCAGAGTCAGATACTGAAAAATAGATATAAAGTGCTTTTCCAGGGGCATGCATTTGGCACAGGAGCTAAGACGCTGCTAAGGGAACCAGCATCCTCTATCAGAATGCCTGGGTTCGAGTTCCCACTCCACTCCCAACTCCAGCTTCCTGCTAATGCACACCCCGGGAGGCAGAGGTGATGGCTCAAGCATTTGGGTCCCTGCCACGCATGTGGGAGACCTGGATTCAGTTCTTGGCTCCTGGTTTCAGCCTGGCCCAGCTAGCCCCAGCTTTTGCAAGCATTTAGGGTGTGAATGAGAGGATGGGAGTATCTCTCTCTCTCTCTCTCTCTCTCTCTCTCTCTCTTCCCCTACCCCTGCCTTTCAAATAAATAAATTTTAAAAATTAAAATTTTTTTCAGAAAAAGTTGTGAAAATTGGAAGACAATTTTAATAATTAGCGCTTTGAAAGAATCAACTGAAGAACAGGAGGGGCCAGCCAGAGGGTGATGAGAAGGTTCTGTTTGAGGATCCTGGGAACAGATGTGGTATTGAATGGGGAGGAGGAGTCAACCCCATGTCCCCTCTGTCCCCGAATGTGCCACAGAGGGCTGGGCCGTGGGTTCTAGGCACGGCTCTGCCACTCAGGAGTCACACGAGCAAGTCCTTGAACCCTGCCTGACTTCTCCCTCCACCTGTAACACGAGGAAGCTGGATCAGATGATGGCTGGGGTCCAGGCTAGCTCTCAGTGCCAGGATACAGAGAGAGTGACCAGAGGCCTGTCCCCTACACTTCCTGCCTCCATTTAAACAATTACACTGGCCCAGTGCAGACACCATGGCATGCCACTGATTGTAGAAAGCATTGCAGAGAGCAGATAGACCCAGCCAAAACACAGTTCCATCTGAAAAGACTTACATGTATTCAGAGCCGATGTGATCCGAAGAGGCAATCAGTTGGCCAGCAAATGACACCAATCTGAGATGCCTCAGGTAACCAAATGCTTTCCCCGGGTCACTTCTCTGCTCAAGCTACAAGAGGTTCACAGCACACAGTGTCACCTGCAAGCAGAGGAAAGCAAGAGCCTCTGAATATTTAAATATGCTTTAAAATATTAAGAGCCTCCCGTAGGCAGTGGAAGTGATACGTGTGTCCTGTGCCACGATCTCTCCAGACACCGCCTGTTCACGATGACCAGCAGCCATGACCAAGTTCAACAGGCTCCTATCAGAGGGAGGGTCACAGGCACAGCCTCCTCTCCTCTGCCCGGCCTTTGCCTGCGTCCAGGGGCCAGCGGGCAGTGGAGCGTTAGGAGTCGACGTCAGTAAACCTGAGACCCACTGCCTTCAGTGCTACTGAATTGGAGAAGTGGTTCCATCTCTCTCTCTCTCTCTCTCTCTCTTTTTTTTTCCAATTTAGCATTTTATCAGTTTTCAGTAAGCCACTAGGTAAGGCTAGTCTCCCTCCTGCTCCTATTTTTGTAGGAAAAAGATACAGTACAGTACTACTTATTTTCAAACTTAGATGATGCCAAGTTTAACACAAATGTCAAATAACTACAAAATAACAATGGCTTTTATGGAGAAATTGGTGAGGCATCAGTATGTTCAGGTAGAGGGTCCAGCCACCTATTTTCTGTGGCTGTGAACTTTTCTCCTTTTGTTCTCTGCTATACACATGCGCACACACACACACAGAGCGAGTGAGCAAGTGAGCAAGGGGTGGGGGAGGGAGAAAGCCTGATATATCCAGTTGCATGTTCACTTGAGGATACCCAGTGTCACTTGGCCCTGTCACTTACTAACTTGGCGACATGGGCCATGCACATAAGTCTTCACACCTGAGTCTTATGAAAGAGGAACAGAGAGGGTGCTTTGCAGGTGCCTGCTATTTTACAAGCTTCACAAGGTGCAAGGCGGGTGGGCTGTGTGCAGCCACCCCTCACTGGCTGCAATGGGTGGGCTGTGCCATTCAGGGAGCCAGATTCTCCCTGCAGTCAGGCCTGGGTTGAAACCCCAGGCAGACCCTGAGTTTAGGACAGGACCAGGGAAGTAAAAGATGCCCAGGTAACATAACTATGAACTGTGGTCTTCTCTGACAGGCAGGCAGGGTGTGATCATTTTTCTTAGATGGTTTTATGACTTATAGAATGAAAGCCAACTGAGATTGGAGCAGACACCAGCTACCTCCAATATTTTCAGTTACAAGTAGAAGTTGCCTCCCTCCACGCCCCAAATGAATCAAATCCTTCCCCTGCCGGCCAACCACGCTCTTCGCTGAGACGCGCTCACAAAACACCGGTGTATGTATCCTATTTTTTCCCACACTCAGAAAGAGGGCTGTACATGTCACTAGCTATCCATGACCTGGAACAAAAACAGGTGTCAAAATGAAAGCCCATGGGGCCGGCACTGTGGCATAGTGGGCTAAGCCTCTGCAATGCCAGCATCCCCTATGGGCGCCGGTTAGAATCCCAGCTGCTCCACTTCCGATCCAGCTCTCTGCTATGGCCTGGGAAAGCAGTAGAAGATGGCCCAAGTGCTTGGGCCCCTGCACCCATGTAGGAGACCCAGAAGAAACTCCTGGCTCTTGGCTTCGGATTGGCCCAGCTCTGGCCATTGCAGCCATCTGGGGAGTGAACCAACGGATGGAAGACCTCTCTCTCTCTCTCTCTCTCTCTCTCCCTCTCCCTCTCCCTCTCCCTCTCCCTCTCTCTCTGTAACTCTGCTTCTCAAATAAATAAAATATTTTTAAAAAATGAAAGTGGAAGATGCAGAGAGGGGCTTATGGCAATAAAATTCGAAAAGAAGAGCTACACTACTTGTTAAGTACTTGTAACAGGCCGTGGCCTTGCAAATGTTCCGTCAGCGAATTCCCACAACCCGAAGAGGTGGAAGCTATCATCCCATTATTCAGGGGGGAAAACGGAGGCTCTGAAAGGTGCATTTGGTTCAAGTCTCTCATTTAGAAAGACGTGGGATCAACCAGCCGCAAAAATTCCTCTGACTCCAAATTCCAGCATCTCTTTCCTGTTTCTGATAATTCCATTGTAAAAGCATCATGCAAAATGCAAACTCACCTGTTTTTAGTTGGAGACTGTAATTACTTGTAAATATGGGGAGACCTGGAGTTAGTTTTTACAGGTAATCAATAGCAATACTTTGCTTCACTTAATGATATCATTTCTCTCTCTCTTATTTTGCCTATTTTGCTGTATACCAAATTTCCTCTGTATTAAAGGCTTCTGACTTAGAATAAAACAAACAGCCAATTTGCTCCCTAGTATCACTAAAAGATAGTCATAAAATGAAATAGATGCTGGTCTTTTTTACTTTTCTCCTACTCTTTGTGCTACTCCATTTTCCGAAAATAACTCAACCCATCAGTGACAAGACAAACATCACACGGTCTTGTCTTGGTCGGTGCCTTTGCAATAGACAGAGAGAAGTGGTCATTTGGAACTTACTTCCTGGTGGGTAGAAATATAGGGGACTGTAATAAATGGCATTGGCACAAGAGAAAGCATAAATGGCCTACAAACATTTGATGAGAACTCTGCCTTCTACAGTGGCAACCAAAGACACATCTAGGAAGGTTTTGTTTTAACAAGAGCCAGTATTGGAAAGAGGTCCTCCAACGCCCTCCTCGCAGGATCTACTTGGGCCAGAGTTATTTGGAAGGCAGCGTGGCAAACCAGAACCAAAACCTTACACTCTCACCATTTCATTGGACAGGACTATTTTGGTTTCAAATAACAGAAACTCAGTTCAAACTAAAAACCAGAAGCAGAAATTACAGGTTCACCCATACAGAAAATCTTAGAAGAGACAGGGAACTTACATGGGGCTCCACACCTCAGCCTTACGAAACAGGAACAAAGATGGAGCTTTGCAGGTGCTTCTGCAGTGATAACCAGCTGCTATTTTCCAAGCTAAGTCAGTGCTTTGCAGGGTGTAAGGCAGGTGGGCTGTGCGCGTTTCCTGCCTGGGAGAAGGATCCAGGGACCCAGTGTCATCAGGATTCTTTTTGGCCCCACTTCTAAGGATGGCTCTCGTGTTTCTCACGGCAGTCTCAGCACTTCCTGTGTTGTGGTAAGACGCTGCCCTCGACTCTAGGTTTCTATCTTGCTGGCTGGAAGTTCCATGGGAAGAGAGCGCTCTTTCCTGCTGCTTGACTCTGATTGGTCCATCTTAGATACATGCACACCACTAATCACAGTGACCCAGGGAATACTATATCCTGATTGGCTGGGCTGGGATCCAATGCCCTCATCTGGAGTTGGCCAGAGCTAAGTCAGTTCCAACCCCTGTGGACCAAAAGTGAAGGTAGGTCATCCTTGGGAAGAAAACTGGGGAATACGACAGAAAAAAAAACAAAACAATCCCCGAACAACACACCCCAGACCCAAGAAGTCGTTTTGTAAGGCAATCACCAAGGAAATGTACCCCATTGGCTACAAAATGAAAAAAAAAGTTTCTCTATACCCAACCCTTCTGACACCCTGTGTGCGATTCTCCCATTTGCAGGAGGGCCAACTGGGTGTCCCACAATTTAATTCAGTTCTGACACTCTGCTTGGAGTTCCCAGCAGATTCCACAAGTTAAAGGGCTCAGCCCCACAAGACTCTCCCCAGCCCCAGCTGCTGCTCACAAGTGCAGTTTGCTATACGCCAGGGGTTCCTAGGATTCGCTCCTTGTGTTCAGCAACTTGCTAGGATGCTCGCAGAACCCAAGGCGTGGAAGGGATGCCCAGGGCAGCGCAGGAGCCGTGCAGGGGCTGGGGGCATTTCCTGTGCCCACATAGTACTCGATGTGTCTGTCGACCTGAAAACTCCCTCACAGCTTCAGCTCCTGCTTCCTGCAGGTCACCAGCTCAAAGTGACAGCTCCTTGGGCAGCCCCAGCCTGAGGCTACCCAGGGGCCTCACCCTAAGGCATCTCAGCGGCATAGCCCCAGATGTGATTAAAAGGGGGTTGTTGCTACGACTCCAATACATTTGATACTGTGGTCATTATAGATACAGAGAAATGTGTAACAGAAATAAAAGATCCGTGAAATACTACTTACCTGCCCTACCTGTGGTCCGCTCTGAGCTTTCCTAGTCTATTCTAGTTCACATTCTCTTTTTTTCAGTTAAGCTGGCCTCTGGGGGCTGCATCTGCGGGATTTGGGTTGTCCTCTTCCTTATTTTATGTTATCTCCATCACCCCCTGTCCTGGTCTGTTTTCTGTTGCTGTAACAAAACACCTCAGACCACAGGCTTAGTTAGGCTCACAGCTCTTGAGGCAAGAAACTGTGAGAACAGCACCTGCTTCTGCTTGGCTTCTCGGGCTGCTTCGGCTCATGGCAGAGAGCAGAGGGCAGCAGGCATCTGTGGAAGAGACAAACACGAGAGGTAAGTGCCTCATCGCACTCTCTATGGGGGAAACCCACTCAGTCCGCCAGATGAGAACCTGTTCCAGCGAGAAAGGCAGGAATCCTGCGTAAGGACCTAGCCAGCTCTTCAAGTTTCCAGGACAAGCCTCGAGGACAGCCCCAGGGCAACACGGGGCCTGCAGGGGGTGAGGCGAATTCAAATCACAGCAAGCAATAGCAGCGATCACTTTCTTTCAAGTACACCTGGGGTTCAGAAAACGTTGGTCCAAGGGGGGAAAAACTAGGCTGGGGCTTCCATTGCTTTTCTAACTTCTCCCTGCAGGGTTCGAGATACGTAGGACTCCACAAGACACACACCGTTGTCTCCTGCTTGCGCCCCTCCTGGAAGCCAGGCCCAGCTCTTGGTATTTGCAATATACCTCGGTGCAGTCCTGTTCCACACCATGCCAGAGTCGGTCCCTGGAGCCACTAGAACAGAACAGGTCTGATGGAACGACATCAGAGATGAGGCTACATGAGGGCACTTCCAGTCTGTGGAAAACCAGATGAGAAGTTTATTTTGCTGCAAAAAAATTGAAATCCACATATAGTTTTTTTACCGTTTGCATTTTCCATTAAATTTTTGAAGATCCTTTGTATGGATAGATTTTAAAAATTTTTAGACCAACTTAGACGTCTTTTAATTCTATTTTCCATGAACTCATAAAAAAATTTCAAGTGGCTGGCACTGTGGCATAGCAGGTAAAGCCACCACCTGCAGTGCCGGCATGCCATATGGGTGCAGGTTCTCGTCCCGGCTGCTTCACTTTTGATCCAGCTCTCCGCTACAGCCTGGGAAAGCAGTGGAAAATGGCCCACGTGGGAGACCCGAAAGAAGCTCCTGGTTCCTGGCTTCAGACTGGCTCAGCTCTGGCTGATGTGGCCATTTGGAGGGTGAACCACAGATGGAAGACCTCTCTCTCTCTCTCTCTCTCTCTCTCTCTCTGTAACTCTGCCTTTCAAATAAATAAATCTTTTTTAAAAAATTTCAAATGTTTAGACAAATGTATCTGGAAAGCACAGAGAGAGTTTGAAAGCAACAGTGAGAGCCAGAACATGGCCCATTCACTGTTCACTGCCCCAAATGCCCACAACACCAGAAGCGTGGAGCCGCGATATCTCCCAGGGTCTGCGTTAGCAGGGAGCCCGAACTGGAAGGGGAGCCAGGCCTGGAATCCGGGCACTCCAGTGCGGCACGCAGCTGTCCTAACTGCTGCGCCCAATGCCTGTCCCTTTCATGAACTCTTTGAAGAATCCTCATAACATTCTTACTTCAGTCCTGAGAGTTTCTCTCTCTCACACACATGCACACACACACGCACACACACAGGTGCGCACACACACATGTACACACACACTGCCTGCTTGGAGGGAAGCCAGCTGTTATGTCAGGACTCTCCACCCAGCTCCAGAGAAAGAAGCGTGCCTACCATCGATGAGCAATTAAGGCCTCCTGCCAAGTGCCAAGAGCTAAGAAGCGGATTCTCCAACTTCCAATAACTGCCATTCCCAGAGACTCCTGTGAGACTGTGAAGCAAACCACCCATGTTCCTGCCCATGGGAACATGGGAGGTAATGAGTGTGTGCTGCTTCAGGCTGTTAAGTGCTGAAATAATTTCCCTAACGTGCAGCAAAACTTAAGCACTGCCCCTCCCAATGAAAGCGCATTGGAGAATCCTCCCCGGCCCGGCAATCACAGCCCAGAAGCGAGAAGAGAAAGCAAGATTTGTTATTGAGAAATGGGGAGAAAGCTGATTGAAACCCTGCGGAGCAGGAGAGGATAGGAAATTGGTCTATGAGCCAACATACGGTGTGCGCAGCAGGAAGTGTGCTCACTGGATGCTACACCCACCCTGTCGGCCCCATCGCAGGTGAGTGGGAACAAGAAATGCAGAGTTGCTCCCCACAGGGAGCCCCACCAGAAGCTGCACTTTTTAAACTGCTCTGTTGGTCTGGAAAAGTGAGAAACACACACGGGGAGGATGTCTCTGTGGTTCCCGTGGAAAGTCAAGAACTGGGTTCTGCCGGAGGGCGATGCGGCCACCAAACGCAGCAAGATGGACAAACTCCTGTCTCCCGGCCTGTTAGGCCCTTCATCCGGGCTGCCAAGTGACTTCTTGGGGGGGCCCGGGAATCTCAACCTCATCATTTCCTGTTCGCTCACTCTAGTCTGCCCACTGGCCCAAGGTTTGTTCGCTTTGGCTGGGGCAGTGAAATCATCTTTGTATCTTATTTTTTCTACCCACGGTGAATTGTAAATAGTTTGTTCTGATTCATCAAAACCTTGGCCACAGATACACAAAAATCCACACTCTGAGGTTCAAATAAAAATGACATTAAAAAAAAAAAAAAGACCAAAGCTACGCCCACCCTGCTTCCCTTTCTCCATACACACCTTTTTGTTTTACTTTTCTGTCAAAACGCCACTTTGGTTTGTCTTGGTTTTGCAACGAAGACAGAACTCTAAGGCTGCTGGCCACAGCAGAGGTCCAGAAGCTAATGCCTCTGCTTTCCTAGCCAAAACCCGGTGTTTCTGGAAACCTCTTGTTCCAACTGCAGGGTGGGAAGGAACGAGGCCAGGCCGCAGGGATGGCCGCAGGCTGGGGCCAGCATCGCCACATTCAGTCCTGTCCCTTGGCCTCCCACAGCGTGTCAGCCAACCCCGCTCCTCCTTGGCTCTCCCAGGTGACTAGGGACCAGGACAGAGGGCAAGCAGACGGGCCCCTCCTGCACTCGCTCTCTGCTCCACCACCTCGGATTCTGCCCTGGGCAGCAGCAGAGTGAAGGGCAGGGGCCCTGAGCACCCCTGGCGCAGGCCCAGAGGCGGCGGTGCTCCCTAGCTAGGGCACTGTTGACAGCAGCTACTGTGCAGAGGGCCACACGCGCCCCTCCCACCCCGACCCTCAGAGGCTCAGAGGGATGAGACAATTTGGTCCCGGACACTGCATCAGTGAGGGGGCGCCCATCTGTCCGTGGGCCCCAGGGCCTTGGCTCAGCTGCACCCCCTGTCCATCACTGCCTCCACTCCTCCCCCTTAATTACCTTCCTACCCCACCTCCTGGCTCCACATCACCCTGCCTGATTCTCAGGGTACAGGCACCCAAAAATGTGGGAGAACAACACAGCTTTTCAGACAAAAGGGCAATCCTGAAAGTCATCCTGAGGCCACCCTTCAGGGACAGAACCCCGCCTGTCCTTCATGGTGGCCCTAGGCTCACCGTGCCCACTCCACTTGCTGTCTGGTATGTGGTTCTGCTTCTCTATTGGACAAGAACACCGTGCAAGTTTTGCCATTGTCTATAAGGAAAAACGCAGGGAAGGGGAGGGTGATTCCAAGAGTCAACGTTTAGTAGAAGAGAATCCCAGAAATAGTCCAAATTTTAAGACTCAGAATGCCAATTTGAAAGCCCAGGGCGAGCCTCTGGCGCAGCGGCTGGGACACTGTTTGGGACATTCATATCTCCATCAGAGTGCCTGAGCTTGAGTCCTGGCTCCTCTGCTTCCAAGCTAGCTTCCCGCTAGCCTGCACCCTGGGCGGCAGCAGATGACGGCTCAAGTCCTTGGGTCCCTGATACCGACAGGAGACCTGGGTCCAATTCCTGGCTCCTGGTCTTGGCCTGGCCCAACCCCAACTGTTGTAGGCATTTAGAGAGTGAACTGGTGGATAGGAGCTCTGCCTCTCTTTGCCTTTCGAATAATAATATAAACACAGCTGCTATCAAGTATATGCGTGTATGTGTGTGCGTGTATAAAATCTTATTCCATTTAAGAAAACAACTTTTAGGGAGAGTGTGAAAGTTATTCAAGAGGGACCATTTTTGTTGAAATGTTCATGGGGCAGACAGGAGAACTGGCATTACTAAATGCCCATCGTCTACTACAACCCACAGAAAGGAACTTTATGTCTATCTCATTTATCTTCCCAACAGCCTTTGGGGGCGGGGTGGGGGAGTGGGAGAATCAGTCCCTTGGAATTATACAGAAGAGAGACACAAGCCGACTTCTCGATGTCGCTCTTTGTTTCGTCACAGAGCCTTTGGGGACACATACACCCGGTGTCAGCAATGAGCCACACTGTAGACCTCAACAAAATAGTACTCTTGTGAGAGAAGGCTGGAAGAGGGGCGTCACAGGCAAACAGCCCCAGAGACTGCTGGGTGCCTTCTTTAATGGACTACTGCGGGCAGAATGGCGACTTCCCTCAAGGGATGTCCAGAACCCGGGAATCCCACCTTATGTGGCGAAAGGTAAGGACCTGGAGAGGAGGAGCTCATCCGGAATTCTCTGGGTGGGCCTGGAATGTGACCACACCTGCCCTGATCAGACACACACAAGAGCAGAAGGCAAGGGGGCCGCTGGGACTGCTGCCCTCTCCCTGCCTCCCTTGCTCGCTTGCAAATAACCACTCTTACTACTGCACGATGAGCACACGGTTAGGCAGCACGGCGCTCTTCTGTCTTTCTCGCTCCCTGGACAAGGTGGGCAGGGGTCTCTCCCGCAACTACTTCCAGGAAGCCCTGTTCATGCAACTCTCTGGACCCCGCCCCTTTACCCTCACAGATGACCCCTTCACATCTCAGAAATGGCATTCACACGGACTCTCCAACTGCAGGAATCATGGGAGAAAAATCTCTGGTTTGGTGGGAAGACCCCTAGCTGGGAGGCCAGGAAGCCTCTGTTCTAATTCCAACAGGCCCCAGGGTGACTTCGCACAGGCTGCAACCACCCTGAGGCGTTATTTCCACAACTGTGAATGGGTGGGGTTTGATAAGCAAAACCTTACGAATCTCTCCAGGGTCCGGTGGTTTGGCTTAGTGGGTAAAGCTGCCGTCTGTGATGCCAGCATCCTGTATGTGTGCCGGTTCATGTCCCAGGCTGTTCCTCTTCTGATCCACCTCCCTGCTAATGCTCCTGGCTTCAGTCTGGCCCATGTTGTGGCCCTTTGGGGGAGTGAACCAGTAAATGGAAGATTTCTGTCTCTCCTCTTTCAAATAAATTTTTTAAAAAAAACTTTCTAGTATTATTGATTTGTTTAGGTTATTAATTGCATTCCACTGTTTGCATGATAAGTTTCATTACCCTTGGAGAGGTACAGCAACTCATTTTTTTAAAGATTTATTTATTTGAATTTCAGAGTTAGGGAGAGACAGGGAGAGATCTTTTATCCGCTGGTTCACTCAGATGGCCACAATGGCCAGGGTTTGGCCAGGCAAAAGCTGGGTCTCTCATGTGGGTGCAGGAGCCCAAACACTTGGGCCATCCTCCACACTTGCAGGGAGCTGGGTGGGAAGTGGTGCAGCCGTAACACAACTGGCACCTATATGGGATGCCAGCACCGCAGGCAGCAGCTTTACCCGCTGCACCACAGCACCAGCCCCGACTCTTCACTTTTTAAACAGAAGTTTGGTTTGCCTCCCTGAGGCCCCCAGCCTCGGTAATCCTCTGCATTTTGTAGTCCAAAGATTCAGACCAACAGCCGTAGTTGGTTTGAATACACCAGTCCTGCCCAGCCCCACCCCCATCTTGTCACTGTGGTAGAAACCAGAAGAAAGATCAAGGGCTGGAACCAAATAATGTTTGTTTCCTGAGCCATTTGAATTGCTGCTGCTCTGAAGTGACTAAAGGTAAGCAATCAGAGATATTTTCAGAATAAACCTACAACAACGTAAAACTGTGAGTGGGGCTGGCACTGTGGAGCAGTATGTTCAGCCACCTGCAAGGCCAGCATCCCATTTAAGCACTGGTTCAAGTCCTGGCTGCTCCAATTCTGCTAATGTGCCTGGGAAAGCAGTGGCACACAAATGCTTGGGCCCCCTGCCACCCGCTTGGGAGACACAGATGGAGTTCTTGGCTCCTGGCTTCGGACTGGCCCAGCTGCAGCCATTTGGGTAAGAACTATAATAGAAGCTAGAAGCTTAGCGTTTTAGAGTATGTGGGAGTTTAATCTAGTCTGCTCACTTAATTTGACAGTCAAGCAAATATTTAGTGAAAGTTACATGACTTATCCAAAGTCAAATTTGAAAGAGTCCCAGTTCTCTAAATTCAGAGTCCAATCATCTTTCTAAAATACTACAAGGCCAGCGCTGTGGCTTAATGGGTTAAAGCCACAACCTCCAGCACCGGCATCCCATACAGGCACCAGTTCCAGTCCTGGCTGCTCCACTTCCAATCCAGCTCCCTGCTAATACTCCTAGGAAAGCAGTGGAGGATGTCCCAAGTGCTTGGGCCCCTGCACCCACGTGGAAGACCCAGAAGTTGTTCCTGGCTCCTAGCTTTGGTCTGGCCCAGCCCTGGCCATTGTGGCCATGTAGGGAGTGAACCAGCAGATACAAAAGCTCTCTTTCTCTATCCTTCGTTCTGTTAACTCTTTCAAATAAATAAATAAATCTTTAATTTTAACTTTTATTTAATGAATATAAATTTCCAAACTATAGCTTATGAATTACAATGGCTTTTTCTCCCATAACTTCCCTCCCACCCGCGACCCTCCCCTCTCCCACTCCCTCTCCCATTCCATTCACATCAAGATTTATTTTCAATTCTCTTTATATACAGAAGATCAATTTAGCATGTATTAAGTAAAGATTTCAACAGTTTGCACCCACACAGAAACACAAAGTGTAAAGTACTGTTTGAGTACTAGTTATAGCATTAAATCACAATGTACAACACATTAAGGACAGAGATCCTACATGAGGAGTAAGTGCACAAATGTGCCAGGGGATTCCAATTCAATCCCATCAAGGTGGCATGTACCAAGGCCATCTCACTAGTCAAAGTGATCAATTTCATTTCACAATTTATGACTCTGATAGGTTTAAGAGTCAAAGGGACCACATAAACAAGACTAGTGTCTGCAAATACTAACTGATAGAATTAAAAAGGGAGAGAACAATCCAACATGGGAAGCGGGATACACAGCAGACTCATAGAATGGCAGATGTCCTAAACAGCACTCTGGCCTCAGAATCAGCCCTTAAGGCATTCGGATCTGGCTGAAGAGTCCATGAGAGTATTTCAGGCATGGAAAGCCAAGACACTCTGGCAAAAAAAAAAAAAAAAGACCTAAATGAAAGATCTCTTTGAGTGAGATCCCAGTGGAAAGAACAGGCCATCAAAGAAGGAGGCACCTTTCTCTGAAGGGAGGAGAGAACTTCCACTTTGACTATGACCTTGTCTAAATAAGATCAGAGATGGCAAACTCAAGAGGCTTCCATAGCCTTGGCAGCTCATGACTAGAGCCTAGGGTCATTACTGACGCCATAAACAAGAGTGTCAATTGTTAAGTCAACAACAGGAGTCACTGTGCACTTACTCTCCATGTAGGATCTCTTTCCTAATGTGTTATACTATGTGAATTAACGGTATAACTAGTACTCAAATAGTACTTTATACTTTGTGTTTCTGTGTGGGTGCAAACTGTTGAAATCTTTAGTTAGTATATACTAAATTGATCTTCTGTATATAAAGATAATTGAAAATGAATGTTGAAGAATGGGATGGGAGAGGGAGCGGGACATGGGAGGGTTGCAGGTGGGAGGGAGGTTATGGGGGGGGGAAGCCTCTATAATCCAAAAGCTGTACTTTGGAAATTTATATTTATTAAATAAAAGTTTAAAAAAATACTACACAGCTGTGAAATATGCGAAGAAATTTCCATGAGCCTTGTAAACAGCAGGAGAGGTGATGAAATCTCGCAGTGTTTTACCAATATTTCTAAAATTCTAAGTTGAAACAAACAGCTTTGAGTTTAAAGACATTTTCATCTTCAAACAACAACATAATCGAAGTAAGAGCCAAATTGTGCAAAAGTACCCACAACCAAAAAAAAAAAATAATTGCTCATGGTGGACTTCCTCTGTCTGCTGGGTTATGTGATTAGAAAGAGAAGCGTCACCCTGGGGCAGGGGTGTGGCGCAGTGTCAGGGTGCTACCTGGGACACCCACATGGTGTTCTGGAACGCTGGGGCTAAGTCCCAGGCTCTGCTCCCACTTCCCGACGTCCTGTCAGAGTTACCTAGGAAAGCGGCAGGTGGTGGAGGAAGCAGTTCAGACTGCGCTGCCCACGTGTGAGACCTGGACTGAGCTCCTGGCTTCCAGCTTCAGCTGCAACTGGCTCAGGCCTGGCTGTTGCAGGCATCTGGGGAATAAGCCACTGGGTGGAAAAAACCTTACTCTGCTTTTCAAATAAAAGTAGATATCTTAGGATCGTATCACACTCTCTATTCATAAACTTCAAACTGATAAAAAGTTCTGCCTCTCAAAATGGACTCTGCTTTCTCTATAATACACCCATTCTGGTGATCAATTTTAAGGTTTACTTACAACAATGTTTTATGCTTTAAAAATTTATTTGAAAGGCAGAGTTAGAGAGACCTTCCATCTGCTGGTTCACTTTCCAAATGACCACAATAGCCAGGGCCGGGCCATGTGAAAGCCAGGAGCCTGGACCTCCATCTGGGTCTCCCACATGGGTAGCAACAGCCCAAGAATTTGGGCCAATTTATGCTGCCCTCCCAGGTGTATTAGCAGGAAGAGGATCAGAAGAGGAGCAGCTGGGACTCGAACTAGCACCCATAGAGGACGCCGGTGCTGCAGGCAGCAGCCCAACCTGCTACACCACAATGCTGGCCCCTTTATTATTAGGTTGACCAGGGCTAATACATCAAGTAACTCCTAGCTCATCCTACTTTTAAACATTTTATTTGAAAGGCAGAGTGATGGGGATTCAGAGGAGGGGGGAGGTGCGGGGAAAGAGAGATATCTTTCATCTACTGGTTGGACAAGCCAGGGCTGGGCCACACTCAAGCCAGGAGCCAGGACCTCTGCCCAAGTCTCCCACATGCCTGGCAGGGGCCCAAGTACTAGGGCTAGCGTCTGCTGCCTTCCCAGGTACATTAGCAGGAAGCCATCCCACAGCTCAGCCTACTTTGACAATCATCTAGGTTTCCTTCTGGAATGACCTCTGATTTGTTTCTGCTTTCTCTCTGCTGGCCCACCTGAACTACATACCAAAAACTGAAGAGATGTTGGCAAAGAACAAAGTTACCACCTATGATAACTGGCCTGGTTGTCATGGCTGCAGGCGGTGGAGTCGCCGTCCGGTGGTAGGCAGGTTTGCAGACCCGGAACACGCCGATTCCCCAGCAGCTCTCAGGTCTTCACAAATCCACAAAGTTAACACTCACCCGCCCGCACAGTTGCTTCAGCTCCCTTTTCCTTTCAACCTGGATCCTAAACTCCTTGGAGTAAAAGAACAGAGATTACACAAACAACCTGGCCAGCAGAAAGGGAGCAACGCGACCGTCTGGAAACACCCGTTCTCTTCTGCGGTAACTCTCTCCATGCCACTCTGTGCCAGGCACTGGCGAGAACAGCTCCTGCAGACGGTGACGCAGGAAGCTGAAACAGACCGCCTGCAGCGTCTCACTGGCCAGGGGATCCGAGTAAAAATGGCCATGCCGAGGGAAAACGATGACCCTGGAGAAACACCACAGCGCTATTCCTTGATGTATCTCCTTGCGCTGAAGGTCAAGTTGGTCAGCAGCTGGAGAAATTCCCACACCACAGGCACAAGGTGGGCAGGGACGATGGTAGGCTGGAGAATACCATGAAACTTCCAAGTTGTTCCTTCCGGGCACCAGAACATGAAACGCTCTGAGAGGAAAAGGTTCCGTATTCTCTCCATCCATCTGGTATGCTCAGAACTACGGGAGCAAACAGGATCTTGACAGCACAGCCTTGCTCATGGGGGAATGAAAACTCCTCTTTCCCAGTTGCTAACCTGTTGGTGCTTACAGACAACTTATTTAGATTCAGTTCTCCAAGGCTGCAAACTCTGGCTTAAATGACTTAACGTTCCTTTTACAACAACCAAACTCCTCCTGGTGAATTTGGTTCAGGGCGATTTTAACTTGAAACACGAACAGTGGTGATGCCATTTTCTGAATCCATTTAGTTCTTTCAAAATTAGTTTTATTATTTTTTTTAAAGTAGAAGTTCTCACTTAAATTGGAGGCCATAGTGGAATAGGCCATGTCCTCCTAAAAGAAAGGGGGGTGGTAGGGGGCGTGAGATGCAGTGGGTCATGAGTGGAGAGGGCAGAATCGTGGCTTTTCCTGATTGAAGACATAACTTCCACCTTCCTCCGCATCTCTCTCTTGTAACTGCTCCCAAGTTCTGCAAAGCTTTGAACGAACACCTGCTTTCCAAAAGCCATGGCACACACAATTCCTGTCGCCCCACCTAACGCCCTGCCATCTGGAGGTGCCAGGGGGTGCTGTGAGTTGTCACAGTGACTGAAAGGTGCTGTGGACATTAGAAGCAGGAATGGAGACATCAAACGCTTTGCCGTAACTCTCTACCAGGAAGATTGTGCCTATCCCTTGTCGGAAGATACTGGACGGCATTTCTTAACATAAGATGGCTAAGAATATTCACACGAAAACACGACCCAAGAGATCTCGGAACCGGTGTGACAAACAGGAAGCGCAGAGCACAGGGAGGTTACTGTTGGCCAGGGAGAGGGCAGCCAAGGCTGAGGCCTCGGACTGACCAGGCTCTGCTCCACCAAAGCCCAGGGACTCTGCCGCATGTCCCATCCTAAGTGATGTAAGGACACACTTTGGGAATACATCTGACTGGACGAACAAGTGTCAGCAAAAGCCCTAATTCCCTTAGTGAAATAGGCAAAATGAACCCAATGGGCTTTCCTTACATCGTCGCTAATTCCCATTTTAACCAGCAGCTTCCCGAAGAACCGTCACCGAAACTGTGTAACATGCGGCAGTGTAGACCCGATTCTTTGGCCATCTGGACTTGTGCCTTCTGCCGTTATATTCCTTAGCACAACTTTCTGCTAACGTTAAGTACGTGATTGTTCAACGTACCTTAGTCACACAGAGAATATTCTAATATATTCCTAAGACCTCAGCTCCTGGTGAGAGCGCAGTGGTCCAACACATGTGCGTGGATCTTGAGGGCATAACGGGACAAGAGGTACAAATACCTTCAGCTGTTGATCAGGTCTTCTGGAAGTCCCAAGGCAAACTCCCTGGGGGTTTCCCTTGCAGTTTCTTGCATGGGAAGTTCAGCAGCATTCTCAGCACCAGCACTGCCCTTCTTCCAGCCCTTCTCTCAGAGAGGGAGGGGAGGGGGGCGGTGCTGTGGCATAGCAGGTAAAGCCACCGCCTGCAGTGCTGGCATCCCATATGGGCGCTGGTTCGAGCCCTAGCTGCTCCACTTCCCATCCAGCTCTCTGCTATGGCCTGGGAAAGCAGCAGAGGATGGCCCAAGTCCTTGGGCCCTTGCACCCACGTGGGAGACCTGGAGGAAGCTCCTGGCTCTGGATCGGCGCAGCTCTAGCCATTGCGGCCAACTGGGGAGTGAACCAGCAGATGGAAGACCTCCCTCTCTCTCTGCCTCTCCTTCTCTCTCTGTGTAACTCATTCAAATAAATAAATCTTTAAAAAAAGGAAGAGGAAGCGACAGGACCGGATAACCTGAGGTTACTCATCTCGCTGAGAACAAGAGAAGGACAGGCACGGGCTTCAGGAAGCACCTGAGCTGGGAGCTGCACTGCAGCAGCCACATCCCATCTCAGGGACAACCTGAGGATGGATTTTATGTCCACTGCTTCAAGACGGACCCTGTGTGCTTGGTATTGGAATAATGGCTGAGTAACTGTCAAAACATTCCCATGCCACCATCATTCATAACCCCCACCCGCTCCCCAAGTGGGATGCTACCGAGCCCCAAACACAGAATGGGTCACAGATCGGTCGCAAGTGCTCTTATATTTCATCTGTGAAGACCAAGAGAGTCACTGAAGAAGTGGTTTTCTCCTTGGGCAGT
The DNA here is from genome assembly GCF_033115175.1 of Lepus europaeus. Classification (NCBI taxonomy): domain Eukaryota; kingdom Metazoa; phylum Chordata; class Mammalia; order Lagomorpha; family Leporidae; genus Lepus; species Lepus europaeus. The sequence goes on from NC_084827.1 coordinate 174,896,570, forward strand.
CATGCCAAGCCAACTCATTAAGTGTGTGTGTGTACTCGATTAGATGTGCTGTGTATCTGTACCCATATATATATATTGCACTTGCTTAGAACCCTTGCAAATGGAAAAACAAAACAAAAATCCCCTAAGTGCAGTCATCCTTCATTTATAGAGTTCATCTTTGCTTTCATAAATAATTTAAGTTTTCTGTGGCAATGAAACAGACTGATGTGGACAAGTGGCCAGGGTAGAACAGCCAGTCACGGAAAGCAAGCGCAGTGACTTCACGGTGCCCTAAGTGAGAGTCTCTACCACATCTCAGCACACTTCCATGTATCTTCCAGTCCCAAAGGCAGCACCCCGCCAGCAGATAGGGGGATCTTACAAAAGTGCCCATCTCTCTCCAAGAATAAACAAGTAACAGGGCTACCTCTGAATTTTTTGTCTCCTGCTATGTTCTCCACTCTCTGCCTCCCAAAGCTAAGATCACGGCATGACTCACCAAATCGAGCTTTCCAAAAGCCACCCAAGTAAGCACATATTTAATTATCAGAAGACCCTCTAATGTGTTTAATAAAATTGACCATGTAGGATAATGCTGTTTATTAAAAATATAGTCAGGGAGAAGGAAGTCAGTGCATTTATGCAATTTTACATACACATCTGTAGTTTGAGGTTCCATTATTCCAACAGTTCATATAAATCACTGTTTGAGATAAAAGGAAAAAAATGCTTTACAGGAGATCAGCAATTGGTTATAGTTTGGTAATATGAGTAGACTTGTAGTAAAAATAAAACCACCTCTTCCATTATTAAAGAATGTCTCCTTTATGCAGAATGAGTCTTCAGAGTCAAGAACTTTTCCTTGCATAAGAACGGTTGACTTTAAGTTCCTGGAAAACACCCCATTCTGTTTTCCATATATAAATATATATATAAATGCTCTGTTTTGTCGGGATTTTTTTTTTTGAGGTAACAAAGGAAGCATCTTGAGTGACTTGTCACTGAGTTATCCTTTGCTGTGAATGCCAACTACTGCAACGTCAAGCCCAAGACACATACAAGATCATTTCTCTGATAGTCATAAATACAGATGACATTTCCAACAGCGTTCTCATTACAGCAGGGACACCAGAATGGATGGAGAGAGCCCGCAATCAGCCCAGGCTCACTCAGCTTTGCTGATGGGGAATCCACAATAGTATTCGAAGTACCCCGCCCCACAAAAGAACTCGTTTATCAACGTATTTTCACATTGCCCCAGCAAGTCTCATTTTCCTGGAATGTCAATGACATCCCCATTTCCTGAGCTCATTCTCACAGCCAGGATGAATCAGAGGGAGACTGATCAACTTCTAACCTGACTGTGGAAAACCAGGAGATGGATCTAACTTCTCGCATGCGCAAGTCGGTGCTTGCCCCTTGGCCCTCTCAGAGGCCCTAGGAAGTTGGTCCAGGGCAGGAAGCAAGTGGCCACTCCTCTCTACGTTATGCATCCAACTCAAGAGAACAGCCAAACCCAGGAAGGACAGACACTGAGCATGCTGCCACCTTCTCTGCAGACTGCTATGGTCCAAGGAAGTTCTCTGTCAGTACAAACACAGGGAAGCAGAGCTGCACCCAAGAAAGAAATGCACAATCCTTGCAGCTGTGTGAAAGCTACCTGCTGGATTTGGCTGCGATCATCTAGAACTCAACTCCTTGTCTGTCCCCGGTTAAACTACCTAGAATGTATAGCTCACGTCTTGGGGGGAAGGGAGGGGATTACATTGAGCCACCTCCCCTTCCTTCTTAAAGTAGAAGAGTTGAAACACCTGTTCTCATATCCAAAGTGGACCAAATCCGTTAACTGAATGACAACACAGATTCAATGTCAGCTGTGACCAACATCTGCCTGACTCCATCCAAGAGCAAGAGTCACGGAACAAGAGAAGCTTGGTTGCTACCCATCTGTGTGTTTAGAGCATACCAGGAAATCTGTGCTTGTTGATAGGACTACTAAGCAAATAAATTTAATGTGTTAGTGGAATAATAGCAAATGGAGTATGTGTCTTTTTCCTATAATGCATTAATTATTAAGGCCTCTGCCAACAGAGACTGCTTTAAAAAGAGAAGGGTTTTCCCGCCCCACAAACTCCAACAGTAAGCTGAAGACCAAAAGCTTACAGACAGAAAATCCACCGGGTTTGAAATACTCAGACTCCAGAGCAATCAATGAGGCCAAACCTGCCAGGGCCACAACATGGATAAAATGTCAAATACAGATTTTTAATAGGAAACACTGTTTATACATATTTAAACTTTAACAGAACTCTTAAAAAAAAAAAAAAAGCAATGAAATGCTATGTTCACACATAAGCCTTTGTGCTTAGCTCGTAACACAGGTATCAGAACAGCTGAAAACAAATTGGTTCAGTCCTTCTCTTGAAGCAGCTATTCACCTGCCACACTGCCAGTGGTGAAATCGCAGAACCCAACTCCCAGGACATCAGGTAAAGCCACTGCTCAAAGCCTCTGCAAGGACAGAGAGACTCCCCCTGCCACCAACTCCTCTGATGGCTCCCTCCCACTGAATAAGGGTCCCTGTCCCCACAGCTGTCAGATGTTTCCATATAAGGCTAGTGACATATACAAGGGCTTCTTTGTCCATAAGACTTCAGAAGAGTGAATAAAAGAAAAATGATTTCTCAAAGTTCAATTAAAAAAACTGAGCCATCTTCTTCATTTTCAAAGGATGAAGTATGAAAATTTCTCTCAAATTTAGGCAAACAGGCTTAATTTTGAACCTCAGGAGGAAGGGTTTTCTTTCCATTTTCTTTCTACTTGTTCTGTCTCCAAGTTACTATCAAACTCAACAGCAAACTCAGCCCTGACTGTAATGATGCTCTTGCGTTGGAACACATCTGCGCAACAGCGTGGCCTGCAAACAGCACAAAGGGTGACGCGAATGTTACTGATTTTCTGGTGAAAACAGAAACCTGATGGATTATTGCAGATTTGAAATCAGCAGAGGGAACAACTGGACAGCACTGCTTACAGGTGCTTCCCTCTCCGTGGAGACAAAGGCGGAACAAAGGCTTTGTCCTAAGTGAGTCCTGGGAGAAGAGGGCAGTGGACTAAAGGAAGAAACCCATGAACAAAAGCTGCAACCAAGGACAGGGGAGAAAAAACTTTTATCCAACAGGAACTGAAAACTGCTCATTTTGTTTAAACCTTTACATCCACTTAAAATGCCCTGGCCATAGGAAAAATACTGGCCAGTCCAAGCTGTAGACTTTTTAATGTATACAAAAGAAATGACCTTGAGTAACTGAGCTGCGGTTGGTGGCTGCTGCCAGAACTGCGATGTCCACAGTCCTAGTCAGGGTAAAAGGCCAGTTAACACCGTACAGCTAGATTAAAACTAATCTCTAAGAAAGCCTACTTAGTTACAAAGGCTGAACTAACAGTGACAAGATATTTCAATTCAATGAATGTTAAATTGTCTCAATTTGAGAGAACACCGGACAACAAGAGCCGCGGCTAATGGAAATGTAACATCTGTGAGTGCTCCATACAAACAGCCTGTGAACTGCACAATCATGAATCCCAGAGAGAAGATCAGAGGAACTGGAGAGCAGAGAGCTAGTGGGCTAAACGCTACTGTCAAGTTCACGGGAGCTTCAACGTCTGTACTTCTGTACAAGAGTTGACTTTGGAGGAAACAAGACTGCAGACTTAGCTAGATGGATACACACAGCCCAAGATTAAACTGCACAGCGACATTTATTGTTCCAGCCTGGAAAAACATCCCTTTTTAAATTTCACACAGCAAAGCAAGTTAAAAACTTCACTCATCAAATAAATGATAATTTAAACAAGAACTTGCTAAAGAAACCTCATCACAACAACGTTTTAGGGCCTGATCACTTTAAGTCCATGGGGCCATTAATGAATATCGATCAAGTGTCTCTCACAATCTGCAAGCCGTTTTTCCTACAACAAGAAGGCGTAACATGTTTCCTTGACTCAGGTGATACATTTAGAAAAGAAATCATGATTTTTTCTTTTGCTGTAACAGGCAGACACTGATTTCTTGCTGCAATCAGGAGAGATGGAATGACTGCTGCCCTTCTCTTGCTGCTATCAACAGTTTGTCGCGCATTATCTCAATGCTCGAATAGTCCGGCAATTTAAGATAGTTCACACAAGTCATTACAGAGGGTAAGAAGTCATCTGGGTTTTCTGTTGATTCGAATGTCTTCCGGACAATTGTCAAAGGCGGATTCAGACTCCGGAATCCTGATTGAGAGAAAAAGCAGACAGACCAAGGCACTTACTATTTTCAGCGCTACTAGAAACAGCACATACATAGTAGCACTACAATGCTATGTAAACGCATTACACGGCTTCGCTACACTCTATTCCCACACACAAAGGGTATTCTTCCTTCTGGCCTGGCAGCTTTCTAGTTTGGAAACTGTACATTTAAACACATGGTTAGTGCACAGAACCTGCTCGATTCATTTATCATAATCACCGCCTAACACAGTGTTAACAGTTCTTAATGCCTTCGGATTTTCATTGTATTTTAAAACCAAGTATCAATCCAATGTATACTAGAACACATTTCTGAAAATGCAGACGTTAGACCCCTCTGTCCTTTGTCTGAACAGCCTAGCACATTAAGTGCATTAGATGTGCACGAGAGACAATCCCTCAGCATGTTCCTGCCAGCGCGCGCTCGGCGACTGCACAACCAACTGAAGACTTGGAAACCTGACACTGGAGCACCTCAGAGGCCAATCTCCAGCTGCTGGTATGGGAACTTCACACACACACCCACTCCCCCACAGGCAGACTAAATGCTGAGCGACAGCACAGCACCCACCTCCAACAGGCAATCTTGGGCTCCCGGTCACAAACTGGAGAAATAACCTCTGCTGCTCATTATCAAAACTACTGAGAATCTCAAACAGGAACTTCACAGCCCGACTACAACAGAAAAAAACACACCAAAATTATCTCATTGTGTCTCACAGCTTGCAACCACATCCCATGACTGACTTGCAAACTCGGACAATTAGTTAAAGTACGATGACATATGAATTCCATTGTAATGCCCTTTGCGATTGAACGTTTTTGTTGCACAGCTGAAATCCAAACGGAATAACTGATCTGGTATTACACAGGTATCTCTGCTTTACCATATTCATTAATGGAAATACATCTGCAATCACATTTTCAGGAAGATACTTGGCAAAGAAACTCTTAGGTCTTCAGTTGTGACAAAACTTTCCCTTAACAGGTACACAAATTAAAAATAATTCCGCAAAACTTTTGTACACAAACACCTCTCAATTCTTGACTACAAACTGAGAATCAAGCAGGTTCCAGTACGTACCTGTCGTGAGTATAACCGTGATCAGGCCTGCAGCACTCCATCAATGTCTTTGCATCCCACGTGTCTGCTTTACTGCCACATAGGAGTTGATCCAGCTGTGAGTTTAGGGGTGAAGAATTACTACAGAAACATCTGAATCCCGAGTGAAAATAAAAGTCTATGTGTACTAAATGAGTATTATTTTCCGGGGTGGATGATTGGCCTAGAGTTTAAGATGCCCACATCTCACATTGCAGTGCCTGAGTTTGTGTCCTGGCTCCGGACTCCAGCTTCCTGCTAATTCAGACCCTGGGAGACAGCAGTGATGGCTCAAGTTACCTGGGTGTTTGCAACCCTTACAAGACCTGGATTGAATTCCCAGCTCCTGCCTTCAGCCTCAGCCATTACTAGGATGTGGAGAGTGAATGAGCAGATGGGAGCGCCTGCTCCTTGTCTCTTAAACAAACTCGGGGAGATAATACTGTCAGCAGCTGCTCAGGCTCTCTCCGTGTATTTGCAATAGCTCCTCACTAAGTACCCTGCCCACCTGCAGGAGCCCAGGTTCTAGAGAAGGTTTGAACCTCAAACACACACCTGATCCTGATCCTGATCCTGATCCTGGACTTGAGCTTTCCTAACTGCTCTCATTACTTCAGACGCTTTCAAGTTGATAATCAGCTTTTCACTCAGAGGATTTTATAAATCCTAGCAATATGCAACAACAAAGTCTAGATAAAGGGAAAACTAAATGGAGGAAGGCGATGCCGTGGCTCAGTAGGCTAACTCAATGTCTGCGGTGCCGGCATCCCATATGGGCACTGGTTCTAGTCCCCACTGCTCCTCTTCCAATACAGCGCTCTGCTGTGGCCTGGGAAAGCAGTAGAAGATGGCCCAAGTCCTTGGGCCCCTGCAACCACATGGGAGACCAGGAAGAAGCAGCAGAGTCCTGCTTTGGATCCGGGCAGTTCCAGCCATTGCGGCTATTTGGGGAGTGAACCAACAGACGGAAGACCTTTCTCTGTCTCTCCCTCTCACTGTCTATAACTCTACCTCTCAAATAAATAAATAAAATTAAAAAAAAAAACTAAATGGAGGGAGAAGTGGGAGAATGGTGAACTGAGATATTAATAAATCAGATTTGGGGCCAGCACTGTGTAGTGGTGTGTAAAGCAGCCTCCTGCAGTGCTGGCATCCCGTATGGGTGCAGGTTTGAGTTCTGGCTGCTCCACTTCTGATCCTGCTCTCTGCTATGGCCTGGGAAAGCAGTAGAAGATGGCCCAAAGTGCTTGGGCCCCTGCACCTGCAAAGCTCCAGGTTCCTGGCTTTGGATCGGCTCAGCTCTGGCTGTTGTAACCATTTGGGGAGTGAATCAGCAGATGAAAGACCTCTCCCTTTTTCTCTTTCCCTCTCCCTCTCTGTAACTCTGCCTTTCAAAAAAATAAATAAATCTTGAAAAAAAAAAATGAACAGCAGGTTTGATACTTGCCAAAGAAAGGTAAATATGTACTGTCCTGACACTATAGAAGGCAAGAAATGTTTTTGTGTCCTTAGAAGATCTACCATCAGTTTCAATTAGACCATTTTTCCTCTGGTTAACTGCCCATTTGTGGAAGACTGCATACTTTTGAGAAAAATCCACTTTGGGACAAGTCAAATTCTATGTCTGCTATGGGTTCCTCATGGTCAGGTACCTTAGAGATCTTTGTTTTCATTCTCCAATGTAAGACAGGGATAATCCCAACAGTCAGATCAGATACAGTGACCTCACCCAGCTTGGTGACAAAGACCTGATTCAAGCCTGGAATGACCTATGTTGCTCTAAATTCCAGGCACACCACAACACAGCAAGCACAAGTCAAAGTGAACATAGAGTAACAACTAAGATCTAAATTCTGTCACTCAAAGACTTCCAGAGTTAGTAAGAAATGCATTTTCTAAAACTGGTATTTAAAAAATAACAAAAAGGTATCCAAACTGGGCAAACTTTGATAATTTAACAATGTCTCATTTAGCTTAAACACAGTGAAGTCACCTGAGTGTCACTTCCCTGCGATGTCCCCAGCCAGGAGTCCAGAAGCACCTAGAGGATGCTGCACACCACACAAGCCCCATTTTCCAAGGACCCACTAGGCTCTCAGCAGACAAGTGCCATTCACACTCTCTCTCTCCCACAAGGACGACCCCTGCTCCCCAAGAGGGGCACTTACCGAATACTACTCCTTGCTCAAGAAATTTGTATTCCCAGAACATTCATACCCTGTTCCCAAACCTGCACTGTTGCAACAGTAGGGTCTTTGATAGATGGCACAGAAACACTAAGATTGTAAGTACAGAAGCAGATAAGATCATTCGTTTCAGACGTAAGCTACTCACTTCCTCTGGGTAGAAGTACTGAAGATGACTGAGTGGGAAAACTGACTCAAATCCATCTCGGAAGGAATCAAATTGCCTAGAAACACCTTCATTCAGTGCCCAGAATATAACCAGCTGCAAAAAGAAAAGTTTTTTTTTTTTTTAAAGAAAAAAACAGTGATACAATTTCAGATCTGTTTGCTATCAAATATATGGTAAAATACAGGAGAACATCCTTCTAGCTATCTTAAAGACAATTTATAGGGCTCAAGTGGCACAGGGTGAAGCTGCTGCTTGGGAGGCCTGCTTCCCACATCAGAGTACCTGCACCCTGGGAGACAGCACATGACGGCTCAAAACCTGAGTCCCTGCCACCCATGTAGGAGACCCAATTGAATTCTGGGCTCTGACCTACAGCCTGGCCCAGCACTAGCTGTTGTAGCCATATGGGGAGAGAATTAACAGATGCAAGATCTCTTTCAAATAAAATGAAAATAAAGTTTTTAAAAGTTATTGTCATTCAAGTGTCTTGTAGAAAACTGTATGAGTTGGTTAGTTAGGTCAACTAAATTGGGGCATGGCCAATAAGAAATGTAAACATTGTCACATGCATTTGTATTTAGTGAGTTTTAAAATTCACATATGTAAAACCCCTGCAGTATAGTTATATTACCTATGAAATGAGAAGGAAATTAAAATTTCTGAAGAGGATAAAATGCTGAGAACTAAAGATAATGCTTCAAGAGTCACAATTCACAATTTTAATGTGAAATGTTTAATTTTAAATACTGCTAAATTCTCAGCCGGCGCCGCGGCTCACTAGGCTAATCCTCCGCCTTGCGGCGCCGGCACACCGGGTTCTAGTCCCGGTCGGGGCACCGGTCCTGTCCCGGATGCCCCTCTTCCAGGCCAGCTCTCTGCTGTGGCCAGGGAGTGCAGTGGAGGATGGCCCGAGTCCTTGGGCCCCGCACCCCATGGGAGACCAGAAGAAGCACCTGTCTCCTGCCATCAGATCAGCGCGGTGCGCTGGCCGCAGCGCACCTACCGCGGTGGCCATTGGAGGGTGAACCAACGGCAAAAGGAAGACCTTTCTCTCTCTCTCTCTCTCTCTCTCTCACTGTCCACTCTGCCTGTCCAAAAAAAAAAAAAAAAAAAAATACCACTAAATTCTCACAACTCAAACTTTGTAGTGTGTCCTCCTCCTAGAAATAGGCAAAGCCTGGAAATGCAGTCACACAAAACTGAAAGGTAAGAGCAATTCTCATTGGTCCAGCATTATCTAATTATCAGTGATTCCAATCCACTGGTTATAGAAAGAGCATATTCAAATAAAAATGAAAATACTAGGGTTTTTTGGATAGAAAAATGTAAGTATTATAAATTATTCTTAGAGAAACAATCTGGATGCTAACTCATTATTTGCTATTAAGCTAAAAAAACAGCTTTCAGATGGAGGTCTAGGCTCCTGGCTTCAGCCTGACCCAGCTCTGACTACTGCAGGCATTAGAGAAGTGAACCAGCACAGGGAGTATCTGTAAGAGTGTCTGTGTGTCTCATTCTGCCTTTCAAATAGTTATAGTTGTGAATCCAATGCTCTTTCCACCCGACAGCAGGAATAAACCAAAACAAATTTTCAAACACTATTAATAAAGATCTATATAGGTTGCAATTTAAAATATAATTTGTATTCAATGTAAGTTATTTTCCCTAGAATAGGCAGATATAGTCTAGGACCACAAACTAGTAATTTGAAAGTTCCCACCAAATATGTAAGTACATATGTATGCGGGAGTGAGTAATTCCTTCCAGTCAGCTGACTTAAAGAAAAGACAGGAAAGCAGCAGAGGACACAGTGATGGCTCCTTAACATTCATGCTTGATAACAGATTTAAGGTTATACAAGGTATCAAGAAATACCTAACAGGTTCTCTCAAGAGCAAACACAAGCTAAGGCCTTAAAAAGTGGCCTTCATGAGCTGTCCCAGGAACGGGTAAGACTTCAAGTCAAAGGCCATACAAGCAGAAGCTAAGTGATACCAGCATGTGCTTCATCGGACAAAGTCCCTTCCTTCTCCGCCCTTAGGGGAATGCAAATGAGCAAAGACCTAAATCCCCAAGGTTAGTTTGTCCCACAAAGCAGCACAATCACATACTCTCAGATACTCCTCTAAATTGTGGATCGTGACTGGTATATCCTTCCCTCCTTTCTTCAGCTCAATGTTGGGAAACCCAGGCAGAGTGAAATCCAATCCTAGATCTTCCACTGAGCAACCATTCATGGTCAGGGTCTCTAATGCATACTGGAGACTCTCTTTGGTCTAAAAAACAAAAGGAGTGAGAATTCATTCACATTCATGTCTTTGTGTTTATAAAGCAAGTCATTCAATGTTTTCCTTTAATTCCTAGCTTCTTTATGAGCACATTCAAATCAAATTTCACAAAAAGATCATTGACAATTTGCCAAATGGCTTAGTGTGTACACCTTAAAACAGAGATATTTTGATAAATTTTAGGGTAATCCTGATACAGCTAACATATGTAATTAGCAAATACTTAATAATACAATTAAGACATTGTAAATCCAATCCAAATAATGTACTATCCCGTAATGGTAATTAACTCAAATAAATAAATAAATCTTAAAAAAAAAAAAAAAAGGCAGTCTCAGATCAGCACTGTGGCACAGCGGGGTTAAGTTGCCGTCTGCTGTGCCGGCATCTCATATGGGAACCAATTCAAGTCCAAGCTGCTCCACTTCCGATCCAGCTCCCTGCTAATGCTCCTGGGAAAGCAGTGGAGGATGGCCTAAGTGCTGGGGCTCCTGCACACATGTGAGACACCTAGATGAAGTTCCTGGCCTCAGTCTGGCCCAGCCCTGGCCACTGTAGCCACTTGGGGAGTAAACCAATGGATGGAAGATTTCTGTCTCTGACTTTCGTCCTCTCACTCTTTGTAACTCAGCCTTTCAAATAAATAAATCTCTTTTTCCCCCCAAAAGCCGTGTGTGGGAAAGCTCAAGCTGTAAAGACCATTTTTCTCAGATTTACGTTAGCCAAATATTCAAGAGGAAATATGTACATTTCTTTAAGACAAAGAGACTTCATGGCTTCAGTGAGTTAGAGACAGTAGTATACAAGTGTGATTGCCAAGTGTTACCTTTTACTTGACTGGCTCAGAGACAAACCTAAGTTTTTTGTGTTTTTTTGTTTGTTTTTTTGACAGGCAGCGTGGATAGTGAGAGAGACAGAGAGAAAGGTCTTCCTTTGCCGTTGGTTCACCCTCCAATGGCCGCCACGGCTGGCGCGCTGCGGCTGATGCAACGCACTGATCCGATGGCAGGAGCCAGGTGCTTCTCCTGGTCTCCCATTGGGTGCAGGGCCCAAGCACTTGGGCCATCCTCCACTGCACTCCCTGGCCACAGCAGAGAGCTGGCCTGGATAAGGGGCAACTGGGACAGAATCTGGTGCCCCGACCGGGACTAGAACCTGGTGTGCCAGCACCACAGGTGGAGGATTAGCCTAGTGAGCCGCAGAGCCGGCCCAAACCTAAGTTTTAAGAAGTTGGAGAGAATGGCAGAGATTACCTTCCACTCTGCTAAAGGCAAAGGGAGGAAAAGTGGCTCTCCTCAGCCCAAAGGGACTTGAGTGAGGCTGGATTACAACTCACGGAGGGAATTTAAATGAAGTATAAGGTCTGAGAGTGACATCTAAAATTTACTAAGAGAAAGGACATGTAGAAAAACATACTTTTAAAGTTTTAAAAGTCACTTTTCTTTCTGATTTTCTTATCAGTGTTCTTTGGTGGTAAACTAAAAAATTTTTATTTATTCATTTGACAGGTAGAGTTATAGACAGTGAGAGAGAGACAGAGAGAAAGGTTTTCCTTCCATTGGTTCACCCCCCAAGTGGCCGCGACAGCCAGCGCTGTGCCGATCCGAAGCCAGGAGCCAGGTGCTTCTCCTGGTCTCCCACGTGGGTGCAGGGCCCAAGCACTTGGGTCATTCTCCACTGCCTTCCCGGGCCACAGCAGAGCGCTGGACTGGACGAGGAGTAACCAGGACTGGAACCCAACGCCTATATGGGATGCCGGTGCCACAGGCGGAAGATTAACCAAGTGAGTCATGGTGACGGCCCTAAAAATTTAATGAGGTATAATTTGTCAACTTTTGTCTTCAAGTATCTTGCCAAAGTTTCATGAAGACTTTCTTCAATTTTTTTTTTCTTTGCGAACAAGCTTTACCATTAACTCCCATAATACACCTCATTGAGGAAAGAGGTCCTGCATGGGGAGTGAGTGCACAGTGATTCCTATTGTTAATTTAACAATGAACACTCTTATGTATGAGTCAGTGATCACCTGAGGCTCCTGACATGAGCTGCCTAGGCTCTGGAAGACTTTTGAACCCATCTACAAACTCTGTCAGTATTTAGACAAGGCCATAAGCAAAGTGGATGTTCTCTTCCCTTCAGAGAAAAGTACCTCATTTTTTGATAACCACTTCTTCAAATAAACCAATCTTAAAAAAGGCAGTCGTCATTACTCACTTTTTAAAGTACTTAAGATAATAAAAGGCTTTTATAAAATACTATTTGAAGACTAAAAATCAAACACCAATATGGAAAAATGCAAATGCTTAGCTTTAAATGAAGATAGCCAGTATGGGAGTAGGAAGGCAATGGCTTTCCCAACTGGAGATGCCGCTCCGTATGGAATTCTTTCAGGCTAAAGCGATCTTCCATCTGCTGGTTCACACATCAGGTGTGAACAGCTGAGGTTGGGCTAGGGCAAAGCCAGGAGCTCCATGTCGGTGGCAGGGACTCAGCTATTTGAGCCATCACGTGCTGCCTCCATTAACAGGAAACTGGATTGGAAGCAGAAGAGGAGGTGGAGGGGCTGGTGCTGTGGCATAGTGGGTAAAGCTGCTGCCTGCAGTATCAGCATCCCATATGGGCACCAATTCGAGTCCCAGCTGCTCCACTTCCCATCCAGCTCTCTGCTGTGGCCTGGGAAAGCAGAAGATGGCTCAAGTCCTTTGGCCCCTACACCCACGTGGGAGACCTAGAAGAAGCTCCTGGCTTCGGATCAACAAAGCTCCAGCCAAGGTGGTCATCTGGGGAGTGAAACAGCAGATGGAAGATCTCCTCTGTCTGCCTCTCCCTCTCTGTAACTCTTTTTCAAATAAATAAATTAAAAACAAAAACAAAACCAAAAACAATATCTCATGTTTAACCCTTTCTTCATTATCAGTGCATCACTTAAAGACAACAGACAGGGCCCGTGCTGTGGCACAGAAGGTTAAAACCCTGGCCTGAAGTGCCAGAATCCCAGATGGGTGCCAGTTCTAGTTCCAGCTGCTCCTCTTCTGATCCAGATATCTGCTATGGCCTGGGAAAGTAGTAGAAGATGGCCCAAGTCTTGGGGCCCCTGCACCCACATGGGAGACCCGGAAGAAGCTCCTCGTTTCGGATCGGCACAGCTCCATTGCAGCCATCTGGGGAGTGAACCAGTGGATGGAAGACCTCTATCTCTGTCTCTACCTCTCTCTGTAACTCTTTCAAATAAATAAAATTAATCTTTAGAATAAATAAAGACACCAGACATCTGAAATAGTCTTTAGCCAAAAAAACCGAACCAAAACAAAACAAAAAATACGCTCTCCATTTTAATGCCCCACCCAAAGCTCTTCAACTGTCCCCACACTTCTATCACAGACTGAGGGAATCACTATTATGTTATGAAAGTCTTTTCTTGGGGCCAGTGTTGTGGTATAGTGGGTTGGGCCTCCACCTGCGATGCTGTTATCCCACGTGGGTACCATTTCAAGTTCCAGCTGCTTCACCTCCAATCCAGATCCCTGCTGATGTGCCTGGGAAGATGGCAGAGGATGGCCAGGGTACTTGAGCCCCTACACCCACATGGGAGACCTAGACAGAGCTTCAGGCTGCTGGCTTTGGCCTGGCCCAGCCCTGGCCATTGTGACCATTTGTGGAGTGAACCAACAGATGAAAAATCAGTCTCTGTCTCTCTTCCTCTCTTGGTAACTTTGCTTTTCAGGTAAAGAATAGAAAGTACATGCCCTAGAGATACTGAAAAGGAATTTATTATTGGTTTCTCCAGATCTTACACAGTATATTGAAAGCCAAGCTCTAGCATACTTTCCATGTACCTTTTGAGAAGGTAAAGACAGAATCTGAGCTGGGTCAGCTTATCTGATGCTGCGTACGGTATAAAATAACAAGATGGGATATTTCAGAATGCTACCAGGTTGAAAGGTGGTAAATACGGCAAATCAATTCCGTAAGGGTGGATTCTGCGCTATGCACCTTTCAACTTTTAGGATGCCAGCACGAAGATAATCCAAGACAGAGAACAGACAGCAAAAGAAACTACTAATGGAAATAACCACAGCACTCCACATCCAAGACAGGAACAGACATCTTGCAGGATGTGGGGTGTGGGCTCTGGAGCCTGGGTTTCATTCCAGCGTATGGGTGCTCTAGATGTGCAAGTAAGGGCCCTCAGACTATCTGCCTTGGTTTTTCTCATTTGGAACAGAGACAACAAGAACATCTGAAACTCTTAGGATTGTAAGATAAAATGAATTAATATATATGTATATGTAAGGCATGTGTAGCAATGCTGTGAGTTTTACTTTCTTTTTTCTTCTCTCTTGTCTTGCTATTATTTACCTAAGAGACTATAAACACACAGTGTGGTAGTTAATTTTTAAAAGATTTATTTTATTTGGCTGGCGCTGTGGCTCAACAGACTAATCCTCTGCCTTGCGGCGCTGGCACAACCGGGTTCTAGTCCCGGTTGGGGCGCCAGATTCTATCCCGGTTGCCCCTCTTCCAGGCCAGCTCTCTGCTATGGCCCGGGAAGTCAGTGGAGGATGGCCCAAGTCCTTGGGCCCTGCACCCGCATGGGAGACCAGGAGAAGCACCTGGCTCCTGGCTTCGGATCAGCGCGATGCGCCGGTCACACCAGCCATTGGAGGGTGAACCAACGGCAAAAAGGAAGACCTTTCTTTCTGTCTGTCTCTCTCACTATCCACTCTGCCTGTCCAAAAAAAAAAAAAGGATTTATTTTATTTGAAAGGCATAGTTGGAGAGAGGGAGAGGGAGGGAGGGAGAGAGAGAGAAAGGAAGAGACAGAGAAATCTTCCATCCACTGGTTTACTCTCCGACTGGCTGCAATGGCCAGAGCTAGGCCGGTCCAAAGCCAGGAGCCAGGAGCTTCTTCTGGGTCTCAAACAGGGTTATGGGGCCCAAGTACCTGGGTCATCCTGCGCTGATTTTCCAGGAACATCAGCAGGGAGCTGGATCAGGACTTGAGCCAGTGCCCAAGTGGGATGCAGGTATTACAGGCAGCAGCTTAACCTGCTATAGCACAGTGGCCCAGTGTAGTAGTTTAACTTACAAAGTTGGTCACCATGTCTAAGTGGTTCTAAAAACTCTAAACGATGGACATTACATGGAAAAGATTTAGACTACATAAACTTATTTCTTTTAATAAATAAATGTGTTTCCAGAAAGTACCAATTAATAGTGGAGATAAAATGAATTCCCTTACAAATCAGCACCTCCCTGATGAGAAGGGCCCTCTACATCCACCATGCCTCTACTCTGGTAAGCACCTCTCTTGCTGACCGAGGTATCTGACACTCCCCCTTAAAGAATCTCACTTCACTACTATTCGAGTTGACTTGGGGCCGGCACTGTGGCGCAGTGGATTAAAGCCCTGGCCTGAAGCACTGGCATCCCATATGGGTGCCGGTTTTAGTCCGCATGTGCAGGAGACCTGGAAGAAGCTCCTGGCTTCGGATCGGCGCAGCTCCAGCCATTGTGGCCATTTGGGGAGTGAACCTGCGGAGAGATGATCTCTCTGTCTCTACCTCTCTCTGTAACTCTTTCAAATAAAATTAAATACTGGTCCATGTTACCTGTATGTATCTTATTTGCTAATCACCTGCTGTTACACCGATCCACTGTGAAATGAGTTTCAGTTAGTGTAACAATTAAGCTCTTCTAAGATATTAATATAACAGTGGAGTCAAATACAAACCACTTAAAAAAGCCTCATCTTTCTAAACTAAAGAACTGACCCACTCACCCACATCTACGCATACCTGGGATTTATCTTGTTCAAGTCTTTTCTTCTGTCTGACGATGTCTTCTAGGTGATACACTGATCTGGCTACAACTGGGTCAATGTCAAACAAGTCATGTGACGTCAATGAAGTTTCCTGCCGTAGCATCCACTTATAGAAAGGTAAACCAAGAGGAAGGTCCACCTAAAATAGAATACGCAAAACATTTTAACTGTCACACTGAGCTTCCAGAATCAGCTCAGTTTTCTAAGAGATACTTCAAGAGGTCATTCTGAAAGGTCAAATAATTCCCAGGAAAGAAAACAATGTATTTATGAAATATTTCTTTCATCATGCAGAACTGATTAATCTCGAGTTGGGGCACTGAATCATTGTGAAAACACTTAGAATAGTGAAGAATTTTAAATAAACACCAACATTAAAAAGTAATTTAATGGTGGAGGTGTATTCTCCCTGAGAGTACACAGTGCTTTTACGAATTTGACTCTAGGTTGCCAGTGCAAGTGGCATCGTGAGCTAAACTTCCACCTGCAATGCCTGCATCCCACATTGGCATCGGTTCAAGTCCTGGCTGCTCTTCTTCCAATCAAGTTTTCTGCTTGTGGCCTGGGAAAGCAGAAGATGGCCCAAGAAGCACTCGGGCCCCTGCATCCACATAGGAGGCCTAGAAGAAGTCCCCAGCTCCTGGCTTCAGATTGGCTCAGTACTAGCTGTTGCAGCCATTTGGGGAGTGAACCAGTGGATGCAAGACCTTTCTGTCTCTCCTACTGTCTGTAACTCTGCCTCTGAAATAAACAACAAATAAAATTTTTTTTTTTAAAAGAATCTAACTATACCCAAATCTACTGTAGTCTCTATTAATATCCCAAGGTAAGAAAGATTAAAAAGATGTTTTATTATATTTAAATAGGAAAATAAATGGACCTTCCAAAATAACTGATAAACTCTCTATTTTCCAGTTACAATGAAATATAAACTTTTAGTATCAGGTGGAAATGTCTTACATAAGTTATCTTAGAAAATGTGAGACAAGGAAAAGACATATACACATATTCAAACCTCCTTAAATATTGATCAACTGCATTATTTTCATAACAGCATGCTGATGGAAATTTAATGAGGTTTAGCTACATACTCATGGCTTTCCTACTGAATTAATATCAAATCAAACACTTTCCATCCTTCCTGTTGCCTGGTTCTCTGAACTCCTGCCACTCAAAGAGTGGTCCACAGATTGGCTGGGCATCTCTGGGAGACAGTACAAAAATTCAGAATCTTGAGCAGGAAGACAGCCTCATCCCTGTCCTACTGAGTCAGAACAGATATTTCAAATAATTACCAAATAATTTAGGTGTAAATTTGGAAAAACCCCACTCTAAAAATACAGCATTGAGTATAGGGGACTGAGATACTTTGACAGATCACTTACACACCAAAACTATAGGAACATAAATAATCCTAAACTTACCAATCGGAAATCCATGATAGCCTTGGCCATTAATTTTCCTAAGAATCGAAACTTCATCTTAACCTTTGCGATATGAGCTGGCTTAGCTGTCCTACCAAAGGGAAGTGCAAACAGGCCCTGGAGATTTTGAATGTACTTGGTCCCTTCTTGGCTTCCTGTAAGACAAACAATTCATCCAACTTTCAATGGCATTCCCAAAATCAAAACAAAACCTGGTAAATAAGAATATTTATGAGATTTAGTGTTCTCAAATTTGGAGAACAGATCCTTGAGCAAAGTTCACTAATGCTGGAAGAGTCTTCCCTACTCTTCAGTACATGAGAAAACAGAGGCTAACAGAAATTGGAGCCAGCACAGTCCCCCAATAAAGTTAAATACAGGTAATGAACTCGTGGGCCCAGGGCCTGACCTGAGTGACACTGACCGAGTGGCACTGCCAGGGTAGCGTTACCTTTCGGATTGCTCAGAGTTACTTCTTCGCCTCTCCAGAGACCCAGATCAGCTCTCTGCAGTTCCTGAGATACAAGTGCATAGAACTCCAGTGTAGGTCCAAGACCTGTACCAACCTACAGCAAAACAGAAGCAGAACAATTTTAAATCTTAGAAATGGTGGTGCCTTCTTACCTGCCAAGCTCTCGGCAAGGCAGATAACAGCGACTGTATAGTAGAGCTGTTTTCCAAGCTGCCCTTAGTGGATTTATTCCTTCAATCCTGGTCACCTGGAATAAGAACCAGAAACTCATTGCTTCCACTTCCTATGGCCTCAGCATTTTAAGTGAGGGTTTAATCTTCTGTACCTACACAAGTATTGTAATCACTCTGTATCTTTCCCTCAGGGAACAAAGTGGCATTTTCTGTACATACATTTTTATTTATTTGAAAGGCAGAGAGAATAGAAATGGGCAGAGTTCCCACATGCTGGTTCATTTCCCAAAGGCCTACAATGGTCAGGCTGGGGAAGGCTGGAACCAAAGTCAGGAATTGAAAACACATTCAGTTCTCCCATATGAGTGGCAGGAACCCAATGACCAGAGCCATTCCTGCTGCCTCCGATGAAGTTGAGAGCAGAAGCAGGCTACAAACCCAAAAATCCTAACAGGGGATGTGACATGGACATCTTAACTGTTGGGCTAACCCTCACCCCAGGTAGGGAGTTCTCTTTCTATATATATATATATATATATATATATATATATATATATATATATATATATATATATATATTTTTGACAGGCAGAGTGGACAGTGAGAGAGAGAGAGACAAGAGAAAGGTCTTCCTTTTGCCGTTGGTTCACCCTCCAATGGCCGCCGTGGCCGGCATGCTGCGGCTAGCGCACAGCGCTGATCCGAAGCCAGCAGCCAGGTGCTTCTCCTGGTCTCCCATGCGGGTGCAGGGCCCAAGTACTTGGGCCATCCTCCACTGCACTCCCGGGCCATAGCAGAGAGCTGGCCTGGAAGAGGGGCAACTGGGACAGAATCCGGCTCCCCGACCAGGACTAGAACCTGGTGTGCCGGCGCCACTAGGCAGAGAATTAGCCTATTGAGCCGCGGCGCCGGCCCTAAATATATTTCTAAATATCATTTCTAATATATATTCTATGACCAACTTTACCTAGCCATCAACTCCCTCTTCTTTGGTCTGTTGCTTTAACTTCCTGAAGGTCTCTGATTTAGCACTGCTGATGTTCTACACCCTGATGTCACAGAATTCACACTGATCCTTAAGAGCCAGAAATGGACAGCATTCCTTCACACCCTCCAAACTTTTACCAGATCATTCAAAGCAATGCCCAAGTTCTTACCAGGGCCCCGGGTCCTGCATGATCCCTCCTGCTGCCGGCATCTCTGACCTGATCCTACCGCCCCACCTCTGCGCACTGGGCTCTAGCCACACCCATCCTCCAACAGGCCAAGAACACCGCCTCTCAGTTTCCCCCCCGACAGAAATGGCTCGTCCCACTCGAAGGTCATGTTGGACTTTCCCACCTCTACCCATAAGGTTCCATCTTACTCTTCTTCCCCACACAGCCTAACTCATGAAGGTATGGGTGTCAGTTTCCCAAAACAAGAAGGTAAGTTCTGTAATAGTGGCAACTATGTCTATTTTGTTCTATACTGAATCCAGGCGTGGGAGGAGTGGGGAAGAAAAAAAGAGCAGTAGAAAAAAAGCTACAGTAACATGTAGCATCCACCAGATGGTGCTTTACACTCAGGTAATTTCCTCTGTGAATTTCTGGCCGGTGGAGGGCAATATAGCCCACATGAGCTGGCCAGCATCTTTGCAGACCAAGATCTTCAATTTGTACCAGTGTAGTCAGTCACTCTACTAAAAAGGGAGGTACTTTGGTTCTTTTTTTTGTTTGTTTGTTTGTTTGTTTTGTTTTGTTTTTAAGTTTATTTGACAGGTAGAGTTATAGAGAGTGAGAGACAGAGAGAAATGTCTTCCTTCCGTTAGTTCACTCCCCAAATGATTGCTATGGCCGGCACTGCACCAATCTGAAGCCAGGAGCCAGGTGCTTCTCCTGGTCTCCCATGTGGGTGCAGGGGGCCCAAGCACTTGGGCCATCCTCCACTGCCCTCCCAGGCCACAGCAGAGAGCTGGACTGGGAGAGGAGCAACAGGGACTAGAACCCGGTGCCCATACGGGATGCCAGCGCCAGAGGCGGAGGATTAACCAAGTGAGCCACAGCGCC
The DNA here is from genome assembly GCF_033115175.1 of Lepus europaeus. NCBI lineage: Eukaryota > Metazoa > Chordata > Mammalia > Lagomorpha > Leporidae > Lepus > Lepus europaeus. The sequence goes on from NC_084827.1 coordinate 174,916,534, forward strand.
GGCACGTATTGTTTGTTTTAAAAGGGAGAAAAGCAGAAAGATCTAGAAAGAAAAATGAAACATCTGATGAATTAAAACAATCTTATTCTCTCAAAGCTACCCTTACATATGAGCACTTACTACATGACAGGCAATGTTCTAAACACTTTGTCCAGTTTAGTTCTTCAATCACCTGAGAAGCAGAGAGGTGGATGTGTTTACTTGCCCACTGTTGAGACAGTGACCCTCCGAGTTTATGCAACTCAGAGTGTTAACAAAGCTAATAACGAGGTTCGCCAGGCTACACAGCTCGTATTTCTGCCCCCTCAGCCATCCCAGAGAGATTGGCTCATTTAGCCCCAACCCCTGGGGCTTGGGTGGCTTTCTGAATCCAGACACTGGTTTCATTCTTCCCTGGCTTACCAACCATCCCAATTCAAGATGGAGTCAACTCTGATGAGACATTTTAGATTAAGGATTCATTCAGAGTTGGTTAGAAATTCTTGATGTTTACTTAATGACTTAAATCACTGAACTGGATTCACTACCTACACACCTATAAAGCCAATGCTTGGGGGTGGGGTGGGGTGCAGAGGGGCCTGGAGGAAGCTGCTCCTTCCCCCAGTAAAGTTTTCTCCTGGAATCTTTTCCAAAATCATTAAGATCCACCATGGGGGGATGGCGCTGTGGCACAGTGAGTGTACTGTGGTGCAGTGGGTTAAGTCACTGCCATCCACTGTGCCAGCATCCCACATGGGTGTGGGTTTGAATCCCAGCTGCTCCACTTCTGATCTAGCTATCTGCTGGTGCATCTGGGAAGGCAGCAGAAGATGGCCCAGGTCCTTGGGTCCCTGCACCACATGGGATACCCAGATGAAGCTTCTGGCTCCTGGCTGTGGTCTGACCCAGCCCTGGATGGTGTGGCCACTTGGGGAGTGATCTAGTAAATGGAAGGCTCGCTCTCTCTGCCTCTGACTCTACCTCTGTAACACTGTCTTTCAAATAAATAAATATTAAAAAGGATCAGGAAAGATTAAGAAAAAACCCTTCATTTCTGCATCAGCTATTCTATCCTAGTCTTTAGAACAGTCAGTATGAAGCCATTCTGAGCTCATTTAGGATTTCTGTAAAATGCAGTGTGAACAGAACCACCCACTGAGTATGAGACAGGAAAGATATTCCTGGCAGGAGAAAAATATTTTGGAGTTAAAAAAATAAAGTAGAAAGCATGTTTAAGGAGGTAAGAACACCAAGTTAGTTACAGCAGAGGCCATGCACTCTTGCGTATAAGAAATCTGGAGCTGAATCTTCCATCAACTACCATAAACAGGATGGTTTAAAAAAGTTCCTATCCCAGCGATCAGGGGCTACCACTCCATCTGGACTCCTCCTATCTAGCAACACTGCTATCACTAACAACCAAGACTATCACTTTGCTCAACTACCAGCTCTTGATGGAAGACCTGCCCTCTCTCTTCCACTAAGGTCTAACTCAAGGACTTCTGTCTCAGGGGCCAGTGCTGTGGCTCACTTGGTTAATCCTCCGTCTGCGGCGCCAGCATCCCATATGGGCACCGGGTTCTAGTCCTGGTTGCTCCTTTTCCAATCCAGCTCTCTGCTGTGGCCCGCGAGGGCAGTGGAGGATGGCCCAAGTGCTTGGGCCTCTACACCCACATGGGAGACCAGGAGGAAGCACCTGGTTCCTGGCTTCAGATTGGTGCAGTGCCGGCCGTAGCGGCCATTTGGGGAGTGAACCAACGGAAGGAAGACCTTTCTGTCTCTCTCTCTCACCGTCTACAACTCTCTACCTGTCAAATAAAAAAAAAAAAAAAAAAGACTTCTGTCTCAGCAAGGTTTCCCCACATACCCTAAGACAGCATTCCTTGCCCTGAAAACTCTCCACCTAGCACTATACCCCACTACGGGCCAAATCCTTTTGTACCTTTGTACTCAGCTTGCCCAACCACGCTGTATTCTTTTGAAGGCAGGAACTGAAATGAGCTGGATCCCTAGCACACAACATACCCTACACAACTTAAAACTTTGATGACTGAATATTCTTATTAACTTTTCAGAAGTCTTAATGAGACTTTAAGAAAATGAATGAAAAATCAAAGTCATGATAAAAACTACCTCAGTATCTACACATGAAAATTGCAGATTAAACTGCCAACTCTACAAAGTACTTACCATGAGCCAGGCACTATGCCAACTCTTCACATACATGAACTCAGTCGCAACTTAAAGGTTGTACTATTACTCCTCATAATTTACAGATAAGAAAACTGAGGGAGAGAACAGTTGGCTATTGTAAATAATTAACTAATGTAATGGAAGATTCAGAAATTAAGTCCATGAGAAGTTTGGGGAAGTCAAATAACTGAGTTGTCTTTATAACTTGAAGTTAATATATACAGAATGTAAACAAATCTTTTGGTATACTGTCCTGGTTATTTAAAAGCATCTCAAAAGAAAGAAAGCACAAAGATTAGAAAGAAGTGAACATCTATAACCTGAGTTGTCAAGAGAGTGCCTGTTTACCTACTACCAAGCTAAGAATGCCTTTTATATTTTTATACTTGAACAGTTTGAGGAGAGAAGTAAACCTGAGTAATATATCATGATGTGTGACAACTACATAAATTTCCAATTGCAGGGACCATAAATAAAGTTTTATTAGAAAAGAGTCATGCTCACTAAACTACAAACACAGAATTGAGTAGCCAGGACAGAGACTGCATAATCACACAAACTCTGAAACATTTACTATCTGGCCCTATATAGAAGTTTCCCAATCCCTATCATAATCTAAATAATATCAAAGAGTTTAGAATAATTAAACTTAAAGAAGTTACAGAAAACAAGGTCAATATACAAAAATCCATGTATTTCTAGAAACTAAAACAACTAAAAACTGAAATGAAAGAACATTACTTTTACCAATCCAAAAAGATGAACTATTTGGAGAGAAATTTAACAAAATATGTGGTGCAAGAAGGCATTTTAAGGCTTAAATTTGAAGCGATATTGAGCAAAATTAAAAATCTCATGGACTGGAAGACACAATACTGCAGAAAGGGCAATTCTCTCCAAACTCTTCAAAGTTAAAAAAAAAAAAACAAAAACTCAATACAAATTTTGTCCCTTTCTTGGTAGACACTAACAAGCAAATTTCAAAACTTACATGGAAATACCACCTAAAGAATAACCAGAACAGTGGAAAGGAAAAACAAAGTTGGAGGACTCACTCCCTGAGTAAGACTTTCTATAAAATCACAATAAGAGAACAGAATAACAGAATCAAATAGAAAAATCTACAGAGACCTAAACAAATCAGGAATTTGATTTCTGACAAAAGTGCTAAGATAATTCAGTAAGGGGAAAAATGATCTTTCAAAACATGGTACTGGAAAAGCTGAATAGTCTACATTTTATAAAAATAAACAATAATGAAAGAACTGTAAATGTTGCTTGGTATCATATAAAAATTGAATTAAAATAGATTATTGACTAAGAGCTAAAACTCTGGAACTTAAAAAATCTGAGACCATGGTTTAGGGAAAGACTTCAAAGGTTACACATAGCCTAGATGTCATCAAAATGAAAAACTTCTGTTCTGAAGACATTTTGTAAGGAAATGAAAAGATAAATCACAAATTGGAAGAAAATAATACCTAAATATATCATAAAGGACTATATGAATAGTCCTTTTAAAGTACTTTTAGTTCAACAATAAAACAAACCAATGAAAAAGTGAGCAGACTTTCTAAACACTTATATAAAGAAGACATATGAATCACTAAAAATCAATGAATAGATGATCAGTGACTAGTCTCAGGAACTAAATTAAAATCACAAGTAGGCAGCACTATAATCCACCAGGAAAACTAAACTTTTAAAAAACCAACAATACTGGGGACCGGTGCTGTGGCGTAGCAGGTCAAAGCCGCCGCCTGCAGCGCTGGCATCCCATATGGGTGCCAGTTTGAGTCTCCACTGTTCTACTTCCGACCCAGCTCTCTGCTATGGCCTGGGAAACAGTGCTGGGCTCTTGAACTTGTGTGGGGGAACCAGAGGAGACTCCTGCCTCCTAGCTTCAGATCCACACAGCTCTGGCTGTTGTGGCCATCTGGGTAGTGAACCAGCAGATAGAAGAGCACTCTCTCTCTCTCTCTCTCTCCCTCCTTCCCTCTCTCTCTGTAACTCCACCTTTCAAATAGTAAATCTTAAAAACAAAAACACCAATAATACTATGTGTTGACGAGCACCTGAAACAATTGAACCTCATCAATGTAAGCTACTGGAGAGGAATGTAGAAACGGATAGCCACTTTGGAAACAATGCTTTTTTCTTTTTTTGACAGGCAGAGTTAGACAGTGAGAAAGAGAGAGAGAAAGGTCTTCCTTCCGTTGGTTCACCCCCCAAAATGGCTGCTACAGCCAGCGTACTGCGCCAATCCGAAGCCAGGAGCCAGGTGCTTCCTCCTGGTCTCCCATGCGGGTGCAGGGGCCCAAGCACTCCACTGCTCTCGCGGACCACAGCAGAGAGCTGGACTGGAAGAGGTGCAACCAGGACAGAATCTGGCGCCCCAACCGGGACTAGAACTCGGGGTGCCAGCACCGCAGGCGGAGGATTAACCAAGTGAGCCATAGCGCCAGCCTATTTTCTTATTTAGTTGAAATTCATCTTACCAAATGACTGAGATATTTGCCCAAGAGATATAAAAACATATGCCGACACAAAGACTTGATTCCACTGACAGTGATATTGTAGAAACTACAAAACTACATGAACGGAAAACAGACTGATGGTTGCAAGGGGCTGCACTAAAGGTAAGGGACTGACTGCAATGTTGTTCTGCATAAGCTTTTTGTGGTGATGGGGCTGCTATTTTGATGAGGTAGAGGTTACAGAAAATATGTATCTGTCAAAACTAAGAAGCCTGTGTCAAGGTGCAGTGCATTAAGCCACTACTTGGGATGCTCACATCCCGTATCAAAGTGAGGTTGCCCTGCTTCCCATCCAGCTCCCTGCTAATGTTCCTGAGAAAGTAGCGGATGATGGCCCAAGTACCTAGGTCCCTGCCACGCACATAGGGAAGTCTTTAAAGTGTGCAGTATTTCAGTAAACCTAATTGTTAAAAAAAATCAGTTGAACCACTGTGAAAGTTGTTAGCTGTTTAAAAGTATCCTTTATTGGGGCTGACATTGGGGCACACAGCAGGTGAAACAGCTGGCTGCAACACTGGCATCCCACAGGGGCACCAGTTGCCGTCCCAGCAGTTCAATTTCCGATCCAGCCTCGGAAAAGCAGTGGAAGATGGCCCAAATGTCTGAATCCCTGCCACCCCCAAGGGAGAACCAGATGAAGCTCTTGTCCTAGACCAAGAGCTGTTGTGACCATCTGGAGAGTGAGCCAGTGGATGAAAGACCTCTTGCTCTCTTTCCTGTCTCTTTTTCCGATTCTGACTTTCAAATAAATAAAGCTTTTTTTAATTCATTATCAACAATTACACAAATGTACTCATGTCAATGAACTTAACAATTACATAAATGTACTCATGTCAGGAAAAAAATTTCTTTTATTATAACGGTGAACCTCTGGAAAATGAACTTAGAATAAATCATCCAAGAGAGAACAGAACAAATCTTAGTTTTTAGCTAACTTCTCTAAAATTTCACAGTAAAAAGAAACTCAAATGACATTTTATCAAGAGCACTTGTCAAGCTGAACACCATCACCAAACTCACGAGCTCACCTCATTTTCATACTGGATTTCCAACATGGCCCGGGAACTGCCCAGGTCCTGCATCACAGACTCGGCTTGTTTCAGCAGCTCCTCTCTGTTCACAGTGCGCTACAGAAAAAGCACAAATGTGAGGAAACCATGGGCTACTTACATCACACTTTAATAAACAGCTGACATTTTTTGAAGCACAAAGTAACGTCACTGTTAAATTACTATTTCTATAAATGCTTAGCTCAGGACAGTTAAAAAGTAGCTGTATTGCTACAAACATTAACAGCATCCTGGAATACATGAAAGAATTTAGATGCAAGTGAATTACTAATTTATCTTGAGCCCATGCCAAATTCAGAAAATTCCGGTTGGAAAAGACAGGATCTCCATTACTTTGCCAGACTGCAATTCCAGGCTGCAACTTCATGAAATCTTCACATTTAATAGTTGGATGATTGGGAAGCAGGTATGGAGATGGTAAGGTTCAACTGTTTCAACAGGATCTGGCTTCCTGAAGTCCCAAATCTGGCACAGCTAAGTCCCAAAGTCATGGGCTGATGGACTAAGTCTGATGGTTTAACTGAATTATGGGCTCTGGGACATGGGTCTAGTGGGAGTTTTTAGGTCATTGGGAGCATGTCCTTGGAAGGTACTTCTTGCTAGAGGGCTGGTTAATAAGCTGAGGTCAGCCTAGCTTATTTGCTCTCCTTCCTGACACACGATATTCCTCTGTACACGCTAGATCACTGTCATCCTCCGGCCTCACCATCCAAACCCATGGGAACAGCCCAATCTTGGACTGTGAACCTCCAAAACCATGAACCAAAATAAGCCTTCTTTGTTCTTAATTAGCTCATCTCAGGCATTTGTTATAGCACCAAACAGCTGACACAGCAGGTGAGACAAGTGAGCTGGAAACCTGCTAGCTCTGATCTACTGATCTCTGCAAGCATCACGATAGAACCCTATTAATGAGAATCAGATCCTGCTAGATTTCTGTATTATGCCAATATTACTGTTTATGGAATCCTAATTAGACACATGAAGATACGAACAGTATAGTTTGCTTTTAAGTATAATATCTGCTTTTGGTTTTGTTTGTTCCTCATCATAATAAACATCTAAGCTCTTTCATTCCCTTATGTCATTATAAATGTCTCTCATGAGATTTGAGAAAGGCTTTTGGAAGAGAAACTTAAATCTCATGTAAAAAGAGGCAGATGAGGCCGGCGCCGCGGCTCACTAGGCTAATCCTCCGCCTTGCGGCGCCGGCACACTGGGTTCTAGTCCCAGTCGGGGCACCGATCCTGTCCCGGTTGCCCCTCTTCCAGGCCAGCTCTCTGCTGTGGCCAGGGAGTGCAGTGGAGGATGGCCCAAGTCCTTGGGCCCTGCACCCCATGGGAGACCAGGAGAAGCACCTGGCTCCTGCCATCGGATCGGCGCGGTGCGCTGGCCGCAGCGCACCTACCGCGGCGGCCATTGGAGGGTGAACCAATGGCAAAAGGAAGACCTTTCTGTCTGTCTCTCTCTCACTGTCCACTCTGCCTGTTAAAAAAAAAAAAAAAAAAAAAAAGAGGCAGATGAACACAACAATCCCAAGTAAAAGAGCCATTAAGAAGTGTAGGATTAGGCCAGGTCTTGCATGGAAATGGCCCAGGCATGGTGGTTTAGAGCCAAGATTGGAAACCCAAGAGAGGAAGTCAGCAACACTAGGACTGACAGGTACAGACATGAAATACAGGAAGGATTCTGCTCCAGTCTCTAATTGGAGTGATATGTTTAGAGAATGAAATGGATCTGATTAATTCTAACTATTAGGTAACAAAGGAATTTCAAAAGGGAGGCTACAGTTTGAGTTCCTGATTTAGAATGAAAAGGAAGTCTCAGTACAAGAAGACAAGGTTCATTCCTGGTACAAGAGTTATGGCAACTAAGAGAGAAAAAGGAACTATAGAAATTATTTCAGAAACTCAAGAAAAAGACCTACAAGAGGATATAGAAAAGTATCACAGACAGTCCAGTCCCAAGAGTTTGACAATATGGCAAGAATAGACAATCAAAAAGATAAACAGGCCGGCACCACGGCTCACTAGGCTAATCCTCCGCCTTGCGGCGCTGGCACACCGGGTTCAAGTCCCGGTCGGGGCACCGATCCTGTCCCGGTTGCCCCTCTTCCAGGCCAGCTCTCTGCTATGGCCAGGGAAGGCAGTGGAGGATGGCCCAAGCACTTGGGCCCTGCACCCCATGGGAGACCAGGAGAAGCACCTGGCTCCTGCCATCGGATCAGCGCGGTGCGCCGGCCGCAGCGTGCCTACCGCGGTGGCCATTGGAGGGTGAACCAACGGCAAAAGGAAGACCTTTCTCTCTGTCTCTCTCTGTCCACTCTGCCTGTCAAAAAATAAATAAATAAATAAAATAAAAAAATAAAATTAAAAAAAAAAAAGATAAACAAAGATGACTAATCTAGGCCTCTAAAACCAACAGGCATACTTAGGGGAGACCTCATTTCTAGTTTTCCCATTAGTTTAGAAAGTTGAGTTTATTTAAATACTTTTGGGAGAAACTTACTTTTTTTCTGTCCAATCTAGGTGCAACTCTGCTGTCTTGAGAATCAGACTGGTTGATTTCTGGGTTGGTATCTAGTAATCTTTGCATTGCTCGGTCCCGATCAAATGCAGTTACATAAAAAAGCATTTGCCGAGTATCAAAAGGAAAGAAAAATGGGCTGTAAAAGTACGCAATATAAACTTATTATCTGGTTAAGAATCACAAGCCATTAAAAAATCAAAGCCTACAACATAAACCTTAATAAGACACAGAATAATAATATAAGCAATGAAAATAGTATAGGCAAATTAATTTTTCAGACTTCGTAAATCCTACTGAAATTTCTAATTGATCACATAAGTAGACTTCCAATGTAAAATTTGAAATATTGAAAATCCTACATTGAAGTTTATGCAAAACCATCTTTAGTCTATGCCAAGGCTTTTATTAAATATAACATGACTAGTGAAAGTTAAATTTTAAAACATGACCACTAAGGCTGTCAACCCTGATGCTAGATGAACAGTGACCTCTGTACGCCACATATATCAAAGTGTTACTACAACATGATTTTCTTCCCAATGTTAGCATTTCTAAGTCATTCAAAACTGCCAAAAGGCAGCTATTCACTTTCAAAGAACGAACCCTACTGCTTCACGATGCGTGATTTTGGTAGTCCCTGACAACACTGCGCAGAGTGCTTACCTACAATGATCTGAACATTCTCTCTTCTAATATGGCAGACATGTCACATGGGCTAACAAAACTGAAAACCTGAATGTCTAATGTTATCAGCGGCTACTGTATTATCTGTGTAATTTTAGAGTCTCTTGCTCAGGCTCAGAGAAAAAAACAACTACACCCCCTGAGTTCAATTTTATGATGGCAGAGGATTTCACTCTCTTCAGCTGAAACACCCTTGCATACTTTTTATTTTGTATAAATAGACACATTACAAAAATGATACAGTATCAGCCCCACTTGACTAGTATCTATCAAATACAACAATGTCAAACATTTCAACAGACCCATTAAACACATTTCTGTAATGAAATATATACAGACAACCCAATGATAACATCCTCAAGGCCACCATTATAAGTGATTCTTACCAAGTTTTTCCTAGCTCAGTAAGCCATGTAGGGATATTTCCTGTCATGATTACTAAAGGATCTTGAAGCTGCCTATTTGCTTTTGCTGTCAATTTACTGTTAATAAATTCACTAGTTGGAATAATCTCCTTGCACATTGCATTCTACAAAATGTTTAAAAAAAGAAAAAAAAAAAAAAAAAAAAGAAGGTCAACACATAGTAAAACATTAGGACTACAATCATAATCCTTTATTCCCAAATATATGGAGACTGTCTAGATTTCATCTACTGGCTTCCAACAAACTTATACAACAGAATTATAAAGCTTCTCACTGAAGTGTCCAAACCCAAACAAAAAATTACAATATACTGCTGAATCTTCCCCTCCAATACAAACAGGCTACAGTACTGATTCAATTACTGGTATGGCAGCTAATGCTTCATGCAAGACCACCTGTTCCCCTCTTCCCTTCATTATGTAAGAAAAACAGCACACAACTTTTTACTTTATATACATTATTACTTCAATAAACTTTTAGTTAAACATACCCAAAAAATTTCAGTGAATAGGTAATAAATTCATGTTTAATACATTGTTAAACAATACTTTATAAATCTGCAAAGAGGAAAAAAATCAAGAATGCAAGCCATAATTAAAAAAAAGAACAGTGTAGAACTTTCTGTGGGTGCATTTCCCTAGGCTAGGATACCTGCATTAAGCTGAATCACTGCTTCAGTTTCTAGAATAACAGGAGATGCGTGAATCACAAAACAGAAGCTCTAAGATGACATTCATAAACAACAGGTCATGAAAACTTCACAACAAGCAACTTTACTCACATCATACAAGTAATACCAATATCGACTGATGGCATGTAAAACTCGTAAAAGAAGGATCACATCTAATGACGGGTCTTCAAAAGTTATATTTTCAGGTGGTGTGGGAATGAGGTAAACTTCTAAAGGGTTTGATACTGATGGGCATACTCCATCTAGAAGGCAAAAAAAAAAAAATCAAAGTTAAGTTTTGAGCAAGTTAGGAAAGGCTAAGCCAGTATAGTCAGCATGATCTTATCTTCCCTGAAGAATAACTAAAGGTTATAATTTTTAATGCTTGGTGTCTTATTAGAAGGATATTGACAACACACTTTTCCTTTTTTATCTTAAACATAAAACATTCAGGCTTAGGAAAATTTCACTTTCCTATCTAATACCCAAATAAGTATTATAAAGGAAAAAAACTGACTCATTTCTGTATTTCCTATACACTAGAAACAGGAGGAAACAAAAAATGGCCAAAGACAAATCCTTTAAATTTAAGCTGTCTAGGAATTTCCTGATTTTTATACATATAGCTTAAGACTGCCATACAAGATCCATAAATGCTCTCTAAACTTTAAATCCAGTAAAACAGATTTGGTTATTTATTTAGTACCAAACAGACAGTGATAGTTTTTCAGTTGGATCCTTTGTTCTTAGAATTTAATTTAGGAATAACACTAAAAAACAAAGTCCGAACTGTTGCCATTTACTTTTAAGCACAAGAATGAAAATCACACCATTACTTCAAAAAAGTTTTTTATTGAATTCTTCAAGTTATTATTTAAGTAGCAAAAGGAGAAAGACAAAGAGAAAGTATGTGTGCGTGTGAGACTCCCACCTCCTGGTTCACACCTCAAATGCTTGAAGTAAGTGATACAATGTGTGGTTACTACTACCGGGCATCCCTTTTTATTCCATCTATAATTGCTATAAGACTAAGCATTATCAATAAAAATCAAGGGCCAATCTTCCAGTGGCCAGCCACTGCCTTTAATTTCCTCTTTAGTGTTTATTTCTACTAATGACATTTTTTCAGTCTTCATGAACACATGAATTCTTAAAGAACTGAGAATAAAATTTTCCCAATTTTCTTTCCAAATTTAATTTTGTTGATACTTAAGTTTTCATTTTCCAGACACTAAAGTCAAGAACATGATTAAAAACAAACTGTTTATAGTAATTTTATTTCTAAATTATATTTGAAAGGTTTTATTACTAGATATAAATCCCACCTTTAAAACCACGAAAACAGGAAGACTACTGCCCACGGCAATCCGTCTTCCCTTGTATGTATCATCTTACCATGCCATAACTCATCATGCTTTTTTGCATTTCTAGGGGAAGTTTTTGTTGGAGCTGTTTGGGCTCTTCCTCTTTTACCACCAACACAATCTTTATTACTTTCTTCATCCTCTCTCACAGGTTTGTACCTAAAATGATAAAAAAGTATGTATATCACATGTAGATTTTAAAACTGCAGCTATCAAAGGCAAGGGGCCAAAGCACAGACACCATCCAGAGTTGCAAGAACTTCTGCAGGTCTACCCTCTGCATCCCTAGTCTGGATTCAGAGTTACCAACAGTGTGGTTCCAGAAGAGACCACCTTCCTGGGAGGGGCTGCCTGAGAAATTTAGTCAAGAAACTGCTCTCTCCAAACAGCAGACACACAAAGACAATACAGGAAATCTACAGACACGGAGATACCCAACTTATTAGCTAACAGAACATCATCTTATGAGAACATTTTTTTTTTTTCATTAAGATTTGAAATGATTCCAGAAAAGTACATGTGAATTATCATAATTTCCCATGAATGTTTTCTAGTAGATTGAGGCAGAAGCTATATATTCAAATGTATATGTAAATTATCAAATATTTGAAGTGATTTTTAATAACTGAAAGAATTTAGGGGCCCCTCTCCTTATAAAAGTCAGCCACTAACTTCGTAAGGGTTCTAAAACACATGACAGTTTCAAAGTTTGTGAAATACCAAAAGAAATAATTTTTAAACTTGCCATATTGTATGAGTCTTTGTCCAAATACCAGCTCTCCCTAGGGGATTGCTCTCATCATCCGTGGATTCTCTTTCGTCTTCCGCCTGTATACTGAACTGCCGGACTGCCTGATACACAGTCATGTTATATGGTAGCAAGTGTTCTCCAATGTAAAACTGTAGCCTGTGTCTTACATTTCCTGAATTTAAGAACTGAGCAGCCTGAATAAAGCAAAGCAGAATCCATTTAAGCTACAGGTGCTGACTTTTACACATTCCTCGCCCCTTAACCTTGGGGAATATATTCCAAAACCCCCAGTGGATTCTAGAAACAGACAGTACTGAATCTTACACACGTTGAGTTTATGCCGGGAAATGTTTGAGACCAGAAGTGTTTCTGATTTCAAAGTATTTGCATTTACAAAATCAGATATCTTGGGAATGAGTCCTGAGTCAGGACAGAAAAACTTATGTTTTCTGTATACTGGATTATCTGCACAGCCTGCAGGGAATTTTCTATTTTTAGTGCACCAGTGTTTAGACTGTGACCCATCACAAAAGGTCAGGTGTGGAACTTTCCACTTGTATTCTATCAGTGTTCAAGAAGTTTTGAATTTTAGAGCATTCTGGATTTCAGATTAGGACTGCTCAATGTACATACCTATGATAAAGTTGAATTTGAGACTAACAACAATAACGGAAAAAAAAAAGATAATTGTAATATGATACGATAAAATTTATCTTAAACCTAAAAACTGCTTATTTATGGAATTCTTTTTCATATTTTCAGACTGTGGCTGACTAGAAGTAGTAACCAAAATTGTGAAAATGCAACCTAGATGTTACAGCACAGTGAGAATGGCACCTTACCAGAGACTCGTCTATCTCCTCATCTGACCCCTCGTCATCACTGTCTTCATCATCTTCCCTCACTCTTCCATACCCTAAATACCCAAGAAGGCTGTTAAATTCCCAGCAAGATTAAGTGTCAAAGAAGGCCTGAATACAGTCATTAAATTAATACATTCTTAGAAAAACATACATATAATTACATCCTGATTTATGAAGTAGAAAGATCTAAGAAAATTGTCAATCTAATTACAATTCCGACAAAATAAATTAGCTTATCATTCGAGTAGGCAGAATATTCAGATAAATTTAATTAAAAGGAACATAATTCCTACTACCTAGGATTTTGGCTGAAACAGCATGTAATGGGGAAATAATGTAACTATCACTTAACATTAACTTCACACAAAATACATCTGCAACATACCTCTGACTACAAGGTATCTCTCGATAGCCTGTACCAAAGCCAGGGGGTCAATCTTGACAGGTCCACCTTTCCACTGTTTCACGTTTGCACAGTCAGGATGTCTCTGTAACTGGCATTTTAACTGATGTGTGTTGAAGAATTTTAAAGCCTGTGATCCTCTGTTGAGAGAAAAGCTCAAGATAATTTGTGAAAAAAAGTTATTCTATTATTTTCACAAACAATACATACCAATTCAAATCAAAGATAATACAAACTCTGCAATTTTTAAGGCATAAAAAAGCACTTACCAATTCTGTAAATGGTAAAGTCATAAGGTCAAGTTATTTAGTAAAAGCTATTATAAATAAGAAATAAAAGATGGGTGTGTGTGCATGGTATGAAAATATGAAATCAGCATCACCAGGAGCCAGGGGAGCAGAAATTCCTCAGCATGGATGCTTGGCTATTTCTCTGGAACAAAAACTCCTCAACTACCAACATGCTCATTTGGCAATATATTGCCCTTTCCCATCAAATTCCACTTATAAACAGAAAATCCTCTCCTTTTGACTTTCAAAGATGTCAGCTAAAAACTACATTAAAAGTTAATATTTAGAGGGGGCTGGTGCTGTAGCACAGTGGGTTAAAGCCCTAGTATAAAGTGCCAGTTCTAGTCCCAGCTGCTCTACTTCCCACCCAGCTCTCTGCTATGGCCTGGAAAAGTAGTAGAAGATGGCCCAAGTCCTTGTTACCCTGCACCCATGTGGGAGACCTGGAAGAAGCTCCTGGCTCCTCACTTTGGATCAGTGCGGCTCTGGCCGTTGCAGCCATCTGGGGAGTGAACCAGCAGATGGAAGAACTCTCTCTCTGTAACTCTTTCAAATAAATAAAATAAATCTTAAAAAAAAAAAAAAAAAAAAAAAAAAAAAAAAAAAAGGCTGCCACCAAGGCTCAACAGGCTAATCCTCCACCTAGCGGCACCAGTACACTGGGTTCTAGTCCCGGTCAGGGCACCGATCCTGTCCCGGTTGCCCCTCTTCCAGGCCAGCTCTCTGCTGTGGCCCAGGAGTGCAGTGGAGGATGGCCCAAGCACTTGGGCCCTGCACCCCATGGGAGACCAGGAGAAGCACCTGGCTCCTGCCTTTGGATCAGCACAGTGCGCTGGCCGCATCGCCCACTGGAGGGTGAACCAACGGCAAAGGAAGACCTTTCTCTCTGTCTCTCTCTATCCACTCTGCCTGTCAAAAAAAAAAAAAAAAAAAGCTAACCTTTAGGGATTGGCATTTTGGCATAGTGGGTAAAAACTCCACCTGCAACGCAGGCATCCCATATGGGCACCGGTTCAAGACTTGGCTGCTCCAATTCCAATCCAACTACTGCTAATGCACCTGGGAAATCGGCAGAAGATGGCTGAAGTGCTTGGGCACCCCGCACCCGAAGAAGCTCTTGCTTTCATTTTGGTCCACCTGTGACCGTTTTGGCCATTTGGGGAGTGAACCAGTGGATGGAAGATCTCTCCCTCTCTCTTTCGCATGTCTCTCCCTCCCTCTCTCTGTAAGCTATGCCTTTCAAATAAATTGATAAATATATATATATATATATATATATAAAGTTAACCTTTAAAATTTACTGGTATATACTTTTTCAAAAAAAAAAAAAAAAAGGAAGAAATTTATCTATTTACTTGAAAGGTACAGTTACAAAGGGGGAGAGACAGACAGAGACAGAGATCATCCGTCTGCTGGTCCATTTCTCAAATGGACACAAGAGCCAAAGCTGGGTCTGAATGAAGCCAGGATTCAGGAGCTTCTTTCAGGTCTCCTATGTGGATGCAGTGGCCCAAGCACTTAGACCAACCTCCACTGCTATCTCAGGCCACTAGTAGGGAGCTGGATCATAAGTGCAGCACCCGGTACTAGAATCGGCACCCATATAGAATGCCAAAACTGTAGGTGGAGGCTTAACCTTCTAGGACAAAGTGCCAGCCCCTGATACACACTTTTGAACAAAGCAGTTTAACAGCCAGAACAGTTGAAACCTGTAATAAAAGGCTCTATCAACAGTCAGATACTGACAAGCTTAAAATGTAGTGAGGGGGTATAGGAAAGAGTATTTCATTATATATTTATACATATAAACATTTCACATAAACTTGAGAAAAAAGAAAAGCCTGAGAGTTTTCTGAAGCACAGTTATATTGATCTCTTATTTAATAAAATCTTCAAGAGCACACTACACACTAAATTTCAAACATGCCATGAATGATTGCTTTATCCACCCAAAAAACATTTATGGTTTTAATTCGATAGGATTTTTAAAAATATTTTAAAATACATAAAAATGTGTATTTTAAAACCAAACTTTTGTTTTCTAGGCTTCCCATCAAAATATTCCATGAAGCTTGTAACACAACAATTGTTTACAGTTAATTCTTTCTGTAGTACCTCAAGAGTCCTTAGAACTGTTATAACCAAGAAAAAACTAATGATTTTTATTAAATAGCAAAACTTCAAAATGAACGCATACTTGTTAAAACCCATCAAAACACAGATAATAACCACTTAACACCACATATGAAATGACACTGCACAAGATTTAAATTTTTAACCACATGATTTAAATTTTTAACCACATTCACAAAATTCTTAGAAGTCTTATATATTAAAATGTATTTTACTTAAGGAAAACTAAGCCTATTATAACTTGCAAACAAGGTTACTGGGTTATATCTCTTTAAAACATGGTATGATTGTGAAGACAAAAAAAGCACTGGAGTCACAATGTAGGTACTTAATTTCTTGTTATTACAGAATAATGTTCTTTGGGTAATCAAGACTTAACAAGACCTCTTGCCATTTTACCTCAACAATGTTAAGCACCAAATCCAAAACCCAGGGTATATGCAGGCAGTGGTCCTTACCTGCCTCCCGTTCCATTTCCACTAGGGAAATCATGTACTTTGACTGGAAATTGTTCCATCTGGCTGAGGCAGTTGTTCATTTTGTGAACTAATGCCAACAAAGGTGCATTTCCCACTGGTTCTACTCTTCCAATTGGCTCTTCTCCAGGAAGCTAAAGACAACCGATTAAGCAACCGTTAAAGGACTTTCGAAAATGGATCACTCATCAACAAGAAAATGTAATGAGCAGATTTGTAAAACACTCTACTCATTTGTAACTTTTGTGACAGATCTGTTGGAACAACGTTTCCAAAGTATTACAATGATGATATTTTTATGTAGCTCACCATCCCTTATTCACAGAACCTATATCCAGAAGGCTCCAAAAACATTCAGTCATTTGGTGGCAAAACCAGATCCATACAGGTATGAGGCTATCTGCAGTCTTTGTCTGCCTTTCATAAGAATATTCATATGCTGTGCTGCAAAAATATTTAATGGGTGTAATAGAGCTGTTCAGAATCCATCAGGGACACAAACCCATTCTACAGAACTCTAACAACACCTTAGGCGTTTCAGACGAGATTACAGATATACACATTATCTTTTTAAAATTATTTACTTATTTGAGAGGCACAGAGCCAATGCACTTCCATCCAATGGTTCACTCTCCAAATGTGCCCTATAGCCAAGGATAGAGCCAAACAGAGGAGCTAGGAATTCAATCCAGGTCTCCTATATGTGTTAAAGGAACTCAATCACTCTAGCCAATCTACACGTAATCTTAAACATGACATAAGACTATACCAATACTCACACACATCTGCTGAATCTCCAATAGACGTTAGCTCTTCTTTAGCCGGCCCCATAAGTTATAATAAAACAAGCAGTACTCAAACACCTGCAAAATTTGCTATGGCATACTGAAGTACTGTTGGTAATACATAACAGAGTTACCCTTTAGCCCAAGGGGTGAGGAATCTTTTTTCTGCCAAGGGTCATGTGGATATTTATATCATCAGCAGGCCATACAAAATTATCAACCTAAAATTAGCCTACTATAGATTTATTCAGTCCCACCTGCAGTCCTACCTGCAGTTGCCTTGGCAGGGCCAAACCAAATATTTCGTGGGCCTTACTCAGCCCAGGGGTCAGACACTTCCCACCCCTGCTTTAGCTATGTCACACAGATAATTCACACACTTTCTCAGGGATACCTTCTCTGAGGTAATTGTAAACAAGGAGAATGTTCAGTCAATAATGTTCAACAGCATTTCAATAGGATGAAGAAGAGAAGTGATCCTGTGGTTCCTAGCCTTATGAGTCATATTAAAATGATGACTACATTCCTTTTAATAGAACTGTTAAGGCTATTTTATATAGAAAATAGAAATATGTAAGTCTACCCTCTCCTATGTCTATAGCTATATTAGGTCTGTTTTCCTAAAAGAAGGTATTGCAAAATGCAATATATTTAAAAATATTGCAAATAAAATAAATTCAAAAGTGAGGGACCACTATCACAGTAGAAAAAATTTCCAGATACTCAGACTGTAGAATTTGTGAAATGAAACTCTATGGTTTTATACAAAGAAGTCCAAGGAACCCAACTGTATATAAACAAATGAGAAAATTTCAGTATCTGGACCAACATCTCCTGGAAATGATTACCAGAATGAAAACACGCATCAGTGAACACTGATTCTTACATAACATACACCAACATTTTTTGATAACTTAGTGAATACTGATTCTTACACTAAGATATGCCAGCATTTTTAGATAACTTACTGGAGAAGAAAAAAATACATGAAGGAATCTCTTTAATCTGATCTCTCTGCTCACAGCATCTTTTTCACTTTTAGATGTCAAGTAAAGTAAAAGCTGCTTCACGAATCCACTATGTTGGATTTCAAACGATGAAACATCTGATTCCGAGACTATGCTACGAATTTCTACAAGGCACTCAGCTCCACCATCCACCTGAAAGAGTTGGAAATTATATTTCTTTATTAATTTCTTTATTTTTTATTATTATTATTTTTTTTTGACAGGCAGAGTGGACAGTGAGAGAGAGAGAGAAAGGTCTTCCTTTTCTGTTGGTTGGTTCACCCTCCAATGGCCGCTGAGGCGTGCGCTGCGGCCGGCGCACCGCGCTGATCCAAAGCCAGGAGCCAGGTGCTTTTCGTGGTCTCCCATGCAGGTGCAGGGCCCAAGCACTTGGGCCATCCTCCACTGCATTCCCAGGCCACAGCAGAGAGCTGGCCTGGAAGAGGGGCAACCGGGACAGCATCCGGCGCCCCGACCAGGACTAGAACCCGGTGTGCCGGCACCGCAGGCGGAGGATTAGCTTATTGAGTCGCAGCACCGGCCTCTTTATTAATGTCAACACTTACTAAAGGCACGATTCCATATTTCCCCAACAGGCCTTTAAAAAAAAGGGGCAGAATATGGAGACATTTTGTAACATTTATTTTTTTCATCTGCTTGAAAGGCAGAGTGAGAGAGATCTTCCATCCACTGGTTCACTCCCTCAAATGTTGGCAACAGGCAGGACTGGATCAGGACGAAGCCAGTAGCCTAGAAGTCCAGCTTTGTTTCCCACGAGTGGCAGAGGTGCAAGCACTCAAGCCATCTGCTGCCTCCGAGGATGCATTAACAGAAAGCTGGATCAGCAATGGAGAAGCAGGGACTCAAACCAGCAGTGCTTCTCAATGGGAGAGAGGCATCCCAAGCAGCAGCTTGGCCCACTGTGCCACAACGCCCATCCCTAGTGAGTGCTATATTCCTATTTTTAGAAAATACAATCTTACACACACACACACACACACACAAAATTAAATACTTGGTAACAAAAAATAGGTATCCATAATTACATAAGGAAAAAACTTTCTTATTCAACAATATATTATATAGAATATATATATATATAAAATACATGATTAAAAATATGAACTGGAGAGGCTATGAGAAGATAATACTAGGTGTGGCTTTAAATTAACACATTTCAGGTAACCTAACAATTCTGATATATTTAGTTGAAGAGGACTCATAAAACAGGAAACATGTCTGAGGCACATTTCTGAAATTACCATTTATCACGAAAGATGGGATGGGAAAGAAACAAAGCAAGGACAAGAGTTCCAGTCTATTTAGTGATAGAACACTGAACCATGGCACTCGAGATAGTATAAGAAATATCAGTGCCCACAGAATATTTGCTGAAAAATAAAGTGGAAAGCTAGAGTATCAAAGAAAGAAACAGCAAGATGAAAGAAACTGAAAAGGCCTAGAGAGATGCACAAGACAAGGCACCTGGAGGTTGAGTTGTTCAGTTGCAGCACAAAGTCTCTGGAGGACATTCAGGGCAGGGTTGCTCCCATCCATGTTCTCAGAACTGAAGTAACGTTCTACAAATTTATGGGCCTGTTCCTTAATCCAACCTTTAATCTTTTCCCTATAACAAGAAAAAAGGAGATATTGAAGTCTCAGTGTGCACAGAAAGGAACCCAACTATAACTTCTGACCAAAAGCAAACAGCTGCTACATTTAAAACCCTTTTCAGACTATGCTTACAGTTTAATAAATTCAGATTCCATGTTAACCAAATTAAGTTTCATTTTGAAAATGGGCTAAGTTGTACCCAGAGAACTATTCAGGTACTTAAAATACGCTTCAGGTCATTACATGAGTAGTAAACAAGATGTTCTAATGTCTAGGGACCCTACAATGGAACAGTTTCATAAGCTTCATCCAAATATAATTTTACAGAATTGTTCTCTGAGTACAAACATATTCCGATTTTCCTTTATTTGTGTTCCCTGGACAGTAGAAGTAAAAAGCTATAGATCAAAAACAGTCACTAAGACAAACGAGCCTAGGCTGTGTAAATCACCAATACTGGTGACCTTCTGAGACACACACACATATTTGCTTAATTATTTTTTTAACTGAAATTCAGAAAAATAACCAAACAAAAAAGCACGCTTATTTTCCCAATGGCATTTGATATTTTTATTTCGTATTTACAGAGAAAGTAATTCATGTTAATATGCTACATCCTGGGCCAAGACACAATTCCCAAAGATTTTAAAAGACGTAAATTTGTGCGAAATAGCTTAACTGACAGAATCCCAAGTTCTAATAAAGGACTCTCCTCTGAAATCCCTAAATCCCATCATAATACATAAGGAAATTTATCATGGAAACATGTGGACAGAAAATGTCTGCTTTGCCTTGTCCACAACAAAACTGAGGAGTAGGTGCTGTTTGGTTTTATACATATGAGCTTTCAAACGTTAAGATTAAAACATGAGGACAGAGCCTGAGGCACACATCACGAAGGGAGAATCCACCTCTGACTTCAGCTATGCAACACCTGAGAACAAAGTTAAAGTTCTAGGCCAAGCTGTGGCTTAACAGGCTAATCCTCCACCTTGCGGCGCTGGCACACCGGGTTCTAGTCCCGGTTGGGGCGCCGGATTCTATCCCAGTTGCCCCTCTTCCAGGCCAGCTCTCTGCTATGGCCAGGGAAGGCAGTGGAGGATGGCCCAAATCCTTGGGCCCTGCACCCGCATGGGAGACCAGGAGAAGCACTTGGCTCCTGGCTTCGGATCAGCACGGTGCGCCGGCCGCAGCGGCCATTGGAGGGTGAACCAAAAGCAAAAAGGAAGACCTTTCTCTCTGTCTCTCTCTTACTATACACTCTGCCTGAAATAATAAAAAAAATAAAAAAATAAATAATAATAAAAAAAAGAACAAAGTTCTGCAGGGCATGCAGCATTTCCATACAATCAAAGTGCTCACTGAAATGTTAAGTTTTTCAATATGGGAACAGAAGCAAGTGATACAGTATTCCCTCTACATCACCTATTATTGGATATAGTGTCCTTCGCAGCAGCCCTGGCGAGACCACTGACTCCTGCAGTCCGTGCTGGCTCGATGCTGTTGCTGTTGGACTGTGCACTGAGCCTTCCCCATGTTTTTGGATTCAAGCTTGCCAGGAATGAAGATTTAGGTGACTGAGTAGTGGTGGGGCTTTTAGCTATTAGAAGAAAAGACAACTACAGTTAAATACTTTAAAACTAATAGAAAAAACGAGAGTTGTTTTGGCATAAAAAATGAAAATCAACTTGAATTTTAACATTAACATTCTTAATAATTAGCTGAAAGAACTAAGAATACTGGGTGTTCGGGAAACTCAAGTATACTTCAAAAGCTATTAGCAGTTTTACCGAAGTACATTTCTGCAGCTGCTGCCCCTCAACCTGTCGCCCGTCTCCCCAGTTTCACCAAGAGTTACCTTGATTGTCTACTTTGTCGTCATCTCTTGGAGGGGAGTACTTTGGCCTTCGTGGTCCTCGTTTTGGCAGTCGTTTCCTCTTTAGGACATCACTTAATCGACTGCTCCATGGGAAAATACAGGGCAAGTTTAGTAATTGCAACTTATTTATTTATTTATTTGACAGGCAGAGTGGACAGTGAGAGAGAGAGACAGAGAGAAAGGTCTTCCTTTGCCGTTGGTTCACCCTCCAATGGCTGCTGCGCTGCAGCCGGCACACCACGCTGATCCGAAGCCAGGAGCCAGGTGCTTCTCCTGGTCTCCCATGCGGGTGCAGGGCCCAAGCACTTGGGCCACAGCAGAGAGCTGGCCTGGAAGAGGGGCAACCGGGACAGGATCGGTGCCCCGACCGGGACTAGAACCCGGTGTGCCGGCGCCGCAGGCGGAGGATTAGTCTATTGAGCCGCGGCGCCGGCCGCCACTGATTTATATGTACAACAGAATGGCTCAAACAATGAGTCCTAAAACATTGTCACAACAGAACATTTTTCACTTAGTGATTATGTCACGCTGACTCTGTGCCAGTCGTGTTCCAGAAGTATTCAGGAAATAATTAGTTCAAAAATAACCAGCTATTTGACTACACAGGAATATTAAAATTAAAGCCACAAGGCAGGTGTTCACATCATAGTTAAGGTACCAATTGGAATGCACTCTATCACAGTGTGCACTCCTGATTCCAGCTTCCTGCTAATGTGCACCCTGAGAGGAGCAGGTGGTGGCTGCAGTTGACTAGGTCCATGCCACCTACATGGGAGCTTTGGCCAGCCCAGCCGTAGCTGTGGTGGCTATCTGGGGAATGAACCAGTGAATGGGAAACCTGTATCTCTCTGTCTCTCAAATAAAAATACATAGAAATTAAAAAAAAAAAACAAAAACAAAAACAAAAACAAAAAACAGCATTTGCTCTTTAGTTTTCTGCCTTCAACTATACTATAAAAAGTAGAATACAAATCATGCAAAACAAATATACAACAAACTAAACAAGTAACACCATGTAACCAGCAAGTAGAAAGTGTATGTTAATTTAAATGCCGTATTTCTTCCCAAACATAATTGTAACAAGTAAAATATATATATTATCAAAATACTTCCCTAACTATTTACAAGATACTATAAAAAATAACTCCATGGTGTGGCAACGGCAACATCTTAAATGATTGCATTTCAGTACTTGTTTAAACCAATATACAAATCTAGTGGTGATATGTGAACAACCTATTCTGAATCTGAACCATATAAAACAGAATGTCTGTAGCCTCTGATCTAAATACTGGATGCAGTTTGAAATAGTAATAGATCCTGAAACTAACAAATGTACACAAGATTAAACAGATGAAAAAGCTAGTTCACTGGGAGAATAGCCCCAAGAATAAAATTTTTAAAATAAAATTTTTAAAATTTGGAAAAAGTCTTCCAACATCTGACATTTCTATGGAATAATGTATTTAAGCTCATACACTTAATATGGAGCCACCGAAACCTCAAAAAATACTTTAAAAAAAACAGGTTCTTTCTTCTTTCAAAATCAACTGTTAGACTCTATATTCAAATCTGAATCTGTGACTTACAGTAGCACTCCTCTGAGCTGCAGCGCAACTCCCTGAAACTCACTGGATGCCTATAATGTGTCAGGCAGCATGCCTACTTTATACAGCAAAACCCTACAATAATTCAGGACTACTGCAAGCAGGTGGAGGGTGGGAGAGGGGCTATGGAGAAGAGGAGTGGATGCCAAAGCTGGAAGGGACAATGACAGACAAATGTAACCTCCAATAGGTAGACAGTTCCCAATAGTCGCAGGTCCAATCTCCACAATAATCTGAGTTCCACCTGGAATCAGCAGCTTCCTGAGTAACAGCTGTGCCCTGAGTCCTGGCCAGAAGTGCGAAGATTTCTACTTAAGCTAGAATAGACAACCGCCACCAGGTGGCACCAAAAGCAGCCACCCCCACTTCTCAGCTAGTTAACAGGACTGTACTAAGTTTCTAAGATTAAATTCCTGAATTGCACTTACTGAAAATTGTTATGGTTTACCAACATCTATTTCAAACATAAAAGGGATAAAAAGGAGTCTTACATTGCATACATTTGAATTTCAGGACTGAATATAGTTTATTATGTATCATTCATGTAGCAATATTGTCTAATAAAGAAATAAAAGTATTTTAGAATATGATTTGTTTCTTGACAACAAAATGAACACCAAAATGAAGGTTTTGGTACAGTGCAACAGAGATTTGGGACCAGCACTGTGATGCATGTAGCGGGTAAGGCCACTACCTGCAGCACCAGCATCCCATTTGGGTGCCAGTTTGAATTCTGGTTGTTCCACTTCCAATCCAGCTCCTGCTATGGCCTGGGAAAGCATTAGAAGATGGCCCAAGACCTTGGACCCTTGCACCCATGTGGGAGACCCAGAAGAAGCTCCTGGCTTCAGATAGGTGCAGCTCTGGCAGCTGTGGCCATCTGGGGAGTGAACAAGCAGATGGAAGATCCACCCACCCCAGCCCCCCACCTCTCTGTAAAATTGCCTTTCAAATAAACAAATCAATCTTTAAAAAAAAAAAAAAAAAAAAAAAAAGAGCTGATAAACAGACAAGAGATTCTCTTCAGTAACTTCCACTTTCCTTTACTAAGAACAGGAGAGTTGTTCCACTTGACAAATTAGAAGTCAGGTTTTTGTGCCTTCAGTCTAAAACTTCTAGTTTTCAATATTTTTCACTGTATTACTATCTGGATGTCTTAAAAGTGTAGGTATGTGACAATACAGCCAATAATCACAAGGATCTGGTATCAGAAACAAGGGCTGAAATAAGAGTATAGCTTAATACTTTAAGTTTCCACAAACTGCTACATTTTGCTCACATTAGCCAGCTAAAGTAAAAACAAAGAAAAATATAAATCATGCTAATATTTTACTATGTTACCCCTTGTATGAGTCTCAGGAATCAAAACCCAGCTAAAAGCAAAGACAGAAAAGTCACGACCAAACTCTCACTTACCCTTGAGGGCTCAGATCTAAAGAGT
Source organism: Lepus europaeus (assembly GCF_033115175.1). Lineage (NCBI taxonomy): Eukaryota > Metazoa > Chordata > Mammalia > Lagomorpha > Leporidae > Lepus > Lepus europaeus. The sequence goes on from NC_084827.1 coordinate 174,941,234, forward strand.
CGTCTCTGCTGTGCTGCAAGCTGGGTGATCCCAAGTCAGCCGTGGCATTAGTGGCAGCTGTAGCTGTTGCACTGCTGACCGACGTTGTGGACCCCAAGGATCCTGATCCATTCGTACACACCTTCGGTGGACTTGTCAACAAAGCCTCGGATTCCGCTAGGTGTTTTACCTGGTGCATTACACCTTGAGAGCAATGGAGATGAGAAGGAGTTGGTTTTAATCAGGAGTCAGGACTACCTTCCGCCATTACAAAATTCCTAAAGGCTAACACTGATATATGGAAAACGAATGAAAAACTGCTGGCTTGCAAGTCATAATTTCCAAACTGACTCCAATAAGGAAAACAGCATATTTCACAGCAAAAGATATTTACAATGAATGTATTCTGATAATCAAAACCATATCATTAAATTTAATAGGATCACAAGCAAAGTCCTACTCAACTTCAAAATACCCACTATAAAAACAATAATCAATTACAAAAATACAATACACCACCTTGTGGCACGACAGCCAGATTAAGAGAAAAAACTTGGGGCCGGCGCCGTGGCTCACTAGGCTAATCTTCCGCCTTGCGGCGCCGGCACACCGGGTTCTAGTCCCGGTCGGGGCACCGATCCTGTCCCGGTTGCCCCGCTTCCAGGCCAGCTCTCTGCTGTGGCCAGGGAGTGCAGTGGAGGATATCCCAAGTCCTTGGGCCCTGCACCCCATGGGAGACCAGGGTAAGCACCTGGCTCCTGCCATCGGATCAGCGCGGTGCGCCGGCCGCAGCGCGCCTACCGGAGCGGCCATTGGAGGGTGAACCAACGGCAAAAGGAAGACCTTTCTCTCTGTCTCTCTCTCTCACTGTCCACTCTGCCTGTCAAAAAATAAAAAAATAAAAATAAAAATAAAAAAAAAAGAGAAAAAACTTGGAAGTGTTAATTAAATTCAGATGGTACAGTAACACTGCCACCAAAAAGAAGCTACTAAAGGATGGTGGATGTCACATCCTTCAACAGATGTAAGAAAAGCAAAACAGCAGTTTGTAAGACAGGTTGTATATAAGCATGTATCAGACTATCAGTCTGTAAACTGCATGCCAACCTTGGATCTATTTGTGAGCAAATGTGCTGCATTCACATTTTTCTGGGGAAAGAGTCCAGAGCTTCCATAAGATTCTAAGGAAAGGAAAATGGAAAAAGGAGAAAGGGGAGAAAGGGCTGGACAAGGGAAAGAAAAGGAAGTCAAGAATGAATGTGAATTTCAGGTACTTGCTCAACAAATACTATCTCATGTAATTTTATTTCAGATTGTGCTAGGTACTAAGACTATGGCCATGGTCAAGGTAAATACTCTCAGGGGATTTATTGAATAGTGGGAGTAAGAGTGATGGGTCCATGGAAGGGATCAATAGTGCTGCTGGACCATACAGCAGAAAGATCTAACCATATCTAGAAAGAAGGAAAGACCTTCAGGTAGAATTAACATTTACGATAAAACCAGAAAAAAATAGCAAGATCTAACAAAATGCAAAGCAGAACCAATCAAATCTCCACCATTAACACTAGAATGTTTATGCTACATAAAAACTGGGGGATGTGAAATTTTATCTGATGGCATACTTGATCTTATCAAAATGAAAGAAAATCACTTTAAATGGAAAAAAAAAAAAAAAAAGGTTGATTCTGATATACTTCCAAACAAGAAACAAACAATGAAAAGCAAACAAGAAGGCCGGCACCGTGGCTCAATAGGCTAATCCTCCGCCTTGCAACGCTGGCACACCGGGTTCTAGTCCCGGTTGGGGCGCCGGATTCTGTCCCGGTTGCTCCTCTTCCAGGCCAGCTCTCTGCTGTGGCCTGGGAGTGCAGTGGAGGATGCCCAAGTACTTGGGCCCTGCACCCCATGGGAGACCAGGATAAGAACCTGCCATCGGATCAGTGCAGTGCACCAGCTGTGCCATTGGAGGGTGAACCAACGGCAAAGGAAGACATTTCTCTCTGTCCCTCTCTCTCACTGTCCACTCTGCCTGTCAAAAAAAAAAAAAAAAAAGCAAACAAGAGACACTGAAAATATTATAAAAGTAAACTACAAGATAATTTGAGACTAAAAATTAGAAGACATACCACATAGATGTATGAGCCCAGAAAATGGCTATTCATATGTGTACCTTACTTGTTAATACCAGTTACCTTTGGAAAAGAGGAAATTTGCTTCCTATTTTTTAAATATTTAAAAAATTCAGTTATTAGTACCAAACTAATTTTAAACGGTGAAATTCTCTTTAGTATGTCTACCACATTCTCAAGTATGAAAAGGTAAGAATTCAGCATAAGAACAGCTGGGTAAAAGGACAGAAAGTAGATCATACGAACAAACAGGATTTTTCTTAAAGCTAAGGGATTGAGAGGCAACCAAAATAATTCCCTACCTCTGCAAAACATTCATACCTAAAAAAACCGGAAGGACTATAGATTCTGATAAAGAATACCCTGATCAACTAGGTAATATCTTAACAAGACTAAAAAAGATAAAACCCCTGAATGAGCTAAACAGTTTCATTTTTGAGGTCTTCAATACAACAATGAAAAAAGTACAAAGTGTCTTAATTTGATTTCAACATTCAAGCACCTTTAACTGAAGAACTAGACAAAATGCAATCTAAAAGACTGCCCCAAGCTTCAAAATATTCCATTAACTATACAATAAAGGATAAAATGGTCTAACGTTCAAACTGTTCTCATCTACAGACAGACACAATTCATTGGGAAAGAAAGCAACCTGTGACGTTTGGGAGAATCTTTATGTGTAGCCAGATATGACCCATATTAAAAGAAGCCCATGACTGCTTCTGGCTCATAAACACCCAAATCATTAAAAATTTCTAATTATTCATTAACTAACAGTGAATCTCATATAAACTGTACTAACAGACTTATAAAAAACACACTCTATGTAAACTTAAGCTGTAACATGTAAATGTCTTAACATGAAACAGATAAGCTTTTTCTAAATATGCATTTTTAATTATCTAAATGACTCAATTTATTATCATGAATAACATTACCTTCTCTTCTGAAGTAAACACTAAAAATATCAGATAACTTCTGCATTAAGATTTCTGCCATCTGAAGTGCTCCAACTACTATCTTCAGGTCTTGGCTTGATAGCATGGAAGCAATATGACTAAAAGAGAAAGCATTTACATATAAAATTGTGTCTGAATTTGGTAATTACCTTGGCCATACTACTTTAAATTTGAAAGCCAAGTATTTTTACTGTGAAAGCATTCCATCAAAACAAAATTTTTTCTTAAATGCCAACATTATGTTTACTTTATTCTTTTGTACTAAAGCTATGTATAAATGGATGAGGCAGGAGGGCACACCTCAAAATAGTCCAAATGGTTTTACACATATTTTTTGTATTATTTACTTTGGAAACTTCTGAAATTACATGCAGACAACTGAATTTCTAAAATAGTTTTACTGTTTTCATGAACACACCTTGAAACAGCATGATTTTTCAGAACATCCTTCAGAAGTTCGGCATCCGCAAAATAAATTATTCTAAGAATTGCTCTAAGGCACTTATGTCTGACCGCAGGTCCTGCTGAGGAACTATACACTTCATAAAGAACACCAAATAATGTCTTAATAAAAGATTTAGCCAGCTCCGGATCCTCTTTCATAAGCTGTGCTCGAGCATCGTCCTTCTTTAACTCTGAATATCCACCTGTTATAGAAAATACACATCCTGAAGTGACAGAACTCAGAAAACAATAAACCACTCAAGCCAGTGTAGCCAGCCGACACGCTCTCAGATTAATTTAATCAGTTGCGGGTTTCCGGGTATGATATAGTCAGCATCAGGGCGCAGCTGGGCCAGTAAGAAAAACCACTGATGATTCTGACCAGCTGAAGGTAACAAACTACCGCCACACTGTAAAACATTACTTTCCCAATACGTGTTCAACAAAATATTGGGGTTTCAACACTAACCAACTAAACCACTAGTAAGAAAACAAGGAGTTTAAGAAACAGATAATAAACATTTAGCTAAAAGCTACAAAAGATGGATAAACAAAGCAATTTTTGCCACACTGTTGAGAGGGAATAAGCTATAAAGAAAAGATAAATGACTGAAGTCCTAAACCAGATGTTGGCAAACTATGGTTCATAAATCCAATTCAGTTCACCACTTGTTTCTATAAATATAACCTTATGGGAACACATCCCTGTGTGTTTGTCCACATTTGGTATTTGGGGCTGTTTTAGGGCTACAATGGCAGTGTTGAATACAGAGACACAGATGACCTAGAAAAAGACTGAAATATTTATTATGTGGTACTTTTCAGAAAAAGTTTCTGGCCACTACACTCTAGACTAGGGCTACAAAAGCAACCAAATCCCCAATGAGTGGGGCTGAGCTGTGGCATAACGGGTTAAGCTGCTGCCTGCAGCACTAGTAACCCACATGGGCGCCAGTTCGAGTCCCAGCTGCACTACTTTGATCCAGATCCCTGCTAATAAGCCTGGGAAAGCAGTGAAGATGACTCAAGTGTCTGGGTCCCTGCACTCACTTGGGAGACCCGGAAGAAGGTCCAGGTTCCCAGTTGCAGCCTGGCCCAATCCTGGTCATTGTGAATATTTGGGGACTAAACCAGCAGACTGAAAATCTCTTTGTGTCTGTCTCTCCCTTTCTAACTCTGCCTTTCAAATAAATAAATTTAAAAAATAAAAACTTCCAAGGAGGGAAGAAAATGTCAAAAACGTGGGGTGGAAAAATTACTATTATGGTTCTTCATTAGAGAATTTTGACAGAAAGGGATAAAATAAAAAGAAAAAAAACTGATCTGATGGATGGATGAATCCAAATGCAGAACAGAGAACAGGATCAGATAACCTGGCACATCACTTAAGCAGAATTAACAGCGGGAGATACCACTTAAGTAACGATGGCTCATTCATCAGTTAAGGCACATGACTTAAAAAACAAAACTTAATTACTAGCATACAACTGCCCTAAGTCCCATAAGGAAAGACAATGAACCAATTGTGCAAATATAAAGTAATGCTCCCATGAAAATACAGTACTATTTTAACTCAAAAGTTACTTACTAGTGTTAGTATTGGCTAAGGGGTTAGGTTTTCTCTGAATGGCACGTGCTGTTCCCGTGTCCTCATTGATTTGCTGCATAGAATTAAAATCAATAGTATAAACTCGTCCCAGAGTGGACAAGCTTATCTCATCCTCACCGACCTGATGGGCTGCCTGAGAGCAAAGAGAGAGAAACCCTGAATATAAACATGGAGAAATTTATTACTTTAAGACACAGTGGAACACTCCATAAATGCTACCTTACATATTTATTATATCACATCTTAGATGGCAAAGTAAAAGACAAAAGTCATTCCATGTATTCCCTAATTAAACAAAAATATACACCTACTAAGGACCCTTGGGCATAATTCCAGGTAAAATTCTGATGAAACATCCAGTCATCACTGCCATGAAGATGACACTATTTGTATTAAGAAAACTTTAAGGCATTGCTAATAGGAAAAAAGAACTCTTATTCGTATTCTTGATATTCTTAATTCTTAAGTTAAAAACATTTATATGATAGACTGAACATCCCACCAAAAACAAAACAAAAGAACCCTCGATACTTAGATTGTGCTTTAGGAAAAAAAGAAACATAACTGGAACTAAGTTCACTGCCAGGATTGCATGAGTTAAAGAGAATTTACTCTAAATTCAGACAGTTTTGACTAACACTGCTTGATTTTAGAAAGACTACAGAAGTGACAGAATAGTCTTTCTCCCAGTCTAGGCTTAAGACTCATATTGAACAGTGACAGGATTCTTAGGAAATAAAAGCTAGTAGGATGAAGACATATTACCAGGAAAATGCTAAAAAGAACAGTTAAGTGTTAGAGACCAAAACCATTTAGCAAACCTGGCCTACTCATATACTAAGGCTAGCAGTACACAAAAGCCACAATTAATGTCCTCAGAAAAGATGGCAAACTCTAAATGCAGATTTCTTCAAAAGAACTCTTGCTCTTAAGTCTGTGACTTGAATTTTTTTCAAAAATTCATATTTTAAACTGCGAAGTTCTGAAAAAATTTCAAACCTCCAAAGTTGAAACTCGAAAATATGGGGCTGTTTGCCGCCTGTGGTGCCGCATCCCACATGGGCACCGGTTCAAGTCTCGACTGCTCCACTTCCAATCCAGCTCCCTGTTAACGACCTTTGGGAAAGTAGTGGAAGACAGCCCAAGTGCTTGGACTCCTGCAACCACATGGGAGACCCAGAAGAAGCTCCTGGCTTTGGATGGGCCCAGCTCCAGCCACTGTGGCCATTTGGGGAGTGAATCACTGGATGGAAGACCTCTATCTCTGTCTCCCTCTCAAAAAAAATTTTTTTTAAAAAAAGGAAATTAGAAAATATAAGATTACAGTTATCTTATATATTGAAAATATTAGTAAATGATGCAATGCATCTCAAATTATATAACCTAGGGCAAATACTTGGCTGAATTGAGAATTTAAAATATTTCAGCACTAATAACACATAAAAGCATGGAAATAAAATCACGGGGCTGGTGTTGTGGCAAAGCAGGTTGGGCTGACGCCTGTGACAATGGCATCCCATGAGTGCTGGCTGGCTCTGCTCCCAATCCAACTCCCTGCTAATGTGACTGGTAAAAAAGTGGAAGATGGCCCATGTACTTGTGTCCCTGCCACCCTTAAGGGAGACCAGGATGGAGTGCAGGCTCTTGGCCCTGAATCTGGCTGGGTGCTGGCCACTGCAAATACTTAGGGAATGAATAAGCAGATGGAAGATCATGCTCTCGGGGTCTCCCTCTCTTTCTCTCTATTGCTCCTTCTCCTTGAGTAATTCTGTCTCTCAAGTAAATAAATCTTAACACACAGATGCAAACACACAAAACTGTCACAGACAATCGCTGTTAATATTTTGATGTATTTCTCTCCTTTGTATTATTCATCTTTTTTATCTTGCTGAGATCCTGAAATGAATCCGATGAACATACCTATGTATCACAATTTATTAACTCACTCAAAGATAGGTATTTAATTTATTTCAAAGTATTTACTCTTAAAAAATATTGAGGGGTCAGTGGCGTAGCAGGTAAAGCCACTGCCTGTAGTGCCATCTCATATGGTTCAAGACCCGACTGCTCCACTTCTGATCCAGCTCTCTGCTGTGGCCTGGGAAAGCAGTAGAAGATGGCCCAAGTCCTTGGGTCCCTGCACTGGTGTGGGAGACCCAGAAGAAGCTCCTGTCTCCTGGCTTTGGATCAGCGCAGCTCCAGCCAGTGCAGCCAATTGGGGAGTGAACCAGCGGATGGAAGACCTCTCTTGGCCTCTCCTTCTCTGTGTAACTCTTTCAAATAAATGAATAAATCTTTAAAAAATATATTGAGCAGTTGTAAATCTTTACTTTGAGGAGGTTTCTTTTGGATAGAAGATAGGAATGTTTTAGAAACATAGGTAGTCTACTCTTGAACGTTTCCTTTCAGAAACAAGGAGACTGGAAAAAAAACAATGAATTACATGTTCTGAATCAATCAGGTAGGTAGCAGCAGAAGCACGACTAGAACACCATGCTTTCTGACCTAAACAGAAATGAGGAACTTGTTCTCAGGAGACAAAATGAGATGAGTCTTGAGTTAACTCAGAAGTAAGCATGCCCAAGTACAATCCCCATTCCAACCTTACACCCACTCCCCAACATAGATATATATTTGAACGGTACGATGAAACTACTACCTCAATGATCCGGCTGTCAATCCTATTATAGGGATGCCACAGGCCCCGGTCATCACGCCACTGCCATATCGCACCATCTGTGTTCTGTGCATTTCCTTTCTTCAACATGGTATCAACTGCAAAAATGCCTTCTTTTGGTAAACATGGCATAAGTTCACTGCAAATAAAAAGTGCAGTTATTTTTAAGTAGCAGCGTCTGAACTATGAGTAAATGTTAGGCCTGTAAGGTAAAATGACCTCACAGGAGTTATTATTAGCCCAATCTTTACCAAATCAGAGATGTCAGTTCATATAGTTCTTGAGGACTCCGTGGAACAAGATCAATCTGCTCCTGACAACTTCCATTGGAGGCACCGCACAAGAGGAAGTGGAGCGTTTCTGCAATGTCTGCAAACAACAAATACCAAACCTGGTTATACTCTAGGACTTCATCCAAGGGACGGTCATTCCCCAGGATGGAAAATAATCACAATTATTTTCTTATGTGACATAATACAGAAACTAAAGTACAAAAAGTCCAAATGAGCCATAAATAAAACCTAATAAGAAATGTCTGTAGATTTTTAGCTTTTTAGCTTTTTCCTTCTAGGGATGTCACATTTCAATGAAATGTTTATATATAAATTCACAAACAGTGGTTACAAATTTTAGAAAATTTCTTATAAAGAAATAATTTTGTTGGCCGGCGCTGCGGCTCAACAGGCTAATCCTCTGCCTGCAGCGCCAGCACACTGGGTTCTAGTCCTGGTCGGGGTGCAGGATTCTGTCCTGGTTGCCCTTCTTCCTGTCCAGCTCTCTGCTGTGGCCCGGGAGTGCAGTGGAGCATGGCCCAGGTCCTTGGGCCCCGCACCCGCATGTGAGACCAGGGGAAGCACCTGGCTCCTGCCTTCAGATCAGCACAGTGCGCCACTGGGGGGTGAACCAACAGAAAAGGAAGACCTTTCTCTCTGTCTCTCACTGTCCACTCTGTCAAAAAAAAAAAAAAAAAAAAGAAAGAAAAGAAAAGAAAAAGGAAAAGAAATAATTTTGTTAAGAAATTTGAAAGTGCAGTCGAAGATGGCCCAAGTCCCCAGGCCCTTGCACCCATGTGGGAGACACGGAAGAAGCTCCTGGCTTCAGATTGGAACAGCTCCAGCCGTTGCGGCCAACTGGGGAGTGAGCCATCGGATGCAACACCTCTCTCTCTCTCTCCCCCTCCCTCGACCTCTACCTCTCTCTCTCTACCTCTCCTCTCTGTAACTCTTTCAAATAAGTAAATTAAAAAAAGAAAAGAAAAGAAATCTGAGAGTAGGGGCAAGAGCTGTGGCATAGCAGGTAAAGCTGCCGCCTGCAGTGCTGGCATCCCATATGGGCACCTGTTCTAGACTTGTCTGCTCCACTTCCAATCCACCTCTCTGCTGCGGCCTGAAAAAGCAATAGAAGACAGGCCACCCCTGCACTGTGGTGGAAGACCCAGAAGAAGCTCCTGGCTCCTGATCAGCACAGCTCCGGCCTTTGCAGTCAACTGAGGAATGAACTAGTGGTTGGAAGGCCTCTCTCTCTCTATTTCAAATAAATAAATAAATAAATCTTGAAGGGGCCGGCGCCATGGCTTAACAGGCTAATCCTCCGCCTTGTGGCGCCGGAACACCGGGTTCTAGTCCCGGTTGGGGCGCCAGATTCTATCCCGGTTGCCCCTCTTCCAGGCCAGCTCTCTGCTATGGCCCGGGAGTGCAGTGGAGGATGGCCCAAGTCCTTGGGCCCTGCACCCATATAAGAGACCAGGAGAAGCACCTGGCTCCTGGCTTCGAATCAGCGTGATGCGCCAGCCGCAGCGGCCACTGGAGGGTGAACCAACGGCAAAAAGGAAGACCTTCCTCTCTGTCTCTCTCTCTCACTATCCACCCTGCCTGTCAAAAAAATAAATAAATAAATAAATAAATAAATAAATCTTTTTTTAAAAAAGTGAAAGCAAGGAATTAAACATAAGAATTCTTTAAACTTTTTAAAAGAAGGTAAATAATGAAATGGAGATAGAGGATCATGTTTCCTGAGCTATCATGTTAAAAAAAAAAAAAAGTATAGCAGTGTCTATATGATAAATGTGTGGCAAACTTCCTGCAGGATGCAAAAGAGGTAGAAACATTTATGACAGTAAAAGAACAAGAAAACCAAAATGTTTAAGCAAGCAAATATGAGGCAATGATTTCCCTAACTGTATTTAGAGATGTGGAAATGAGAGAATCTGTACTCAAACATCAAGACAATGTTGAGATATGTGAGGTTTAAAGAGTTCTCAGGCATTTTACTAAATATATTGTGAATCTTCAAGGAGTAGGACCTTCCTAATCTTATTTAGGCAAAGAGAACTTTGTTCCTAGTACCTGATAAAAGTATTCTTCAGAATACTAACTTTGGGAAACACTCTGAATATGCCTGCAACAGCCAGGGCTGGGACACACTGAAGCCAGAAGCTTCTTCCAGGTCTCCCACATGGGTACAGGGGCCCAAGGACCCAGTCTTCTTCTACTGCTTTCCCAAGCCATAGCAGAGACCTGGATTGGAAGTGGAGCATCTGGGACTAGAACTGGCGCTCATATGGGAGCTTCCCCTGGGTCTCTCACATAGGTGTGGGGGGCCCAAGGATTGGGCCATCCTCCACTGCTTTCCCAGGCATATTAATAGGGAGCTGGATCAGAAATGGAGCAGCCGGGACTCGGACTGGTGCCCAAATGGGATGCCAGCGTCACAAGCAGAAGTTTTACCCCCCACACCACAGTGCCAGCCCCAGTATTGTCTTTCAACAAAATTCTGTGGCAATGCCTAATGCGTTAATTCACTAAAAAATTTCAACTAAATCTAAAACTAAGTTTCTCCCAAACCAAAAAATTACACCATTAAGCACACTGTCTGAGACAATTGGACCAAAGGCTACTATATCAGCAAAAATCATCACTGAATCTCAAGGTGACATATTCTGTAATTAAGAGTATTTAATTTTCGATGCTTCACATAAAAGTGATTAATACTCTGCTGGAAATAATCATAAAAAACTGATGTATTCTGAAACCCTATCATCCTCTGATACACACTTGTCAAGTCTATTTAGGGGAAGAATGGTAAACTGTAATAGCAGTGGAGAAAGCACCGATTTCCTATAGGATGGGAAAGGATCAGAAATGTTTGGAAATACTAACTTAGCAAGAGGTTGCCACTGTAAATAAGCTCCAAATTTTGATGCAGGAAAGCATTTGGAAATCAGATAAACTGCCAGAGAATCTTAATATAGGTTTAAAAAAACCAAACTTATAAGCTAAAGGCAAGCAGTGATTACGGCAGAACTCAGATTTCTCTATGTAAATGCATGATAAGAGATCTGGAGTTCTTAACTCTAAAGCCACCGAGGGTAAATTTTGAATACATAATGTAATACATTGAGGTTAGAAACACTGATATATTGTCCCAAAACATAATTATTAATATTAACATTCTACAGCTTTGCTATGCAGTGCCTATGATATTAGTAATACCTTTTTTTTATTTTTTAAAGATTTTACTTATTTATTTGACAGGCAGAGTCATAGACAGTGAGAGAGAGATACAGAGAGAAAGGTCTTCCCTCCGTTGGTTCACTCCCCAAATGGCCGCGCCGATCTGAAGCCAGGAGCCAGGTGCTACTTTCACAGTCTCTCATGGATGCAGGTGGGCAAGCACCCAGGCCATCCTGCACTGCTATCCTAGGCCACAGCAGAGAGCTGGACTAGAAGAGGAGCAACTGGGACTAGAACCGGCGCCCATATGGGATGCCAGCTGCGCAGGCGAAGGATTAACCTAGTGTGCCATGGTGCTTGGCAATAGTAATACCTGCTACTTGCTTGGCTTATAATGACTTTGACATTAATGAGGAACAAACAAAACTCCTTTCCAGCTTAAAGTAGATAATAAAAAATCACTTACTCTGCTTCATAAGTTGAACGGCTAAAGTTGGACAGTTAGAGCACATCAGAGAAAACATTCGAACCACCATTATAAACATCCCAGAACTCAAAACCGGTGGAGTCACTACCAACAGCTGTTGAACATTTGTAAGCAGATCTTTGGAAGCAACCTGCTGGAGTAAATTCTTCACAAACACAAGGGAAAAAAATTATTGTAAAAAAATAGATAAAAATATTACTCAGCAATTCAACAACTTCATAAAAATATTACCAAGGACTGATGCTTACCTCCTCATGTTGGAAGTTGTCCACAAGACGTGCAAAACAAAGGCAAGTGCTTTCTACTGACTTTTTGTCCTATTTTTTTTTAAGAGGAAAATAAATTACATTAATATCAAACCTTTTTATTATCATACATCATTACCTTATCTTCCTGATCTCAAGTTCTCTAAAGTAAGCTCAATTAGTAACTATGAGCTTGAAGAGCAAGTTAAACAAGATACAGTCAGTGATAAAGATTTCAATGCAAAGAAAATCATACTGACACAATCACCTCTCTTCCATAAAACCCCAAGATAGAGCAAACATACAGAAAATAACAAATATCATGCTTACATAATCTCATTACCTAACCAAAAGTGATAATAAAGAAAAGGTGGGTAAACTACTTTCATTTAAAAGCATCCCAGGTATAAATGTTTAATGTTTAAACATGAACACTAAAAACGTTGACAATTAAATATGGTTATGTGAACCACAAGTGTATAGGGACTTCAGCATCAGCTGATTTCAGTATCACCACAGTTGTCCTAGAACCAATCCCACGTAGATTCAGAGACAATTATATTGATAATGACACTATGGCAAACCATAGTTTGAGTCCTGGCTGCTCTACTTCCAATCCAGCCCAAATGCTTGGGCTCCTGCCATCTACATGGGAAGCTCAAGGCCTCTTGGCTTCAGCCTAGTCCAGCCATTACAACCATTTAAGTGAACCAATGGATAGACGATATCTCCTTCCCTTCTCTCTCTGTGACTCTGCCTTTCAAATAAGTCAATCATTAAAAAATATTGGTACATATGTGATATAAGTTTTATATAATATATAATCAATGTAATATATAATAAAAATAAATTAGAAAGGATTTATATTAGAAAACCAGGAAAGGGTCACTAGAAAAAAATGTTTCACTATAAAAGAATCAGAATAGCTTAACTGAGAATACATTGAAATAATTCTAATAAAAAAAGAATCTTATTGACTTGTGTAATGTTTTGAGAGATCTTGATTTCTTTAAAAAGTGGATTCCAAATGTGAAAACTAGACTTGCTTATATGAAAATAATTCATTACAAAAGCCCTACATTTTCTATGTCATTATGTAAACCTACAAATGTACTAAAATAGCCATCCACTATGTAACCTCTGACTTGTTTGTATTTTTAAAACAAGAATATCCTACAGCACTAGTTATCACAATGAACTAGAGAACACATTTTTTAGCCCACAGAAAGGACAGAGTAGCTCAGTCAACTCTACTGTAAAAATAAACTAAGAAAAAAATGAATAGCATGACTTTGTTTTGATCATTTTAGAAGTAAACTACTTTGGAGTGATTCAATGCTCATTACTTTTGTCTATGTTATACAAATGCCTTATTTGTTTAAACATACATACCTGATCTCCCCCAAGCTTTTAAGCACACTTTCTAAGAGCATTTTTAAAGGGCCCAGCATTGTGACACAGCAGGTTAAGCCTCCACCTGTGAAGCCGGAATCTGATATGGATGCTGGTTCAAGTTCCATCTGCTCCACTTCTGATGCAGCTCCCTCCTCATGTGCCTAGTAAAGCACCTGAATACGGCCTCAGCACTTGGACCCCTGCCACCCACATAGGGGACCAGAACAGAGTTCAAAGCTCCTGGCTTCACCTTGGTCCAGCCTTACCACTGAGACCTTTTGGGTTGTGAACCCAACCTAGTATGGTATATGACAGGATAACATGGAAGAAAATATGTATCAGAACCCTTTTAATCATATACATCCTATTCCAATACTTAAGACATTAGTTGAAACTGCCTATTTATTTTTTATTATCAAACATGAAATATAGAATTCAATGGTAGGTTAATTTTGATGCAAGAACTTCTTGAAACACATGTATAGTTCTTTCATACAAAATATTGTCCTCGAATTTTAAGTCCCCTCATATTCATGGTTTCAAATATTTTTGAAATAAAATGAACATATTTTAATTTCATGTTCCACAAAATATTTGAAGCCCCCTGATATATTTATTGGTCTTTAGTTTCTTCTGTGAAGCCCAAACTCAGGAGCCTATCTGCCCAGTCCTAACTGTCCCATGTTTTCAGTGAGTGTTCATGCTTTGCACTGTTTTGGGAGTCATATAATCATATGCACAGTCTAAGATAAGCCTATTTTCATTATTCCTCCAAATCCTTCATATTATTTACACTAACTCTTCATTGATTATCAGTCCCAGACAGCTTTAGTCTAAAATCTATCTCCAGATACCGACCTTTTATGTAATGTCCTATACTTGGAATCACATAGTGTTACAGTATGTGGTGTTTTGCTTTTGATTTCATTTCTCTTTTTTCCCTTTTTTGAATTTCATTATTTTGTGGTCTGTCATTTCTTAATCCATTTTGATTCCCAAATAGTATAGCATTATAAAATATATACTACATACTGTTATTTTTCCATGTCAGTATTTGGGTTGCTTTCTTTTTTTTTTACTTTTATTTGATGAATATAAATTTCCAAAGTACAGCTTATGGATTACAATGGCTTCCCCCCTCCCATAGCTTCCCTCCCACCCTCAACCCTCCCCTTTCCCGCTCCCTCTCCCCTTCCATTCACATCAAGATTCATTTTCAATTCTCTTTATATACAGAAGATCAGTTTAGTATATATTAAGTAAAGATTTCAACAGTTTGACCCCACACAGCAACACAAAGTGAAAAAATACTGTTGGAATACTAGTTATAGCATTAAATAAGAGTGTACAGCACATTAAAGACAGAGATCTTACATGATATTTTTTAAAAATTAATTTTCTATGCCATTTCCAATTTAACACCAGGGTTGTTTTTTTTTTTTTTTTCATTTCCAATTATCTTTATATTACAGAAGATCAATTCTGCATATACTTAGTAAAGATTTCATCAGTTTGCACCCATACAGACACACAAAGTGTAAAAATACTGTTTCAGTACTAGTTATAGCATCACTGCACGTTAGACAACACATTAAGGACAGATCCCACATGAGATGTAAGTACACAGAGACTCCTGTTGCTGACTTAACAATTTGACACTCCTGTTTATGGCATCAGTAATCTCCGTAGGCTCTAGTCATGAGTTGCCAAGGCTATGGAAGCCTTTAGGGTTTGCCGACTTTGATCTTATTCCGATAGGGTCATAGTCAAAGTGGAAGTTCTCTTCTCCCTTCAGAGAAAGGTACCTCCTTCTTTGATAGCCCCGTTCTTTCCACTGGGAACTCACTCACAGAGATCTTTCATTTAGGTCTTCTTTTTTTTTTTTTCTTTTCCATGGTGTCTTGGCTTTCCATGCCTACAATACTCTCATGGGCTCTTCAGCCAGATCCGAATGCCTTAAGGGCTGATTCTGAGACGAGAGTGCTGTTTAGGACATCTGCCATTCTATGAGTCTGCTGTGTATCCCGCTTCCCATATTGGATCATTCTCTCCCTTTATGAATCTATCAGTTAGTATTAGCAGACACTAGTCTTGTTTGTGTGATCCCTTTGACTCTTAGACCTATCAGAGTCATAAATTGTGAAATGAAATTGAACACTTGGACTAGTGAGATGGCATTGGTACATGCCACCTTGATCGGATTGTATTGGAATCCCCTGGCACATTTCTAACTCCACCATTTGGGGCAAGTCCGATTGAGCATGTCCCAAATTGTACATCTCCTCCCTCTCTTTTTCCCCACTCTTATATTTAACAGGGATCCCTTTTCAGTTAAAATTTAAACACCTAAGAATAATTGTGTGTTAATTACAGAGTTCAACCACTAGTACTAGAACAACAACAAAATTTGGCAAATAAAAAAGCCGTCTGCACATTAATGTTTGTTGCGGCTCAATTCACAATAGCTAGGATTTGAAGCCAGCCCAGATGCCCATCAACAGTAGACTGGATGAAGAGATTATGGGACATGTACTCCATAGAATACTGTGCAGCAGTAGGAAGCAATGGAGCAATGGAGGAGTCTGGAAAGCATCGTGCTGAGTGAATTGAGCCAGTCCCAAAGAGACAAATACCATTTGTTTTCCCTGATCGGTGACAACTAACTAAGCACCAAAGGGGAAACCTGTTGAAGTGAAATGGACACTATGAGAAATAATGACCTGATCAGCTCTTGTCCTGACTCTTGTTGTACAATGTAATACTTTATCCTTTTTAGTATTTTTGTTGTTGTTGTTGTTCTAGTACTAATGGTTGAAACTGCCAATTTTAAAAATAAAAATGTTTTATGACACATAAAATAGGTTCATATTTTACCTGATGAGTTAGCCTTTGGGTAAGCAACGGGAGGGAATCTGCCACAAAATGAAATTCATCTGGTGTGATACTTTGGCAGCAGTTGGCCGCAATTGCTAGTGCATTTCTTTGGGCATTGATGCTGAAGAATTCTAGATACAGCAAGCAGTCTGCCAAACCACCCTAAAATATAGAAAACTGTTAAGGCAAAGAAAAATCCTTTTATCAGCAATTAAAAAAATTAACTGCCAAAAAGCCTAGTCTATCACCAGGAAACAACATCCAGATCTCATAAAGATTGCAATCAAGGACCCAATACAAAGGCAGATCTAAAACCCAGCATAAAATTAAGAGCACTTACCGCCTGTAGAATGGCTTTACTGTGTCTCCGTGACAACATTTCCAAGGCAGTCAAGGCCTGCTCTGCCACATCAATACACTGAATAACCTGCAGCTGCAAACATGTAAATGGGTAACTTGAGGTTATCGCTGAAACTCTTCTCCAGAAGTGTACCTTCTGTATGACTATACACAGTATTTCCCTCTAACTACCATCCATCCATACGACATCTAACATGAAACCCACCACAGGAAACCACTTATGACCTTAAGCTACATGGAATAATCAGTACAACTTCTGACAACTCAGCTTTAAGATGCTAACATGTTTTGCATAGAGAATATTCTAAACTCAATTATATAACTAACCATACATCTTTAAACTATGTGGGTTGTTTTAACAAATTTTAAAATCAGGTCCTAAATTTTACACTATATTCTTAATTTATTACATAAAACAAGTTCTATTGTATGTTAAAGATCCACAGACAGACCAAAAACAATCACAGAATAAACCACATGAAAAAAATTTCCTTTGTCCACTGACCCAACTTCATGACCCTGAGCAACGGACTCTGCCTGTCTAGCCTTCTCAACCGCAAAGCGGGTACAAGCAGTTATCAGCTTCACTGGGATGTTTTCTAGAAGTGAGATTTGTTCTATCAAGTGTTTTAAGCTCTTTTTGAAACATACATATGCGATGATTACTACAATAAAAAAATTGTAAAACGGGCTGATTTTATAAATGACTTACTAGCTCCAACTTCATTGCTCTGTAGAATATGAAATATTTTGCAAGAATCTTGTATAAAAAATATATTTGAGTTAGATTACGGAAGCTAGAATTCCAGAATTTAAAACTCAATCCCTGGGCCGGCGCCGTGGCTCATTTGGCTAATCCTCCACCTGTGGCGCTGGCACCCCGGGTTCTAGTCCCAGTTAGGGTTCCAGATTCTGTCCCGGTTGCTCCTCTTTCAGTCCAGCTCTCTGCTGTGGCCTGCGAGGGCAGTGGAGGATGGCCCAAGTGCTTGGGCCCTGCATCTGCGTGGGAGACCAGGAGGAAGCACCTGGCTCCTGGCTTCGGATCGGCGCAGTGCACCGGCCATAGCAGCCATTTAGGGGGTGAACCAACAGAAGGAAGACCTTTCTCTCTGTCTCTCTAACTCTGTACAAAAAAAAAAAAAAAAAGATAATATTTAAAACTCAATCCCACATGCCTACTTTTGAACACGTTGAGCAAACACAGAATTGCCTTTTCTTTCTCTTTCATTTTTATTTGAGAAGCAGAGTAAGAGAGAAGCATGCAAATGCAAAAAGAACACTCCATTCCCCTAATTAACTCCCCAAATGCCCATAGGGCCAGGACTAGGCCGCTCAGGAAAAACTGGGAACTTGATTCAGGGCGCCCATGTGGATGGCTGGGACCCAAAGACTTCAGCAATCATCTGCTGCCTCCCAGGATCTGCACTGACAGGAAGCTAGAATGCGGAGCCCAAAGTTGAAATCCAGCTTGGGTGCTCCAATACGGGACACAGGCAACTTAACTTCTAAGACAAATGCACACCCTGGATTACCTTTTCTAAGAAGACAGGAATAGCATCTACCACAACAGCAGATGATCGAGGAAGTGCTTCCATCATGTATGTTAAGGCTCGACAAGCATGGTTCATCTAGAAAACATGAGGGATTTTTACTTAACAAAAACTCATAATGTAAATTTACCATGTTTTTAAAAAACAGTACATACTTACAATATCGAAATTATGTTCCATCTGCAGTAACGTTATCTGTTAAAAAGATATAAAGTATTAGAACCCGTATTCTTAAATACAAGTCCCAGAACTATTTCTTCTTCTCCTAGTTTGTCTGAAGTGACTGTTCATGGCCACTGAAGTGCATGATGATGAATAAATATATATTAATGATATTCAATTTGATAAACAGATAAATGTGGTCAACTCTTTAACAGCAGCCATTAGAAATAACACAAGCTGACTCCTGCAAGACTATTAAGTACTTAAATCTAATCAACAACTAGCAAATTAAGTGACTTGGATCTGTGTCAGCATTCCTGCCTAGATGTTAATGGCTTCTTTATTTAGCTAACAAAAACTGCATTTTAACCGCAGACAGTATAAGGTAAGCACAGTTCTTTGTTGCTATTTATTTAGTGAACAGAAAAAGTTCACATCATGGAAGCCATCTGCTGAACAAATCAGCAATCTGAAAATGCTCACATATATGTTCAAAAGTCATTAAAAGAGGTTTTTTTCCCCCATGCTCCTTGCACTTACCATGAAATCTCTGAAACCGGAAAGACCCACAAGGTACACTGACTGCTCTTCCCAAATATGAAACCTTTCTGACTACACAGATAACCCAATGAGCTTCTTTTATTATTACCAGTGGCTCAGCAGCAAAGTATGTACATTTTACACAATAAGGGTCAGGGTGAATAATTGAAAACCAGTCATTTAAATATCAAAGATCTGGTGCCAATCCATCAAAAAATGGTTTAGAAAAATTTACCAACTCATGATTAATAATGCCTCACAATATCAATACACATAAAATAAAAGCATCAAGCCATGTAGTCCTCTCTCTCAATTCTATTATGTTTTAGAAGTCATAATGACGCCGGTGCCGCGGCTCACTAGGCTAATCCTCCGCCTTGCAACGCCAGCACACCGGGTTCTAGTCCCGGTCGGGGCACTGGATTCTGTCCCGGTTGCCCCTCTTCCAGGCCAGCTCCCTGCTGTGGCCAGGGAGTACAGTGGAGCATGGCCCAAGTCCTTGGGCCCTGCACCCCATGGGAGACCAGGAGAAACACCTGGCTCCTGCCATCGGATCAGCGCAGTGCGCCGGCCGCAGCGTGCCAATCGCGGTGGCCATTGGAGGGTGAACCAACGGCAAAGGAAGACCTTTCTCTCTGTCTCTCTCTCTCACTGCCCACTCTGCCTGTCAAAAATAAAAAAATAAAATAAAAATAATAAAATAAAAAAAAGTCATAATGACAATAAACATGCATTCAGAAAAAGCAGCAGGATTCAAAGAGCAATAAAGGTAAATCATGGGGAAGACTGCAGGCTTACCAAAGCTGGAACAACACTCTTGACAGGAAACCCTCCCAGTGTCTCCTCATTTCCCATGACCAACAACTGACACATTTCAATAACTGCCTGCAGCTGCTGACTTTCATCACTGGCTTGCAGTCCTTGTAGAAGCTGCTGGGCCTTAGAACCTTCAAAGGAAAAGAAATGATTATTTTTAAGTATCTGAGAAAACGATCACTAGGTAATAAGGTTATGACTCTCTGATCTCCATTCAAGAAGCTGTCTATACCAGGGTCAAGATACACTAATGACATCTAGCAAGCAGAAGTCAGTTGGATCTGCTCTGCCTTAACATAATCCCAGTCATTTCCATATTTATCTTTTTGAGAGAAGTTGTTTTAATTGCAAAAATAAGCAAAAACAGCCACAAAATTAATATGAACTGATAGCTCTAACATATTCGCTTTAAAGAAGCACAGTGGGTAAAAAGCTTTGTGCAACAGAAAAACATTGAACAAGGATGGCCAACCTTCAAAGCAAATGTATCATTAAACATCTGCACCATAAAAATGGAATCTAAGTAACAAAGAGCATGAAAATAATACAATGCATCTAACAAAAGACAGCACCAAGAATGAAGTATTCTGTGAAATCAGCAAAATTGTAGGACTTCATATCTCCTCTCATGTCATGTGCAGATGCTGGGTACAGGAGGAGTACTTTTACTTTTAAGATTCAACTATCAGGCCAGCACTGTGGTATAGTGCTGGCATCCTCTATGTGGGCAGGCTGAAGACCTCGCTGCTCCATTTCCAATCCAGCTCTCTGCTGTGTCCTGGGAAAGCAGTGGAGGATGTCCCAAGTCCTTGGGCCCCCGCACCCGAGTGGGAGATCCAGAAGAAGCTCCTGGCTTCAGATCAGCCCAGCTCTGGCCGTTGCGGCCAATCAGGGAGTGAACCTGCAGATGAAGACCTCTCCTCCACACACACACACCCTGTCTCTGTGTAACTCTTTCAAATAAATAAATCTTAAAAAGGAAAAAAAAAAAAAAAAAAAGACTCAACTACCATAAGGAAATAAAATGACATTAAGCTGAAGGCACTCAAAAGTAGTCTGTAAATTTGTTTCATTTTTCATGGACACTTTTCTACCTGAAACCATGATTAATTCAGTTAATGTTTTCATGTTACTTAAAAAAAGAATTGTTTATTTATTTGAAAGAGAGTTACAGAGAAAGATTGAACCAGAGAGAGAGAGAGAGCACGAGTGAGTAAGAGAGCTAGAGAGAGAAGTCTTCCATTCCTCTGGCTCACTCCCCAAATGACCACAATGGCCAGAGCTGAGCTGCTTTGAAGCCAGGAGCCAGGAGCTTCCTCGGAGTCTCACATATAGGTCCAGGGGCCCAAGGATTTGGGCCATCATTTACTGCTTACCCAGGCCATAGCAGAGAGCTGCACTGTAAGAGAAGCAGCCAGGACTCAAACCATTGCCCATGTGGGATGCTGGCACAGCAGGCTGGGGCTTTAACCCACTGTGCCACAGCAGCCGGCCCCTTGGTGTTACTTTCAAGACTTTTTCCTTCTTATACCATCTCAAGTTATTCATTGTGTATTTAACTGATCTACTTCAATATCATGATATACTGAAATGGGATTATGTTTTGAAATTGTCAATATAAGTGAATTCACATCAACAAAGTTTTTATTTTAATTATGTTTCTATAATCTTCTACAAGGATAAACCTCACAGGGGCACATGGTGATCCTTGGAAGACTTGTTTCTGCTATTAGGACCATGGCTAATGCATTCCCTTAACTATTACTGCCTACCTACTTCACCATAATTAAAAGTCAATCAAAAATCTACGATGCAGGAAAGTTCAGAGAAATATCCTTTTAAATTTAATATCAACTCCAATTTCTGTAGGCTTGTCATTTTTGTATTTAAATAATGTGGGAGGCAAAATAAAACAACGCAAAGTAGTAAAAAAAAAACCTCAATTGTTTCTAACTTTATTTAAAAGAATGAAAACTATTAATGTCAAGTATTTTTAACAACACAACCACATAAAGAGGAAAAACAGACATATATACCACTGGATGGAAGCCTTGTAAAAACTGGGATTGGCAACTCTAACTACATACATGCTACTGCTGTATTTTAAATCTTAACTTTTCTGTTTTAATTCTGATTAATTCATTACATATTAATATAAATAACATTTTCATAAAGAAATGACATTTTCTCTAACAAAAAAATTTAGCGACAAGGATGGCACTGTCTTTGTTGCAAATAGTATTAATGTCAGCCTTAATAAAAGCTTGAAATTCAACTTGTTTCTACCTTCAATCTGTAAAATATGTATTTGAAATTAAGCACACAAAAATGGGCCTTATTATCATAAAAATTACTAAAAAGGCAAATTATCATCTTTGTTTCATCCCCTTAAAGTTAAAACACAGTTATTTTTACTAGGCTCATGTGGCACTGAAGAACTCAAAGCCTGCCAGCAGAGTCCAGCTGCTACTGCCCCAACTTTTGGTAAGGCAGGAGCAGTTTAACCCATCATGGCTTCCACACCATCCCCTCAGACACCAACAAAGTGGAAAACGAAAAACCTTAGTAATAACTATCGTTAGTTTGATCTTTCAGATTCCATGTATGGATCCCAAGAGTCCACAGCCCACGCTTTGAGAAACACTATTGTAGATCTATGGTTGGCAGGCAAATATTTTTCTATTAATGGCCAGAGAGTAATAATTTTGGGTTTTTCAAGGCATATGGTCTCTACTGCAACTATTCCACTCTGGCACTGTAGCTAGAAAGCAGACACAGACAACATGTAAACAAGTGAATATGCACCCTGAAATCCGACCTTCATTTGACTTTCACATGTCATACAACACCATGCTTTCAACATTTCAGTTACTGAAAAACATAAGCTCTCTCCTGATCTCTCTCTCGACCCCATCTCTTTTCTCTTCACCCCTTTCCTCTGGCCTGTCAAATTTCCCCGGTCAATAAACCCTTTCAATTCTGGTGTTTGGTGTGTTTTGTGCTGCCCTTATATTCGTGCCATGACTCAGATTCAGGCTCTCCTGTCAACCTTGCTCCCCCAGGGATCTGAGCTGCTTCGGGATCCTGGATTTCTGGGCACCACAAAACACACCCCCAGACCTCCTTCTACACCACTGACTTCCATCCACATACCAGCCTTTTAAGTCCCTGAGGTAAGACAGGGCAGAAGGAAGAACCTCTCAGTGTGACTTTTTACTCGTCCTGAAAGTCCGGGTATAAGGCACCCCAACTCCTACAGCCTCATGCCTCTATGGACTCTGTCTCAGGCAACAGCGGGTATGGGTGACGACTCAACCCACTTCCCTTCTACGGGCTAAGCCTTGGGCTCCAATGGGTGCATGGGTGAAGACCTCTACCCCTTGTTCCCGTATCCTCCTGTCGGACAGCCATGATCTCAGGGATGCCCAATATCCACCAATCCAACTCTGTGGGTCGCTATGGCAGCTTCTTCCTGCATTCCATCTTGATCCTCCTCTCAGTGGTCTCCTACCTCGACAATCAGTTCAAGATTTCTATCTGTGAGCATTCAGAAAAGTGCAAGATTTCCTATGTCTAAACTTTCTTCTATTTGTTCTAAACCTTCTCTGGCTCAAGTTCTCTTAATTTCCACTATGGTTGAAATTCGATGTGTTATCTTATTTAGAAAATGTTGTCTTAATTTGGAGATTTCTAGTTATTTCAAAATGTAAATCAAGGAAATCAGCAGGTGGAAAGCAAGAGCTATTATCTGACATAGAAACAGAATCTGATCTTCTGTTAAAGCAATGAGGTTTTTATAATATTTTGAAATCATCTTAAAAATCTGTTTAGAACCTACAGCATCTCCTTTTGATAGTTTTGTCTAATTGCTGCCTGTCAATTCTACAGCCAGCTCCAGTACTATTCTTTCTTCCTAGTTCTGACTCTTAAAATTGCTCCAAATCATGGGATTTGATTCGTCCATGTACTAGCTCTTAAATTTAAGGCTTAATTTCTGATTTTTGGATCAAAGAGATACAGATTTTGTGTTCCATTGAAGTAATCTATTGTGTTCTCTTAATGTTTCTGTTAAGTCCTGATTGTTTAAAACAGCTGAGTTTTTATTAAGAGTTCTAGTTTTTATTTGAATATATTCTTATCCTAAAACATCTGAGTATTCAGTTTGTAACAATGATCAAATCTGGTCTATATTATGGCATGATATTAAGGGGTCTTATTTCAACTAGATATTTAAAGCCTTCTTGGCATCCATGACAGGCATTAAAAAATCAAATTTCCAAGTTCTTTGGACTTTAGTATCATCTTCAGTTGGGTCCATAGAAATATCAACAGATACATGTTTCTCATCTAGTAGAGACACCAACTAATCAGGCTATTTGGATTATAGGTACTTGACAGGTACTGTCAAGTGGTGCTAAATTTTAAGTTATGACTATGTAAAATGCTACTGAAACAAATGTTCAAAAGTTAAAAAGTCTAATGATCTTACGTTACCACACGTGATGGTTATTTTAATGAGAAAGGGCCAGAGGCCTAAAAGTGATAAATGTTTTGTGCATTCACACAGGTGCTTCTGAAAATACTTTGTAAAGTGAGCAAGTGCCTCTTGTTGCTTAATGAGTTTATAATTTTAAACATGGCTATTTAAAGTCTTTTGTACTCCAGTTTTGTGTATCATTTTTGCTGCATATAAAACCAAAACATTGGGGCCTGTGCTGTGGCGCAGTGGGTTAAAGCCTTGGCCTGAAGCGCCAGCATCCCATATGGCCACCAGTTCTAGTCCCAGCTGCTCCTCTTCTGGTCCAGCTCTCTGCTATGGCCTGGGAAAGCAATAGAAGATGGTCCAAGTCCTTGGGCCCCTGCACCCATATGCAAGACCTGGAAGAAGCTCCTTCCTCTTGGCTATGGATCGGCGCAGCTCTAGCCATTGTGGCCATCCGGGGAATGAACCAGCAGATGGAAGACCTCTCTCTCTGTCTCTCTCTCTGTAACTCTTTCAAATAAATAAAATATTAAAAAATAAAAAAAAAAAAACCTAAAACATTGCTTGTTCTGTGTTTAGATTTGTCCTCCTATAGGTTCTGATGGACTTTTTCCAGTGACTTCTATCGTATTCAGTACTTTGGGATGACTCTTTAAGCAGATGAAGCCAATAATGCACTACAGGTTCCAACTGAGAGAAAGTATGGTTAATTGAAGTTATTAAGAGCAGAAAGTAATTTGAATCAATGGGTAATTGAAAAACAGATTTTAAGAAACTATTACTGAAACAGCTTTATTGTTCTATCTCATATGTTATGCTACATGCATACATACTGTATGCCTACATGGGAAAATTTCTTAACAACTGTTTTAATTGGCTTATAGAAAAAAGAAGACTCAAATTTAAACTGTTAAAATTAAAGATACATTTTAGTTCTTTGTATCAGATGTTTTAAATTTGTTGGTAGAAAGAAATTAAAACTGTTTATGGCATTGACATATTTGAGTTTGCTGGTCAAACAAGTTACACTGTGTTAGATATTTAAGAGATGTTTCCAAAAACATGTATTGTCTTGAAATTTATAGAAGGCATTGGACCTTCTGGTAGATGTTTCCCTAAGTTGTAATTTAATGGCTGAAATTGCTTGCTAAGTTTTCATTTGATATTGTTACTGTCAGTAAGCATTCTGGGAAGTCTGACTTCTTCCCTCATTTCTCTATTCAAGACGGGAAACTAATTCTACTCTGAAGAACTCTCCAGGATTACAGTTTGATCTTTAGATCTTACAAAGAGAGATGGCTAACATTTTTCTGTAGTAATTGCAGAGCCAAAATGAGAGCTTAAATTATAATTTCACAGATTTACTTTGCCATGGGCACAGTAAACAGGCAAAACCTTCCTTTTCAGACCAAAGGAAGGGAGAGAAAGCTTTACTAGTGACCTCACCTTTTACATATGAGATGGTCATCATGCTTGATGCACAGTGATCTGCCATCAAGGAGACCCAAGAGGCCAGTCCACTGCAGTGGCTTTTGATGTGGAAAGCCAGGGCTTCAGCAGAAGTCAACTTAAGAAGAGCCCTGGCAGCTCTGGCAGCCAGGAGTTGGGTCAGTGGAAACAGACCTGCCCTGGGGTCAAAGGACCACAGACCTTGCTGGCTCCAAGCTGAAAAGCCCTTTACTCGGCCCAGCTGCCGAAGTAACCACTGCTGTCGAGGGGATAGCCCATAGGGTCTGCAACACTGCAGGCAGAGCTGTACATTAACTAAAAATGTTTTCCTTTAAGAAATGCCACCCACCTTTCCTTTAAGCCTGCTCTCTTCCCAGGCTAGCTTGGTAATGGAAGTCAACAGGGTGCCTTCTTAAGGAGGTTCACACCTCCCTTCTGATGTCCCCCATGTGAAGAGATAAGTAGGTCTGGGCCTTATAACTGGCAAGGCCTTAAAGCCCACCTGATTACTATCAAGCACATTCTGTCAGTTTCTGCCTGCCTCTCAATCAGAAAACTTACTCCTGGTTTAGACAGCACCTTTCTTAGGTCTCCAATAATGACTCTGTCCTTTGTTCTAGACCCTGTCTAGCCTACTTGGAGCCTCACCGTTTCTAATCATAGCCTCTACTCTTACTCCAATGGCTCTACTCCTGACCCATGTGTATTGATGGCCCTCCCCCCACTTAATGTTGTATAACTGTTCAGAATTTTTCTAGAAACAAGCCCCTCTACTCACAAGAGACAAGTGGCTTGTCTTCCAGTCTTGGTTGGGATCAGCTTTGCAGCCTCCCTCTCCTCAGTAGTGATTTCATGAACAGCTTTGAGCCACAACATTGTGTCCATGTCTATGTCAGCTGATGCCCTCTGAGGCCTCCGAAGCCATATCACCTAACAGGAGTGGTTACACTCTATTACAGTCTATTACAGAATAGACTGACCTTAACAGCACTGTTACTATGTTAACCAATCAGGCCCAGTGAAACCACTTCCATCAAACAGTCTTCACTAGGGTCCAGAGACCCCCTCATTTATTCTCCTCTATGAAATCCTCTCACTCATTGGTTAATGACACTCCTAGGACCACAGGCTGCTATTCTCACCTTTTTTACAACCCTAAATGTTTACAGGAGGTGATAACAGATGAACCAAAGCCTTCACCAACCAGGCAGTCAACCAAATGCTGCTGCAGGGATACACTCAGCTCCCCACCCAGGAGACTGCAGCTTGAGACACTGCCCCATGCCAACAGAGTGTGACTCGTTGCCCCATGTCAGCAGGAAGCAACTATAGAAAATAGACCATTGCCCCTCCACCTTTCCTGGACTTTTGGGGCCAATGCAATCCCACACAACACCTGCTTTATAAAAAACAAAATGGGGAGAATGTTAGTAAAATGGCAGTCTTCTCCGTGGCGCAATTTACTTCCCGGAAACCACCCTAGGCTCTGGCCCCTGCTGCCACTGCTAGAAGCCAGGTGACCAAATGGCCCAACCATAGATGTCAGCTCCACACCCACCCTAAAGAGATTCGCTGCTCCTACCTCCCTGCCCCTCCAGCAAAGGTATAACAGGACCTGCTTCCCAAACACGTGCTCTCCCTGATCTCTCTTCTTCACTCACACTCTCTCCTTCATCCCGTCTCTCTCTCTTGATCTATCCCTCGACCCTCATCTCTCTTCTCTTTGCCCCTTCCCTCTGGCCCTTTCCCTAAAAACAAAGAAACAAAAAAAGCCACTCTTGTCAAAAGCTGTATAAAAATGAGCAGGAGCTGGATTTGGTACTTGAGAAGTGGTTTACTGCCTCAGGATACAGAGGGAGAGAAACCCACAGTGCTTCCGGGAGGCATAAGAGGCTAATGTG
The DNA here is from genome assembly GCF_033115175.1 of Lepus europaeus. Taxonomy (NCBI): domain Eukaryota; kingdom Metazoa; phylum Chordata; class Mammalia; order Lagomorpha; family Leporidae; genus Lepus; species Lepus europaeus. Next base: position 174,968,748 of record NC_084827.1, read on the forward strand.
CTGAACCGAACTGGTCAACCAGATGTGCTGAGTTCTGGAAAAGTGAAAAAGAATGTGGGCTAAGAAGTTTTGATGAGAAAGAATAAACTCTCCTGCAATCGCACGGTACTTAGAAGCCAAGGTACCACCAGCAAGAGGAGGCCTGCCTCAAATAATTCCCAAGACACCTGCCACATTTTGAAACTGCTTCATTTTTCAAGTCTGAGGAGATAGTGATTTTCAAGGTTCTCAATCAAAATCCTGGAAGAGCCGGAACACAGAAACGGATGAGCCAAACCTAAAATGAGTCATAACAAAATTGCAGTCTGGTCAACACTCAGTCAAGCCCTGACTAGAGATAAGTCACCGTTTGAAGGCAACGCTATGGCGTGTGTAGCAGGTAAAGCTGCCCTCTGCAGCACTGCCATCCCATATGGGCACTGGTTCAAGTCCCAGCTGCTCCACTTCCGATCCAGCTCTGCTATGGCCTGGGAAAGCAACAGAAGATGGACCAAGTGCTTGGGCCCCCGCACCCCTATGAGACCCCCCAGAAGAAGCTTCACCCATTTCGGCTATCTGGGGAGTGAAATAGCGGATGCAAGACCTCTCTCTCCTCTCTACTCTTCCCTCTCCCCTCTCCTCTCTCTCTGCCTCTCTGTAACTCTGCCTTTCAAATAAATACATAAATCTTGGGGTAAAAAAAAAAGGGGGGGGGGGGGAATTGTTCCTGATCACTGTAGGCCTCTCAGTTCTTTTACACAAACTGTTGGCATATAATCAAGCCAATTACTAGACTTGCAAAGAGACGGAATATGTGGCTGAGATTCAAGAGGGGAAAAAGAAAATCAGAACAGACCAAGACTTCTGCAAATATAAGTGCTTAATGGCTATGAAAAAAGAAAGAACTATGGATAACTCAGCAATATACTATCTGAAATTAAAAACTCATTTGTGTAGACTTAAAAGACTGAAAACAGTAGGAAAATAATTAGTGAATTTGAAAACTGGCCAACGGGAAGTTTTAACACCGGGCAAAGGGAAAAGAATTGAGAAAACACAACCAAAGAGAAAACAGAGTCAGAGAAACATGCTGGACGGCACAAGTAGTACCTTGATACTCCGAGAAGGGGAGAGACTATTTGTTAGAAAATGGTATTTCATAAAATAACGGCCAAGACATTTCTAAAACTGATAAAGGAAGTATCTACTCACAGATTAAAGGCTCAGTGAAGTACAAGCAAATTATATATCAAGAAAAAGTCACCTCACCTCATCCCAACATAGTCAAACTATTAAAAAATAAATAGTTAACAAAATAAATATTGAGAGAGAGAGGAAGAGGAAGAGATATGGCAGAGGGACGAGGGAGGAAACTCAGGAAAGAGACATTGCTTTGAAATGTTAAGGCTTGGGGCCAGTGCTGTGGAACAGCAGCTCTGCCCATGGCACCAACATCCCATATGGGCACCAGTTCATGTCCTGGCTGCTCCTCTTCCAATCCAGCTATTTATGGCCTGCGAAAGCAAGAGAAGATGGCCCAAGTGCTTGAGCCACTGCAACCACGTGGGAGACCCAGAAGAAGCTCTTGGCTCCTTGCTTTGGATAGGCTCAGCTGCAGCCCAAGTGATTGGGCCCTTGCATCCACAAGGGAGAGGCCGAAGAAGCTCCAAGCTCCCGGCTTCAGATCAGCTCAGCTCTAGATGTTGCAGCCATTTGGGGAATGAAGCATGGAACGGAAGATCTTTTTCTCTCTCTGTCCCTCTCTGTCTGTAACTCTACCTCTCAAATAAACAAAAGCATTTAAAAAGGAAATAAATAAAAAAAGGCAAAGTTTTTAAACAGATACTATGGAAGTCAGAATACATCAAAAGTAGTGATTGAGAATTTTACACCTGGAGAAAATATTCCTTAAAAAAATTAAGCAAATCGGCCAGCGCCGTGGCTCAATAGGCTAATCCTCTGCCTGCGGTGCCGGCACACAGAGTTCTAGTCCCGGTCGGGGCGCCGGATGCTGTCCCGGTTGCCCCTCTTCCAGGCCAGCTCTCTGCTATGGCCCGGGAAGGCAGTGGAGGATGGCCCAAGTGCTTGGGCCCTGCACCCGCATGGGAGACCAGGAGAAGCACCTGGCTCCTGGCTTCGGATCAGCGCGTTGCGCCAGCCATTGGAGTGTGAACCAACGGCAAAAAGGAAGACCTTTCTCTGTCTCTCTCTCTCTCGCTATCCACTCTGCCTGTCAAAAAAAAAAAAAAAATCAAAAATTTCTCTAAGAAAATTAGAGTGAAATCACTACTAGTAATTCTGCACCATATGGAAAAAAGTGAGGAAGGATCTACAAGAAGGAATTGAGAGTACTGGTGTTGTTGGTGGGAGGAGTGTGCTGCCACTGTGGCACAGCAGTTAAGGTGCCCCTGGCAGCAACAGCACCTGGTCTGAATCTGCGGTGCTCCACTTCACATCCGGCTTCCTGCTAATGAGCCTGGGAAGTAGCATAGGATGTCCCAAGTGCTTAGGTCTCTGTCATCCACATGGGAGACCCTGGATGCAATTCCAGGCTCCTAGCTTCAGTCTGGCCCAGACCTGGTTGCTATAGTCAGTTGAGACAATGAACTACCAGATGGAATCTATCTCCTCCCCACCCCCACCTGGCACTCTACCTTTCCAAACCAGTGCTGTGGTATAGCATGTTATGCCACTTAACAACAGTGGCATCCCATTACAGATGATGATCCAGATATTTCGACCCTGCTACTCTCACAGAAAACCAGAATAGAGTTTCAAGATTCCAGCTTCAGCCTGGCACAAGCCCAGCAAGTATAGTCATTAAGAGAGTGAACCAGTGGATGGAAGATCTCTTTCTGTTTCTCCCTGTCACTCGACTTTCAAGTAAATAAATCTTTAAAAAGTAATAAATCTATTTTTTAAAAAAGAACACTGGGAATAGTAAATATGTGGGCAAATGTAATAAGGATGTTCTAACATAACTATAATGTATTACAGTTTTTTACACATATAACAATTATAGGATGTCAGAAAAAAAGAGTTGGAATATAAAAGAATTTAAGGTGGGCAACAAATCAAGAATATGCATTATAATCTCTAGAGTAACCATTAAAAGAATATATAATATACATAGAAAAGCTAAAAGAATACTTGACTATTCCAAAATTAAGTTACCACTTTTCATTTATAAGCTTTGTAAAAATCCAAAAGTGTGACATCATACTATTATAAGTGAATGTAAAACAGTATAGCCCCTGAAGAGCAGGATTTACAATATCCACTGAAATTTTTCTTTTTTCTTTTTTCTTTCTTTTTTTTTTTTTTTTTTTTGACAGGCAGAGTGGATAGTGAGAAAGAGAGAGACAGAGAGAAAGGTCTTCCTTTTTGCCATTGGTTCACCCTCCAATGGCCGCTGTGACCAGCGCATCTCGCTGATCCGAAGCCAGGAGCCAGGTGCTTCTCCTGGTCTCCCATGGGGTGCAGGGCCCAAGCACTTGGGCCATCCTCCACTGCCTTCCCGGGCCATAGCAGAGAGCTGGCCTGGAAGAGGGGCAACCGGGATAGAATCCGGAGCCCCAACCGGGACTAGAACTCTGTGTGCCGGCACCACAAGGCGGAGGATTAGCCTGTTAAGCCACGGCGCCGGCCTCACTGAAATTTTCTATACATGTACTCTTTTTTAAAAGATTTATTTTGTTTATTTGAAAGAGTTACAGAGAGAGGTAGAGCCAGAGAGAGAAAGGTCTTCCATTCTGCTGGTTCACTCCCCAAGTGATGACAACGACCAGAGCTGAGCTGAGCTGAAGCCAGGAGCCAGGAGTTTCCTCCGCGTCTCCCACTTGGGTGCAGGGGAACAAGGATTTGGGCCATCTTCTACTGCTTTCCCAGGTCATAGCAGAGAGCTGGATCGGAAGAGGGGCAGCTAGGACTCAAACCGATGTCCATATGGAATGCCAGCGCCGCAGGCTGGGGCTTTAACTCACTGCGCCACAGCACCAGCCCCACATGACTCTTTTCAATAGCAACTTTGCATGCAGAAATCAACTCAGAATACAGAAAAAAATTTTGCCACGGAACCTTCAACATTGATAAACTGGAAATAACCCAGTGTCTAATGACAATGGACTGGCTAACTACACTCGTCCATCCAATGGAATGACAGGAGAACTTTTAAGAAGAGAGAAATCTCCCCTGCTCCCAAATATACGCAGCAACTGTAGAGGGTAGACACCAAGACATATCATTAGACATATCATCAGAAGCAAAGTAAAATGTGTAAAGTTTGTTGCTCCTATCTAAGAAATACAAGCGGGTATGGAGTAGATAATAGGATATGTTTTTGTGTTTTTATTAACAGAAAGACAAGCCATAACACTTTAAAAGGTTATTTATGTAGGAAGAGTAAATAGAAAAGACAGAAGAATTTCTGAATATGCCTTGTTAGTAAATGACTCTTATGTAAATATCATGTAATTATAAAAGCAAAATTAAGTTTTCAAGTGCAACCTCTAAAAATCAAAAGCAAAATAAACCAAATGAAACCAAACCACCTTGGGTGTTATTAACAAAGAATTATTTCAAATAACTTTAAAATGTAAAAATTTAGCCACAGAGATATATCCCAAGAACAAAAAGAACTGTAAAAAAAAAAACACTAAAGAACTTTAATGGTTAAACTGGATTCTGATACCATGGGATTAAGCAAATGACTCACTATATATTCTGAGAAATCAGACATTTGGCATGGGATAAAACACCAAGCATCAATGAGATTAAAAACCTGCACCCTAAAACTGAATTGGTGGTACTGGTATGAACTTTGGAAAAAAGATAAAATACAATCCTTTCCTAGGTTACTCTAGTGACAATGATCAACACAGGAGCAATGAGTTTGCCCAGACTGCAGTTTCTAAATGCCATTTTACAGAGAAGAAATCAGAGCTTTCTGGGGAAATGCCCAGTCCTGTCATATCAAGACAGCAAAGTATTTCTATTAAGTTACATCTCCACCGCTCGTGACAGGTGATATTAGACACGACCATTTTGTGACACTCTATCTAGATACTGAGTTTTAAGAGTTTGCTAAGTGATGGATGCTGTGTGTTTTCTTGTATCACGAAACACTGCCACTTTGGTTTCCTCACCAGAGAGACAAAAAAACTCAAACTCAACACTGAAAAGGTCTCTAGAACCACCAGTCTTACAAGAAATAAACTACAACATCCGAAACAACAGAAATTTCACACTGATTTTTTATCAATTAGGAAGGAATTTTTGTTTATGCTTGAGTGTAATAATAACTTCTATATTTTTATGTTTTAGGGGGCATTATCATGAGCAAGTAATATGATAAAATGTTTATAGATAACCTTATTTAGTGTCAGGGCTCATTTCACAGTAATATGAGAGGACGGACGTGATGGAGGGAAAAGGCTAGACACAACAGGGCACTGTTGAAGTGAAGCCACGTGGCATCCTGTTCTACTCTGGCTCTAGCCTGTGGTTTACATTAAATCCATGTGCAAAGTTCAACACTAAATATGGATTTCAGATATTTTAATGTCAATATCCTTAGGTATCCTTTCTCCCCAGAAATATAATCAGTATAAAGTAAATGAAATCAAATTTCTCTAAAGGAGAAAAATAACTCTAAGAAACATATGCACTGACTGCAATGTATATATATTTGGATGCTGACTCAAAGAGGGGACATAAACTTTTGAAATCGGAACAAATGCTTATTAACAGTAAAATAAAATAGCAAATGTTAAGTAACTATAATATTGTCTTAAAAGTACTTTTATTATAAATTCAAATACAAACAGATGAAATTATGCCTAGTAATGGTTTTCAAAATAATCCTGGGATTGAGAATAGTTGAGGATGCATATGAAACAGTATGTAGCTGCTGTGGTTTAATTGCTGTTGAAGGCTTCCACTGTGATTATTATACTATTGCACCCTCAATTTTTGTTTGTATCTGATATTTTTTCACAATAAAGATCATGTCCTTTCCCCTCTCGAAAATGATTCCCGATGATTCTTGGGTCAAAACTCACATTTGGGGCCTGGCGTTTTGGCACAGCAAGTAAAGCTGCTGCCTGTAGTGCTGGCATCCAAATGGGTGCCAGTTTGAGCCCCAGCTGTTCCACTTCCAAACCAGCTTCCTATAAATGAGCCTGGGAAAGCATCGTAAGATGACCTAAGTGTTTGGTCCCCTGCACCCACATGGGTGACCCGGAAGCACCTAGCTCCCACCATTGCTGCCATTTGAGGAGTGAACCAATAGATAGAATTAGAAGATCTCTTTCTGTCTCTCCATCTTTCAAATAAATAAATTTTTATTTTTTTAATTTATTTGATAGAGTTACAGACAGTGAGAGAGACAAAGGTCTTCCTTCCATTGGTTCACTCCCCAATTGGCCGCTACAGCTGGCGCTGCTCAGATCTGAAGCCAGGAGCCAGGTGCTTCTTCCTGGTCTCCCATGCGGGTGCAGGGGCCCAAACACTTGGGCCATCCTCTACTGCCTTCCCGAGCCACAGCAGAGAACTGGACTGGAAGAGGAGCAACCGGAACTAGAACCCGGCGCCCTTATGAGATGCCAGCATCACAGGCAGAGGAATAACCAAGTGAGCCACGGCACCGGCTCCCAAATAAATAAATCTTTAAAAAAAAAAAAAACCACACCCTCAGATTCGTGGCCTCTTGCTGTTTTTCAAGCAGAGCAGGCTCACTCCCACTCTGCAGTGCATGTGCTCTTCTCTCAGCCCTTTGCATAGCTCGTTGGCTTCCTGCAGTCCGGTCTCTACATCTAAATCCCTACTCTGTTTTCCTTCATCACACTGACAACATCTGAAATTTTACTAAAAACACATGTCTTACTGGTTGCCAGGATTACTCTCCAGCATGGAAGCTCCATAGAGGAGCCAACCCTGCTTATCCTGTTTAGGATTCAGTACAACATCAACACATGGTAATTGTCACTAAATAAATATCCACATTTATCTGTTCATGAGAACTTTGTTAGCTGAGAGCTGAGTGTCAGAGGAGCAAAAACAAAACCAACTAAATTGTTGGTTAAATTTCCTTGCCAAATGCTAAGGCCAGCAACTTGAAAAAGCTTCACATATCAGTACATACATCATGAGCACATGTATATATACTATTCCAAAAAAATTTTTGAAATGCTTAATGGCACCTTATTTAGCATACATTAGGATGGGCAGAGCGAACAGACTTCAGTAACACTTCAGAAATTCTGAAACTAAGGCTAGTGTCGTGGCTTAGTGGGCAAACACACCAGCCTTGATGCCAGCATCCCATATAGGCCCCAGTTTGAGATCTAGCCTTTCTGCTTTTGAACCAGCTCCCTGCTAACTTGCCTGCAAAAGCACTGGAGGATGGCCCAAGTGCTTGGGCCCCTGCAGCCACGGAAGAGACCAGGATAGAAACTCCTGGCTTTGGTCTGGCCCAACCTGGCCCAACTTGCAGCCATTTGGAGAGTGAACCAGCGGATGGACGATCCTTCTATTTCTCCCTCTCTAACTCTACCTTTCAACCAAATAAATATAAATCTTTAAAAAACAAAAGAAGAAATTTTGAAATTAAATAAGAGTGAAGTCTATAAAGTCTATTGATTCTATAGAAACATCAATGTTGTTTTTTTATTAAAAAAAAAAGCTTCAATGCGAACTTTGTTTAAGGAAGCTAAATACTATATGCCAACAAAAATTTACTTGGACTTCTAACTGTACTAAAGTTATATCCTTAGTTGTAAACTAAAAATTCAAGAGTAACTATCTTATTAACCATGATAAAAATCTTATATATATTTCATTAATTCGAAAATGAGTTATAATAACTAGTAATTCTGTGAAGAAGTCTTTCCTCTGAAGCACATGACTATCTTATGAGTTAAACTTCATTAAACCAGGGCAGGCATTGTAGTGTAGCAGGTAAAGCCTCTGACTGCAGTGCCAGCATGCTATATGGGCGCCAGTTCAAGTCCTGGCTGCTCCACTTTTGATCCATGCTAATGGGCATGGGAAAGTAGCCGAAGATAGCCCAAGTGCTTGGGCCCCTGCACCCACATGGGAGACCCAGAAAAGCGCAAGGTTCCCGGCTTTGGCCTGGCCTGGCCTGGCCTGGCCCGGCCCCGGCAGTCATCTGGGGAATGAACCAGCAGATGGAAGATTCTCCGTCTCTCCTCCTCTCTATAACTCTGCCTTTCAAATAAATAAAAATAAAATCTTTTAAAAAAATTTTATTAAACCATAAAAAAATTGAAATCAATGTAAATCTTACAATAAGATGCCATAATTGCCAATGTAAAACCATTACTCTTTTGTAGGTCAAACAACACAAAATAACCTTCCTCTAAAGTCTACACTGTTTTAATTATTTCAGTTCAATAAAATTAAGAAAATCTTACTGCTGGCTCTACTTAGGACAACTACATGCAAAGCCCTATTTTTTAAAAACAAGGCAATATCATGAAATCTTCCTTACATTACCAGATAGCCAGCAAAAATAGCATTTTGCGAATTAGTACAGGGCTTCAGGAAAGGAAAAACTTAGAAGTATTCACTTACTAGCTCCGCTTCCAATTGTTCTATGGAAAAGTTGTGACATCCGAGGACCAAGAGGACCAAACAGGTGAGGAGGAAGACCCCTGGCCTCTAACAGAGCTAAAGAAAAAAATAAGTGTAAGGGGGGGTGGGTGATCAAATCCAATAGACTTTATCTAAAAATTTCAAGCACCTAATTCATCTCACACAATTCACATAATCAGTCATTTTCCATTGTGAACATTAACAGAATCTCTGAAATTTCCAAGATCACTCTCATATTAACATAACTGATATAATTTAAAGTATACATGTGCCAGTTCCAAGTATCCTAAGATTTTATGCAAAAATTAAAACTCAGTGTGTAACTGTGTAAACAGCCCAAGAATATTTCAAAGTAAACATTTACTGTGAAGAAATTACATGTTAATTACCCTTGCCCTGTTTGCCCCCAATCAGGTATTGTTAGGAGACCCTCCAAAAACAAAATATAACACTATTTTTATCACTTCTAAAAAGTCAGAGAAACTATGTGCTCATGAGAATTCTAGTCAAAGAGATCCTTATAAGTTCCCTCAGGAACTTTAAAGAAATCTGAAACTACAAATGCCGTCTCTCCTAAGCCTTACACCAGCGATCTATTTTAAACCAACCAGAAGATAAAAATACATATCCTCTGGCTTCTAAAGAGTTTATATATATAAGGCTAAAAAAATACCTACAAAATAAAAAAAAAAAAAATCTGGAAACATGGAGTTAGACATACACTATACATTCATTTTGAAATAAAGACAAAAAGAATATGAAAAAAAAAAAAAAAAAAAAACACTACCTGACTAGGCATACTCATAATGTTGTCAGGTAGCAGAGCACAATACATTAAGCTAACCATTTTTGAAGGTACTTCTTAATTTTTTACTAAAATCTGCTACATTTATAATCAAAATAAAAAAATTTAACATAAATACAGAAGGGTACTTCAAAAAGTTAGTGGAAAACTGTGAAGTTTGTTTTGGTGCAAAAATTCTGAAATCCATGCAAATGAGAAGTCCTCAAAAAGCTGGTGGAAAATGCATGTAATGAAAAAACAACACATGGATTTCAAGATTTTTTGCAGCAAAATACCTCAACTTTTAATCCTTTCCCAAGGAACTTTTTGAAGTACTTGTAAGATTTCTGTCTAAACACCAAAAATGAAGAGGCAAATATAGCTCATCTTCCAATTCCAAATCATCTCCTAGAAGCCTTTTGGAACACTCTCTGAATTAATTCCCATGGAGAACAATAGCAATGGGCAGCCAGGGCTGTGGTTCCTTACAGGCTCAGTAACTGTCTTTACCTTGCAATCGTCCCATCTCGGAATCATCTGATTCACTCTCCCCAGAAGTGGTCATGCCAACAGCCCCTGCAACAGAACTAGAGGCTGGGGGCAGAGGGGAGAAAAGGTTAGCATTAGGAGAGGAACAATTGAACTCTTAAGTCTTTCTGGATTACCTTAAAAAAGAAAATCCAAAGTTTTAGTGAACAAGGGCAATTACACTTGTCCTCCTATGACACACTCAGCTGTTGTTCTAGATTTCATCCATTAAATTAACTAAACTGCTTTGGTATTAAACAGGAGTTGGTGTTATGGCACAGTATGTGCTAGGATGCCAGCACTGGAGCTCCAGTGAGTTCTGGCTGCTCAGTTCTCATCCACATCCCTAGGAAATGAAACTGGGAAAGCAGAGGAAGATGGCCCAAGCACTTGGGTCATTGATACCCATGTGGGAGATCTGGCTGGAGTTCTGGGCTCCTGGCTTCAGGCTGGCTCAGCCTTGGACATTGTGACCACTTGAGGAGTGAATCAACACTATCTTTATCACTCCATCTTTAAATCTTTAAAGATACTATCTTTATCTGTCACTCTGCTTTTCAAATAAGTAAATGAAATAAATCTTTAAAAAAAAAAATAAGTGGCCATCACTGTGGCACAGCAGGTTAAGCTATTACCTACGACATCAGCATCTCATATGGGCACTAGTTCAAGTCCCAGCTGTTCCCCTTCCAATCCAGCCCCCTGCTAATAAGCCTAGAAAACAGTGGAAGGTGGCCCAAGTACTTGGTTTCCTGCTACCCACGTGGGAGACGCAGAAGCAGCTCCTGTCTCCTAGCTTCAAACCAGCCCCACTCAAGTTATTGCAGCCATCTGGGCAAAAACCAGCAGAAGTTAGAGTGCTCTCTGTATCTTTAGAAAGCTCTCTGTACCTCTTGCAAACTCTTCCTTTCAAACAAATAAATAAATCTTAAAAAAAATAATAAGTAAAACAAAAAAGCCAGTGTTGTGATGTAGCAGGTAAAGCTGCCATCTGCAGCACCAGCATCCCATGGGTGCAAGCTGGAGTCCCAGCTGCTCCACTTCCCATCCAGCTCCCTGCTGAAGCACCTGGGAAAGCAGCAGATGTCCCAAGTCGTTGGGCCCCAGCACCTACGTGAGACCCAAAAGCTCCTGGCTTCAGTCATTTGGGGGAGTGAACCAGCAGATGGAAGATCTCTCTATATATCTATATATCTCTGCCTCTCCTGGTCTGCAACTCTAACTTTCAAATAGATAATTAAATCTTTTAAGACTAAATAAATATGGCTGGCGCAGTGGCTCTCTTGGCTAATCCTCCGCCCACGGTGCCGGCACTCGGGGTTCTAGTCCCGGTTGGGGCACTGGGTACTAGTCCAAGCTGCTCCTCTTCCAGTCCAGCTCTCTGCTGTGGCCCGGGAAGGCAGCGGAGGATGGCCCAAGTGCTTGGGCCCTGCACCCGCAAGGGAGACCAGGAGGAAGCACCTGGCTCCTGGCTTCAGATCAGCACGGTGCACCTGCGCCGGCCACAGCGGCCATTGGGGGGTGAACCAACAGTAAAGGAAGACCTTTCTCTCTGTCTCTCTCCCCCTCTCACTTTCTAACTCTGTGACATTTAATAACTGGCCACAAACTGACATTCTGACATTCTATGTAGATGTGTGCCTTCTTAGGTCTACTGTACTCCTAGATTACAATCTCGATATAATCACCTGTTTTCTCTAATTTCAAGAATTGGAGAAGACTGTACCTTAAATTTCTAGAACAAAATACTGAATATACACAATACAACTTAGAGAAAATTGCAATACTGCTAGGATATATGAAAGAGAGGCCAACTAAGATGCTAAAGTGGTACCAAAAGAACAGCTAAGATAACCAAGATTCCTACTACCCAAAATGCTAACCTAAAACACAGACACATATAATCAGTCTAAGCTTACAAAGGCAGATTCGATTATGAATCTGACCAGGAGGTAAAACCATCTTCCTGCAAAACTGGCTGTTTATTATTGCAGCTCTCAGTGTCTACTGAGTCCTCCAGCACTTCTTTATGCAATTGATATATGTATGCATGACTTATCATCATAATACCTTGGCCCTTGAAGGATAACTACAGAATGCAAGCTAGAGAGATTATTTCTGTCACTACTGTTAAAGAGGTACATGAGTAACATATGAATTTAATAATTTCTCTGTAGAAAGATACCAACACACCAGCCATAAATTATATTCTCACAATCTCTTTGTTTATGCACCATAAAGTATTTTCTATGTTTACAGATTTTTTTTCAAATCTGAGAAAAATCTTAGAATACTGATCAGTAAACTATTGCCAAAGGCCAAATCTACGCCACCAGTTTTTTCAATAACATTTTATAATACAGCTGCATGCATTCATTCACATGATAGATCCATATCATATAGTCCATAGCTGCTTTCACATTATAATCACAGAACTGAGCAGTTACAACAGAGAACACATAAAGCCTAAAACATTTACTGTCTGGCCTCTTCCAGCATCTCTATGGTTTTAGAGCTACAAGCTAACCAGAAATGCTGATATTAAAGGGTACCAAAGTTCAGCAAAATTCACTTTTGTGGAAGAAAAAAAGACATTAACCAATAGTTACAATCTAGAATGCTACAGACATACACAATTATTAAATGCTTACTATTTGTAGGCACTGTCTATGTTTCCTCACAACTGTACCAAGAAGTATTATAAGCTTCATCATGCACATGAGGAAACGGAGGCTTTGACAGCCAGTAACGGGTCAGATTTTAAAACCAAGTTGTATCCCTTAGGAACTACATCAACTCATTAAGTATTTTTAATTCGAAGGCAGTTGTTTTTAAGTTGTACAGACACATTGTTAAAACTATTGTTGTTAAGCACCAATTACGAATCAATTTGTTAAAGTGGCTCTTAAACTTTTTTTTTCAATAGTTTTTTTTTTTTTTTAATTTTTATTTATTTGACAGATAGAGTTAGACAGTGAGACAGAGAGAAAGGTCTTCCTTCTGTTAGTTCACTCCCAAAATGGCCGCTACGGCAGCAGCTAAGCCCATCCAAAGCCAGGAGCCAGGTGCTTCTTCCTGGTCTCCCACGCGAGTGCAGGGCCCAAGCACTTGGACCATCCTCCACTGCCTTCCCGGGCCACAGCAGAGAGCTGGACTGGAAGAGGAGCAGCCAGGACTAGAACCCAGTGCCCATATGGGATGCTGGTGCTGAAGGCAGAGGATTAGCCAAGTGAGCCACAGCATCGGCCCCCTCAAAAACTTTTTTTAAAGGTCTTCCAGATATGTGGAAAGTAAATAACAAAATTTTAATCAACGAAATAGTTGGGCTTTTTTAACGCATGCTCAGAAACCATACACACACACACACACACAAATAAACAAGTAAACATCAAAACCTCACCTAAGGCAATGCTGGTTTTTAAAAGCGTATTCATCACATTTTAGTACATTCTACAGACTTCCAACCATTAAAGGATTCCTCAAGGCAGGTGCTATGGCACATTATGCTAAGCTGCTGCTTAGGATGCCATTATCCTAACCCGAGTGCTTACAGAACGCCTGGGATGAGCCCTAACTCCACGTCAGATTAGCATCCTGTGCAACATACAATGACCAAAATACATGGATCCCTGACACTCAAAGTGTGAGAGCTGGAATTCCTGAATCGTGGTTTTGGCCTGGCCCAACTTTGGTTGTTGCAGGCATCTGGGGCATGAACCAGCAGATGCAAGATGGATCTCTCCCTCTCTTCCCCTGCCTTTCACTTTACCTTTCAAAATAAAGCTTAAAAAGATATTTTTGTTACTGTTTTTTTTTTTAATTAATTTTATTTATTTGACAGAGATAGGTAGAGACAGAGGCCTTCCATTTGCTGGTTCACTCCCCCAAACAGCTGCAACTGCCGGAGGTGGGCTACTTTGAAGCCAGGAACCAGGAGCTTCTTCCAGGGTCCCAAAGACTGGGGCCATCCTCCACTGTCTTCCCAGGTGCATTAGCAGGGCTTTAACTGGCTGCACCATAGAGTAGGTCCCTCTGTTACTTCTTATACACATTATTCTATTGACCTTCTTAATGAATATTTCACACTGCTTGGCCACAAAGACGATCAAGACACAGAACATGTCCAAGAACATCATTGAAAAAGCTGTTATAGTTGTATTCTAGCTAAGTCCCAACCTTTAGGAACCACAGAACCACTACAAGAAGCAACTGGAGGAATGGAAGGTGTGGGTGGGGCAAGGTGCTCATTTTTAACAGAAATCAATTACTAGACAAAAAGAAAAGGCTCCTGCTACCACTCCTTTGATGGCAAGTATTAAGCAGCTGCCCACTGTGGTTCCTTTTATGTATGTTTTAGAAAATCGATAGACTTTAGGCCAAATTAATCAAGAGCATAGACAGTAGCTGTTTTGTAGTCATACAGATAAGAAAATGTAATCAAGTCACAGGGCTCGACTACAAAGTTCTTTAGTCAAGGCTTCTAATCACTTGAGTTCATGCACCAGATTTGTCCCAAGAGACAAAATGTAACTATCAATAGAATATCCAACACCAGGTTTTCAGTAGTGTCAATCTTTTTTCTTAAATCAGTCATTTTCTATAATCTCGGTCTATCTTCACAGCACCATGTCAAATAGTTTACAATACACACTTGAATGAGAACAATCAAGACACTGTGTAAATCAGAACACAAAATCTGATAGAGCACCAAGGTTTTATACCTTAACTGAAGCAACCTCTTTTACAGAAAGCAAAGATAAATTATTATAAAGCTCATAGAATTAGATTTTACTTGCCAGGAACTGCTGAGTTTACTAGATGTGTAGACATGGAAGGCAACAGAGTATGTTTTTTAAAATATTTTTATTTAGTTAGCTGGGGGGGAGGAGGGGAGAGACACAGAGTGTGTGTGTGTGTGTGTGTGTGTCAGGGCACAAGAGGGAGGAAAGAAGAGGGAGGGAGGGAGGAAGACATAGAGCTCCCATCCTCTGAGGCTCACTCCCTAAATACCCTCAACAGCTGTAGCTGGGCCAGGGTAAAATCAGAAACCAAGAACTCAAACCTGGTCTCTAACATGGGTGACAGGTACACAACGACTTTAGCCATTACCTGCTGCTTCCCAGGGCACACAATGACAGGAAGTTGGAGTTGGGAGCAGAGCCAGGACTGGAATGAAGGCACTCCAACATGAAATGCATGTTATCTCAAGAAACGTTTTAATCACTATATCAAATGACTGCCATTATACCAATTTAGAAGTTTATATATATTTTTAAAGATTTACTTATTTATATGAAAACTGGAATGACAAGAGGGGGAGCCAGAAAATGAAATCTTAATTCTGCTGGTTCTCTCCCCCAAAAACCTGCTACAGCCAGGGCTACCGGACTACCAGACCATGCCAAAACCAGGAGACAAGAACTCTATCTGGGAATGCCATGTGGGTGGAAGGTGGCCAAGTCCTTGGGCCATCAACTGCTGTCATTCCAGGTTCATCACCAAGAAGCTGGATGGTTAACAGTGCGGCCAGGACTGGAACTGGCACTCTAACATGGGATGTAGGCATCCCAAGGAGTGAATTAGCACAATCTCTACTGAAGTTTGTATTTTACATATAGAGAAATTAAAGCACATACTGAAGAATGTAAAACTTTTACGTAATTCTCTCCTTTCCCCTAAAAAAAGATCCCTTCTCCAAAATACAATTAGCCCAGTGCTCCTCTACAGTCAGGAAATATGGCAAATAAATGTTTTATCACTATGACTATAATACATAAACTTGGAAATCTGTATCACACTGTGATTTCAAGTACATATGACAATGAAACACACAACAGTATTTAGGAAAGCAAACTAGTGAGCCTGATCCCTTAAAGATCT
Organism: Lepus europaeus; assembly: GCF_033115175.1. Lineage (NCBI taxonomy): Eukaryota > Metazoa > Chordata > Mammalia > Lagomorpha > Leporidae > Lepus > Lepus europaeus. Next base: position 174,984,532 of record NC_084827.1, read on the forward strand.
TATCTTCTTAAATAATTGCACCACAGAACAAAATTTACCCCACCCCTTCATTTCAGCCTTTAATTACATTCATATAAATTAAATAAACTCTTGCAACTACAGGCAAACAGAACCACAGTTGTTACAAATGTACACTTGATTTCTAAGACCTGGATTTGAGAGTCACACAGTCTGTAACCCTGGGAAAGTTTAACCAGTATGTCTTAGTTTCTCCTCATTTATAAATGATAATGACAAGTTATCTGAATATCAAATGAGAATATATGTCAAGTGTTTAATATGTGTCTGCAATAAAGTGCACACTCCATACCCATTAGCTCTTACGATTACTACAGTGAGTTGACTTTAACACATTCAGCAACTCCGTTTCTGTCATCTTGTGGGAACTGCCCCGTCCCACATTCATACTTGAAATATGCACTGACAGACTGAGAAGGAAAGGCTGTGTCATGAGCAGCTTCTATTACCTGATCAGACTCTTTTTCTACCCTCTTCCATTTAATATTTTGGAAAAACTCTCCCAGGGAAAAGGTACAGGAGGAAAAAAAGATCTCTTTCACCAAAAAATATGCTGTAAGTCTACCAAGTAATTTATCATACAAAACTAGGATGGGGCCAGCGCTATGGCATAGCAGGTAAAGCCATATGGGCGACAGTTGGAGACCACGTCCAATCCAGCTCTCTGCTATGGCCTGCGAAAGCAACAGAAGACAGCTCAAGTCTCTGGGCCCCTCCACCTGCCTGGGAAACCCAGAAGAAGCTCCTGGCTTCAGATCAGACCAGCTCTGGGCGTTGCAGCCATTTGGGAAGTGAGTCAGTGGATGGAAGGTATCTCTCTCTGCCTCTGCCTCTGGGTAACTCTGCCTTTCAAATGAATAAATAAATAAATAAATCTTTTTTAAAAAATTTTTTAAAAAAAGAAAAAACTAGGAACAACAAGTGGTTTAAAAAAATGCTTAGCTGAGCAGGACAAGGTAACAGCAGAAGGAAAACTAGAACCCTTCAGGTAAAACATGACATATGATTACATGACATATGATTAATCCCAGCTTTTCCCTGGGAAAAGCAGCAGAAAAATGGTCCAAATACCTGTGCCCCTGCCACATGGGAGTCCCAGGAGAAGCTCCTGGCTTCAGCAGGCCAGGGCTGACCATTTCGGGAGTAAAGCAGCAGATAAAGACCTCTACCTCTCCCTTTCTCTGTAACTCCGCCTCCTTTCAAATAAACAAATCTTAAAAACAAAACAAAACAAAAAAAACTACAAAAACACCATTAGCCACAATTAACAGTTGAATTATTCAACTAGTTTTGGTAACAGTAATGAATACATATTTAAAGCTAAAAAGAGGGGGAAAAAGCATAATTCTTGGTCTTCTAAGATATTAAAAACAAAAATAAGCAGCCCATAAAAATTTAATTTCTTAAAGTTGCTGAGGTTCACTGTAACATTATTTTTAAAAATCCTGTTAAAATTTACGTATGTATGAAGCAATTTAATCACATCCTCAACATTTTTATCATGTATTTAAACTCTTTCAAATAATCAATTATATGTCCAAGTCAATATTTGAAATGCTTATAAAAAAAGGAGTTACTCTCTCCTAAAAGCCTTTTGAACAGAATACAAGTCTGAATTAAACAAACATTAAGAAACAGCAAATGTAACAAAACAGAACACGAAGTTCGTATGATGGCAACATACAGTATATTTCTATCTCCTCCCTTTCATTGTATCTCTATATGGATAGAGTAATTTACTCCCTAAATAAATCTGTGAAATAAGAAAAATAGATTTTAGAGTTAAGAAGTGCCATCTACCTGCAGCTCCTTGGGGAGCTTCATCTGTCCGTGCAGCTGAAGAATTTACTGCCTCCTGGTTGCTTTCAGGATCTGCCATTTTTTCCTGTCGACGAGCCTCAGCTGCTCCTCTTTTGCCCAGGCCAGAGCCCCGCCGACTACAACACAAAAATGTCATCATAGGCAGCATTACGAGGGAACCAGGAGCAATGTATAGACAGCACAAAGCTCAGATTCATGGAGCACAAAGCCAGTTTCTTCTTTTAAAATAAAAATTGTTACAGAAAATCACTAAGCATAACAACTAAGACTTTGTATACTTAAAATTCTTCCAAGTTATATCACATTCACAATACAAGCTTTTGTGTCACTAGGAGCTGTTGTCATCCTTACAGACACAAATAATTCCAACTAAATAGAAAAGAGACTCCTCCTGCAGAGAAAATTCAATTCATTTAAAATAGAGTTCCACACTTCAGGGTAACCAGTGGATCAATATAAAAGGGCTTGCTGACTGACACTGCCAACGCAGAGAGGAAAGAAGGAGATGGGAAAAAGTTTCCATCTTCTATATTCCAGATTACCTACATCATCCAAAACTAAATATCCCAATAATGGACAATAATTAAACCTTTTAAACAAACTATAACAATTTTCATATTTATAAATAAATGCAAATGATATTTGGAAAAAAACTTGTTTATGATACAGGCACAGAACAAGATATAGAAAAAACTAACACTCATTTCTCTTAGGATTATTGTATTGATGGTGACCTTTTCCTCTATTTTAATGAGGAATTAGTAAATCAAGTAGTAACAAAGATCCTCCCCACAATGTACTACAACTTAAAAGTATTTAAAAAACAGTTCCCCAAATTCCTTTAGGGCATGCAGATATCTATTACAAAAGAAACCATTAAGGTCGAGCTACAGCCAGCAAAATGTGAAGCCTTAAAGCTGCTTGCAGAGAACAGAAATGCAGCAACCATAATTGACATGTACATGAAAGCTCTGAATTACCTGAGAGTACTGACATTTTTCTTCAAATCAGTGTAAAATCCTCCTAAATAGGGGTTTGCTTAACTAATCTTTCCTTCACAAGGAAAGCTCATTCCAAACCCAACTTACCAAGCTACAAATTAGAAGGATTCAAATTCATTCATTTATCATTTAACTGCACCAACACACTGGGCTAACCACTTTGGATACATAGGGTTGTTGCCCTCAAGGAGAAACAGTCTAAAGAGAAACAAAGACACACAGCCTCAGTAGGCTACCAAGGCACTAAATTTAAACTGAATCTCAAATAATTCAGAAAATGTTTCAAGGCAAGTGGCTAGAGGGCTTGCGCACAGCATGACCATCTACACTGGAAGTGACTGCACAGGCACTAATTTCCAGGTACCTGCGGAAGGAAAGGTGGTTGCACAGAAAGGCAGGGCAAGACAAATTTTTATACTCAATCACCTGACTTCACATACAGCTTGAACTCTTCAACCATAAAACTCAGTTCATACTTCAACCCAAAATAGTACAAAAACTCTGAAGAACTAAGATATTTTGTCCAAAGTCTTCATTAAAGTATTGCTAAGAAACATCAAAAGGAAATGGGCAAACTAGATATTTTAAACTAAAAAATTTTAAAAATAAATGGAAAAGGATTTTAAAGTGGCAAAGGTATATTTAATAACAACTTAACAAACAACAAGTCATACTTTTTCCTTACATCATTACTGTACCACTGCCAAGAGCAGCCAGAATACAGAAGAATTCTACCTACTTGAGTTATACAGTAGAAAAGCACAAAAGAAAATCATTCCCCTATCACTGTTGTTTGATGAATTTTGTAATGGATACAAACTACAAATAAAACAAAGAGAACTCACATCTCCCTACTGGAGAGGCACTTGGCCAAACTGATCAAGTATGAAAATCTAAGAGGAAATTGTAGAAAAGAGGTTTACCTTCAACTTAAGATTCTCAATTAGGCAATAAAAGTATGAGAAGTAATATCCTACATCACATAAAAGGCAGTTACGTTCTTAAGATGAGATCTACAGCAAGTGGAAGACACAGGAACTGGAAACATGAAAGAACACACACATCGCAGCACCCTGGAAGGTGGCAGGTTCTCCACTCATGTAAGAGACCAAGTTGGAGTTCCTGGCTCCTGACTTTGGCCTGGCCCAGCCCTGGCTCTTGTGGGCATCTGGAATGTGAACCAGTGGATGGGAGAGCTCTATCTCTGTGTCTCTGCCTTTCAAATAAAATAAACTTTAAAAAAAAGGAAAAGAATCTAGACTTTTTATTGAGAGGAGATGGTATAACCATACAAATGAAAAGTAATACTTTTCTCTCCATCACCCATTAAACTTAGTAACTGGTGTCAACACTTTTAGGAATAAGGTAATATTACAGGCATCCCTTTTAATTCTTTAATCATACTCCTGGGAAATTTAAAACACAACCCAAATCCACATAAAGACCTCATTCAGGTTATTTGGCAGACTCTACCACCAAAAACCACGAAAGTTTCAGCTACTGGTAGTAATTCTGAGAAGACAGTGTGGTAACAGAGACAAGAATAGTGGATAAAAGTGTTGTCAAAAAATACCACTATTAAAACTTAGTAAAAATCATATAAACACTGGGGAATAATTCATGAAAATGATGAGTTACGTTAGAAGAAATGTCTGTAATAAACAAGTAAAAAATTACTTAGTGATTTTTTAAAAATGGAGTGAGAGACTTTGATGAAAACTGAAAACATCTGAGCAATCAAAGATAAATCAACTTAATTAGCCAGATCATTACCTGGTACTAGCACAGGAGCCCGTGGTCTTTTGGCGTGTGCTCCTCCTCAAACTGGGGAGCTCGGCAGGGGGGGACTCACTGCGTTTCTTGGTAGATTTCCTTAAACCTATACATGAGAAATGTAAAAGTAAAATTTTATAAAGAGAAGTTATCATGAACTAAAAATTACAAAACTCAGCCTGTTCAAAACTTCACAGAGGAGTGGCACTGTGGTGCAGCAGGCACTGGCATCTCACACTAAGAGTGCCAGGTAGAGTCCTGCTGGCTCCTGTTCCAATCCAGATTACTCCTAATGGACCTGGGAAGAAGCAGAAGATAGCTCAAGTACTTTAGCCCCTGCCACTCACAGGGGAGACCTGGATGGAGTTCCTGCTCCTGTCGCTGCCCTAGATGTGTACCCATTTGGGAAGTCAACCATTGGATGAAAGCTCTCTCTATATATACTTCTGTCACTGTGCCTTCAAGGAAATAAAAAAATAAATAAATCTTTTAGAAATAAAGTTCACAGAATCTTTCCATGGCCCTTCTAGTGACTAACAGGAAAGCTAATGGTTCTTGGCACTCCATTTCAGGATCAGTCTTCCAGTCTGGCTCATCCTTGACTTGGGCTATGTCTTACGTGTGACAGTCCTACCTCTCCCACATCCTCTTCCAAAGTTTTTATCTCTTATTCTCTACTACCGTGCCCACTAATTAAGGCCAAGAGACCTTTCTGTCTGTATATTATTCATTCCATCAATTTATTAAATTTACTATATTTATTACCCTTACATTGTCTCATTTCAGAAAGTTTACGTAATACTTGCCAATAAAGCTTTAAGAGAACAAAAACTGATTTCTTTATGCCACCCATCCCATCAACAAGGAATATACACTAGGCTACTAGAATGTCCAATTTATAGACTATTGTATAATTATGGAGAAAAGCAAACCAGGTACACTTTACATGTTATTTGGGATTACTATTTTATGAATAAAGAAACAGTGACATTATTCATCTACACCTTCTCCAATAAGGTTAACACATATGCCAACATACTGGGCAGTGAGCTCTACCTAAAAACAGAACGCTAATAGCAAAATGTCCCCCCAAATCAACAATCATCTTTCCATGAGAGCTACATTATCATCTTAAATTGATCTAACTTTTTCACAAACCGATTATGTACTGATCCAGGTCAGTTGCTTTTTTCCATGATGCTTTAATTTTGGGCTATTAACTGCCTTATTGTGAAAAGGTAAATTCTTTACTCTTTAAATTACTTAAAAGCATCACTAAACAGTCTAGGAGAAAAGTGGCAAAAGGACTCTATAAAACTTCATGAGCTTTTAAATTTTTTATTTAAAACTTCTTTCAACTTCAGACAATCTCTGCACCACACATTAGGAAAGGTGTTGAACTTGAAAGTTTTTAAAAATATCTTTAAAAATATTTGTTATTATGTATTTATTTGAAAGTCGACAGTTACAGAGAGAGATCTTTCATCCACTGGTTCACTCCCCCAATGGCAGGAGCTTCTTCTAAATCTCCCACATGGCCCATCTTCCACTGCTTTTCCCAGCCCATTAGCAGGGAGCTGGACTGGAAGTGGAGCAGCCTGGATATGAGCCAGCAGCCCTGTGGGAAGCCAGCATCTCAGGCAGTGGCTGTACCCATTATGCCACACAACACTGGCGCCCTATAACACTAGCCACACTTAAGCAACAAAGAATGGTATTGATTACCTGGGAAAACTTCAGGGTTAAAACTGAGGATTTGCTGATAGGCTGTTTCTGAAACAGAACACCAGATCCCTCCTGGACTTGAAAAGCTCTCCTGATCCAGTGATCACATAGCCTTTATTCGCCAGAAAGTATAAAATACAGAAATTCTAGACAACGTACACAGTTGCCAATAGATGCAACATAACCAAACATGAAAGGAAGGAAAGGGATCAGGTACAAATGGGCAAAATAGAGAACATAAGCACCACTCTCCTTCTCAGGCCTCCTCTCCCACCCAGGCCCCATAGTGGGAGAACTCTAGCTTTTAGCCTTTAAGTTTGAAAGAATTTTCCCTGGGGGATTTTACCAGCAGAAGAAAAAAATATATAAAAGCTAAGGATAGAGGTCTCACAATCAGTAAATGGACCCAATCAGATAACTAAACATGGCATCTCAAAAATTTACTGAGATCCTTACAGCTTACACATTAGGATTTTAGCCTCATCTATATGTGTATATGAAGCAACAACCAGGAATTCTGATAGTTCCTAGTTTTATACACAAAAACCAACCCAACCCACACCTGACTATGTCAAAAGAAATTTTACTATTCCTGTGTGAGAAAATGAGAATATGCAAAAGCAAAGAACATCATTCATGTCCTAAGAAATGTATCCATAAGCCAAATACAGGATTCTATAAACATAGCCCCTTAAAAATAAGATAGCAAACATGAAGAAAAATAAAATCAAAGACTGAAAGATAAAGCTGAAGAAATCTACCAGAAATAAAACAAAAATGGCAAGCAAAAAGATTAAGAGCATCCAAAAGCATAATCACATTAAATGAAATGAAACAGAGCAAAGAAAAAACAGATAGGGTGATCAACAATTCTGGCCTGCCTGGGACTCTCTTGGTTTTAAGGTTAACAGTATAAGTCTTGGGTCAAGACCACAAAGGAAGCCAGGATGGCTGGACATTCTAACAAGGAATGAAAATAAACATACAGCAATGAACAATATCATGACATTTTTAAATAATGAAGGTAAAGATATTTAAGCTCCCATAAAGAGATTATATAAACAGATATATAATTCTTCAAAATTCTGAAGGAAAAATAACTTTCAACCCAGACAGCTATATTCAAGAATCCATCAAATATGTATCATGGTGGTATGATACATTTTCAAATATTCAAAAGCAAATACATAAATAAATAAAACTTTTAAAAATCCAGCACTGTGGCCTGCTCCCAGCTAATGTGCTGGGAAGGCAGCAGAAGATGGCCCTAAGTGCTTGGGCCCCTGCACCCACCTAGGAGAACCGGATAAAGCTCCTGACTCCGGCTTGGCCCAGCCCCGGCAATCGCAGCCAGGTAGAGCATTCTCTCTCTTTCTGTCTCTCTCTACCTCTCCCTCTAACTCTGCCTTTCAAATAAGCAAATAAATAAATATTTAAAAGAAATCTTTTAAGTACTTTTGCTTAGAAAGCAACAAAAGATGACATGGAATCTGGAAAAAGGAAACTGAAGATATTGAAGAAAACTTCAAGGCTAGAAACAGTATAACCAGTATAGAAAACAACCATCCAGAGGTCTCTCTTCTTCAGAAAGATGAGACAGATGCAAGTAGACAGCTTGAGAAAAGATTTAGACAACTAGTAAGGTGTATGGAGTTGGTAAGTTCCTAGATTAAGGAAAAACAAAAACATGTAAGAAAGGAAACATTTCTACGTGACCAGCGAAATTAATGTTTACACATACATGGTAATATAAACATTGATTATCGATTGTGCTTAGAAAATCTGAAGTATATACAATATGTGTGTGGTGGGTGAAAGGAGTAGGTAAGGTTAAAATCCTTCCGTAGAAGATCAAAACTTTAAGGGGGAAAAAAAAAAGTTGGATATATAAGTACATAGTTTAGACACTGAAATAAATACCAAAGTCATCAACTATGAGAAAGGACAATGTGGCAAGAAAACAATACAAATATAATTCTTTAAGTCTTTGAATTAGAACTGTGCATAGTCAACACATGAAAGACTAGCAGGATACACACACACACACAGAAGAGGCAGCCTAAGGCATATGGCAGGGTTGGGGAACATCTGGCGCAGACCCATGAAAGGCAACCGCAGGTAGGACTCAAAATCCAATAAATCTTAAGTTGATAATTTTGTATGGTCCACGTATGATGTTATAAATATCCAAAAGGCCCTTGGCAGGAATAAAAAGCTTCCCACCCGTGGCATATAGCATTTTTCTTCTTTGAACATTTTGTATTTTCTGTATTTTTGTAATAAGCATTTTTGAAAGCCCAAGTGTCAAACTATTACAAAGTACCACAATAGGATATAAAAGATCAATTTATACCTACTAATATCTGTTTAATAAAATCGAATTTGGTTAAGTTCATTCTGACTATAACCTGCTATCAAAAATGCCTTACATGGTAACTCACAACAGAAAACAAAGCACAATCTTAATAGAAGAAAATGACACTTGCTTCCTTTTAATGTTCTTTCAAAAAGAGAAACAAAAGAACCTGACAACTCATTTTCTCTAATATAGTGATTTTTGTTTTTTTAAGTCTCAGCAATATTAGGACTCTGCTGGTAATTTTTCAAAGCTGTGACATACTGCAACTATTAACCTCCTGTACACTGCTAAGTTTTTTAACAGCTGCTTTAATATAGAAAACTCTTGATACTCAAGCCTTTTAAGCTCCCATTCAATACTGCACAGGGTTTAAAAATAATCCAACCTTCAACTCAGTGGGAATGATCCTATGAGACATTAACAGCAAATAGCAAGAGTCTGTTAAATTTTCTCTCCTACTCAACTCATTCTTTCCTCTCTTCATGCTAGAACGCAAAGTAGCATGTCTCATACTGAAAGAAAGCAACCTAATCAAAGCAGAATTACCTTCCCAGAATTCAGCATCTGCCTGATTCTTGTCTAGTTCTAATAATGGCCACAGGCTGCATGCAAGTCACCAGAAGAGTGTGAAACCTAAGATGGAAATAAGCTGGTAACTACTGCTGACTGTTATTAATACTGGGCACATGATGTCCACTTTAAATAATGGAGAGTAAAGTAGATCTACAAACATATTAGCCTGGAAATATAATATCTTTAAATTTTTCTATTAAGTCCCATAATTACTCAAACTTTGATCACCAACTACACGTTATAATTCTTTGCCATCACCTATTGCTAAGGCATTTAGAAATCATTTTAATTTTTTAAAAGTTAGCTTACTTTTTAAAAAAGTAGCTAGGCAAAATATATTTTAAAGGCAAATTTTAAAATCAGTGTTACTGATATACTGTAAAAATTTTTAAAACAATCCATATCATTATATTACCTTTCTAGTTTTATATTTATGCCATATAAATTTGCAAAAAAGTATTTACATAGGTTAAATACCACTTAGCTTTAATGATTTCCTAATGCACATTAAAACTTGTCAAAATTATTCTTTCTGGGGGTACTCAAGATCTCTACCACGCACTATGGGGTAACCTCTGTCCCAGAATTATTTTGATGAGTTATAACTGGCAACTAACAAGGAGCCCATCACAAAGTAGCTGCTCCAGCAGCTCTCTGCCAGTTTCTTACATGGAATCTGCTCATCAGTGCATCAACAGCTGCCAAAGCAGCACACTGGCCAAGGTCTCCTACTAAAGGTGTGTTCCAGGGACCACTGCTGTGTCAGAGGTAGTAACAAATGGTCTATAAAGTTGTAAAATACTGTGCTAAACAGAAGCTAAGACTTTCTACAGCTTTCAATGTGAGTGAACATCCTGAATCTCCTTAAGTAATAGGAATTTTTTCACAAACCATCTTGAAAAATACTATTATTCCTACAACTTCAAGAGTTTCCTTTATCGTGAAGTTTTCTACAAACCAATCATCTCTTAGGATGAGCCTTTATGTCAGGAAATATAGCATAACCAAATTAACAGGTTCACTGATTCCTACAAGCTGAAAGAACAAAGGAAATCTAGGCAGAAAATTATGTATTCCCACCTGAAAAAAAAAAATTTTTTTTTATTTGACAGGCAGAGTTAGACAGTGAGAGAGACAGAGAAAGGTCTTCCTTTGCCGTTGGTTTACTCCCCAAGTGGCCGCTACGGCCCAGTGCGAGGCAGCTGGCGCGTTGTGCCGATCCGAAATCAGGAGCCAAGTGCTTCCTCCTGGTCTCCCATGCAGGTGCAGAGCCCAAGGACCTGGGCCATCCTCCACTGCACTCCGGGGCCACAGCAGAGAGATGGACTAGAAGAGGAGCAACTAGGACAGAATCCAGCACCCCGACCAGGACTAGAACCCGGGGTGCCGGCGCCACAGGCGGAGGATTAGCCTAGTGAGCCTCGGCGCTGGCCATCTTTTTTTTTTTTGAAAATTTTTTTAATCACACACAGCAGCCAAATCAATCAATCAATCTTTAAAAATAAATTGTATTAATAGATGCTGTAAAGGGGCTGGTGCTGTTGCATAGCGGGTAAAGACAGCATTGCTGGCATCCAATGTGGGCGCAGATTTGAGTCCCAGCTGCTCCATTTCTAATCCAGCTCTCTGCTATAGCCTGGGAAAGCAGTGGAAGATGGCCCCAATCCTTAGGCCCCTGCACCCATGTGAAAGACCAGGAAGAAGCTTCTGGCTCCTGGCCTCGATCAGTGCAACTCTGGCCATTATGGCCAATTGGGGAGTGAACCAGCGGATGCAAGACCTACCTATCTCTCTCTCTCCCCAACTCTTTCGATAAATAAATAAATCTTTTTAAAAAAATAGATGCTGTAAGAAAACTAATTTCTGAGAAGAGTCAAGACTACAACACTCAAGTGCAGTACATAACACTAGTAACACCTAGTCTTGGAATTTCTAGAAATAAGAGCTGCAACAGATGTGCTCATCAAGACAGGAAGGTTAGAGGGCAGAAAGGGATGTCCGAATCCCACAGAACTGGCTGTAAACTCAACTGGCCACAGAGATTACACAGCTCCTATAATGAACACAACACACGCATATACACATGCACTGGTGCCTCTACCTCACTTAAAAGAAGGTGAAGAAGGAACTAAAAAATGATAGAATTACTCCAACTGGCCAAGAAAGCTTCGGTGGGGCTGAGCTGTGGCATAGTGGGTAGAGCCGACACATGCAGTGAGGGCATCCCACAGGGGCACCCGTTTGAGTCCCAGCTGCTCCACTTTTCTGATCCAGCTTCCTGCTAATGGACTAAGAAAGCAGTGGAAGATGGCCCAAGTGCTTGGGCCTCTGCACCCATGTGGGAGACCTGGAAGAAGTTCCTGGATTCAGATCGGCTCAGCTCTAGCCATTGCGGCCATTTGGGGAGTGAACCAGCAGATCAAAGACCTTTCTCTGTCTCTCTGCAACTCTGCCTTTCAAATAAATAAATCTTTAAAAAAAGAAAGCTTTGGCAGAACAAACAGATAACTAATAACAGATACCTTAAAAAAAAGAGAGAGAGAGATTACCATGCACTGCAACAGCTGGACAGGCCAAACCCAGGAGCCTGGAACTCAAACCAGGTCTCTCACATGAGTGGCAGGGACAACTACCTAAGCCAATATATGCTACCTACCTGGAAGCTGGAATGGGAATGGAGTTGGGAATTAACTCAGGTACTCAACAGTAATGACTTTTTTTTCTTAAAGACTTACTACGTTTACTTGAAAGAGAGTAACAGAAAGGGAGAGACAGAAAGAGATCTTCCATCAGCTGGTTCACTCTCTGCATGGCTGCAACAATGGGGCTGGGTCAGGCTGAAGCCAGGAGCCAAGAATCCTGTCCTGGTCTCCAATATGCGTGGCAGGAGTCCAGTCATATAGGCCATCTTCTGCTGCTTTCCTAGGCACATTAGCAGGGAGCTATATTGGAAGCACAGCAGCCAAGACTAGAACCAGTGCTCAGATACAGGATGCCTGCTTTGTAGGCAGCACCTTAACACGCTGTGCCACACCAGCCTCTCTAGTGGCTTTTTTTTTTTTCCTTAAGATTTCTTTTTTTATTTGAGAGGCAGACAGAGAGAGGAGAGGTCTTTCCATCTGCAGGTTCACCCCTCAAATGGCTGCAACAGCTGGAGCTGGGCTGATCTGAAGATAGGAATCAGCTTCCTCCAGGCCTCCCACATACGTGCAGGGGCCCAAGGACTTGAGCCATCCTCTGCTGCTTTCCCAGGCACACCAGCAGGGAGCTGGATCAGAAGCAGAGCAGCCAGACTCAAACTGGCACACATATGAGATGCCAACACTACAGGTTGTAGCTTTACCCACTACACCACAGCACAAACCTCTCTCTAATGGCATCTTAATCACTGTATCAAATGTCTATCTCCTTTTAATGTTTATTTTATTGATATAGCTAATCTTATTCCATCATTTATACCTTTAATCTTGTAAGATTTTATACATGTGTTTTGCGTAATTAAAGTAACAAGTAGAACAGGCCAGCACCGAGGCCCACTTGGCTAATCCTCCGCCTGCAGCGCCGGCACCCCAGGTTCTAGTTCCGGTTGGGGCGCCGGATTCTGTCCCGGTTGCTCCTCTTCTAGTCCAGCTCTCTGCTGTGGCCCGGGAGTGTAGTGGAGGATGGCCCAAGTGCTTGGGCCCTGCACCCACATGGGGAGACCAGGAGGAAGCACCTGGTTCCTGGCTTCATATTGGCGCAGGGCACTGGCCGTAGCAACCATTTGGGGGTGAACCAACAGCAAAGGAAGACCTTTCTCTCTAACTCTGCCTGTCCAAAAACAAAACAAAACAAAACAAGTAGAACAAAGACTGCACAAAGTAGAAGATGTTATCTTTACAGTAACCCTGTGATAGAGGTTAAAATGTCAGATTTAATATAGCACCTACTAGTATACTTGTCAAAGTGTGGCTAATATTGAATCAACCAAAAGTTCTGGGCTATAGGGTTAAACTAAACAGCACTAACTGCTCTGATTCAACATTCGCTAACTTCGACAAGGATGCTAGTATAAAGTCTTCCAACGACCAAGAAAAGGTTCTAGGCTCTCAAAATATAGATATGAAACCAGAATCTTCTGAGACCTCAAAAAGGGAAAAGATTTTCAGAAATAAGTACCTTGACTAAACTTTACAAAATAGGGCCAGTGCTGTGGAGTAGTGGATAAGGCCGCTGCCTGCAGCGCCGGCATCCATACAGGCACCAACTCAAGTCTTGGCTGCTCCACTCTGATCCAGCTCTCTGCTATGGCCTGAGAAAGCAGTGGAAAATGGCCCAAATGCTTGGGACCCTGCACTAGCATGGGAAACCAGGAGGAAGCTCCTGTTTCCGGGTCGGATCAGCGAAGCTCCACCCGCTGCGGGCATCTGGGGAATGAATCAGTGGATGAAAGACCTCTCTCTCTCTGCCTCTGCTTCTCTGTAACTCTGCCTTTCAAATAAATTATTAAAAAAAAAAAAAAAAACTTTACAAAAATTGAGTGCTTTTAAAAAGTGTAGTTACATGCTTCATTGTTCTGTTGTATTTGGAGAAATGTAAAAAGGACAAATAGAACAAAGTCTTTCAAATAATTAAAATAAACCTTAAAAAAAAAAATAAATGGTAGGAAGGCAATATTCTTTATCCATCTCCACAAAACTAAATGTAGTTTCCATTGTTATGTATTGTTACACATAGACACAAGTAATGAATCTAAGACTGCTTCAGACTGTGGGGTGGGGAAAATCTACTGGAAAGCATCATCACTGATGTCCAACCAAGGGAAATTTTAATCGGAGAAAAAGATATCTCTATAAACTTACTTGCTAATTTGGCCTGTAATCCAGAAGGTCCAGGTTTTGATGTCTCTGACTTAGAAGACCCTGGAAGAGACAGTTTTGTTTTAGGAAGGCTAACTTTCGGGCTGAAACGAGCAGCCCAATCAAATTTTGAAGAGCCACCAGTTTTACTCTGTTCCTTTTCCCTGCTACTTCTTCTGGGACTGGGACTGGATGCTGAACGGGAACGTCTGGCCTTGTTCTGGTCTTTTCCTTGTTTCACCCTGGCTCCTGGTGGTACAGTGGAGGAGACGGAGGCAACAGCAGAGGATGAGGAGGAAGTAGAGGCAGCAGAAGAAGAATCAGTGATGGTGCTACACCCAGCTTTGGCTGAGGTGGCTGATTTTGAAGCCAGCTTGGTAGGTTTTGCAGATCTCTCTTCGGCACCAGTTGATTCGGACCCAGAAGCGCTCTTTACACAAGAACTTTCTGTCCTCTTTCTTTTCTGACTCCGTGAACTACCAGTGGCCCCACTCTTTCTGGTGTGAGCCTTGCTTGTTGATGGCAATTGTGCAGATTTCAGCTGTTGCTCCTGGTCTAAATGTCTCTTCTTTGACTTACTATGTGGCTTCTTCGTTTCTGATGGCGATTCAGTATGCTGAAGTGCTTTGGGTTTTTTCGCAGAGCTAGGAGAATTGGTCCTGTTGTAGTCTGGACTAGCGCTGCGTTTCACTCCTCGAGAATTGTCTTTCTTAGGCACTTGCCCCGTTTTCTGCCTTTCTGAAGTATTGGCTCTGTCTGGATCCTCTGGTTGCGGAACTATGACAGCAGATGACGAACTGCAGCTTCTACGAGGTTAGATGAGAAAAGAGTTAATGCAGCCTGTCATCAGTAAATCTGTCATGCAAAACTGATTTCCTAACTTCTCAAATCTTTGGAAATAAGTGCTTGAAAAAGAATGCAAACATTTTCCTGATCAATACAGGATCAAAGAAAGACAGGTTTTCAAATGGCTCAAAACTGAAAAGATGGGGGGAAAAGGCAGATGTGACTGGGTGGTTTTAGAAGAGTATTCTTTACTCCAAAGATTACTGACAAACTCCTATCATGCAACAAATAAAGCAAAACTAAATCATACAGTAGAAACTAAAATGTGGATATTTTATTCATAAACACAATTGCTTTGTCAAAACTTGGAATAAGCAATAATGTATGTACTTTCAAAACAAAAGGTCAGAAATTTTTTTTATCTTGTATTACTAACCAATACTCACAGTTATATTCATTTCCAAAGATTCCTACCAATTAGATCCCAAGAATCACTGACCTGAACTATGGGTCTGACACTAAAAACTAAAGAAAAAGGTTAAATGAAATTTTAGGTGCCTATAATGGCTTATTAACAAATGGAGGAATCTTATAGCTCTCTAAACAAGGAAAAATCTCACTTTCCAGGGTAAACAAAAAATTCATTGGCTATGGCATAGTACACCAATATCACTACTAAAGTGATAAAATATTAATCCTAAACATTATAATTATAATTAAAACATGTATCATATAACATTTTGGGATAAACTGGTTTTGATAGTATGCAATGATTCAAATATATATAATTCTTCCTTGAAAATGTATAAGCAATGTGAACATTTACCTTTTAGAAAGGTGTCCCCTTGACAGCTCAGTAGTAGTATTAGACTGCACTTTGGGTGCCTTAGAATTAGATTTTCTACTCTCAGGAGGGCTATATCCCTTATGTTTTGCCTGCCCTAAATGTGACCTGTCAGCAGAAAATCAAAACAGAAATCTATCAGGAAACTGAGATGCAAACAAGACACTGAAAGTGAAATATTTTACATTAGAAAAAAGCCTCCCATTTCTTCATTATTGACTCTATCCCTTTTCCAAATATTCACAAAATTATTCTAACAAATAAAATGGCATAAGAAATTTCCTCATAAACCAGCTCTCTCCACACCCAGCACTTAAGATGTCATGCCTATCAGCTGACATACTTGTGTAGCATGATTTTGGCTGCACAAGCATTAGTGAATTTTTCAGTAATTTTACTGCATTCATACATTTTTTTACAAAAAAGTAAATTTAGATTTTAGACCAACTTTTATTAGAAAATGTGACTCTACTAGCTTATAAACTTTATAGAAAAGGCAATCTGTGATGCATACAATGATACTAGTTCCCAAATGATACCTTAAAATTCAGGTAAGCATAGTAAATGCAGACAGATGTATCAATTCTTAAACTGATTTTACACAGAAAATCATTAGCAGTACCAAATAGTAAACTAAACCTACATGAAATAAATATAGCAATATGTCAAGAGATTAAAGCATTAATCAAGAGAAAGTACAAAAGAAAACAATAAGCCCTAGAAAGATACAAAATTACAAAATGATCCAAAGACATTCACAATTCTATTGATATGACTGCATATAATTATTTGTAACAAAATTCTTATGTCATCATTATTCTAAAAGCAAGTTAGAGGGACAAAAAGAAACTATCTCCAGTTTTTTACCCTCAGGCACCAGTTACATGAAATTTACATAAATAAGGGAAACTTGCATTAATATTTATCCAGAAAAACTGGTGTTACACATGAAACAATAAATGCATACCCATCTTCCACATAAGAGAGTTTATAGTAGTGAGAAATTAGAACAAAGTTTCCTTAATACCAAAGTTGTTAGCCCTTGTTTAAAAAAAAAAAATCCTTAAAAGCTTTCATCCCAAACACTATCTCAAAGGAACTTGGAAATAAGTCGCTGAAAACCTCACACTATGGAATCTGTGAGAGTGTTATAAACTTACTAACATATCAGAGAGGCAATCATCTCTTGCAAAACAGGACCTAGGCACATACACTGTCTGCTGGATAAGCTTATTAACAAATAAGCATTTTACATGTATATAGTGGTTGCTATGTATTTTTTTTTCCCTGCTTTTTTTTTTTTTTTTTTTGACAGGCAGAGTGGACAGTGAGAGAGAGAGAGACAGAGAGAAAGGTCTTCCTTTAGCCGTTGGTTCACCCTCCAATGGCCGCCGCGGTTGGCGCGCTGCGGCCGGCGCACCGCGCTGTTCCGATGGCAGGAGCCAGGTGCTTATCCTGGTCTCCCATGGGGTGCAGAGCCCAAGCACTTGGGCCATCCTCCACTGCACTCCCTGGCCACAGCAGAGAGCTGGCCTGGAAGAGGGGCAACCGGGACAGGATCGGTGCCCCGACCGGGACTAGAACCCGGTGTGCCGGCGCCGCTAGGCGGAGGATTAGCCTGTTGAGCCACGGCGCCGGCCGGTTGCTATGTATTAAAAGCAAACTCAAATTTGAGGTGTTATTAAATAGTCAAATGAAGGACCAGCACTGTTGAAGAGTGGATTAATGCCTGTGATACCAGCATTCATATGGGCACTGGTTGAAGTCCCAAATGTTCCACTTCTGATCCAGGTACCTGGTAATGCAACTGGCAAGGCAGCAGAAGTTGGCCCACGTCCTTGGGCCCCTATACCCAAGTGGGAGATCTGGAAGGAGCTCCTGGCTTCAGTCTGGCCCAGTCCCAGCCATTGCGGCTATTTGGGAAGTAAACCGGCGGATGGAAGCTTACTTTCTGTCTCTTTCTCTCTGTAACTCTTTCAATTAAATAAATAAATCTTTTCTAAGTCAACTTATTTAACTTGGGGTAAACAGTTAAAGGTGCACTTAAACTCTAGCAGAAACTAGGTATAGTTTGTTAGCTTTTACTTTTTTTTTTTTTTTTTTTTTGACAGGCAGAGTGGACAGTGAGAGAGAAACAGAAAGGTCTTCCTTTGCAGTTGGTTCACCCTCTAATGGCCATCACGGCCGGCGCGCTGCAGCCGGCGCACCACGCTGATCTGAAGCCAGGAGCCAGGTGCTTCTCCTGGTCTCCCATGCCGGTGCAGGGCCCAAGCACTTGGGCCATCCTCCACTGCACTCCCGGGCCATAGCAGAGAGCTGGCCTGGAAGAGGGGCAACCGGGACAGAATCCAGTGCCCCGACTGGGACTAGAACCTGGTGTGCCGGCGCCGCTAGGCGGAGGATTAGCCTGTTGAGCCACGGCGCCGGCCCACCATTATGGTTTAAAGTATTAACTTCAGAATGCTTATACATAATATTAAAAAATAAAAAGACCTAAGGTTTCTCTTTCCAGTATCTTTGTTTCTTCTACTTTTCTAGGATTCCTGAAAGAATCTCTCTCTCTCTGCAACAGTCTTTAAAAATGTTATATACCCCTAGTTAGTTCCAAGCAGTAAGAATAAGATTCATTATGTTTACCAACAGAAACCAGGCTATATTAACCTTATGAGAAAACAGTCCTTATCTTTTTAAACCAAACATATTGTTCTTTGGTCTTAAAATACATTAACTTTTTATCTTCCAAAAGTTACTCCGTCATTTCCAAGACCTCACTAATAGCTTTAGTGAACTGAAGAATTTAGTAAATAAACTCTATCAAACCACAAAAGCTAGCAGTATTTAATCATCTCAGAAAAACCAAAACTCACAAAATGCCCACACTGATCTTCCCTAAATTTACGGTAAAGTATATCTCACAGAGTGGATTTAAAAATGTATTTTAAAAATATTATATTGATCTCTTGTTTCCTCTGCCTAGTGTAGCACAGGGATGTTAATATATCTTCTGTAATGGGCAGAAAATATTTTCATTCTGTGGGTGATAGTTGTCACAGAAAACAGATATAGACAATCTGAACTAATTAGCATGACAAAACTCCAACCAAATTTTTTTTTACAAAAATAAGCAGTGAGGGGCTGGTGCTGTAGGGTAGAAGGTTAATAAGCCTCTGCCTGCAGTGTTGGTGTCCACTTCCAATCCAGCTCCCTAATGTGCCTGGGAAAGCAAGAGAAGATGGCTGAAGTATTTGGGCCACTACACTCATGTGGGAGACTCACAGGAGGTTCCTGGCTCCTGGATTCACCTTGACCCAGATCAAGCCATTGAGAGACATTTGGGCAGTGAACCAGAGGATGGATATCTGTCTGTCTGTCTCTCTCTTTCCCCTCTCCCTTCTCTCCTTTTCTCTGTATCTCTGCCTTTCAAAAGTCTTAAAAAATAAAAAATAAATAAACCTTTAAAAAAAAGGGGAGGGGGGGAGTGAGCCAGACTTGGCCCATATAGTTTGCCAACCCTGCTGAGTAAAAGGAATAGACAACCAGATGGAACCCTGAAGTGACAATGTACAGCCTTCCAAAGAGGGGACTCTATTTTATTATGCTCATTTAGAAATTATTGATGCTCAGAATGCTCCAAAATAAATCTACATCAAGTTACACCCAATTTAGAATAGTCAATTAGAACATCACAGTATTCAAAGCTAAAGGTGCTCGGATGCGTCCTTTAGTTCACTTTACTTTCTCATTTATCAAACCTTGACACTCAATATTATTGAAAAGACACAATTTCTTTAAGACCTAGTAAAATTTATAAAAGCTGCAGAACAGCACAATATAATTCAAGACAAAGCCTTAAATATACTAGACTAGATCAATTTCATCAAAATTAAAAATATAATCTTAGATGAGACCTTTTTTTTGTCATCTTCTTTCTTTACAAACACAGGAGTGCATCCAACAGTACCAAGTATAGTGATGTAAAAGCCCACTTTAGATTGGCATTTTCTTATATCAAATCATGTTTCTAGCAATAATTTCTGTGAGATTTGTAGGTTTTTCAAAGGTCTTCAAATATTACCAAACTTTTCTCTTTCAAAGTTCCTTTCCCACTTCAGTTCATGTATTAACACTGTAGAGAAAATTGTCTATGAGCCAACACTACTTTCACTTTATACTGCCATCATTTCTATATTTACTGGGAGTACATGGATCAGTTCACATTAAAGAAATCCATGTTGCAACAGAACAGACTTATCAACTCTGGTAACAGGTTTCAAGACTATCTTGAAGGCAAGTCTCAAATGTCTTTTGCTGACTTTTATATACACAGTATTAACTATACCCTTGTAGATACTTCTACTGCCAGCTCGCCAAATCATTAGCAGTCCAAAGAACCAAAACGACCTTCAGCTAATGGGAGTAAAGAGAGATCTAAATTTCATACCAAAATGTTAGAGAAAAATGAAGTGACTAGTAGTAACACGTAGTTAATTCCTTATAGATTTGATATTGTTTAATTTCTATGCTAAATATACTCATTGCTTAACTACATGCACAGGGCCAGCATTTGGCCAGGCATTCCTTATTGGAGTGCCTGGTTTCAAGTCCTGGCTCTATTTCCAAAACCAATTTCCTACTAATGTGCACTATGAGAGGCAGCAGGAGATGCCTCAAGTAGTTGAGTCCCTGCCACACACTTGAGAGAGCTGAACTGAGCTTCTAGCTCCTGGCATTGGCCTGAACCAGTGCCAGCTATTGTGACCATTTGGAGAATAAACCAGTAGTAGGGAAGCACTGTCTATCCCCCCTCCTCTCAAATTAATAAAGAAAAAAAGTTAAAATACATGCACATATTACCAAATTCAAAATAAGCTGAGATTTAATTATATCTCCACATTTGTTTGTATACATGAATAGACACATGTAATTTCTATGCATTATAGTTTTATCTTCCAAAACTTGAATTTTGTGTGTGAAATGTTTTAAAATAAGCCACCAATTTTCAATAATCAAGATAGAAAGTTGATTTTAAACCACTTTAAATAAAAACTTGCTATATACAGAACAGTCAGACAAAATTAAGAACTTGTCCCAAGACCCATATTTTAAAAAGCCTTGGTAATATGTGAAGAAGTTACAAATACACTTAAAAATATAGCAGCAACCTAAAATGAAAAATACACTTATAATTTCTTATTTTAGCCTTGTTTTGTTGGTTTTTATGCATGCCAGAGAAAATTAAAAGGTTTATTTGAAAGGTAGTGACAGAGAGAGAAGGAAAGACAGATACAGATATCTTCCATCATCTTTCTTCACTCCCCAAAGGCCCACAACAGCAAGGGCTGGATCAGCTACACTGGGCTGAAGCTAGGAGTTGGGAACTGTATCATCTGTTGCCTCCTAGAAGCATTAGTTGGAAGTTGGATCAGAAGCAGAGAATACCCAGGACTTGGGGACTTGAACCAGGAATTCTGATATGGCATGTGGGAGTCCTGAGTAATTACTTAACCCACTGCACCACAGTGTCTGACCAAGAAATGCATGCAAACCAACAAAAAATTATGTATTTTTTACACTTTTCTAAGTCATATATTGGTTTTAAAGTCTTTGATGAAAGTGTCCACTTAATATATATTTAAGTCTGTTGTAACTATCAGTCAGTGAACTCAAATACGGATGTGTAAGCAACTATCCTATCATCTTGTTTCACTATACCCAAGCACTGACCTAATGAGATGCTACTGTTATCAAGTGTTTCCTTTTGTTTAATTCTCTTTGTAAAATGCTAGCACATTAGATTGATCTTTCTAAATTCTGTGTAGGCAGATGTTTTCTGTACTTCTTAATTTCAAGATACTAAAAGAGCATAATAAAGATAGTTACACTATCAGCTACACATTTATAGACAGGGTACACTGGATCAGATAGAATTGAGAACCACTGTACTAAGCTACTTAACAGAGTGCTTAGTATATTACATTTATCAACTAAAATATGTGCAAGCTATGACAGAGCTTATAAATATGGATAACATACAAACTAGTCACTTTCCTCAGAGAGCTCACAGCCTCATAAAACAAAGTGATCTAACAGGTGCTCTACTCAAGTTCCAAGCAGAGGGAGAAATTATTTCTAGCAGAAGACTTAATATAAAGCACAAAGTAGCTAACCCCAGACCTGAAGGGGAAAAAGCCAGTCAAAATCAGAATACAAGCAAAGGTAGAGGCAGGAAATTAGGAAACACACATCTAACCTGGCACATGATATTATCTGCCCGAGGATAGAGATACATTAAAAGCACAGTTGAAAAGGTAGGATAGGGATAGACAGAAAAAGTTTCTGAATGCAATGCCTTGTGGAAGGATCTATATTCTGTTCTTAATAATATATGCCTTACATTAAGAAACTGACAGGGCTAGAAGCAGTAAAGCAATAAGACTTTTATGTACAACAACCAAGGAATTCTGTTTGGGTGAGTGAACTGTAACACTTAAGTTATTATGGAAAGAAAAAAGGCAAGGGAATTGAGTGGAATCAAAGTAACAGTAAAAGATGGTTGCAAAAAGATTGGAACCTTAAAACTCACTCTTCCCCCACATTTCACAAAGTTTTTGAGGATGGCAGGGGAGACATGGAAATAATCAAAAGGTAATTAGTGATAGATTAACGATCAGTGCTGAGTAACTGTCTTTTGTAAATACCTGGTTAAAAACTTATTTAAAATGGACAGTATTTTTTTTTTTGAAGTGCTGATTATGTGACAAACATTTTTTTAAGCTTAAATATATGATCTAATTTGGCTTCAGATGACACCCAACGCAGGTGTTATTCCCATTTTAGGCACATAGCAAGTGAGGTTTGCCACACATAGCCCTTTGGCAGGAAATGTAAGATTGAGCCCAGGTAATCCACTCTATAAAAACATGCAATTCCAAAACTACATCAAGAGGGCACAGTGATCAAAATAATAGGACTGTATCTACAACAGACCAATTAAAATTATCCTATCCAGGGGCCTCTGCCCGCACTGCTGGCATCCCATAAGGGCGCTGTTTAGAGTTCCGAATGCTCCACTTCTGATCCAGCTCTCTGCTATGGCCTGGGAAAGCAGTAGAAAATGGCCCAAGTCCTTGGGCCCCTGCACTCACATTGGAGACCCCAAAGAAGCTCCTAGCTCCAGATCAGCACAGCTCAGGCCATTGCAGCCATCTGGGTAGCGAACTAGCGGATGGAAGATTTCTCCCTCTCTGCCTCTCCTTCTCTCTCAGTGTAACTCTTTTAAATAAATAAAATAAATCTTAAAAAAAGTCTATAGAGGGGCTGCCGTGTGGCCCAGCCACCTGCAGTATCAGAATGCCCATAAGCATCAGTTCCAGTCGCAGCTGCTCTGCTTGCACTCCAACTCCCTGCTAATGTGCTTGGGAAAGCAGTGGAAGATGGCCAAGCACTTGGGCCCCTGCCACTCAAATGAAAGGCCTGGATGAAGTTCCAGGCTCCCAGCTGTTGTAGCCATGTGGGAAGTGAACCAGCTGCAGAAGATACGTCTCTCTCTAACCCTGCCTTCAAATAAATAAATTTGTTTAGATGTCTGTAGAAAATTGCACTAAAATGTTAAGTTTATTTTGGTGCAAAATATTTTGGAATCCATGAATAGTTTTTCATAATATGCATTTTTCCATGAATTTTTGAAGACTCCTCATATGTATGGATTTCAAAATTGCACACCAAAATAAACAGCTTTTAGTTCTCTTTTTACATAAACTTTTAAAAACTATCATTGTACGTTTAAAGATGACTTTTGGGTTCCATTTCACTCTTGATGATTAAAACAGGAGCTATATGCTGCCAAAAAAAATTATAAAATACATGAAGTTACTTTCTAGGCCCAAGAAAGAAATACAAGCACAATTAAGAATCAAATGTTTACAGTGCCCAACCAAAGGAAAGTACTGTTTCTCCTTAGATCAAGGTAACCATGCCAATGTTTTAACACAACACTCTAAATCTTCTCCTCTGTCCCCAAGGCCAGATGGGACAGACTAGTCTTTCCACCATTACCAAAGCAGTATTGAAAGGGGAAGAGTGTGTGCAAACATGATTCCGCAGTTAAAATTCCAGCATGCATAATTACAGCAGTAAGATTTACTATTACTGAAGGGAGCTAGTTACAAATTACCAGCCAATTCTACTATAAATTATTTTTAAAAAGGGATCAAAATTCAGTCATGAAAGGCACTGAAATAATTTTTACATCACATCAAGTTTCCCCATAACATTCTTCTCCTCCCAGACAAGATGAACCTTGAACTTCCATCTGAGTGAACAAAGGACAGGATAAAAGAGGCAAAAGGAAAAAATTCAAAAAGGAGTATAAATTTAGAAAGGCATTCATACTGGTAAAGGGAGGGGGAACTAAGAGACCAATTCATACCTCTGAGAAACTTTTCACCAAGTAGGATTTGGGAAAATAAAAGTCACAGATATGCAAATAAGAAGGCAAAACATATATTTATATATATATATTTGGAGGGGGGGGCGCCAGGCAGAGTTAGACAGAGAGAAAGGTCTTCCTTTTTCCGTTGGTTCACCCCCAAATGGCTGCCACGGCCGGCGCACTGCACCGATTCGAAGCCAAGAGCCAGGTGCTTCTTCCTGATCTCCCATGTGGGTGCAGGGCCCAAGGGTTTGGGCTATCCTCCACTGCCTTCCCGGGCCACAGCAGAGAGCTGGACTGGAAGAGGAGCAACTGGGACAGAATCCGGCGCCCCAACCGGGACTAGAACCCGGGGTACCGGCGCCGCAGGTGGAGGATTAGCCTAGTGAGCTGCGGAGCTGCCAGAAGGCAAAATATTTAAACAGCTTGTGATAGGTACATCCTAAGTACTTCTCTTCTTTCCAGATTGCAGGATGGTACTTTATTTATTTATTTTTTTTTTCTTAAGATTTACTTATTTGAAAGCAGAGTCAGAGAGAGAAATCTTCCATCTACTGGTTCACTCTTCAAATACCTGCAAAAGCTGAGACAAGATCAATCTAAAGCTAGAAGCTAGGAACTCCATCCGCATCTCCCACGAGGCAGAGTACCTGGTCTATCCTCTGCTACCCTCCTAGGCACATTAGCAGAAAGCTGAATCAGAAGCTTGGAGGAGCTGAGACTCAAACCAGGCATTCCAACACAGGGATGCAGGTGTCCCAAGTGGTGGCTTAATATACTACAGTGCCTACCCTAGAGGGTACTTTCAAACCACTTGGAACTTACATGCAATTGTATGATGCTCTTTGGTCAAGGAAATATGAACCAAATAGATCACTTCTAGGGGAAAATTCATACACTTTAGCCTTGACAAGGGCACTGGCAACACACCAGAAAATGTGGACACCTGGATGTGCTGCTATGAAGCAGGACCTGCAGAGGGATATTCTAGGATGGATGACTTTTTAGTGGATAAACTACTAATGTCTATTTATGAGTTGTTACTAAAGCATAACCCAGTCCACCTTATAGCCCATATACACTATGCCCTATTTCAACTCTAACAACAGTCAATGCTTTTACCATCATTTCAGTAAACCTAGACAGTCACATTTCTTGACCTAGAAATGCCAATAGAAAAAGAAATCTCCTAATTTGTAACCTGCACTAGCATTTGGAGAACACCTATGACTTGGAAGTAAAGTAGTACATGATAAAGAAAAATTATAATATCCAAATTTAGAAATAACCAATGAGTGCGCTTGTCAAGTAAAGACAAATATAGCTGGTAAGTACCATCTGCTGTGCAACTGTTGCTTCAGCCTTCAGAGCCCAGATCAATGAGGTCATGACTAGAAATGTTTCACCTGGCTCTAATAAGAGCCTGAATGCCCATTTCCCCTACTAGGTTGGAACTACTTATAACACAGGCTACTTCTTAACTGCTATAAAGCACTGTGCTTACTATCAAGGTACTCAGTTGTAATGTTGTAATGAATATAATCTTATATCGACTTTGTACTGCAAATACTTTTGTTTTTTCAAAGGCAGAGCGAGAGTGAGAGTCTTCGATCCACTGGTTTACTCCCCAAATGGCTGCCAACAACTAGGGTTGGATCAGGCCAAAGCCAGGAGCTTCTTCCAGGTCTCCCGTGTGGGTGCAGGGGCCTAAGGACTTGGGCCATCTTCCACTGCTTTCCCAGGGACATTAGCAGGGAGCTGGTTCAGAAGTAAGGAGCTGGGTCTCAAACCAGTGCCCATATGGGATGCTGGCATCATAGATGGCAGCTTTATACACTATGCCAAACCATCAGTCCTTGAAAATATTTTAAGGTAGGGCTCTAAAACTGCCAAAAGAAGCTTCACTAATATAACATGCTTATCACCAGGATCTAAACAAGTGGAATAATCAAGCCTAGAGAGGAATCAACACAGCTCCAAATTTGAACTAGTACAGAATTGAAACTTGTCAGAACTTTAAAACCCAACTATTTGGGCCAGCACTGTGGCACAGCAGGTTAAGCCACAGTCTACAGCGCTGGCATCCCTTATGAGCCCCGGCTGCTCCACTTCCAATCCAGTTACCTGCTAACGCATTTGGGAAAGCAGCAGAAGATGGTTCCTAATGCGTGGTCCCTTGTACCCACTTGAGAGACCTGGAAGAGGCTCCTGGCTCCAGCCCGGCCAGGCCCTGGTAGGTACAGCCATTTGAGGAGTGAGCCAGCAGATGGAAGATCTCTCTCTCTAATTCTTTCAAGTAAGTAAATAAATCTTTAAAAAAAAAAAAAATGCAACTACTCTCCAACATCTTTGCTTTTCTCTGCTTGCCCAACTTCTTCCCTTAGACAGGACAAATGGCAGTCTGGCAACTTCTGATTCACATCTTCCTACCTTTGTCATCAGAAAATAAAAAGCTAAAGCTTCCAGTATTCCCCAGCCTGGATCACACATCACTATGCTCAGAAAGACACACTGTAGAGTCTGTCAGCTTTGGTCAAAGGCTAGGCAAAGGCTAGGCAAAGGCTAACCAGGATCAGAGTCAGACTTCAGTGAAAGAAATATCTACCACTCAAGACTCATGGGAAACCATTCCACAAAAAGAGGGCTACTGGCACATTAATAAGTATCAGACAGAACAAAAATCATCACCGATATTACTTATTCCTTCCTTGTCCCCAAGAAAATGACATATTTTTAAAAGGTCAAAAAGAAGGATGACTGAACTTATGTTGAGAAGATGAGAGGATGGAAGTTAGGCCTACTAAAAGGCACACGTGAGCCAGAAGTTAGAGTAGGCCTGAAGCACTGGCAGGGAGAAATGGGAACATAACAACAACAGATAAACAGAACAGGCGCAGCTGGGCAGATCCAGGATTCTTTATAGTTCCTGGGAATTCCCAACATGTTAACATTGCCATAATAAATGTGCTGAGATGGCCCAAAGTGCTATGGCATTTCTGTTAAGACTTCTGAGTCTGGAGAAGAGTACAAACTACGTCAAAGTAGAAATTTGTCTCTAGACATTGAAAAAGGGTAGGGTTTCAATAAGATAAGATCTGGGATACAGCAGGCTAATATTTTAATTGGAGAATAATATGATCAAAATCTCAAGATTATTTTAATTCACTGGTAATTATCTCAATTTGTTAAGAATAGGTTTAAAAACTACCAACTTTGGTGTGTGAGGGGGGCAGTGGTTTTTAGAAAATAGCATTTCTCTTAAGGAAGCTAGTAACAGGAGCCACATGAGAATAAAAAGTAGTCAGAATTACTTGTTTTCTTCCAATTAATGCCAATCCTGACTTCAAATAAAAATCTGCTGCAGTGGTGCCTTACAGAAGAGATCACTGTTAATACAGCACACTCTACAAGGTTTCAAAACTCTCGGGGGCAGGCATTGTAGCACAGCAGGGAAAGCTGCCACCTGCAACACAGGCATCCCATAAGGGTGGTGCTTCCTGTCCCAGTTGCTCCACTGCTCCATTTCCAATCCAGCTACATGCTAATGACCAGGAAAAAGCAGCAGAAGATGGCCCAAGTGCTTGCAACCCTATCATTCACATGAGAGATCCAGATGAAGCTCCCGGCTTTGGCTTGGCTCACCACTGGCCGATGCAGCATCTGGGGAGTGAACCAATGGATAGAAGATTTCTTTCTCTGTCTCTCCCTCTTACTCTAATTTTTTTTTTATTTTATTTTTTTTTTAAGATTTAATAGGAATAGCCTGAGGTTTGATAAGAAGATCTTCAAAGTTCCTTCCAGTCCTGAAATTCTATTACAAGCAAAAGAAGTTAAGGGAAGGGCCTTTCCCATAGCAGTTAAGGTATCACTCTGGATGCCCACAATCACTTACAGGAGTCCCTGGGTTTGAATCCCAGACTCTACTTCCAATCCAGCTTCCTATTAATGTGTACCCTGGGAGGCAGCAGGTGAAGGCTCAAGAACTTGGGTCCATGCTACCCACTACTGGAGACCCAAATGGAGTTCTGGGTTCCTATTTTTACGATGGTCCAGCCCAGGCTCTTGGAGGCAAATTAGGAAAAACCACTACGTTTCTGCCTTTAAAATAAACATTAAAAAAAAAAAAAAAAGCCAAGTCAAGAAGAAAAATAATATTCAGATGAGCCAGTATCTCCTAAATTATATTCTTAAGTGGATAAAAGTTTTGCTATAAATTTCTATAACTTGCTAATGATTATAGTTATCCACGTAAAAACAAACAGAAAAAGTATCTAAATATTCAAAGCTACTATTAAATCATGAGATAGCCATGCAACACCAAGCCTTTTTTTTTTAAGAAAGCTTTTCTTTAATAAATATAAATTTCATAGGCATAGCTTTTGGAATATAGCAGTTCTTCCCTCCATACCCCCCCTCCCACCCCGATTCCTGTCCCCCTCCTACTCCCTACTCCCTCTCCCATCCCATTCTTCATTAAGATTCATTTCTAATTATCCTTACATACAGAAGACCAACTCTACACTAAGTAAAGCTTTCAAGTTTGCACCCACACAGACACACAATGTATAAAGTACTGCTTGAAGACTAGTTTTACCGTTAATTCTCATTGTACAACTCATTAAGGACAGAGGTCCTACATGGGGAGCATGTACACAGTGATTCCTGTTGTTGATTTAATAATTGATACTCTTATGTATGACATCAGTGATCACCCAAGGCTCTTGACATGAGCTGCCAAGGGTATGGAAGCCTTTGGAGCCCATAGACTCCCTCAGTATTTAGATAAGGCCATAAGCAAGGTGGAAGTTCTCTCCTCCCTTTAGAGAAAAGATACCTCCTTCTTTGATGGCCCCTTCTTTCCATCAGGATCTGACTCACAGAGATCTTTCATGTAGGTCATTTGTTGCCACAGTATCTCTTGGCTTTCCATGCCTGAAATGCTCTCATGGGCTTTTTGGCCAGATCCGAATGCCTTAAGGGCTAATTCTGAGACCCGAGTGCTGTTTATGGCATTTGTTATTTTATGAGTCTGCTATGTGGCTTGCTTCTGATGTTGGATCATTCTCTCCTTTTTAATTCTATTGTTATACCCAAACACTTGGTCTTATGTTTGTGATCCCTTTGACATTTACTCCTATTTTTATAAGTTATGCGCTTAAAATGATCACTTTAACTAGTAAGATAGCATTAGTACCTCCCAACTTGATGGGATTTGGTGTCCCATGGCAAGTTTTCAGCTTTACCCTGAGGGGTAAGTCCATGGGAACCTGTGCCAAACTGTATATCTCCTTCCCCTCTTATTCCCACTCATTTTTTACAGGGATCAATTTTCAATTGGATTTAAATACCTATGAATAATTCTATGTTAAGTGAAGAGTTCAACCCATGGTATTAAGTAGAAAAAGAAAATAGTAAAAAGAATAAAATAAGCAGGTCCTCAACAGTCAGGACCAGGGCTGATCAAGTGTCAATTACACTTCTACAGGTTTCCTTTTTGGTACTCAGTTGTCACAGATCAGGGAGAACACATATTTGGCCCTTTGGGAATGTCTTATTTCACTAAGTATGATGTTTTCTAGATTCCTCCATTTTGTGGCAAATGATCGAATTTTTTTTTTTTCTTAACCGCTTGCAACACCAATCATTTAAACATCAGGTTTTAAGGGCTGGTGCTGTGGCACAGTGGGTTAAAGCCCTGACCTGCAGCACCAGCATCCCATATGGACACCAGTTCGAATCATCCCAGCTGCTCTACTTCCGATCCAACTCCCTGCTAATACGCATGGGAAAGCAGCAGAGGATGGCCCAAATTCTTGGGCCCCTCTGTACCCACACGGGAAACTAGGAAGAAGCTCCTGGCTTCAGATCAGCTCCAACTCAGCTCCAGCCATTGCAACCATTTGGGGAGTGAACCAGCTAATGGAAGACTTCTCTCTCTGTCTTTACTTCTCCTTGTAACTGTGTCTTTCAAATAAACAAATCTTTAAAAAATAGTCATTAAAAAACTAACATGTTTTAAAACAACTTAATTATGTGGAAAATCACACAAATTAGTGACAGGGTTATAAAAGGCAAAAGACAGTCTCTGCCTCCTAAATGTAAATATATATATTTTAAATTAAAGATAAAATGGCCCTTTTTAATGAGGAATTTCTTTGTTCAAAGATATGTTAAGTTGAAAACTATGAGGGACCTGCATTGTGATGCAGTGGTTAAAGCTGCCATCTGCAATGCTGACATCCCATATAGGCATCTCGACTGATGGCCCTGGAAAAGCAGAAGATGGCCGAAGTGCTGGGTCCCTGCCACCCTATGAAAGAACCAGAAGAAGCTTCTTTCTGGCTCCTGGTTTTGACCTGGCCCAGCCACAGGCATTGTGGACATTTAGGAAATGAACTAGGGGATGGTAGATCAATCTCTATTTCTCTGTCACTCTAACTTTTAAATAAATAATAACAAATAGAAAATTGTTGGCAGCTGGCGCCATGGCTCACTTGGCTAATCCTCCACCTGCAACTGGGTTCTAGTCCCAGTTGGGGCGCCGGATTCTGTCCCGGTTGCTCTTCTTCCAGTCCAGCTCTCTGCTGTGGCCCAGGAGTGCAGTGGAGGATGGCCCAAGTGCTTGGGCCCTGTACCTGCATGGGAGAACAGGAGGAAGCACCTGGCTCCTGGCTTCTGATCAGCACAGCGCCGCTGGCTGCAGCAGCCATTTGGGAGGTGAACCAACGGAAGGAAGACCTTTCTCTCTGTCTCTCTCTCTCACTGTCTAATTCTGCCTGTAGAAAGAAAAGGGAGGGAGGGAGGAAAGAAAGAAAGGGAGGGAGGAAAGAAAGAAAGGGAGAGAGGAAGGAAAGAAAGAAAGAAAATTGTTGAAGAGGCAGCCATTTGGCCTACTGCTTAAGCTGCTGTTTAAGGATGCCTACTGGGAGCCCAGAACTCCATCTGTGTCTCCTATGTGGGTAGCAGGGACCCAAGTACTTGAGCCCTCATCTGTTGCCTCCCAGGGTACCAGTTAATAGGAAGTTGGATTGGATGTGGAGCAGCAAGCTGCCGCCTTTCCTGCTATGCCACAGAGCAGGCCCTAACATCATATTTTGTTTTGTAGATTTATAGACAGTTAACAGTGCTGAAACACCACTGTGGATTTTAGAAGTGATACATTATGATAAACCAAAATGTTTGTCAGTTCATGAGTCAATACAACTTTAATACATATAAAACTGTATCGTTCAAAAGTTTCAGGGCCAGTGCTGTGGCACAGAAGGTTAAGTTTCCACCTGCAGTGTAGGCATCCCATTTGGAAGCCCAGTTCAAGTCCCAGCTGCTCCACTTCCAATCCAGCTCTCTGCTAATGCACTTGGACTTAAAGTAGCAGAAGACAGCCTGAACCCAAATGGGGTCCCTGAACCCAAATGGGAGACCCAGAAGAAGTTCCTGGCTGCTGGCTTCGGCTTGGCCCAGCCTTGGCTGTTGCTGCCATTTGGGGAGTGAACCAGCAGATGGAAGATCTCTCTGGATCTCCCCCAACTCCTGGCTTCTCTCTCTGTATCTCTGCTTTTCAGATAAACAAAAGCCTTAAAGAGAGAGAGAGCACACGCGAAAAAGTAACGTGCACATATATACATGCAGTTTCAAAAGACCAAGAAAAAATACACCTATGTCACCTGCAACCACTCTAACTGGATTGAGCAAATGTGACATTTTTCTTTTAACTTTTCCATATGTTCAGATTTCTTTAAAATTATGTAATATTTCTATTATGAGAATGATATTTTAATTTTTTAAAAAAATATTTATTTATTTACTTGAAAGTCAACAGTTAGAGAAAGATCTTCCATCGGTTTATGCCCTAGATGGCCCACTACAGCAACCACTGGGCTAGACTCAAACCAAGAGCTTCTTCCAGATTTCCCACATGGTCAGCAGAGGCCCAAGCACCTGGGCCATCTTCTGACCATCACGTGAAGAGCATAGCAAATTACAATAATGACGTTAATAATGCTACAAAACCGAAACGCCACTGTGTAGACTATGAAATTGAGGTTTCCCAAAATCCTTAACAAAAAAATCAGTTGTTTAATGGCAGAGGAAGAAATCACACGCAGCTATCCTAGTCCAAAGTCTACATGCTTAACCACTGTCAACATAGTGTGTTTCAATTTATTCTGTACATTTCATATTTGAAGGTTTTGGAGTTTTTTTTTTTTTTTTTTTTTACAATTTGCCAGACATCATCCTGTTATGATTCAAACTATTCATCAAGTAATCCTATCAGAATTTAACCCACATTGGCTGTAAACTAAACATGATCTCTGTTGCTGGATTATAGTAGACCTTGCAAGTAGAGTTCGAGTAATTCCTAAAGAATGGCAGAATCAGATCTGAAATTTTACATTCAACAGAATACATCTAATTCTTCACAACAGCCCACATACAACTATTCTAATTAAAAAGACCAACTAGATGACTGACAAAATGCTCAGAAACCTGACACTGTCTAACAAAACAGCCACAAAAAGCATGATGAGAAAAAAATCAAAAGCAAGTACCAAAACTCAAGTTTCTGAAACCAATGAAGCTTCTTTTCCATAAATTGTCATTGAGTTAAGACACACATAGGGGGCATGCACTGTGGCATAATGGGCTGGGCCTTTGCCTGCAGTGCAGGCATCCCATATGGGTACTGGTTCTAGTGCTGGCTGCTCTTCTTGCAATCCAGCTTTCTGCTATGGCCTGGGAAAGCAATAGAGGATGTCCCAAGCGCTTGGGTCCCTGGACCCGCATGGGAGGCCCAGAAGAAGCTCCTGGCTTCAGATCAGCTCAGCTCTGGCAGTTGCAGCCATCTGGGGGTGAACCAATGGATGAAGACGTTTCTATCTCTCTAACTCTACCTCTCAAAGAAATAAATAAAATCTTAAAAAAAAAAAACACACATATACATAGGGTAAAACCACACTGGTTATTAGATGTGCTGTAGCATGTTTTGCAAAGTGAGGAGAAGGGGCGAACAAAACATAACACACCATTATGCTAGTGACCATAAATTAGATTTCTGATGATGTAAAAAACTGAGAACTATTTTTTGAACCTAGCATGTTTGGAGAATGCTTTACGAATAGCTCATGGTTATAGTTTTGTGATATTTGGCTCAAAAAATAGGAAAAAATGTCCATTTGCAGTGAACCATTCCAGTTTTGGTCCCCATAATGAGGTTTTCAAAAACATCCTCTTTCAATGTCAATTCATTTTCAGGTTACCATGAGGTACATACCTTCCTCCTATCGCGTCGTCTTGTGGTTGGGCCCCGGCAGTGTTCCTCTGTGAACGTCGCAGTGACCCCCCTGGATTGTTATTAGGCCGGTTGGACATTGGCACCTCTCTCTTGAAGGGACATACCCTTTCTAGACACTACCATTCACTGAAAGAAAAAAAGGTGAAAACCAAAACTTATCCAATGCACATAGCATAACACAAAAAAGAAGTATACTAAAAGGTGAACGGAAATTGTATTCAACAACTTGACCTTACAACCTTCAGGCCACTGTCATATTAGCTGTGAAGTCTGACTAATGAATGTGTTAGAAAATGTTAGGACTATACCAAAAGCAAAGCATGCGGGTCCAGAATCCAGCAAATCAAATTAACTTAGGTTTTTCGTAGAACATATCAAGAAATCTCAAGTCAAAAATACAAAGCACAGTTACAAATGTCTTTGTTTCCATGTATCATGTCCTGTACAGAAACAAGCACTGTACCTAAAGTCAAAACACCTTGGCTTAAGTTATGTGACAGAACAGGTATTAAGTAGTTTAAATAAAGCTGTACAAATAAATCGCAGCCTCTTAGTTCCAAATTCCTCATAGAATTAAAAACATACGTCATGGCAACTTGACAGTATTGCTATGAATAACAAATGAAATAAAAATACAAAAGAAACTATAAAATCATACTATCTTTTTTTAAAAAAATTTATTTATTTATTTGAAAGAGTTACACAGAAAGAGGAGAGGCAGAGAGAAAGAGGTCTTCCGTCCGATGGTTCACTCCCAAGATGGCCGCAATAGCCAGCGCTGCACCGATCCGAAGCCAGGAGCCAGGAGCTTCTCCCAGGTCTCCCACATGGGTGCAGGGGCCCAAGGACTTGGGCCATCTTCTACTGCTTTCCCAGGCCATAGCAGAGAGCTGGATTGGAAGTGGAGCAGCTGGGACTAGAACTGGCGCCCATATGGGATGCCGGGCTTCAGGCAAGGGCATTAACCCACTGCGCCACAGCACCGGCCCCAAAATCATACTATCTTAATGGAGAAATGAAGATAAAGCAGGTCACATACAGAAAACTCAGCAACCAGAGCCAGCCCTGTGGCTTAGTAAGCTAAGCCTTCCCTGCGGCACTGGCATCCCATGTGCGCGTCAGTTCACGTCCCAGCTGCTCCTCTTCCCATTCAGCTATCTACTCTACGGCCTGGGAAAGCAGTGTAAGATGACCCAAGTGCTTGGGCCCCTGTACCAATGTGGGAGATCCAGAAGAAGACCCTGGTTCCTGATTTCGAATTGGCCCAGCTCTGGCCATTTCAGCTACTTGGGTAG
Organism: Lepus europaeus; assembly: GCF_033115175.1. Classification (NCBI taxonomy): domain Eukaryota; kingdom Metazoa; phylum Chordata; class Mammalia; order Lagomorpha; family Leporidae; genus Lepus; species Lepus europaeus. The sequence continues at coordinate 175,019,288 of NC_084827.1, forward strand.
TGAACCAGCGGATGGAAGACCTTTCTATAACTATGTCTCTTAAATAAATAAAAATTTAAAAAAAGAATAATCTTAAACAAAACAAAACTTAGCAACCATCTCAGATAACCTGGATTTCAATATCCATTCTTCTGGCCAAACCTTGGACAATTTATCTCTATATTTCATTTACCTATTCTGTAAAGCCATTAGGTTAACTGCTTTACATGGAAGGACAAATTGTCAAAGTATTTTGTAAGTGTAACAACTCAGCTCAAAACACAACTCTTAACCAATCTGAACTTTCTATAAAAATTTAATTACTGAACAGATAAAATGCTGATACTCAGAAAAGCAGTTTAACTGACAGAACAACCCAATATTACTATGATAGAAAGAATGAGGACTTGTACATATCAAACTTTCCACAAAGTCTCTTAAGCCTCCATTTCAGAACTCCAAATAGAGTTCTTTCATTACTTCTACTTACTGGAGAAGGAAGACAGCAAACGATGTAACATTACAGAAACTGGTACCAAAAAGAATGCAAATTAATCATACCTAAAATTATTACTGTTTTAAGAGATTCTTTGCATTGTAACAGGAAAGGCTTCCTTGAGTTATATTTTGAACCACATATAGAAAAGGTTATTTCTGTCACACACGCTCACATTCACTAAATTAGCTTTAATCAAAGATTTCATATTACTAGTGTAAGCACTGAATTAAAAAAAAAAAAACTATGTAAACGTTCAAAGAGACAAAGATCAAATTTGCATGCACCATTATATAAAGGTCCCTACAAGATATGAGGAGTAGAAGTAGGGCATTTGGCACAGTTAGGACTCCACCTGGAATGCTCCCAGGCCACACTGCAATGCTGGTTCTATTCTCAGCTGCTCCACTTCTGATCCAGCTCCCTGCTAATGCACATTTGCCAGGTAGCAGACGACGTCTTTCGTACGTGGGTCCCTGCCATCCACAGACTGTATTCCAGGTTGCTGGCTTTGGCCTGGCCTAACCCTGGCTGCTGTGGGCCTTTGAGGATTGAACCAGTGGATGGATGATCTATTGGTCTCTCTACCTTCCCAAAAAGAAAGGAAAGAAACTTAAAAAAAAAAAAAAAAAAAGAGATTAAAAATAACGACATGTGAGGCAGGTGTTGTGGCACAACAGGTTATGCTGCTGCTTGGGACACTTGCATCCCATATCACTGTGCTTGGTTTAATTCTCAGTACCGCCACTACCAGTGGAGCTTCTGCTAATGGGTACCCTGAAAGGCAGCAGGTCAGGACTCAAATACTTATGTTCCTGTCATCCACGTGGAACACCAGCATGGAGTTCTAGGCTCTTAGCTTCTGCTTGGCTACTGTAGGAATCTGGGGTATAAACCAGAAGACTTTCTCTGTTTCTGCCACTCTGTCTTTCAAAGTATACGAAACAAATTTTCTTAAAGATTTTTTTTTTTTAATTTATTTGAAAGAGTTATAGAGAGAAGAGGAGAGAGAGAGAGAGAGAGAGAGAGAGATTTTCATCTGCAGGTTCACTTTTCAAATGACCGCAATGGGGCTGGTGGTGGCCCAGGCTGAAGCCAGGAGCCTCCTGGTCTCCCACATGGGTGGCAAGGGCCCATAACACTCAGGACATCTTCCGCTGCTTTCCCAGGCACATTACAGGGAGTTGGATTGGAAGTGGAACAGCCAGGACACAAACCAGTGCCTGTACCTGTCTCTCCCTGTAACTCTGCCTTTCAAAAAGAGGGAAAAACCAGCGCCTATACCTGTCTCTCTCTGTAACTCTGGCTTTCAAATACAGGGAAAAAAACCTATTCTTAAGATTATCAATGGGGCAGTCACCCACATCTCATACTATAGTGCTGGTCAGAGTTCCCACTACTCAGCTTCCAATCCAACTCCCTGTTAATGTGCCTGGCAATCAGTGGATGATGGTTAAAGTACTTAGGCCCCTGTCACCCACACAGGAGACCCTGATGGAGTTCCCAGCTTCTGGCTTCAGGCTTGCCCAGCCTTTGTTGCTGCAGCCATTTGAAGAGTGAATAAACAGAGAGATGATCTATCTTTGATTTTCAAATGAAAAAATAGATCTTTAAAGAATTAATTGCAAAAAGTAATTTTAGGATGTGGTAGCAATTCCCAAACGTTCAAAGTATGGAAAGAAAACAGGTACCCTAGTTCAGAATCATAAATGGTTCAAGAGTCAGTTAATATGTAATTACTCTCCTATAATCACTACCTAGTACCTATTTGAGAGACAACTCTAAAGATACATTATTTTTCCAATAAAGTTAACACATAAGTTTTTATAAATTTTTTTAAAAGCTATGATGTACCACACAGTATCTGCAGAAAGTTTTCAGCTTTTGGAACTGATATTGAAAGTGAATCATGCTTGTGTGGTGCGTTCCCCTTAATTTCTTGGGGATTCTATTTAGACGTGATCCCCCAAAGAAACTGGATTTGGCCTCAGATTATGAACTTGGAGACAAATATCAATGGTAATAAACATAATCCATATAGAGTTTAATAAATTTGTTTATTCTAAAAACAAAACTTAAGTGTGCCAAAGAGCCTACAAGCCATTGCATTATTCCTATTGTACAAATAAGGAAACTCCAAATAAGCCTATCTTTAAAATGGTGCTGAGGTGCAAAGGCAAGGAGACAAGTGCCACTCCGAAGGAGCTTGCTGCTCTATGGCCCTCTTCTGGGCTCAAATCCTGGCTCTGTTATTTAATAAGATCTACAAGTACCTTGCCTTCCCCTATTTCCTTCTCTGTTAAACTCAATTATAAATTCTAGGGTGTAACTATAAGACACAATGTAAATAAGGCTCTTAGAACTTTATCTGAACATGAGAGTTAGCATGTACTGAGTGCCCATTAAGTATAATTAAATAACTGAATCTGAAAAAGGAGGACGTCCACAAGTCCAATATTATGAATACAAAAGAAACTAGAGTAAAAAAAATGACCAAAAAAAGAGAGTTTCTATAAAACCATTTGGGACAGTCTACTATTTCATTCTGATTTAAGAAGGAGGCAATGTACAATTAGCAGTTCTGTACTATATATTTATTTACAAGCCAAATGTCAAACTCTATAATTTTTTTTGACAGGCAGAGTTAGACAGTGAGAGAGACAGAGAGAAAGGTCTTCCTTCCATTGGTTCACCCCCACCCCCAAAATGGCCACTACGGCCAGCATGCTGTGCCGATCCGAAGCCAGGAGCCAGGTGCTTCTCCTGGTCTCCCATGCAGGTGCAGGGCCCAAGCACTTGGGCCATCCTCCACTGAACTCCCGGGCCACAGCAGAGAGTTGGACTGGAAGAGGAACAACCGGACAGAATCCGGCGCCCCATCTGGGACTAGAACCCGGGGTGCCAGCGCTGCAGGCAGAGGATTAGCCAAGTGAGCCGCGGCACTGGCCAAACTCTGTAATGTTTAAGAATTACTAAGAAAAGGGGCCGAAATAAGTATAAGTTTACTAACAGGATCCTATGGGCAGGGATGGGGGAAATTTAAGAGCATAAAGTTGGAATAAGAAAAGTTTATCAATTTCTGAGGCAAAAGAAAATTACAACTGGAAGCAAGTGAGAACATGCCTAGCTTATTTTATCTGTGATTAACAGATTATAAAAAGAGCAAGGAGAAATGAAAGTGACAATCAACAAGATCAAAAACAGACGTAAAGTCTACTTTGCTCATACTCTGATGATCAATTTATCACACAGCCAAAGTATTTCTAACATACAAAGCAACTGATTCCCTAATATATAAATCCTGTCTTAGTTAGTATAGCTTGTGTAATCCTTCAGAATACTATTTGGACTTAATGTTATTCTTCTTAAAGTCTCAAAGATTATAGACTACAGTCAGCAACATTTAGCCCACATGCCAAAAGTGGCTCACAGACCCAGTTTTAACATGTCTGCAAGCCGGCGCCGTGGCTCAATAGGCTAATCCTCCGCCTTATGGCGCCAGCACACCGGGTTCTAGTCCCGGTCGGGGCACCGGATTCTGTCCCGGTTGCCCCTCTTCCAGGCCAGCTCTCTGCTATGGCCCGGGAGTGCAGTGGAGGATAGCCCAAGTCTTTGGGCCCTGCACCCGCATGGGAGACCAGGAGAAGCACCTGGCTCCTGGCTTCGGATCAGCAAGATGCGCCGGCTGCAGCGCGCCGGCCACGGCGGCCATTGGAGGGTGAACCAACGGCAAAAAGGAAGACCTTTCTCTCTGTCTCTCCCTCTCTCTCTCTCCCTGTCCACTCTGCCTGTCAAAAAAAAAAAAAAAAAAAAAAAAAAAAGTCTGCAATCCCGCAGTTCACCAAAACTAGCCAGTAGGTGAGGGCAGGTCAGCTTATCACTAGCATTTTTAGTACATCCTCTTAAAGAGGTACTTTTTATCTACCCACAAATAAAGACAAAAGGAAAAAAAGTATTAAATAGTCCTGTGTTCCAAATTTTATAAGACTCTAACAATAATTTCAGCTTTTCTTAAATGGAACATGTTAAAAATTATTCCTTACAGAGATTTAACAACTCCACTTTTTAGGAACAGTTGATTATCAAAAGGAAAAAGCTACTCAGAGAGAATGATATGCAAATACAGCCCTCCCCCAAGGAAGAGAGAGCAGACTCCAGCCTGGTTAAGGATCAGTTGTTAAAGCGAAACACAAAGTAGATTATAGCAAGGTGCTCCCTAAGGACAGAAACAACTTTGGTAAATGACCTTTAGCCCATACAGACATAGCATAAGGCACTATACTTTCGCAATATTCATTTCAAAATGATGTTCTTGTCACTGCTATGAACTTCAAATAATAATGAGATCACAGAGGTTAATCTCTTTAACACAGCTTAAATTAGAAAGTCTGTCTGCTTTGCAGCAAAAAAAAAAAAAAAATTCAACATTGTAACAATCATGGATTGGTACAATCCTTTCCAAACCATGAGTATGTAACCTGCCATCAATCATGTTTCAACCTGCAGAAATCTTCAATAAAAAATATCACTAACTTTATGGTTAGACTCAGAGGAAAACAAGCCATGAGTTTTAACTCAAAAGTTAGGGAGAAAATGTAACATAATGTAAATAATGTACAATGTGACATTTTTAAGATCATGCATGCCACAAGAATTATGAGGGTACATCATAAAATCCATGGAAAACTGGAATCAAAAGGTAAGTTTACTTTGGTACAAAAATACTTTTTAAATCCTGGTGGGCGGGGCTGGCGCTATGGCATAGCAGCTAAAGCCACTGCTTCAGTGCCAGCATCCCATATAGGCTAACAGGATCCTATGGGCAGGGGATGAGGGAAATTTAACATAATCTGTATAGAGTTTAATAAATTTGTTTATTCTCATAACAAAACTCGGCTGCTGCACTTCTGATCCAGCTCTCTGCTATGGCCTGGGAAAGCAGAAGATGGCCCCAGTCCTTGGGCCCCTGAACCTACGTGGGAGACTAGCAAGAAGCTCTTGGCTCCTGGCTTCAGATCGGCCCAGCTTCGGCAATTGTGGCCATTTGGGGAGTGAACCCCTGGATGGAGGACCTCTCTCTCTGCCTCTCTGTAACTCTGTCATTTAGATAGATAGATAGATAGGAAGGAAGGAAGGAAGAAAGGAAGAAAGGAAGATGGATGGATGGATGGATAGATATGGATGGATGGATGAGAGGGAGGGAGGGAAGGAGGGAGGCAGGGAAGGAAAAGGAAGGAAATCCTGGTGGGTAGTGTGGCTTAACAGATTAAGTTGCCACTTGGGATGCTTGGGACACTTACATCCCATATTGGAGTTCCTGGGATCAAGTCTCACCTCCATTTCTGATCTAGCTTCTTGCTAATGTGCACGCTGGGGAGCAGAAGATGACTGCTCAAAGTTGTGGGTTCCTGCCACCCACATAGAAGACCCTAACAGAATTCCTGTCTCTTGTCTTTGGCCTGGCCTAGCTATAGCTCCAGTGGAAGGCATTTAGGGAGTGAACCAGCAGATGGAAGACCTCCATCTTTCAAATAAGTAAAAAATAAAATTAAATAAATTAAATGCATGCAGTTTCTTCCAAATGCATTTGCCATCAACTTTCTGAAGACCCTTCATATAATCAAAGTAAGAAAGTCTCAAAAATGTTTTTCAAATTATAAAACAAATAATATTTTTTAAAATATTTATTTATTTATTTGAAAGAGTTACAGAGAGAGGAGAGGCAGAGAGGTCTTCCATCCACTGGTTCACTCCCCAAATGGCCACAATAGCCTGTGCTGCACTGATCTGAAACCAGGAGCCAGGAGCTTCTTCCAGGTCTCCCACATGGATGCAGGTGCCCAAGGACTTGAGCCAGCGTCCACATGGGATGCAGACAGTGGCTTTACCCGCTATGCTACAGCGAGGGCCCACAAATCATATTTAGAATGCCATACTCTACATAGCCAGTGCCCCACATTTCTAGATTAGGATTTTCACCAGAAGCAGGTGCTGATGACTGCCTCTATATTATGCCAGATGTGCATAACCAACAGAAAGAAAAATATTAAAGTTATTGTTCACAAATCTAAGTCATTATTGTTTTTTAATTCAAATACCTAGGCCTTACTAGAAGATAAGAAGAATAAAACTTTTTTTCAAATAACCAATTTGGGGGGTTGGCATTGTGGCATAGCAGGTTAAGCTGCCACCTGTGATGCCAGCATCCCATTTGGGCACCAGACCAGGTCCCGGCTGCTCCATTTCCAATCCAGCTCCCTGACAATGTACCTGGGAAAGCAGTGGAGGATAGCCCAAGTACTTGGGCTCCTGCACCCACATATCAGACCTAGACGAAGTTCCAGGCTCCTGGCTTTGGCATGGCACAAACCCAACCATTGCAGCCATTTGGAGAATGAACCAGCGATGAAAGTTCTTACTCTCTCTCTCCTTCTTTGTGGACAATAAATAAATCTCTTAAAAGATAACCAATTTGTTATTCTAATATCAGCTAAGTTTGAGATCTGACACAGGTTTACACCACTATATTTTGGTATCACTACATATCATCTCTTATTCCCTTGCAACTTAAATATGACTCCCTCAGATCCCATAAATAAAAACTGCCACACATATCCCTAAGATTCAGCTATTTCAATTCTAGGAACCTTCTAGGAATCAAAGCTGAAGTAATACTTGTACTAGTATGCCAGAATGTATATAATCAAAATGCTCCCTGCAATATGACCAAGGAGAGAAAGGGAAATAATCCAAATGTTCTCAGTAGGGGAATGGTTATTAATAAGTACACTTTATCAATTCCAGGGTATACTTACAGGTCCTCAAAAGCAAAGAGGTAAATGTATATATACTAAACAGATATCCAAGGACAGAACACTATCAACTCCTCTAAAAAATGTCTGAAGGCCTATTTCACAAGTGCCAATATTCTCTTTTTGGGGGGAGGTTAGGAGAGTGGGGGCGGCATTGTGGCGTGGCAGATTAAGCCACGGACTGCAATGCCGGCATCCCATATGGATATGCCAGGCCAAAACCAGGAGCCTGGAGCTTTTTCTGGGTCTGCACATAGGTACAGAAATAAACTTTATAAATAATAATCTTTGTCAAGATGGAGCTTATGCTTAACTAGGAAGACAAAACAACTGGCCATGAGGTAAATGTCATGAAGGACAGCTGAAAAATAGGCAGTAGAGAATAAAGGAAAGAGGACATAAAATGGTCCTTTGGGTTCAGTCAAAGTAAGTTTTTTGAAGGGATATGTTAAGCTGAAACACAAAGGTTAGAAAAGGAAAAAACTACCTGTTTAAGAAAAATGGCTGGAAAAATACAATGCTTGTGCCCCTGCACCAATATGGGAGACCAGGAAAAAACTCCTGGCTTCAGGACAGTCCAACTCCAGCCACTGCGGGCATTTGGCATTTGGTGATTGAACCAGCAGATGGAAGATCTTTCTGTTTCTGTGTGTAACTCTTTTAATTAATAAGTAAATCTTTAATAATAATAAATAAAAAGCTAACCCAAAGTAAAACACTCCAAGAGGAAAAAGATAATCTACATATTAAATTCTAACAGACATCAACAAAATACAGGCATTGATAGAACATGAACACGAGGTATCATCAGTGTTAAGGAACTGTCTATCATCATCTGAGAGGCAGAGAGACAGCAAAGAGAGCACTTCTCAAGTGCCAAAAATGGCTATGGCTGGACCAGGCCTGAGCCAGACAGAAGACGGGTTTTAAGAACTCAATCCAAGTCTCTACCGTGGGTGGCAGGAACCCAATTTCTTCACCATCACAGCTGCCTCTTAGAGCCCTCTGAATCAGCAAGAAGGTCAATTGGGAGCAGTCACCACATGTACCCAAGCACAGTCATATGATGTAATTGTCCTAGGCCCTAACCTGGGACTTAACCCCTGGGTCAAATGCCAGACCAAGAACAGTCTCTTTTGGGGGCCATCACAGTGGCACAGCCAATTAAGCTGCCACCTGCAAAGTTAGCATCCCATGAGTGGAGGTTCAAGTCTCAGCTGGTCCACTTCCAATCCTCTCTGGTAATGGGCCTGGGAAAATATCAGAAGATGGCCCAAGTGCCTATGCCCCTGCCACCCACACGGGAAACCCAAATGGATTTCCAGGCTCTCGGCTTTGGCCTAGTCCTAGCCACTGTAGGCATTTGAGCAGTAAACCAGCAGCTGAAAAATCTGTCACTCCCTGCTAACTCTGCCTTTCAAATAAATAAATCTTTTTTTAAAAAAATCAGAAATTGGCCGGTGCTGCAGCTCACTAGGCTAATCCTCCACCTGCAGCGCTGGCACCCCAGGTTCTAGTCCTGGTTGGGGCGCCGGATTCTGTCCCAGTTGCTCCTCTTCCAGTCCAGCTCTCTGCGGTGGCCCGGGAGTTCAGTGGAGGATGGCCCAAGTGCTTGGGCCCTGCACCCGCATGGGAGACCAGGAGGAAGGACCTGGCTCCTGGCTTCGGATTGGCGCAGCGCGCCAGCCGCAACTCAACAGTCCTCATGGCCACTTGGGGGGGGGGGCGGGTTGAACCAACAGAAAAAGGGAGACCTTTCTAACTCTGCCTGTCGAAAAAAAAAAAAAAACCAGAAATGAAAAAATTAAGCTTTTGCATATAAAGCAAATCATCCTTGACCTAAATATGTCAACCTATACTTCATTAATTCATCGTTTAAGTCATTATCTTCCAATTCTAATTCAGTATAAGGTTACCAAAGAAAAGAATGCCTTTCAGAGATGAGGTAACAAAAGGAAACAACTCCTGTACCCTACCCATTTGATAAATAGCCACAGTGATTTGTATTTTCCCATGATCCTGTTTTCAGAGATCCTGAACATAGAAGTATTGATTCCTCTTATAAGAAGTTATGCACAAATCTTATGATAAGAGGTGCAACCACCTAACAAGCAGTGAACTTCTTAAGACAGACAATTAAATCTTTCAACCAACTCTTAATATCCCATGCTGGTAAAATTCTAAACATCTCCAGTCACACTTCATATGTTCTCTAAATCTTAGGTGCCTTAACCACGGCACTTAAAGTGATGTATAAAATTCAGCTACCCAGGTGAACAGATTAGCAAATGCCTTTTCCCCAAACCAAGCACAGAATCCTTTTTGTATGTTTATGTTAGTGGATACAGAGGTAATAATGATGAGCTACAAAGGGGTCTCCAGCGCACCAAAATAGATAAGGACCAATGGTTCTCAAGTTTGCTAATTTAAAACAAAATTTCTCAGCTGAATAACTTATATCTAATGATTTCATATTTAAAATGTAAAGTCATATTCATATTCAACACAATAAGGCTAAAGCTACCATTCAAATGAGTACAAACATTGAAGAAAAAAAAATTTTTAAAGCAAGATTAGAGTCAAAGACCTCCAGCCAGAGCAGCATGGAGGTGGGCTTCCAAGAGAAGAAAAAACCCCAGAAGAAAATCTGTAAAACTTGTTACACAAATCCAATTCCCTTCCTGAACTTTCCACATTAATTTCACACTATTGTCTCTCATCAACAGTTGACTAGGAAATTTTTCAAAGCACGTAAAAGCTGAAAACGCTCAACACCCATAATGTCACCACACAGTTTCTACGGTACAGTTGTTTACATTCATTAGTATATACAAATCCATAGCTGCTCATTTATTTACCTTTTTGTTGGCAGCGCAGCTGGCTGTCCAGCCATTATTCGATTTTTAAATGCACTTCAAAAAAAGTTGCAGGCATCAAAACATTTTGTATCATAAATGTTTAAATTTTGTTTCATGTTTTCAGTTAAATTTAGATACAGTCAAATGCAAAATCTTAAGTATAAAATTCAGTGGGGGGGGGGGGCATTTGGGGCAGTAGTTAGAAGCTGTAGCTCAGGATGCCCTCATTCCATGTTTAAGTGCCTCATTTGCTTCCAAGCCAAAACCCTGCCTGACTGCCTACCTAGGAAGTAGGCTCAAGTACTTGGGTTCCCACCACCCATGTAGTGGTCCCAAATAGTTATAGCTCCTGGCTTTGGATGGGCCCAGCCCTGGCTGTTGTAGGCATTTGGGGAATAATCCAGTGGATGGGAGATCCTCTCCATGTGTCTGTCTCCCAAATAAAAAACAAATTTTTAATGTTTAAAAATTCACTGAGTTGTGATCCAAAACCCAAATCCTATCAGGTACCTATCACTGCATTTCTCCTCCCAGTGCTGCAACTGCTATTCTCATTTTCTTCACCTGATTAGTTTTGCCTATTCTAGAATTTACATAAATATGTACATAAATACCTTTATGTACATACTTTGTATTATCTTCTACTCTTTTGCATTTTTTACAGGACTTCCCCACATCCCACAATGAAAACTGCCAGTCGTATCCTTAGAATCCAGCTTCCTGCAGTCAAATACCCCAAAATTACGCCACGTGGCTGAGGGTATTGTTTATACTCTCACTTATGAATAGTACTGCACTGTATAAAAGAACTTGAAAAAGTTGATGGAAAACATAATTAAGCTATATTTCAGTGCAAAAAATCTGAAATCCACACCTAACTTGATAACATGTATTTTCTGTAAGCATTTTAAAAAATGTATTTACTTGACCTCTCTCTGCCTCTCCTCTCTGTAACTCTTTCAAATAAATCAAATCATTTTTTTTTCTTAAAAAAAAAATTTATTTATCTGAAATACAGTTACAGAAAAGGGAGACACAGAGATCTTCCCCTTGCTAGTTCATCCCCAAATAAACGCAAAGCCCAGGGCCAGGTTGAAGCAAAGAGCTTCATCCAGGTCTCCCTCATGGATGCTAAGAGTCCACACACTTGGGTCATCTTCTGCTACTTTCCCAGCAACATTAGCAGGGAGCTGGATCATAAGTGGAACAGTCAGGGCTCCAACCTGCTGCGTCACAATGCTGTCCCCACTGTGAACTTTCTTAAGGCCCCTCCTCTCATGCATGGATTTTTATTACTACACCAAAATAATTTTATTTCATAATTCCATTTTCCCACAAACTTTCTGAAGTACTCTTGTATGTATCGTATTGTTTCTCCACTCTTCTGCTGATGGTCACAGAGGCTGTTTCTAAGTTATGATCATTAAATCTAAAGCTGCTACAAATACTCTTCCCTTGAATAACATGAACTGTGTAATTTATATTATAAAGTAACTTTTCAAGCACCAGTCCTATTTTACAGTACTACCAACAAGTATGTAAGTTCCAGTTGCTCCATATCCTCATCGACAGTTGGTACTACCAGTCTTTTAAATGTTAGCCATTATGATGAGTATCTGGTGATATCTTATTGGTATTCTAACACATATTTCCCTAAGGACTAACTAATGCTTACTTTATTAGCTTTCCCCATCCTACCTTCCAAACTCAAAAAAAGAACCTGATTTCAAACCTTTTTTAAGTCTTCATGAACTGAAAAAATAAGGTGGGGGGAGGGGCACAGAACACAGATACACCTTCAAGATTGTGATAAGAAATACCATACTCAATTGCATCAAGGGGCACACAGGGAGACAACAATGGAGATTGGGGTGAAGAGGGGGAGCGAGAAAAAAATCTATACCTCAAGATGAAGAAATAATTTCATATTAGGTGATCCAAGAAATTTCAAGGTAAAAAATTTAGTTTTTTAAAAGTACATTCTCCCCTCACAAACAAACCACCACCCACTCAAATTTACTTTGTTTATTTAAGAGTGTGATGTATCTTCATGCTCTGGTTCACTGAACCAAATGCCCACAGCAGCAGAGCGGGGCCTAGCCAAAGCCAGTAGTCACCACCTCTTTGGGTCTCCGACATAGGTGGAAAGGACCCAAGCAAGTCCTTGAGCCATCATCTGCTGCCCCAGGATGCCATTAACAGGAAAGCTGGATGGAATCGGAGGAAAGGCAGGACTCAAACCCCTACAACTCCCATGTGGGATGCAGGCATCTTAAACATAACTTCCTGTGACACATCTGCCTCCAAGCCAAGGAAACTTCAAATCTTTCTTAATGCAACACTGCTCAGTATTTATATGCCTCAGAATCACCTGGGGATCTTGTTAAAATTTAGATTCTTGGTAAAATACATAGAGGACGTCAAAGGTGCTGTGTTTCTAACAAGCTCTCCAGCCAGGGCAAGGACCACACTGCACCGTGCAGCAAGGTTTCAGGGCCAACAAAGCACTGGACAGAGGACAAGCAAATTTTCTCAAAGGAAAAGTACCTTTATTCCAGATCTCAGAGAAACACTACAAATAATCTAAAAACAATGAATAGGGCAAAGATGACACACAAGACAAACTTGCAAATAGCAGAAACAGAGTCACAAAGATTTCAGAAATTAGAATTATCTGATCTTAAATGCTTGCTAAGTCTAAAGATATAAAGGATAAACAAAAAAAAAGCAACATTAAAGAAATTAGAAAACCTATTAAAAGGGACATGGATTTTAAACTGAACCAATAAGAAAAACAAAACTCAATATACAAGTCTGGCAGTATGTCTGACAATGAAATAAGTTATCAAGGTGGAAGAGAAAAAATATTCAAAATACAGCACAGAAAGGACAAAAGATTAAAAATTAGAAGATAGGCAGAGTACCAAGTGAGATCTAACATGTTTATTCAGACATGGCAAAGGAATAACTAAATAGTGGCTGAGAATTTTCTAGAACTGAAGAAAGATACCAATCCTGAGATTCAAGGGGCCCAAATGATTCCAAACAGGATAATTAGAGACATTTACAATTAAGTCATAATGAAACTACTAAATATCAAAGAAAAAAATGGGGAATTACAACTTTTGGACAGACTAACAGCTCACTCACACAACAATGGAAGTCACAAGGCAGGAGAATTACATTTTCTGGCTGATACTAAAACTAAATGGCAGCAAAGAATTCTACTTCAAGCAAAATTATCTTTTATGAAGGAACTTTTGGTCAGACTGAGTTTTTCCACCAAAAAAGAAAGCAAATCCAGAATATGAAAATAAAATCTGGGGCCGGCTCCGTGGCGCAGTAGGTTAATCCTCTGCCTGCAGTGCTGGCATCCCATATGGGCGCCGGTTCTAGTCCTGGCTGCCCCTCTTCCAATCCAGCTCTGCTTTGAACTGGGAAAACAGCAGAAGATGGCCCAACTCCTTGGGCCCCTGCACCCATGTGCAAGACAGGGAAGAAGCTCCAGGCTCCTGGCTTCGGATCAGTGCAGTTCTGGCCACTGCGGCCATCTGGGGAGTGAACCAACAGATGGAAGACCCCTCTCTCAGTCTCTCCCTCTAATTGTAACTCTACCTCTCAAAAAATCGTAAAAAAAAAAAAAAAAAAAAATCCAGAGATCAAAGAAAAAACAAAGGTAAAACAGATCAATGCAAGTGAACATTAACTCTACAAAATTACCTTATCTGGTAAGATTTTATTAAATTGATCACAGTAAAATGACAGCTTTTATAGTCCAGAGGAGCTAAGTAAACTTAATTACTATTCTAAGGTCTTTGTATTTTCTACAAGATACTGATTAATCACCCACCTTCTTAGACATCCTGTCTACTAAAACATGCACATGAAGACTAGAATCAAATCTTAATTAAATATAACAAAGTAGGGACCAGCACTATGGCACAGGAGGTAAAGTTTCTTTATGCAATGCCAGCATCCCACATGGGTGCCAGTTCGAGTATCAGCTGCTCCACTTCTGATCAGCTCTCTGCTATGGCCAAGGAAAGCAGTAGAGGATAGTCCAAGTCCTTGGGCCCCTGCACCCGAGTGGGAGACCTGAAGAAGCTTCTGGCTCCTGCATTCGGACAGGCCTTGCTCCAGCCATTGTGACCATTTAGGGAGTGAACCAACAGATGGAAGACCTCTCTCTCTGCCTCTGCCTCTCTGTAACTCTGCCTTTCAAATAAATAAACAAATCTTTAAAAAATAAATAAGTAAATTTAACAAAGTCATATAAACAAAATAAATTAGAAAATAAGATGGGCCGGCACCGCAGCTCACTAGGCTAACCCTCTGCCTGCGGCGCCGGCACCCTGGGTTCTAGTCCCAGTTGGGGCAGTGAATTCTGTCCTGGTTGCTCCTCTTCCAGTCCAGCTCTCTGCTGTGGCCTGGGAAGGCAGTGGAGGATGGCCCAAGTGCTTGGGCCCTGCACCCGCATGGGAGACCAGGAGGAAGGACCTGGCTCCTGGCTTCGGATTGGCGCAGCGCGCCAGCCACAGCATGCCGGCCATAGTGGTCATTTGGGGGGTGAACCAATGGAAAAGGAAGACCTTTCTCTAACTCTGCCTGTCAAAAAAATAATAAGATGGTAAAACATCATCTGTAGTTAAGATTATTTGACTGGACTTTAAATATTCCAACCTCAAGGAAATCTAAAAATACAGAAAAAAGTATCATATAGACACTAAATAAAAGTACCCAAAAAAAGGTAAGACTTCACAACTTTTAAAAATCAGCATAGTTTGAGGCCAGTATTGTGGTGCACCGGGTTAAGGGATGACAGTTTGATGCCCAACTACTCCATTTCTGATCCAAGATGGAAGCAGAAGATGGCCCAAACATCTGGGCCCCTGACACATACATGAGAGACCAGGATGGAGTACTTGGCTTCTGGCACTGGCCTGGCCCAGATCTGGCTATGCAGCCATGTAGGGAGTGAACCAATGAATCGGAGGTATCTCTCTCTGCCTCTCCTCCTGCTACATTGCCTTTCAAATACAAAACACTTTAAATAAAAAAAAAAAACAATTTTTTATATTATAATGATGGAAACATATCATAAATTTGTCCAATTCTACTGAATGTTTAAGAGTGAATCTTAATATAAACAACAGATTCCAGGTAATAATGTGTGCATATACCACTGTTCATCAATTGTAACAAGCATACTTGTCTGGTGGTAAGGGATGTCCTTAACAAGAGAGGCTATGCATGCATGGATGCATAGTGGGTAAAGCAGCCACCTGCAATACTGGCATGCCATATGGGAGTGGCACCTCTTTGAGTCCAGGCTGCTCCAATTCCAATCCAGCTCCCTGCTAATGCACCTGGGAAGGCAGCAGAGTGGCCCAAGTACTTTGGGCCCTGAAACCCACATGGGAGACATGGAGGATGCTCCTGGTTTCGACCTGGCCCAGCCTCAGCCATATGGCCATCTGGAGAGTGAACCAGTCGATAGATTTTCTCTTTCTCTCTCTGTCCGTTACCCTTTCAAATAATAGATAATCTAAAAAAAAAAAAAAAAAAAAAAAGGCAGATGTGGTGGTGCAGCAAGTTAGGCTGCCACTTGAGAGTCCCACTCCCATATCAGAGTGCTGAACTGAGTCCTGGCTCCTCCACATTTTTTTAAGTTTTTTTTTTTTTTTTTTTTTTTAAATTCGAGAGGTAGAATTACAGATAGTGAGAGGAAGAGACAAAGAGAAAGGTCTTCCATCCGCTGGTTCACTCTCCAAATGGCTGCAATGGCCAGAGCTGCGGCAATCCGAAGCCAGGAGCCTGGAGCTTCTTCAAGGTCTCCCATGCAGGGTGCAGGGGCCCAAGGACTTGGGCCATCTTCTCCTGCTTTCCCAGGCCATAGCTGAGAGCTGGATGGGAAGAGGAACAGCAGGGACTAGAACCGGTGCCCATATGGGATGCCAGCACCACAAGCGGAGGATTAACCTACTGCACCACGGTCCGGGCTCCTGGCTCCTCCACTTCTAATGCAGCTTCCTGCTAATGTGCAAAGGCAGCAAATAATAGTTCATGCCCTCGGGTCCCTGTCACTCACATGGGAAAGCTGGATGGAGTTCCAGACTCCTGGCTTCAGCCTGGTCTAGCCCTGCTTATCGTGGCATTTGAAAATTGAACCAGATAACGAAGGTATCTCTGTCTCCCTCTCTTCCTGCTGTCACTCTGCCTTCCGAATAAATAATTTTAAAGAGTCATTATTCAGGGGGCCAGCACTGCGGTGTAGTAAGCTAAGCTTTCACCTGCAGTGCTGGCATCCAGTTGTGTCCCAGGCTGCTCCTCTTCCTATCCAGCTCTCTGCTATGCAGTAGGAGATGGCCCTAGTCCTTGGGCCCCTGCACAGGCATGGGAGACTCAGAAGAAGCTCCTGGCTCCTGCCTTCGGATAGGCCCATCTCCAGCCGTTGCAGTCATTTGGGGAGTGAACCAGTGAATGAAGACCTCTATCTTTCCCTGTATCTGTAACTCTACCTCTAAAATAAATTAAAATCTTCAAAAACAAACAAAAAAAGGCATTACTTGGGACTAAAAACAAAAGAACTTGCAACAATTAAGGTGCAGTTCAGGAAGATAACAATTCTTTATCTATATACCAACCCTTAAACTATTTTTAAAAATAGTTCTGGAAGAATTTAAAACAATTCTCTCAGGGCCAGCACTGTTGTGCAGTGAGTTAAGCCACTGTTCGCAGTTCCGGCATCCTGTACGGGCACCAGTTTAAGTTCCGCATGTTCCACTTCTGATCCAGCTCCCTGCTATGCACCTGGGAAAGCAGTGGAGGATGGCACAAGTGCTTGGGTCCCTGCTCCCACATGGAAAACCCAGATGAAGCTCCTGGATCCTGGCCAACCCAGCCCTGGCTGTTGGGGCTATTTAGGGAACAAACCAGTGGATGGATGATTCTGTCTCTCCCTCTCTCTTTCAAATATATAAATCTTTTTTAAAAAAAGAAACAATTCTCTCATTAGCTAATGTAACAAGACAAAAAGGGTGTATATAAAATTATCCAAGTTTTGCAAAACCCTCACCTTAAATTTCTCAACGTTTCTACAAATTACAGCTCTGAAGAGCTCACAGCATTTTTGCAAACTTAAGACATTACATGTTACAGCAAGTAGGCACATTATATTAGAAAACCATGTTTCATCTGCCTCTACCTACTACTTTGTCACATTCCTATAGAACCTGCTGCATTCTACAGAATTCCCCTTCCCATATATCAAAAACAGCCCAAGTTAACTAGGGTTCGCTGACTCCAGAAAAGGACCTACGATGGACCAGAGCCCTTCTCCAATATTCTTTAAGTATCTAGACTGTAAAATGTAAAGTTTGACTTTATATGTAACAGTCACACTAGAACACAGTCTTCAAAAAGAGAAATAAAGCAAACACACAGACAATAGATACAGCACATCTGAATTAACTGTTATGCCCTCCCCCAAACAGTTCACTGTTCCCAAACCCTGCTGCCTAATTCCAATCCTTAAAGATTTCATTAGATACACATGCATAAGCAATCTCAGGTCACAGCTCAATGGAACCCAGCTTCCAATTAATGTTTGAACTTTTTAAGTCCTATTTTACTCTTCTCTTCAAATTTAGATGGATTCTCTTGTAAATCTGACTCATTCATAGAGACTCAATGTTTCCCCTAATAACAAAGACAAGACTATGAAACCACAGTGTACAGACTTATGACGTGTCTCTCTTTAACCCTAACAGCCCCAGAATTACAGTAAGTACAAGCATTACTCATATTTGACAGAAAGAAAAAAAAAAAGCTCAAAGGTAATTCATCTAAAGTCAAGTAGCAAGGCTTAAAATTTTATTAGAATTCTGGTCTCCTGACTCTTTAGGCCAATATTCTTATACACCGACCTTTAAAAGGATTGTTAATACAATCCGGTGAGGATAGAGTTTCCTTTTGGAGTGATAAAAATGTTCTGAAGGATAAATTCATATCCATCGAACTTTAGTTTACAACTTTCCATTGGTATGATGCTATATATAGCCAAGAAAAAATTAACATTTTTGTGATAACATACAGTATCATGAAAATGGAATTCTCTAAAATTATACTAAAAATCATTGTTGAATACATTAAAGTCAGTAGCAAATATTCAAAAGTATTAATATCTTTTTTCCTCATTCATTTAAAGACATTAAAAAACAAAACAAGAAAAAGACTGAAGAGAAGCACAGAACTTCTGTTATCAATATTTCTCAGCCACAAAGATAGGAAAAAAAAAAAAAAAAAAGCTAAAACAGCAAAGAGAAGCAGAAACAGAAGGTACTACCACATCTCCAAAATGTAAAAATGAGACAGTTAAGTTTCTCCTGACAGGGGAAAAAAAAAGGATCACAAAGACCAGCCAGAAGGTACTGGTACTACGCAGAGACATTAGCTACCCCAGCCTCCTCTAAATTGGACTCAGAGTGAGTGGGGCAGACAGTGGTGATGTCAGATGTCAGACCCTATGGTAGTATGTATGCAAGGCTTAGAAGAACTCTGGGATGCCCAGACCAATGAAGACCAAACTGTAAACAAATCAGGCAAGTAAAAGGTGACGGACTAGCAGCCCAAGTCCTAAGAGAGACAACGGAACTCCCAGAGGTGGAAAAGTCAAGTTTCTTAGGACACAAAGGCATTTCCTTAGAAGAGAATATGCTCTGCAATGGGAAGCAACAGGTGTGCGCTACACAGAGAATTTCACAGTCTTACGGACATGAATAAACCAACAGCAAATAGTTGGTGATGGGGTCTGAGAGGAAAGCCTGAAAATACCAAAGACAACCCAAATACATAATCCACACCTATTATGATCTCACATAGAAATTGTGTACCAAACACACAAAGTGCTAACAGGCTTTTTAAGATAATATATTAAATACAAACTCCTAAATAACAAGTGGATCAAAATCCCTAAGAACCAATATAAATTACCTTTAACTCTTGGTTGGAACTTCTATAAGCTTGAAAGATCAAAAGAGAACTGATAAATTGCTCTCCAAGGAGTACGGCCCCCACTCTGAGCTTGGTTCTGAGTGAATATGGCATCTTCCAAGAGCAACTTCCTATCCAGCCTACAGTGACTCTGTCACAGTCAACAAGAAGTAGATTTTCCAGGTAGCAGGATGTTTAAAGTCAAATTAGCAGGAAGCAGAAGTCCAAATGTAGATTCCATTTGTACATCCATACTTTTTTTAATAGGTAAGATTTTAACTAAAGAGACATCACAACAGAAAAATTAATTCTAAAACTTAACCTAAAATTTAATACAACCCAATGGATATAGGGTTTCTTTTGGGGGGTGATAAAAATGTTCTGGAATTAGATAGCGGTGATGTGATGGCACAGCTCTGTGAATTTATTAACACTACATACTTTAAATGGGTCACCTGTGTTACATGTGAATTTTATCTGAATAAATTTTTTTTCTACTTTTCTCTGAAGACATTTTCTGCCTTCAGACACAGTGCATAAAAGGGAAATCCTTATATCTGTTGCTTTTGAACCTTCAACTATGACCACTAGGCTCTTCCCTCAAGCACTGGGAGGTACTACAAACCAACAGACATTTTAAAGACAAGCATCACCTTCTCAGCCTAAGAAAAACTACAAAATACAGTTATTACTACAGTTAACCAAGCCTCATTGATGATCTGATTCCTTCCAGCTACACAACATCTTCCGTTCTCTAATAAAAGAATGATGTTTTTGTTGGGACTCAGAGTGTGATACCTTGGTAAGCTGAGTGCTTTTCAACTAAAGGAGACAACCAAGGTCTCTCTCTGCCTTCTTGTCTGTTGTCCTTCTTTGTACCTCAAAGCATGGTCGGGAGGGGCGGTACACTTTCTCTGAATTGATCCTTAACTGACAAAGCAGTTCCTACAGCGAAGTAGAATTGTCATAAACTGCCCCTTGGAATCCGATCAACCAGAAAAGACAGATCACAAGAGACTAAAGCTAAATGTCACCCATTTTTCCCAGAGACCTACCTCATCTTTGGAGGACTGCCACCTGAGAGACTGAGAGACTGCATCTGCGTTTTTAAGACAACATTTGTTTGCCATGTGTTTCCTCCCCTCACCCTCCCATAACCTGTCACCACCTCTCTCTCAGAAATCCCAGGCCCCTATTCTTTTCTGTAGCTTAAGACACTATATAAACCTCAACCATCTGGTCTTTCTTCTACTCGTATTCTGTGTGGCTCCTGTGCAAATGCATGTAATAAATATGTATGTCTTTTCCCCTGATAATCCATTGTCTCCTATCCGTATATTTCAAACAAATACTGAAGCCTCAGAGGATGAAAGGGAAATACACTTCACCCCCTCACAACTTCTCAGTCCTTACATGAGTTAAAGTCAATAGTTGTTTATTTCCTACGCTGACACTAAATAGAAAAATGAGAACTAGAAACACTTTACTGTTACACTCCACAATAACAAATGACCGAAGTACTTACATTTTAACTTTCATTTTCCTAAAAAAAAAAAAAACAAACAAACCATAATTTAGTGCAACACCTGTTTCAGAAGAACTTCTAGGACGCTAAACTCTGATCCAAAAGTACTACTCATTAAGCTATTAACAAAAACTAGATTCAAATAACTGAAATCTGAATGACAGATATTCAAGACATACATGTGAATCAGAAAAAAAGTACTCAACAGATATTTAAAGGTACTCATGTGTCTCATAAGTCAGAAATACTGCTTCAGGAAAACTTTAAAATGAAATGTGGTTAATTGATGTGTTAAAATTCCAATTAAAAAAATCAAGTCCCTGCTACTCCATTTCTGATCCAGCTCCCAGCTAATGCACATAGGAAAGCAATGCAGGATGGCACAACTACCTGGGCCCCTGGCACCAATGTTGGAGATTTGGATGAAGCTTCTGGCTTCAGCTTGGCCCAGCACTGGCTGTTGCAGCCATTTTGGAAGTGAACCAGCAGATGGAAGTTCTCTTCCTCTCTGTCTCTCCCCTTTTCTCTCTGTAACTCACATAAATAAATAAATCCTAAAAAAAAATTAAAAATCACAAATTTTTAAAAAAGGTAAGCCAGGAGTGGTGTTGTGGCCTAGCAGGTAAAGCTACCACCTATGACACCAGCATCCCACAGGGGCACCATTTGAGTCTTGGCTGCTCCACTTCTGATCCAGCTCCCTACTAACGTCCTGGGACTAGCAGCAACAGATAGCCCAAGTGCTTGGGCCCTTGCCAGCCACATGGGAGGCCTGGATGAAGCTCCTGGCTTCAGCCTAGCCCAGCCCCAGCTGTTGTGGCCATCTGAGAAGTACACCCCCAAATGGAAGATCTGTCTCCCTCTCTCCCTAAAACTCTTTCAAATAAAAAAAAAATTTTTAAAAAGCTGAAAAAGTAGGGTGTGGCACTTAGTGCCTAAACATGCTTCTGCCTGCAGTGCCAGCATCCCATATGGGCACTGGCTCAAGTCTCGGTTGCTCCACCGAGCTCCCTGCTAATGTGCCTGGGGAAGCAGAAGATGGCCCAAGTGCTTGAGACCCTGCACCCACACAGGAGACCTGGAAGAAGCTCCTGGCTTCAGCCTTGTCCAGCCCCAGCCCTTATTTGGGTACTGAATCAGCAGATGGGAGATCTTTCTAACTCTGCTGAACAAATAAGTAAATCTTAAAAAAACAACAGTACCATTCATCCAACACACTCTAAAAATTCAACAAGTACATACTGACTGTTAAAGAGCTACAAGAAAAACAATGCTCAGTCACTGTATTCACCTTTTTTCAACAAAATTTTCATAAATTTCTTAAAAAACTTTTTTCAGTAGTTTAAAATTTAAAAGAGAATATAGAGAGGAAGTTGTTGTCATAGTGCAGTTAAACCACCACTTGCAACTGAGGTTGCTGCTGCTCTGCTTCTGATCCAGCTTCCCGTTAATACACCTGGAAGAGCAATGGAAAATGGCCCCAGCATGGGGTCCCTGCCACTCATGTGGGAGACCAGGAAGGAGTTCCTGGCTCCTGGTTTTAGCCTGGCCCAGACCTGGTTGTGGTGACCATGTCTGTCCTTCTCTGTCACTCTTTCTTTCTTTTCTTTTTTTTTTTTTTTTTTTTTTTTTTGACAGGCAGAGTGGATAGTAAGAGAGAGAGAGAGACAGACAGACAGACAGAAAGGTCTTCCTTTGCCGTTGGTTCACCCTCCAATGGCCGCCGCGCTGCGGCCGGCACACCGCGCTGATCCAAAGCCAGGAGCCAGGTGCTTCTCCTGGTCTCCCATGGGGTGCAGGGCCCAAGCACTTGGGCCATCCTCCACTGCACTTCCGGGCCATAGCAGAGAGCTGGCCTGGAAGAGGGGCAACTGGGACAGAATCCGGTGCCCCGATTGGGACTAGAACCCGGTGTGCTGGCGCCGCTAGGTGGAGGATTAGCCTGTTGAGCCACGGCACCGGCCTTGTCACTCTGCTTTTTGAATAAATCTTTCTAAAAAACTAAAAAGGAAAATTAATATATCCTCCAATAAAAAAAAATTGACCTTGAAACTAGGTAAAGGGAAATATGGGATATTCTCCATACTAGGTTTACAACATTTTTAATGCTTAAGATATCAAAATAAAAGACACAGAAAAACAATCCACATCACACCACTAACATTGAACTTAATACTCGAAAAAGTAGTCAAGGAGACTATAATTAACAGTGATAAAATATTTGAACTTGGATCAAATATAGACCTGACCCCCAAAAACACTCTTAAAAACACAACATTAGTCTAGATCAGAGGATTTTTTTCTTTCAAACTTTAAGTTTCATTTTAATTATCTATTAAATCTAACTCAATACCTAAATTATAACATCTTAAAAATAATAAATTCATGCTTTGTCAAGTGAGATTTGACATATTTGTATCAACTGTGAAAATAAGGCATCATTTAAAATAACTATTAGAATAAAAGCTATTATTAAATTTTCTAAGATCCAATGTCCTAATCACAATTTTAAAACTTTGATCACTCAACCATGAACCAAGTACAGTACTAAAGACTTTACCTTTTCATTAAGAAGTGAAAGGAATTCTGAGTATGACCTATTATTTACACATTAAGTGACTTGCTCAAGCTCAAAACAACTCGGAAACCAACCAAGATTATCTTGATACAGAGTCCACCAATATCCAATGACCTCCTTTCAACCCAAAAATTCTAGCACTCGAATAATTAAAAGATAATATTAGAGAAATCCATTTTCTGAAACTTGTTTTTTTTTAGATGTATAGGAAGGAAAAATAAAAATGTTTCCTCTTAAAAAGAATGGTTACTAGCAACGATAGCTAAAATATTCAAGCACTCAGACTCTACAAAGCACTGTTCTCAGTTTTACATCTATTAACTAATTCAATCTTCAGAATAATTCTAGGACACAGGTACAATCAATATTACCATTTTACAGATGGAGAAACTGAAGGCCCCAAAAATGACTTACCCAAGGTTACAGAGCTAGCAGAACTGCAGCCAGGACTGATACTGAATCCTAGTCTTTGCTCATAACCCCTATATTAAACTCTTTAAACATCACATTTTCCCCTATCCCCTAGAAACTCTGCTAACCTTTGTAAAGCACCAAGGGCCAGGCACTGAGCCAAGGGAAGAAGGACTCAACAGACAGCTGCTGTTGATATTCATTATTCACAGAGACTTCGCTTATTATTCTTTCCCATTAAATTTCACACACACACACTGGATGGACCTAGATCATTACTAGGCTATATTATACATATTTTATAGTAAAGACACATCAGAAAGCTAACAAGGAATCTAAATTTAGAACTCAGTGTGGACAAGAACATATGAATGCAGACAGTAACAACTATCCTGAGAAACACCTTCACAATACTTTTTACCATATTCTCTATCCAGTCAGCACCTGAGTAATGTCTCAGAATTCAGCTTGTTTTTCTGTTAATTTTGTCCAGATTTACTACTCTTCCTAAGACTGTAAACTCAAACCAATGACCTTATTTTACATATCATTATCATTCCGGAATCTGGGTCTAGAAATGAAATTAAAAAGTACTCAAAATATTTATGATACATATCATTTGATTATTTATATATACAGTAATTCTATCTCCACTGCTAGACTAACTTCCCTGAAAGCAGAGATGTCTTAAACAATTACTCTTCCAGGTTTTAGTATTGTTACACACAATTCAATCACTCTTTAAAAGATACACACAGCAGTTGCTGAAAGCAAATGATTCCCTTCCTTGTGCCAAAATTTTATTACTATCCCTTAAAATAGAAATAGGACCTTTGTGCCTGCCCCACTTCGGGGTCTGGGAAAGCAGTGGAAGATGGCCCAAGTGCTTGGGCTCCTGCACCCACATGAGAGACCCAAGAGAAGTTCCGCTGCGGCCAGTTGGGAAGTGAACCAGCTGATGGATGACACCTCTCTCTCTGTGTAACTCTGCCTTTTAAATAAATAAAATAAACCTTTAAAACATAAGTAAATAGGGGCCAACACAGTCGGGTAGCAGATAAAGCTGCTACCTGCAGTGCCTACATCCCATATGGGTGCCGGTTCAAGTCCTGGCTGCTCCACTTCCAATCCAGTTCCCTGTTAATGCACCTGGGAAAGCAACAGCAGATGGTCCAAGTCCTTGGGCCCCTGCACCCACGTGGGAGATCCAAAGGAAGCTCCTGGCTCCGCAACAGCCCAGCTCCAGCAGTTGTGGCCATTTGGGGAGTGAACCAGCAGATGGAAGAGCTCTCTCTACCTCTTCCTCTCTAAAACTCTGCCTTTCAAATAAATAAATCTTAAAAAAAAAAAAAAAAAGAACACAGAAATAATACCAGAATTTTATCTTTTGTTTTACTGAGTACTTGTTTTACATTACTTAAAATAACCAGATTACCCCTCCCATCTTTACAACTTTCTCACGAAATACAGAAAACATCCCAAACCCTTAACTATCACATGAAAAATTTACGTAAATGCACTAGGCATCATGAAAAAATTCTAAGTTTTTCAAAATATAATAAGCTTTCAAAAGTTAAGAGTTAAGGATCATGAATCATATTTTTATTAACACACATGGATAAATACAGGAATTAAGCAGTAAGCCCATCATACAGAAAAAGTTCTGCTATTCTAGCAAATGTTAACTTTATCAATTCCTTAGCTAATTCAAGAAATTAAGACTCAATCAAAAGAGGTGTCACAAAGGTAACCAAAGGATTATCTATTAGTTCTTTAGTAATTCCTTTCAGTAATCCTTAGTTTGTGTAATGAGCACCTGTAAAAAAAAAAAAAAAAAAAAGACATGGCCTAATATACAGGCAGCTGAAGAGTAACACTAGATGGTCAGAAGTAGCAGAAGTAGATTATCTTACATTGCTGCACCACAAGCTGAAATTCCCTATGTCTTACTTCATTGCAGCAAATGGAAAGGCAAAACTTTTCAAAAAGGCAGGGTGAAGAGTGAAGTATTAAAAAAAAAAAAAAAAAAAAAACTAGACAATGAACAGTCTAATTCTCTAAAAAAAAAAAAAAAACAACATACACACACACAAAGGTATTTTGAGGACAATGTAAAAATCAACACTCAAATTCTCTCTTTTTTTTTTTTTTTTTTTTTTTGACAGAGTGGACAGTGAGAGAGAGACAGAGAGAAAGGTCTTCCTTTGCCGTTGGTTCACCCTCCAATGGCCGCTGCGGCCAGCGCACAGCACTGATCCAAAGGCAGGAGTCAGGTGCTTATCCTGGTCTCCCATGGGGTGCAGGGCCCAAGCACTTGGGCCATCCTCCACTGCACTTCCGGGCCATAGCAGAGAGCTGGCCTGGAAGAGGAGCAACCGGGACAGAATCCGGTGCCCCAACCAGGACTAGAACCCAGTGTGCCAGCCCAACAGGCGGAGGATTAGCCTGTTGAGCCACGGTGCCGGCCAACACTCAAATTCTTAATGACAGTTGAGAAATAATTAGGGCTGGCATTGTGGCACAGCCAGTTAAGCCATTGCCTATGAGGTCAGTACCCCATATGGGCACCGACTTGAGTCCCAGTTGCTCTACTTCCAATCCAGCTCCCTGCTAATGTGCCTGGCAAAGTAGCAGATGATGGCCCAGGTACTTGGGCCCCTGTACCCACATGGCAGACAGGGCGGAAGCTCCTGAATGCAGCCTGGCACAGCTTTGGCGTTTGCAGGCATTTGGGGAGTGAACTAGCAAGTGGAAGATCTCCCTCTCTATAAAATCAATAAACAAAAAGAGAGCGAGCGAGCGATAATTAGCAACCAAGGATGATCGCAAAGTTCAAACTAATAAATCTTCTAAAAAATCAGCTTAACTGTTGCCATCTACTGGAGGAAGGACAATCATGTATTTGGATCTGGGATGAAGAGGGAGAAATCAGGGTGGACTTTCCTCTCATGACTAATCTGTTTCTCATAAGGCAGATGGAAGAAATGCATGGGGCTGGTGTTGTGGCGTAATGGGATTAAGCCGTTGCCTGTGGTGCCAACATCTCATACTGGCACTGATTCCAGTATGGGCTCTCTGCTTCTGATCCAGCTCTCTGCTAATGTGCCTGGGAAAGCAACAGAGAATGGCCCAAGTCCTTGGGCCCCTGCACCCATGTGGAAGACCCAGATGAAGCTCCTGGCTTCGGGCTGGCCCAGCCCCAGCCGTTGCTGCCACCTGGGGAGTGAACTAATAGATGAAAGGTCTCTATCTCTCCCTCTAACTCTGACTTCAAATAAATAAATAAGTCCTTAAAAAACCAACAGAAATGCAAAACATGCTTCATAAAGAAAACATATATAAAGCTCCATGGCTATCTTTCAGAAAAATAGGCACTCTTAGCTGTGTGGAGATAAAATAGACTGATGAATGTTTCTATTCTGAAGTTCACAAAACCCTATATTACAATATATAGCCTGCCTTTCATTACAAACAGGTATTATTCAGACTTATAAACCTGCACTAACAGCTGGTATGTCTGCTATTTTCTGCAAAAACAATCAAGTTAATTCAAACTACAATCAGGAAATTACAGCAATACGCTAGAAATAAAAGTTGCCTAAGGACAGTCAAATGTTATGGCTTCCAGAATCCTGAATAAAATAATTCTTCCTTTTATCATTTGTTTCCCTTCCAAAAATCCTGTTTATAATTTCATAAAAGCAAGGGCCAGCGCTGTGGTCCAGTGGGTTAACGCCCTGGCCTGAAGAGCCAGCATCCCATATGGGCGCCAGTTCTAGTCCCGGCTGCTCCACTTCCGAGCCAGCTCTCTGCTATGGTCTGGGAAAGCGGTAGAGGATGGCCCAAGTCCTTGGGCCCCTGCACTCACGTGGGAGACCTGGAAGAAGCTCCTGGCTCCGGAGAGGTGCAGCTCTGGCTGTTGAGGCCACCTGGGGAGTAAACAAGCAGATGGAAGACCTCTCTCTCCCTCTGCTTCTCCTCTCTGTGTAACTCTGACTTTCAAATAAATAAATCTTAAAAAAAAAAAAAAAAAAAAAAAGCAAAGGTATAACAGTCTACTACATCAATGAGAGTAGTAGACAAAGATTTTACTAAAATGATTGTCAACTTGATTAAAGTGGGTAATACTTTTTAAAAAATTTACTTATTTACTTGAAAAACATCATCAGCCTCACTTTCAGAGGTGAAGCTGAAGTCACAGCCCTAAGTATATTTGTTTAGGCTATACTATTATTATAGCTTACCTAAAACACTCTTGCTAATTTGATAGGCAAAACTGAACTTCATTGTTTAAAAAAAAATTGTGTAAGAGTTATAGAGAGTGAGACAGAGAGAGAGAGAGAGACACTCCACCCGCTGGTTCACTCCCCAGACAGCCGTGACAGGCAGCACTGGGTCACACAGAAAGAAACCAGGAGTTTCATCCTGGTTTCCCCTGTGGGTGGCAGGGACACAAACACTTGGGCCATCTTCCACTGTTTTTCCCAGGCCATTAATAGAGAGCTGGATCAGCAGTAGAGCAGCCACAGGGCCAGTGCTGTGGAGTAATAGGTAGGACCACCACCTGCAATGCCCATACACCAGCTGCTCCACTGCGGATCCAGCTCTCTATTAATGGCCTGGGAAAAACAGTGGAAGATGGCCCAAGTACTTGGACCCCTGGACCCGCATGGGAGACCCGGAAGTTCCTGGCTCCAGATCAGTGACACTCCAGTCACTGCGGCCACTGGGGAGTGAACCAGCAGAAAAGACCCCCTCCTCTTTCTGCCTCTGCCTCTGCCTCTCTGTAACTCTGCCTTTCAAATAAATGAATCTTTATTTATTTATTTTTATTTTTTTGACAGGCAGAGTGGACAGTGAGAGAGACAGAGAGAAAGGTCTTCCTTTTGCCGTTGGTTCACCCTCCAATGGCCGCCGTGGCCGGCGCGCTGCAGCCAGCGCACCGTGCTGATCCGAAGGCAGGAGCCAGGTGCTTCTCCTGGTCTCCCATGGGGTGCAGGGCCCAAGCACTTGGGCCATCCTCCACTGCATCTCCATAGCAGAGAGCTGGCCTGGAAGAGGGGCAACCAGGACAGAATCCGGCGCCCTGACCAGGACTAGAACCCAGTGTGCCGGCGCCGCTAGGCGGAGGATTAGCCTAGTGAGCCACGGCGCCAACCCAAATAAATAAATCTTAAAAATGAAAAAAAGTGGAGCAGCCAGGACACAACAGCAGCCCCTAAAGTGGGTAATATTAACCTGTACTTTTAAGAAATATGTAGGGGCTGGTGCTGTGGCGCAATGGGTTAATAAAGCCCCAGCATCCCATATGGGCTCCAGTTAAAGACTTGGATGCTCTGCTTCCGATCCAGCTCTCTGCTATGGCCAGGGAAAGCACTGCAAGATGGCCCAGATCCTTGGGTCCCTGCACCAGCGTGGGATGCCCAGAGGAAGCTCCTGGCTCCTGGCTTCAGAAGAGCGCAGCTGTGGCAGTTGTGGACATCTAGGGAATGAACCAGCAGATAGAAGACCTCTCTCTCTCTCTGCTTCTGCATAACTCTGCTTTTCAAATAAATAAATCTTAAAAATGAAAAAAAAAATAATTATTTATTTGAAAAGCAGAGTCACAGAGTATAGAGAAAGAAAGCTTCCATCTGCTGGTTCTCTCCCCAAATGACCACAACAACCAGAGCTCAGAGCTGAGCCAGGCTGAAGCCAGGCACCTGAAGATTCTTCCTGGTCTCTCACATGGGTAGCAGGGACCCAAGCACTCTTCCATCTTCCAGTGCTTTCCCAGGCACATTAGCAGAGTGCTGGACCAGAAGTGGAGCAGTAGGCGCTTGAATCAGTATCCATATGGATACCAAGGTAATGTGCTGGCTGCACCTTAACTCACCACACCACAATGCTGGCCCTACATTCAATGTCTTAATATCCTATTTAAGAACCTCAGGGGCCAGCACTGTGGCATAGTAGGTTAATTCTCTGCCTGCAACGCAAGCATCTTATATGGATGCCAGTTCTAGTCCCAGCTGCTCCTCTTCCAATCCAGCTCTCTGCTACAGACTGAGCAAGCAGAAGATGCCCAAGCACTTGGGCCCCTGCACCAGGTGGGAGACCAGAAGTTCCTGGCTCCTGGCTTCGGATCGGCTTAGCTCCGGCCATTACAGCCAATTGGAGAGTCAACCAGCGGATGAAAGACCTTTCTGTCTCTCCTTCTCACTATCTCTAACTCTACCTCTCAAAAAATTAAAATCTAAAAAAAAAAAAAAAAAAAAAAAACCTCAATAGTCAACTCAAATTATTCTTATTTCATAAATATGAATCTCTACTACAGAGGGCCCATTACCTTACCATCAAATCC
The DNA here is from genome assembly GCF_033115175.1 of Lepus europaeus. Taxonomy (NCBI): domain Eukaryota; kingdom Metazoa; phylum Chordata; class Mammalia; order Lagomorpha; family Leporidae; genus Lepus; species Lepus europaeus. The sequence goes on from NC_084827.1 coordinate 175,049,281, forward strand.
TCACCACGATTGTACCCTTCAGTTCCCAGTTCTATACATATCCAAGACAATGAAGGAGCCAGTTCAAGCCTCTCCTCTCTCCAGAAGTATACTGAATCTCTCTAAAGAAGTTATGTAGTCCAGTGCCTTAATAATCCTAAAGTGGCAGATTTTAATGAGCTCATTTCCAAAAAATATGTATGTATCCTATGCTCTGGAGCCTACATGGAGTTACTAATACCTGTAAAATGGAAACAAACCTAGTTGACAGTAAATTATAGAAAACGATGAGAATGCTATTTCACAACATAATTTCTCAACATGTCGCACCAAAACAAGCTCTGACACTCACCATGCACATTGTATTATGTTGGGAACCTCATGCCAAGCACTGCAGGACAGAATGAGATTTCTACCCTCAAGAAGCCAAGATGTAAACTATTTATGTAAGTTAGGATGTGAAGGCCATACTGAAACAAAGAGGAGAAACAGGAAGAGTAAAAAGTAAAAATCTTATAGAAACTACTGGAAATGTGTATATGCATAGCTTGTAGAAATTAAGATGGCAGAAGGCTATCAGTTCAGTTCAAGAAAACTATAAAAGCAAGGGCAAGAAATGCTAAAAAGTTCTGGGGTGTGTTCAGAGAGGAACAGCAGTTCAATCTGTGACCAAGGGCACAAAACAAACAGGATTACAAAACACTGGGGCCACAGAAGGCAACATCATTTTCATATATTTGTTATTTACAAGTTAACACAAGGACTTGATTTTTGCGAATTAGAGGGAAAAAAAGGAGGTCTTCCACATGACTTCCCTGAATACCATCTGTAAGACACAGAGCAGCTTAAATTAAAACTCAATAGACAATTTCATGAAAACTCAATCTGAGTTTCCAGGACATAATGCATGTTTACAGCATAGGATTTAAAGTTGTGTTAATCTTAAACCTTAAGGGGGCTGGTGCTATGGTGTAGCAGGTAAAGCCACTGCCTACAGTGCCAGCATCCCATACGGGTGCTGGTTCGAGTCCCAGCTGCTCCACTTCCGATCCAGGTCTCTGCTATGGCCTAGGAAAGCAGTATGAGATGGCCCAAGTTCTTGGGCCCCTGCACCTGCATGGAAGACCTAGAAAAAGCTCCTGGCTCCTGATCAGCATGGCTTTGGGCATTGCGGCCAATTGGGGAGTAAACCAGCAGATGGAAGACCTCTCTCTCTCTCTCTCTGCCTCTCCTCCTCTCTGTGTAACTCTTTCAAATAAATAAATAAATAAATCTCGGGAGGGGAAAAAAAAAAACGACTATACAAGTTGGGCCAGCACTGTGGCGTAGCAGGTAAAGCCACTGCCTGCAGTGCCAGCAACCCACATGGGCGCCAGTTCGAATTCTGGCTGCTCCACTTTCGATCCAGCTCTCTGCTGTAGCCTGGGAAAGCAGTGGAAGATGGCCCAAGTCCTTGGGCCCCTGCACTCACGTGGAAGACCCAGATGAAGCTCCTGGCTTCAGCCTGGCCCAGTCCTGAATGCTGCAGCCACTTGGGGAGTGAACCAGTAGATGGAAACTCTCTCTCTCTCTCTGCCTCTCCTTCCCTGTAACTCTTTCAAATAAGTAAATCTTAAATAAAAAAAAAAGAATGAGTAGGAATTTTGAAATCAGGATAGAACTCATTGTTTATGACAGCCAATAAATTGATTAAAATACACACTGAAGTGCTATAACTCAGGTCTTGAAGGCTTGTTGATGAACACTTCAGTTTATGGTCTTCAAACTCTATATATGGGTAACACCATCTTTATAGAAATAAGTACATCTTTTCTAAAAAGAAACAGAATAAACAAAAATGATCCATCCTATCATAAATTGGTTGGAAACACTATTTAGCCTTACATTAAAACATACAGGTCCTCAATGTAGCTTCTAAATGATCAACTATCATATGCAAATGACAATTAAGATTCATATGAAGTAATGACTTAATTTTTTAATATGCAAGATTCAAAGTAACTTGCACACTCTAAAATTATACAGATTAAAAAGGAAGCTGCCAAGCTCATTTTAGCATTAACGATGTTGAAGAATATGGACTGAAAACAAAATAGGAAGGACACTAAACCATTAGAAAAGTATTTCGAATGGTACTCTCCTAAGACATACTTGTTCAACACTTATTAAAGAACCCCAATGATGGAACAGGCACTACAAATAAGTGGTTACCACTTGGCACAGTGGTTAAGACACTGCTTGGGATGGGAGTGCCAGGAGTCAAGTCACGGTTCCAGTTTCTTGCTAACGCATACCATAAGAGGCAGCAGGTAAATGCTCAAGTGCATGCTTCCCTGCCATACTCCTGAGAGATGCAGATCAAGTTCCAGGCTCCTACCTTTGGTCTGGCCCTGCAGGAAACCTAGAGTGAAACAACAGATGAAAGGTATGTATCTCTGCCTTTCACATAACTAAATTAAAAAAAAAAAAAGATGAATTCTTGGGGCCGATGCTGTGGCACAGCTGGTTAAAGTCCCCGCCTGTAGTACAGGCATCCCATACGGGCACTGGTTAGAGTTTCAGCTGCTCTACTTCTGATCCACCTCCCCGCTAATGTGCCCAGGAAAGCAGCAGAGGATGGCCTAAATGCTTGGGCCCCTGCACCCACGTGGAGAACTGGAGGAAGCTCCTGGCTTCAGCCTGGCCCAGTCTCACTCGTTGCAGCTATTTGGGGAGTGAACCAACAGATGGAAGATCTCTGTCTCTACCCCTCTCTGTAACTCTTTCAAATAAAGAAAAACAAACCTTAAAGAAAAAAAAAAATTCTGATTTCAAAGAATTCATAAGCAACCAAGAAATACTACTGGATTCTCAACTATTTGCAAGATGGCAACACACAGCAGAAGAGTATTAAATGAGGTAAAAGGCAAGACTACGTGACTGGGTGGAAGAAAAGCTTTGTGTTCCAATTCATCTCTGTAGCCTAATCTCAGTATACAACTGACAATTACCTTGAAGTTAGGTAGTAAGAACGGCATTTTTCAGGTTAGGCACTAAACTTAAAAAGGTTAAATTATTTGTCCAAGGTCACAAAGATGGAAAGGGCATAGACATGACATGAGCTCAATTTTTTTTCCTTCAAATCAGACTCATTTGAACAGTACTATTCACTAATGGAAACCTAGCTTTTTTAATCTCGACCACTAAAGTGGCTTCAAATTAAGCATAACCATGAAACTATTATCAACTCAGACGAAGCAGTTAAGCCTTTTTGTGTACAAGTTCCTTTTTCTTCTGGCCAATCCAGTATAATGAAGCTACAAGAAACAACCAAAATTTGAAAGGCCTCAGAGGAAAGAAAAAAAAAAGCAGAACACTGAACAAACTATCTTTTCGCCAATAATCTGAAGCTATCAATAAATAAGGGTACTAAAGAACTACATTCTGCAAAATCAGAACATTAGCCAAATTAAATCCACTTAAACAATAAAAGACAGGTCCAGCATCTGCACACTATTGGCCTATTTACTGCAAGCAACAGCCAAGCAGCCATTATGGAGCAACCATGTCAACAGGCAGAACATGTAAAGCTTACATGACATGTCAAAAAACGCAAGGGCTGCGATGATAAAATAGTCTACAAACTGTACCTGTCGTGTAATATACACCATGTTCTCATCCTTCCACCTTTTGTGGCCCTAACTGCAGCCTGGCCTACAGAAAACAGAAGCACTAAATAAGCCACTGGCTTAACACAGAAGTAACTCACACTACTCATTCACATCTCATCCATTAACTGGGTGAGAAGGGAAGAGGCCAGAGACACTGAACCAACCATGGGAAACACCGTGAACAATCTTTTAGGGCCAAAAACCCTTCCAGGCAGAAGACTGGTTACATTTTCAGCAAGACCAGGCTATCATTACTGGTTTGGGGCGGGAAGGAAAATGGAGTTTATTTTTCCATCAGGTTTACGAAAGCACCTTCAGACATACCACAACGATGAGATAACTCTTGCCCTCAGGAAGCCTGTTATCCAGTTGGAAAACAGAAGCAACACATGTCAACAAATGGCAGCACTACAATCCAGAAATGAAGCACAGAGTTAACCAGAAAGTACAAGGAAAAGATAACAGGGCAGAAGCATGTTTGAGGAAGTGATCTGAAAGGGCATGCTGACGTTGTCCTCAGCATCTTCTGACTGGTATATGACTTTGTACACAGTGAGAATCTGCTGATTTAAATGAGGGAAAAGTACAAGTCAGGGTAGCCACAGCAAGAAACAACTTGAATGAAAAGGATGGGGGGGGGAGGGAGGGACCGGACACACACAGTGCCACAGTTGGTAAAGCCACCACCTACAGTGCCAGCATCCCATAAGGGCACCGGTTCTAGTCCCGGCTGCTCCACTTCCAATCCAACTCTCTGCTATGGCCTGAGAAAGCATGGGAGAGCTGGAAGAAGCTCCTGGCTCCTGGCTTCGGATTGGCCCAGCTCCGGCTGCTGCAGTCAAGTGGGGAGTGAGTGAACCAGTGGATGATGAGTCTCCCTCTGCCTTTCCTCTCTCTGTGTAACTCTTTCAAATAAATAAATAAATCTTAAAAAAAAAAAGGAAAAGCACTATACAGGCTGCTGTTGACTGGATATCATCAAATTCCCTCAGCAAACATGGGGAAAAAAAGGAGTAAACTGGTACTACTTTTGCTCAAAAAGATGCCCACTTGCACATTTAACAGGGGAAAGAAAAAAACCTCCTTAGATTCTGTAAAGAAAACAGAAACCAAGATTCAAAACCATTTTTTCTCAACTGTAATCTTTAACATTACAAAGCCAATTTCATAATAACCACAAACCAGAATGGGTACATGTCTGTCAATAAAAAAATAGGAAGAAATTTATCTGAAGTTTCTCTAAACAATATTAACAAGTTTATTCCTATGCTATATACAGGAAAAGTATCTGGAACGCTGATGCAAAAAAAAAAAAAAAAAAGATTAAAAAAATGGGACCACATTCTACTACCGATTAAGCAGCAATTTCAAATTAGAGAATGTTTTAACTTATTTCTTCAACCTACCTTACATAGGATGACCACCCCCACTGATAACAAGCTGTATCTTTTTTTAATGACTTCAAAATAGCTAATGTTACTTTCCAAAACACTAACACAGCACACAAATTATTTAGCATTTTGGTTTTTTTCACAGCTATTGTAACATCTGGGCCTTACAACCACCAAGTAAGATAGAGAGAGGTATCACCCATTCCCACTTCACAGATAAAATAAATGGAGAACAGAAAGGTTACATGACTAGCTCAAGGTCACACTGCTACCAACTGGCAGTGTGCAGGTTTCCAAGCCAGCAATGGGTCCTCTGGGCTAGGATGCTGTCCTTAAAACAGGACCATAAAACCTTGTCTGGACAACATAAACATGGCAATCTTAAACAGCCAGAATGTTAAAGTAAACACTACCCTAAATTTACCTTGCTAAGTGAAAACACAATTTTTTTTGACACTAGCATCTACCTAGGATTCAGTTTTAAAATGATTTTACTTTAGTACTTTCTGAAACCCTTCGTGTCAAGAGTGTTCTCTAGTTTTTAGAAAATGAAGACAAAAAGCTTGATCACAGACACATACTAACTAGTGAATGTCAGCTGAACGGACTTAATAGCCACTCACAACCCTGAAATACTAGGAGTGAGAGGAAACAAGGATAATGTTGGTTACAGTCCTTCAATTCTTAGGGGTATGGGCACTCTCACAGAAAGGCAGGCATGTACCAAGCCCACAAACCTCAACCACGTTGATGTGCTCCCTTAAGCTTAAATGAAGTAAAAGCTGCCCAATCTCAAAAACACAGAAAGCCAAACTTGGGAATTTCTGGGGCTGAACATGGAGCAGGCCTTGTGAAAAGAATCAGAAGTTATGTTTACTTTAAAACTTAATATTGATCTGTTTGCATACTGTAAACAGAAAATTAAGCCTCAACAGAACCCTCTACAATTTGTTGTCCCTAAACCTGATAATTCCACTCCTCAAGTCTAACTGCCCCCACCACCACCACCAAATCCCAGGGTGTAAATGCGACACACACACAGGCCTGTGCCTTTTTGCTAACACAACTAGGACCTTTGTTCACAGCGCTGGTTTTTCACCCCACTCAATAGCTCTTTCAACTTTCTACCCCGTATTTTTGTTTTGTTTTTTAGAGGGGGAGATTCTGAGTCTCAACTTGCCAGGTCTTTTAAAACGCACACACAAAAATGCCAAAAATATCTAATGAGACTCTCGAGAGAAACAGAAAGTTAAGCACACCACTGAAGGGCCTAGGAGCCGGAGGAAGGCCCGGACGTCGGGTGATATGGCAGCCCCGGGGAAGCCGACGGGCAGCGGGACGTCCACTGGGGGGGACCCCAACCCCCCACACGCACAGGGCGCTCGCTCACCAGCCAGGCCCCGTCGACGAAGCCCACAGCCGGCCTGTCCGAGCGGCCGAAGCGTCTAAGTTACCTCCCGGCGATGGGCAACGGCTCTTGGATTTCTACGAAATTTCCACCTCTAGGTAATTAAAAGATTTTTGTTGTTGTTGTTGTTGTTCTAAGCAAGGAAGAGACGCCGAGGGCAGGATTTGGGATCCCACGCCCCTCCAACGTGGTTCTGTCCTAGCAACCCACTCGTTCCGGAGAGGGGCTGACGGGACGGACAGACGTGGTAATAGGTTTTATGTAATCCACATATAAATAAATTAATCGCCTGACTCGCTCTGAATGCTAATGCGACCGGGGTGACAACCGGCCCACCCCCCCCCCAGGCCATTGACAAGGATGCCCCGGCCCCCTCAGTCCAGTGTCTCGGCCTAACTCGGGGCCCCAGGGGTCCCTCTCGCCTCAACTTCCCACAACACCACAAAGCTGCCCGGGCCCGCCCGCCCCCGGCGGACCCCTCCGGCCTCCCCTCCTCGGACCCTCGCTCCCCACAACTGCGGCCGCTCGGGCTGCTCCCCGGCTCTCCATTTCCGGGCGGTCCCCGGCCCCGGAGCCTCCCTGCTCCCAGTTTCCGGGCCCCCCGTCCCATTTCCGGGGAACCCTGGCCGTCTCCACACCCCCCCACCTGCACTTCCGGCCCCCCACTTTCTCTCCGCCTCAACGCCCTCCAGGCTCCGAAGCCCACTTCCGGCCCCCCCAGCCCCCGCCGGGCTCCCCGAGGCTCCGGCGCCTCACCCGGGCGGCGTGAGGGGCCCTGCTCGGCCCCGGGGGCCGCCGGCGGGGGCCCGCAGGCCGCCCCGCTCCCGCCGGCCGCTCCGGCCTCCCGCGAGCGAGCGCCTCGCCCGTCAACCCGGCCCGGCCCGCCGCCGGGAGCAGGCCGGAGGGCCGCGATGACACCCCGGGCTTCCCGGGACTTTCTGTGCCCGCTCCCCCCGCCGCGCCGCGCCGCGCCCCCGTTACCTAGTTAGGCCCCAAAGTCTCCGGCCCGGACGCGGCGGCGCGGCAGGAACTTCCACTCGCTCCCCACCCCCCGGCGGCGGCGGCGGCGGCGGCGCCTCGCTCCCTTCAATTATCAGCTGAGCCGCAGCACCGCGCCCGGCGTGCGCCTCCGCCCGCGCCGCCTCCCCGCCCGCCGGCCCGCCGCACGCCCGGGGACTACTTTGCCCTCCGCGCCGGCTGACGAGCGCGTCCGCGGGGCCGGCCCTGCTGCCTCACTCGCGGCCCATCGCGGCGCCCCTCCCTCCCCCGCCGCCCGGATCCACTCGCCGAGCGGCCGCCGATCTCCTCCCCGATCCCTTCGAGGGACCAGGAAGGGAACTGAGGACGCCGCTTGGTATCCCTCCGCCGGGGTCACCCCCTCCCCTCCGTGGCAGCAGGAACTAATTCCCCTTCGGGTCACCCGGGCTCTAGACGTGGGGACTTCGCGGATCGCGGCTTCCCTGGCACCCCCCCGGGAAGAAGGGACGGCCCGCACCAGTTAGAAAGCCCCCGGCCATCTCTCGAGAGCGGGGTTCGATTTAAACCAGGGCTTTAGCCCCATGACCCCACTCAGGCCCCGCCCCTTCCTGGTTGTCCTAGCGACGGCGGTGGCGTCCCAAGATGGCGTCGTGGCTGCCGGAGACTCTGTTCGAAATTGTCGGACAAGGCCCGGCGCCGAGCAAGGACTACTACCAGTTACTGGTCACCCGTTCTCAGGCAAGTGCGAGCGGCGGGCTGCCCGCTCCCCTGACTTCCCCACCGGTCCCGCCTGCGGCCCGGAACGCGCGCCTCGCCAGGCCCGGAGCCACCGCGGCCCGCCGGAAGCGCCGGTCCCGGCTCCCGGCCGGGGGATTCCGCTCGTCGCCTCGGCCCGGCGACCCGCGTGTGCCCTTCCGTCCCCCGGCCCGGCCCGGCGACCCGCGTGTGCCCTTCCGTCCCCCGGCCCGGCCGGCGGGCGTCCTACCCCGGCCTGCCGGCGCGCCGCCTCAGCCCCGGAGCGGGAAGGACAGAACGACGCGGCCGAGGGTCCCGAGAGGGGGCCGGCGGCGCCTCTGTTCCAGCTCCGGGCTCGGGGCGGCCGTCCGAGGCCCGCGACCGCGGCGCGCCCGGCGCTCACCTGCCCGGAGCCCCCGCCGTCCCGTCGACCGTGTCCGGAGGGCGGCCCGCAGCCCCGTCAGCCGCGCGGCGCGCCGGCCCCACCCACCGTGACCTCTGCCGCTCACAATGCGACCGGGCCGCTGCGGGGCGGGGGCCTGGCGAGCCTGCGGGCGGGGGTCCCGGGGCCGGGGGCCTGGCGAGCCTGCGGGCCGGGGGTCCCGGGGGCGGGGGCCTGGCGAGCCTGCGGGCCGGGGGTCCCGGGGGCGGGGGCCTGGGCGAGCTTGCGGGTCGGGGGTCCCGGGGCCGGGGGTGAGGGCCTGGGCGAGCCAGCGGGCGGGGGTCCCGGGGCCGGGGGTGGGGGCCTGGGCGAGCCTGCGGGCCGGGGGTGCCGGGGGCGGGGGCCTGGCGAACCTGCGGGCCGGGGGTGCCGGGGGCGGGGGCCTGGCGAGCCTGCGGGCCGGGGGTCCCGGGGGCGGGGGCCTGGGCGAGCTTGCGGGTCGGGGGTCCCGGGGCCGGGGGTGAGGGCCTGGGCGAGCCAGCGGGCAGGGGTCCCGGGGCCGGGGGTGGGGGCCTGGGCGAGCCTGCGGGCCGGGGGTCCCGGGGGTGGGGGCCTGGGCGAGCCTGCGGGCGGGGGTCCCGGGGGTCGGGGCCTGGGCGAACCTGCGGGCGGGGGTCCCGGGGGTCGGGGCCTGGGCGAGCCTGCGGGCCGGGGGTCCCGGGGGCGGGGGCCTGGCGAGCCTGCGAGCCGGGGGTCCCGGGGGCGGGGGCCTGGGCGAGCTTGCGGGTCGGGGGTCCCGGGGCCGGGGGTGAGGGCCTGAGCGAGCCAGCGGGCGGGGGTCCCGGGGCCGGGGGTGGGGGCCTGGGCGAGCCTGCGGGCCGGGGGTCCCGGGGGTGGGGGCCTGGGCGAGCCTGCGGGCGGGGGTCCCGGGGGCGGGGGCCTGGCGAGCCTGCGGGCCGGGGGTCCCGGGGGCGGGGGCCTGGCGAGCCTGCGGGCCGGGGGTCCCGGGGGTGAGGGCCTGGGAGAGCCTGCAGGCGGGGGTCCCGGGGGTCGGGGCCTGGGCGAGCCTGCGGGCGGGGGTCCCGGGGGTGGGGGCCTGGGCGAGCCTGCGGGCGGGGGTCCCGGGGGTGAGGGCCTGGGCGAGCCTGCGGGCGGGGGTCCCGGCGGGCTGGGGTGGGGGCCTGGGCGAGCCTGCGGGCGGGGGTCCCGGCGGGCTGGGGTGGGGGGGCCTGGGCGAGCCTGCGGGCCGGGGGTCCCGGCGGAGCGGGCCGGGGGTGGGGGCCTGGGCGAGCCTGCGGGCGGGGGTCCCGGCGGGCTGGGGTGGGGGCCTGGGCGAGCCTTCGGGTCGAGGGTCCCGGCGGAGCGCCCCGGGCGCGGCTCCTCGCACTCTGAGGTGGCCCTCGATGGCTCTCCGCGGTCTCCCAGGGCCCCCAAACAAAGTAGACGTGGATTAGGATCTCTGGTTTAAAAAAAAGTGTATTTTGTGTTTTTGTAAATCTAAGATTTAACACTATTACAATAGCAGATCAGCTTATCAAATGTCTAATGAAACCCTTTATAGGGATTTTTTATTTATTTTTTTACATATTTAACTAGGGTTTTCTTCTATTGTGAAGTTTGCTCCTTTTTTGTTACTTTTTTTTTGGAAGGATTTTTGACTTTTCCATTTGCTTTGAGATTTATGACCCTGACAATTTTGCACCAACACGAGTGAAACACATAAAAACATCCGAAAGGTAATAATTTTCCTATGTAATAACCCCGATGGTTTTCAGTTTCCCTCTACTGCTTTCCGTACTGTGTCTGTAAAATTTCTTTCCTCCAGGTCTGGTGTTCAGGATGTGTTGGTCTCTCTTGCCCTACGCCTGAGTTGAGCGGGTTTCATTCTTTAATTTTGTAAATCGGCCTTAGGAGCAGCCTCCCACAGGGTCCTCAGGAGTTCTGGGGTCGGTGTCATTCAGACCGTGTCCTGAGGTCCAGCTGGAGCACACGGCTCCCCTCTATGCAATCACCCGCTCGCTCATCCCCGCCAGCATCCTCACTCCTTTTTCCTTAACAGATCAAAAAACTCTACAACATGTTGGCCTTCATTCTTTCTGTCATTTATAAAATCCTTTTCAAGATCTGATCCATCTTTTTTTAAGCATATTGAATAAATCCACTGCAGTGCTAGCCAGGGAGAGTTCATCTCAAATCTGATTAATTCACCCTCTTTTTAAAGTAAAATTTGTTGTAAAAAATAGCAAGCCAAAAAAAAAAAAAAAAACCACCACTTTTTAAGTCAACTGTCTTGAGAATATGCTATTTTCTAACCACAAGATAATTTTTCTAAGTCTCAGCACAGGAAACCAAGCATCCAGTAAGAGGTAGCCTGACATAAATAAGTGCCCAAAGACTAGAATTAAAATGTGTTTTATAAGACGGACTTTCTTCTGGGGTAACTTTCTAAAATTGTCTCTCATACTTTTCTCCTCCCTTTTGCTTTTAGTCCAAAAAATGTTGTGTTATCCAGAATAAAAATATGCCCCAGATTTAGATGTATCATTCTTTCATGCCGATTCCCTCTTTACATCTTTTTAACTGCATTTTTGTTGTTGTTGGCTTTAACTGTCATGGAATTTAGGTCAAATATTTGTCTTATTAGTGCTGTACCACCATTGACGTGGTCCAGAATATAAATGTTATACATAAATATTTTCTTTGCCTTCACACACAGTAAAATTCAAAATATGGATGTTTTTATTCTTATAGAGGCATAAAACAACAGCGTGCTTTTTTAAATTTCTTTTTTTTTTTTTTTAAGATTTATTTATTTGAAAGTCATAGGGGAGACAGAAAGGTCTTCCATCGGATGATTCATTCCCCAGTTGGCCACAATGGCCGGAGCTGCGCTGATACGAAGCCAGGAGCCAGGAGCTTCTTCCGGGTCTCCCATGTGGGTGCAGGGGCCCAAGGACTTGGGCCATCTGCTGCTGACCCAGGCCATAGCAGAGAGCTGGATCAGAAGAGGAGCAGCCACGACTAGAACCGGAGCCCATATGGGACGCCAGCACTTCAGGCCAGGGCGTTAACCTGCTGCACCACAGCGCCAGCCCCTTCTTTTTTTTTTTTTTTTTTTTTTTTATTTCAAAACAACTTTCAGAGCTTTAGGTCTGTATAGATTTCTCAAATCTGATCTGTTAGAAAAACCAGTGCATTGGCCGTTGCTGCAGCTCACTAGGCTAATCCTCCGCCTAGTCCCGGTTTGGGCGCCAGATTCTATCTTGGTTGCTCCTTTTCCAGTCTAGCTCTTTGCTGTGGCCCGGGAAGGCAGTGAGGGATGGCCCAGCCCCTTGGGCCCTGCACCTGCATGGGAGACCAGGAAGAAGGACTTGGCTCCTGGCTTCGGATCAGCGCAACGCGCCTGCCATGGCAGCCATTTGTGGGGGTAAACCAACAGAAAGAAGACTTTTCTCTCTCTCTCTCTCTCTCTTGATGTCTAACTCTGCCTGTCAAAAAAAGAAAAAAGAAAAACCAGTGCACTGCTTTCTGTGTCAAAGATTCACCCAGCTTTTCACTCTAGTTTGAATAGTGTAAATACATTTTCTTATTTTGGATTCGTAGATTCATAGTACGTTAGAGCTGGAAAGAATCTTGAATATTGTTTCGGCCAGGAATATTTCACACATGGCTTCTAGGAAAGTCCCAAATTGTGTTCCTGAATGAACACATCCAGTGCTTCGTTTTAATCAGTAACTTGGATTTAGCATATAGACGCAAAATACAAGATTCCTGCCTTCAAAGAACTTGATCGTTGAACAGACGTGTACTGAACATGTCTCATATTCCAGATAAGCTATTCTAGATGTTGGGGGAATGTCAGTGACCCTAACAAGTACCTTTAAACACTTAAATGATTTTACCTTTGGTTTTTTTAACCCCATGGGAAGTTCATGAGAAATTGCCAAGGTAATGAATTGTACAGACATTTTAAAATCTTGAATCCAGAGGAAGCAGGAAATCGGTTTAGGTAATCGAAGAGAGTTCTGTTAACAGTTGTTTTGCTCTTTCTCCTCATATTGGAAGTGTTGCTTAAGATGACCGAGGCTGGTGGCTTAGGTTTAATGTGACAAATAGTGGGGCAGTGTTAGAATTCACAGAGTGGCCGTTTGCAGTTAATCACACCGTTGTCCAGAGAGTGCCAGCGCGCTGCACGCCTCAGGAGATGCAAGGCGGAAGAATCAGGCAGTAGATGAGTCTTACTCTGTCTGCTTTTCTAAATCCTCACAAAGCTCCAAAAAGATCGCTGAAGCTAATTGTCATTGGGAGGGGGAATATCAAAAAGCTTGCCCCCCTCCCCTCCAAAAAAATGGCAAATAGTTTTGAGGTGCCTTAGAATTGTTTGTACCCCTGACAGATTGAAATCACCTGAGGTCCCAGGCCACCCTATGACAGGAAACTGTCATCTCAGTGACTTGTGACAAAGGAATTTTCAAAAACTACACTTGGCGAAGACTGAGAGACAACAAAGAATTGTGCTAATGCCATTTCAAACTCTGACCACTTTTAAAGATTTAAAATTTAAATGCAGTGTTTTTTTTTTCCCAGAAACCTTTTATTCAAGGTATACACACTTCATGCATTTCATAAATACAAATTTAGGAACACAGTGATTCTTCCCATCCTACCCGCCCTCCTAAATGCAGTCTTGTAGACATGTTAATGCATGCCCCATTTGACCCAGCAGATCCATCTCTAGGATTCTATATCCAGGAATGCTTTCATTGTTGTGAGCAAGAAGATTCACCAAAGTAAAATAATTATAAATATTATCTTTTCATTGGTAGAAATGTGTTAAGCTGTGGTTCATTCATACCATACTGTAGCATACCATGCAACGTTTTAAAAACAGTGAGGTGCATTTCTATTTAATTAGTAGACCAAGTTAAATATTCAGCAAAAAAAGCAAGTTGCTGGGTTAAACATAGTATGATCTTTTTTTTTATTTATTTAAAGGTCGTTTTAAATGAATGTTAGTAAACTTTTAAGTAAACGTTAGAGGAAAAGGCTGCAGTGCTTTGCTGTTAGGGATAGAGTAATGGCTTGCTTTCACTTATGCATTCACGTTTCTGAAAGATCTGAATTTTGTACAGTGAGCTTTTATTTTGATAATCAAAGCATCAGAGGTTTAAAATGAAAGCGAAGGAGGGACACTGCCCCACTCTCTACCTCGGCTTCCCCGTGTCACAAGCGCCACCTCTGAGCAGGGCCCCCTCCATGTTCACCACTGGCCCAGCACTGAGAGTAGCTGGGTCACCAGAATTCTGTTTTTCGAGGCAGGGGAGGGGGATCTAATTCTGCAGATTGAAAAAGTGCGCAAACGAGTTAGTGATTGCTTGTAAAACTGTAAGGAAACCTTAGTGACCAGCAACCGCTGACCTTTCTTCCTCTTTCTGTGATAATATAGGTAATCATTACTTGTGAGAAAATAAAGGATCCCTCCTGCTTGCCTTGTTGGGCACGAGCTACGGGGTACTTCAAAAAGTCTGTGGAGAGATGGAAGTAGAAGATAATCCGCATTTTTCATGAACTTTCTGAAGCCCTCCTGTACCCCTAACGAGCAATAGAGAGAGCTGAGGAGTAAAGGCAGGCAAAGGTCACCCACTACATAGGTGGATTTTGCCCCTAATCAGGGTAAAGAACAGAGTTCCTCAAGCAACTTAAAATCTTTTTTTTATTTTTTTTTTAATTTTTTTCTTTTTTTTTTAATTTTTTTTTTTATTTTTTGACAGGCAGAGTGGACAGTGAGAGAGAGAGACAGAGAGAAAGGTCTTCCTTTGCCGTTGGTTCACCCTCCAATGGCCGCCGCGGTTGGCGCGCTGCGGCCAGCGCACCGCGCTGATCCGATGGCAGGAGCCAGGTGCTTCTCCCGGTCTCCCATGCGGGTGCAGGGCCCAAGGACTTGGGCCATCCTCCACTGCACTCCCGGGCCACAGCAGAGAGCTGGCCTGGAAGAGGGGCATCCGGGACAGGACCGGTGCCCTGACCGGGACTAGAACCCGGTGTGCCGGCGCCGCAAGGCAGAGGATTAGCCTAGTGAGCCGCGGCGCCGGCTTTATTTTTATTTTTTTAAGATTTATTTATTTGATAGGCAGTTATGGAGAGAGGGAGAGACAGGTCTTCCATTTGCTGGTTCACTCCCCAGATAGCCGCAATGGCTGGAGCTACACTGATCTGGAGGCAGGAGCTTCTTCCGGGTTTCCCACGTGGGTGCAGGGGCCCAAGGACTTGGGCCATCTTCTGCTTTCCCAGGCCTTAGCAGAGAGCTGGATCGGAAGAGGAACAGCTGGGCCTCGAACCGGTGCCCATATGGGACACTGGCACTTCAGGCTGGGGCTGAACACCTGCTGCACCACAGTGTTGGCCCTAAAGTCATTTTAAATGAACACCAAATTGCACACTTTGGGAGCTAGATGAGTACAGTCACCTTACTGTCAGGATGGTATTTTCCTCGTGAACCCAGGAACCCCTAAGTGGTGCCCTGCTATAGCCTCCCTTCACCCCAACACGAGGTCCCCAAGAGCCAGACAGAGAGCAGATAAGCAGAGAGGAGGCTACCCCCTCGTGCTTCTGCCTGTCCTTTCCTTGTCCCCGAGGGACACTGCCTGCTCATGGAAGTCCGCAACACAACACCCGGTCTGCCCGCTGACCACCAACCACGGCCACAGTGTTTCCACACAGAGAGCCAGAGGCCAGCCGGGAGCTTCTCCCTTCTCCTTGTCTTTGTCTTGAATTTCCCTTCCTTCAGCTGGTCTGCTGCAGCCCTCATCTCGGCGTGTTTTGGTTTTCCCTGCTGCCGTCACGTACACCTTCGCCTGCTCTTCAGCAGCAACTGTAGTAAACATGCCCAGCCCGGCCCTACAGGTTGGGCCAGGTGTTTGTCACAATAAACCGCATTATTCTTCTATTCTTCATTGTCTGACACACTGCAGAAAAATTATTCCCAACCTGTGGACTGTCCACGATGTGCCCAAATTAGTGGTGTGAAATCACTTTAAATCAGAAATTTTAAATTCCTCTTAGTTTTGTTTTTTTTTTTTTTTTTTTTTTATGCCACTTTGGGGGAGGAGAAAGATGCAGTAATTCAAGTAAGGTGGTTAATCTCTTAAGCATAATAGTCTTCAGGGCGGTGCCATGTTAGAACGCAGTCATCACGTGGCTCTAGAATCTTCCTGTCAAAATCACATGACAACACAGCCTCAGTCATCGTTTCTTTCCAGGTAAATCCTTGGTTCAGCACCTACCAGCGCCTACTCACTCTGGGCAGTTAATTTGGTCTCACCCTATGTTGACACAGATTTGCTTTATAATTATATGGGGCAGTAGAGCACTTAATTGGGAGTCGCTGAGTCATGGATCCTTTTATTCCTCCTATTAGTCTGCCAGCTGTTGACCCGGGGCTAGGCCCTTAATTTGTCTGGGCCCCAGGTGCCTCATCCACATAATAAGGTTACTGGTCTGAGAGATCATTGAGGTCTATTCCATCTCTGAAATCCTACTTCACGTGAAGTCATGTGTCATACAGGGAAAAGCACTGGGCGGTTCTTTTTTTTTCTTTTTTCTTTCTTTTTTTTTTTTTTTTTTTTTTTTGACAGGCAGAGTGAACAGTGAAAGAGAGAGAGAAAGGTCTTCCTTTTTCGTTGGTTCACCCCCCAGTGGCTGCCGCAGCCGGCACACCGTGCTGATCTGAAGCCAGGAGCCAGGTGCTTCTGGTCTCCCATGCGGGTGTAGGGCCCAAGCACTTGGGCCATCCTCCACTGCACTCCCGCGCCACAGCAAACAGCTGGGCAGGAAGAGGAGTGACGGGACAGAATTTTCTTTTTTTTTTAACTAAGTTTGCCTCCGAGCCTCCTGTTACTAACTGTAAGACCTAGTGTGAGTGTTCACCTGCCCACTGTTCCATTTCTTCATCTGAAATCAGCTCAGGGATTCGGTGAGAGCCCACCCTGTGTAAAACACACCCAGGCCAGTGTTCTGCAAAGAGATGTTTCATGGTCAAATAAAATTGGAAAGCCTTGTTTGAAACAAAATTGTATTTGCTTCTTTTCTCTGGAATTCCTCAGAGCCTCTGAAACCCTACTGTGCGTCATGACTCTCCAAGAGGAGACTGCTGAGGTGTGGAGCTGTCCCTCCCTCCAGGCCTGCCACCGCGGAGCCCTCTCTGCCCTGAGGATCTTCAGGAAAGGAGACTGTGACGGTGGAACACTGGAAAGCACCCTGCAGTGGGCCTGGCACCCAGCAGCAGACACTGAAGGAATGTCTGTCAGACGCCAAATCCCTGAAATGCCATGAGAACAATGATGGGATCCCTCTAGTCAAGTCACAAATACGTTACTTATTTTTACACTTAGCTTATATTTATACACACACACACACACCACATTGGTGTTTTGACTAGAGTTGCAGTGGATGTGTAGATCAATTTGTAATTTGACATCTTTCAAAATTTTCAGTCCACAAATACAAGCTTTTTTAAAGAAGTTTTTTAGGTATTTCATCTTGTGTAGTGATTTCTCATCTTACCTTTTTAAGCAAACAAACAAAAGATTTATTTATTTAAAAAGCACAGCAACAGAGGGAGATCTTCCATCTGCTGGTTCACTCCCCAAATGGCCTCAACAGCCAGCTCCAGGCCAGGTAGAAGCCAGAAGCCGGGACTCCATCCAGGTCTCCTGCTGGGAGGCAGGGGCTCAAGTACTTGAGTATGGTGCTGATGTAGGACACAAAGCTGGATGCCAGGGAGCAGATCAAGAAACAAGACTTGGCTCAAGGCCTGTCACTGGCTGGCAGATTATCCTTTTGTTTTGCAAATGAATGTGCCTCTGAGGGTCCCTGAGCATTTTATTCAAGCCTCCTCTTTGGATGATTCTTCACTGATTAAAAAATCTTCAAACAGAAGAAATATCTACACCTTTTAATGCCTTAACTTGTACTTCCAAAGTCTAGATAAACATGTGTTGGTGCAGCCACAGAGGAGAGCCTCTGTCATCCCTAGGAATACAGTAGGATTTTGAACAAATGTTTCGTTGTTTGGGAAGGCTGAGCTCTCATCAGCCCTCTGGATCCATGCCTATACAAAGCAGGTATAATTGGAGCAGAGAGTAAGCCTGAAAATCATGACAATCTCAGACTCACCAGCTCAGCACAAAATGTTGGCTTCCTGACAGTTTATAAAAACACCGATCACCTGGTGATAACATCAAGCTGAAGAGGGTGTGAACACCATGGTTTTCAATAGTTTGTCTGACCTGGTTTTTATGACCAGGAGACAAGAATTTTGTAGAAATTGTTAATTCAACTCTTAAAAAAAAAAAAACTTATTTATATGAAAGGCAGAATTAGAGGGAGAGAGCTTCCATCTGCTAGTACAAACCCCTGATGGTTGCAGTAGCCAAGGTAGGGCCAGGCTACAAGCCAGAAGCCAGGAACTCCTGGTTGGCCTGTGTTGGTGACCAAGCCCCAAGCACTTGGGCCCTCCTCCTCTGCTTTCACAGGCATCTTTGCAGGGAGCTAGATCATAAGTGGAACAGCCAGGACTTGAACTGGCACCCATATATGGGATGCCAGTGTTACAGGCAATGGCTTAACCTGGTACCCAACAATGCCAACCCCAACGATTCAACTGTACTACTTACAGTTATGAATTTTGAATCCTTAGAATTGAAGAATATCTAAAATCAGTAGCCTGAATCGGTTTTGGTTATTTGTTTTTAAACTAATTTCAACTCATTCAACCAACTACTGTTTGAGTATCTTCTGTGTACCCAGTGCTACCAGGTTTTGTGCCAAGCACTAGGGATATTATTTGGAAGCAAAAGCACAGGGTTATCTGCTCTCTTGGATGCTACTTCGAGGAACACGAGCCAAACAGATGCGTCAGCCATGGCAAGTGCTGTCAGGCAGATACCAAGTGCCTACATGCACCGTGGCAGCCTTGGTCAGGGTCAGGGAAGGCTCCTCAGCAGAAGTCAAGCTGGACCTGAGAGGTGGGCGATGAGCTGCGTGGACAGAAGGCCGGTGCAGCTGGAGCACAGAGAGTGGGGAGGAGGCAGAGGCCAGGCTCTGGGCTGCTTAGAACATCTTCGGTGACGTGGGCCTGCTGCTGAGAAAACAAGAAATGATTAATTTTTGAGGGAGTGAGGAGATTGGCTTGCTATATAGCCTAATGATTGGGACACATACTTTTTTAAAAAAGTATTTTAATATATTCAAAGTTTAATTCCTATTTTTTTCTTTCTGGACTATATATAAAATAATGATATAGTTGATAGCATTTTAGAGCTGCTGAAACGTGATCAGGTTTGCAGTTGAAGATCACGTTGGATGTACCATAAAGAACAGATTTATGGTTATCTGCGTGGATCAAGGTATTTATATGACTTAACAAAATGCAGAAACTGCTGATGCTGAGTAACACTGGTACTAATTTTCGTCTATATTATAGTGCTCAATTTCAAAATTTCCTGTCCGTAGTTTGTTCTCTAACTTTATCATAGCTAAATACTATCAATCCAAATTTATAAAAAGTCAGCCGGCGCCGCGGCTCACTAGGCTAATCCTCCGCCTTGCGGCGCCGGCACACCGGGTTCTAGTCCCGGTCGGGGCACCGATCCTGTCCCGGTGGCCCCTCTTCCAGGCCAGCTCTCTGCTGTGGCCAGGGAGTGCAGTGGAGGATGGCCCAAGTGCTTGGGCCCTGCACCCCATGGGAGACCAGGAGAAGTACCTGGCTCCTGCCATCGGATCAGCGCGGTGCGCCGGCCGCAGCGCACTACCGCGGCGGCCATTGGAGGGTGAACCAACGGCAAAAGGAAGACCTTTCTCTCTGTCTCTCTCTCTCACTGTCCACTCTGCCTGTCAAAAAAAAAAAAAAATTTATAAAAAGTCTGTCTTCAATAAATACCCCCTTTTATTCAGTAGATAAGCTTAAATTGGTAGATTGATATAGATGAAAAATCTGTATAGTCTTGCCCTTTAAAGGGAAAATGCTGCTTTGGGAAACTGAAAATTTGAAAACTACTAGTCTAGGTGATAGGAATCCATCAGGGCTATTTGTGCAGGAGAATAGAATGATGGAAGTTTTAGAATAGAACGGCGACTCTGGCCACAGCCATGTGGAAGATAAAAAGGAGAGGGAAAAGGTGCTGTGAGAACAAAAGAGGAGAGGCAGGCTTGCTTTCTCTCCCCCAAGAAATAGAAAGCTTTCTGCTTCCTAAAAATAGAAGGGTTATATGAAATAACACATCTCTCTTCCCCCATCGTAACAGTTTTATTATTTTATATGTGGTGCTTTAGTTCCAAGTTGTCTTTCCTGTCTAAAGCTGTATTACAATGTCTCTTCAGCACTTTTTTTTAGCCAAGAACTCCATGTAGGTCGCCCAAATGGATGGCAGTGACCTAAGTACTTGAGACATCACCTGCTGCCTCCCTGGCTGTACATTAGCAGAAAGCTGGATTGAAAGTGGAACAGCCTGGACCCGAACCAGCACTCTGATTTGGGATGTGGGAGTCCCGAGTAGAGCTTAACTTGTTACGCCACAGTGAGCAGCCTGGCCACCCTTTTTATAATAGATAATCTTGGACAATGAATACGTGGAAGAGTAATGGAGGATCTAGAGGCAGCCACTGAATCAGAATTTGACATAAAACAGTATGAATGTAGAAACAACTCTTTCCTGTTGGGTGCCAGTCTCTTCTGTTTTAAAAATGCTGAATAGGGGGCCAGTGTTATGGCGTAGCAGCTAAAGCCACTGCCTGTGATGATGGTACCCCATATGGGTACCAGTTGCTGTCTCGGCTGCTCCACTTCTAATCCGGCTGATGGCCTGGGGAAAAGAAGCGGAAGATGGCCCAAGTGTTAAGGCCCTTGCTACCACATGGGAGACCCAGACGAAGATCCTGGCCCCTGCTTTTGGCCTGGTTCAGTCCTGGCTGTTGCAGCCATCTGGGGAGTGAACCAGCAGATGGAAGATCTTTCTCCTCTTTCTCTGTTTCTCCCTCTCTCACTATGTAACTCTTTCAAACAAGTAAATATTTTTTTAAATGGAAATAAATAAAAATGGTGGCCATCTTGGCCATTACCATGACTCCACCTAAGACACTAGAGAAACTAAGAGGCAGTTGGTTACATTTTTTAATGCTTTTGCATTTTGTCTATCAAATTTATTTTTCTCAGTTGGCCTTGTTTAAGCTGTGACTAAAGAATCCTTTTAAATAAATGAAATATTATTCCTAAATAGTTTTTTATACAGATTTTTTTTTTTTTTACATTGTGTCTTTTTGGAAGGAGTTTGGTAACACTGCCTGCTTTGTAAGTACTAAAAGCATAACTACAGACATCTGATGGATGCATAGACATAGTAGGCACCTTCACATCATAGTGCTAGGGTAATGACCATGCCTTTGGGAGTAATTCTGCCATGTTTACGTGTGCATCTGATTTGTGAGAAATAGGCTATACAACTCATGTATATGTAATTCATGAGTTGAATTATGTCCCCTCCCACCCTTCACCCCTCCCCGATAAAATACTCCCCACCCCTCAGCTTGTGATTTTGTTTAGAAGCAGGGTCATTGCAGATGTGGTTAGTTAACATGAGGTCAATACTGGAGTCGAGTGGGCCCCTAATCCCACATGACTGGTGCCTTTATAGGAAAATAGTGTGTGAAAACACAGACTGGATCAGGGGTGACGGCAGAGATCATAGTGTTGCAAAAAGAGATGCCAAAGATGTCAGCAAACCTGCAGAAGCTAAGAGACCAGGAGGGATTCCCTTTAGGTTTCAGAAAGAGTATGGCTTGCCAACACTGGCCCCAGAGCCTTGAGACAATACACTCGTCTTGTCAGAAGCCCCCATTTGTGGTGCTCTGTGAAGAGCGTCCTAATAAACAGGTGCAGAGTGTAGGGCATTCAAGTGGGCCAAACAGGTGGCCACAGAAGTGGGGCAGCCTCACCTGTGCATCACCCCCACGGCTAACCTCTCATGGGGGCGAGAAAATGCAGCTGCCCCGTTCTAGCGCTCATTTCATGCCTCGGCCAAGCCCCACCTGAGCTCAGTCACCATCTGTGTAGAGCGATCCCTTGGCCCACTCCTGGCCACAGGCTGGACACCTGGCTCTAGACCAGGGCATCCTCTGCCTGGCCAGCAGCCATATGGCTCCGTGTGGCCTGGAGTGACAAGGTGAGCCCCCTCTCTCGACAGTTGGGACTGACAGACTCCAAAGGAGATGACTGCAGGGATTAGCTGCAGGGAACTGAGCCAGAAGGGTACAGAGCAGCTCCAAATGGCCATTCTGAAGCTGGTGCCGGCTGCTGGCCAGGAGAACACTAGGGAGAAGACTGCCCACACGGGAGGTGGGAGGGCACAAGGAGGGGACCTGTGACAGGCAGTTGAAACCACAACTATGCTTTGCATTTCCTAGAGATCCCAGTGTCACTGGGCTTAATGCCTCCAGTAAAAGACGGCTGGTCCCAGCCTCGCTGGCAGTGAGGTGCGTGCTGGAAGCCAGTGTGAGTGATTCTGGGAAGTCTCCTCAAAGGGCGGGGGGATAAGCCTTTTCATCTGTCTGCTTGGTGGTGAGAGGTAGATAACGGAAGAGGGCTCCTCCACCACCACCCTGGCCTAGCACCAGGACTCAGCACGCTGACAATGGCTTTGCTGCTCCTCCGGGTGCCACTTTTTTTTTGACAGGCAGAGTGGACAGTGAGAGAGAGAGAGAAGGATCTTCCTTTGCCCTTGGTTCACCCTCCAGTGGCCGCACCGCGCTGATCCAATGGCAGGAGCCAGGTGCTCCTCCTGGTCTCCCATGGGGTGCAGGGCCCAAGCACTTGGGCCATCCTCCACTGCCTTCCCGTGCCATAGCAGAGAGCTGGCCTGGAAGAGGGGCAACCAGGACAGAATCCGGAGCCCTGACCGGGACTAGAACCCGGTGTGCCGGCGCCTCAAAGCAGAGGATTAGCCTCGTGAGCCGCGCGCCAGCCAGGGTGCCACTTCTGCCCTGTTGCCTTTCCCTTCCTCTCCCATCTTTCCATTCCCTTTTTATTCCTCTTCCTCTTGGTTTTTCTTTAGCTTTTCTGGATGAATGCACTGATTAGCACCTCTGCATTCCTCTAGCCCGTTACCTGGTGCACTGGGTCTTTCTCCTGAGAAATAATGTGGAGAACACCGTGGTCAGGATGCAGAGCCAGGCTTCCTAGAATTGAGGACTAGCAGCTCCCAGGGGGCTCCAGCACTAGCCAAAGGGAAGGTCCCAGGGCATCCAGAACAGCAGTAGCCCAGCTTTATTCCACCACAGGACTTGGCCACTCCACCTCCCACGGTGTCCCTGGGGCTCCGTGTCCTTCCGCTTACGCTGCCCCTACCAGCGGCTCAGTCCTGGGCCTCCAGCTCTGTTTCTCACACAGAGGCCATCTCATGTTTTCATTCAGCCACGTGTCCGTGGTAAGGGGCTGTCTCCCTCCAGACCTGCTCATCAGCCCCACCGAGCATGCTTTGCCTGTCCTTAGTTGGGGTGTTAGGAGCTGATAATTTTGCCAACAGCCTTTGTCTCCATTCATGATTGAACAGTGTGCTGATCTTACAAAGGAAAAGTCATGTCTTCCCTAGCCTCATCCGAGATGGTCCATAATGCCAGACCCAATATTCTCAGTGGCCATAGTGATTCTAAGATGGGCCTACCAGTGGCTGCAACTGGATAAAGGTGCCCCTGCCTATCCCAGGATCCGGCACGGTAGAGATGAGAGCCATTACCCTGCTGCTCCACTCTGTACCAACTGTACAGCCAGCACAGAAGGCAAAGGTGCACAGGGGTAAAGGGTTGGATCTCTGTGGCATCATTTGAATCTCTGGAGCCAGCTGGGCCTTATTTATGTAAACCAGTTAGGTCCTCATTTTCGCTCAGAACAGATTTGAGAGGCTTTTTGCGTCACCTGTAACTGAGTGACACATCCTGTGACCACCCTGATCCTATCGCAGTGACTAAGAGTGGCAGGTCAAATGTCACCTGAAGAACAAAGTGTGCTCAAGGAACGTCAGCCCCAGAGATGGGGCAGGCAGACTGAAGTTCAGCCTTCCTGTGCAGACAAGGTCAATAAAGGCTTGGAGTTGACAAGTCACAGTGGCTGTCAGGTCATGAGACCAAAACAGAACAAAGTGAAAAGCCGGTGAGTTAGAGACGAGAAGCATCCTGGAGCCTTGGCCCATCGGCAGCCTTGCTGCAGGTGCTGTTACCGTGTGTGTGTGTGTGTGTGTGTGGACGTGATGTGGACTTCTCCCAGTATCTATTCATAAAGACTCCATGGAGTGGTATGTGTGGAGTCAGCTGCCTGATACAGGGTCTGGAATCCCTCCTGGTCTGGACTTATTCCTGCCTCCCTCAGAGACTGCCTTTCCTATAAGATCCATTACGAGATCAGCAGTGGGGGTAGGTACTTAGCACAGAAGTTGAGGGAGAGCAGTAGAACATTCCTCTGAGAGTTGACCTTGTAGGATGCAGAGTTCCTTGGGGACATCATCTGGAGTACCGTGTGGATTTCGATGGCCTCTAGTTGTTCAGTCCTGGACAACACAAAGCATAGGCAGTTACTATCTGTCCCAGCTGACAACCTCTTCTTTTGAGATCCAGCTGGAAGCCTCAATGTCAAAGACTTAGTTTTAGCGCGTTATATATAAAAAAAATTAACAGGTTTCAACCATCTGGTCAAAGTTAAACCTGATCATCCTAACTTAAGCTGTGGACCAGATCTAATCTGATAAAGCTGACTTCTTTAAGATTCAAGTTGTTAAAGCAATTATACCCAATAAAGGCAACAGAAAAACACATGAAACTTCCCGAGATACTAGGGCAGTTACAAAACATCAGGAAAACCTTGTTCAAAAAGGATTGGCATGTGATACTGGCATGAGCCAATCAGGACAGTTGCATACATCATTTACAAAGAGGTAGAACATCAGGTAATCCTGCTATCTTTTAAGAAGAGCTAACTTTAAAATAATTCCTTCTAATCTCATCCAAACTAACCTTGTACAGCATTCAATTTCCGCATTCTACACAACATGCGTATTCCTTCAGTTTCTTTTTGTCAAAAAGATTCTATCCAAACTTTCTTTTTTAAAGATTTGTTTATTTATTTGAAAGTTACACAGAGAGAGGAGAGAGGCCTTCCATCCGCTGGCCCACTCCCCAATTGGCCACAACAGCCGGAGTCGTGCCTATCCGAAGCCAGGAACTTCCTCCAGGTCTCCCACGTGGGTGCAGGGGCCCAAGGACTTGGGCCATCTTCTGCTGCTTCCCCAGGCCATAGCAGAAAGCTGGATCGGAAGTGAAGCAGCCGGGACTCAAACCGGCGCCCATGTTGGATGCCGGTGCCTCAGGCCAGGGCATCAACCCACTGCGCCACAGCACCAGCCCCAAACTTTCACTTAACCTTCTGTAACCAAGGATGCATTCTCATGCTTATAGCTCCCTCAACAACTTTCTTTCCTACCCATTGGTTCCTTCAATTCAAATCCTAAGCAATCATCCTCAAGGCCTCTAAATTTAGAGAAACTTATCTTTTTTTTTTATTTTTGACAGGCAGAGTGGACAGTGAGAGAGAGACAGAAAGAAAGGTCTTCCTTTGCCGCTGGTTCACCCTCCAATGGCCGCCGCGGCCGGTGCGCTGTGGCCGGCGCACCGTGCTAATCCGAAGGCAGGAGCCAGGTGCTTCTCCTGGAGAGAAACTTATCTTTAAAAGAACGTGCAGAACTTTAACCCATGGTTACTTTGAAGCATTTTTTGAATTTTGAAAACACTAAGCAGTTGTTTCATCTAGGTAGGAAACAGGTGATTTTCACACAATTACTTTAGCAAAGTGTTGCAAGCCCTAGGAGTCTGGGGAAAATATTTAGCCTAGAAGATAGGACATTTAAGCATAGTACCAACAATGCCTTTTTTTTTTTTTTTTTTTTAAGATTTGTTTATTTGAAAAGCAGAGAGAGTTCTTCCATCTGCTTGTTCACTCCACAGATGGGCACAACAACTGGAGCTAGGCCGATCCAAAGCCAGGAGCTTCTTCCAGGTCTCCCACATGGGTGCAAGGGCCCAAGGACCTGGGCCATCTTCTACTGCTTTCCCAGGTCATAGCAGAGAGCTGGATCGGAAGTGGAACAGCCAGGACTTGAACCAGCGCCCATATGGGATGCTGGCACTGTAGGAGGTAGCCTTACCTACTATGCCACAGCACCAGCCCCAACAATGCTTTTTAAAAAGACATACATAATATAAAGATAATTGAAAATGAAAAAAAAAAAAACCTTGGTTTTAAATTGGAAATTACATAGAAAAATAATCAATCTTTTTTTAAAAAAAATACCTTGCAGAATCTCTGTCATTAATGTGATATACACTGTTATTTAATGCTATAACTAGTACTCCAACAGTATTTTTTCACTTTGTGTTGCTATGTGAGGGCAAACTGTTGAAATCTTTATATATACTAAGCTGATTTTCTGTATATAAAGAGAATTGAAAATGAATCTTAGGCCGGCGCCGTGGCTCACTAGGCTAATCCTCCACCTTGCGGCGCCGGCACACCAGGTTCTAGTCCCAGTCGGGGCACCGATCCTGTCCCGGTTGCCCCTCTTCCAGGCCAGCTCTCTGCTGTGGCCAGGGAGTGCAGTGGAGGATGGCCCAAGTGCTTGGGCCCTGCACCCCATGGGAGACCAGGAGAAGCACCTGGCTCCTGCCATCGGATCAGCGTGGTGCGCCGGCCGCAGCACGCTACCGCGGCGGCCATTGGAGGGTGAACCAACGGCAAAAGGAAGACCTTTCTCTCTGTCTCTCTCTCACTGTCCACTCTGCCTGTCAAAAAAAAAAAAAAAAAAAAAAAAGAAGAAAAGAAAAGAAAATGAATCTTGATGGGAATGGAAGGGGAGAGCGAGTGGGAAAGGGGAGGGTTGCGGGTGGGGGGGAAGTTGTGGGGGGGGAAGCCTTTGTAACCCATAAGCTGTACTTTGGAAATTTATATTCACTAAATAAAAAAAAATTTAAAAAAGACATACATAAATGTTTTTGAGAATCATGTTGTGGATGGCAATATTTAAACTAGTAATGATCACAATAATAGTTTGTGGCATCTTAGGAAGTATAACAGGTTTCACTGACCTTTATACATTTAGGACAGTGGCATTTGGAAGGCTCTAGTTTAACAAGGCCTGTATTGATGATTGGAGAACAGAAGAAACTTAAATAGGTGGGCAGAGAAACTTGTATAATTTAGCAAGCGAGAGAATGTGAAGTCTTTGAGTCAGAGCAGCCGGATTCCTACTCTTGTCAGTCTAGGAGAAAACTAAAGAGGGAGATTGGAAAATGTGGCCCTGCAGAGAGTCCAGCTGGTGGCAAAAGATGGCAGTTTAAAATGAACCCTGTTGTGACAAGTTCTTGTCAGTGTCTTTTCAAAATGGTGACTAAAGAGGTAAGGAAAATGAGATACATCCAGTAGGGAGGGCTGACTGAGACCAGGTGCTGGGCCTTGGCTGCTGAACCCGTGTAACATCCCCCACCCCCAGCCCGTCCCCTCCATTCCCAACACTGAGATGAAGGAGGAGTAGAGAGCAAAGGCAGGAGGGCCTCTGTAGGGAGTCTGAACGAGGGGAAGTGGGCCAGGCCTCTTTTAAGATATTCCTCCTGCATGAGTGTGGCCAAGAGACTTACGGAGAGTGGCAGTAAGCAAGACAGCAAGGTGTTGGGACCAGGAACCCAGGATGTGTGGGCACTGCTGCCCTGTCAACGAGGTGGAGATCCTGCAGTGGTCTCCATTCTCCATTTGACTTCTGAACCCGAGAACGGGGGCGTTGCGGGGACTATTGCATGGCTTTGAAAGTCCCTGCACCTTGAGGCTGTCTAGTGTGGCTCCTAGTCCCTTCCAGGTCTCAGGCTTCAGTAGGCATTGTCTCTGATGGGGAAAGGAGGGCGGGCCTTTAAGATGGACCTAGACAGGCACAGCAGGCACAGCCCGACGGACTTTCCCCTGGACACTCCACACGTCAGGACTGATGTCTGTCTCTTGAGGGAGGCATAGACTCCCCTGCTGCCATAAGAACCGTGGTCTTCGCCTGTGCCAGGAGATCTTTACCTAGTAAAGGGGCTGGGCTTTCTGGTAGGAAAAAAAGGAGTAAATATCAGATAATTCCAGAAATATCTAACTCAGGAGTTCCTGAGACACCCTTTACTGGGTGCCAAAGCTAGAGGGAAGAATGGAGAACTTTGCTGTCCAGCGTCTAGTGTGAGAACACCCTGGGCTCCTGGGTGCTGATCTGATGTGTCACCGGAGCCTGTCAGGAGAGCTCTGGGCCCCTTCAGTCCCATGTGGAAGATGAACCCAATGCCTGACCTCCGAGTCCTTTGTCCTCGGGATAAGTTAAATCTCCAGTGATCACCTCTGTAACTAGGACTTGGCCCTGGGGGTCCTTTGCAACAGTCCTTGGCAAAGTGTACACTGCCTTTGTAGTGGGGAGGTCCCCAGGGGTCTCGATAGAGCTGAGACAGCACCAGGAGTGCACCCCTCCCCTATCCTGTTGCTCTGCTGGGTCCCCTCCTGATACATTAGGAAAGACCATAGTGGTCACCTTTAAGAGGCTGTCCAGGGCCCTCTCAGGTCCCACTGCAAGTCTCTGGAGCTTTCTCGCAATGTCTGGGGCAGACTGAATTAGGAATCTGCCTTTTAAAGTTGCTTGCTCTTCTATGGAGTCAGGATCTAATGGGGTATATTTCTTTAAGGCCTGCCTCAAACATTCTGAAGGTGGGGGGAATTTCCTGCAGCCCCTGATCTATCAGGGACAGCTTAGCACAAAGAAAACCTGGACACAAGGAACCCCAACTCACTTAGGCTAACGTTCTCCATCCTCTAGCTTGTAACCAGGCCAGGTGGTGGTGCCAAAAAAG
The DNA here is from genome assembly GCF_033115175.1 of Lepus europaeus. Lineage (NCBI taxonomy): Eukaryota > Metazoa > Chordata > Mammalia > Lagomorpha > Leporidae > Lepus > Lepus europaeus. The sequence goes on from NC_084827.1 coordinate 175,077,763, forward strand.
ACCAGGCATTTTTTTCTTTCAACTCTGGGTGGGTCAAAGTAATCCCAGTATGTAATCTCAAAAGAACGCCTACTGTAGAAGGCTTGTTTCCCATCAGGAATAAGAGGATAAGAACGAACGCGTCCTTCAGTTCTTATCTCGCCTGAGTTTGAGACATCTCTCAAAACTCTTTTGCACTGAAGCCCACAGGGAAGGGAGGAAGGTTCAGGTGGGACTAGCACGTATTGCCCACAGTCACTCAGCCTTCCACGCCTGTAACCCTGGATATATATTTGTCAGAACAGCCTGCACAGAGAGTGATCAGTTCCCTTTACTGAAGGCATGCTGGACTGGGCCTCTGCCTGGTCAATAGAGATACCATCACTTTGCTCCCCTACATGAAGAGAAATGGTCGCTCTGCACCCCTTACCCTTGAATCCTGTCTCATGGGCCTGATTTCAACAATGAGCCTTCATGAGAAGAGCTCTAATGAATGTGTCTGGAGCTAGAGTCTGGAGGGAGGGTACCAGTGCTGGCCATCACTTAGGTTGGGATGAAGAAGCATGGTGGGGGAATAAACATTCTCCCGTTTGCTACCTCAGAGGTATGGACTACATAGGACTACATACCTCATAGGTATGGACTACATAGGACTACATACCTCATAGGTATGGACTACATAGGACTACATACCTCAGAGGTATGGACTACATAGGACTACATACCTCAGAGGTATGGACTACATAGGACTACATACCTCAGAGGTATGGACTACATAGGACTACATATACCTCAGAGGTATGGACTACATAGGACTACATATACCTCAGAGGTATGGACTACATAGGACTACATACCTCAGAGGTATGGACTACATAGGCCTATATACCTCAGAGGTATGGACTACATAGGACTACATATACCTCAGAGGTATGGACTACATAGGACTACATACCTCAGAGGTATGGACTACATAGGCCTACATATACCTCAGAGATATGGACTACATAGGCCTACATATACCTCAGAGGTATGGACTACATAGGCCTACATACCTCAGAGATATGGACTACATAGGCCTACATATACCTCAGAGATATGGACTACATAGGCCTACATATACCTCAGAGGTATGGACTACATAGGACTACATACCTCAGAGGTATGGACTACATAGGCCTATATACCTCAGAGGTATGGACTACATACCTCAGAGGTATGGACTACATAGGCCTACATACCTCAGAGGTATGGACTACATAGGACTACATACCTCAGAGGTATGGACTACATAGGCCTACATATACCTCAGAGGTATGGACTACATAGGCCTACATACCTCAGAGGTATGGACTACACAGGACTACATATACCTCAGAGGTGTGGACTACATAGGCCTACTTATACCTCAGAGGTATAGACTACATAGGACTACATACACCTCAGAGGTATGGACTACATAGGACTACATACACCTCAGAGGTATGGACTACATAGGCCTACATACCTCAGAGGTATGGACTACATAGGACTACATATACCTCAGAGGTATGGACTACATAGGACTACATATACCTCAGAGGTATGGACTACATAGGACTACATACCTCAGAGGTATGGACTACATGGACTACATACCTCAGAAAAATGGACTACATAGGACTACATATACCTCAGAGGTATGGACTACATAGGACTACATACCTCAGAGGTATGGACTACATAGGACTACATACACCTCAGAGGTATGGACTACATAGGCCTACATACCTCAGAGGTATGGACTATATAGGACTACATACCTCAGAGGTATGGACTACATAGGACTACATACCTCAGAGGTATGGACTACATAGGACTACATATACCTCAGAGGTATGGACTACATAGGACTACATATACCTCAGAGGTATGGACTACATAGGCCTACATACCTCAGAGGTATGGACTACACAGGACTACATATACCTCAGAGGTATGGACTACATAGGCCTACATATACCTCAGAGGTATGGACTACATAGGCCTACATATACCTCAGAGGTATGGACTACATAGGACTAGATACACCTCAGAGGTATGGACTACATAGGACTACATACCTCAGAGGTATGGACTACATAGGACTACATACCTCAGAGGTATGGACTACACAGGACTACATATACCTCAGAGGTATGGACTACATAGGCCTACATACACCTCACAGAGCTGGACCTGAGAGAAAGAGAAAGCTGAGAAGGAATGATGGACCCCAAGTTTGGGAATCCCATGGGCTCGGGTGGTCGCCCAAAGACCCAAACTCCAGACCGACAGATGCAAAAGCAAGAGGATTTTTATTAGGCGTTTGCACAAACGGTCTCCCTATCACCAGAGGCGAAGAGAAGCCCTGAGCAGCAGTTACAAGCATCTTTTAAAGGCAAAAACCACAGGACTAACATATTTCACGGGGTTTGGTTTGATTGGCTAGTTTAAAGGTTACCATGGGTACTCATTGGGTCCTTTTAGATGGGGAGTGGGGTAAGGGGGCTGTCTTCTTGGAATACCCGAGGAATGTTCTGCCCGTTAATCTCGGTGGAACATCTGGGAAGGGCGTCTGTGAAACCTGCCTGAGATCGGCCCTGTTTCCTGTTCTCAGGCCCAGTTCCTTGTTTTTAGTTTGGCAACATTCTTACCCCCAAGCGTTAGCAAGCAAAGCTGATGTGTACAGAAGCAAGAGATCTGCAATTAGCTCTTAGCCACACTCGCCATAAAGCACACCAAACACCAGAGTAAGGGTCCTTCGGGTTTTTCAGGAAGGGATACCAGAGAACATGCTGTGAGATCTGTCTCCACAAGTTCAGGTCACGGGGGATCTGCACCTGTTGAGGTGCAGATCACACACCTGCCTGTGTGTGAAAGGGAAAGCTACACTGACCCCAGGCTAGGCAGATGTCTGAGGAAATACCACTAATGAGACCAGGAGTTCGAGTTTTTAAGAACAGCAGCTTTTGGAAGAGCACGGAGAGCATCAGAGGCATGTGACAAGCAGGAAAAGAAACGGAGGTCTTGTCGGGGTCTGGGGTCACGGCAGGATTCATTGAGGCGTGGAGCCCAGAGCCCATGGCCTCTGCAGACTGCGCCCAGGCTCACCAACAAATCAATCTCCGAGGACAAAACAGAATGCAGTTTCCAGCCAGCATCCTAACGGCTGTCAGAGTCTGTGTCCAGTCAAGGAGCCTTGGAAAAAAGCAGTGTCGCCCTGGCCTGAATTTCATAGTCACTCCAAGACCTTATCCCAGTCTCGCGTGACGGGCAGATCCCTGCAAAAAGAAACTGAGTCGGACCGGACCAACCTTCCCAGAGCTGATTTGAGAAGTTTAGAATCTCAGCTCCAGGGGACTGCTCCAGCCTAGTCAGCAAGCCTAACCCCTGCGTCTTCAGACAGGCAGCCACGCTAACCACTTCCAACTTGCTGTCAGGGACTCCGTGTTCTCGTTACTATGGAGGCGGAGGCGAGTGAGGCTCTCCGAAAAACAAAAGGGCAGTCGGCATGCTCACCTGTCCCGCAGGGGATCTGATGCTGGCCGGAGTTGTATCCAGGCTGTTAAGGGTGAAACAACAATGAAGGAAGGCAGCCTTGGTTCTTGTCTCACAGGTGCAAGAATCTCCACGCGGACAAGGCAGTGGCAAAGCAAGATTTAAGTCAAGCCTCCTACTGGAGCAGCCAGGAGAGGGGCTCCAAGGTACCAAGACCTGAGAGAGAAACTGGTGGAAGTGGAGTCTTTTCAGCATAATCCAACGAACAGAGGGCGGGGGACAAAACCCATCAGAGGGCCCAGAATTGTAATCCTGGCCCGCCTACACAAGACTGAAAAAAAGCAGTTAGGCCAGCATTGAGGTGCAGCGGGTTAAGCCACTGCCTGCGATCCCGGCATCCCAATGGGCACCAGTTCATGTCACAGCTGCTTCACTTCCCATCCAGCTCTGCTAATGCCTGGGAAAGCAGAGGAAGATGGCCCAAGTGCTTGGGTCCCCACACTCACATGGGAGACCCAGAAGAAGCTCCTGGCTTTAAATCAGCCCAGCTCCCGCTACTGCAGCCGTTTGAGGAGTGAACCAGTGGATGGAAGAGCTCTGTCCTTCCCTCTCTGTAACTCTGCCTTTCAAATAAAATAAATCTTTAAAAAAAAAAAAAAGGCAACAGCAGGGTGGGATAGGTAATTTCTTTCTATTCTCATGATAAAACTAGGAAGGGTGGAATGGCACTTTTGTCTTGCTAAAGAAAGCCTCCTGGGAGAAGCCTGCATGTTTTCCACTCTTGAAGGGATTCTTGGGATTCTTCCTTTTCTTATTCCAACAGGGACCTGGGTCACAATACCCTGGGCCTGTGACATTCTGCACTAGTTCTGTTCTCAACTGTGGCCAAATGTGGCACAAGTACAATAAATCATCTCTTCTGCCTTTAAAAAAAAAAGAAGAAGAAGTAGAGAGGGCCCAGCGCTATAGGGTAGCAGGAAAGCTGCCACCTGCAATGCTGGCATCCCATATGGGCACTGGTTTTGTTAGGTAGGAAGACAAGAACCCTGCAAATTTCTCCGGTAACAGTTTGAGTCCCAGCTCTCTGCTATGGCCTGGGAAAGCAGAAGAAAATGGCTCTTGGGTCCCTGCACCCAAGTGGGAAACCCGGAAGAAGCTCCTGGCTCCTAGCTTCGGATCAGCACGGCCCCAGCTGTTGCGGCCATCTAGGGAGTGAACCATCGGATGGAAGACCTCTCTCTCTCTCTGCCTCTGCCTCCATAATTCTGTCTTTTAAATAAATAATAAACCTTTTAAAAAAGCTTTAAAAAAAGTTAAAAAGAACATAGCTTTTATAAAAGGTTTAAAAAGAGAAGAGAAATAGATTTACACATCTAAAAACCATTTTTTTAGGATAACAATAATTAAAAGAAGTTAAGGTGAATGTGGTTTAGCTTCTCTTTAGATGAAAACCAGTGAGCAATACTAGCAAAGACAGGACTGGGGAGTGGGCTGAGGGAGGGGCAGGCAGGGGAGAAGAGGGTCTGTAAGGTAGGCATGACCAGCATCCAGCAGGGTGGTGGTCAGCACGCATCGAGGGTGGTGGTTCTGTAGGCAAGTTACCACTCTCTGATGGGGACACCTCAGAGGCCATGAGAAGCAAAGGGTTAGTAAACGTAAAGACCCCCGACGTTGGCGGGCATACATACAGTAAGGGCTGTTACTGTGAACGAGGCTTTAACCGGCACGGAGAGATTTAGTACAGCAGTTCCTATTACTTACCTGTGAGTTAATTACATGTGTCCTTAATAAAAACGGGGAGCAGAGAACACACACTGTGTGACGGGGCCAAAGGCTGCCTTCGGAGTTCCTGGTATCTTGTCCCTAGGTTCAGATTCCACCTCTTCCACACCTGGCCCCCATTGCCTCCTGCTGGATTTTGCCCTGGTCCTCCCTGCAAACCAGATCTCGCCCTCCTTGCCTTCGGCCTCTCAGCTGCGAGCTGGCTGGGACCCCCGCTGGCACTGTTCCTCTGGGTTCCCCTCATCCCACACCCTCCTAGGTCCTGCCCTTCAAAATGCTGAGGAGCCAAATACGGCTGATCCTAAGCACAGATTCCTAACAGATTTGGATTTGCCTGCTTGCTAAAATGTTTCTGTCCCCCAGAATAAACTCTCCCAGGGCTTTGCCATCCTTTTGGGACCTGCACAGCGTCCACCCAGCAGCAGTTCTCAGCTGGGGTCCTTGTTTCCGCTCTCAGACTATAAACAGGAGTTCTTGTTGTGCTCACAGTTTTTCACATGTTTGGACTGTCTGCTGGTGAGTTTCGCTGTTAATAATGGTCCCAGAGGGTAATGCTGAAGTGCTGTGTCGTTTTCCAAGCACCAGAAGGCTGCCGTGTGCCTCAGGGAAAATGTGTGTTGGGTTAGCAGGGTTCAGACTCCAGTTACAGCGCCGCTGATGCTGAGTTTGATGTCAGTGAGTCCCTGATATGCCAGGAAGCATCACGCAGTTCACAGAAACTACGCCTGTTCTTTGATTCCATCTTTCCCCAGCCTTCGAAGCCCCCCTGTATACTCGACGGGGTATCTAAACAGAAACAGACAGCAAGGATATGCACTGAGCGGCTGGTGAAGATGCACCCAGAGGCTCACAGGAACCCAGCCCTGTGTTTCCCTGAGGGCAATGCTCCATGATTGGCTAATCCAGTGTTTGCAGTGACTCCATAAGAGCACAGCTACTGTGAATGTTGAGCATCAGCTGTACACACAGACATCTCGGGATACCTGGCACCCTGACTTACAGAAGAGCTGTCTCTGTCTCTCTCTGCCTTCCAGATACTAATGACAAGGGTGTTTGAGCTGTAGAATCAGGCCCTATTTCCCACTCCTTACTGGTCTCTTGGTACTCCTTGCCACACAGTCTCTGTTCCAGGCAAATCGACAATGTTTTTTTCTGTCCAGAATTCATTTCAGTTGCTACCCCTCTCTCCTCTCCATGTCCACACCTTTGAGGGATCTCGAGGGGCACAACCACAAGGACAGGCACATGATCCAGCCTGCCTCCAGGACAGGTGTAGGGACTTATCCAGACTGGACCATAGACTCATTCCTGAGATTTGTCAACTTCACTTAAAGCGGAGTTAGTTTCTCATTTCAGTGGGGGATCCTTAAGCTGGCCAAAGTACACTGGGAGCATCTCACTGCCAGGCTGGGTTTCCCACCGCAAGAATAAAACTCTGCCAGGGCCAGCATGTGGCAAGGCTGGAAAAGCCACCTCCTGTGAGCCAGCATCCCACATGGGCGCTGGTTCACGTCCCAGCTGCTCCACTTCCAGTCCAGCTCCCTACTAATGGCCTGTGAAAGCAGCAGAAGATGGCCCGGGTGCTTGTGCCCCCGCACCCATGTGGGAGACCAGGATGAAGCCCCTGGCTCCTGGATTCGGCCTGGCCCAGCCTTAGTGTTGCAACCATCTGGGGAGTGAACCCGTGGGTGGAAGATATTCTTCTCTCTCTCCCTGTTTCTCTCTGTAAAATAAATGTCTGAGAGAGAAAGAGACACTCACTACTACTGCCAAAAGATAATTAAGCCAGCCAAGGAGAGGAGGGAAACAGAAGTAAGGCTGATCATCTGCTACTGCGTGTTGTACTCCTGGATCCTGCCATGCCTGAAGCCCGCAACACCACTGGCTTCCCCAGTTGCTTTCTAAATTCAGTCACATAGGACAGAGTTTCTGCCTCGTGACAACAACAGTCCTGAATAATATGAAGAGGCTTTTTTAATCGGTGTGGAGTTCACTCTAATTCTGTGCTTGAAATCACAATTTCTTCCTCATTTATGCAAAAGGTAGCATGCCTAAATTTCTTTTTTTTTCCTTCTTTCATTTGACAGAGTTAGACAGTGAGAGAGACAGAGAGAAAGGTCTTCCTTCCATTGGTTCATCCCCCAAATGGCCGCTACGGCCGACACCGATCCGAAGCCAGGAGCCAGGTGCTTCCTCCTGGTCTCCCATGGAGTGCAGGGCCCAAGCACTTGGGTCACCCTCCACTGCCCTCCCAGGCCACAGCAGAGAGCTGGACTGGAAGAGGAACAACTGGGACTAGAACCCAGTGCCCATATGGGATGCCGGCGCCGCAGGCGGAGGATTAGCCAAGTGAGCCACGGCGCCAGCTCCGCAGGCCTAAATTTCCTTGTGTGTATCTACTCTGTCCTTAAGCTAATGTATGGCAGTTTAGAATCATTCTTGTTTACTGTCTGTAAAAAAATAAACTGGGAGTCGGGGAGAGAGAAAGGAAGTTAAACAGGAGGAGAAATTTTGCCCCGCAGTGCTGGAAGGAGGAAGGAAAGCAGAGGCAGGGAACTGAGGCCTTAGGAGGCGCTGCCAGGGCGCAGGCACGGTCCCGGGTAGCCTGCGCTCCGTGCTCTGCTGCGCCTCGGTGCGCCGTGAGCCGAGCCTCGCAGCCTTGTCTGTGGGGTCCGCCCCCATGTCAGTGTCACCTGTCCCTCTCAGATCTGCCTCCATCTCTCGGAGGCGTCCCCCTCACCTGACCTTTCTCAGGGGTGGTTTTTAAGGAGAAAACCTAGGAAATTATAGGAAAAACAGCAGTCACCCAGGTTTTCCGTATAAGACATCCAAGCGACCTTGCTTAGTAATAGCTGACAGCATGGACGCGTGACAGGATACATGAGTGAGCATTTGAGTGAGCAGCAAGACCCTGAAGAGAACCGTCGAGGACAGGCAGCGTCCGTTCTCCGCAGGTCACCGGGACTGATGGGGAGAGAGAACCTCTTCTAGATTCCAGAGCTAGCGAGTGGAAAGCAGCGGTGGAGACTAGGCTGTGAGAGCCTACGGCCTGTGACCAGCTCACACACGGTATCCGTGCAGCTCTTAGCACGACGCTGAGCACGGGGGCAATTCAGTAAATATTGCTGGACTATTAAGTGTTAGTCCCATTGGCTGTAGTATTTTAAAAGCAAGTACAGAGTACAAAATGGCAGAGCAGGAAGGGTTTAACGCAGGATGTGACTGTAAGATCAAAATCTTTAAAAAAATGAAGTTGACCTGTTCCAAGGAAAGAACCCCGGGCAGAAACAATTCTAGGGGAGGGATCCTTGTGAGCCGTCACTGAGGTGTGATATGGTGACCGCTGACACGTGGGGCGCTCGGGGACTGGGAGGAGAGAGGCTGAAGGAAGAGGTAGATAGAGGAGTCACTGCCTGGGCCTGGTTCGCCACCCTGAGGATTTTGGCCACAAGACAAAGACGGGGAACACATCCCATCGGCACCTTGGAGCTGCTGGGTTGAGGGCCCAGGGGGCCAGCACTGTGGCAGTGCAGCGAAGCCTCCGCCTGCAGTGCCAGCCTCCCACATGGGCGCCAGTGCAAGTCCACTGTTCCACTCCGATCAAGCTCTCTGCTCATGCCAGCCATAGCCACTGCAGCCATTCAGGGAGTGAACCAGCAGATAGAAGATCTGTGTGTGTGTGTCTGTCTCTCTGTAGCTTTGCCTTTCAAGTAAATAAAAATAAATCTTTAGAGAGAGAGAAAAAAAGAGAGAGAGAGAGAGAATAGCCCAGATCTGTTCACAGCTAGGGCAGAGAGCCACCCTGGGAGATTTTACCGTGAACTCTAAAGAACTGTGACAATGAAAGGAATATCAGGTGATGTCCAGGAAGTGAAACTGATGGAAGTTGATCATGGAGTTGATGTTTTGTGATGAGAGACTGGAGTGACACTGGGGCAAGCATTTGGTGCAACAGTTACGGCGCCACTTGGTGTGACCGCCGCCCGTCCTGGAGTGCCTGGATCTGAGTCCTGGCTCCACTGCTAATTCCAGCTTCGCACTAATGAGCACCTTGAGAGGCAGCAGATGGTGGCTCAAGAACTCGGGTCCCTGCCACCTGTATGGGAGACCCGGTGGAGTTTTGGTCTCCTGGCTTCAGCATTTGGGGAATAAACCAGTGGATGGAAAAATCTCTGTCTCTCTGCCTTTCAAATAAATATGATTTACTTTAAAGAAAATGAAATGAAATGTCTCAGCTAGTGCCAGGAAGAAGACTGCCTCGGTTTTAAAGGGAATACAACAAGGTCAGTTTTTTATAGTGGAGTGTGAGATGCAGGTGGATTAATTACACAGGTGGGTGTGCCCAGGACCCAGCTGGCTCGTTTTGTAGGACCCCAGAGATCAAGAGTGGCAAGACAGAGACTGACTAGGCAACATGAAGCCCAATGGATGAGATTGCTACAGAGAGACGACAGCTAAGGTCAGAGCTTTCACGTTGGGGATCAAGGCAGAGGGACACTCGTGTCCCCACATCTGCCTGGTTTGGAAAGAGGCATGAGACAGCGGCTCCACTTGGGTGCTGAGCACAAGAGTGTGAATTGGTACATCCCTCCTGTGGCAGAAACCAGTCATGGCCCCCACGCTCCCTTTTCCTTAGTGAAAATTACCTGACACGTAGCTGACCATTCGGGTTTCCAAGACAGCTCCAGGCAGCCACATGACCAAATTCTGGCCAACGGAACGGCGGTGCAGGTGGTGACTGTGTCTTCACAGACGAGTCTTTGAGAACTGGACTATTTTTGGTCCCTTCCTCCTCTCTGCTATCTGGAGTACAGATGTGATGGCTGGGACTCGAGCAGCCATCTCTCACCGTGCAGGTAAAGCCAAATTCTGAAGACAATGAGTACCAAATGGAAGGCTCCTGGTCTCATGAGCCAGAGAAGGCACCCCCTGTTTTGGTTTGTTGTTTTGTTGTGTTTTGTCTCTCTCTCTTATCTATTTTTTAATTTTAAAAAGATTTTTTTAAAGATATGTATTTATTTACTTGAAAAAGAGACAGAGAGCGATCTGCCATCTGCTGCTTCACTCCCCGGATGGCTGCAATGGCCAGTGCTGGGCCAGAGCAGAGCCAGGAGTTTCATCCGGGTCTCCCATATGGCTGGCAGGGACCTAAACACTTGGGCCATCTTCCACTGCTTTTGCCAGGCCATTAGCAGGGAGCTGGATCAGAAGTGCAGCAGCTAAACTCAAACCAGCACCCATAGGGGACGCCGGCAACACAGATTGTGGTTTTACCTATTATGCCACAATGTCACTCCTCAAAAAAAGGATTTATTTGAAAATCAGAGTTAGAGAGAAAGAATTTTTTTGAATTTTTAACTGACGCATAATAATTGTATATAGTTATGGGATACTATAATGATGATTTGATCCATGCATAGATCGTGTAATGTTGAAATCAGGATAAACGTAACTGTCTCCTGCATGCCTCTCCTTTCACATAAACTCCTGACTAGTGCAAGCCACCTGCTGGGTTCTCTGTCACATGCCGCTAAGCTTAATCCTGACGACAGGCTCCCCAAAGGCCCAAAGGTGCTGCAGTGACACTGAGTGATGTGCACACACATCCTTTCCCCTGGCTTCCCACCTCCTGGAATTCACCCTGAGAAGAAAATTACAGAGAGGAGGGGAGGGTAAACTAAAAGTCCTTCACCAGAAAATTAGTTAATTAAGTTGTATTTCCATATAAAAGGACACTTTGAAGACACTAAAATCCATGATGCTGTATTTAGATAACACCTGAACAGATGTGTACGACTTAGAGTGAAAAAACAGCAAATGAGCATATTTAGAATGATTCCATTTATGTACAATAAATATGTACTCGTATATGTACACACATATGCATAGGCACACAGCGTATAAGTATTTGTACCTGGATTGTTTTTATTTTTTTTTAAGATTTATTTATTTGAAAAGAAGAGTGACAGAGTGAGAGGTCCATCTTCTGTCTGTCTGTGGTTCACTCCCCACATGCCTACAACAGCTGGGGCTGGGCCCAGCCGAAGCCAGGAGCCAGGAGCTCCATCTGAGTCTCCCACTTGGGTGGCAGGGACCCAAGTACTTGAACCATCAGCTGCTGCCTCCCAGGTGCATTAGCAGGAGGCTGGATGGGAAGCAAAGGCAGGACTCACTGAGGGCATCACAGTGTTAGATGTGGGCATCCCAAGTGGCAGCTTAAGTCTCTTTACCACAATGCCCACCCCATCTGAACTGTTCTTGGTCAGCTTTATCATTACTATAGAAACTACAAAGCCTTTTTAATTTTTAAAAAATATTCCTTTAAAAAAGCTTAATGTATTTGGGTTGAGTGTGGTGGTGCTGCAGATTAAGCCACAGCACACCTGCATCCCATGCTGGAGGGCCTAGGATCCAGTCCCACTTCTGCTTCCAATCCAGCTCCTTGCTAGTACGCCTGGGAGGCAGCAGAAGGTGGCCTACGCACTTGGGTCCCTACTACCCATGTGGCAGATCTGGATGGAGCTCCTGGCTCCCAGCGTGAATCTGGCCCCGCCCAAGCCACTGTAGCCATTTGGGGAGTGAACCAGCAGGGAGACCATCTCTCTCTCCCTCTCTCTCTCTTTGTGTGTCTCTACCTCTGTGTGTCACTCTGCCTTTCAAATAAATCAAACTTTTGAAAACCTTAATGTCATTAAGAAAATTGAGGAGTTCTGCTGGCTAACTGTTGCTGAAAGTCGTATAAATGAAAACACACTGCAGGAAACCTGATTCCCTCTGTGGTGTCCCTACTAGGTGGAGACATCCGAACTGGCAGACTTTTCAGCTTTCTCCTGATAAAACAGTGGGACCTTAGAGGGCACCCTGAGAGGAAAGCATATTTCAACTCCTTCATTTCACTTTTTGCAGATCCTGGAGCATTGCCATGGGCAAGGGAGGGTATTTCAGAGTAACCTTCAGTCACTTGGGACTCCTGCTGCTTATTTATTATTTTTTTTCTAGAAATGTATCCACGGTAATCACTCGTAAATATAGCAAGACACAAGGATGCTTCAAAATGTTCATGGAAAAACAGAATGAAAAGGCCATGCTCATTTCCCATACATATTGTGAAGACCCTTCATATTTATTTACGCACACAGAAAAAGAACTCTTTCAGGCCCTTGAATTTTTGAGCTTCTAAAGATGGGCTTTGAAAACACAGAAGGAAAAACCCATGCCAGCTGAGACTCAGTTTCTTCTACTGCATTCTCACAACGCCAGTTGCTTCCAACAGCAGATTGGCAGGTGTGTGTGTGTGTGTGTTGCACACACCAAGCAAGGAATCAGTGCGGCGGCAGACACCAGCTGGGTGTCCTCTGCTCCCAGTCAGTTCTGGCGCCGTCTACCTGCTCACAGCTTCTGATCTCCGGGGTCGCTGAGACCTGCCCCTGCTTCAGAACCGAACCACAAGCCCCAGGTGCCTTTACTGACCCAGCAGCTGTGAAGCCTGGTTCCTGCACCCTCTTCTGGAGTTTGATTAATTTACAACAGCTCACAGGACTGAGGGAAACACTTGCAGTTATGGGTTTATTATAAAGGACTTTAGAAATGGTACAGATGGAGAGATGCACAGAGGTGGGAGGGAAAGGGCGTGGGGCTGCTGTGCCCCCACCCACCCAGAGGCCTCCAAGTGTTCAGCCCAACAGAAGCTCTCTCACTCCATTCCTCTGGGCTTTGATTGGAGACCTCCTTGCCTAAGCATGAGTGACACGTGGACCACCACGTCAAGATGTGATTGGACCGACGGGGGCAGATCCAAGGCTGATGGGCTGAGAGAGGGAACCCAGCCAGGCCTGTCTGTTCAGATTCCTCCTGGCCTCTGGGTGCAACGTTCTTTTCTCCTGGGAATGGTGCAGTAGCCCTTCTGTCATGGGGGTCGGATGATCTGCAACAGATAATGGGTCAGAGAGCATTTTTGTGGTCAGCTCCAAGACAGAAAGGCGGGGGAAGATTAGAGTCTCTCTGCCCCTATCTGGGGAGACAGAAATTCTAGTTTCTCCTGGCGTGCCTTGGGGAGGGAGTTAGGAGATAGGAACTGTGCATGACAACCAACATAACACAGGCTCCGTGACCTCAGAGTGTTATTTGTGTACTTTTTATTTAAAAACATGTATGAAGAAATGAGAGCCACTTATACAATGATAGCAGATAAATGGAAATGTTTTTTAAAAATTTGATTAAGGGCACCTTAAATAGGTAAGACTACTTACAGTCTATTTTCATATAGAACTGTGTACCCCAGTATATCCCAATTAAAAATTCTATAACAGGTGCAGGTTATGGTGCAGCAGGTTAAGCTGCTGCTTGGGATTGTTGTATCCCACATAAGACACCTGGAATGAAGTCTCAGCTCTGCTTCCCATTCCGCTTCCAGCTAATGTGTCTGGGAGACAGGTGAGGGCTCAAGTACTTGGGCCCCTGCAAACCATGTGAGAGACCCCAGTGGGGTTCCCAGTTCCTAGCATGGGCCTGGCCCAGCCCTGGATTTTTCGGGCATTTGGGGAAGTAACCAGTTGATGGAAGGTCTCTCTCTTATCCTCTTTCTCTCCCTCCCTGGCCTTCTCTGCCTGTGTCACTCTACATTCCAAATAAACTTTTTTTTTCTTTTTTTTCTTTTTTTTTTTTTTTTTTTTTGACAGGCAGAGTGGACAGTGAGAGAGAGAGACAGAGAGAAAGGTCTTCCTTTTGCCGTTGGTTCACCCTCCAATGGCCGCCGCGGTAGCGTGCTGCGGCCGGCGCACCGCGCTGTTCCGATGGCAGGAGCCAGGTGCTTCTCCTGGTCTCCCATGGGGTGCAGGACCCAAGGACTTGGGCCATCCTCCACTGCACTCCCTAGCCACAGCAGAGAGCTGGCCTGGAAGAGGGGCAACCGGGACAGGATCGGTGCCCCGACTGGGACTAGAACCCGGTGTGCCGGCGCCGCAAGGCGGAGGATTAGCCTATTGAGCCACGGCGCCGGCCTCCAAATAAACTTTTTAAAAATTCTGTAACAATAAGCTATCCATTTTTTGAGGGATCACCTTGCTAGTTTGATTAGAAAAAATCTGAAACCCAACCTGCAAAATTTTTAGCCCTTTTATGGCATTTGATATTTTTCTCATTTATGACCACTGCATGCAAATGTCTTATCAAACTGGATTTCCCAGAGCCAGCCTCTCCAGCATTTCAGGAGAGAAAAGCAGCAGGCAGCCATTGGCCGCTTCCAGCCCCTCGTCGGCTCTAACGCCAGAGGCGTCTGGATTCCAGTCATAAGTTTAAAGTGTGTTTAATGTGATTAAAATACTAAACTTCACCTAGCAAGTAGTCTGCCCATGCACTGGAAAGCGCTGCTGTAGTAGTGTCACAACACTAAGTATTTCTCAGCAGTTCGGATTACTTGGCATCTCTAGTTTATTCTCTCTGAACTTTGAATTAAGATGAATGCATAAATGGATAATGAATATAAATCTATATTTAAGTAGGAATAAATTAATGCAAATAAATCTAAACTTAAATCTATGAGCTGAAATAAATATTATGTAAATAATGCTTTGATAGCATTTTACATCTTCCAAAGTGTAGATTTGTGTAGTTCATATCATCATGTTTTGATGAGTTCCAAAAACCTAGAAAGCTCACTGTTGTCTTCAACAGTATGGTCTGGTGGAAAAAAAATCTCTGACCTTTCTTCATTCCTGCCACTCACTGGCTGTGCGCCATTAAATAAGTCATTGTGTTCGTTCATCCAGTAATTCATCCTGCAAGCATGGATCGCTCTGCCCTTCGCCGTACTGTAGACTCTGCAAGTAAAGAAGCAGAGTCCCTGGCTAAGCCTAGGAATGGCCCGGAGGCTAATGGTGGTTACAGAAGGAGAGACAACAGTGGGCCTTAGCTGGTAGATACCAAGGAGCTAGCATGGAGTTTGGGCTATGGAAGGCCGTGCCGTGATGTGAAACAGGGATTCTAGGCCATCCCCTTAACTGCAAGGGGGTCCTGAGATAACTTAGCCTTGAAAAAACCTGCCATTGTTCTGGGAAGAGGAGGAAACCAGGGAGGGGTCAAACACAGCAGAGAGGGGTCAAACACAGGCACTTGGTGTAGGGACAAGAGGCCACTTGGGATGCGCACAGCCCCTGTTGAAGTGCCTGCTTTGAGCCCAGTTCTCTGCTTCCATTTCTAGCTCCCTACTAATGTACACCCTGGAAGCAACAGGTCGCGGTTCAGGTGCTTGGGTCCCTGCCGCCCAGATAGGACCCAGGTTGAGTTTCTGGCTCCTGGCTTCAGCCCAATGCAGCCCCAGCTATTGCTGGCATTTGGAGAGTGAACTAGTGATGAAGGATCTCTTTAGGTCTTCCTGCCTTTCAAATAAAATAAAATTAATGAATTGCCTTTTTAAAACAAAAAAAAAATGCTGCAGAGAAGCACATCCAAATAAAGATGGGTTTGCCTCTAGATAATGGAAGTTAGGAGGATCCTGGTAACATTTGCAAGGTGGACTCAATAACATCATGGATGTGAATGAAAAAATTGGGAAATGAAAAAGAAAGACTGTGGACAATATTTCCATGAAGCGTGCTTGCAAGGGGAAGGGTAAGAGAAGGCTGGAGGTGTAGGGAAGCCCGGTCAGAGGTGGTGGCAGATACAGCTGGCAGTTAGGTCGTCGCTTGGGACAACTGCATCCCATGCCACAGTGCCTGGTTCATGTCCGGCTCCTCCCAGCTTCCTGCTCGTGTGCACCCCGGGAGGCAGCAGGTGCTGGCTCAAGGACTTGGGTTTCTGCCACCCCTGTGGGAGACCTGGATGGAGTTTTTTTTTTTTTAAGATCTATTTTATTTATTTGAAAGACAGAGTTACGGAAAGAGAGCCAGAGAGAGAGGGAGAGGTCTTCCATTTGGCTGGTTCACTTCCCAAATGATTGCAATGGCCAAAGCTGAGCTGATTCGAAGCCAGGAACCAGGAGCTTCTTCTGGGTCTCCCACATGGGTGCAGGGGCCCAAGGAGTTGGGCCATCTTCTACTGCTTTCCCAGGCCACAGCAGGGAGCTAGATCAAAAAAGGAGCAGCCGGGACCTGAACCAGTGCCCTTCTGGGATGCCAGCGCTGCAGGCTGGGGCTTTAACCTGCTGCACCACAGCACTGGCCCCCTGGATTGACTTTTAAGTCACTGGCTTTGGCCTAGCCTACTTCAAGCTGTTGTAGGCATTCGAGGGGTGAACCAGCAGATGGGAGATTTTGCTCTATCTTCCTTTCAAATAATAAAAAAAAGAAAACAAATAAGAAACCTTTTTTAAAAAGTGTTATGTTTACAGAAAAGAGAAGTTTGAGTATAACTAAGGCTGAGATGAAGGAGCCAGTGGGAAGGAAGATGACAAAACAGGAAGAGTGACAGGGTGTGCTTGGTGTCACATGAGCTTTGGTGTCAGACAGACCTAAATCAGAAAGTTGTTAGCTGTGCGACCCTGGTCAGTGAGCCCGACCCTCTGCATCTCGCTTTCCTCACCTGTGAAATGAGGCCATAATACATGAATGAAGTTTCTTCGTTCATTCTTATAATTTCTTTTAATGGAATTTAAGCCCAGCTCTGAGTCCAGAGCACATGCTTTTTTTTTTTTTTTTTTTTTTTTTTTTTTTTTAAGATTTATTTATTTATTTTAGAGGCAAAATTACAGAGAGAGAGAGAGAGAGAGAGAGCAAGAACCTCCATCTGCTGGCTCACTCCCCAAATGGCCCCAACAGCCAGGGCTAGGCCAGGCCAAAACCAGGCCAAAGCCAAGAACTCCATCCAGGTCTCCAACATGGGTGGCAAGGATTCAAGAACTTGGATCATCCTCCACTGCTTTCCCAAGCACGTTAGCAGGGAGCTGGATCAGAAGTGGAACAGCCGGGACTCGAACCCAGCATGCCAGCTGTGTTTTCTTATATTTAACTTGTGTGTGTTACATCAGAACTCTTGAGACCAGGGGACCTCTGAAATAAGAGTTTAATGAGCCCTCATAGACATCAGCCGCACAAGGAAGGGACCTGGTCCTGGGACGAGTCCTACAACTGCCGGCAGCGAGGAAGCACCTGGGGAATGTCCACCAGGCCAGAGCTGAGAGCATTTTTTTTTTTTTTTTTAACAAACTCTGGGGAAGGAAAGCACTGAACCCGTCAGTGGCTGTCAGAGGAGCAGGACAATGAGAGGTCGGGGAGGTTTGGAACAGGAGGGCTGTCCATGGGATGTCATTGTTGCTTCTGCATTGGCTGGTTAACAGTCCAGGAAGTTCATGGGTAAACAGGGCACTTTACCAACGATTTATGTCATGGTTTCACCTACATCTGTTAATTGATTCACCTCACTTATCTCTCCCCTCACCCCCTCCACCTTCTGGCCTTTTGTTTTTATTTTTCAGAGTTTTCACCACTAAAGTTTCTTCTTTTTTTAAAAAAAGTAGTGGTTTTTCTTTCCTTTTTTTTTTTTTTTTTTTCATTTTATTTGAAAGAGATAAAAACAAAGGGACAAAGGGAAGAGAGATCTTCTATCTGCTGGTTCACACCCCAAATGCCTGCCACAACCAGGCTGAAGTCAGGAGCAAGAAACTCCATCCAGGTCTCCCACGTGGGTGGCAGGGGCCCGAGCACTCGAGCCATCATTGCTGCCTCTCAGAGTGCATTAGCAGGAAGTTAGTGGTGGAGGTGGTGCATGGACCAGAGCTGTGGACCCTAATATGGGAAGTGGGCATCCCAAGGGGCATTTAACAGCTGTACCAAATGCCTGCCTACTTCAGGCCTTTTTAATTAAAACTTAGAACATCTCAGAACTTTTATTTTTTTTTTTTTTATATGGCAGATGCCAGATAGACATGCAGAGAGAAGACATTTGTCCCTGCTTTCCAGGATCTTACAACCCAGTAGATGTCCTGAGACTCAGCTCAGGAATATGATCCATGATTCAATTCATTTAAAATTTATTTATTTGTTTTTGAATAGTAGAGAGACAGGTAAGAGAGACAGAGAACTTCCATCTGCTGGTTCACTCTGGGGCTGGGTGCACTTCTGGGACTGGTTCACAACCAGAGCTGGGCCAGGCTGAAGCCGGGAATCTGGAATTCAGTTTGGATCTCTTACATGGGTGGCAGAGACTCCAGTACTTGGACCATCACCCACTGCCTTCCAGGGTACACAGTGGCAGGAAGCTGGTATAAGAAGCAGAACTGAGCCTGAAACCTGGGCACTTCCACATGGGATGCAGGGGGCTCAAGTGACATCTTCATCATTGTACCAAATGCCCACCCTCATCTGCCATTTTTTGAGTTCCTATTAAACCATAAGATGCATTTTGGCTGGGAAAGGAGTAGAGGAAGTACTTGGAAGACCAAGCTGAGTCCTACAAGACGAGAGGGAGCCAAGGATAGCAGAGCAGGCAGGCATTCCAGTGATGGAGTGTTCGCAAGAGGGCTTTGCCCTGCAGGCCCTTTCTGCCCTGCCTCTACCCTGAGGGCCAAGGCCAGCATGGTGGTGCAGCCGGTTAAGCCACTGCCTGCAACGCCAGCATCCTGTGTGACTGCCTCTTAGCCTGTAGGAGCAAGAGTTTGAGTCCCAGCTTCTGATCCAGCTCCCTGCTACTGCACCTGTGAAGAAGATGGCTCAAGTGCTTGGGCCCCTGTACCCATGTGGGAGGCCCGCATAGAGTGCCAGGATTCCAGCTTTGGTCTGGCCTAGCCCTGGCCATTGTAGCCATTTGAGGAGTGAACCAGGGAATGGAAGATTTTTCTCTCTCTCTCTCCCTCTCTCTGTAACTCAGCCTTTCATATAAATAAACCTTTTTTTTTTCTTTCTTTAAAGTGCGTTTTAGGGGCAATATTGGATTTAGGGATATCAGGTGGATGGCTGTGAGAATAATTCGAGATGTATGGTAGCCTGCACTGAAGGGTTTTCAGTTGTAAATAATACAAATATCACATTTGAGAGATATTTAGGAGATATAAAAAAATGTTGGTGGGGGGTGGCCTGTGTTGTAGCACAATGGGCTTAGCCATTGCCTGCAGTGGCGCATCCCATATGGGTGCCAGTTCTAGTCCCAGCTGCTCCACTTCTTATCAAGCTCCCTGCTAATGTACCTGAGAAAAGCAGCAGAAGACAGTTCAAGTGTGTGGGCCCTTGTACCCATGTGGGAAACTCAGATGAAGCTCCTGGCTCCTGGTTTCGGCCTAGCCCAGCCCTGGCCCTTGCAGCCATTTGGGAAGTGAATCAGCCAGTGGAAGATCTCTCCCACTCCATAACGCTGCCTTTCAAATAAATAAAATGACTTCAAAAAAAAAAGTTGTTTGGATTTGGAGTAAGAAAGGAAGTTGCACAGTAGTTATTGGGGTGGGCGTGTGTTCTAGTCATATGGAGCAGGAACTCTTCACACTGCTCTGGGGGTGCAAGGGAGGTCCTTTCTCCCAGAAGATGTTGACCAGAGTGCATGAAACCCCAGTGGCCACTGACAGCCAACTTGTGACCAGGTAGGAACCAGCCTTTCCTTGAAACCTGCACTGTTCGAATGTGAGAAAACAGAACAATGCAAAAACATAGGTCCCAGGAGACATCATCGTGGTTCTGTGCCCTATCTTTAGACTCCACTGCGGCAGCCAGGCAGTAGAGTTTCTTCTAATGTAGCCAAGAACATCCTCCTTGTTACAGGCTATAGGAGAATAAGATGAAATAAATAGGTAGACTGCCTGGTGTTTGAACAAGGTAAACTCAAGTTTTGCTATGAGTTAATTAATTAATTGGTACTGTTACTGATTCCTGTGTTCTTCGGTAAATGGTCCTATCCAGAAATTGGCAGCCTTTTTTTTTTTTTCTCCTTCAATGGGCCAGAGAGGAAATACTTTAGATTTTGTAGGTGATATTGTGGTCTCTGTTGTATATTCTGCTTTCTTTAGTTCTGATATTTTACCTCTTGAGAAATATAGAAACCATTCCTAGCTCAAGTTTGAGCAAACGTGGCCTCCTGGCTAGAGTTTACTGAGCCTGGTAATACCATTCACTGACATAGGAACCTCCCAGGAGGAGGCTTGGAGAAAAAGATATTCAATTCTCCTTTAAATGTATTCAGGTAACACATCTAGGGAGAGAGCTTCATTAGGCCAAGAGATCTGGGCTGGAGATATTATAAACAGCAAGTCATCAGCACATACGTAGTAGAAAGCCAAAGAAGAAGTCTCAGGAGTGGATGAGATCATCCAGGAAAACCACGTGGAATCTAACCAGCAGGATGAGGAAAGTTCCAAGGCCAGAACTGCGGAGTGAAGAACTGGAGTGAAGACAGCAGTCCCAAGCAAGTCCGTTGGGAGCCTGACAAGAAGTAGACCAATTTCAACTCAGTGGCTTAAGAGTTACGGTAGATTTATGCACAGCGCCCTCTGAGCACATGTGAGAAAAGCATCTCACCAGTCTGAGCCCGCAAAGGGAGCTCAAAGTGTCACACCCTGGGCCGGCGCCGCGGCTCACTAGGCTAATCCTCTGCCTTGCGGCGCTGGCACACCGGGTTCTAGTCCCGGTCGGGGCACCGGATTCTGTCCCGGTTGCCCCTCTTCCAGGCCAGCTCTCTGCTGTGGCCAGGGAGTGCAGTGGAGGATGGCCCAAGTGCTTGGGCCCTGCACCCCATGGGAGACCAGGATAAGCACCTGGCTCCTGCCTTTGGATCAGCGCGGTGCGCCGGCCGCAGCGCACCAACCGCGGCGGCCATTGGAGGGTGAACCAACGACAACGACAAAGGAAGACCTTTCTCTCTGTCTCTCTCTCACTGTCCACTCTGCCTGTCAAAAAAAAAAAAAAAAAAAAAAAGTGTCACACCCTGACAGTCTTGCGACATGACTAGGGGTCAGCCAAGCATTCCGGGCAAAAGCAACAGCCTTTGCAAAGCTACGGAGGAGTGGAAGACAGAAACAAGTGCAGACCAAAAAGTAAGATAAGACATGGCTGGGCAGATTAGAGGGACCAGATGAAGAACGGCAGGCAACTCGAGGAGGGAATTTTACATGGATTTGTCCCAGGAAAAATCAACCCTAGCACAAGCTCCCAGTGCTACAAGGAGCCACCCTGAACTCTAGGACAGAGGAAAGTGGCCTGAGGAGCTCACTGGAGTGACGGGACCAAGAGCTGGCACTAAAATCACAGTCAAAAGGAAAAAGCAAGGGGCGGGTGACGCAGGGAGATGCGGTGTGGCCACAGGCGCGTCCTAAGTTCAGATGTCAGGAAGTGGAGACACGGAAAGACCTAGAGTGAATGGCTTGTCAAACGTTTACAAGCAACGTTGCTTAATTCTACTTTAGCTTAAAACAGAAAGGACCATAATATGCTTTGGACAGCTGAGCCTGAGAATGGAACCTCAAAAAATATTGACACAAAAGCTAGTCATGGTTGAAAAGTTTTTTGGATAAAATGTTTTGAACTTTTTTTTTTTTTTAAGAAAATGCTTTTTTTTCCTCTCAAGAGAACATTTCACAAATTATTTTAATTACTGTACCTAGGCATTTGCTTTATTGTAAATTGTTTACCAGAGGGCTTTAAAAAGTTTGTGGAAAAATAGAATCAAAAAATAATGCAAATTTTCTGTGAACTGTTTGAAGCTCACTCATGTGGAAAGTTACTAGGCTGCAGGCCAGATAAAACTTTATCTTGATGGAGGATGACTTTTCCTAGAATTTTCTTCTGTTCTTTCTTCTCTTAAATCTGCATTGTTGTTTGCCAGAGAGTTTTCCAAAACAACACATTAACATGCAAGGACCGCTCTTTGGGGTCCTCCGTTCCACGTTCCACGATGACAAAGAAGGAACAATGGCAGTGCTGAAGCGGGCCTTGGCCATGGTGCAGCCTGCTCGCTGTGCTAACTGCGCCCAAGGACAAGGCCATTAAGAAGTTCCTCATTCGCAACAGGGTGGAGGCCACAGCCCTCAGGGACATCTCCGAAGCCAGCCTTTTCGACGCCTATGTGCTTCCCAAGCTCTGTGTGAAGCTACATTATTGTATGAATTGTGCCATCCACAGCCAGGTGGTCGGAAATGGTGGTGCTGCCTTACGGCCTCCAGCAAAGCCCATGGAATGAGTGTATTCTTTAAGGGCTGAAGAAAAATTATTCTCTGGAAAAATAAACTGGAAATTTATGCTTAAAAAAAAAAAAAAAAGACACAAGGCCCTAGGAATTCTAAAATTCAAAGCCCAAGCATTGGGTGGGGGCATGAAGTTTCTGGCACAGTTGATGAGAATGTGCTGAGAGCCCAGTCGCCCAGTTCTCTGACCCAGGAAGGGCCTCTTGAGATGCAGGAGAGAGAGGAGGGAAGAGAATACAACGCACTGGTTTCCATGAGGAGGCCTCTGCCACTTGCATCCAAGCTGGTTTGTGCTTGAAGGTCGCTAACCCAGTGGGTTCCCCAGGAAGCTAGGAGCTCCGGCAGCTGATCAGACGCCACCATCGCTGTCTCCATTTGGGCCACAGGGGAAGACCTGGGCTGCCTCCCGTTCCCCTCACCCAGCACCTTGCCAAAGGAGGCTGTGTCAGAACAGACCTGAGACCACCTCCCAGCCCCAAGGCCTCCCTCACGACTGACAGCCACAGGGCGCCTCCTGCAGCCACCCTGGGGAGAGGTTGACAAGAGATCAGGAAGGGGTGGGGTGGAGATCATGGCCTAGAGGGCTCCCCACTCCTGCTCAGAGATTTGGACTCGGCCTCCTGGAGAGGTGGGAGAGGCACCGAAATGCCTCAGATTCAGCTTAGGATACACATTCATTTGGGGCTGGGACAGAGACATGCTTTTCCCTATTTACTCTGTGCGATTTTCTACATGCATTTCCTACCTGGCTGGCAATACATAAAACGATGTCTACTTACAGAACATATTTTATTTCTTGTACATCTTTGTGCATGAAGTGGAAAGCCTTTGTTTACTACATTAATATCAGCAGCACAAATTTAAAGTGTTTCAAACTGTCCATTTTTTACCAGTCAACATGAATAATTGTTTTATATTATTTTGTATTTATATTCTGGCTCTATAAATTTTTTTTGTAATGTTTATTTATGTATTACATGAAAGGCAGACAGAAAGAGAGAGATCTTCCATCTGTTGGTTCACTCCCCCGTGTGGCTCCAACAGCCAGGGCTGGGCCAGGCTGAAGCCAGGAGCCAGGAACTCCAACTAAGTTCTCACGCGTGGGTGGCAAGGGCCCAAGTGCTCGAGCCATCATCTGGTGCCTCCAAGGATGCATTAGCCGCAGCTGGATGGGAAACGGAGTAACCTCTGGGACTCCCACCAGGATTCTAGCATGGGATGCGGGTCTCCCAAGTGGTAGCTTAACCCACTGCATCACAACACCTGCTCCACCTTTGATGTGTTTTCTCTTTTTTTTTTTTTGACAGGCAGAGTGGACAGTGAGAGAGAGAGACAGAGAGAAAGGTCTTCCTTTGCCGTTGGTTCACCCTCCAATGGCCGCCGCGGCTGGTGTGCTGTGGCCGGCGCACCGCGCTGATCTGAAGCCAGGAGCCAGGTGCTTCTCCTGGTCTCCCATGGGGTGCAGGGCCCAAGCACTTGGGCCATCCTCCACTGCTATCCCGGGCCACAGCAGAGAGCTGGCCTGGAAGAGGGGCAACCAGGAGAGAATCCAGCACCCCGACCGGGACTAGAACCTGGTGTGCCGGCGCCGCATGGCGGAGGATTAGACTATTGAGCCGCAGTGCCGGCCATGATGTGTTTTCTAAAACATCAGATTTATTGAGGTGTGTTTTTTAATACAGTAAAAAAGAAAAAAAAAATCACCCTTTTTAGCTTTGGAGAGTTTGACAGAGGCATAACCACGTCATCATCAAGATGCAGTGTAGTCCCGTCACCCCAGAGCTCCCTCAGGCGCTGTGGTTGGTGCCCTCCTCCATCTGCAGCCCCCTGGTAGCGCTGACCTGACTGTCCCAGCACGCGGAGGTGGAACCCTGCAGATGAGAGCTTTTTGTTCCTGGTTTCTCTCACTGGGCACAACGCTCTGCAGACTCAGTTGTCTTATCGCGTGCATCAGTAGTCCCTCTATCACCGAGTAATATTTCATATGCACGTCCTCATCTACTGATCAGTTGACTTATATTTTGGGTGTTTCCATTTGGAGCTATTATCACCAAGGCAGCTTTAAGAATTTCCACACATATCTTAGGGGGTTTTGCTGTGCAGACCTTTTTTATATGTATATAGACAAACCTCTGAATGCTCCCTTTTAGGGGTTCTGGATTTTGAGACACAGTTAGGAAGGTAATGGATGAAGTCAGCACTTTTTTTCCTCTAGCACCTGTGTGGTCTCATTTTGCCTGCTGATCTTTGGTCTGTTTGGAGTCTGTCCCGATGGGAGGCATGAAGCAGTTTTCTTTCTTAAATGGCCACCCTGTGGTTCCCAAAATCATTTATTCTTAAATCAATCTTTTAATCTGATTTGAGAAGTTCTACTTTACTATTATTTGTAATACTTAATTAAATATTCTAATAATATTCAATTAAAGTTATAAAGAAACCTATTTTCCTCTAAACTTAATTTTTTAAAATTTTTTATTTATTTATTTTTTGACAGGCAGAGTTAGGCAGTGAGAGAGAGAAAGAGAGAGAGAGAGAGAGAGAGAGAGAGAAAGGTCTTCCTTTCCGTTGGTTTACCCCCCAAATGGCTGCTAAGGCCGGCGTGCTGCGCTGATCTGAAGCCCGGAGCCAGGTGCTTCCTCCTAGTCTCCCATGTGGCTGCCATCCTCCACTGCACTCCCGGGCCACAGCAGAGAGCTGGACTGTAAGAGGGGCAACCGGGATAGAATCCGGCACCCCAACCGGGACTAGAACTCAGGGTGCCAGTGTCGCAGGCGGAGGATTAGCCCAGTGAGCCGCGGCGCCAGCCTCCTCTGAACTTTCAACAAACAATCTACAAATCCAGTAAATCCAATTATAAATCAATCAAGTGATTTTGTGTTAAAATTAAAAATACTCATTTTGATTGTATTTTGATTAATTAGCTTATACATTTGACAAATTAAAATCCTTAAAACATGTAAGAACTGTTTTTCAACTTAATTGAATTGTATTAGACATTATAAATTAAGGCCACAAAACTTATAAATATAGCAAATTAAAGCCTCTTAAACTCAAAAAAATTCACAAACTTGATTAAATTATCTGAAATAGTTCAATCTGTAATCACAAATTTAATATATTTTCTCAAGAATTTCCAAAATCTAAAGGATCATAATAACAAATCTAGGCCGGCTCCGTGGCTTAACAGGCTAATAATCCTCTGCCTTGCGGCACCGGCACACCGGGTTCTAGTCCCGGTTGGGGCGCCGGATTCTATCCCAGTTGCCCCTCTTCCAGGCCAGCTCTCTGCTATGGCCCGGGAAGGCAGTGGAGGATGGCCCAAGTGCTTGGGCCCTGCACCCGCATGGGAGACCAGGAGAAGCACCTGGCTCCTGGCTTCGGATCAGCGCGATGCGCCGTCCGCAGCGGCCATTGGAGGGTGAACCAACGGCAAAAAGGAAGACCTTTCTCTCTATCTTGCTCTCTCACTATCCACTCTGCCTGTAAAAAAAAAAAAAAAAAAAAAAACCAACTAGTGAAATAAACTTAAAAATCTAGAAGAGAGGCCGACATTGTAGCCAGCACATTAAGCCACTGCCTGCATGTGGGGGCCAGTTCCAGTCTCAGCTCCTCCATCTCCAATCCAGCTCCCTGCAGATGTGCCTGGGAAACCAGCAGATGATGGGCCAAGTGCTTGGGTTGCTGCCACCCATGTGGGAGACCCAGATGGAACTCCAGGCTCCTGGCTTCAGCCTGGCCCAGCCCTAGCCCTTGTGGCCATTTGTGAAGTGAACCAGCAGGTGGAAGATGACCACCCCCCCCCCCCGCCATAACTCTGCCTTTTAAATAAATAAATGAATCTTACTGGAACAGGCTTTCAAACATCTTAAAACTATTATAAATTTCATGTAAAATATTCCTGTTTAAACATCAACTACCAACCAACCTAATTGCTTGCATTGCCCTCTGTATTTAAATTAAAACAACAGATACAGTATGTCAGATTCTGTAGAACATGTCAACATCTCAAGAATGTACAAGGTGCAGTTTCTAGATACAGAAAATTTGTTTACCCTCCCTCTCTCTGGGAATGCCCGTGACAATTTAAGTTTTACTAAATCATGAACAAAGACAAAGAAAATAAGAAAAATGACAAAGGCAACAAAATTTTGCAAGCCGGAAAGCAGATGACCCAGTGGCAGCCCTGAGAATGCTCAAATCCACCCTGGAGGAGGCAGGCTGCATCAAGAAGCCGTGGACTGTGCACCCAGAAAGTCAGCTATGGCTCAAGAGGAGTGGGAAACAGGTTCCTCGGAAAGAGAGGGTAAGGAGGGGCTGAAGACAGTAACGGTAGGCGAGAACCACTTTCCTTTTTGATGATGGACCCGAATCCCAGGCATCTGAGGACAGGGCACTCAGTGCTGAAAATGGCAAGGGATGCTGTGAAAATGTGCACAGCTGCTTGGTGGTTCTTGTCTTTGCACAAGAAGGAATTCAGAGTGGTGGTAAACCAGGCAGCAAAGTTTATTGAAAAGAATTGCACCTGATCGACCAGGCAGGCATCTCAGGAAAGGACTAGAGCCCACTTTGCATTCAGCCTAGAGCTTTTTTGGATATGAGTATGCCCTTCCTCCCCTCTTCTCCACCCCTTCTCCTTCTTCAGGGACATTGTTGGGTGGAGGAATTTCTGGGTGTGGAATTCTTGAAAATCCTCCCAGGACCTTATCAGCCCAGTGTTATGGGACCTGCTAGCCTTGTTGGTGCAGGGCTGGGGAGACTCCCCTAAGCTGCCCCCAGGCAGAGGTCTAAAACCCACCTAACAAGATGATTGCACAAGAGCAATACTTCAGATACACAGTTGCTGGTCAAGCTTGCTTCTGTTTTTCCTCATCCCACAGCACAAAAATGCCCTCTTCCCCCCCCAAAAAAAAAATCCCCCATTTTCTTTGGCCTCTTACACGCTTAGCTACCTTAATGCTAGGAGACTTCCCAGTGGCTGCCAGAGCTTTGCAGGCAGCCAGGCTCAGATCCTCCCATCAAGCAGAAGTCTGGAAGATCCCTTTTCTTGGGGAAGTAGGGTGTGGGGGGGGATGGAGCAGTCTGAGAGAAGAGATCCCAAGATATTTATAGTAAGGACTCCTCAGCCAAAGAGCCCCAAGCAGATTGTCTATAGCAAGGGAGTCCTCTGAACAGCCCTGCTCAAACTCCCAGGGGCTAGCCAGCTTCCTCCCACTGTAATCCCAAATACAAGCCGGGAGCTGGAAATCAACAGGCTTTTGTGGAAAGCCAAAACAAATAAACAACAACAACAAACACAAGAAGTATAATCCTAGAGAAAGCGAAGCAAAGACAAAATAAGTAACCACCAGTAACCTCCCCAGAAGGACAAGAAGGGATATCGTATCCATGAAACAAGAACAGTACACGACAGAAAAATAACATGCAGAAGAATAAAAGAGCTTTTAGAAAACAGAAATGTGTTAGTAATTTTTTTTAAAAACTGTAGAAATGTAATACCAAAAAATGAAAAGCTCAGAAAAGGGTTCAGAAGACAAAACAGAAAATCTTTTTTAAAAAGGAACTAACAGGAAGTGATGGGCAGTGGGGAGAGGGGAGATAAGAAAATTGGAGAATGATGGGGCTAGTGCTGTGACATAGCAGGTAAAGGCGCTGCCTGCAGTGCTGGCATCCCATATGGGCGCCGGTTCAAGACCCTGCTGCTCCACTTCTGATCCAGCTCTCTGCTATGGCCTGGGAAAGTCAGGGAACGTAGAAGATGGCCCAAGGCCTTGGGCTGCTGCACCATGTGTGAGATCCCAAAGAAGCTCCTGGCTCCTGGCTTTGGATCAGCACAGCTCTGGCCATTGCGGCCAGCTGGGGAGTTAACCAATGGATGGAAGACCTCTCTCTCTCTCTTTCTCTGCCTCTCCTTCTCTCTGTGTAACTCTGACTTTCAAATAAATAAATCTTTAAAAAAAGGAAAAAATTGGGCCGGCGCTGTGGCTCAATAGACTAATCCTCCGCCTTGTGGCGCTGGCACACCAGGTTCTAGTCCCGGTCGGGACACCAGATTCTGTCCCGGTTGCCCCTCTTCCAGGCCAGCTCTCTGCTGTGGCCCAGGAGTGCAGTGGAGGATGGCCCAAGTGCTTGGGACACTACATCTGTGTGGGATAAGCACCTGGCTCCTGCCTTCGGATTAGCACAGAGCGCCGGTCGCAGCGCGCTGGCCGCGGCGGCCATTGAGGGGTTAACCAACGGCAAAGGAAGACCTTTCTCTCTGTCTCTCTCTCTGTCCACTCTGCCTGTCAAAAAAAAAAAAAAAAAAGGAAAAAATTGGAGAATTAAACCAGGAGAATTTCCACAGTCTGAGAAAAAACAAAGAAGAGTTTCCAGAAACTAATCCTACAATAAAAATAAGACCTAGAGGTGAAGCAGATATCCCAGATTAAAAGCTTTTTACGGGGGCCCTACCTAATGGATAAGGAAAGATTCTTGCCTCTGCCTGCAGCACCGGCATCCCATATGGGTTCCAGTTTGTGTCCTGGCCACTCCTCTTCAGATCCAGCTCACTGCTATGACCTGGGAAGGCAGTGGAGAATGGTCCAAGTGCTTGGGACACTACATCTGTGTGGGAGACCTGAAAAAAGCTCCTGGCTCCTGGCTTTGGATCAGCCCAACTCCAGCCGTTGCAGCCATCTGGGGAGTGAATCAGCGGATGGAAGTCCTGTCTCTCTGTCTCTCTCTGTCTGTAACTCTACCTCTCAAATAAATAAATAATCTCTTTTAAAAAAAGATTCATGCCAAGTATTGTTACAGGGAAGCAGTGACAATGGATTACCAAAACCACCTATGAGACCCACTTGGCTGATACCTTCCTGGGTAAAAACTGCGAGGAAAGAAGTTGACCTCTGTTCTTGTATCACGTAGAAGAATTTCCCTATGGAGGACAGGACAGTGAGTGCAGAAAGAACAGTGAGCAAAACAACATTTACTTAAGGCAGAAACCTGCTGCCACAGAGTGAGGAGGACCCCAAGAGAGGAAGACCCGAGCAACTCGTCAAAGTGGGCTCTTTTAAGCGCAGTCTGGGGGAGGAACAGAACCAACCAGAAGACTAGCCTGCTCAGGATAAAACAAAGCCACAGAAGGGAGGGTTAGGTAACTTGGTCTTTGTATTCTCATGGTAGAACTGGAAACTCAGGGGGTGAGACTGGTATTTTGTCTTGCTGAAGGCAGCTTCGGGGAGAAGCAAGCAACTTGTCCACTCTTAAAGCCTTCCCTTTTCCTCATTCCCACAGGGACCCCCCCATCTGCCTATTAGCTCATTTACCTCCTCCCAGTATCTCAAGCAAAGTCCATTCAGGAGACAGATTCTACACTGACTGTTTGCCAGGGACAATGGATTCTAAAGCACTGTTAACTAATAGATGAGTAACAATTGGAAAAAAGTAAAAGAGGGCTCTAAAACTTCCCAAAACAGCAGAGGCCCACACCAGTACCACCTGTAAGCTAGAGCAGAGTGGATAATACAGAATACAAAGTACTAGGGGATTCTTCCTCTTTTCCTCCCAGACACTGGGATTCGGAGCTCTGGAGAGGATGTGGCTGCCCCAGGAAGAGGAACGTTCCTGGGTGGCCCGCTGGAGGCGAGAGCTTGCCTGAGAGGAAGAGTGGCAGCTGGTGTGCAGACACGGCTACCAGTAAGGAGAGCGTGCCCTGAGGTGCCGTTGGAGTGCCTTCGCTCTGGCCACTAGCCTTCCACACTGGACAACAGAGGGACAAAACCCAGAAAGGAATAGGGACTTGTTCCCAACAAATGTTTACCGGTTGTAGACCATTTCTCAGAAATGTGTTGAAGGATGTGCTTCCCAAAACAAGGGAGTAAGCCACTAAAGAAAGTCAAGTGAGATGCAAGGAATCCCCAGGGTAACAGTGATGGGATATTCTGAGAGCAGTTGTTTCACTCTACAAAGCCGATGTCTTGTCCTGCCCCCACCCCCAAGAGGTGTGGCTTTCTGTGTACCAAGCATTAGCTCAGCCCTAAGCTCTACCATAAATACAGCAAGGATGGATCTCCTCTTGATTCAATCAAGGACATTGGGTAATTAGTTTTATCTTCTTGAAGACTTAACTGCTGGAGCATAATTGTTGCTTTGTGACACATGTATTTATGTGAGTTTTAATCAGTAGTTTCCCCTTTTTTTATTTTTTATTTTTTTATTTTTGACAGACAGAGTGGACAGTGAGAGAGAGAGAGAGAGAAAGGTCTTCCTTTTGCCGTTGGTTCACCCTCCAATGGCCACCGTGGTAGGTGCGCTGCGGCCGGCGCACCGCGCTGATCCGATGGCAGGAGCCAGGTGCTTCTCCTGGTCTCCCATGCGGGTGCAGGGCCCAAGCACTTGGGTCATCCTCCACTGCACTCCCTGGCCACAGCAGAGAGCTGGCCTGGAAGAGGGGCAACCGGGACAGGATTGGTGCCCCGACCGGGACTAGACCCCGGTGTGCCGGCACCGCAAGGCGGAGGATTAGCCTAGTGAGCCGCGGCGCCGGCCCCAGTAGTTTCCCCTTTTCAATAAGATTCATGAAGCCATGGACCATGCCTTTTACTTACCATTAAACTTCCAATGAATGCCCAGAACAATGCCTAATAAAGTCATTAATGTCTTTTCTAAAATTATGAAAAAAAAGGAAGTTATGGATGTAAAATTCGGATGTAGAAAGTGTTACCTTTTGATCTGAAAGTTTGCATCTCAGCAGAGGGACCATCTCTGGGGCAGACTGGCTAGCTCTGCAGCTAGACCTCTATATGATGTGACCGTCTGTGGAGAATGGACAGGTCACAGACCAGGCTGCAATCCTGGGTCCTACCAGATTGGCAGTGTATGTCCATCAGGGGTAGCTGTCTGTTTACTGAGGCCATATGGGGAAAGGAGGTACCTCTCCTGTGTGCTTACTCTTGGTACATGTGCAGGAACACGTGTGAACTAGGATTCCAAGATAATCTACCGTGAGCAATACAGGAAGGCTGATACACATGGCAGCCTTGCCTCACAGCCTTTGCTTGCAGGCAAGATCCATAGGAGGCCAGATTATCAGCAGATGGCTTGCAGAGCAGGCAAGCAAAGTTCATCCCTGTCAAAAAGTCTCCAAAGAAACCGGGTAGCGAACAGTTTTGAAAAATAGAATGGGGGGAAGTGTACAAGCCAATGTCAAGACTTACTATATGGTCACATTCATCAAGACTGTATGGAGTTGGGAAGGCAGAGACATACAGATCAATGGAACAGACCAGGGGAGCCAGAGCTAGACTCACTCAAAGGCACCCAACACACTCGCGTGTTTGACAGAAGTGCAAATGCAATGAAATGTAAGGGAGGTAGGGGCTGGCGCTGTGGCATAGTGGGTAAAGCCACCGCCTGCAGTGCCAGCAGACCATATGGGCAACAGTTCAAGTCCCGGCTCATCTACTTCCGATCCAGCTCTCTGCTATGGCCTGGGAAAGCAATAGAAGTTGGCCAAAGTGCTTAGGCCCCTGCACCTGCATGGGAGACCTGGAAGAGGCTCCTGGCTCCTGGCTTCTGATTGGCTCAGCTCTGGCCATTGTGGCCATATGGGGAATGGATGGAATCTCTCTCTCTCTCTCTCTCTCTCTCTCTCTGCCTCTGCCTCTCTGTAACTCTGCCTTTCAAATAAAATAAATAAATAAATCTTAAAAAAAAAAAAAAAAAAGTGTCTGCTCCAGACTCCTCCTCGCCTCCACGGTGTCTACAGCTTATGAATTTGACTCTCCAGGGGCGACTGCATTTCTGAGTTGTTGAATGGAAGAAATGTTTCAAGATAGTCTTCCCATAGTAAAAACTTCCTCATTTCAACTTCTGCCTCTTCTTTCCCATTATTGATAATGCCAGCCTCATTCCAAATGTAGATAAAATTACTGTCGTCCCAGGGTAGTTTTGATGGCTCAACACCTGAGTGTTACTGTGTTTAAGCAGACTGAGGCCGGCGCCGTGGCTCAAGAGGCTAATCCTCCGCCTTGCGGTGCCAGCACACTGGGTTCTAGTCCCGGTCGGGGCACCGGATTCTGTCCCGGTTGCCCCTCTTCCAGGCCAGCTCTCTGCTGTAGCCCGGGAGTGCAGTGGAGGATGGCCCAAGTGCTTGGGCCCTGCTCCCCATGGGAGACCAGGAGAAGCACCTGGCTCCTGCCTTTGGATCAGCGCTGTGCGCCGGCCACAGCACGCCTGCTGCGGTGGCCATTGGAGGGTGACCCAATGGCAAAGGAAGACCTTTCTCTCTGTCTCTCTCTCTCACTGTCCACTCTGCCTGTCAAAAAAAAAAAAAAAAAAAAAAAAAAAAAAGCAGACTGAGCCAAATGTAGGATCATGAAGAATCATGTGTATGTGTGTGTTGTAAATTTGCACTAAAACCATATCATAATTGTTCCTAGTTTAAGTACACTGTGAAGTAAAGTAAATTATCTTCATAATTCATTGCAAGAAAATGACACCTCCCTACCTTTTGCAGTGTCAGTGCTTTGTGAGCTTTGGGGTAAGCTTCAAATGTAAAAAGGCCATGTAGTTCACCCTTCAGTCCCTGCTTCTCCATTTCTGGAACTATACAGATAACAAAATCCTCCGTCACCTACTATAAGATCTAATTTCATAAGCTCTCCATGACAGGGTATGTATCACAACCCAACTCAGCAGTCCCTCAATTACGATGGGTCTCAAAACAGAAATCTGATCTGGAAGAATAACTAGAGTCTGCAAAGAAAAGCAGAGACAAAACAGTGGCTGGTCCTGTGCTAAACTACAAACGGTTCCTGGACCGATACTTAGAAAGATCCAGAACGTCCCACTTAGGTATCTGGTAACCTGTCAGTCACTCTGTTCTTTCATGAGTCACTTTCCTTTCTTTTTCCCTCTCTTCCAGCCATTTCTTTTTATTTACAGTTTGTGTTCCATGTAAATCAATTCCACACTAAGTACTTGAGAAGTTACTATGAGTCAAACCGTAGGTATACAAACACAATATATAACCCAAATTGGCTGGACAGCATTCAGACAGGAGGCACAGGGAAGTGTTCATCACATGCACAGAGCTCCAGATCTGTCCAACCTGGTTGTTGCCTCATAGGTTCCTTCCTTCCTTCCCTCCTTCCCTCCTTCCCTCCTTCCCTCCTTCCTCTCTTCCTCTCTTCCTTTAAGATTTATATATCTACTTGAAAGGCAGAGGCAGAGAGAAGTCTTCCATCCGCTGGTTCACTCCCCAATTGGCTGCAATGGCCTAAGCTGCGCTGATCCGAAGCCAGGAGCTAAGAGCTTCTTCCGGGTCTCCCACGTGGGTACAGGGGCCCAAGGACTTGGCCCATCTTCTACTGCTTTCCCAGGCCATAGCAGAGAGCTGGATCGGAAGTGGAGAAGCCAGGACTTGAACTGTCGCCCATACGGGATGCCTGCACTGCAGGTGGTGGCTTTACCAGCTACATCACAGTGCTGGCCCCGCCATGTAGATTCCTAAAGATGGGAGGAAATGGGGCTGGCCTTCTGACACACTGGGTTAAGTCACCGCTGCCTGCAGTGCCCAATGCCCACCTCCCATATGAACTCCTGGTTCAAGTCCATGCTGTGCTACTTCCAATCCAGCTCCCTGCTAATGCACCTGGGAAAGCAGCAGAAGATGGCCTGAGTACTTGGGCCCCTCCCCCACACGGGAGACCTGCAAACAAAAGTTTCAAGGACTGTCGTTCTTACAGGATTTTCTGTGTATCAAGGCACTTGTTAAAAATTTGCTGTGGAAGCAAGCCCACTTTTAGGCTTAAAACTATCCAGGTTATAACTATCTAAAAATACTGACAACAGAAAGCATTTCAAATATGGCTATTATCGATAGTGTTTTTTTTTTAATTATATAAAGAGTATAAAAATTGTTGTGAGTTTAATTCAAGTGAACTTCTGAATTATAGTTTGGTTTCTTTATGTATTTGCCTTTAAAAATTTGTTACTTATTAGCCGGCGCCGTGGCTTAACAGGCTAATCCTCCACCTTGCGGCGCCGGCACACCAGGTTCTAGTCGCGGTTGGGGCACCGATCCTGTCCCGGTTGCCCCTCTTCCAGGCCAGCTCTCTGCTGTGGCCAGGGAGTGCAGTGGAGGATGGCCCAAGTCCTTGGGCCCTGCACCCCATGGGAGACCAGGAGAAGCACCTGGCTCCTGCCATCGGAACAGCGCGGTGCGCCGGCCGCAGCACGCCTACCGCGGCGGCCATTGGAGGGTGAACCAAAGGCAAAAAGGAAGACCTTTCTCTCTGTCTCCCTCTACTGTCCACTCTGCCTATCAAAAATTAAAAAAAAAAAATTTGTTACTTATTTTATTGGAAAGGGAGAAGGGGAGGGAGAGGGAGAGAGAGAGAGAGAGACTCCCCAGATGCCTACAGCAGCCAGGTCTAGATCAGGCAGAAGCCTAGCGCTCAGCCGGGGTCTCCGCGTGTTGGCAGCAGACCTAAGGACTCGCGCCATCAGCTGCTACCTCCCAGGCTGCACAGCAGAAGGAAGCTGGGTGGGAAGCCCAGCCAGGACTCAAACCCAGGCACTCTGATAATGAGATGCAGGGGTCCCACGTGGGGGTCTCCGCTCTGCGCTAAATGCCTGCCTCACTCATATGCCTTTTATTTTTTATTTCAAAATTTGTAATTTTACCTTCAAAACAGGCTATTTTAAACAATTGTACGATGTACTCAACATATGCAGAAGTAAAAAGCACTTAGAAATTAGTTGGAGAACAGAGTGACTGACAGGTTACCAGTGCAGTTTTCCCCCTTGCACTCAGTTTAAATAAATCTGACTCCCTTGTTGAGTGAAAATAGGTGATGGGGAATGCCTTGGCTTTACAA
This sequence comes from Lepus europaeus, assembly GCF_033115175.1. NCBI lineage: Eukaryota > Metazoa > Chordata > Mammalia > Lagomorpha > Leporidae > Lepus > Lepus europaeus. The sequence continues at coordinate 175,113,001 of NC_084827.1, forward strand.
GGATAAGCAAGATTGTCTCATCCACTGATTTGGAGGGTAGATTCCAGTCTACCCTGCATGTGTTAATTACTATGCAAAAGGTCAAGTATGATATCAAATCCAAAACCTCAGAGAAAAATAAGAATTCAGTCCTCGAGAGAACAGTGATAGTTTAACAATGAAAGAATCAAAGAAACTTTATCTAGAGTGTAACAGCACTGGATTAGTACTGCTAAAACAGTACATTGAGGATTACACAAACACCTGAAAGTTCCTTCTAGCATGCATATAATAGAATCATGGGAGCTTTGCACATCACCTGTTTTATAGCTTTATGTATATTTATATATTAAGGTTTATCCATTTATTTAAAAGATAGAGCGACAGAGAAAGGGAGAGAGATCTTCCTTCCACTAGTTCACTCCCCAAATGGCTGCAACAGCCAGGGCTGGACCAGGCTGAAGCCAGGAGCCTGGAGCTCCATCCAGGTCTCCCATGTGGGTGGCAGGGGCCCAAGTACTTGGGCCATCTTCTGCTGCTTTCCTAGGAGCATTAACAGGGAGCTGGATGGGAAGTTTAGCATCTGGTTCTCAAACTGATACTCATATGGGATTCTGGCTGCACAGCAGCAGCTTAACCCGCTGTACCACAATGCTCCCGACCTGATAGATTTTTAAGATTCCTCCCAGCTTGGTAACCCTAATCCCTAAGGAAACGTTTGCTGATACCCAGGTCCTCCTTTTAATTGGGTGCGAAGCCAGACTGCAAAGTTCTAGCTGATGTTGGGTACATGGCCATATATATGTGCATACTACAGTGACTATTCAAATCTGCAAGCTCGCCGTATCTGCTGGGATTGAAATCAGTTTTAATTCACATCACCTTGTGTTCAATTACAGCTAATCTTTAGATGGTGGAGGATCTCTCTGAGGAATGAGTATCGATCAACAAAACCTGGAGAGGCTAAAGAAACTCATGAAGACTTCCTGGAGAATTCACATCTTCAAGGTAAGGAAGGGAACATCATGTATTTATTGCCATTAAGTTCCCTTTTATTTGTGATAGTTTTTTTTAAGGATTTATTTATTTATTTGAAAGGCAGAGATAGAGTCTTCCATCCAATGGTTCACTCCCCAGATGGTTGCAATGGCCGGAGCTGTGCCGATCAGAACCCAGGAGCCAGGAGCTTCTTCTGGGTCTCCTACACGGGTGCAGGGGCCCACGGATTTGGGCCATCTTGTGCTACTTTCCCAGGCCATAGCAGAGAGCTGGGTTGGAAGTGGAGCAGCTAGGACTTGAACCAGCACCCATATGGGATGCTGGCACTGCAGGAGGTGGATTTACCCGGTACTCCACAGCGCCAGCCCCTATGATTGATCTTGTCAGAGAACTAGCACCTTATCATCTTTTGAAATATTGATATTGATAGAATGTTGGATTCTTAAGTAACAAAATTGTTAATGTATCTTGAAGTTTCTTGTGGGAAGCAAGCTTGATTCCAGGTTAGGGGGCTGGCATTGTGGCTTAGTGGGTTAACCCACTGACTGTGGCACCGCCATCTCATCTGGGTGCCATTAATCCTGGCTCCATTTCTTCTTCTTCTTCCTCTTCCTCTTCCTCTTCATTTATTTGAAATGTAGAGTTACAGAGAGAGGAAGAGGCAGAAGGAGAGAGATCTTCCATTGGCTGGTTCACTCCCCAAATGGCAGCAACGGTCAGTGCTGGGTCAGGCCAAAGCTGGGAGCCAGGAGCTTCATCCAGGTCTCCTACAAGGGTGCAGGGGCCCAACTTGTACCATCTTCTGCTGCTTTCCCAGGCTCATTAACAGGGAGCTGGATCAGAAGTGAAGCAGCCAGGACTCGAACCAGCACCCATATGGGATGCTAGAATTGCAGGCAGCGGCTTTACCCGCGGTGCCACAGTGCTGGTCCCCAAACCCTGGTATTCTGACACGAGATGCAGGTGAACACCTGTCCCTGGGTCAAATCTGAAGTGCAGTTTGACTCGCATGTGCGTTGCTTTTGTACCATCCTAGACAGGACTGTCTGCGTGTAAAGTGTAAGAAAACATTTGATTGTTAAAGTGCAAGTTTCCAGGAAGAGGGCAGTTGGGACTTTCTGAGTGGGTAAGCTTAAATTTCCTTTTCCTAGGCCATGGCCACAGATTGATTTGGGTTTCAGTTTGCTTATAGAAGAACTCAGCAGGTGGGCATTTGGCATAGCGGTTAAGATGCTGCTTGGTGTGCCTGCATCCCACGTCAGAGATCCTGGGCTTGGGTCCTGGCTGTGCTTCTGATGCCAGCTTACTGCTAATGTGTACCCTGGGAGGTGGTGGTGACTGCTCAGTTAGCTGAGTTCTTCAGCTCCTGGCTCCTGGCTGTGGCCTAGCTCAGTTCTGGCTGTCGTGGGCATTGGGGAGTGAACCAGGGGGTGAGAGCTCGCATGTTCTATCTCTGCCTATCAAACAACAATGACAACACAATACAGGACACTAGAGACATCTCAGCCTAATGACTTTAATTATTTTAACCTTTTTCAACATGAAAATTTTAGACATAAAAAGGAGACAGAATGGGTTTTAACAAACTCCCGTAGACACATAACACAGCGTCAACAATACTGAAAATGTGGCCAAAACCTATACTTGAAGCCATTGTTCCCCCAGGATTTTTGGGAAGCAAACCTCAGTTGCTACATCATTTCCCCTTAGGATACTTTAGGGACTCTCCTCCATTCAGCTCCTTCATAATTAATTACTTTTAACAACTTTTCCAAAACTAGAAAGTACCTAGGAGAGTCTTACTAGTTGCCGTTAGAAATGTTAATATCATGTACTTTCACACACATACTCACTCTCATTTTATGGTTTACAATATCCTTGGGAAACAAAAGAGATTCAGAAAGGATGTGACTTCCCAGTGTCTTCCAGCTAAATACTGGCAATGCCAGGACTAAGCAGTACTAATAAAAAAGTTAAGTATGTTAACATTACTTGTAGAAGGTAGATCTTTAATAATCAACACTCTTAAAATTATATTATTTAATATTATTGTATGTTATTTATTTACTTTTTTTAGAGACAGGAAAAGTTTTGTTTTGCTTTCTTAAATAGGCCTGGATTGGTTGCCTCTAGTATCATACAATTACATGTACAATATCACTAACTCTGGGATTACTGTGTCAGAGTGCCAGTTAGAGTCCTGGCTGCTCCAGTTCTGATCCAGCTCTCTGCTAATATGCCTGGAAAAGCAGCGGAGGATGGCCTGAGTACTTAAGCCTCTGCAGCCCGTGTGGGAGACTTGGATGGAGTTTTAGCTCCTGGCTTCAGCCTAGCGTCAGCTGTTGCTGCCATACGGGGAGTAAACCAGTGTACGGAAGATCTCTCTCTCCCCAATTCTAGCACACATTTATAAATTTTATTATTGACTCTTAAAGAACTATATTGAGGAAAGGCTGTCTACTTTAAAAAAAAAAAAGATGGATTTATTTGAAAAAAATAGAGTTGCAGAGAGGGAGGGAGAGACAAAGAGAGAGAGCTCTTCTACTGGTTGGTTCACTCCCCAATGGTTGCAACGACTGGGACGGAGCCAGGCCAAAGCTAGGAGCCTGAAATTCTGTGCAGATCTCCCACATGGATGCAGGGGCCCAAACACTTGGGCCATCTTTCACTACTTTCCCAGGTACATTAGCAGTGTGCTGGATTGGAAGTGGAGCAGCCAGGACTCCAACTGGCACTCAGATTCGAGATGCTGGGCTCAAACCAACACTCACATCGAATGCCAGCACTCCTAAAGGATGCCAGCATTGCAGACAGTGGCTTAACCCACTGAGCTGCAATGCCAGCCCCTGTCTGCTTTTACTGAATGAAAGTCAGTTCCGAGGCAGGTGTTTGGCCTGGCGGTTTAGATGCCAGTTGGGAACCCCCTCCCACATTAGAGTGCCTGCTTTCAGTACTTGGCTCTGGCTCCTGACTCCAGCTTCCTGATAATAAACACCTGGGAGGCAGTAGCGATAGCTCAAGTAATTGGGTTCCTGCTATCTGTGTGGGAGACCTGGCCTGAGCCTGACTCCCAGCTTCAACCCATTTGGGGGAGTAAATCAGGCATTTGCAGGTATTTGGGGGAGTAAACCAGTGCATGGAAGCTCTCTTTCTTTCTCTATATCAAATAAATTTTTTTAATTAAAAAAAAAAAATTAGCCCAGACATGCCTTACTTGTGGGATAGACATGTTTCGGCACCGATGGCTCTAACGAAGCTTGTATACAACATTTCATTTCTAAGTTAGGATCCATTCTGTTTTTAACCATGGTGGTGCCTGCTCCAGGGCTGTGTGTCTAGTGAATGTTGCTGCTTCATTCACAAACCATGAAACTTTTCTGATCTAGTTCCTCAAAAACCTAGAGATAGGGGGCTTGAGCCAGAGAGATTTTGGAGGCAAAGGCCAGCCATTGTCTTCCGAATGCTGATTTGCCTGCCAAATCCTGGTCTGTCTCCTGATAAGACCCTGGGAGCAGGGGAGTGTGTACATTAGCTTCGGGACAACCCCCTGAGGTTCTCCTGTTGCTGCAAGGATTAGGCAGTACAGGGGGCAGTTGCCTGCCTCCTCACTGGCTCCCCGCCAGCCTGGAGAGCAGCAGAGTTGGGGGTTCGGTCCAGGAGGTCCCAGCCAGCCTTTTCCAGTAGCAGTTTTGCAGTTGCAGCCCAGGACCGCCGGTGGCCTGCGGCTGGGAGCAGCCCTGGGACCCTCGCTAAGACCGCAGGCCCAGCTCAGCGTCTCAGAGGGGGAAACTGCACCGGACAGTGCTGCTGGGAGTCTGTCTTCCTCCTGGTTAGAGAATCCTGTGGAAAAGACTCACTCTCCTCTGTGCCACAGGGGGCTCTCAGGAGCCAGACAGCTAGGATTCCAGTCTCCGTGCTGCCAGCTGTGTGACCGCTGCTGACCGCCTGTCCCCGTGTGAGTCAATTTCCTCCGCCTTCACTGAGGTTAATCAGGATGACTCCGTGTGGGGGTCCTGGTGAGCATTTAATGACTTGACCCACGCGTGTAATTTAGAGCCTGGTGGGATACATAATCAGCTCCCACCGTTGTCTGCTGCTCCGCACTTCTGACCGGCTGGGTTCATCTCATCCGATCTCTTCTTTGTCATATCGCTAAGATCCCCGGAAGGTTTTCCCTCACGTGCTAGATCCAATCCATCAACAAAACCAGAATCTGAACCGTGGTAGGCTGCCTCCAAGACACCTCCCAAAGAGCCCACCTCCCAGGACTTGCGCTCCGTGCAGCCCCTCCCACACTGTATCGAGGGCCATCTGTGGTCCACGCAGGGTTTGACAGAAGTAATAATGTCTCCATTTTGGGGGGAGATTTGTTTATTTTGAAAGGCAGAGCGAAATATACACCTCTGTCTCTCTCCAGAGAGAGACAGAGACAGAGCTTCCATCTGTTGGTACACTCCCCCAGATGGCTGCAACGACTAGGACTGGTACAGGCTAAAGCCTGGAACTCCATTCCATTTTTGTGGCCCCCCTTAAAAAAAAGTTGAACTTCATGCATTTTTTCCCCCCAGTATATATTTTCCATGAACGTTTTGAAATTCCCTCATATGCATGGATTTCAAAAAGTTTTTGCACCTAAATAAACTTTAAAAAAATTATTTATTAATCTATTTAAAAGGCAGAGTTACAGAGAGGCGGGGGGGGGGGTATCTTCCATCTACTGGTTCACTCCCCAAATGACTGCAATGGCCAGAACTGGGCCAATCCAAGGCCAGGATCCAAGAACTTCTTCCAGGTCTCCCATGGGGGTACAGGGGCCCAAGGACTTGGACCATCTTCTACTGCTTTCCCAGGCCATAGCAGAGAGCTGGATCAGAAGTGGAGCAGCCAGGATTTGACCCAGCACCCCTATGGGATGCCGGCACTACAGGTGGTGGCTTTACCCGCTATGCCACAGTGCCAGGCCCCACCTAAATAAACTTTTAAAAATTGTTTGTTTATTTGCATCCAAAATAAACATATCTTTTTAAATTCCATTTCCACAAACTTTTGAAGTACCTCTGTACTTCAAAGAATTTCCAAGAATACATACGTGTTGGCACTTGGTCTGTTAAATAATGAAGGAAGGTGTGTATTTGACAAAGTAATATTGTTTAAAATAAGTAAAATCAAGGCACCTAAACTGTATTTTCTGACTCTGAAGTCACATAGGAGCACAAAGAATAAATTTTAGAACTTGTTCATATTTTTCTACTCTGGGTAGTTATGATTTGCATTAAAGAAATAACTTGTATAGATCAGTCTTAGTCTGCTGTGGCTGCCAGAAGGAAATATGACAGACAGTGGCTTGAACAGCAAGATTCATCTCACACAGTTCTGGAGGCTGAAGTCCAACCAAGGTCAAGGTGTGGCCATGCTTGGTTTCTTCTTCGGCTTCTCGCCTTGGCTTGCAGATGCGGTCTCCTTGCTGTGTCCTCCCGTGGCTGTTTGTCAGGCCTGCCTGTTTCCCTGTTGTCTCTGTGTGTCCTGATCTTTCTGTTTTCGTAAGGATATCAGTCAGATTGCATCAGAGCCCACAATGATCGGGCCTTCATGCCACTACCTCCCAACGTGTGTCAGCAGGAAGCTGGATCAGAAATGGAGCAGCCAGGACTCAAACTGGCACCTTAGCATGGGATACAGGCATCCCACATGGTGGCTTAGCCCACTGGGCCACAATGCCCACTCCGTATTTCCTTGCCATCTGTAGGATCTAAAGGCTGCCTGCGTTCCTTGGCTTGGGCCGCTTCTTCCATCTTCGAAGCCAAGAATGGCCAGTTGAGCCTTTGTCATGCAGAGTCACCCAGGTACTGCTTCCATGGTCACATCTACTCTGACTCCCCTGCCACGCTTTTCCCCTTATAAGAACCTTTGTGGTGACATTGAGCCAAGCAGGATAATCCAGGATTATGTCCCCACCTTAAGATCCTTAATTTAATTACACCTGCAGAGTCACTTTTGCCGTGTGAGGTCACCTTTCCAGTCGCAGGTTCTGGAGATTGGATTGTAGACATCGATAGGGGCAAGGGGGACCATATTCTGCCTTCCAGAAATGATTTATATCATCACAGCATAAACTGCCAAACCAAAACCATTGTGTGTGGCACAGCAGGTGGAGCCACTGCCTATGACACCAGCATCCGGGTGAGCACCCGGTTCAAGTCCCAGCTGCTCCATTTCCGTGTGCCTGAGTAAACAGCAGAAAATGGCCTGAGTGCTTGGGGTCCTGCCACCCACATGGGAGACCCAGACGGAGTCCAGATGGAGTTCCAGTTCCTGTTGTCCGCCTGGCCCAAACCTAGCTATTGTGGCCATGCGGGGAGTGAACCAGAGGATAGAAAATCTGTCTTTCTCTTTTCTAACTCTGCCTTTCAAATAAATGAGCCAATCCTTAATATTGTGGATTTTTTTTTTTACCAATTTTAAGACAAAACTCTAATGCTTATTATTTTAGAAGTCATTCATACAGTTCCCAAGTATGAAGAACCATTGACATGATGGATGAGGGTGTTGCTTAATTCTGACTATCTCGGTCCACATCTTGGCAGCACAACCCACTAGTTATGATCTTTGGCATGTTATTTAATCTCTCTGGGTCTCAGTCTCCTTAACTGTTTATACTGGAAATAATAAACGCACCTACCTTTTGGGTTCCTTCTAATAAAGACTAATTAAATTAAGTGCTTAGAATTTGCCTGGCACATAATACCTACTCAATAAGCTCTAGCTATTCTAGTTTTTAAAGTTTAAAAAGTGAAAATTCTTTCTTTCTTCCTCCAAAGCCCATTCCTTGGAGATAAGCACTACAAATGGTTTCGTTTGCATTTGAATTCTTTCTGGTTGGATTGTGTGTGTGTCTGTGTGTGTGTGTGTATTTATAAAAATAGAACAATGGTATCTTTAGTTCTTTAACTTGTTTTTGCACTTAATATTTTGTGATCATTTTTTCTGCTAAGGTACATGCAGAAGTACCCCTTTTATTTCCCTCAAGGGAAAGTACATAGTATTTTGTTGTGCAAATGTACAGTCCTCAGTTGATGGGCATTTTCAGGTTATTTCCAGGTTTTGCTATTCTTACCAAAGCCCTTAGGGACACTCTGGGACCTATATACGGGCACACTTACAAGAGACTGTCAGTAACACCGGTTCCTACACGTGGGATTCTGGGCCCAAAGATATGTGCATTTTGACTGTTTTCATTTGAGAGGTGAATTTTTAAAACCCCTTGCATAATTCAAAGTTAATTTGACAGATTATGGTTTTGTTTTCTCTCTGTGTGTGTGTGTGTGTGTGTGTTTTAATTTACTTGAAAGGCAGAGAGACAGAGAAATCTTCCATCCACTGGTTTACTCTCCAAATGTCTGAAACAGCTGGGGCTGAGCCAGACCGAAGCCAGGAGCCAGGAAGTTAATCCAGGTCTCCCACGTGGGCGGCTTGAGTCTTCCCCTGCTGTCTCCCAGGGTGCACATCAGCCGGAAGCTGGGCAGGAAATGGAGCTGAGACTCTGAACCAGGCCTTCTGACCTGGGATGCGAGCGCCCTAAACAGCGTCTTCACCACTGTGTCAACTCCCACCCTGTGATGGTGCTTGGTTAACCAGCTCAAGCGGCAGTGCCTGGGATACAACGTAACTGTCAACAACACGTTTGACCTTTGCACTTACGCTGTTCTTGAAAGAATGTTCAACTGGGGGATTTACTTTACTTCAACCTCTGTGCCTAAAATGAGACTTTGTGAATATTTTGATGTCAAAATATTTCACTATTGAGTAATTCAAAACTTTACGTGTATGCCAGTCACTTCACTAACCTCACAGACTGCCTTCTAAGAAACTGCCTTGTTAATTAGACTTCATCCAGCAGGATGCAGGCGCTCTTATACCTGTGACGTCATTAATTAGCTATTGCTGCCCTTCTTAATCTTTTCCCATCAGGTGGGAAAAATAGTGTTGTGTTTAATTAGCGCTTCCCCGTAACTGATAAATTGAGCTTCCTGTCATGTTTTGTCACCGTTTATGTTCCTTCTGTGATTTGCCTGTTTGTATTCTTTGTCCATCAGTTTCTGAAGTTTGAATTTTTTTTTTCTGAGAACGTTAAAACTCTGTGATCTATTCCCCCTCTTCCCCAACTCGGTTAAGTAAGCTAGGAAATGCCAGAGCATTAACTACTGGAATTTTTTTTTTTAGTTTAGTTGAAGGCAAAAATGTACCTATGTGAACTCAATTGAAAGTGCTGATTCATAGATTGAGGTCGAACTCAACTAAAAATAGTTGTTTTCCAACATGTGTCCATTTTTCAGTTGGTGGCTTAGGTCTTGGGAAGACTTTAAGTGGTGGTTAAGTATTTAGGCCGATCCACAGAGACCTCTGTGAGGAAACCAAATGACTTCAACAACCGTATTTTCTGGAGCAGATGACAATTAGTTTTTTGTTTTGTTCTGTTTTTATTTTTTATTTCTGATACTGCATGTTACTGAAAATGTGAGAATACAGTTTAGATGTCAAAGTATTGAAATTCCATTGGACATTTAAATGACTTATGGGAAAATGGGATTAGATATTTACTGTAAGGATTACTGTGGAAAATTGACAATACTAATAAATACTAATAATCCTGAAGTGTATTCTGAGTTCTGGTCCTAGGAATATTGGTACACCGGGAATCAGAAAATGGTAATGAACAATTCTTACTTTGTTTTTCCAAAGCTAGGCCAGCCTCATGCCGTGGATCCAGCATCCATTTTCTCTGGGTCCTTTTTTCAGTCCTAGACCTCAGTCTCCCACTTGGGGCTTAATTTCCTCCCTCCCTTCACCAGCAGCTCCCCACTCATTGCCGCCCTGGGCTGCTCCTTGTCTTCAGCCGGGATCTCTAGTCTCTGCAGACCTGGGGTTGGGTCCTGCAGGTGGGGGTCAGAGAGGAGAGTGCAAGAGAGAGGAGCCCTGGAGGCAGGTGAGAGTCTGGTCTGCTCCTTGTCTTCAGCCGGGATCTCTAGTCTCTGCAGACCTGGGGTTGGGTCCTGCAGGTGGGGTCAGAGAGGAGCCCTGGAGGCAGGTGGGAGCCTGGCTCTGGGCTGCAGCACAAGAAAGGCAGATTAAAGTAAGATGTTGCATTTCATTATGTTTTTATTTTGAGAATTAAAAAATGAATAAATAAGTGTACATGGTACCATAGAAGCTGAATCAGATAAAAACAATTTAGCTTGAAAATAAGTCTCCCTCTGACCCCCTGTTCCCAGTTGCAGTGACAAGCATCATTCCCAGCTCCATCTATATCCTTCCAGAAATGGTCTGGGCACATACACAAGAATGCACTACATCAACACAAAATGAAGACTCTTACACACTGCGTTCTGCACTCTGCTCCTTAAATATTTTAAAATTCAGTAAAACCAGCCGGCGCCGTGGGCGCCGTGGCTCAACAGGCTAATCCTCCGCCTTGCAGCGCCGGCACACCGGGTTCTAGTCCCGGTCAGGGCGCGGGATTCTGTCCGGGTTGCCCCTCTTCTAGGCCAGCTCTCTGCTGTGGCCCGGGAGTGCAGTGGAGGATGGCCCAAGTGCTTGGGCCCTGCACCCCATGGGAGACCAGGAGAAGCACCTGGCTCCTGGCTTCGGATCAGCGCAGTGCGCCGGCCGCAGCGGCCATTGGAGGGTGAACCAACGGCAAAGGAAGACCTTTCTCTCTCTCTCTCTCTCTCACTGTCCGCTCTGCCTGTCAAAAATAAATAAATAAATAAATAAAATAAAATTCAGTAAAACCATGGAAAGTAATATTATAGAGACCTAACACTACTAACAAAAGATGTTAATATTTATTATATATACTTCCTTCTTTCCAAATTTCCAAATTTGTTACTGTGACTTGTTCATAATACCCTCTTTTTTTTTTTTTTTTTTTTTTTACAGGCAGAGTGGACAGTGAGAGAGAGACAGAGAGAAAGGTCTTCCTTTTGCCGTTGGTTCACCCTCCAATGGCCGCCGCGGTAGGCGCGCTGCGGCCGGCGCACCACACTGATCCGATGGCAGGAGCCAGGGGCTTATCCTGGTCTCCCATGGGGTGCAGGGCCCAAGCACTTGGGCCATCCTCCACTGCACTCCCTGGCCACAGCAGAGAGCTGGCCTGGAAGAGGGGCAACCGGGACAGGATCGGTGCCCCGACTGGGACTAGAACCCGGTGTGCCGGCGCCGCAAGGCGGAGGATTAGCCTCTTGAGCCGCGGCGCCGGCCATAATACCCTCTTCTTTCAATGTCCATAGGATCTGTAATTCTGTTCTCTTTTTCATTTCTTAAAAATGGTAATTTGTGGACTTTTTTTTTTTCCCATTTTTCCCCCTTGATCAATCTTGCCAAGGGTCTATTTGTTTTAGTAATTTTATTTTAAAGTTTATTTATTTATTTGAAAGTCAGAGTTACACAGAGAGAGAAGGAGAGGCAGAGAGAGAGAGAGAGAATCTTCCATCCGCTGCTTCACTCCCCAAATGACCGCAATGGCTGGAGCTGTGCCAGTCCAAACCCAGGAGCTTCTTCCAGGTCTCCCACGCAGGTGCAGGAGCCCAAGCACTTGGGCCATCTCCCACTGCTTTCCCAGGCCTTGGCAGAGAGCTGGATCAGAAGAGGAGCAGCCGGGACTTGAACCAGCACCCGTACAGGATGCTGGCACCGCAGGCCCAGTGCCAGCCCCAGTAACTTTTTTCAAAGAACTAACTTTTAGCTTTGCCAGTTTTGCCTAATTTTTTAAACTTTTTTTTAACCAGAGTTTTGCATATTTTTTAAGTTGATTTCTGTTCTTACCTTTTATTATTTCCTTCCTACTACCTATCCTAGGTTTGTTACTCTTTTCCTAATATCTTGAGATGGAAATGTAAATTATTATTTTTAGCCTTGTTTTTGCCTTTTTTTTTTTTTTTTTTTTTGACAGGCAGAATGGATAGTGAGAGAGAGAGACAGAGAGAAAGGTCTTCCTTTTTGCTATTGTTTCACCTTCCAATGGCCGCTGCGGCTGGTGCATCGTGCTGATCCAAAGGCAGGAGCCAGGTGCTTCTCCTGATCTCCCATGCAGGTGCAGGGCCCAAGGACTTGGGCCATCCTCCACTGCACTCCCGGGCCATAGCAGAGAGCTGGCCTGGAAGAGGGGCAACCGGGACAGAATCCGGCGCCCCAACCGGGACTAGAACCCGGTGTGCCGGTGCCGCAAGGTGGAGGATTAGCCTGTTAAGCCACGGCGCCGGCCCTAAATTTTCTTTAACAGCTGCTTTGGCTATGTTAAACAACTCCCTCCTTCCCTCCTTCCCTCTTTTCCTTCCTTCCTTCATTTTTACTCTTTCTCTTAAGATTTATTTGAAAGGGGGGCGGGGAGAGGGAGAGAGGGAGAGAGAGAGAGAAAAAAAAAATTTCATCTGCTGGTTTATTCCTCGAATGGCTGCAAGAATGCAAGAGCCAGGTGTGGGCCAGGCCAGAGCCAGGAACCAGGAACTCCATCCTGGTTTCCCATGTGGGTGGTAGGATCTCAAATACTTGCAGGTACAGCAGCTGAAAGCTGGATCAGAAGCTGATCAGCCAGGACTCAAACCAGTGCTCCAATATGGGCATCTAAAGAGGCCGTTTAGCCCACTGAGTCACATCACCAGCCCCTATGCAAATTTTTGTAAGTTGTATCTTTATTCTTATTCCCTTAAAAATATTTCTGAAGATTTCCACTTCAGAGCCGGCACTGTGGCATAGTAGGTTAAGCCCCCATCTGCAGCACCGACATCCCACATGGGTGCCAGTTTGTGTTCTGGCTGTTCCACTTCTGCTCCAGATCCCTGCTGATGGCCTGGGAAAACAGTAGAAAATGGTCCAAGTGCTTGGGGCCCCTGCATCTGCATGGAAGACCTGGAAAAAGCTCTTGGCTTCAAATTAGCCCAGCTCTGGCTGTGGCAGCCATTTAGGGAAGGAACCCAAGGATGGAAGACTTCTTTCTCTGTCTCTCCCCCTCTCTCTCTGTAATTCTGCCTTTCAAATAAATAAATATTTTTAAAAATTTTCCACTTTGATTTCTTCTTTAAATATAGTTTAATTTCCATATAATTGGGGGTTAAAAATTTTTTAAAAATGAGAGAGAGAGAGAGAGAGAGAGAGAGAATCTTGCATCTGTTGGTTCAGTTCCCAAATGCTCAGAACAACCAGGATTGTCCTTGGCCAGGCTGAAACCCAGAGCCTGGAACTCAATCCAGGTCTTTCACATGCATGGCAGGAACCCAGTTACTGAGCCATCACTGCTGCCTTCCAGGGAGCCAGAGCTGGAGCGAGAACTGAGAATAGAACCCAGGTCCTCTAATGTGGATCTTGGATGTGTTAACCCCTGTACCAAATACCTGCTGCCAGTAGTTGGGGATTTTGAAGTTGCTTTTGTTCTTGATTTCTGGCTTAATCACATGTGATTGGATAATCTACTCTGAATGGTTTTATTTTTCTGAATAGTTTCAATTTTTGTTAATCTTTTTCTTATCATTCCCAGTTTTAGTATATTTGATACATGTACTGATCTGAACACCATGTTTACTTGTTATCTTTTTTTTAAAATTAAAGATTTATTTTATTTATTTGAAAGAGTTACAAAGAGAGGCAGAGAGAGAGAGAGAGAGAGAGGTCTTCCATCCGCTGGTTCACTCCCCAGATGGCTGCAACGGCTGGAGCTGCGCTGATCCAAAGCCAGGAACCAGGAGCTTCTTCCAGGTCTCCCACGTGGGTGCAGGGGCCCAAGGACTTGGGCCATCTTCCGCTGCTGTCCCAGGCCATAGCAGAAAGCTGGATCAGAAGAAGAGCCGCCGGGACTAGAACCGGCACCCATATGGGATGCCAGCGCTTCAGACCAGGGCGTTAACCCGCTGAGCTACAGCGCCGGCCCCTTACTTGTTATCTTTTAAAAACACAATATCTAGCCAAATTTCCACTCCCTCCTATATCTTCTCCATTATTTCCAAGCATACTATACTACATACAGTTGCAAAGAGATGCATGCCACACACTATTATTTGCTTAACAATTTTTACATAAATGGCATCAGATTCTATTTACACTTTTAAAATTTTGTCACTCAACACTGTTTTTAGATTTATCCACGTTGATATTTGTAGGTCTACTTCCTTCAATTCAATAGCTCGTCTTTATCGTATTTATTGTATTATAAACCACAGCTTCTTCAGCCAGTTTTCTCTGTTGAGAGTAGTTAAATGGCTTCTACTTTTCTGCAACAATAAATCTTCATCTATCTCTTCTTCATTTATCTGTGTGAGAGTTTCTCAAAGTTTAGTACGTTGAAGTGCATTTTTTGGATGGTAGGATGTGTATGTGTGTGTGTGCATGTGTGTATTCCTTTAACTTTACCAGGTGTTGACAATCTGCTTTCCAAAAGAGTTAAATCAACTTATTCTCCCATCAGCATTTTATAAGAGGTGCTGTCTCCCCGCGCATTCTCACAAAACTTGGTGTAATAAGAGACACATATAAATTTTTGCCAAAGACTGATGATTAATGAGGCTGAATTCCTTTTATTTTTGGCCATGGGCAATTTCTCTCCTGAGAATTGCTAATTCATCTTCATTGTTTTTGCATTTTAATTAATTAATTAATTTTGTAAATACAATTTCACTGGAGCATTTACATGTTCCCTTCGGCTGTTTTCAGAGCACTCTGGCAGAGTTAGATTCTTGCCTCGGAGACCATACAGACCACAGTGCCTGCTATACTTACTCTGTGGCCCGCTACAGAAAGTTTGCCAATCCTTGGTAGAAAACAGTTGGGTAAAGCTGAAGAAAACCTTAATTGCAGGAATCCACCACTGCACAGACCCAAAGAAGGAAACTCTTGTATGTACCTGGAGAAGTACATGATTCTTCCCAAACACAGGAAACAACAAAATAGAAAAACCCCGGGCTAAACTCGATAACTCGATGTGCCTGCAGCTTACCCTTCAACCCCACGGCAGGGCAGAGCCCAGCCCCGAGAGGCCGGGCAGTGCATGACACCCCCCCCCCCCAATGCCGTTTCTGCTCCTCCTCCTCTCTCTACTGTTCTTTCCATTCTTCCTTTAACTTCCCGTGCTTCTTGCTCCTGTTTTCTACGTAACTTTTCCCTTTCCTTCTTTATTCCGAATTCTTCTTGTGCCTTCTGCTCCCTTAGCCACCACCCCTCATGTAACTTCTGCCTTTCTCTCTCCAACAGCATTCTCCTCCTGCAAGACGCCGGAGTCGGAGTCTCTTCTCTTGCGAGTTCCTTTCCTTTCTCAGAACTGCCCTGTACCTTCTGTGGCCAGGTTTCTCAGGAAGCATTGTCTACTATGGCGCCACCATCTTGCCGGTGCTGCCCTGCCCTCCCATTTTAATTTATTTTAAAAATTCATTTCTTTTTTTTTGTCAGGCAGAGTGGACAGTGAGAGAGAGACAGAGAGAAAGGTCTTCCTTTTGCCGTTGGTTCACCCTCCAATGGCCGCCGCGGTAGGTGCGCTGCAGCTGGCGCACCGCGCTGATCCGATGGCAGGAGCCAGGTGCTTACCCTGGTCTCCCATGGGGTGCAGGGCCCAAGCACTTGGGCCATCCTCCACTGCACTCCCGGGCCACAGCAGAGAGCTGGCCTGGAAGAGGGGCAACCAGGACAGTATCCGGTGCCCCGATCGGGACTAGAACCTGGTGTGCCAGTGCCGCAAAGCGGAGGATTAGCCTGTTGAGCCACGGCGCCGGCCAATTTATTTTAAAAATTCAGTTGAAAGGCAGAGAGAGAGAGAAGACAGACAAAGACAGAGATCATCCATTCACTCGCTCACTTCCCAGATGCCTACAATAGCCAGAGCTGGGCCATGGCAAAGCCAGGAGCCCAGAACTTAATCCCAGCCTCCCATGTGGGTAGCAGAGTCAACTACTGGAGAGTCTCCTGCCGCCTCTCAGGGTGCACACCAGGAAGCAGCGGGAATGAGAAGGGGAGCTGAGACTGGCACCTGGACTCTCCGATATGGCATGTGCATGTTCCAAGCAGCACCTTAACCGCTGTGCCAAGTGCCTGCCCTTAATCCATCTTCACCGGATACTCTTTCTATTTTGTTATTTGTCATTTGTGTATTGACTATAGAAAATTTCTGTATAGAAAATTATAAATCTGAGGCCAGTGCTGTGGTGTAGTAGGTAAAGCCGCCGCCTGCAGTGCCGGCATTTCCTATGGGTACTGGTTTGAGTCACAGCTTCCTGCTAGTGGCCTGGGAGGGCAGTGGAAGATGGCCCAAGTTCTTGGGCCCCTTGCACCCGTGTAGGAGACTTGGAGGAAGCTCCTGGATCCTGGATCCTGGATCCTGGCTCCTGGCTCCTGATGGGCCCAGCTCTGGCCATTGTGGTCTTTTGGGGAGTGAACCATCGGTTGGAGGACCTCTCTCTCTCTGTTTCTCTCTCTGCCTCTCTATAACTCTGACTTTCAAATAAATAAATAAATCTTAAAAAAAAAAAGAAAATTGTAAATCTTTGCTTTTGGTATGTTTTGCAGTTATTTCATCACATTTTTGATTTCCCTTTTATCTTGTGTTTACCTATACAGAAATTAATAATTTTTATGCAATCAAAAGTTGTCAATCTTGGGATGGGCATTGTGGCACAGTGGGACTTGTGCACACTATATCGAAGTGCCATTTATAGCTCCAGCTACTATGCTTCCAATCCAGCTTCCTGCTAATGTACTCTGGGAGGCAGCAGCTGATGACTCAAGTACTTGGGCCTCTGTCACCCATGTAGGAGACACAGATGGAGTTCCTGGCTCCTAGCTTTGGCCTGGTCCAGCCCTGGCTGTTGTGGGTATTTGGGGAGTGAACCAACAGATGGAAAATCTCTCTGTCTCTCTGCCTTTCAAACAGATGAAAACAAACACAAACATTTTAAAAAGTAGCTGTCAGTCTTTTAGTGTTTTTTTTTTGTTTGTTTGTTTTTGACATGCAGAGTGGACAGTGAGAAGAGAGAGAGACAGAGAGAAAGGTCTTCCTTTTGCCGTTGGTTCACCCCACAATGGCCGCCGCTGCCTGCGCGCTGCAGCCGGCGCATCGCGCTGATCCGAAGCCAGGAGCCAGGTGCTTCTCCAGGTGCTTCTCCTGGTCTCCCATGGGGTGCAGGGCCCAAGCACTTGGGTCATCCTCCACTGCCCTCCTCGGCCACAGCAAAGAGCTGCTGGAAGAGGGGCAACCGGGACAGAATCCGGTGCCCTGACCCGGACTAGAACCTGGTGTGCCAGCGCTGCAAGGCGGAGGATTAGCCTATTGAGCCATGGTGCCAGCCTAGTCTTTTAGTTTTTGTTTGAGATGTCTTTCCCTACCCTGGTTTCAGAAGGATAGTCTCCTATGTTAAGTTATAAGTAGTTTTTGATTTGTTTTTACCTTGAGATCTCTAACAGATTTAAAGTTTATTTTGGGATATGTTGGGGTGAGAAGTCTGAACTTCTTCCCTGTAAAGCTTGTCAGTGTTCCAGGCATCATTAATAGGAGAGTTCAGTTATTCCACACTGTTTTACAGTTCCATCTTTTACATATTGCAACTTCCAGTGCACACCTGTCACTTCCAGGGCCATTTTGTTCCACACTTGATCTTAGCCAAAAGGCCGAGAAGCGATGCTATTTTGTTCCATTGTCTGCTTGTTTTGTACCAACACTACAGTACTATAATTATCATCTTTTTTTTTAATTACTTATTTGAAAGGTAGAGCTACATAGAGACACAGAGAGAAATCTTCCATCCTTTGCTTCACCCTACTGCACCCACAATAACCCCTTTAATTATAATCTTTTAAAAAATTTATTTATTTGAAAGTCACAGTGACATACACACAGAAGAAGAGAGAGGGAGAGAGAGAGAGAGAGAGAGAAAGGTCTTCTATCCTCTACTTTACTCCCTAAATGGCTTCAAAGAGCCAGTCCAGGCTGAGCAGAAGTCAGGAGCCTGGAACTCCATTATGATCTCCAACGTGGGTAGCAGGGGCTCAATACTTGGGCCATCATCTGTTGCTTTCCCAGGTGCATTAGCAGGGAGCTGGATCGGAAGAGGAGCAGCCAGGACTCACAGGTGCTCTGATGAGGGATGCTGGAGTCTCCAGTGGCAACTTAACCTGCTGTGCCAAAGCTCAGGCCCTTACAGTACTTTTCTTAAGAAGAATTCATCTTCTTCCTTCTCCTGTTCTTTACAAAGGTGATGAAAGCTGTTTTTAAAAATGTGTTTATTTATTTGAAAGACACTTAGAGAGAGGGAGAGATCTTCCATGTGATGGTTTTCTCTCCAAATGGCTGCAACAGCCAGGGCTAGACCAGACCAAAGCCTGGAGCCTGGAACTCCATCCAGGATTCCCACAGGAGTGCAGGGCCTTGGGTGCAAGCACTTGGGCCATTGCCCACTGCTTTTCCAGGCGCATTAGCAGGGAGCTGGACCAAAAGTGGAGCAGCAGGGCTCAAATCAGCACCTATATACGACTGCTGGCCTTGCAGGTGGTGGCTTAACCTACTGTGCCACGATGCTGGACCTGAAAACTTTTTACTCTACATATGAATTTTAAGATAAGCTGATAAAGCTTATTGATTGAATTTACATTTTCAAGGGCAGAATTGTTACCTTTTGGTATTGAATCTTCCCAACACAAATATGGCATATCTCTCCACTTGTTTAGATTTTCTTTTATCTTTCTCAGTAAATTCTATTGCTTTCTTCTTAAAAAAATAGATGTTAGAATTACATGAAATAATTTTTCTACATTGTTGAAATGATCATTCCCTTTCTACATATTAATATGGTAAATTGTTTAATAATATGTTTTGTGAAGTTACTGCATCCTTGGATCATTTCATGATTAACTGTAATGATCACAATTTATGTTTTGTATGTGGAATTTCCCAATATTTTACTCACAGTTTTTATCACGTATGTTCCAATGTGAAGTTTGGCCTACACTTTTCCTTTTGCTTACTGTTATTGCTGGTCTACACAACCTCCCAATGAGAATGGGGGTTTCCTTCTCTTTCTGTTCTTTGGAACAAATTGTGTAAGATGCGGACCGTCTGTTCCTTGAGACTATAAAGCTAATCCAGGAAGCAGGGGAGACCTGAAGCTTTACTGGGATTTTTCCTCTCCTGCTCAGTCAGTGGGTGCGGTTTATTTCCTTGTAAAGATCTCTCACGTTTTCTGTTTCTTCTTCACTCAGAATTGGTAAATTGTACTTTTTCAGAGCATTACCCAATTTGTCTGATCTCTGTTTTTACCTCTTTAAAAATTTTTTTTAAATTAGTTTTTAACAGATTCAATGTGGTTTGTAAATACAATTTTTTAAAAAAATTTATTTGAAAGAGTTACAGAGAGAGGTAGAACTAAAGAGAGAGGTCTTCCATTCTGCTGGTTCACTCCCCAAATGACCACAATGGCCAGAGCTGAGCCAGTCTGAAGCCAGGAGCTTCTTCTGAGTCTTCCACGTGGGTGCGGGGGCCCAAGGAGTTGGGCCATCTTGTACTGCTTTCCCAGGCCATAACAGAGAGCTGGATCAGAAGAGGAGCAGCTGGGACTCGAACCAGCGCCCGTTTGGGATGCCAATGCTGCAGGCTTTGGCTTTAACCTGCCGTGCCAGAACGCTGGCCCCTTGTAGATACAATTCTAAGAATATAATGATATTCCCTTTCCTCCTTCCCTCCCTCTCTCCCCCCTCTCCCCTCTCTCTCCCCTCTCCCTCCTACCCTCCTTCCTTTTCCCTTTCTTTTTTAGTTTTTGAGATAACATATTTTAAATTTATGTTACAGTAAAAAGGCTTAATATTTCTGATTGGACTGATTTATGACTTTGTCCTTTTTTTCCTTGTTTATTCTTGAAAGTTTATTTATTTATTAATGCTTTAAAAAAACCAACTTTCTAGGTCCCTGCCACCCATGTAGGAACCAGATTGAGTTCTGGGATCCTGGCTTTGGCCTGGCCCCCCCCTGCCTGCTGTGAGCATCTGGGGCTTGACTAAGCCGGTGGACCACCTCGCCTCCCCTTTTTCTCTGACACGCTTCCTTTAAGTGGATGCAAATCAATAAGTAACCTTTTTTTTTTTTAAAGAAAGGGAAATAATTTTAAAAAAATAAATAAACCAAATCCCTCCTTGGAGAGGAAGTACTTGAACCTGCACAGGGACCCAACTAGGTTCTTAGTCCGCTTTCTTCCTCACTCAGCCACAACTACAGCTCATTGCTTTGTGATCTTGTGTATCAAGTATTGATGCAGATTTTTAAGATTTTTTTTTTTGAAAGGCAGAGTTACAGAGAGAGAGAGAGAGAGAGAGAGAGAGAATCTTCCATCTGCTGATTCAGTTCCCAGATGGCTGCAAGTGGCCCATGTTGGGCTAGGCTGAAGCCAGGAGCCAGGAACCAGGAACTTCTTCTGAGTCTTCCATGTGGGTGGAGGGGCCCAAGCACGTGGGCCGTCTTCGGCTGCTTTCCCAGGGGCCTTATCGGGGAGCTGGATCAGAAGTGGAGCACTGGGGACTTGAACTGGCATCCTTATGGGGATGCTGGCATCACAGGCAGCTGCTTTGTCAACGCCAGCCACAACGCCAGCCCTGATGGTGGTATTATAAAATCTCCATTGTCGTGGAGGAATCATCCTGTCTTCGTCACAATCCTGTTGAATGTTTGCTTTGGGAAGGCTGCTTTGAAAGTACTGAACCCTCCTGGAGAATTCTTTTATCATTAAACAGTGTTCTCCTTATCCCTGACAATGAGTACCACTTTAAAGTGTACTTTGTCTGCGATTGATGTGAGCATATCAGCTTCCTTTAGGTTTGAGTTGGTGTTTATCTTTTCCATTCTATTACTTTCACTTTTCCCCATCATCATTTTTTGGGCCTATCTCTTGTAAATTGCACATGGACGGAATGGTGTGTGTGTGTGTGTGTGTGCGATTTATCTGAGAGTCTTTGGGCACAGTTAGTTGATTCATGCTTAAGTGTGATTACTAACATGCTTGTCATTTCCACCCTCTTGTTTTCTGCATTCCTCTTATGCTTTTCTTTGCTTCCTTGTTGCACTTCCGTTTCCTCCTCGCTGTTGGGTTTTCTTTATCCCTCTTTATCCGTGCTTCAGACACAGGCTGCATTTTCCTCTGCCTTGCAGATGTGGCCCCATGGCCCAGTCTTGCCCAGGAAGTCATGAACTGAGCCGGAGCCTCCTGGAAGGTGACTTAGACAGCACGGACCACTGGCAGCACCTTGTGTCCCCTCCCTGTCCCTTTGATCTCCTGAAGCCCGGTTCTGCTGCCTTGGAAACAGGAAGCTTGTCACAGTGACCTTGAAGAGAGCCACCTCCTAAGAATGTGAAACCTAAAGCTAAAAGGGCCTGGGGACATTAATGAGGTAATGGAATTCTCCCACTCCAGCCTTTAGTTGCTGTCTCCAGACAGCAGTTACAAAATAAACTCTGCTTTGGCTAAGTCATCTTAAATTGGGTTTTCTGTTTTGTTCAGCTGTGAATCAGTCTCCAGTGGATTCCAGATAAAATATTTTGGAAGTTAACCCTGTATTTCCTTTTTATTTGAAAGGCAGAGTTACAGAGAAAGAGAGAGAGAGCGCGCGCTTTTATATGCTGGTTCACTCCCCAAATGGTCATCACGGCCAGGGCTGGGCCAAGCTGAAGCCAGGAGCCAGGAGCCCAATTCGTTCTCCCATGTGGGTTCAGGGGTCCAAGCACTTGGGTCAGCTTCCACTGCTTTTCTCAGACCATTAGCAGAGAGCTGGATCAGAGAGCTGGGACTTGAACTGGAACCCATATGGGATGACGGCACTGCAGGCAGCAGTTTAACCCGTAATGACACAAGCCAGCCCATCATTCATTGTATTTTCTTTATCTTTATTTTGATCTCTCTCCCCTACCTTCCTTCCTTGTTTCCTCCTCCCCCTCCCTTCCTGCCTTCCTCTTGGTGATATCCCTTAAAATTTTAACAAGATGTTTTACAAACATCTGACATTTATCAGTATTTCCCATTTGCTCCTTAAACGTCGAAAATCTTAGAATATTTGCATTCGAAACACGTACCTTCTACCTTATGGTGTTTGTTATTTGGTGTTTTGATTTGCCTTGTTTGCACACCTCTTCCAAAATTTGTTATTTTAAACATGTGTTAGGAGCAGCTGTTTGGTGCAGCAGTTAAGAGGCAGCTCAGGACACCTGCAACTCATATCAGAACGCCTGGGATGAAGGCCCCACTCCACTCCCCATATCCAACTCTGCTAATGCCCATGCTAGGGGCCAGCAGGTGAGGGCTCGAGTACGTGGATCTCTGCCACCCAGATTGAGTTCTTGACTTAGCCTCAGCTGTTGTGGGCATTTGGAGTATGGACTAGCAGATGGCAGATATTTCGTTCTCTCTGCTTCTCTGCTTTTAAATAAATGAATGAATAAATATATAAGTAAATGAAAAACTAAACATGTTTTGTACAGTAGCAGGGGCTTCAATTTGCTGGTGTTACTGCCATTCATTCTGCCTCTGTCATTGCTTCTGAAATTCTATTCCTGCTGTTTCTTTCTTCTGGAAATGTAACAGTACTGCAAAAAGTTGGTGGGGAAATAGAATTAAAAGGGAACTTCATTTTGGCACAAAGCAATTTCAGGACCCATGCATAGTTGTTTTTTTGTTTGTTTGTTTGTTTGTTTTTGACAGGCAGAGTGGATAGTGAGAGAGAGGGACAGAGAGAAAGGTCTTCCTTTTTGCTGTTGGTTCACCCTCCAATGGCCGCTGCGGCCGGCTCATCGCGCTGATCCGAAGCCAGGAGCCAGGTGCTTCTCCTGGTCTCCCATATGGGTGCAGGGCCCAAGCACTTGGGCCATCCTCCACTGCCTTCCCGGGCCATAGCAGAGAGCTGACCTGGAAGAGGGGAAGCCGGGATAGAATCCAGCGCCCCGACCGGGACTAGTACCCAGTGTGCCAGCGCCGCAAGGTGGAGGATTAGCCTGTTAAGCCATGGCACCGGCCCCCATGCATAGTTTTTTCATCATACGTATTTCCATGAACTTTCTGAAGACACCCTGGATCTCTGGTGTAGACACTCAGCATCCCAGGGAGGCCCCCATGTATCTGGGGTGCTATAGCTATGATGCCTCCCATCCACTCCCTCCAGGATACTTCCTCTAGATTGGAAGCCTGTGAGTTAAGGAAACTCATTTTCTGTCCCTATGCCCCTACCCACAAGACAATATTTTTTTAAAGCTTTATTTATTTATTTGAAAAGCAGAGTTACAGAGAGAGGGAGAGATCTTCCATCCGCTGGCTCACTCTCCAAACAGCTGCAATGGTTGGGGCTGGGCCAGCTCAAAGCCAGGAGCCAGGAGCTTCATTTGGGTCTCCCACATAGGTTCAGGGGCCCAAGGACTTGGGCCATCTTCCACTGCTTTCCCAGGCACATTAGCAGGAAGCTGGATCAGAAGTGGAGCAGCTAGGATCCGATCTGGTGCCCATATCAGATGCTGGCACTGCAGTTGACGGCTTCAGCCCCTGTGCCACAGCACCAGACTCAGGAGAGTATTTCTGCTAGTTTATGGAACAGGCAGGTGTTTAGCTTAGGGATTAAGACACCAGATAATGATGAACATGGATGCAAAACTCCTCAACAAAATACTAGCCAATTAAATCCAACAACACATCAGAAAGATCATTCACCTGGACCAAGTGGGATTTATCCCTGGTATGCAGAGATGGTTCAACATTTGCAAATCAATCAATGTGATGCATCACATTAATAAATCAAAGGACAATAGCCATATGATTATCTCAATATATGCAGAGATTCTGAAATTGTTTCACCCTTTCATGATGGAAACTAAGCAAATTTGGTATAGAAGGAACATTCTGCAACACAATCAAGGCAATTTATGGCATTCTTTACTATGAGAATTATAAAACATTAAAGAAATGGCCACTTTACCAAACTCTTATGAGTTCTAATAGCCTCTTAGTGGAGTCTTTTGGATCCCCTATATGTAGAATCATGTCACCTGCCAATAGGGATAGTTTGACTTTCTCCTTCCCAACTTGTATCCTTTTGATTTCTTTTTCTTGCCTAATGGCTCTGGCTAAAAGTTCCAGGAATATATTGAATATCAGTGGTGAGAATGGGCATCCTTGTCTGGTTCCGGATCTCCGGGGCAGTGCCCTAGCTTTTCCTCATTCAGTAGGATGCTGGCCATGGGTTTGTTATAAATTGTGTTGATTGTGTTGGGGAATGTTCCTTCTATACCAAATTTGCTTAAGCTTTCATCATGAAAGGGTGTGTATTTTATCAAATGCTTTCTCTGCATCTGTTGAGAAAACCATATGTTTTTTGTTCTTTAATTTGTTAATGTGACGTATCACATTTATTGATTTGCAAATGTTGAACCATTTCTACATACCACAGATAAATCCGCTTGGTCCAGGTGAATGATCTTTCTGATATGTTGTTGGATTCGATTAGTAAATATTTTATGGAGGATTTTTGCATCTATGTTCATCAGGGAAATTGGTCTTTAGTTCTCTTCTCTGTTGTATCTTTTTCTGGTTTAGGAATTAAGGTGATGCTGGCTTCATAGAAGAAGTTTGGGAGGATTCCCTCTGTTTCAATTGTTTTGAATATCATGAAAATAATTGGAATTTGCTCTTTAAATGTCTGGTGGAATGCAGCAGTAAAGCTTTTTTTTTCTGGGCTTTTCTTTGTCAGGAGGGCCTTTATTACTGATTCAATTTCCATCTTGGTTTTGGGTTTGTTTAGGTTTTCTGTGTCTTCATGGCTCAATTTAGGTAAGTTTTGGTCTGGGTATCTATCCATTTCTTCTAGGTTTCCTGATTTGTTGGCATACAGCTCTTTGTAGTGATTCCTGATGATTCTTTTTATTTATTTATTTATTTTTATTTATTTTTTTGACAAGCAGAGTTAGACAGTGAGAGAGAGAGAGAGAGAGAGACAGAGAGAAAAGTCTTCCTTCCACTGGTTCACCCGCCAAATGGCTGCTATGGCCGGCGCGCTGTGCCAATCCGAAGCCAGGAGCCAGGTGCTTCCTCCTGGTCTTCCATGCGGGCGCAGGGCCCAAGCACTTGGACCATCCTCCACTGCCTTCCCGGGCCACAGCAGAGAACTGGACTAGAAGAGGAGCAACCGGGACAGAACTGGCTCCCCAACTGGAACTAGAACCCAGGGTGCTGGCACCACAGGTGGAGGATTAGCCTAGTGAGCCGTGGCGCCGACCTGATTCTTTTTATTTCTGCAGTATTTGTTGTTGTATTCCCTTTATCATCTCTGATTTTATTGACTTACGTCAATAAAATTGCCCTTAATTTTTTTTGTTGTTGTTGTTAGTTGGGCCAGTGGTGTATCAACTTTGTTTATTTAAAAAAAAAAAAAACAGCTTTCTATTCACTGATCTTTTGTGTTGTTTTTGGTTTTAATTTTGTTTATTTCTTCTGTAATTTTAATTCATTCAGGTAAACCTTCATAAGGGTTGATTTTTTTCTGAACTACTTCCTAACTCAGAAATAATGGAAAATCAGTTATTAGGCAAAGTTACTAGGCAAAATTAAGTAATTTTCCTGAAATTTTACTGACTTTTCTCTTTGCCTCTTTCCAGTTTTTTTTGTTCTATTGTGTAAAAATAGGACTGGATAACCATGTTGCTCTGTTGGTTTCTTTGAATTTCAGTTCAGATTGCCTTAATATTTGGTGCTGGAATATTAGACTATGTCTTCAACTTGTGCAAAGGCAAATTTGACTTCCTGGAGCGGCTCTCAGACACTTTGCTCCTGCGCATCATCTCTTACCTGGACCTGGAAGATCTTGTCCGTCTTTCTCAGACATCCCGCAGGTTTGCCAAGGTAATAGAGAATTTTCCATGTGCTCTCTCAAAGTACACGTTTTATAAAGCAAAGCCGTGGTTTTCTATTTGCATTTATTTCAAGCCTCA
The DNA here is from genome assembly GCF_033115175.1 of Lepus europaeus. NCBI lineage: Eukaryota > Metazoa > Chordata > Mammalia > Lagomorpha > Leporidae > Lepus > Lepus europaeus. Next base: position 175,138,952 of record NC_084827.1, read on the forward strand.
CTGTTGAGTCCTAACTTTGCCATGGCCACTGCGCTGGGCACACAAGCTGCAGGGAAGACAGACTTTCTTCCTGCGGGTCTGAAAGGAGAGATCCACGCAGGTACAAATAACGGCAGTGTCGCGAGATTAGGGGTGTGGGACAGGGCGAAGTGCTTTCCTGTGCCTCACTGCACACAAGTGGGTTACTCCATCTGGGTTTTGAGGAGAAAATAGGAGGTTGGCAGGTGGCCTGGAGGACGAGGGCCTCTCCCATTCTAGGGGCAGGACGAGGGCCTCACCTGTTCTCCACCTGCAGGTCGAGAAGCAGCTCAGGCAAGGGCGCGGTGGCATAAAAGAATAGGCGAGAAGTCACTACTCCACACCCACTTACGTTTCTTCCAGTAAGAGCCCTTGCAGAATTAGCCATCGCCTGGTGTGGGTGGTTTGGATAGACTGTCCATCCATCGCAATGCCCTATTCACCCCAACACCCCACACTGACCACATGGGCCCTCTCACTACTTTGCCTCCCCTATAGAATGTGCAAAGGAGAGAAAACAGAGCCAGGGCCCTGATGGGACCTTTGTTAGTTGCAGTCTTTGGCTCCTGGATGTCTTGCTCCACGTGTTCCTCTGATTTGGGAGCCTCCCTCAGTCAACACGCACAGCAGCTTCCCCGTCAGTGTCTTTTTGACCTAAGGTAATGGGAATCCTGACCAGCTGGACATTTAGCTGTAAGGTACTGTAATGGCCAGCGTCCATTCGTAACAGAATACACAGCACGCTTCAAGAGGATGTGAATCCTAATCCAGTTGTCTAAGAATTCATTCAACACTTTGTCACAATAGTACGGGAAAATATTTTTAATTTTTTAAATTCACTTCTAGTAATAATCTGTATTACTTAATGTATTCCTTTGACTATCTGTGTATATATATTTAAGGATTTCTTGATTCTTTTCCTCCTAAGAATAAGCAGGCTAGAGATAAGTGCTCTGAGTAGGCACTGTGTATTTCTTCCACCGCGACCAAAGCTGGGTTTTCTTCTTGCTGCTGCTAAGGAGCCGATTATTCGTACTTCAAATGGAAGGAGGCTCTTATGTAAATGAAACGTGCTCATGAGGGCTTATGAAAAGCCCCGGCCAGGGCCTGGGTTTGCTGCTCGCAGCAGGTGGAACGAAGGCTGGGCCCCCCGCGGTCTTGGGGCCCTCATTCCCTCCACCGGGCAGCGTCTTCCCTGCTTTGCACCCTGTCCCCATCCCGCCCTGTCCCGCCGTTGTGTCAGTGCAGTCTCCAGAGTGTCCTGCAAGCTTTCCCAGCCCCCTGCGTGCTCGCAGGGCAGTGGGGCTGCTGCTGCCGCCTAACAGGAACTGGCTCTTTCCATGGTTAAGCGCCGTTTCACCTGTGTTTCCTTTATCGGCTGTGTCCCTTCATTTATGGCTGATTCCCTTTTAACCACTTTCCGGAGGACATGGAGGCTGCCCTGTGAAATCCTCAGGGACAAGTTTATGGTCAAGTTTGGAGTGTCCACTCGCTGCCCCTGACCTCACGGAGGTTCTGCTCACCTCCTGTTCCAGGTCAGTGCTGCCCGGCTCAGGGTCTGCCTTGCCTCCTTTCTCTTCCGCTGTTGTTACTATTTTACATTTTTCACGTGCACATCATTTTAGATTTTAGGAACTGCTGCACAGGTGCTGTGGCGAGTTTGCGTGTGCCTCTCACCCAGCCTTGCCGTTGTTGGTATCTTATGCCAACAATAGTACGTAGGATAGTAGGATGTAACCATGGTGGTTTATCTAAACTAAGCAGTTACTGATGGGAGAATGGGTGCAATTAACTAAAACGCAGATGCTATTCAGATTTCATCATTTTCTCCACTAAGCTTTTGTTGTATCGGGAGCCAGTCTAGGCTACTGTGTTGCATTTACTTCCAGCCTTTTAATCTTTCTCTATTTTCTTTTTCCCCTTCTCTGGACATTAATTTACTCCAATCAGTGTTATCTTTCAAAAACACAGGACCTCTGGGGTAGGCATTTGGCCTAGCAGTTAAGACACTGATTAATTCACATCAGAGTGCCTGGATCCAAGTCCGAGCTCTGGCTCCTGGCTCCAGTTTCCTACTAATGCCCACCCCGGGAGGCAGCAGGTAACAACTCAGGTACTCAGTGTCTGCCACACAGGCGGGAAATCTGGACTTGTGACCTGGATCGAGTTTCCAGCCTTGGCTTCAGCCCATGGCCGTTGCTGGCATTTGGGGGCAGTGAATAAGCAGGTGGGAGCACATTCTCTCTCAAATCAATCAATTAAAAATTGTTAGGAAAGCCTCAAATCCTTGGCTCTAATCTTCTCCAGTCTCTCTTCTCTAAAAGTGGTTTGCCCAGCCATTCCCAATCAGGAAACAAGCATCGCCAGGCTGTGACTCTATACTCCACGGAGACAGGAGAAAAGTAAGGGTGGAATAGGAATTTTTCGTAAAACCAAACTGATTTCATTTAAATGACCATCCTTTTTGAGATGTTAGGACCGTCCTACTGCCTACTGGGGGGAGTTAAAAAGCACCCCCCCTTTTAAGATTTATTTATTTATTATTTGAAAGGCAGAGTTGCAGAGAGGCAGAGACGGAGAGAGGTCCTCTATAAACTGGTTCACTCCCCAAATGGCCCCAACAGCCGGGGCTGGGCTGATCCAAAACTAGGAGCCAGGAGCTTCTTCTGGGTCTCCTGCATGAGTGCAAGGGCCCAAGAAGTTGGGCCATCTTCTACTGCTTTCCCAGGCCAGAGCACAGAGCTGTATAGGAGGTGTAGCAGCCAGGACTCAAACCAGTGCCCATATGAGTCACCACTACAGGCATGGTGACTTTACCTGCTATGCCACAGTGCCCTCCCATTTTTAATGAAATGGTAATAATAACAGATGATCGTTTTTTAGGATTTATTTTTTTATTTGAAAGGCAGAGTTAAACAAACACACACACATAAATCCAGAGAGATTTACTCCTCCAAAGAGCCACAAAGTCTAGGGCTGGGCCAGGCCAAAGCTGGGAGCCAGGATCTTTATCTGGGTCTCCTACATGAGTGGTAGGGGCCCCCAAGCACTGGAACCATCTCTTGCTGCTTTCCCAGGTGCGTTAACAGGGAGCTGGATTGGAAGTGGAGCTCATATGGGATGATGGTGTTGCGGGTAGTAGCTTAACTTGTTGTGCCACATTGCTGGCCCCTGTCTTATTTTTACTTTTTAGAATGTCATTGGTCTTAAGACTCCTGAGATTATTTTTTAAAAGATTTATTTTATTTATTTGAAAGACAGAGTTACAGAGAGAGGTAGAGACAGAGAGGCCCTCCATCTGCTGGTTCACTCCCCAGATGGCCACAACGGCTAGAGCTGTGCCGATCCAAAGCCAGGAGCCAGGAGCTTCTTCCAGGTCTCCCATGTGTGTGCAGGGGCTCAAGGACTTGGGCCATCTTCTACTGCTTTCCCAGGCCACAATAGAGAGCTGGATCGGAAGAGGAGCAGCCGGGGCTAGAACCGGCACCCATATGGGATGCCAGCGCTTCAGGACAGGGCTTTAACCCACTGCGCCACAGCACCAGCCCCAAGACTCCTGAAATTCTGGCAGCTGTTGGTCTACTATCAGCATACATGTCCACTCTCAGTTGTCCCTCTATCTATGCCTCCTAAAACGTCATGGCCACAGTCACAGTCCCCCTGCAGTCGACACACCTACAGGGCCTGTTTCAAGTCTTCTTTGGACTCACCTTTGCTTCCAGAACCCTCTGTTGTGTTTTCTGTCTGACCCTTCATTGCTGCATTGGCTGCAGACCCATCTGAGTTTGAGGTGGCATTTCCACAGTGCCCTGCTCAGTGGCCCTTGGTGGCTTCCTGTCATTTTCAGGGTGAGATCCGTGGTCTTAGCGAGCACAGCAAGCTGGGGGCCCTCGCCTTGCCTCCTGCCAGTCCAGTCAGGCGGACTCTGCAGCTCTCTGGGCTCTCATTGGCCTCTTTGCCTTAGTGTGCTGTGTCAGTCTTCTTTGCATTCCTTAATGAAAACCCTAGACTGAGTAACTTTGTGAACAAAAGATGTTTATTTTGGCTTATGGTTCTGGAGGTCTAGGATCATGGGGCCACATCTGGTGGTGGCTAACCCACCTCCCTCCCACCTGTCCTCCATCCCTCTCTCCTTCTTCCTTTTTCTTTCTTTTTTTCTCCCCCTCTTTCCCACTTTCTCTTTCTTAAAAATTTATATATTTATTTTAAAGGCAGAGTGATATAGTGATATGGAGGGAGAGAGAGAGATCTTTCATCCACTGGTTCACTCCCCGAACTCCATCCAGGTCCCCCACGTGGGTGACAGGTGCCTGGGCACTTGAGCCATTATCTGTCACCTTCTCAAACACAGTAGCAAGGGGCTGGATTGGAAGCAGAGCAGCCAGGACTCACAGTGGTGCTCCAGCACGGGGTGCCTGGGTCGCAAGCGGCAGTTTAACCCGCTGTGCCACGATGCTGGCCTCATGATCCCTGTTCTGTGTGTTCTTCTAGAGACAGGAACTCTATGCACACATACGCATGCGTGTGTAGTATTTAAGTACATGCACATACACTCCTTTTAGAAAAGTACATGGTGGTGTGTATATCCTTCTCCATCTTTACAAGATGTGAGAGCACTTCAGAAATTTGGGAGGTGGTGAGTGTTGGTCACAACAGGTTGAGCCACTGCTTGGGATACCCGCATCTCCTGTTGGGGTACCCGGTTCAGGTCCTGGCTACTCCACTTGCTAATGAGTAGGAGGGCAGCAGATGATAGCTCAAATACTTGAATCTCTGCCACCCACATGGGGGACGCAGGTGGAGTTCCTGGCTGCTGGCTTCTGGCTTCAGGCCAGCCCAGCCCTAGGTGTTGTGGGCATTTGGGGATGAACAAATGGATGGAAGATCTCTCTTTCCCTCTCTTTTCCTTTCAAATAAATAAATAAATACTTTTAAAAGTTCATGGAAAATGGAATTAAGGTATAAGTTTATTTTGGTACCATTATTTTTTTTTTAGATCCGTGCATATGAGGAGTCTTTAAAAAGCTCATGGGAAGTGGGTATTCTGAAAAAATTATGAATGGCTTTCAAACTATTTTGCTCCCAAAATAAGCTTATCTTTTTTTAGAATTTGCTTTTCTTAGTTCGTGGCTTGTCTATTCTCTTCCTTCCTTCTTTCCCTCCTTCCTTCCTTTTGCTGACAGAGAGAGAGAGAGAGAGAGAGAGAGAGAGAGAGAGAGAGAGATGATCTCCTATCTGCTGGTTCACTCCTCAAATGCCTACCCAGTGACTAGGGATAAACTAGGCTGAAGCCAAGAGCAGGAGATGCAATCCAGGTCTCCCATGTGGCTGACTGAGACCTGACTACCTGAGCCATCACCTGCTGCCTCCCAGGGTGCACGTTAATAGAAAGTGGGATTGGGAGCAGAGCTGAAACTCAATCCCAAGCACTGTAATATGGGATACAAGCGTCCCAAGTGGCAGCTTAACTCCTGGGCCAAACTCCAGGAAGGGACATGAGTGTCCTAAATGGTGACATCACTGTGTGCCAACTGCCCACCGTATCCTTATTTCCTTTCAGTCCCCCCCCCACCCATTGCCCATTGAGAAGCGGAGTAAAGAGAGGGAGCATGCACTCCCATTGTCCAACTGATGTGAAAACTCTGCAGATAAAATGTCCCAAGGGATTCCAAAAGGCTGGCAGTGTGGTGGAGGGCTCCCATGGTACTGTGCACAAGCAGTGGGCACTAGGCAGTGGGCACTAGGCAGGGCAGCTGGGTTCTGGTCTTGGCTCGGCCGCTCCCCACCGTGAGCCACAGGCAGCACCCTTATTCTCTCTGAGCCTTAGTTTCCCCATTTGTAAAAGAAAAGTTTATTTTATTTCTTCTAAAGATTTATTTATTTGAAAGGCAGGGTTACGTGGGGGGGGGGGTGAAAAAGAGAGAGAGAATCTTCTGTTTGCTGTGTCACTCCCCAAATGGTCACAATGGCCAGGGCTGGGCCAGGTGGAAGCCAGGAGCCAGAGTTTCATCTGTGTCTCCCACGTGGATGCAGGGGCCCAAGCACCTGAGCCATCTTTCGCTGCTCTTCCAGGCACATTAGCAGAGAGCTGGATCAGAAGTGGAGCATCTGGGACTTGAACCAGCATCCATAGGGGATGCCAGCACCGCAGTAGGTGGCTTAACCTGCTGCTCCACAACATTGGCTCGAGTGCTATAGTACAGTAGGTTAAGCCACCATCTGCAGCACTGGCATCCCCTATGGATGCTGGTTTGAGTCCCAGCTGCTCCACTTCTGATCCAGCTCCCTGCTAATGTTCCTGGAAGAGCAGCGCAAGATGGCCCAGTGGTTGGACCCCTGCACCCACGTGGGAAACCCGGATGAAGCTCCTGGCTCCTGGCTTTGGCCTGGCCGAGCCCCGGCTGTTGTGGCCATTTGGAGAGTAAAGCAGCAGATGGAAAATTTCTCTCTCTGTGTCTCTCCCTCTCTCTATGTAATTCTGACTTTCAAATAAATAAATAAATCATTAAAAAAAAAAAAAAGAAAAGAAAAGGTTTTAGCTAAGTAAGTTCTAGGATTCAACTTCTGTATTATTTCTGTACGGTAGCTTCATGCACCACCACCAGGGGGAGCTGGATCCACAATTAGCTGTGCTTTGGATCAAAGCAGCCAGAACCTTAGGATGAGTAACTTGAGTTTATTTAGGTGTTTAGATTTTCATCTCTTTGAGAAAGGGAGAGAGAGCAAAGAGGAGATCTTTCATCCTTGGTTCACTCCCCAGATACCCACAGCAACCAAGCCAGGAGCCTGGAACCCAATCTAGGCCTCTCACACAGGAGGCAGGAACTGGAGTTCTGAGTCACCATCCCAGGCTGTGTGTGGAGCTGGGGTTCCGACGTGGCGTGTGGGCCATCCCAAGTGGAGTCTTCACGTCAGGACCAAGAGCCCTCCCTTAGCTCCTTGCATTTCCTGTAAGCCATCAGCTATCAAGCAAAAGAGCCCAGGACTGTCTTAGAAGTGGGTATTTGGGAGACCAACTTACACTATTAAACTAAACTCTGAAGATTTTCAACCTAATGTGTGATGATTCATAAATGAAATTGTACCGGTGGAAATTTTAGCTCTTTGAAAATTCTTTCCTTACCTCCCGCCCCCACCAAACCCTCAAAATTTTATTCTGTAATCTCCATTCTCCAAGGCACATGGGACATCCTGAAATTCATTGTTCCAGTATTGTGGCCCATAGTCACCTACGTTTGTGTGAGAGCTCAGATCTTTTACAGGAGGCTCAGCTGATTTGTTGTGCTTTCTAATATGAAGACATTTTCTAAGAGTTTTCCTTTGTTGCTTGTATTTAGAGTACATAGTAGGATCGGAAGGATACTAAACATTGCAGGACTGTTGAAGGTGAGATAAGATACCGGGCATCCTGTGCCCTAACATCAGACTGCTTTGAAGGCTCTGGCTGCCATAGGGCTACAGTGTTGCTGTTTAACAATAGCCCCTGTATGCGAATGCAATAGCTGGTGCTTTGATGTTTGTACCACAAGGGTCTTGAGCAGTGACGCTTTATGGCAGTATTCATTTCTGCTTGTAATCCATGAAGTTTAAACGTACAGAACACTGGCTGCTTCCTGTTCAGACGTGAGCGTCAGGGTGTAAGGAAGTGCAGATAACACTGAACATCTTTCTCCCTTCCCAGGAAGAGGTCCGGATGCCCGAGAGCAAAGCAGACAGAGCCAAGGCCAGGCCGAGTTGTGCTGGATTGGGGGTGGGGTAGTAGCGGAGGTGGGGAGTGGGCCGTGTAGGCCGGAGTGATGGTCCCTGGCGGGTGGACAGCCACCAGCGCCCCCTCGTCAGTCACCTTCAGATAGCGGTCAAGGGCTGGGTGGGGTCCTCTCAGCCCTGGCACTTGGGTGGGGCTGCAGCTTGGAAAGGACAAGCAGAGGCAGTGGTGGCTGCAGACAGAGCCGGACTGTGTTCAGGGCAGAAGCAGGCACAGAATCCAACTCCTTCGGAAGTATGCATGTGGGGGGAGGGTGTGAGGGGCGGGGAACAGCTGGGGCCTCCATCTCAGAGACGGCATTTGGGGACCTAGAACCCAGTGTGGGCTCTAAAATGCTCAGGGCTACACCCCTCAGATGAGGCACTGTCCACACCATATCCAAGTCCACAGCATAGAGACGTGAAGACGTTTGCTCTCCTGCCTCCCGCTGGCCAGGCGTCTGGGGTGGGCTTTACTGGCCATGCTCTAGCCAGGGGTGGGGCACGCCCATCCCAAGGCTCTATAAGGTCCAGGGAAATCATTTGGTTTGGTTGTGCCCAGGCAACCGCAGGTAGGACTCAAGATTCAATGCATCTCTAGCAGGCTTATTTTTGAGTTGATAATTTTGTGTGGCCCGCGAGTGGTGATGTAAATATCCACATGGCCCTTGGCGGAGAAGAGGCTCTCCACCTCTGCTAGCCATGACAGTGTGCTCGAGTGCAGCGCTCTGCAGTCTGGTTTCTGTGATGCGAGGGCCAGGACATTCTAGAACTTTCTCCAGAAGGATGGTCAGAATTTTAATGCCACATGGTTTTGTTTGGATTCAGTAGCTTGCGTCTGGGCTTCTTGGTTTCATGCCACCATTAGCATATTGTGATTTTTGGATGGCAGAGCCGTCTCCTTCAGTGTTCTCTTGGTATCCCCATCCCTGGCAAATGTAGGTTCTGGAGAAATGGCTGCATCGGTAGAGTTTTAAATTCATCTGAAAGACTACTTGCAAAAGAGAAAGTACATGTCCCCTGGTCTTAGATTCTGTGAGCATGAATTAATTAGTCACATTGTTCTTTGTCCATAAACACAAGGGTACTTCAAAAAATTTGTGGAAAATAGATTTAAGGGGCTAGTGTTGTGGTGTAGCAGGTTAAACCTCTGCCTGTAAGGCCAGCATCTCATATGGGCACTGGTTCGAGTCGTGGCTGCTCCACTTCTAATCCAGCTCTCTGCGAATATGCCTGGGAAAGCAGCAGAAGATGCCCAAGTGCATGGGCCCCTGTACCCATGTGGGAGACCCAGATGAAGCTCCTGGCTTCTGACTTCCATCTGGCCCAGCTCCAGCCATTGTGGCCATTTGAGGAGTGAACCAGAAGATAGAAGATCTCTCTCTCTCTCTCTCTCTGTAATTCTGCCTGTCAAATAAATAAATAAATTTTTAAAAAAAGAGTTGTTTATTTATTTGACAGGCAGAGTTACAGAGAGGGAGGCAAAAAGACAGAGAGGTCTTCCATCCACTAGTTGACTCCCCAAATGGCTGAAACGGCTGGAGTTGGACCAAGCCAAAGCCAGGAGCCAGGAGCTTCTTCTAGGTCTCCCATTCAGGTGCAGGGGCCCAAGGACTTGGGCCATCTTCCACTGCTTTCCCAGGCCATAGCAGAGAGCTAGATCAGAAGTGGAACTGGTGCCCACATGAGATGCTGGCACTGCATGCTGTGGCTTTACCTGCTACACCACAGTGCCAGCCCCAATAAAATACATATTTTTTAAATATTTATTTGTTTATTTGAGAGGCAGAGTAATAGAGGGAGGGACAGAGAAAGAAAGAGATCTTTCATCTCCTGTGCTGTGCCTAATCCTCACAACACCAAAAGCTGATTATCATCAACTGAGTGGCCACTAAGCACTGGATGTATGCACATAACCCAGTGTCGTGCTCACTGTGGCCCATGGGGTTGGGGTTGTCTTGCCCTGATTTTAGGGAGGAGGAATCAGGCCTAGATAAAGTACACAGATCATGAGCAATGCAGCCAGGATCCGAGCCTCACAGTCTCATCCCCTAGCTGATGTTCTTTTTATTTAAACATTTTTAAAAAAAAATGTGTTATTCCTTACCTACTTGAAAGGCAGAGGGACAGAAAGAAAGAGAAAGAGGAAGAGAGGGATAGTCTATCTGCAGGTTCATTCCCCAAGTACCTGCATAGCCAGGGTTGGACCAGACTGAAGCCAGGAGCCAGGAGCTCAACCCAGGTCTCCGTGTGGGTGGCAGAAACTCAAGCACTTGGGCCATCACCTGCTGCTTCCCAGGTGCATTAGCAGGGAACTGGATCGGAAGTGGAGCAGCCGGGCACTCTGATAGGGGATGCTGGTTTTCCAAGTGGAACCAAGTGCCGTGCCAAACACACAGTCCTCACCCTATCATTTATTTAATGGGCTCATACATAAAGGGCCCCGGGGCTAGGATGAAGGTTATGCATGGACTTAACAACATGAACCTCCTATGGTGAAGGTCAGCCTGGCTGCTGTCACAGGAGAGACCAATCCGAACCCTCGGTAAGGTGCCATGCTCCGGGGTCTGGTCGGATACTTGGTGGTAGGTCAGTTACACTGAACCCTTTTCTTTATAGAGGAGGGAGAGATTCATTGTCCCTGGATTTGGTGCCCACCCTACACATGGACGTGCCTTCCTTTCATCTAAACCCTATATAAACTGACTGCTTATTTTATTTTTTTAAAAAGATTTATTTATTTGAGAGGTAGAGTCACAGATGAGAGAGGTAGAGACAGAGAGAAAGGTCTTCCATCTGATGGTTCACTCCCCAAATGGCTGCAATGGCTGGAGCTGAGCCAATCTGAAGCCAGGTACCAGGAGCTTCTTCCGGGTCTCCCTTGTGGATGCAGGGGCCCAAGGAGTTGGGTCATCTGCTACTGCTTTCTCAGGCCATAGCAGAGAGCTGGATCAGAAGAGGAGCAGCTGGGATTTGAACCGGCACCCATCTGGAATGCTGGCACCACAGACTATGGCTTTACCTGCTATGCCACAGCACCAGCCCCAACTGCATGCTTTATTTGTTATCATGGTGTCCCACACAACATTGCTTTTAATTTCTTTAAATACATTTATTATGGAGCACACAGTGTCCGCATCCAGAATGAGCTGGCCTTAGAAAACGAGGGAACAGCTTCCTGGAGATGCTTTTTGTGTCTCCTAAGCTAAGAGATGGCTCTTGACAAGTGTGGGGCGCCGCCCTGCAGAATGCGATAAGCGCTGTCATCCACTGGCCAGCGCACACACGATCCTAGTTCCTCCATAGCTTTAGCTGAAGGAGGGAAGTGGCTCTCTTCAAGTTTCATGTCATCACCAACAGGAAGGCGTATTGCTTTTTCTCACAACGTTGGGTTCTACTAGATTAGAGGTTTTGGGAAGTTTGGGTAGTCACAGAATGAATGATTGCACCTGAAGAGCAATAATGATTTCACCAAACTAGAAATTGAGAGTGCTGTCCAGGCTGCTAACACCACTGGACAGACAGGAAACAACAGGGGCGGGGAGCATTACTCTGTTGGTTCAGGTAGTTAATTTGCTCATCAAGGAGAAACAGAGTTGCTGGTTCACAGTGGAGGGGGTGTTTCTGGAACCTGCAAGACCCCTGCGGGTGCCTTCTAACACTGCAAATCCAGTGGCAAAAGTTAGTGGAAAAGGACAGCGTTTGTTACCTGTGGGACCAAGAAGTGCTGATATCATGGAGGGAAATGGAGATGGTTTGATTCCCATCACCTGGTACAGGATCTGACAAACTGAGATGCCGACTGAGGACAAAGGGAAGCTGCAGTGGGTCGTAGAGGAAGAAAGTTACAAATGTGCGCACAGCCTTGCAGCAGCCGGGACTATAGAAGCTCCTCATATCTGTTTCCTGACACAGCTGCATGTCTGTGGCTATGTAGGCCAAGATTTCCCTTTCTCTTACTACTTTATGTAGGGCCAGTTGGTGCCGATTGACTTTGTAATTCTAGCGCATAGGATATAAAGATTCATTGGGGCACCAGTGTTGTGGCACTGTGGGTTAAGTCGCTGACTGCAGCACCAGAATCTGATATGGGGCCAGTTCAAGTCCTGGCTGCTCCACTTCTGATCTAGCTTCCTGCTAATGCACCTGGGAAAGCCGCAGTAGACAGCCCAAGAACATGGGTCCCTGACACCCACGTGGGGGAACCTGACAGAGTTCAGGGCTCCTGGATTCAGCCTGGCCCAGCCCTAACTCTGGTGGCCATTTGGGAAGTGAACCAGCAGATAAAAGCCCTCTCTTGCTCTTTCTCTCCACCCACCCAACTTTGCCTTTTAAATAAGTAAATAAATTTTAGTTAAAAAAAAAAAAGATGCATTGAGATTGACTGGAGGTAACACCCAGAGGCACATAGTGAATGATGGACAAGGCGGGAATGGGATGGAGAAGTTTGGGCATGAGCACGTTTGCCCCCTGCGAGGAAAGCTGCTGTTGTGTTGGGTGGGAGGGTGGTGCTGCCGCTCGTGCTGTGGTTTGGAAGTGCTAAGTGTGAGAATGTCAGGCTGCGGAGGCTGTCACAGATCACCTTGCTCAGCACCCACACCCACTCCCTTACCGATACCAAGTTGCCTTTGTGGATTGCCGAAGCTGGATGAGAGCTACACGTCTCCAGACTCTGCAACTGGTGCATTGGGTGTAGCCTAGGCTTTCTCAAGTAGCCTCCCTGCAAGAGCCATGGAAGAAAGGCGTGATGAAGGTGAGGCAGCCCCCATGCATGTAAAGCTGTCACTGGACACATACGGGGGGCTTGCAGTGTCTGGCCCAAAGTATCAAAGCATCCTAGGTGCCATGTTGGGGGGCAGAGACAGTGAGGCTTCTACTAGTCAGTGATTAATTTTTAAGCTTTTCCAAGCTTTATTGATTTATGCATTTGAAAGGCAGAGTGGGGCCGGCGCCGCGGCTCAATAGGCTAATCCTCCGCCTTGTGGCGCCAGCACACCGGGTTCTAGTCCCAATCGGTGCGCCAGATTCTGTCCCGGTTGCCCCTCTTCCAGTCCAGCTCTCTGCTGTGGCCCGGGAGTGCAGTGGAGGATGGCCCAAGTGCTTGGGCCCTGCACCTGCATGGGAGACCAGGAAAGGCACCTGGCTCCCGGCTTCAGATCAGTGCGGTGCGCCGGCCGCAGCATGCCAGCCTCAGCAGCCATTGTAGGGTGAACCAATGGTAAAGGAAGACCTTTCTCTCTGTCTGTCTCTCTGTCTACTCTGGTTGTAAAAAAAAAAAAAAAAAGAAAGAAAGAAAGAAAAAGAAAGGCAGAGTGGAAGAGAGAGAGAGAGAGATTTTCCATTCATTGGTTTGCTCCCTAAGTGCTCACAACAGCCAAGGCTGAGCTGGTGGAAGCTGGAAGCCCAGAGCTCCATCTGGGTGTTCCACACTGGTAGCAGGAACACAAGCACATGAGCTGTCATCTGCTGCCTTCCTGGGCACCTTCGCAGGGAGCTGGATCGGAAGTGGAGCAGCTAGAACTCAAAGCAGTAGTCTGATATGGGAATCAGGCATCCCAAGTGGGGCTTAACCCACTGCACCACCGCACCTGCCCCTTTAACTTTCTAATTATTTATTTGAGAGGGAGGGAAGGGGAGAGAGAGAGAGAGAGAGAGAGATTGAGAGAGAGAGATTGATTCCATTTGCTGGTTTACTCCTCAAATGCCTACAATGGCTAGGTCTGAACTAGAGTGCAACCAGAAGTTGGGAACTCAATCCAGGTCTTCCATGTATGGGTGGTAGGAACCCAGTTAATTTGAGCTCTCAGCACTACCTTCTGGGGTCTGCATTAGGAGGAAGCTGGAGTCAGGAGCTGTAATCAGGTATTGAACCCAGACATTCTAATATGGGGTATGAGACTTTTTAAAAAAAAAATTATTTATTTTTATTTACTTGAGAGGCAGAATTACAGAAAGAGAGAGGGAGAGGCAGAGAGAGAGAGAGAGACAGAGGGAGAGATCTGCTCACTCTCCAGATCGCTGCAATGGCCTGGGCTGGTCCAGGCTGAAGCCCGGAGCCAGTAGCTTCATCCAGGTCTCCCACAGGGTTCAGGGGCCCAAGAACTTGGGCCGTCTTCCGTTGCTTTTCCAGGTGCATTAGCAGGGAGCTGGATAGGAATTGTAACAGCCAGGTCTCGAACCAGTGACCCAATGGATGCTGGCACCCATTAAGCCATAAGAGGATTAATCTTCTTCTTTTTTTTAACTTTTGTCTAAGGAGTACAACTTCATGCACTTAATAAATATCAGTTTGGGAATATGATGAAACTTCCCCCAACCTCCCTCCCACCCATGCTCCAACTGTTCTTCCTCCTCCCACTTCCTTTTCCATTCTTATGTTTTTTTTTTTTTACCAAGATCATTTTTCAGTTTACATTTATACTCATAAGATTAACCAAACACTAAGTAGAGAGTTCATCAAATAGTAAAAAAAGAAAAAAAGAACAAACACATACAAACAAACAAGAAAAACATTGTTCATCAACAGTCAAGGAGAGGGTTGTTCAAAATCATCACATCTCATGTCAATTTCTCTCCTACAGATTATATTTTTTAAACTTTTATTTAATAAATATAAATTTCCAAAGTATAGCTTTTGGATTCCAGTGGCATTTCCCCCCATAACTTCCCTCCCACTCGCACCCCTCCCATCTCCTGTTCCCTCTCCCACCCCATTCACATCAAGATTCACTTTCAATTATCTTTATATACAGAAGATCAGTTTAGTATATACTAAGTAAAGATTTCAACAGTTCGCACCCACACAGACACACAAAGTATAGAGTACTGTTTTAATAGTAGTTTTACCATTAATTCACATAGTACAACACATTAAGGACAGAGATCCTACATGGGGAGTAAGTGCACAGTGACTCCTGTTGTTGATTTAACAATTGACACTCTTATTTATGGCGTCAGTAATCACCCTAGGCTCTTGTCATGAGCTGCCAAGGCTATGGAAGCTTCTTGAGTTCACCAACTCCGATGTTATTTAGACAAGGCCATAGTCAAAGTGGAAGTTCTCTCCTCCTTCAGAGAAAGGTACCTCCTTCCTTGATGGCCCATCTACAGATTATATTTTAAGTATTCTGTTAGTTACCACAGATCAGAGAGGCCATATGGTATTTGTCTTTTTGTGACTGGCTCATTTCACTAAGTATAATGGTTTCCAGTTGCATCTATCTTGTTGCAAATGATGGGATTTCATTTTTTTCACCACTATGTAGTATTAAATAGTGTATATATATCATAATTTCTTTATCCAGTGAGCAGTTGATGGACATCTGGGTTGATTCCATATCTTAGCTATTGTAAATTGAGCTGAAATGAACATGGGGAAGTACAGATCACACTTTCATCAGCTGATTTCATTTCTTTTTTTAAAGATTTATTTATTTACTTGAAAGTCAGTTACACAGGGCAAGGGGAGGCAGAGAGACTGAGAGAGAGGTCTTCCATCCACTAGTTCACTCCCCTAGTGGTCACAACAGCTGGAGCTTTGCCAAGCTGAAACAAGGGGCTAGGAGTTTCCTCCAGGTCTTCCCACACAGGTGCAGAGGCCCAAGGACTTGGGCCATCTTCTACTGCTTTCCCAGGCCATGGCAGAGAGCTGGATCAGAAGTGGAGCAGCCGGGACTTGAACCCACATGGGTTGCCAGCACTGCAGTCAGTGACTTTACCCACTGCACCACAGCACCAGCCCCTGGTTTCATTTCCATGGAATAAATTCCCAGGGGTGGGATGGTTGTGTCATATGGGAAGTCTATATTCAGCTTTCTGAGGTATCTCCATACTGTCTTCCACAGTGGCTGTACCAGTTGGCATTCCCACCAACAGTGGATTAAGGTACCCTTCTCCCCACATCCTCGCCAGCATTTGTTGTTTCCGCAGGAGAGCCATTCTAATGGGTGGGGGGATGTGTGTGTGAAACCTCATTGTGGTTTTGATTTGCATTTCCCCAATGGCTGGCAATCCTGAGCATTTTTTCATGTGTCTATTGGCCATTTGAATTTCCTCTCTTGAAAAATGTCTGTTTAGGTCCTTTGCCCATTTCTTGACTAGGTTTTTTGCTTTGTAGTTGTTGAGTTTCTTGAGCTCTTCATAGATTCTGGAAGTTAATCTTTTATCAGTTGCATAGTTTGCAAATGTTTTTTCTCATTCTGTTGGTTGCTTTTCACTTTGCTGACTATTCTTTCACAGTGCAGAAGCTTCTCAGTTGATGTAATCCCATGTATTAATTTTGGCTTTGATTGCCTGTGCTTCTGGGGTCTTTTCCAAGAAGTCCCTCCTATGCCAATGCCTTGTAGGGTTTCCCCAATGTTACATAGTAGCTTGAAGGTATCACATCATAGATGTATGTCTTTGATCCATTTTGATTGGATTTTAGTGTAAGGTATAAGGTTGGGGCCTTGTTTTATATTTCTGCAAGTGGAGATCCAATTTTCCTCACCACCATTTGTTGAAGAGACTGTCTTGGCTCAAGGGGTTGATTTTTACTCCTTTGTCAAGGGTAAGTTGGTTGTAGATGTGAGATGTGTGGACTAATTCCTGGAGTTTCTGTTCTGCTCCATCGGTCTATCCACCATCTGGTATTGTGCCTGTACCAGACTATTTTTCATTATAACTGCCCTGTAGTATGTCCAGAAACCAGGTATTGTGATGCTTCCAGCTTTGTTTTTGTTGTATAAGATTGCTTTAGCTATTCAGGGTCTCCTGTGTTTCAATATGAATGCTTTTTTTTTTAAAGATTTATTTTATATTTGAAAGACAGAGTCACAGGGAGAAGTAGAGACAGAGAGAGAGGTCTTCCACCCACTGGTTCACTCCCCAAACAGCCAGAGCTGAGCCGATCTAAAGCCAGGAGCCAGGAGCTTCCTCCGGATCTCCCACATGAGCACAGGGGCCCAAGGATCTGAGCCCTTCTCTACTGTTTTCCCAGGCCATAACAGAGAGCTGAATCAGAAGTGAAGCAGCTGAGACTCGAACCAGCGGCCATATGGGCTGCCTGCACTGCAGGTCAGGGCTTTGACCTGCTGCACCACAGTGCCTGCCTCTCCATATGAATTTTAGCATTATTTTTTCTCTCTCTCTCTTTTTTTTTTTTTTTTGACAGGCAGAGTGGACAGTGAGAGAGAGAGACAGAGAGAAAGGTCTTCCTTTTGCCGTTGGTTCACCCTCCAATGGCCGCCGTGGTAGCGCGCTGCAGCCGGCGCACCGCGCTGATCCGATGGCAGGAGCCAGGTACTTCTCCTGGTCTCCCATGGGGTGCAGGGCCCAAGCACTTGGGCCATCCTCCACTGCACTCCCTGGCCACAGCAGAGAGCTGGCCTGGAAGAGGGGCAACCGGGACAGGATCGGTGCCCCGACCGGGACTAGAACCCGGTGTGCCGGCGCTGCAAGGCGGAGGATTAGCCTAGTGAGCCGCAGCGCCGGCTTATTTTTTCTATATCTGAGAAGAATGTTCTTGGTATTTTGATTGGTACCGCATTGAATCTGTAAATTGCTTTTGGTAGTATGGACATTTTGATGATGTTGGTTCTTCCAACCCATGAACATGGAAGACTGTTCCACTTTTTAATATCTTCTTCTATTTCTTTCTTTAATGTTTTGCAGTTTTCATCATAGAGATCTTTGCTTCACAGTTGTGTTGGGTGTTTAGGAGATTCCCACAGCGGCACTTCCCTTTGCTAGGGATGGCTCTCCCTCCCCACCTGTCTCTGGGTGGGTACAGCCAGCAAGGTGGAGATCGCCCCCCTCAGTTGCTCTTGAGCTATTGTGATTACCCCTGCTGACAGGGTGGATGTGTGCTCAAGAGCTGGAGCAACAGGCCGGCGCCATGGCTCAACAGGCTAATCCTCCGCCTTGCGGCGCCGGCACACCGGGTTCTAGTCCTGGTTGGGGCACCGGATTCTGTCCCGGTTGCTCCTCTTCCAGGCCAGCTCTCTGCTATGGCCCGGGAGCGAAGTGGAGGATGGCCCAAGTCCCACCCCCTGGGAGACCAGGAGAAGCACCTGGCTACTGCCTTCGGATCGGCGCGGTGCGCCGGCTGCAGCAGCCACTGGAGGGTGAACCAACGGCAAAGGAAGACCTTTCTCTCTGTCTCTCTCTCTCACTGTCCACTCTGCCTGTCAAAAAAAAAAAAAAAAAAAAAAAAAAAAAAAAAAAAAAAGAGCTGGAGCAGCTACTACCTACTTATATCCAAAAATGGCGCCAGCCCTCCCACCACTGCCTGCAGGTCGCTGTTATAGGGGGAACAGGGGGATAGAGAGACATACTGCTTCCCTCCCTGCTCCCACCGCCACCGCCCTATGTGAGCAGTCACCCTGCTGCCCCGAGGGATCCAGGCTGGACTCAGAAATGCTGCAGTCCACTAAGCTCTCCCTCCAGCTCTGTCAACAGCGGCACGGGCCGTGCAGTCCGACCTCACCTGGTTTGCCAGGGCAGCGTTTCCTTCCGGATCCAAGCTGCTGGCTCCTTTGCTGTTTTGTGGTCCTTGCTACGAGTCTGCACCTTCCACCCAAGTCTGGTGTTTCTGCTGCTTTCCCAGGGCCTCCCCCTGCAGCTTCTCATGCAGCTTCGCCCTGACAATGTGCTTTCTCCACTTTTTTTTTTATTTGACAGAGTTAGGCAGTGAGAGAGAGAGACAGAGAAAGGTTCACTCTCCAAATGGCCACCACGGCTGGCGCTGCACCGATCTGAAGCCAGGAGCCAGGTGCTTCCTCCTGGTCTCTCATGCCGGTGCAGGGGCCCAAGCACTTGGGCCATCTTCCACTGCCTTCCTGGGCCACAGCAGAGAGCTGGACTGGAAGAGGAGCAACCAGGACTAGAACCTGGTGCCCATATTGGATGCCGGCACCGCAGGCAGAGGATTAATCAAGTGAGCCACAGCGCCGGCACCCTTTCTCCACTTTTTAAATAGTGATTGCATTTAGCCTAAATCTGACTGCCCTGTGAGTATTCTGCCATCTTGGAACGTCCCCGGAGGCTTAACTTTCTACACTACAATGTCAGCCCCCAGGAATCTTAACCATTGGGCTAAATGCTCACACTGTGTTTTGTTCTTTAATCTGGCTGCTGTTGCTCTTGGCTGTGTAACATTGAACTTTTCCCTCTGAATTTGTTTATTTGAAAGGCAAAGTGACAGGGAGAGAAGGGGGAGAGAGAAAGAGAGAGAGAGAGAGAGAGAGAATTCTTCTGTCCCACCTACTGGTTCATTCCCCAAATACATGCAACAGCTGGGGTCAGAAGCCAAAGCCAGGAGCCCAGAGCTCTACCACCATGTGGATGGCAGGGACTCAAGCCCTTGGGCCATCGTCTGCTGCCTCCCAGCATGCATTAGCAGGAGGCTGGATTAGAAGCAGAGAAGCTGGGACTCAAACCAGCACTGTGACATGGGATGCAGATGCCCCAGGCAGCGGCTTAACCCGCTGTGCCGCAGCACCTGCCCCTCCGACTTTACTAGGTAGTCTGTGAGCTACCTGTTCCCTCCACTGAATCCCTTGTGCTTACACAAGCTAGACCCCATTCTGTGGCCTGGAACCAAGCGCTCTGTCCAATACAGCAGGCACTCCGTGTAGCTTGGATGCGTGGATGCGTGGATGAATGGGCCGTGGAGACGGTGGGGCAGGTAACCTCCACCCTGAAAGGCCCTCAGGTGCAGCGGGTTTAGTGCGGACTTTCCTTTTCCATTTCTTCCCTTACCATTCACTTCTTGCCTGTCCTTCTCTGCTCTCAGTATGCTGCTCCTGCTAGTTTCTGCCACCCTTCTGACTGGCCACGGCTCACCTGCCGAAGACTAAAACTGTCCACTAAGCGAGCATGAATTCTAGGGAGGTAGAAAGGCCAGGGCACGAGCCAAGGCCTGTCCTGGAGAGGAAGAGTGTGGATTTCAGCACTTTGGTTGCCAGTGGCTGTTTGAGCTGGTCTCGTGCCCTTTCTCTTTGTCATTCTGTTCTGAGAGGTTCACAGCTCCAACACCCTGGCCTCTCTCTAAGCAGAGCACATGTGGATTCAGTATTGCGGAATCTGAGAGACTTTACCAAGCCTTTCTGTGTCTCCCAGTTAAGTGGAGCAGTTCCCCCTTAAGGAAGAATTTTAAGAGTGAAGATATTAAATTCAACCTCAAATTCATTATATCAGTCATAAGACCGACTCTCTGGACTGTTGCTAGGGAGGCGATCTGCACGGGTCATCACCCATCGGTACTCCTACTGCTCCCTGTCATTGACCTGTCGGGCCCATCAGCGTCTTGCCTCCTGGTCTCGTTGTGAGGGAAGTCAGTTCCTGGGTGACGTGGAGTTTCCACGGAGGGGACCGGTCAGGGAGGGTCACAAGCAGAAAGCAGGAGTCCGGGCCAGCGTGCCTTCCGTGCGCAGGAACCATGGGCTCCCGTTATCCTTCCACCAGCCCAGATGTCTCCACGTCTGGATTGTCACATGTGATGCCCACGGAAAAGGAGCTATGCGAGCAGAGCCAGGGTGGAGGGCAGCTCCCTCGGCTGCACAGGTGGCACGGGGAGGGCCCACCATCAAAGCCCCTGCAGAAGCCTCCAGGAAGCGCGGTTCCGAGTCACCAGGGCTGAGCCCTGCCTGTCACCAAATGCCGTTGTCTGCCCCTGCCCTGCGAGGAACTGGAAGTTAATGGGAGTGTCGTGGATGCAGCCGTACCATCTACAACCACCTCAGCTTGCACACTGCAAACGAGATAGGGAACGGACTCACTGACGGGACTGTTCATCAAATAGCGTGCCCTAGTCACAACGATGTTTTGGCCAGTGATGGGCTGTGTATCCCATGACGGTTCTGTAAAGTGTGTCACCTAGGGACCCCATAGCCATCTTGGTTCCGGTAAGTGCACTCCGATGGAGCCGCCTAAGGAAGCATTTCTCACCACACGTCCCCATCACTAAGGGGCGCACGACTGGTGTCCCTTACACAGCTGAGCCCTGGCCTCCTCTCTTGCGGGAGGACCGGTGGCTGGCCCACCTGCCCGTACACACAGTGTTTCTCATGCAGCATCTCACAGCAGTGACTTTATCTGGGTCCCACATGTGCTGTAACCCACTTCTGGCTTCTCTCTCCCACCCCCATAGTTGTGCGCCTCGGACAAGCTGTGGGAGCGGATAGTTCGGTTGGCCTGCGACACCATCACCCCTGACATGAAGACCCTGGCAGAGAACGTGGGCTGGAAACAGATGTTCTTCACCAACAAGTTCCAGTTCCTGCGGCAGCTCCGCAAGCGGAAGCAGAGGCAGGGCACCCAGGGGGAGAAGCGGCTGTAGGGGACCCTCCTGCACTGGCCGGGAGCCGAGGCAGGCCATGCTGCCGCCTGCAGGATCCAGATCTTTCTCCTTTTCTTAACAACTGGAAGGTTTTGCTGCCTCCAGGAGCCCTCTGAAACGCACAGAAGACTTAGATACAAATGCAGCAGAGCCGAGCCACCTGATGCCTGCCACGGGGGCCAAAACCGTG
This sequence comes from Lepus europaeus, assembly GCF_033115175.1. Classification (NCBI taxonomy): domain Eukaryota; kingdom Metazoa; phylum Chordata; class Mammalia; order Lagomorpha; family Leporidae; genus Lepus; species Lepus europaeus. The sequence continues at coordinate 175,160,221 of NC_084827.1, forward strand.
GCCCAAGTACAAGGGCGGCCACACACGGCACATCTTCCCTACCCGCCGACACCCGTAAAAAGACTTCAGCTGTATACAAACAATAAATGATTATTTTGCAGGTTTTATCTAGGCATGTCCATGGGTAAGTGGGCCTTTGGATTTTTTTCCTGGTGTTTTGTCAACTGAGTGCAGTGATGGAATGGGGGCTGAGCATCCGCATAGGGCAGGCTGTGAGCAGCAGGGGTCCTGGGTCACGTTCTGTGTGGGCACAGTGGCCTTCCTAGCTGTGTGCTGCTAAGTTTGTGCTCAGTGCCCAGGGCAAAGAGTTTATGGAAAATGTTTGTTAGGAAAAAACATGGAGCAGATTTCAAAAGATTTTAGCACTAAAAGAAATTTTTTGTTTTGAAAGGCAGAGAGCTAGAGACAGAAAGCGCCCATCTGCTAATTTATTCCCTAAATGCCCTCGACAGCCAGCACTGGGACAGGCCAAAGCCAGGAGCCCAGAGCTCAGTCCACGTCTCCCACATGGTTGGCAAGGGCCATCACGGATGCCTCCTGAGACCGCGCTGGCAGGAAGCTGGAATCCGAAGTGGAGTTAGGGTTTCTGCCTTCTTCAGTGGACTTCAGCCGCTTCAGCGGGAGAAGTGGGTATTTCAAGCAGCAACTTCACTGCTACCTCAAACACCCATCCAATAAGCTAATCCTTTTTTTAAAGATTTATTTTTATTTATTTGAAAGGCAGAGTGACAGATAGAAAAGGAAAGACAGAGAAAGAGATCTTCCATCTGCTGGTTCACTCCCCAAATGGCTGTAACAGAGGACCAGGCCAGGTCCAAACCAGGAGCCTGGGACTCCATCTGGGTATCCTGTATGTGTAGCAGGGGCCCAAGCAGTGGGGCCATCTTCTACTGCTTTTCCAGGAGCATTAGCAGGGAGCTGGATTGGGAGCAGAGCAGTTGGGGCTCAAACTGACATTACAGTATGGACTGCACAGGCAGCGGCCTAACACACCGAGCCACAAAGCTGCTCCCCAACCTTTTTTTTTTTTTTTTTTAAAGATTTATTTATTTATTTGAAAGTCAGAGTTACACAGAGAGAAGGAGGGGCAGAGAGAGAGAGTGAGGTCTTCCATCTGCTGGTTCACTCCTCAAATGGCTCCAATGGTTGGAGCTGTGCCTATCCGAAGCCAGGAGCTAAGAGCTTCTTCCGGGTCTCCTATGTGGGTGCTGGGGCCCAAGGACTTGGGCCATCTTCTACTGCTTTCCCAGGCCATAGCAGAGAGCTGGATCGGAAGTGAAGCAGCCAGGACTTAAACTGGTGCCCATACGGGATGCTGGCACTACGGCTTTACTGGCTACACCACAGCAAACATGCCCCGCCCCTAAACTTTGTAAATTCTGTTTTCCATGAGCTCTTGGAATGACCTTGTATTGTGAGCCCAGGACACCAGATTCCATCCCCCACGTGACAACCTCTGACCTGGCGTTAGGGCATGGCTGGAGAAATCAATGCAGGCATTCTACTTGCAGACTTGGCTGCAAGTGCACCTCCCAGGACTTGGCACTGTGAAACAACCCATCAGGATTTCCTAGAAGGGTGCTGCTGCCCCACAGGGATGTGGACAGCTACCACTTGTCCCGGATGTTGAACTCAAGCTGTGGTGGAAGGGAATAGCACTACAGCTGTCGGGGAGAGCCCCCTCCCTGGAGAGGTTTTTTTTTTTTTTTTCAAATTTGTTTATTTGAAAGGCAGAGTCAGAGTTAGAGTTGGGGGCGGGGGTTGGGGAGACAGACAGAGATCTTTCATTTGCTCGTTCATTTCCCAGATAGCCACAATGGCCAGGACTGGGCTGGATCGAAGCCAGGATCCAGGAGCCTCATCTGGGTTTCCTACATGGGTGCAGGGGACCAAGCACTTGGACCATCTTCTGCTCTCCCAGGCGCATTAGTAATGCACTGGATGGGAAGTGGAGCAGCCGGGACTTAAACCGGCACCCATATGGGATGCCGGCCTCGCAGGTGGTGGCTTCATCTGCCAAGCCACAATGCCGGTCCCGTTGGGAAAGGTTATTTAAATACTGTTTTCTCCCTTCCCTCCTGTGATGACCAGGCACCCCCAGAAGAAGAACTCAAATAGCAAACAGCCCAAGGACTCCTTTTAAGGTAGAGCAGAGCCGATTTCTACCTCTGCATCATCCTATTGATCTTTAGAATTTCTTCTTCCTGTGACCTCTACTTTCCTACCTAGGTAAAAATGATGTGGCCTTGGTGCCAGAGAGACTCCCCAGGATGCGTCAGGCCCTCCCAAATGGCAGGGGGCAGGGACTCGGGCTCATCTCCCTTCCAAGTCCTAGAGCAGCCAGTGGCACGGCTCAGTGACAGGGGGCTCTGGGTTTCTTTTCTCCCCTCCCTCCCCTCCCCTCCCCTCCCCTTCCTTCCCTTCCCTTCCCTTCTCTTCCTTTTTAAAAAAACTAAACCTGTGTGAATATCAAACCGGGCTTTAACTCTCATCCACACACCCTGGAAACTCCGTCACCCGGTCCCCAGTGCCAGTTGAACAGCCCCAACACAGCCCTCTGCTCCTCATTGTTGGGAGGCCACACAGTCCCAGGTCTCCAGCGACATCGTGAAATCGAGCACACTCTGCTTCCTGGCTGTAAGGAGTCTGTCAAAGGTGTGTGTGGATTCAGACCAAGCACAGAGCAAAGATTTCGCTGTGGAGAGAGCCGGGCCCCAGGCTCCGTCCAGGAGAGCCTGCAGGGCAGGTGCTGGGTGGCTGGCCGGCAGTGGCAAGGGCTCTTGCTGCCTTGTCTGACCCTGAGCACCGGACCTCACCTGCAGCCTCATCTTCACGGCAGCAGGAGGCGGATGCCTGGAGTATGCAGCCACGGCCACACTTGCTGTGTCAGCGGAGCTGTGGCGTTCATCTGTAACATCTCTGCGAAAGGCCAGCAGCTAAGGTTTCGTGTGTGGTGTCCGCACACGTGTAGTGGAAGTTTCTAGATGGAATGTGAATCAAGAACACAAAGAGGACCATTTGAAAATAATATGTACTAGGATGCTTCAAAAAGTTTGTGGAAGATGGAATCAAGAGATGTTTATTTGGGCGCAAAGAAATTGAAATCGGGTGGGCATTTGGCTCAGTGGTTAAGCTGCTGTTTGGGATGCCCACAACCCGTATCAGAGGACCTGGGTTCCACTCCCATCTCTGCCTCCAATCCAGAAGCCTGCTCATACACACCCTAGAAGACAGCAGTGATGGCTCAGCTAGCTTGCTCTCTGCCACTCCTGTGGGAAACCCGGGTTGAGTTTTGGGTTCCTGATTTTGGCCTGGCCCAGTTCCAGCTACTGCAGTTATTCAGGGAGTGCACCAGTGGTTGGAAGATATCTCTGTCTGTTTTCTCTGCCTTTCAAATAAAGTTAAAAATATTTTTAAAAAGCAGCTGTCAAATCCAAAATAATTATTTAAAAAAAGGAAATCCATACATATAATGAATGATCTTCAAAAGTTGATGGAAAATGTGTATTATGTAAAAAATCATGCATGGATTTCAACAGGTTTTTAAAAATGTTGTTTATTTTCATTTATGGTTCACCACCCAGATGCCCATAACAGTCAGGGTTGGGCCCAGGACTCAATCTGGACCTCCCAGACAGGTGGCAGAGATCCAAGACTTGAGCCAGCATCTGCTGCCTTCCAGGGTGTGCCTCATCGGGAGCGGATTGGAAGCGGAGGCGCTGGGACTCGGACAGGCACTCTTGATAGGGGAGTGAGCATCCCGAGTGGTGACTTCACTGCACTGTGCCCGGTGCCCACCCCTCATAGGTTTTTTGCACCAAAATAAACAGATCTCCTAATTTCATTTTCCATGAAGTTTTTGAAGTTCCCTTATCTATATAATTGATAATACTTCCTTGTATTATAATATAATAAAGTAATTATAAAAACAGATGCTAAAGCTAAACAGTATTTTAGAGTAAGTTAATATATTCACTATTGTTAAATAAATTAGAATAAGTTATCATTTCAATAATTATTTGCCCTAATAATTTGAGTGCCTTATTACTCAATTATAACCATTTCTGCCAGAACATGAGCAATACCATCACTCGGGTAGCCCTTCTGTCACCAGCATCCTAGGGGTTGCGACACTTTGTCCCGCCTCCCGCCTCGTTGGCCACGGGAGCGCCACCTGACGAGTCCATCAGACAGCCAGGGGCTGCGATGCGCTCGCCGCTCTGCCTTTCCTGGCAGCTTCCATGTGGACGCATAGATCTGCTTTGTTTGTGACTGGACGTTTGTCCACAGCATTTTATAATCTCTCTCATCTTTCAGTCAGATGTGTTTCTCTCCGTTACCATTTACCTCTGTAAAAGTAAAATACTTGTATTTCTGACAATTTATGTGTTTAGTACTGTAAGAACAATTAACAATAGTAAGCATGAATGTCTAACTTACAAACTGAAAAATGAATGCATTTTATTTAATGTCATCTCTTCTTATGGCTTTTTTTTTCCAAAGCAGGTTAGCATAGTACGTGAACTAAACCCCAGTTCTTGGGCCTCAAGAACTTAAGCAGAAGTAATGCTTTGGGGGAGGGGCAGGAGGCAGGGGTAAGGACAACTCCCTGGGGGCCACTTGCTCTGTCTGTGAGCTGCCTGTGGTCTATGTGAGCAGTCCTCAATTATCACCCCAAACAGGCTCCCAAAAAGCTGAGGAATAACATAAGGCAACCTTACCCAAGACAAAACAAGTGCACCTGGTTGGTTTGTTTTGCATTTTCATGAGCATAATGACCTTTATCTTTAGTGCGTATTAAGATTCTGTGGGACTGGCGTTATGGTGCACCAGGTTAGGCTGTCACCTGGGACGCCAGTATCCCATATGGGTGCCAGTGTGTGTCCCAGCTGCTCCACTTCTGATCCAGTCTCCTGCTAAAGAGCCTGGGAAAGTAGTGTAAGTCTGGGCCCTGCCACCTATGTGGGAGACCTGGAAAAAGCTCCTGGTTCCTGGCTTCAGCCTGGCTCCATCCCCTAGCTGGGGAATGAACCAGTAGATGGAAGATTTCTTTCTCTCTCTGTTTCCCTCCTTCTCTGTGTAACTCTGCCTTTCAAATAAATAAGTAAATAAATCTAAAAAAAGAAGACTACACAAGCTTTTTAACTCTGAACAGGTGCTTTGCACTTGAAATCATGCCTTTGGCTGGCTGTTAAAATACCAAGTGAGCTAAGTGCCACCACCCTGAAGAAGAAGTGCACCTGTGGCAGAAAGTGGAGAGATAGGTGTTAAATCATTTCACAGGGTAAGACAGGTATCTTTGCATTACCTCTGGTTTGTATTGAAATGAGGTCATCTGCAGACTAGGGCAGGGGGTGGGGAGTGGCATTTAGTTTGCCTTTGCAGTGTGGGAGCGACCAGGGACTCTATGGAATTCACTGTTCCTGCTTACCAGGTTCCGTCAAACAGTTTCCCACTCAGGAAAGTTATTTTCCACTGGGAAATCTGTCCTGCCCACTCCAGGAGTCCTATGGATTTGAATAAACTTAGAAACCTTCATCGTCACCATCATCATCATCATAGCAGCTCCTGCCCGTTGTCCGATATGTGCCAAGAAATAAGCAATTTGCAACCCCTGAAGGCAAGTGATCACTGTTTGTCTTGTTTGGCAGGAAGCCAATCTGCAAACAGCCTTCTGTTTCCTTTTTTTTTTTTTTGACAGGCAGAGTGGATAGTGAGAGAGAGAGAGAGACAGAGAGAAAGGTCTTCCTTTTTGCCGTTGGTTCACCCTCCAATGGCTGCTGCGGCCGGCACATCTCGCCGATCCGAAGCCAGGAGCCAGGTACTTCTGGTCTCCCATGCGGGTGCAGGGACCAAGGACTTGGGCCATCCTCCACTGCCTTCCCGGGCCACAGCAGAGAGCTGGCCTGGAAGAGGGGCAACCGGGATAGAATCTGGCGCCCCAACCAGGACTAGAACCCGGTGTGCCGGCGCCGCAAGGCAGAGGATTAGCCTGTTAAGCCATGGCGCCGGCCCAGCCTTCTGTTTCCAATACATGGATTTCTGCTGGGCCTCTGTGCATTATCCATGGCCTGCTTCCCCACTGCAATGCCACAGTTATGTAGCCGTGTGACCGACTGTATGGCCTGCAAACCTTCATTACCCTCAGACAGGGCAAGTTAATTTTCTCCAAGTTTCGTAAAGCTGAGATTCAGATCTAAACTTGAGCCTACATTCTTCTTCTTTTTTTAAAAGTTTTATATTTATTATAAAGGTAGAGTGAAAAGAGGAAGAGAGAGAGAGAGGTCAGTTATCATCTGCTGGCTCGCTCCCCAAATGGCTGCAACAGCCAAGGCCAGGCAAAAGCCAGGAGCCAGGAATTCCATCCTGGTTTCCCACATGGGTGGCAAGGGATCAAGCACTTGGGCTACCTGCTAGTGTCTTCCTAGGTCCATTAGCAGGAAGCTGGATCAGAAGTAGAACACTCAGTACTGGAACCAGTACTCCAATATGGGATGCATCACGATGGTGGCTTAACCTGTTGCACTACAATACCAGCCCCTGGGTCTGTTCTTTTTAGAAAAGGATTTTTAAAAGGTTTTTTTTTTTTTTTTTTTTTTTTTTTTTTTTTTTTTTTTTTTTTTTTTACTTATTAGGCAGAGTGACAGACAAAGAGGGGGAAAAAGAGAGAGGGAGAGAGATTGCCTATCTTCTGGTTCACCCCCTAATTTTTTAAAAAATTTATTTATTTGACAGATAGAGTTAGAGAGAGAGAGAGAGAGAGAGAGAGAGAGAGAGAAAGGTCTTCCCTCCACTGGTTCACTTCCCAAATGGCCGCTATGGCCGGCGCACTCTGCCAATCTGAAGCCAGAAGCCAGGTGCCTCCTCCTGGTCTCCCATGCGGGTGCAGGTGCCCAAACACTTGGGCCATCCTCCACTGCCTTCCCAGGCCACAGCAGAGAGCTGGACTGGAAGAGGAGCAACCGGGACTAGAACCCAGGGCCCACATGGGATGCCAGCGCCGCAAGCAGAGGATTAACCAAGTGAGCCACGGCGCTGGCCCATGGTTCACCCCCTAATGACCACAACAGCTAGGGCTGAGCCAGGCCAAAGCCAGACCAGAACTGCATCCTGGTCTCCCACTTGGTGGCAGCAGCCATTTGGGTCATCATCCACTGCCTTCCCAGGTGCTTGACCAAGAAGCTGGATTGGAAGCCAAGCGGCCAGGGCTGGAACCAGTGCTCCAGTGTGGGACAACAGCATCATAAGTGGCAGCTTTGCCGGCTGCACCACCAGACGGACCCCTGAGCACAAACGCTCGGAACGGCCGCTCCTTTCAGAGCCAATGCCATATTTGATTGCTGGAACTTGAGAAAGTGCTGGGATATGTGTAGCTCTCTTCTGCAGTGACAAGGGGGATGGACGGGGCTATTCTAATTTGGTTCTTTGGGATGTAGTTGGGGTTTTCCCCCCAGGATTTCCTGTGTGGGGGCTTAGCCCCCGGTGTGGTGATGTTAAGAGGAAGGAGGGCCAAGTGGAGGTCCTTTGGCCAGTTGGGGGTGTGTCCTCAGAAGGAATGTTGGGACAGCAGTGGCCCCTGGCCTCCTGTCTGGCAGTGTGATCTGCCACAATGCCATCCCCCATCAGCATGCAGCCAGGGGGCCCTCCCTAGAGCCTGCACTATGCTGTTTGGACTTCCAGCCTTCAAAACCGTGTGCTAAAGAAACCTTTTTCTCTCTACCTACCCAGCCTAAGGTATTCCAATTTAGTAATGGAAAACAGACCAGACCACTTGCCCAGAGAGTATTTCCAGTTTTTGATGAACTAAATCATTGTCCTTTTTTCTTCCTTTCTTTTTAAAAATAAGGTTTATTCATTTGAAAGGACAAGTCACATAGAGAGAGGAAGAGACAGAGAAAGAGAGGGAGAGAGATGGTTCATTTGCTGGTTCACTCCCCAGAGGACCACAGTGGCCAGAGCTGGGCTGATCTGAAACCAGGAGCCAGGAGTTTCATCTGGGTCTCCCACGTGGATGCAGGGGCCCCAGGACTTGGGCCATCCTATGCTGCTTTCTCAGGCACATTAGCAGGGAGCTGGAGCTGAAGTGGAGCTGCCAGGATTCCTAATGCGATGTCGGCATTGCAGGCAGTGGCATGACCCACTGTGCTACAACAACACTGGCCCCTGCCCATTTATCTATTAAGTGTCTTTGTGCGTTTAAGTAATACATAAGGAGTCAAATTCTCCTTAAGACCCTCACACACTCTCACGGGAGACTACCAGTTAAGTAAACGCTATGGCTCGCTGGCACTTTCCCAAACCCATTCTCGGTTTCTGGAGCCACAGTCTTCCACAGTCCCTCTGCAGGAACACCACTTCCTGCTCTTCCTGACAATGGAAAAGGACACGGGGTTGGCTCTCACCTTGCTCCCCAGTGCCCACTGGAGACTCACAACCCAACCGTCTCTGCCTTTGGTGTCGGAGGCCCACACAGTGCCCCTGCACCGCAGTGCCGATGACCTCCGCTCCCCAGCGTGGGGTTGGCTCTCACCTTGCTCCCCGGTGCCCACTGGAGACTCACAACCCAACCCTCTCTGCCTTTGGTGTCGGAGGCCCACACAGTGCCCCTGCACCGCAGTGCCGATGACCTCCGCTCCCCAGCGTGGGGTTGGCTCTCACCTTGCTCCCCGGTGCCCACTGGAGACTCACAACCCAACCCTCTCTGCCTTTGGTGTCGGAGGCCCACACAGTGCCCCTGCACTGCAGTGCCGATGACCTCCGCTCCCCAGCGTGGGGTTGGCTCTCACCTTGCTCCCCGGTGCCCACTGGAGACTCACAACCCAACCCTCTCTGCCTTTGGTGTCGGAGGCCCACACAGTGCCCCTGTACCGCAGTGCCGATGACCTCCGCTCCCCAGCGTGGGGTTGGCTCTCACCTTGCTCCCCGGTGCCCACTGGAGACTCACAACCCAACCCTCTCTGCCTTTGGTGTCGGAGGCCCACACAGTGCCCCTGTACCGCAGTGCCGATGACCTCCGCTCCCCAGCGTGGGGTTGGCTCTCACCTTGCTCCCCGGTGCCCACTGGAGACTCACAACCCAACCGTCTCTGCCTTTGGTGTCGGAGGCCCACACAGTGCCCCTGCACCGCAGTGCCGATGACCTCCGCTCCCCAGCGTGGGGTTGGCTCTCACCTTGCTCCCCGGTGCCCACTGGAGACTCACAACCCAACCCTCTCTGCCTTTGGTGTCGGAGGCCCACACAGTGCCCCTGCACCGCAGTGCCGATGACCTCCGCTCCCCAGTGTGGGGTTGGCTCTCACCTTGCTCCCCGGTGCCCATTGGAGACTCACAACCCAACCGTCTCTGCCTTTGGTGTCGGAGGCCCACACAGTGCCCCTGCACCGCAGTGCCGATGACCTCCGCTCCCCAGCGTGGCTCCGTGCCCCTCTCCTAGACCACAAACACCTCCTAAGGCTCTGGCTCTCCCCACACACTGTGGTCTGGACGCCTGGACCCTGGAGGCCTCCGGTGCACAGTGCTGCCTGGCTGCACGGCCTGTGGTCACTGTAGCAGTCACAGCCGAGACTTCTGATCTGGAGCCCTTCTTTGGGAGGGCAGCCTCCCTCCCTTCCTGAGAGTCACTGCCAGTGCCCACCTCTGTGAATGTGCCCCCCACCCTGGGGCCGCGCTCATCCAGCCCAGCGCCCGCCGCCCGTCCCTGCTTGCCTGGGCTCTCCAGGCTCTCGGTTGCACCTGAAGCCCTCCTGCTCCTTCAGCCATCAGCACGTCCACCTGCCCAGCAGTCCACTGCTGGAGAGCAGCCCAGCGTGTGTGTGCTGTGCGCACACTGCAGCCCCAGAGCAGCCTCCCAAGGCTCCCTCCCAGTGCCTTCGCGCCCTTGCCTCCTCTCTCCTGCACTGCACGCTGGGTCTGCACGCCTCCCCTCCCACTCGGTGCAGATTACCCGTTAGTGGGAACTCTGCCGCCTCCCTCCTCTCCTGCTTGTCTCTGTCCTTGGCTCTGCCTCTTTCAAAGGGCGGAGTCACCTGACCCCCAGTGTCAGAGGTCATGGTCCTTGTCATGTCCTGTTCTCCTACATCTCCAGTCTCTCCTCGTCCTACATCCTTCCTTTTCTTACAAACACAGGTCTCTCTTTGAAAGGCCTTCATCCTGCTGTCCTAGACCTCCTCTTTCTCTCACCAAACTTTTTAAATATTATTTGAAAAGCAGAGAGAGAGAGAGAGGGAAGGAGAGAGAAAAGGAAGGTACTCTCATCATTTGATTCACTCCCCAAACGGCTGTAATGGCCAGGAGAGGGCCAGGCCACAACCAAGAGTCCAGATCCATCCAGATCTCCCACATGGGTGGCAGAAGTTCAAGTGCTCAAACCATCTTCCACTGCCTTCCCAGGTGCATTAGCAGGAAGCTGGATTGGAAGTGCAGAAGCCAGGACTCAACCCAGTGCTCCAATACGGGACGCGGGCATCCCAAGCTGCACCACAACGCTGCACCAGCCCCCAAGCTTCTGTACAGATTCTGCACTCACAGCTTCCACTCCGTCCCGTCGCCTTCCTGTCTCCTTGCTGTCTGCTGAAGCTGCTCCCTTGTCACCAAGAGCCTCAAATCCCACATCCCCCTCTCAGCTCTCCTGGTTAGTTAACTCCCAAACACTGTGTGTCAGCTGCTCTTCGCCAGGCACTGGAGACTCCCGTGGAAGCAGTCAGCAGCCATTGTTTGTTCACCTATCTTCCCCCTTTAACGTCCAAGTTTCTTCACTACCCTCCAGCGTTCCTGCCTCCCTGCCCCTTGTGTGCCACCTCCGCCGAGCCTTCTCCTGTGGCCACCCCTCGCGCCCTGCACGTGTCCCCTTACACACCAGCACATCGGGCTGCTGGGGACTGCAGGTCTCTGGGCCGCTGCACCAGTGACCCCTGTGGATGCTCTTTCAGACCGTGGTTCTGCAAGAAGGATCTCACCGCGTGGCTGTGCACCTGCTCTGTGCTGGGAGGCACTGTGTTCAGCACTTAGCAGAGCCATGAAAGCACACAGACCAGTCGCTGTTTGCTGCTGGTAGCAGAGGAGACACAGGGAGAAGGAAGGCGATGGAATTTAAAATCTCCTTGGAGATTCTGCAGTGCTCCCTGGGTGGGGTGAATGTCTGTTCTTTTGTCGGAGACATGGAAGACTTGGGATTTGACATTTAACCTGACCTCCCAGCTTGCAGGGATGAAGCTTCTCACGTGAACTTCACAGCTGCACTCCTAGCTGGTCTGTCAAGGGGGTCACAGCCACCTCTTCCTGGCTCTTCAGCCTGCCCACATCCCCAATCCTGCCTCCTGCAAGCGACTCTTATCCTGGCCTCTGCCCGTGCTTTCCCGAGTCTCTGTTTCCTTGCCTCTGTCCTGATGCCAGCCCCTGACCAGACCAAGGTCTGGAGCCACTTCCAGAGACCTCTCCTTCAGGGTCCTGTAGCACAAGCGGTTCTCAAAATGTGGGGCTGGGGCCTTCGGGGGTCCCCAGTAACCCTGTGATCATTTGTGGGGTCAGAACTATCCTCATAATACTGAGACTTTATTTCCTTTTTCACTCATTTTTTTTCACAAGTGAATGGTGGCATTTTCCGGAAACTACATAAGCTGTGATGTTATCACTCTGATGGCTAATAGAATGTGTGCTTGTCTATCTGTGTTTTCTAGAATTTTCTAAGTTGGCTTAGGGTATAATTATGTTGAGCTTTTAGAGGCTCATTTAGTTTTTTCTCAGTAACTTTTATGTGCTCCCACTGGTTATCTTCATTATACCTGCTATAATTTATGTAACCTCATTACCATCCAATAAACTATTTTGATATCCTATGGTTTTCCTGTGTGGAAATACAAGAGGTAGTTGTCCATGGTTGTCTTATTTTTCAATAATATTTAACTATTTTAGCATAAGTTTATGAGTTTTAAAACTACTAACATTCTTAATTTTAGAATTTAATATTTTTTTAATTTTTATTTATTTATTTATTTTTTGACAGGCAGAGTGGACAGTGAGAGAGAGAGAAACAGAGAGAAAGGTCTTCCTTTTTGCCATTGGTTCACCCTCCAATGGCCGCCGCGGTAGGCGTGCTGCGGCCGGCGCACCGCACTGATCCGATGGCAGGAGCCAGGTGCTTCTCCTGGTCTTCCATGCGGGTGCAGGGCCCAAGGACTTGGGCCATCCTCCACTGCACTCCCTGGCCACAGCAGAGAGCTGGCCTGGAAGAGGGGCAACCGGGACAGGATCGGTGCCCCGACCGGGACTAGAACCTGGTGTGCCGGCGCCGCAAGGCGGAGGATTAGCCTAGTGAGCCGCGGTGCCAGCAGAATTTAATATTTAAAAATTAGTATTTTTTGTTGTATTTAAGGGTGAATCATTAGTTTTAGGAAGATTTTTTTTTTAATTTACTTATATATTTGAAAGGCACAGTTACAGAGAGGGAGAGACAGAAAGAAAGGTCTTCCATCTGCTGGTTCACGGCAGAGCTGGGCCAATCTGAAGCCAGGAGCTGAGAGTTTCTTTTGGATCTCCCACACGGGTGCAGGGACCCAAGTACTTGGGCCATCTTCCACTGCTTTCCCAGGACATAGCAGAGAGCTGGATCAGAAGTGGAGCAGCTGGGTCTCGAACCAGTGCCCAAAGGGGATGCTGATGCCACAGGCAGCGGCTTTACCAGCTATGCCACAGCATAGGCTCCAAAAATCTCATTTTCTTAGCCCACAACTACACCACCTAAGATCAAACATGCTGAAAAAGATGAAACGGGGGCCAGAACTGGTGTGGTAGGGTAAGTCTCTGCTTGCAGCATGGGCAACCCCTATGGGCACTGCTTGGTGTCCCGGTTGCTCCACTTCTGGTCCAGCTCTCTGCTATGGCCTGGGAAAGCAGTGGAAGATGGCCCAAGTGCTTGGGCCCCTGCACCTGAGTGGGAGACCTGGAAGAAGCTCTTGGCTCCTGGCTTCAGATTAGCCCAGCTCTGACTGTTGCGGCCATTTGGGGAATGAACTAGTGGATGGAAGACCTTTCTTTCTGTCTTTCTCTCTCTCTCTGTAACTTACCTCTCAAAGAAATAAATAAAAAAAACCTTAAAAAAAAAAAGAGTTGGAACTGACATTTTAGAGGTTTTCCAACTCATGTGAGACAAAAGTTACTTTAAGAGATGCAAATATGACTGAAAAGGTATGTTTCCCTTGGCTTTATGAAGTTAAAATTTTACTTTTTTGATACCTCTAAGTTGTGGTATCATTTTGACAGCAACCATTCAGAGTTTAAGAAAAAAATATTTTAAATGTAGATGTGATGAGTTTGCTAAAAGCCAAAAATTGATCACTACAGCTTTTCAAATAAGAAATGAAGAAGCCGCTAGAGTCCCATCCGGCCTGCTGGTCTACCTCACGGTGGGGAGCGAGGCACCTCGGTCCAGGCTCCTGGCGTTGCTGAGTTGCCTCTGGATGGGAAGTCAGCAGAAGAAAACCCAGCAGAGCACTTCCTAACGACACAAGAGCCAACGAGTCTGCGAGCTGCAAACATGCGGCCGAGGTAGGATCTTCCCGCCTAGAACGGTGCTGGCGTCTCACACACTGCCAGTCAGCAGAAATGGCTGGACCTGTTTCGCTTGCGTTCATCCAGCATTGGTATCTGCTCATCTGCAGCGAGTTCTCAAGAACGAACACAAGTGGTGCCGAGACCGTCGCAGTGCTGAGTGACTTGGTCACTCTCGTGGCTGATCTGGGAGCAATGGTGTGGATGTTTGCCCGGGAGGGAGCTGCTGAAGCCTTGGCCCGAGGCCAGGCAGTGACACCTACAGGTACCCACGTCACTGTGATCTTCATCACCAGGCACCTGCAGTCCACTATCGGCCAGATTTACGGAAGGGGATCCTCGTGGAAACAGTGGAAGTTATTAACTGTCGTCAAGTCTTTTGCTGTGGTGTGGCCCATCTTTTTTTTTTTAAACACACAGGCTTTTTTTTTTTTTTTTAAGATTTTTTATTTGAAAGGCAGAGTTACAGAGAGGCAGTGGCAGAGAGAGAGAGAAAGAGAGAGAGAGGTGTCTTCCATCTGCTGGTTCACTCCTCAAATGGCTCCAATGGCCAGAGCTGAGCTGATCCAAAGCCAGGAGCCAGGAGCTTCCTCTGGGTCTCCCACACAGATGCAGGGGCCCAAGAACTTGGACCATCTTCCACTGCTTTCCCAGGCCATGGCAGGGAGCTGGATTGGAAGAGGAGCAGCTGGGACACGAACCGGCGCCCATATGGGATGCGGACACTGCAGGCGGCAGCTTTACCCGTTACGCCACAGCGCTGGCCCCATGGGTCCATCTCTTTTTAATATTGTTTGTGACCAAATGGGAAGTGAGCATAAGCCATGTCTGCTTCACATAAAAGTGCAATGCGTGTCTGGAAGAGAAGCAGCTTCATGCCTGAGCTTCAAGTGGATCTGTTGTTTTCAGGTAATGCCAGGCTTGTATTTGGCAGACACACGATTAAGACGTGAGGCTGATCATTCAAGGAAAACAACTGTGTACTTGCTGCTGATAAAATATTCAAGCTTTCAGAAAGAAATTAGAGGTTTTGGAGAAGTTACATCAACCCCCATGAGCCCGTCCATTTCCCAGTGCTTAAAATGTCTTTCAATACCTTATGTTCTGTTCTGAGGAACTTGGTGGTAAAAATGTACATAGCATGCAATTTTTAAAAGTTTTCTTTATTTCTTTCTTTCTTCTTTTTGACAGGCAGAGTGGATAGTGAGAGAGAGACAGAGAGAAAGGTCTTCCTTTTTGCCGTTGGTTCACCCTCCAATGGCCGCTGCAGCCGGCACATCTCGCTGATCCGAAGCCAGGAGCCAGGTGCTTCTCCTGGTCTCCCATGCGGGTGCAGGGCCCAAGGACTTGGGCCATCCTCCACTGCCTTCCCGGGCCACAGCAGAGAGCTGGCCTGGAAGAGGGGCAACCGGGATAGAATGCGGCGCCCCAACCGGGACTAGAACCTGGAGTGCCGGCGCCACAAGGCGGAGGATTAGCCTGTTAAGCCACGGCGCCGGCTCTTTCTTTCTTCTTTCTAAGATTTATTTATTTACTTTGAAAGAGCTACACAGAGAGAGAAGGAAAGGCAGAGAGAGAGAAAGAGAGAGAGAGAGAGAGAAGGAGAGAGATACACAGAGAAAGCTCTTCCATTCGCTGGTCCACTCCCCAAATGGCTGCAAGGGCCAGAGGTTGGCCAGGCCGAAGCCAGGAACTCAGAGACCCATGCCGGTCTCCCGTGGGTGGCAGGGGCCCAAGCACCTGGGTTATCTTCTGCTGACTTTCTAGGTGCACTAGCAGGAAGGCGGATCATAAGCAGAGAAGCAGGTTTTTTATTTAATAATTATTTATTTGAGAGACAGAGAGAAGGAGAGACACACAGAGAGAGGTCTTCTATCACTGTTATACTCCCCAAATGATCCCAGTGGTGGAGATGGGCCTATCTAAAGCCAGGAGCCAAGAGCTTCTTCCGGGTCTCCCACATGGGTGCAGGGGCCCAAGCACTTAGGCAGTTTTCCACTGCTTTCCCAGGCCATAGCAGAGAGCTGGATCGGAAGTGGAGCAGCTGGGACTTGAACTGGTGCCCATATGAGATGCTGGCACCACAGGCCGAGGCTTAACCTATCATGCCACAGTGCTGGTCCTGAGAAGCCGGGTCTTGAACCAGGCACTCCAATATGGCTATGGGAAATATGACCTGTACCCTGTTTAAATAAAACTGAGGGATCATATAAAAGATATAGAGAAGGCCACGGACATGATCTAAGGATATCAGTCCTGTCTGTTCAGTAAGAACAACAGGAGGATTGAGCACTTGTCAAGTGACAGGACCCAGACTCCAATGCCAGACTGGCCGTTCTCAAACTCTTCCATCTCAGGTCCCCTTTACAGTGGAGCTGGGTATCGAACCCCAGTACCCGGATGTGGGACGTGGACATCTCGACCACCAGGCCAAGCATCCTGGACTCAGCACTTCAATCACCCTAGGAGATTCTGTGACCACAACTAGACAGACACTGTTCTAAGTGAGAAACGAAAGCCAATCCACCATCAGCTACATTTTGGGGTCTTCCCTTTAAGGCCAAAAATAGAGATTTTTTTAAAAAATAAGATTTATTTATCTGAAAGTCAGAATTACACAGAGAGAAGCTGAGGTCCTCCATCTGCTGGTTCACTCCTCAGATGGCCGCAATGGCTGGAGCTGCACAGATCCAAAGCCATGAGCCTGGAGCTTCCTCCGGGTCTCCCACACAGATGCAGGGGCCCAAGGACTTGGGCCATCTTCCACTGCTTTCCCAGGCCATAGCAGAGACCTGGATTGGAAGTAGAGCAGCCAGGACTCGAACTGGCACCCATATGGGATGGTAGCACAGCAGCCGGCAGCTTTACCTGCTACGCCACAGTGCCGGCCCCAAGATTTTTTATTTAAAAAAAAGAAAAAAAACTCACTCACTGGCCACTTTTAAAGAGGACACAATTTATTTGATTGCGTGTAAATAAAAATCAGTGGACAAATGAGGGGAGAATTATGAAGCACATGATAGAAACACACAATTAATCCTTTATGGCATCTCCAAAGAACTGTGAATTGATAACACAAGCAGGAAATATTTGCTGTGATTCTTCAGGGCATTTTCTTTTATTCTCTTGTCAACATGAACAATGCAAGCAGGTCTTACTCCTTTCTGTAAAATGGAGACTTCTACGGATTCGGTAGAAGTCACCACTTCCATAAAGAGTCAGTCAACAAACACCTGTACGAACTGCTGAGAAGCTGTGAAGTGGATTGTCCTCCAAGCCAGGCCATTGGATGAAGAGTTAGTATTTACCAGTTCAACCAGCAATGTGTGCAAACGCACTGGCGACAGCACCACCCGTAACACTTAACACTGCTTCTGCTTAACTTGGTGTTGTCAGAAAAATGAACGCAATGAAGTAACATAGCCAGTTTTAAGACACCTAGTCTGGTTTTCAGTTGGATCATCCCGATTACAAGGTTAAGTATGTAGCATTGCCTTAGCTTTTAGGGTGACTTTTACTAAAGTAGACTTGAATTCTTTAACAGCAGTCAAAGCTACGATGATACCAAGTAGGTCATTGGCTTGAACCCAATGGAGTGTGACATGCGATTGATTATCTACAATAATTCACGGGTAGTTCTAGGTCCCCTGGAGGTGATAGGGAGGATGCGCATGCGCCGTGCTTTGTGTCTCCCTTTCATTAGCTGCCTTATTATTACTTTGGTGATGCGTTCTTTACATAACCCCGCCCAGTAGACATGCAGCAGGGAACAATGGAGAAGAAGCAAAAGGGAAACTTGTCCATTCAATCACTTGTCAGTAGCCCAAGAGGGCTTGGCAAACTCCAGTATGTCTGAAACTGCTGGCTAGAAGTAGGCTTGGGGTAGCGCTCTCTGATGCCGCTCCTCCCAGCATTCCTGCCTCCAATCACCAGAAATAATTGAGACTGGGCTCTTTTCACTTTAGGTAAATTTGACCCAGGACACTAACAAGGGTATTAAAGAAGTGTGTGTATGTGTGTGTGTGTGTGTGTAATGAGAAAACTGTGAGTAGAAATTTAAAGAATGTGTTAATAAGTAAGACAGCCAGAAATGTCAGAGTGCTTCTGGGAAGAATATTCTGCAGTCTGAAAAATGTTTGGCTTAGAAAAATAGACATCTCGGATAAAGGAGGGGCATTTATGGGGTGTCTGGGATCACTGTCCTCTGCTATATGAACTATTTTTCTAACTGTGCCGAGCTCACACAGGAATGGTCTAAGGAAGAAGAAACCTTGGAGGGGGCTGTTACCTGCCCACCCCTGCCAATGTCAGGTGCACCAGCATCTTCCCTTCATCACCCTCCTAACTTGATAGTCTTGGGTTCGGGATGAGCAACATGCTTTACAAGTGATTTAACCTCTGAAATCATATGTTAGCAACTATCAGCAAGAGAAACTCAGCAAAACGCTGTGAGAGATCCCAGATCATGCTCAGAAGCTAAGACAGGCTGAGGGAGGCGAGCGAAAATGTTTGAGTCATAGCCCTTGATTCATGGATTTGAGTACAAATATGGCTTCCGCTAAGGAACTCATTAGTATGATTTATTTGTTTGGATTTTATCTTAAGATTCAGTTCTTAACTGGATCATATTGAATCAGGATTGATGGCAAATGCCTTCTCTTAGAGGAAGATTCATAAATTGTACTCACTACTTGCAGAATCCTTTCATAAAAATATCAACTGTGTCTCTTTAATTGTACTGAATGATATTATCTTTGACATTGGAGCCTGCCTTTGTTTTACACTGGTAGATCAATAGCTCCCTGTAATACATAATTTCCGAAGCCTAGTCACATTGTTGTGCTTGAGACCCGTTCACCCATAAGCTCTCTGGAAGCAGATACTCAGGTTCCACCTTACAAAGGAGTAGTTGAGTTGAAGTTTTCATTCTCTGTCTCTGCAATAAAAAAGCTGCATCTGAAACCCTGGTCTCAGTGGGTGACAAGAGAGAATGGTTTTCCCAAGGGCATGTCTTCCAAGCATTCCAGAGGCTGTCACCAAGGGGCATTGTCATCTCTAAAATGCACGTAGTCCTTGCTCCCTCTCCAGCGCTGCCTCTCCCCACACAGGCAGTGCTGCGTACGAATGAAGCAGTGACAACGGCATTGACAAGTGACAGCACCAGTCACTGGACAAAATGATTTCCCACCTATGTCCCAGGCTCCTCACCGCAGCCACGTGAGGTAGGCATGAGCACAACAGTGAAATGCAACACGAAACCTTACGGACACTCAGCATGTGCACCGTCCATGTGTTTTCTTCTGGATTGTTCTATAATTTGAATACACGGTTGAATGAGTAAAAAGAGTATTCCTATCATGTAAAGCAAACCACATATATAGAAGGAAAAATCATATTTTTGTGTGATGTCGTAGATCCACCCTACAAAACAAAAAAAGAAGATGTTCAGTGCAATGTAGTTGATAAATAAAAGTCAAGAACCCAAAGCGGGCATTAATGACTACAATAAATTCTTCTATAGGGATTTCTATGTCATTTTTGTGCACAAACATTTTGTTAGCCATTCTGAAGTGCATGCTGTATCAGCCAATGTTCCCAGCACCTGGAGATGGCGGCATTCTTTTTTTTTTTTTTTTTTTAACCCCTGGGTACTTTTCCAAGCAGCAACAGTGGTGTCCAGCCGAACCACAGGATTAACCTCTGCTTTGCCATCCTCACGTTAACTTGGAGGCCAGAAGCCTGCAGTGAAAAATGAAATCTAATGATTTTCTTTTTTCACAAGTACAGACACTAATGTTTTCCAAAACTTTGGAAGCCCTTCTGAAGAAGACATGTGAACTTCCGTTCATTCTGAAATAGCTGAGGGCAAACATCTATTGTAGAAAGAATCACAGTGCCCAGGCTCCGTAAGGGTCACATTTTCAGCTACAAAGCTTTAATGTTTATATAACTCTCAATCGTCAGACAATGAGCCTCTGATGACACTGAATTATCAGCTCTTTTCAAATAACAATTCATAATTATAGTCTAACACTTTCACATAATTTTATTAGGCACTCTGTAAAATACTACTCTATTTCATGAATTCTTAAGACAGCAATGTGCCTTTCTTTTATGTGTCAGTAAGAAAGATTCTTGTCAATGCAAATGTGACTCAATGTTTTCTTGGGACTTTGAAAAATCCATTGAAATGTCAGAGATGTTAAAATGTCAGGGGTGGGGGTAGTGTGTGTCAGAAACTATGAAATATAACATTTCTTTACTTCAGTGATGGATTCTAAGAAGAAGACCCACGCCATGGATGCCCCATAGCTCCAACAGCACGGATCCCACATGACTCCCATGTCATGGTTCCCACGTAGCTCCCACGTCATGGTTCAACCATGTGAACTGAGGACTGAGTAACACACAGAATTTGATTTATGGTAACATGAACATTTTGATGACTTTTCTCATTTTTTTTCTTAAATCCATTTTTTTTTTATTTGACAGGCAGAGTTAGACAGTGAGAGAGAGACAGAGAGAAAGTTCTTCCTTCCGTTGGTTCACCCCCAAATGGCTGCTACGGCCAGCGCGCTGCGCCGATCCGAAGCCAGGAGCCAGGTGCTTTCTTCTGGTCTCCCATGCGGGTGCAGGCACCCAAGCACTTGGGCCATCCTCCACTGCCCTCCCGGGACATAGCAGAGAGCTGGACTGGAAGAGGGGCAACCGGGACTAGAACCTGGTGCCCATGTGGGATGCCGGCACCTCAGGCAGAGGATTAACCAAGTGAGCCACGGCACTGGCCCCGACTTTTCCCATTTTGGTCACTGCATTAATCAGCAAAAGCTTAAATAACACATGTATGATTTAAGGACCAAACATAAGTATTCTGTGGCCACTTTTAAAAAATACCTTTAAAAACGTAATTGCCAATGAATGCATACATGCAATTTAACCTTCCTCCACCAAGGAATAGCTCCGTAGAAGTGACCACAAGGGAATGCAAATTAGTACAACAATATGGAGATTCCTCAAAAAACTAAACATGGATATATCCTATAACCCTGTTTTCCCATTTCTGGAAATATATGCAAAGAAAATGAAGCCAGCAGATGAGATACCTACACTCCCATATTTATGTAGTCAAATTCACAATATCAACGAGATGGAATTAACCTAGATGTCTGTCTCCTGATGAACGGATAAAGAAAATGTGGTACATACACAAGACGGAATACTACTCAGCCATAAAAAAGAAGGAAGTCCTGACGGACGGAAGTGGAGATTATGCTAAATGAAATAAACCAGACATGGAAAGACAAATTACATGTTTTCTCTCCTCTGTGGAAGTTAATACGGACAGAGAGAGCATAAGCAATGTGGGGCTGTCATATTATTTGGCATATAGACAGTCAATAGTCTTCACTGGCTTAAGTCCCCTACGTAGTGAAATATCCTTCCTTCTCACTTTATGATCTTGTCATGAAGCCCACCTTATGTGATACTACATCCCCAATTTAAAGAAAAATAGCACACCTGTGTTTGTGTGTATTTAATGTCTACATATGGGTGCTATGTGGTGGAGTAGTGGGTTAAGCCAGCACCTGCAATGCCAACAACCCAAATGGGTGCCAGTTCGAGTCCCAGTTGCTCCACTTCCAATCCAGCTCTCTGCTATGGCCTGGGAAAGCAGCAGAAATGAGCTAGAAGTTGTAGATGATTACAAACTAAGACACAAATTTATTATTTATTTGGCTAGCACTGTGGCATAGTGGGTAAAGCCGTTGCCTGCAGTGCTAGCATCCCATATGGGCGCCGGTTCAAGTCCCAGCTGCTCCACTTCCCATCCAGCTCTCTGCTATGGCCTGGGAAAGCAGTAGAAGATGGCCCAAGTGCTTGGGCCCCTGCACACATGTGGAAAACCCAGATGAAGCTCCCAGTTTCGTCCTGGTCCAGCCCTGGCCATTGTGGCATTTTGGGAAATAAACTAGTAGATGAAGGATCTCTCTGTCTCTCCCTTGCTCTTTGTAACTCTGCCTTTCAAATAAATAAATAAATCTTTAAAAAGTCTACTTATGAGGTGGATATGACAAAATATTAAAAATTATTAAATCTAAAAAAAATATGATTTTTTTTGACAGGCAGAGTGGATAGTGAGAGAGAGAGAGAAACAGAGAGAAAGGTCTTCCTTTTTGCTGTTGGTTCACCCTCTAATGGCCGCTGCGGCCGGCGCATTGCGCTGATCCGAAGCCAGGAGCCAGGTGCTTCTCCTGGTCTCCCATGTGGGTGCAGGGCCCAAGGACTTGGGCCATCCTCCACTGCACTCCCGGGCCATAGCAGAGAGCTGGCCTGGAAGAGGGGCAACTGGGACAGAATCCGGTGTGCCAGCGCCGCAAGGCGGAGGATTAGCCTGTTAAGCCACGGCGCTGGCCAATATGATTTTTAAAAGCTACCACAAAGACTATGAACCTGTCCCTCTGAGTTCCTGGTTATTATTTATGGGATTTTATTAATTGTATCCAGTGAATAATCAGTATGCCTGGATTTTCTATTTCCAGGGATTAGTCAAAGCATTGATAAGGGAAAACAAACCATAGCACAAATATTTATAGTTCTTCTTTTAACAGGTTTAAAGCTATGAATTTTGGATATATTTTAAAAGATAATAAAGTTTTTCATTTGATATAAAATGGAAAAGAAAAACATCAAACTCAGTGGATCTGGCCTAGTAAAATGCTCTATCAATTTTTCTTAATTCATAATGTGAAACAAGCAGGAAAAAAAGAGATTGAACATACACTATCCAGGTAAGTAGATTACATACTGTTACAGCCTTAAATTGAGTTCAGTTTTTAAAAAAATCTTGCATCTTCCTCCTTAAAAGCGAAGCCTTTGCCAAAGCATCCCCACGTGCCCCAAGCTTCGAAAGTACTTCCTATTTTATTTTTTTTAAAAGCACACCCAACTTCACCAAACAATTTAACATGGTACAAATTGTAGGCGCAGCCTTAAATGTTATGCTAAGCTAACTCCAGGAGTTTCCCACAATCCTCTCTTAGGATTTATTTAGGAAGAACTCGGGATCTCTCTTCGGTGCGGGTTTTACTATTGCCAGGCAGCTGCTCAGCAGGAGAGGAGAGCCAGCAGCAGGTGAGGAGAGCCAGGGCTTTGCCGTGAGCTTTGCCACAACTCCTGCAGAGAGGAGATGTGTTGACAAGCTGCCCTCCTCCGGCATCCCGCACGCCTCTCCCTGGGGTTTGAGTTCAGTTCCTTGATTCGAAAACTTGGACCCAGCCACGAAGCTGAATCGAGAGCTTCAAGTAAAGTCTGGTTCCCTATTAAATCACATTCCTTTTTCCTTTGAGTCTGTCCAAAGCGAGTATCTTTTTTTCTTATTAAATAGCTTTTGGGGGCCAGTGCTGTGGCACAGTCAGTTAAAGCCCCAGCCTGCAGCGCCGGTATCCCTTATAGGTGCTGGTTCAAGTCCCAGCTGCTCCACTTCCAATCCAGCTCCCCGCTAATGTGCCTGGGAAAGCAGCAGAGGATGGCCCAACTCCTTGGGCCCCTGCACACGCGTGGGAGACCTGGAAGAAGCTCCTGGCTTCAGATTGGATCAGCTCTGTCTGTTGCAGCCATTTGGGGAGTGAACCAGCAGATGGAAGATTCTCTCTCTCTCTCTCTCTCTGTTTCTTTCTCTCTCTCTCTCTCTCTCTCTCTCTCTCTCTCTGTATAACTCTTTCAAATAAATAAAATCAATCTTTAAAAAGATAGCTTTTTGGTGGGAGATGCTGCAAACCATTGTTAAAGCTGTTGGACTTTATGCAAATGAAGGCCATTTAGATTCTTGGACAGCCAAGTCTGGTGACTGAGCTTTGCTGCACTGTACACCGGAAATGGCTAGAAAACCACTTACAGCCATTCCATGTTTAAAGGAGAGGAACAGACAGCCTAACAATATTGTCAGTGAATCAGATCAAGAGGCTCAGGCTGCTACATGACAGGGCTACGAAGTCTGATTGCACTCTCCTCTCCTAATGGAAAGGTGTGACTGTCTCACACGGCACTAAATTGCACCAGAGTTTTAAATGCCAGTGGAAACCTCTCTGAAAAATGGGGAACACAGTTATTTCTCAACACATTGCTTAAAAAAAAAAAAGGAATTTGGTCGTAATTTTCCTTGAAGCAAACCCAGCTAAGCAGTCACTTCCAGCCCACCTCAAATTTCTAGCAAGAATATTACATGATTATTTAGCCACTGCCACGGCCATTCCCTCTGGCCCTGTACTGCCTAAGTACTAGGCTCACTTGTCACGGCAGCGTTAGCTCCTTGGCTGGCACAGTCAGTGAATTCAACACAATGCAGGGAGCCAGTCAGTGCTGTTGACCACTCTTTAGTGCGCGAGCCCAGTGCAAGGAGAACCCCCCACACACAAGGGAGGGAAGGGCCCTCCTGGTTGTTGACCGGGAGAGGCTCCTCTGTGCACGGACACGCAGTGCACAGAGGCTCCCGAGCATGCGTGCAATGGCTTCTGCCATCAATGGCGGGTCACGTCCCGCTGCAGATCCGCTTCCGGGGAGGCAGAGACAGGACCTGGTGACTGAGGTTGGCTGTAACTCAGGAAAGCCCACCAGAATGCAAAAGAGCGAGACGCACAGGACCCTGGGAGAGGCACAGGGAGGCCCTGCGACACAGTTCGACGTGTTCTCCATCACCACTGAGCTGGGCAACTTAGCCCGGCCGTCACATCCACACTGTGAGGCTGTTATTGAAATCTGGGAGTCACTGAGAAAACAGCCCCAGGTTGACCTGGAGAAGCAGAGCGTGCCCTCGGGGTCATGCCAAGGACCACTGATACCAGATCTTTCCACAAACAACATATCTGCAGGACCTCCAACAAGAGGGCCGAGCAGCCACTCCTACGCCCACCCTCAGTGGATATTTAAGGGCAACATCTCCAGCAGGTACCATGGGTTGACCAATCCAACCCCCAGTCCTAGTTCTGTTTTCCTTTCCTCCCCAGTAGGACAGAGTCCAGAAAGCAAAATATTCCAGTTTCCAGCTCCCTTCTGATGCTTGGACTAGCCGGACAACATAGCTCCGGACAGTCAGCTGTAAGTGGAATTCTGCCAGAATTGAACCCCTCCCCCCATTTCCTCTGCTGTGTTATAAAGGATGATGTAGTGGCTAGAGATACAGCAGTCATTATGTGACCATGAGGGAAGCAGCATGAGGAAAAGCTAAGATCTCAGGGGTGCCATCCAGGGTCATCTGGCCCCAGGACTCCAGACTTCCAGTCATGTGACACAATTAAACCTGTTTAGGGGCCGGTGCTGTGGCATAGTGCTGTGGCCCTCCACCTGTGGCATCAGCATCCCATATGGACACCGGTTCTAATCCCGGCTGCTCCTCTTCTGGTCCAGCTCTCTCCTGTGGCCTGGGAAAGCAGTGGAAGATGGCCCAAGTGCTTGAGGCTTGCACCCATGTGGGAGACCAGGAGGAAGCACCTGGCTCCGGATCAGCCCAGCTCCAGTCGTTGTGGCCATTTGGGAACTGAACCAGTGGATGAAAGACCTTTCTTTCTGTCTCCCTTTCTGTAACTATCTCTTAAATAATAATAATAATAATAATAAAATAATAAAAATCTCTGTTTAAACACTGTTAGGTGTTTTCATACCCAAATGCATTCCTAATTCAAGGGCATTCTACGTTGTGAGATCAGTGAGTAGTTTCAAACCTATGAGATGCAACCTCACCCACTGTTACTCACTGTCAGCAGCAAACGCTGCACCTACATCTCTGTGCACTGGGGGAGACCAGGGGCAGCTTAATCCAAGAGCATCCCCGTACGTAGCCACAGCGTTCCCTCAAGTGATTCTCGGGCCTTCAGCTTTGCCTCTATAGCCAGTATTGTCAGCTGTGTGGGCAAAAATGCATGATCTCTTGAAGTCTAAATTCCAAAGGGAACTTAAAAATGGGTTTGTTGCTACTACAAGCCCTGTGCCACTGGGACCCTAACAGAGAAGGTGACCTTAGGGTCTGTAGAGATGCGGGGAGGGGAGCGGCACGGCAGGCTCTGTCCTCACCACAGGCTCCCACCATGCCCTGGGGTGCAGCCTTCCTGCAGAGGCTATGAGAATAAAGGGCTCGGAGGGGCCAGACGGGCAGGGGTGGGTGGGGAGGAGGCCTCGGAGCAGGCGAGGTTCAGCCGGGTCAGCCTGAAACACTGCAGCTGTGACGGTCACTCCCAGCCCTGGCTGACCACCCCGATGGCCACCTCCAGAGAGCTCCCTGACGTTGCCATGTGACCCCAGCCCCTGCCACTCTATGGAGGCTCTTGCCACCTTGCCACCTTTGCTCATACCTGGCAGCCTGGGGATTGCACTCACCTGTCCAACCCTGACCTGCCTTTCTACAAAGCCTAGCCCCGCTCACACGACAGGTTCAGAGAGGTGCTGGCCCAGACCCAACACTGGCTGCTGGCATGCCCCTGCGAGAAGCAACTTCTTCAGCAACTAATGCACGAGACAACCCTTAGCCTGGATGTTGCCAAAGAGTGGCCTCCAGGCCTGCATCCCCGCAGGTGCCCCTGGGATTATTCGACCTCACACAGCCACAGGGACTCTGTAGATGTGATGACATTAAGGACCTCGATGGGAAGGCGGGCCCAATACAAGCACAGCCATCCTTAAAAGGGACAAGAGGAGGCGGGGAGTCAAAACCAGAGGGCGACAGGAAGACACAGGTCTTAAATGCTGGCTTAGAGGATGGGGAACGGCCACAGGCCGAGGAATGAGGGAGCTTCGAGAAGCTGGAAGAGGCCGGGACGCCTGGAGAAGGAGCCCAGCTCTGCTGACATCTTGATTTCAGCCCAGCAGGGATTTCTGACATCTAGAACAGTAAGATCGTAAATGGTATTTTAAAAAAATTATTTATTTAATTGAAAGGCAGAGAGAGAGAGAGAGAGAGAGAGAGAGAGAGAGATATCTTCTATCTGCTAGTTCACTCCACACATGATTTTAACAGTCTAGACCAGGTCAGACCAAAGCCAGGAGACAGGAACTCCATCCAGGTCTCCCATGTGGGAGTCAAGGGCCCAAGTACTTAGGCCACCTTCTGCTGTTTCTCCAGGAACCTTAGCAGGGAGCTGACTGCAAGTAGAGCAGCTGGGACTCGAACTGGCACTCCACTGCGGGATGTTAGCATCACAAGCAGTAGCTTAGCCCACTATGACATAATACTGGTCCTAAGTCCATATTGTTGTAAGTCACTAATTTCACAGCAATTCATTATAGCAGCAATAGGAAACTAACACAAGACACAGCGCTGGATCCAGCTCGCACGAGTGTTCTGTTGAATGTAAACCCAGTGCTCGGAACATCTGGGAATGCCATCTAACATTTCAGATTCCTAGCTTGTTTCAGGGCACCAAACAATGCAACAGGCGATCTGGCAACAGCTCTCAGAATTTCTCGGTGACAAATCAGTCAGAACTGGACAGAGGTTGCCTTCTTCAGGTAGCATGGGGGCCTCCAGTAGTCCACTATTCCTCTCACCTTTCTCTCCTTGTTCCACCAGCCTGGCCACAGCATCAACAAGGATTAGAAGTTGTCTACAATCTAGGGCCTGGTGTCATGGAGTAGCAGATTAGGCCACCACTTATGACTCCAGCTTCCCACATCAGAATGCTGGTTCAAGTCCTGGATGCTCCGTTTTTGTTTTGTTTTGTTTTTTAAAGATTTATTTATTTATTTGAAAGGCAGAGTTACAGAAAGGCAGAGGCAGAGAGAGAGAGAGAGGTCTTCCATCTGCTGGTTCACTCCCCAAATGGTTGCAATGGCCGGAGCTGGGCCGATCTGAAGCCAGGAGCCAGGAGCCAGGAGCTTCCTCTGGGTCTCCCACATGGGTGCAGGGTCCAAGGACTTGGGCCATCTTCTACTACTATCCCAGGGTATAGCAAAGAGCTGGATCAGAAGAGGAGCAGCTGGGACTAGAACCGGCGCCCATACTGGATTCTGGCTCTGCAGGTGGCAGCTTTAAACCACTACGTCACAGCACCAGCCCCTGTTCTACTTCTGATCCAACTCCCTGCTAATACACCTGGGAAGGCAACAGATGATGGCAAAGTACTTGGGCTCCTGCCACCCATATGAGAGACTCAGATGTTGTTCCTGGCTCCTGGCTTTGGCCGGGCCCAGCCCTGGCTATTGTGGCCATTTGGGGGAGTGAGAGTCAGTGGATGGAAAATTCTCTCTCTGTCTCTCCCTCTCTCTCTGACTCAGCCTTTCAAATCAGTAAATAAAATTTTTAAAAATTATTTATTTATTTATTTATTTATTTTATTTGACAGGTAGAGTTAGTGAGAGAGAGCAAGAGAGAGACTGGTCTTCCTTCCGTTGGTTCACCCCCCAAATGGCCGCTATGACTGGCGCTGTGCCAATCCAAAGCCAGGAGCCAGGTGCCTCCTCCTGGTTTCCCACGCAGGTGCAGGGCCCAAGCACTTGGGCCATCCTCCACTGCCTTCCTGGGCCACAGCAGAGAGCTGGACTGGAAGAGGAGCAACCGGGACTAGAACCCAGTGCCCATATGGGATGCTGGCGCCGCAGGCGGAGGATTAACCAAGTGAGCCACGGCGCCAGCCCCAGTAAATAACATTTTTTTAAAGTTTATACTCTTGAGTGAATGGCCTTTGGGTTCCTAAAACATGCATTTGAAATGGGAGGGGGCAAGAATGGGAGGCAAAAGGAGCACGTATATGATATGATATCATATATACTTTGCTTGGATATCATATATACTTTTTATATATATGATATCATATATGCTTTGCTCGGACGTCACAACGCGAATGCCACGCCCCCTCAGGCCCGGGAGCGCGTACCTGCGAAGGGCGGCCCCAGCAGGGCAGAGATGCCGTTCGCGCAGATGATGATGCCGTAGGCGCTGGGCAGGCGCTGGATGCCCACCAGGTCCTCGGTTACCACCGGCATGAGCGAGAAGTAGCCGCTGGAAAAGCCGATGAGCGCGCAGAGGACGGCCAGGCCGGCGTAGGTGCGCGTGAGCGGCAGCACGAGGATGCTGAGGGCCAGCGTGAGGTTGGCCAGCAGGAAGACGTCCCACACGCGGACGCAGGGGCAGTCGGCCACGACGCCCAGGAACACTTTGCCGAGGATGTGCAGGACGGCGATGACGGAAGTCAGCGGGAACGCGTCGTTCTGCTCCGACAGGTTGTACAGGTGCACGATTTCGGGCAGGTGAATGAAAGGGATGACAAAGCTGCTGTAGGCAAACAACGCCCAGAAGAGGAAGGCCACAAACACGCGGTTGGTGAAGAGCGAGGCCGTCCCAAGGCAGCCCGAGGACCAGACCCCGAAGCCCCTGCGGGCGCGCACGGTGAGGCGGCTCACGGCCTTGAGCAGCCCCAGGGCTCGCGCGTCCTGCCCGGGCGGGGCCTCGGCGAGGCACTCCTGGCCTGCGGGGGCGCAGGGGGTCTCCTGCTTCCCCGGGCCGCCCTCCGGCTCCTCTGGCTCCTCTGTTCTGCCCGGGGGCCCACAGGACTTCAAGGATTCCGCCGAGTGCGCGGGCAGGACCCGCGGCTCGCTCCCTCCCGGGCCGTTCCCGTCCCTCCGGGGAGCCAGGGGCCTCATGAGCGCCCCGCACACGCACAGGTTCAGCGACACGGCGCCCTGGATGAACATGGCGTTGCGCCAGCCGTACTCGGCACACAGGTACTTGAGCAGCGCCGTCATCAGGAAGGTCCCGACCCCTGTCCCGGTGGTGCTGAGGCCCTGCGCCAGGGCTCGCCTCTTCTGAAAGTAGCGGCCCACCATGACCACGGCGGGCAGGTAGGCCATCCCGCTGCCGAGGCCTGCGGGCGACAGACGGAGAGTTCAGGGTCAAGTGCGGGAACAGCCCGCTGCACTTCCTCACACCGGGGTCTGAGTGCGAGGTTTCTCTCCGACAGGGCAAGAAGAGGGATCACAGACAAGCAGGGGGGCGGCCAGGCACCTGCGGGAGCCCCCGCCCCCGCCCACGTCGGTGCCTAGCCATTGGTTTTCCGGACTGGCTTTGCAGCACGGATTTCTCCAGGAAAACACAGAGCAGCATTTTCAAATCAGACCCGAAGCTCCACGCAGGAGCCACCGTGTCCCCTGGCACTGCCCGGAAGGCACAGTCGTGGCGAGAGTGACTGGCTTGTCACTCTGCTGACTGTGCTAAGCAACCAGGGACATATCTAGACACGAGGGTGAAGAGTGACTCTAGGCAATGTGCAGGAGCCTCAGGAGTTTGTT
The DNA here is from genome assembly GCF_033115175.1 of Lepus europaeus. Lineage (NCBI taxonomy): Eukaryota > Metazoa > Chordata > Mammalia > Lagomorpha > Leporidae > Lepus > Lepus europaeus. The sequence goes on from NC_084827.1 coordinate 175,190,037, forward strand.
CTTGGATTAACTGGAAGAATAAAAGGAATTATGATGTACCCACCAATGGTACATAATGTCAAGAGCACACAGCGCTTACAGCCCTGAGTTTTGTCTGTTGAGGAACTAGTAGCAGTTTGTTGTTTATATAAGACAAAGTGCTGGTGGGGAAGGAGGTGTGTGTGTGAGAGATAGAGATAAAGATAGAGATAGAGATAGATAGAGATAGAGATAGAGAGCAAGCGAGCAAGCACGCTGGGAGCTCTCTGCACTGTCCGCTCAATTTCACCATGACCCTAACACCACTCTCACAAAATGAAGTCTATTAATAAGATACAGCTAGCTAAAATGCTGGTCTAGAGGTTGCCTTCCTAACTTCTAGACACAGAGGGAAACCATGAGCTCCACTCATGATGTCAGACCTCCTGACATCAGGCAGGGCCCCTAGCAGCATCAAAGAGCCTTTGACCAGCGTCCCTCCTGGCCGTGGAACAGTTTCCCAATCATCGGAGTCTGCAAGCGGGGCAGAGCCACGACCCTCAGCTGTTCCACGAGAATTCCCACCCAGCGCCCCTCATGGCCGCTGGGCCGGCTTTGTCTGAATTAGTTTTCACAACAACAGCTCCACCCCGCGCCCAAGGAGCTGGGCTTCCGCATTTTAGAGAGAGGGGTGTCACTGCACCCCACGGAAGACCAGGGACCGGCCGCAGGCCCCGCAGCAGGTGCAGCGGGCTCTGGGGCTGGAACGCGGAACGGCACCCAAGGCCTGGGCCCTCCTGCGCCCCCTGCTGTTCCTCAGCGGGAACCGCCACCGGGCGGCTGCCGGCGGATTGCGCCTCGGTCAGTTTCTAGAACAACCCGCACCCCGCAGCAACGCGTACTCAGAGCTAGAGGAGCTCGCCGCGACCGCCAACGGCCGGGGGTCCCCGAGCGCGGGCAGGGGTGGGGGGCGCCCTCGTTCCGAGGCCGAGCGAAGCGGCTCCGAGCGAGACCCCAGCCCGCCCGCCAAGGAGGAACCCTCTAGACCCCCAAGACCCAGCGGACAGAGGGGCGTCCTGCCGCTGCCCGCTGCCCGCTGCCCGAGCCTGTTGGCCCCCCCACCCCCCAGTTTCCGGAAAGGTCCCCGCAGGTCTGCGGTGACAACGTAGAGGGGGCCGCCTACCCTTCCAGAATTCTCTCCGGGCACTGACGCCCGCCCCCCGCGCCCTGGCCCCCTGCCCGCCGCTCCGAGAAGCCCACCGGGACCGCCCGGCCGTCAAAGGAGCCCCTCCCCCACCCCGCTCCCCTGCTCCACTTCTGTGGCGCGAATCGTGTCCTTGACCGTTGCATTATGTATATTTAAAATTTTTTAGACTTATTTGAGAAGGAGCGAGAGCTCCCACTGGCTGGCTGGCTGGCTCCTCGGCTGCTCGCAGTGGCCACGGCTGGGGGCAGGACACTGTCCATGTTTCCCACGTGGGTTTCAAGGACCTGCCCGGCTGCCTCCCAGGGTGGCATTAGCAGGACGCCGGGAGAGGTGGGACTTGACCGAATCTGGCCCTCGGATATAGGGTGCTGGTCTCCCAAGTGCTACACCCAGCGCCCCCTTTTGTTGTATGTAGGACCTAGCAAAGGACTGACATGAAAAGACAAAGTTCTCTGGGAACAGAAGACGATTGTGTTTTGAAACCATGCCACTCTCCCCATGCGAGACTAATTTTACGTTTCTGAGATTAGAGTATACAATTTTCGGCTGCAAAATAAATGCATCTATGGCTGTTTTGGAAAAACCAATTATTTGTTAAAGAACCAAGAGAGTCTTTGATGTCAGATATAAGGGCACAGCGTTAGCACCCTCATGGTAGGTGGTATTAAGGGGGTGGGGGGTTGTGGTGGGAAGAACTCCAATGGCTTTGGGTTTAAGTCCTACGCTGCGCCCTGTAAGTCGTCACACGACCTTGATCAAGCCAGCCAGTTTACCACTGGTCAATCAGAGATACCACCTGCTGTAGTGTGTGTGTGTGGTGCGTTATAGCTGGGTAGTAGCAATCTGTCAGTTGATGTCAGTTTCTTGCCTTTTTATAACAGGCTCCCGGCTTAATGAAGCAGTTGAAATCAAATCAAAGTCAGCTTTTAATCAACAAAATGGCCTACTGAATTCTCATGTACTTGCTACCCGGCTTCATCAGTGATCCACTCATGGCCAATTTCGTATTCTCCTCTCCCAGATTCTTTCGAAGCGAGTCCTGAATGTATCATCTCATGTGTACATATTTTAGCATAAATCTCCAAATGTAAGAATTTTTTAAATAGCATAATCATCAGACTATCTTGAAAAAAAAAAACAAAAAACAAACAATTCCTTGACAGCACTAAATATACAGAAGGTGTCAACATCCCAAATGTCTCATAACTGACTTAAATCAGCTTCCAAATAAGGCCCACGCAGCCCTATTTGTTGAGATGTATTTTAAGCCTCTGTATTATTTCTTTTTTTTCCCTTGCAATTTATTTGTTGAGGAAATGGGGTCATTCGTCCTGTGGAATTTGTCACTCTCTGAGTTTTGCTGATGGCACAAGATAAGTTCAATTTGCAAACTATTTGATTTGTCACGGACAGTCTCCAACATCCTGCCTTCAGCGAGGCCGCGGCTTTCCAAGCAGCGGTGGCAAAATATGAAGAGCAGAACCATGGGCTGGCAAGCGGGATCCCTTCTCACCTGGGACGTGTCACAGATGCCTCCCTGGTGGCACCTACTTCCTATTGCACTGACTCCACACCCTTACCAGTGTTCACCCTCTGCCTGGTTGACTTCGCTCTCCCAAACTGGCATAATTACCACTCAAGCGTGGAGGGCGGGCTTTGGGGATGGGTGGACTCAGGCAAAGCCTCACCAGTGTCCAGCCCTCTGGGCAGGGCCCTGGACTCATCCCAGGAAGTGGATGGAGGGGGGGGGGTTGCCTTCAGGAGCCAGGCTTAGAGAATGGAGCTGGCAAAGCTGGAGACGTTTTCCCAGATGACTGTGACTATGTAAGGATATTCAAAGAGACAGTCGCTTTTTGCTTACCAAGAGAACACTCATGTATAATTAAAAAGAATTTGCTTTGTTTTAATATATATTGAACTATCTATATGGACGAGGGAGAGAGAGTGAGCAAGAGAGAGAGAAACACATACTGTCGTTCACTGCTCCACTCCCTAAATGGCTGGGGCTGGCCTTGGCCAAGCTGGAGCCAGGAGCACCATCTAGGTGTCTCATGTGGATGACAGAAACCCAATCCCACGAGCCACGTCAAGCACCTGTCCCCCCCCCGCCCCCCCATTTAAAATATCTAAGTACTGAAAGAAAATATACATCTGCCTCAAATGCTTTTTGGAGTAAAGAAGGATTTCAGTAAAGTTTCTTTCGAATGTAAATGCTATAGTGATTTTATGTGTGTATGCACAGACACCACACACACACACACACACACACACTGCTTTTTTTTAGTAGATCTGTGCACTGGCATAGTCGATCAGCTGGGGCTAGGTAGCTGTCTGGCTTCAATGTGCTTCCCTAATGACAGCCCAGCACCCTTATGCATTTCACTCCAGTACTCGAATAGCTATCAGAGAGAGAGAGAGAGAGAGAGAGAGAGAGAGAGATAGATTCAGGTATGTGTGTATGTATAGATAGATAGATTCTTGTATGTGTGTATGTATAGATAGATTAATGTATGTGTGTATGTATAGATAGATAGATTGATTCAGGTATGTGTGAATGTATAGATAGATAGACAGATGTTAATGTACACACATACACATATTTATTTCCAGGGACTCATTGAAATGTAATTGTGCAGGGAAGTGATCTGTGTGAATCCCTCTACCTGCTGATAAAGGATAAAGGCTGGGTCACACAGGGCAGGGCAGGCTCGCAAACACCACTGCCTGGCCGTGGGTCCCAGGGGACTGAGCCTGGGCCGGCTCCAGCTCCTCAGGCTGTCTCCATGTACGCGGGCCTTATGCTGCTTCCTTATCGAGAACACTGCTGGGGGAGTGAATGACTATTCTGCGATTTGAGCTTGATTCTACAGTTAGTAAACGAGAGAATGTTATCAAACTCCTTAAAGTTTGTCCACCTACCACTGCATCATTTCCCTCTTTTCCTGTCCCACAAAGGAGAAAGGGGAACCAGTTAGAGCCGGGCATGCACTCGACTCCTTTAGGCGGGCCAAGGACATTTGTTCGGTTGGTTCTTCACACTCAAGGCACATTTAACATCTCACATTAAAACGTATTTCCTGGAGGGCAGGGTAGCGTGGCGTGGGATAAAGGAGACAGAACAGAACGTTCCTTTCTCCGCTATTAAATTCTTCGCCAAAATGCCCAATGCAAACCTTTAAAATCAGATGAAGAGACAAATGCGCTTACCTGCTGCCACCCCGAAGGTGATGAAGAGGCAGCGCACGTTCGCAGCGTAGGCGCTCAGCACCCAGCCCAGGGCGTTCACCAGCCCCCCGGTGATGGTGGTCCGGCGGCAGCCACAGGTGTTGATGAACACGCCGATGAAGGGCCCTGCACAGAGCAATCGGGAAAGGAATTGGCTGGTGGTGCTTTGCTCTCGGGCTCACTTAGAGAGCCCTCACGTGAAGACAAGGAAGAAAGCACGACCGGAGCTGTCTCAGCAAAAGCAAAAGGAAACATTGCTTTGTCCAAAAGCCTTTCGGCACACAGGGAGGGGTGTGGGTCATTTCATCAGAGAGCAGAGGTGCTAGGTTTCCCAGGAATACAAAGACTGGGTCTTTCCTTATGCCAGTGGCTCAGCGGTGTCTTCCTGCACCTGAACCAGGTTCCATCACTGCCAACGCGGAAAGGTTCGGGGAACTCACGGAAAATCCAGGGGCCGCACAGACTAACTTCCCACATAGCCCGAGTCGGCTGGTCCTGCGCGGCAGCTGAGCCACTGAGACCCGGCGTGGCTGGGTCACACCCTCTCAGTTCCCACAGTCCCTGCCCTCCCCTCCCGCTCCATGCCTGGCCTCATGCACGTTATTTATCGGTTCTCTTCACACACCTGCATTTCAGGCACCAGACCTCACGGGAACATGGGAAGCGGGTTCTCAGAACTCCGGTGCTGTTTTCATGAGGGCACCCGGATGCAAACCAAGCTGAGATGGACTTGCTCAGTGCCTGACTGCACTCATCGGCCTGTGCACTGATGGCGCGACGTGGGGACGCAGGAGTCCCCTGCCCTGGGCATTTGTGACAGCAGCACAGCATCACGCTGCCATCTAATGCAAACCCTAATACTCTGACATCTGGTTCTTTAAAAAAGTCCTTATGTATTTCAAAGTCAGAGAAAGAGATATAGACAGATCTTGTAGACACTTGTTCACTCCCCAAATACCAGCAACAGCCAGAGCTGGGCCAGGCCCAAGTCAGGATCCTGAAACTCAATCCAGGTCTCCATGTGGGTGGCAGGGACTGGAGCATTGAGCCATCACCTGCTGCCTCCCCGCATGTGCACGAGCAGGAAGCTGGAGACAGAAGTGGAGCCGGGACTTGGAGTCAGGCACCCTGTTAAGGGGTGTGGGGATTGGAACCATGAGCCAAATGCCTGTCCCAGACCCTCTAGTTTTTACTTGTCAATCTCTGATTCTTCTCGCACTTTGTGGCCATTTCCGATGTCACTGAAACTGTGTGCTTGCTTGTGCGCAAAGACTCCTTATTCAAACAGCAGTGTAGATGTTAGTACACAGTGTCCGGCTGTACTCGCTATTCGGTGAGCTGGCTCTTCTTAAGCATCATCTCAGGTTCCACGATTATTCCTTACATGGTTACAGCCCCCTACATGCAAGTGGGACAGTCTCAAGGTGAAGCTCCCCTTTTAGTCCACACTGAAAGAAAATTTCCCTTTAAAGTTCTGACTGCATGCGTGTGTGTAGTTGGGTACACAACCTGCTAATGGGTGCACCTTGTCTGGTAGTTTCGAGATTGGTCCTAAAAATTAGAAGGGTAAAGACTTTTTAATTTAATTGATCCTGCTGTATTATAGGAGATGAAACCTTTTAGAGTAGATAATATATCAAATAGACTATGTAAATAGCATACGCTTTCATGTTATAAAAATGCACACTATATGAATAATATATAAAATAATCATATGGTTTAAGTATGGAATTTAAATACCATAAGATGCAAATCCATCCAATTTTTTTTTTACAAATATTTTTCCTTCTTTAATAAATATTTTTGGGGCTGGTGCTGTGGTGTAGTGGGTAAAGCTGCTGCCCATGGTGCAGGCATCCCATATGGGTGCCAGTTCGAGTCCCAGCTGCTCCACTTCCTATCCAGCTCTCTGCTATGGCCTCAGAAGATGGTAGAAGATGGCCCAAGTGCTTGGGCCCCCGCACCCGTATGGGAGACCTGGAAGAAGCTCCTGGTTCCTGGCTTCAGGTCCAGCCTTTGTGGCAACTGGGGAGTGGACCAGCAGATGAAAGACCTCTTGTTCTCTCTCTCTCTTTCTCTGCCTCTGCTTCTCTGTCTGTGTAACTCCGAATTCCAAATAAATAAATAAGTCCCAGGCCATAGCCATCTTCTATGCTTTCCCAGGTCACAGCAGAGAGCTGGATCAGAAGTGGAACAGCCAGGATTCAAACCGGCACCCATATGGTATGCTGGCACTGTAGGCGGTGGCTTTACCCACCACGCCACAAAAAAAATTTCTTGGGGGGCTAGTGTTGTGGCATAGCAGGTTAGGCAGCCGCCTGCAAAAGTATCAGAAGATGGCCCAAGAGCTTGGGTCCCAGCCACTCACATGGGACCCAGATGGAGTTCCTGGCTCCTGGCTTCAGCTTGACCCAGCCCAGGCTGCTGCAGCCATCTGGGGAGTGAATCAGTGGATGGAAGATTCTCTCCCTCTGTGTCTCTCCCTCTCCTCTCTCTCTGTAACTCCATCTTTCAAGTAAATTAATAAATAAATCTTTTTTTTTTAATTTGAGAGGCAGATAAACAGAACACCCCCATCTGTTGGTTCACTCCCTAAATGTTCATAACATCTGGGGCTGGGCCCGTCCAAAGCCAGGAGCCAGGAACCCAATCTAGGTGGGTGGCAGGGACCCAACAACCCCAGCCATCACCCGTTGCCTCTCAGCATGTACAACAGCAGGAAGCTGGGATCAGGGGCTGGGACACAACCCACACGCTCTGATGTGGAAGGCAGGTGCCTTAACTGCTAGGCCACACACCCTCCCTTATGTTTTCATTTTTCTAAACCCACAGTCACTCAGCCGTGCCAGACTGGAAAAGTAGGCAAAGAGCAGAACCATGCATAACTAGTTGGTGCGTGGCTGACAGCTCTTTAGGATAGGAAAGTTGAACAGACCACAGAACCGAAGCTCAATCCCACTTTCTACATCACAGAAAGGGCGTGGAAGCAAGTTTTCTGAGGTGTTGTATGTTGATGAAACATTGCCTGAGGATGGGATGTGAGGAAGAAATTCCTCCCAAGCCAGTGAAAACAGTCACATCTGGGGGAATTCTACAAATCGTAAAGTAACTACAGCTTTCCTGATAAAAGCCAGAGGTCTGACTGCTTCGTTCTGGGAAGGACTCTGAGCCTTGGACCACTTCCCACAGCATCCAGGGGCTCGCGGCTGCCGGGACCCTCGGAAGTCAGCCTGTTTTGCCCATCCCAGCATCCGATGGGCTGAACAAAGTGAGATGAGCCTTGGCAATGCTCAGGGACGTACTTCTCTGAGCTCCAGGTCTCCCAGGGGAGAAGCAAAGACTTTTTCTTAAGCAATGACTCAGGAGCCGAGAAGTCGATGGCTCACTTGGCGGCTTGGAGCCCATCCCAAGAGAGTCAGGACTTTGAAAACCACCGCACCGGGGTTCTGCTGTGTGGCCTGGACTGATCACCGCTGCTCGAAACCCATGGGGGAGTGAGTTGTCTGCTGCTGGCCTGTAACAACTCTGGAGTCTTCAAAATTTCATGGAAAATGCATGAAAAATTGGCATAGGTTTCAGATCCTTTTTTTCTGCACCACAATAAACTTATCTTCTAATTCCATTTCCATGAACTTTTTGAAGTACCCTCACAGGGTGCCTTCCAAGAGTAATTTAGAAAGCTACCAGCACCTAAAGCTGCTATAGATATGAATGAGGTGACTACCCTATCAATTTTTTTTAAAAACTATATTTATTGGAGAGGAGGAGGAGGAGGAGGAGGAGAGAGAGAGAGAGAGAGAGAGAGAGAGAGAGAGAGAGAATGCTTCTCTCCACTGGTTCACTCTCCAAATGCCTGCAATGGCCAGGGCTGGGCTGGGGCCAGAGCCGGAGCTGGAAATGTAATCCAGGTCCCGCACATGGTGGCGGGAACCCAATTCCTTGAGCCATCAGCACTGCCTCCTTAAGTCAGTACCAGCAGGAAGCTGGAGCCGAAGCCAGAGCAGGTATCCACCCCACACACTCCAGTATGGGCTGTGGGCAGCTTAACGGCCAGGCTAAACACGGCCCGCGATGATCTCATTTTGTGGTTACAATCCGGAGCCTCCTGCAGGATAATGTGAAATCTGGGCTAGAAACGAATGAAACAATGCATATTTATTGAATTTCCACATACAAATCACTGACCAAGAAAGACGTGGCTTTTTTATTTATTTTCTAAACTTTAACCTGGAAGAGGTAACCCAATTTGAGGATAATGATAAGGAAACAAAATGCGGGAAAAAGCAATTTATGCTTATTCGTTTCAAATGGACTTTCGGTTCTCATTTGATGTGGAGGCAAACCAGGTGCAGGGCCATCCTGCACTGACTGGCTGTTCAGCCTTCAGTAATCACTTCCTGTCTCCGAGCGTTGCATGTTCTTCCTCTGCAAATGACGGATAATGGTCTAGAGCCCTCAGTGTCCAACAGAGAGATCATGGCCAAGCACGTGCTGGTGTGTAAGAAGCTCTAAATAAAGGAGAGTCGTTACCACTGGTTTCTGGCTCCGAAAATTTCCTTTATGTTGTTTAAAATATTTGCAACCCTCCCCACCCCCCGGACTGGGAAGTCTGGGATAATGAATAGAAATGGGAGAATGGGAGAATAAAGTCTTTTTCATTCATGTATCTATGATTTCTGAGGCCCAGGGAAAAAATGTTTTCATATGGCCAGGAATTGTCCCTATGGAAAGCTGGACTCAAACACGGTCACTTCCAAGTTCAATTCAAGATGACCTCACAGTTCACCATCACTAGGCACTGGGTGATCTTATTTTGAGGATCATCTCCAAAACCATTTCCAAAAGTGCAAGACTGGTTTTCACTGCTTACTTCTGTGGGCTATGTGGAACACAAAATAGTGTCTAAGACAGCCACGAGAATATTGGAGCGTCTCACATCATGGCCTTTTACTGAGCCTCCCCACCCGCCCCTAAATTGTTCTATTCCTTTAAATATTCTTGGAGTGTAAGAACGCTGATTCTAAGTGTTCTAGAGGCACGGTTTTCCTTTACTCACTCACTGAGAGGGCGGAATCACAACCAACACAAACCCAGAACATTCCCCACCCCGAAGAGCTTTCCCACGTGACAGCAAGTCCAAGTTTAACAAGACCAGTGCAGGCAGACGTCTATCATGTTATAGACAAGAGGGCTTATCAACAATTCTCTGACACACTGTCTGGTGCCTTTATTTAATGTTAGGACTAGATCAGTGCTAATTCCCTTTGATACACACACACACACACCCTGCATCTTGCAAGACAACATTTTGTCCCTGTTTTCTGTCATCAGCACTACCACTGTCAGCAATGTTGTTTGTATTATCAAAACTAACAGCGACTAAATGCCAGACAAGGCCCACAGATCTCTCAATTGCATTCAAGCAGTTAATTGCTAATGCGGAAATCTCTGAAAAGGCCCAGCTTTCCAACCAAGCACACATATGCCCGCCTTACACGCACTGTCACAAAATCAGAAAAAGCAAGGAGGTCATTTATATTTCCACTATAAAGCATAGCATAGGCATTTTAGATAAAAAATTACTTGTAGAAGGATAGCATTTAATTTCAGGCAAAACAACCAAAAAACATTAGGGTATGGTGGGACCAGAGGCTTGTGAAGAGAACAAAATAAAATTAAATGAGCTGGGGCTGGCGCTGTGGTATAGCAGGTAAAGCCACTGCCTGCAGTGCTGGCATCCTATGTGGGTGCCGGGTTCGAGTCCAGGCTGTTACACTTCCAATCTAGCTCTTTGCTATGGCCTGGGAAAGCAGCGGAAGATGGCCCAAGTGCTTGGGCCCCTGCGCCCACATAGGAGACCCGGATGGAGTCCCAGGTTGCTGGCTGTGACTGTTGCAGGTATTTGGAGTGTGAACCAGGGGATGGAAGATCTCTCTCTCTCTCTCTCTCTCTCTCTCGTCACTCTGCTTTTCAAATAAACAAACATTTTAAAAAATATTTATTTATCTGTTTGAAGGTCAGAATTACAGAGAGAGAGAAGGAGAGGCAGAGAGAGAGAGAGAGAGAGAAAGGGAGAGAGAGAGAGAGAGAGAGAGAATACACTGGTTCACTCCCCCAATGACTGCAACAGCTGGAGCTGTGCGGATCTGAAGCTAGGAGCCAGGAGCTTCTTCCGGGTCTCCCACGCAGGTGCAGGGGCCCAAGGACTTGGACCATATTCTACTGCTTTCCCAGGTGATAGCAGAGAGCTGGATCAGAAGTAGAGCAGCCGGAACTTGAACCCAGCACCCACATGGGATGCCGGAACTGCAGGCAGTGGCTTTACCCGCTACGCCACAGCCCCTGCCCTAAATAAACAAATCTATAAATGACAAGTGATTCATGTCTGGGAATGTTACAGAAAAGAAATACTCTTAAGTGCAGGAAATAAATTTTTTTTTGAAAGAAGAAAACAGAGTTTGGAGCAAAAGAGGGTTTTTTAAATGATACGTTTTTGAACTTCTCCAAGTGTTGGAGACACTTCAAACAAACCCTGTGTGACTCCACTTCCACCAAGGACCTGAGAGTCGGATTCAGAGAGACGACAAAGGAGCGGCGGTGGCCAGGCCCAGCGTCAGTGTTGACTGAGTGCAAAGGTGCAGGTTGGACCCCTGATGAGTTCAGGCGCCAGATGCTGGTGACAGCTTGCACACTCGTGTGAATGTGCTGAGTGGCTTCCTGTCCATACACCCCAGGTGGGCTAACACCAGAACCTTCTATCCTGGGCATGCTATACCGCGCTAAGACACTCACGTCACTAACATCCGACCTGCCACACATTCACACGCATAACATCCGTCACAGCAGTAGCCGTCATTGTGTCTCAGCTGCGGGAGGGGCCCTACGGGGACGTACCCACGATCAAGGTGATGCCCATGCTGAGCGAGCTGACCCAGGCCGTGAGGCCGCGGCTCTGGCCGAACTCTTCCAGCCACTCCACGTTGAGGACTCCCAGGGCCATCTGCGAGCCCATGACGAGGATGTGCACAAAGAAAGACGACAGGACCATCATCCAGGCCCATCCGCCATCGATGTCCGGGTGGGCCTTGAGCGTCTTCTTGTCCTTGGGGTCATCTTCAAACTCATAGCCAATATCTTCATGGCTTGTATACATTTTCCAAGATTTCCTGAAATACAAATAAAAAATGCGTTCACTGGCCATCGCTACAACAAAGCCTTCGTCTTCTCTGGCCAGGGCTCTCTCTGAAGCCATAGCAGACTTTCTGCTTCGTTTTTGTCATCATGCAGATGTGGGGACACTGCTTAATTTTTCACAAGATAGAGTGTTTTAGGAAGCCTGCGTCATCTGCACAGCCAGCCCAGGGGAAGGATTAGAACACTGGAAACAGCAGAGATGTGAAGGGACTTTTCCGAGACTTCATGGCCAGCGTTTAGTGCGGCTCTTGAATTATCTGTTCCCCCACCCCCTTCTTCTCTCTCTCTCTCTCTCTCTCTCTCGCTCTCGCTCTCGCTCTTGCTCTTATAATTTAACCACTAAATTACTTGGAGGCAAGAGGCTGGACAGCATTGAAAATAGAAGGACGAGCATTGAGGCACAGTGGATTAAGCTGCCGCCTGTGAGACTGACATCCCACATGGATGCGGGTTCAAGTCCCAGCTGCTCCACTTCTGATCCAGCTTCCTGCTAATGCACCTGAGAAAGCAGCAGAAGATGGCCAAATGCTTGGGCCCCTACACCCACGTGGGAGACTTGGAAGAAGCTCCTGGCACCTGGCGTTGACATGGCCCATTTCTGGCTGTTGCGGCCATGTGAGGAGTGAGCCAGCAGATGGAAGATGTCTCTCTCTGTCTCTCTTTCTCTCTCTGTAACTTTGCCATTCAGTTAAAACAGAGAGGAGAAATTTCTTGCATTTAGTGGGAAGCAAGATTTGAACCCAGTTATTCTGTCTCCTACAAAAAGATGGATAGAGATGGGTGACAAGAGACGTGTCAGAGAAGGAAGAGCTGGCCCCAGGCAGCCTTTCAGGGTAGTTTCCACTTGGTGAGCCGTTGGCAGAGGATCTGGGTCTTAGTTTTTGTGGGTCCAAGTGTTCCATTTGTTCAGAACTGCCAGCATGGGTTAACCTCAGAGGGACTGACTCATACTAACCCAACTCAGGAGAGACTGATAAAGTATAAGGCAATTTTATTTTTTACTTTACCATGGGAAATACAGCTTCTAATACTGGTGATACATCTGATGGTACAAAGCACACACACCCCTATCCCCAGCATTTACCTGGGAAATATAATAAGTTAGAATAAAATCAGAAAATAGGAAATTAGGCTGAAGAGGGTGAGGTTACCAGGTAGGCAGGGGCTAGATCACACAGGGCCTTGCGGGCCATATAAGGAGCTGGGAGTTTCTAAACCACCATTGGCTTACTTCACACAGGGATGCTACACAGTGGGGAGGGAGGGAGAGAGAAATAAGTGATGCTTCATCCTGGAGGAGACCCATCCTCTGGGACTGCAGTGGGTGGGGCTCAGGCAGTGCAGAGGGGCTGGGAGTGACACCTGATGGCTTAGCCTCTTGGGCGAAGCAGAAAGTGGGGTCATTGGCTGAGAGTGGGGGCAACATGGGGGCCCTAGAGTTCAGGATACGGAGGAGACTCCCGCTATGACAAGTGGGCATGAGACAGCTGGGTAGTTCCAAGTCTAGCATAGCAGCAGGGCTATGCACAGTGCAGCACCACGGACAGAGGCAGGGAGCCCTCTGCCCAGAGCCTGGAATCAGGGTCCACAGAGCCAAACAGTAACGGATGACGAGGGGCCTGCTGCTCTCCTCACCATCGCTGGTCTCTCCCTCTCTGTGACTTTGATATTTCCCCACAGCTTCTGATTCTCATCAGGATCCAGCCCAAGCTCCCTGCTTGACTGCCTCAAGTTGCTCTGTGTTCCAGCTGCTGCGAGCCTCTCCTCCCAGTCACCTGCTACCCCCGCCCACCCCTGAAGCACCTGCAGCTCCCTGGATGCCACTTAGTCTACTGGGCAGGACCTTCTCTCCTTCCCTCTCCTGACCCCTGACTCTCTTCTGCTCATCCCTCACTCCCTGACTGTTGGCTTTGGTCTGGCCCAGCTCAGGCTGAAGAGACCATCTGGGGAGTGAATGAGTGGATGTAAGCTCGCTCTCTCTCTGCAACTCTGACTTACAAAGAAATAGAACAAATCTTTAAAAAAGAGATCCAATGACATCCTAACAGTGAACCTTAATATGGTGACAAAAATCCTGAGAGTATTTCTAGTACCCATCAGTGGAGTTGTTCCATAAGACAGTCGTGGTACATGGATCGCACAAGCCTGCCATCAAAACTCAAAAGGTCATGTTCAAGTGTGAACCACACCCAGGGGCTACCCAATGTCCCTGATGGGACATAGGTAATAACCCCTGTGTGGTTGGTGTCCACAACGCGGATCCCTGAGCTAAAAAGCAAAGTATTGAAGAAGGAATCTCAATCAAGGAATTTCTCCTCTCTGTTTTAACTGAATGGCAAAGTTACAGAGAGAGAAAGAGAGACAGAGAGAGACATCTTCCATCTGCTGGCTCACTCCTCACATGGCCGCAACAGCCAGAAATGGGACACGTCAATGCCAGGTGCCAGGAGCTTCTTCCAAGTCTCCCACGTGGGTGTAGGGGCCCAAGCATTTGGCCATCTTCTGCTGCTTTCTCAGGTGCATTAGCAGGAAGCTGGATCAGAAGTGGAGCAGCTGGGACTTGAACCCGCACCCATGTGGGATGTCAGTCTCACAGGCGGCAGCTTAACCCACTGTGCCTCAATGCTCGTCCTTCTATTTTCAATGCTGTCCAGCCTCTTGCCTCCAAGTAATTTAGTGGCTAAATTATAAGAGCGAGAGAGAGAGAGAGAGAGAGAGAGAGAGAGAAGAAGGGGATGGGGGGGCAGATGATTCAAGAGCGACCTCTTGGAAAAGCTTGTGCATGTGTGTGTGTGCGTGCGTGTGCATGTGTGTGTGTGTCTGTCTGTCACTCTCTTTCCTTCCTCCCAGTGTCTGAGCCTGCCTGGAGCTACACAGGCCAGGGGCAGCCCCAGTTGTCCTAACTGCACTCCTAGAAGGGCCCAGAGGGTGAGCCCAGCAAGGTTCAGAAGGGGCGGCCGGTGGTCTTCCCGTGTCCCTGAGGCTGTGTGCAGAATCCCCAGGTGTCAGAAAGAAGAGCTGTAGAAATGGAAGGGCTCCCAGCGCAGATGGCTCCTGGGAGCAGGAGTCTGGGGTCTTCCCCACTCAGGACAAGCAGGGGGCTCTGCGCGGATACCAGCTGGGCGTCCTCCGATCCGATTCGGTTCTCACAGGGCTCAGTCCCAGTCACTGCACCTCCTTTAGATGCCCAGTGCAAGCCCCAGGTGGTTTTGTGCCTGCTTCTCACTGACAGGCTGAGAACTGGGGTTCCTGCAACCCGCTTCGCAGCTTTGGCTAATTTGCTAGAGCAGCTCATGGCACACAGGGAAACCCCAGCCTCTACCACTTGGATCTTACAAAGGCTACAGAGGAGGAGACGCACGGGGCCAGGTACTGTTAGGTAGGAAGACAGAAATTAGTATGTGTCTGTGAAATCAAGGCACGTGGGGAAAGGAAATGCTGCAGCCTTGGAAACAGCCCAGCATCTTACACAACCAAGCCCTGTCCATACTCCTGATAACTTCCAGAAAAACTTCCCAGGAGAATCCTCCGCGGGCACCAAGCCGGCTTCCCAGTGTGGTAACACGGGCAAGAAACCTTTGGGAGAAATGGCAGCAATGTCACACTCAGGTAGCCCTTTGTCCAGAAGAAGGGTGAGTTGGGGGGTGGAGAGAGGAAACAGGAAGAAGCGGACCCACCTCCTTATAAGCCCCCGATAACAGACTGGGCACTCTTGGGTTGGTCTGCAGAGGTGCCCATCTGGTCTGACAGATGCATGAGCCCACGGGACCTTGCTGCCCCACTCACTGCCGCTCACCTACTCACTGTCTCACATCTGAAGCTGTTTTTCTTTCAGGAAGACAAGGACCTCTGTTCCAGCCACCTCTACCGACAGCATGGGGCAAGGGGCACGGAGCCGCCATGCCCTCTCCAGCACGTCCCAGCCCCTCCACCAGTTCTGCTGTGCAGAAGTTGGCCCCACCCCTGGCACTGTGGGTTGTTCTGCAGACTTGGCTGCCCGGGCACAGACAACTGTGAAGCAATGCAATTGCATAAATCCGAGGAGGATGGGCAGAGTGGGGCAGCCCAGTAGGGCCTGTGTGTCCAAATTCCTCCTGGCCTCTCTCTGTAGCATTGCTTCCTCCTGGGTAGGGGGTGGGGGCCTTCCTGCATGGTGGGGGTGGGGAGGGACTGCTGTCTACCGTCAGGCAAGCTGGGTCACCAAATGGCTTTCTGCTGCCTATCCCTGCCATGGGGAGAGAAAAGAGGGGGCCAGTACAGGTCAGGGAGAGACTTTGCTCTCCCAGGTCTGACGCACCCCACCATGGTAACTCAGAGCACGTGCGTTGTTCTAGTCCCTTAGGAAATAGCAAAGGATATGGGAGTTGGGCACCCGGTAGGGGCTGTGGGCAAAGCCAAAACATGTATATGGTACTGTCACCGGGAACTTGACCCTGGGAAGCAGTGGCCTGTGTAACAATGTAACAATGTTCAGCTGTGTTTAATAAGACAGAACAACAGCCCTTGGTGTTTTCCCCAAGTCTGCATACAACAAAGAGCTGCTTTAAGATAACAGGAATAAAATGTTATTGTTTCTCAACTCACGGGTTGAAATATTAAGCACTTTCCTAAAGTGACAGTAGGAAATTTATATTTTATTTGTAAATAAATAATTGAGAGATGCAATTGCCATCGAACTGCCCTTGGCTTTGCAGTGTATTTGTTCATAGATGTTTTAAGTGGCTTTGAGCAGCGTTAAATGGACACAATGTGTGTGTAGGATTTGGGGTCACATGCAGAGAGCTGGTGGGGAGAGAGGAAGAAGTTACCCAGGATGCTCAGGCGGTCCCTGCAGAGCTGCTGACAGGAGAGGTATTTGCATTTCACACTTAACACCTCTCTCAAAGTCATCCACCATTCAAAAAAAATTTCTTTTTAAATTTGAGAGGCAGAGAGGCCAAGAGACAGAGACGGGCTCCCAATCTCTGGTTCATTCCCCAAATGTCCACAACAGCTGGGGCTGAGTTAGGCTGAAACCTGGAGCCAGGCACCCCATCCATGTGTCGCACGTGAGCGGCAGGGACTCAAGTACTTTAGCTTTCATCTGCTGCCCCTCAGGGTGTGCAGAAGGAGGAGGCTGGCATCAGGAGTCAGAGACGGGTATGGGGCACGGGCACTCCGACAGGGGACGCTGGCGTCTTAACTGGTGCCTAACCTGTTAGGGCAAATGCCTGCCCCACAATTATTACACTCTTGATGTCACAGCTAGTCTATTGTCCAGCCAGGTTAACCAAGCCACATAAAGAGACAACAGAAAAATCAGTGTTTACTCCCTCCTATGGGTGAAGTCTCCTCCACATCTCAGATAGAAATCTAATTGCATGAGGAGGTGAGACCTTAGGAGATAATGAGGCCTGGGGGGGGGCTTCCATCTTTAGGACGGATTAGGACCATTACAGCAGAAGTGAGTCTCAGGGAGGGTGGGCGGGCGGGTTCCTTAGGGAGGGAGTCGGCTCCTGAGGATAAGGATGGGTGGAGACAAGTTTCTTTCTCTGCCTGGGCACCTGCTCTGTGGCCTCTGTCGCATTCTACCCAGCACAAGGCCCTCACCAGCCGTGGCTCCTCCAGCAGTCAGTTGGGGAAACCTCTCTTGCTGGTGAAGCTCCATAGCCTTGCTCACAGCGGGGGCAGGGGGGATAGGACCAAGATGCCCCCTCGCCCCCTCACCTCTGAGTCTGCTTTTAGCATTGCTGAAAGTGTCAGATACCAAACCCACCCTACAGAAGCATCGTCCTAGCCTGCACCTGGCGGGGGAAGGGGAACCGAGAGAGGGCACTGGGACCACTCCAGCCCCAGGCCCCACATCTTTCTCCCCAACGTGGCCTTCAAGTTCTCCACCTTTCTCATCCCCTGATGCTATAAAAAGAGAGCCCGTGGGTGGCCCCCTGGGGTTAGGGGGTGGATGTAGGGCAGCTTTAAGGAGCAGTGTGTGAAATGTCAGTGTGCCTGGCACACCTGCTGACTCAGCATGAGGGCTCCCCCTGCAGCAGGTGGCAGGAAACAGGCAGACGGTGGCTCCAAGAGGCGGTCTTCACTCTCCCAAAACGTGAGTTCTCAATCTCTCCCCCAACCCCTTACAAGTGGGGGAGGGAGAGTAATCTACACAGGTGGGGCCACCCACCTGCTTGCGGGAGCCAGGGCAAGGAGCAGGCCACTGGGCACTGTGGCCCTGTACCACAGGGAAGAGTGCGCCGGCCCCACTCAGAGGACGGCCACCTCTTTTTCAAGAATGCATCTGCTCACTACATTTCCCCCTTTCGTGGTATTCCTCTGACAGTGGACTCTAAGGAGGAAAACGGCATTCCTACAAAGCAAGCACGAAATGATTAATATGAGAGTTTGTTTAACATGGTTGCAGAAGCACCTCGGTGGACAAATGCTAAAATGGAGATTGCCACCCAGGAGCCATTGAATCCCATTAAGCAAGATGTTAAGCACGGCATGCGGCACTCTGTGGCAACTGTCTTCCCTCACAAGGGTTATCTACGGATTACGTGCCCTCCTGCAGACTCGGGGAGATCTCCAACAAGCAGAGGAGCAGAGGAGCGCACACGCTGCTGTGCAGATAATGATCCTGTTGATGTTTGTGAAGTCGGCCCTAAGGTTCTTGGAGAGGTCGCTGGTGTGAAGATTCTCGGAATTTTGGCTCTGACTGATGAGGGGGAAACAGATTGGAAATTAACTGCTATCAGTGCTAATGACCTTGAAGCCTCAAAGGTTGATGATATTGCTGATGTTAAGAGGTTCAAAACTGGTTACCTGGAAGCTACTCTTACCTGGTTTAAGTTTTAGAGAGTACCAGATGGAAAACCAGAACACCAGTTTGCAGAATTCAGAAACAAGGCCTTTGCCCCTGAAGTTATTAAATCCCCTCATGATCACTGGACAGCACTGCTCATGAAGAGAAGCAGTGGAGGGACAATAAGCTGCACAAACGTACGGGAAGAGGAAGCAAGGTCATTCGTTGAATCGAAATCGTCTTCACAGAACAACGCAAATAACGAAGAAGAGCAAATATGGCTCTTCCTTGGCAAGTGAGTGATTCCTTTGAATTTCTGCCACCAAGATTTCCATCTCTGGGGGCTCCAAGACTCCTTTTCCCTAGGTGCTATAAGTATTTGCTGGCTTCCTGTAGAATCTTTTTCCCCCTCAAACTTTTTAAGGTATGCAAATGTAAATAAACATTGAAATTAAAAAAAAAAAACAGGTGGGCTAGGAACATTTATGTCAATGAGCAGAAATGCAAATGAAGGCCCTTTCTGCAGTGGGTCAGAGGTTAAGATACCATTTCCCTGGCCAGCGCCACCGTGGCTTAACAGGCTAATCCTCCACCTTGCGGCGCCGGCACACTGGGTTCTTGTCCCGGTTGGGGCGCCAGATTCTATGCCGGTTGCCCCTCTTCCAGGCCAGCTCTCTGCTATGGCCCGGGAAGGCAGTGGAGGATGGCTCAAGTCCTTGGGCCCTGCACCCGCATGGGAGACCAGGAGAAGCACCTGGCTCCTGGCCAGCACAATGCGCCGGCCGCAGCGGCCATTGGAGGGTGAACCAACGGCAAAAAGGAAGACCTTTCTCTCTGTCTCTCTCTCACTATCCACTCTGCCTGTCAAAAAAATAAATAAATAAATAAAAAAGATACCATTTCCCTGCAGCTGTGTTGTGGAAGGTCTACTCATGACTACTCATAAATCTCGCCCACGTTTCTTTTGTCCTTATGTCGCCCGCGGTGAGCTCATGAGACGTGGAAACAACAGGGGGAAGCGCCAAGCTGAAATTAAAATTACAGTCGCCCCCCAGGCGGACAGCAGGCTCCTGATCAGATGCAGGTGCCTGGTTCCAAAGGTGCGCACCAGAAATGTGGAACCTGCAGAGGGCGCAGTCGAAGCCAACAGGCTGGAGAGGCTGCAGCCGACCCAGGTTGGGGAGCCGGGCAGAGCCCGAGGGGAGCCAAAGCCAGGGCCCCACGAAACCAGCTGGGTTCACGCTGAATTGGGGGGGGGGGCACCTGCTGTGGCTTCTCCCGGATGCACCTGTGCAGCTGGTCCTGATGTCACCATTCTGCAGGCGTGCACATTGAGTTATCTGTTGAATGAGGGCAGTGGGGCTCAGAGAGGTCAAGGCAGCAGGTGGAGGAGCTGACTCCGGGGCGCGGGGGAGTTCTCAGCGCCGTACGCCCCTCCCCCAGCACACACGCTCCCTCCTCCGGCTCTGACGCGCGCACCGCACAAAGCCGGACAGGCAGAAAGGGAATCTCTCCAATCCTCAGTAACATCCTCCCCATCCCCCAGGTCATCCTGGCTAGGGGGGCCTCGATCAACTTTTCTGCACGGCGAAGCAGAACTGAGTTCCTAAAATGTCACCACGGCCGCGGCAGCTCCAGCCCCGGGATGGCCGTCCCGGTCCTCCGAGCTCTCACCTCCCCAGCCCAGTTAGCCTCCCCTCCGCGCCCCGCAGGCGCGGCGACCACAGCCGCCATGCGGGGAGCGGACCTCAGCGCCCACCCTGAGCGCCCGCCCCTGGCATCCCCGCCCCAGGCCCGCGCGGGGAAGCCCGGCCGCTGACAGCGCCCGCAGCCCGCGCGCAGACAACCGCACCCCCGAGTGTGCCTCCGCCCGGCCCCTCTGCGCCCCATCCTCGTGCAGTCCGGGCGCCACGGTGGGGCCGCCACGGCAGCGGGGCAGCGAGGCTGGGCGCAGGTGCCCCAGGTGTCGCGCTCCGGGCCCTGGTCCGCCGCTGGTCCCGCCCGCCAGCTCGCAGCTCCGGAGCCGCGGGAGCGGTCACCACTCACCCCGAGCCGCCTCCCCCGACCCCGGGCCTCCTGGGGTGCCCGTATTTCCCGACCCCGAGCCGCCCCAGCCCAGCCCCGGCCCCGCGCGGCCTCGGGATACTCACCGCCCGCAGCGCGCCAGGCCGCGGCCTCACTCGGCTCCGCGCCCCGAGCCCCGCGCCGGCTGCCGGGCCCCGAGCCCCCAGAGCGGCCGGGCGCAGAGGCGGGCTGCAGGGCCTCCCCGCATCCTGGAGACGCGGCGGCTGCGGCGCGGCCCTCGGCGGGCTCCGTGCGCTCGGTGCGCGGCTCCGGGGCTGGCCGGCCGCTGGCTGCGGGTACAGGTGCGCGCCTCGGGGGAGCCCCGGGGCTCGACGCCTCCGTCCGCGTGGCTCCACGGAGGGTGCGTCTGGAGGCGCCCACACCTAGCCCGAGTCTCGGCCCAATGGCTGCAGTCTCACGGCTCCTCGCTCTTTCATTCCGATACCGGCTAATTCTGGTTTGGCAGGAAAAAAGCCCTTCAGTCCCCTCCCAGGCACACTCTGGTGGCCGGTTGCAGCGTGTCGCTCCGGCCCGGCTCTGCGGAGGACAGGACGCGGGGCGGGTGGGAGCGGAGGGAGGCGGCCAACCGTCCCCAGGGTCCCGGCCCCGCAGCCAGCGAGGCGGTGGGAGGCAGCACCTGCCGCGTTAGGCTCGTCCATGTCCCCTCCCTCCCGGGTCTGGCTGTTGGCGCGCTTCCTGAACCCCGGGCGCACAGCTGCGCTGGGTCGCTGCGTCCCGGTCCCCAGGGCGCACCCAGCGCCGCGCTCGGCCCCGGGAAGTCCTCCGGGTTTGTTGAGTGAGTCTGTGAGTACACGAAGCCCGCGCTAGTCTACCGCACCGGAAAGCTTTCTTCGGATTTCTCTCTGTTGTACCTGTGTTGTCACCAACGTGGTGGCTGAAAGCGACCTCAAAGTCATTCTGATATGGCCCTGAAAAGGGTTTAACGGGACTGCACCTCGCAGCCTGTGTTCCTTCTCGCAGATCCAGGGGGAGACCCTCCCTCCCAGGCTGTCCGCCTTCCTTGGCTGCCGCCCGTCTCTGGCTTGGCTTCTTCCTCATCTTTCACTTCCGAAGACCCCTGGGATTGCACTGGGCTTGTCTGGACAACCGCCTTATTATTGTTATTTTTAATATTTATTTTATTTACTTGAAAGGTAGTTACAGAGATAGAGAGGGAGAGACAGAGAAAGAGGTCTTCCATCTGCTGGTTCACTCCCTAATGGCCTTAATGGCCCAGGGGGACCAGACAGAAGTCAGGAGCCAGGAGCTTCTTCTGGGTCTCCCACATGGATACAGGGGCCCAAGGACTCGGGCCATCTTCCACTGCTTTCCCAGGCCTTAGCAGAGAGCTGGATCGGAGGAGGACCAGCCAGGACTAGAACCGGTGCCCATATGGGATGCCAGCGCTGCAGGCGGAGGATTAACCCGCTATGCCACAGTGCCGGCCCCCAAAAGTGAATTTTGTTCAGAGGTGGGAGGCCATCAAGAGTGTGGTGCAGGGTGTGATATGAGCGGACTGACATTTGCCAAGATCCCAGTGGTAAGAGAAGAATGAGGAGAGACTACAGGGGACCAGGAGCAGAAGCAGAGATCCAAGGCAGGAGGGGAGGGTGATAATCCAAGTGAGAGAAACGGCCCCTCACCGTGGGGCTGGCGACAGGGTGGGGTGGGGACTGGACTCTGATATGCTTTGGAGAGAGCTAAAGGGGTTCTCACAGAAGGAATGTGGGGTGCAAGAGCAGAGATGACAAACATGACTCCAAGGCTGGGAGCCCAGAGCCTGGACGATTGGAGCTGCCGGAGCTGAGATGGGGCGACTTCAGGACAGCTGCTGTGGGGGAGAGGTTAGAAGTTCAGATCTGGGCCTGTTAATATTTTGTTTTGCTTTAATATGGCTCATGTAGTCACACGATGGAATATTATATAGCACTCGAAAGGATTAACCACGTCAACTCACCATAATGTTTGAATCTTAGCAATAAAATATTAAGTGGAAAAAAGGCATAATACTCTTAAAGAGTTTTTTTTTTTTTTAAAAAAAAAACAATAATTTTAGGAAGATACCACACAACTACATAAAAAGGGAGACAAGGGAATCACGAACAGTGCATTCAGAATCCCAGTTTGGGGCCAGCGCTGTGGTGGGGCGGGTAAAGCCCCAGCCTGCAGTGCCGGCATCCCATGTGGATGCCGGGTCGGGTCCTGGCTGCTGCACTTCCAATCCAGCTCCCTGCTAACGTGCCTGGGAAAGCAGCAGAAATTGGCCCAAGTCCTTGGGCCCCTGCACCCACGTGGGAGACCTGGAAGAAGCTCCTGGCTCTTGGCTTCAGAGCGGCACAGCTCTGGCCATTGTGGCCATCTGGGGAGTGAACCATTGGATGGAAGACCTCTCTATCTCTCTCTACCTCTCTCTGTAACTCTGTCTTTCAAATAAATAAATCTTTTTTTTTAAAAAAGAATCACGGTTTATCAGGCCACGGGACAGGCAGATGGGGTGTGGGTGTGTTTATGTCCCTTATTGTCATGCTCCTAGCTTTTTTTTGGGGGGGGGGGGTCAGGTCATAGATACTCAAGATGACCAAGCGGCACTGACCCTGTGGATGCAATGCTGGAGAGACACTGGAAATTAATTAATGTAATTAATGTAATACACGGTGAACAGAACAAAGGACAGGGGATGTGTGCCTGTCTAAGGAGGCACAGAAGAAGCCTTTGGCCAAATCCAACCCCCTCTCACTGGGCAGAGTAGCTCCAGAAGAGAACTTCCTCAAGCCGATAAAGGGCATTTCTGAAAACCCACAGCAAACATCACACTTCCCAAAGGTCAGGAACACAGCTGGGACAGCCATGTTAACCCCTTCCTGTCAAGGCTGTCCTCGGTTCTAACCAGGGCAACTAGGCAGACATGAACTTAAAAACATCTGAAGCAGAAACCCAGGAAGGAAAGGAACGGGTAAAAGAGTCTCTATTTTCAGCTGTTCTGATTTACACACGGAAAAACTATAGGAAATCCAAGAAATATTAAAACTCAATGGTTTCATCAGAGTTTCAGCATGCATTGTGTCGTCTGAGTACAATGTATAAAAAATGCCTCAATGTTATTTCCATACACCAACAATTCCATGTACAATGGCATCAGAAAGAGTTTTAAAAACTAGGAACCAAGTGAGATAAATCATTTGGCATCACTGAAAAGGAATGCAAGCCTTGCGTGTGGAATATGACAAAACAGTCTGGAAAGAGTAAAGAAGGCTCAAGCCAACGCAGGGCTTCTGCACCAGGCTGTGCTGTAACCCGGGCTCACCAGGCTGTGTCCCCAGCCCAGCCTGCCCAGCTCCCCTGCAGCAGAGGCTTGCACACTACAGTGGGTTGTGAAAGCTCGGGGCCAGCATTAGGAAACCCCAGGACTGTGTGATGGGTCGTTATGAAATCTGAGAAGCCGCCCCCTTCCGCCCTGTGCAAGGTGGGAGCCGGCCACACCCAGAGCTTGGCTGAGGAGTGGAGGCCAGCCAGACCCGAGTCGGAAGCCCAGCTCCTCGGTGCTGTGTCTGTGCTGTGCGGGCTGCGCAACCCCCGAGGGCGTACACGAGTCATCCACACTGAGGGTTATTGTGAAGATTCAGTAGCACAGTGCATGCAAGGCCTGGTTCTTGGTCTATCATTTGGGGAGTTTTTTTTTTTGCAAAGTGGCAATGGCAGTGTCATCCAAAGCCACGCCACCTCACTGATGACATCACCCAGCACCGGAGCCCTCTGCAGTAGCATAAATGAATGGTTAAGAGCAGCAAACCTGCAGCCTCATCGACCGCACTGACGTCTACTCACTTGGCCTCTTCGTGACAGCCCAGCGTCAGCTCCTGTCGGATGGGAAAGTCTCAGTCCGTCCCACAAATCACCAGAGACCAGAGGGAGCTTATCAAAAAACAGCCGGAATTCATCGCTTTCTCTCCTGGAGTCTGCAAGTCGGCGGCAGATTCACTGCCCAGTGAGAGCCCATTTCCTGGTTGACAGGTGGTGCCCTCTTGCTGTTGTCGCACGTGACAGCGAGGGGAGGCAGGCCTGGGCTCACGGGGCCCTGCTCTCACGACCTAGGACCGATGGTCTCAGGATACCTACAAGCCATAGCAGAGAGTGAATTCTACGAACAAAAACAGCAGTCATACTTACTCTGGGGTTGTTGTGATGTGTAAATAATTTCATGTGAAGTCGACAGGACCCTCCTGATTGGAAACACCAAGAACAATACAGCTTTTCTTCAACGAGATTCTGGGCATAACATAGATAACCTAAGTCCACCATGCGGCAAAGTCAAACAAACCTGGATTAAGGGGCAGTCTACGGAATCCCTGGCCAGGACTCTTCCGGAGAGTCAGCATCATGAATGGCAAACACTCAAGAACGTCCCAGATTGGGGTCAGTGTTGTGGCACAGGGAGTTGAGCTGCCTCCTGTGACACCGGCATCCCATGTGGGTGCCGGTTCGAGACCCGGCTGCTCCATTTCCCATCCAGCTCCCTGCTAATGTGCCTGGGAAAGCAGTAGAAGATGACCCAAGTCCTTGGGCCCCTGCACCCGCATGGGAGATCAGGAAGAAGCTCCAGGCTCCTGGCTTCCGCCTGGTACAGCCCTGGCTGTTGCAGCCATTTGAAGGAGTGAATCAGTGGATAGAAGAGCTCTCTCTCTCTCTCTCTCTCTCTCTGTCTCCCCCTCTCTCTCTCTCTCTCTCTCTCTGTAACTCTGCCTTTCAAATAGATAAAACAAGTCTTTAAAAACATTTTAAATAATAAAAGAAAAGAACGGCTCAGATTAAAGGAGATGAGAGACAACCGGAAGCTGTGCAGGGCCCCAAGTGCTTCTTCAGCCATGTATGAGTGTTGGCTACATCCTACGAGGGTCTGGAGCCTGCAGAACAGCGTTTTAATTCTGCTGATTTCTTGATTTTTGGAAATTTGTACGAGGGTGTCCTTGGCTTTAGGGGCTGCTCAGTGAGGCACCTGGGAGTAAAGAAGCAACTTAACAGAACGTGAAGTCCTCAGCACGACCCCTGGCACAGGACACGGCGCTGGTGTTAGCGCTGCCGTCTGTGCTGATGCAGGCGAGTATCTAACAGTGCTGCGGCGCCTCCGTGGGCAACGGTGCCGGATGCTGGGGCTGACCCGGCTGCTTTGCTTCTGCTTCCCTGTGTGCGGTTTTTGTCTTAGTCCATTTTGTGCCGCTATTAGAGGATACCTGGTGTGGTGGAATGAGAAGGCCATGCCAAGATGGCCGCTGGCAAGGGAGCGTCAGTTACTCAGGAATGGCTTTGAAACCCACCTGGCAACGGAGCCTGCCTGGCAACAGGCTGTGATTGGATGGCTTTGGAAACCGCCTGGCAACAGGCTGTGATTGGTTGGGGCATAGACCGCCCCTTGACCGGATTGGCTGGTCTTGGCTATATAAGCTGTTGTACCAACTGAAATAAATGAGTCTCTGGGCTGTTTGCCCCAAGTCTGCTTCCACTGGACTCCCAGGGTCTGTGTGGTGACTCCGCGCCTCTTGCCCCCACCACGTTCCTCCTCTCAGAAACAAATCCACTGCAACATTGTTGAGAAATCAACTGCAACAACCTGGCACTGGGCGATTTATAAAGAACAGAGATTTAGTTCTGGAGGCAGGGTAGTCTGAGGTCGGAGGTCAGAGGGGGCCACGCATCTGCTGAGGGTCTTCTTGCCATGTCATCCCATCATGGAGGGAGGCAGGGCATGAGTACCTATGGGTGGATGGCAGGAAGGGGGGCTGAACTCACCAGGTTTTTTTTCCACATTAATTAAATTAATTAATTTTTATTGAAAGGCAGAGAAGCAGAGATAGACAGAGAGAGGTCTTCTGTCTGCTGGTTCATTTTTCAAATGTCCACAGCAGCTAGAGCTGGGCCAGATCAAAACCTGGAGGCTGGAACTCAATCCGGGTGTCCCACATGGTGGCAGGGACCCAAGTCCTTGCTGCTTCTTAAAGCTCACGTTAGTGGGAAGCTAGACTTCAAGGGGGGGGGGGGCTGAGACTCGAACCCAGGCACACTGATCAGGGATGCAGGCATCTCAAACAGTGTCTTTTTTTCCTTTTCAACTTTAATTTAATAAATATAAATTTCCAAAGTACAACTTTTGAATTATAGCAGCTTTCCCCCCCATAATCTCCCTCCCACCACAACCATCCCATCTCCGCTCCCTTTCCCATCCCATTCTTCATCATGACTCATTTTCAATTATCTTTATATACAGAAGATCAACTTAGTATATACTAAGTAAAGATTTCAACAGACTGCACCCACACAGACACACAAAGTATAGAGCACTGTTTGAGTAGTAGTTTCACCATTAATTCTCAAAGTACAACACACTAAGGGCAGAGATCCTACATGGAGGGCAGGTGCACAGTGACTCACGCTGTTGATGTAACAATTGACACTCTTATTTATGGCGTCAGTAATCACCTGAGGCTCTTGTCATGAGCTGCCAAGGCCATGGAAGCCTCCTGAGTTCACCAACTCCGATCTTATTTAGACAAGGTCATAGTCAAAGAAGTTCTCTCCTCCCTTCAGAGAAAGGTACCTCCTTCTTTGATGACCCGTTCTTTCCACTGGGATCTCACTCACAGAGATCTTTCATTTAGGTCATTTTTCTTTTTCTTTTTTTTTTTTTTCCACAGTGTCTTGGCTTTCCATGCCTGCAAAACTCTCATGGGCTTTTTAGCTGGATCTGAATGCCTTAAGGGCTGATTCTGAGGCCAGAGTGCTGTTTAGGGCTTTTGCCATTCTGTGAGTCTGCTGTCAAACAGTGTCTTAACCACTGCGTCAAATGCCCATGGCTGTTTAATGAGCCTGGGATCCCAGCAGTGGGGTCTTCTGAATAATTGGGGTAAAAAAAAAATCAAATGTATCTCATGTGATTTAAAGGCTCTATTGAGGCCGGCGCAGTGGCTCACTAGGCTAATCCTCCGCCTTGCGGCGCTGGCACATCGGGTTCTAGTCCCGGTCGGGGTGCCGGATTCTGTCCCGGTTGCCCCTCTTCCAGGCCAGCTCTCTGCTGTGGCCCGGGAGTGCAGTGGAGGATGGCCCAAGTTCTTGGGCCCTGCACCCCATGGGAGACCAGGAGAAGCACCTGGCTCCTGCCATCGGAACAGTGTGGTGAGCCGGCCGCAGTGCGCCTACCGTGGCGGCCATTGGAGGGTGAACCACCGGCAAAAAGGAAGACCTTTCTCTCTGTCTCCCTCTACTGTCCACTCTGCCTGTCAAATCAATAAATCAATAAATAAGTAAAGGCTCTATTGAGGGAGGTCCTTCCGTGGGAAGGGGGAGGAAGTGACCTGGCCTCTTCAGTGTGCGCACGCCTGAGGAAAGAATGGTACTATTTGCAGAGGTAGTTCTGGTTGCAACATGGGAGCCTGTGCTTCGTGGGCACCAGTGCTGACTGTCAGAATGAGGTGAGATTGGAGCACTGGGAATTTTGTGTTGTTTTATTATTTTTAATTATTAGGTAAGGGGGGAGAGAGCAAGCACACTCCCATCTGCCGGAGCACAATGGCCAGAGCACCAGGAACTCAATCCAGGTCTCCATGTGGGTGGCAGGGAACCAACCGTCTGAGCCATCACTCTGCTTCCCAGGGCCTGCATTAGTGGAAGGCTGGATGTGGGAGCTGGGGCTGGCACTCAGACCAGGCACTAGGATAAGGCATCCGGGGGCCCTGGCCACCAGGCCAAATTCAGCCCCGAGCACTGGCGATTTCAGATGTACACCGACTAACAGTGATGGATACTGAGTCTCTTTCATGCATCCAGAACCATCACTGAGGTCCCATGGGTGCCAGAAACTGTTTCCAGGTGCTGACAAATCAGTGCTAAATGTCTACATAGCCACTTCTTGCTTTGCCTGCCGATGGTCAAGGATTAAGCCTCCGTTTGGAGTTGGACAGTCTTTCAAAGCCCTCCACTTCCTAAAGGGGGGAGTTCAAGCTTCAAACTTCCAGCCTTCACAAGTAGTCCTATCTTGATTTTTTTTTTATGATTTATTTACTTATTTGGAAGGTAGAGTTACAGAGAGAGGGAGAGATCTTCCATCTCCTGGTTTACTTCCCAAATGACAGCAATGGCCAAGGCTGGGTCCGGCCAAAACCAGGAGTCTGGAACTCTGTCTGGATCTCCTATGAGGATGGTAAGGGCCCAAACGCTTGGGCCATGTTCTCCTGCCTATTCAAGGCACACTACCAGGGAGCGGGGTTGAAAGTGAAGTGGCCAGGACTCAAACTCGTGCTCATATGAGATGCTGGCATCGCAGGTGGTGCTTCACCAATGTGTGCCCCCCCATCTTGAATCTAATAGTCAAGCTTTGTTCTCATGTGTGTATTTATGCTTTTCCTTCTCTAGTCATTTGTTTAACAACAGTGGCTGAGAGCTAACTGTGCCTCAGGTGCACTTCATCTGATGGAGAACAGTTTAAGTCAAAGTTACAACCGATTCCATTGAAAGAAAATGGTCAGTCGTTCATTGTTGAGGAAGACAGGCAACATTGGCTTAGGGCAGTGGTTCCCAGCCACAGCTGCATCTTAGAACCACCTGGGAGCTTTGGAAAACTCCAGATGCCCACGCCACACTCCAGAACAACTGAATTATGAAGCCAAGTAGCCCTCATCTGCCATCCTCCCTGGGGGGTTATTTTCTGAAGAAATTGAATCAGAGTGGGTCCAGACTCAGATAGCAGGCTGGGCAGAAGGTGGACAGAGAGCTGGAGGCTCGGGTGAAGTGTACAGAGCAGCTCTCAGCCCCTTCTCCTGTCCTGGTCTCAGGACAGCAGCAGTCTGGCTTATGCTGCTCAAGAGGGTTATGGGAAGGTCGCTGGATCATTCATTCCCTGGAGAGACAGAGTGCTCCCAGCAAGAATGACTCATAAATCGTGATGTTTTATGGGGGTACCCAATGGCAACCAGTAAAATACACCCTTTGGCTCATGAGCAGAGTTCTAATCAGCAGTAGGTTTAAATATGTACTGGCCAAGTTCGTTGGGTTTTACAAAGTTGTTTATAGCTGTGGCATTGGAGGGTTGGGCGGGGCTCAGGGAGTGGGCTCTGCTGGATCCCATGCTGAGCGGGAGTGGGCTAAACACTGCACTGGCCCACCCGGGCACCTGCTCACTCATGGGAATGACAACAGTGATTGCTGAGAGCCTGTCACCGCTCTCAACCCGGTGATTTTCCTCCATGATGCCAGCACCTCCAGGAGGGAGATGCTGTGGTTTCCTGTGTGGAGGGGAGGAAGCAGGCAGAGACAGGTTAAGGAGCTGCCTGGGCTCAAGCTAGGGGGTGGCTGAGCCAGGCTTTGCAATCAATGCAATCTCTACATCCACCCATTCAGCGCTGCTGCCTCTAGTGGAGAATTCTCCAGAACAAACCGCAAGCAACAGTTGGCTCTGAGAACGAGGGTCCCAGCCTCCCTTGGGTCATCTTCTCCATCTCTTTGCACACCCATTCCCCGTTGCTGGGTGTGCCTGGGGTCCCACAGCATCCCACAACCTTGGAGAGCGTCCATCAGTTTGCGATTTTCTCGTCTTCACCTCCTTCTCTGGGAATTGAATGTTCCCAAACTGCCAACGGCCAGCAGTTGCACCTGTTCAGCCCAGAACCTATGCTGTCTGCTCTCTTTTGCCCAGAAAAACTTTGCCTTGGGGATTCCAATGGGCACCATGCTCTTCCCCTGAAGCTTAGCTCATGTCACTGGAACACCACTGATATTACCAGTGGATAATCTCCAGCTTGGTTGAAATTTAGCGAAGCCCCAAGGATTTCCAGAGAAAGCTGAGCAGGAAATCAGGTGTGTCTTGGAGCCCGGCCTGTTTCACAGTCAGGGGCCCATGCCTCCTCTACTTGCTTCTGGCCCATCCAGTGAATGAGATCACTGCTCTTCTAATTACCACAGCAGCTCCCCCACCTCCTGACCTTAGCCATTGCAAATGCCAGAGCTCATCCTGCAGCCAAACTGCTCACCGCCTGAGTCCCCGCTGTCTTAGTGGGGCCATTATGCATGGTCACCCAGCCGGAACTCTCAGAAGGAAGTGTTGGGTGCTGTTACACCTGCCAGCTTACACCCTCTGCTCAATCAAGCGCCCCCACCTGCAGCGCTCCTTGGCCTTTCTCATCCTCCTCTGCCAGCCTCAGCTCCCACGGATGAACGCCTGGACCTCGGCGCGTCCCCAGCCACATGAGCCCCCTCCAGCCTCACCCACCCCCATCTCTGAGCAGGGCCTGCTCTGCCTGGGTGACTGTGGTGACTGCTCCATTCCTGCGAGGCCTTCCTCTCCCATCTCTCCTGTTGGTGCTTCCCACACCTCAAGGACGCCTGGTTGACTTCTGCCTCCCAGCAGAAGTGGCCTCGCCATCCCCTCAGTCTGGGTTTCCCAATGGACACCTGCCCCGTCCCGCTGCTGTGTGTCACCCACCGTGTTTTGTGCTCCTCAGTTTGCAGTGTGACTGCCTGCATTGGAAGCCTGCCTGTGCCACTCACCGGCTGCGTGAACTTGGTAGCACTGCTGTGTTGCATTGTTGTGAGATTAAATAAAACAATGCAGGTGAAGAGCCCACAGAGGACTTGGTACAGGAGCCACTCCCAGCATTAGCTTTCATTGTCATTGTCATCATCACCTTCCTCCCATCAACCTCCAGATATTCACAGAATGCCACTGGGTGCTGGTGAGTCACAGTGATGAACCGATCAAGTCTTGCCCTCCTGAGGTTCACTCCGGGGGAGAGGTAAAAGAGACAGGTGAGCAAATGGACGACATGACTTTCAGGGATGGAGGGTGTCAGTGACAGCAAGATGACGCGATAGAGGGGCTCGGAGGCTAACATATTTTGGATCACTTTCATATCATACGGATTATAGGTGTCTTCAGGATCAGTCAGCATTTCTAGGGGTGAGCATTGGGGTGCAGCAGGTTAAGCAGCCTGCTGGGGCGCCTGCATCCCACATTGGAGAGTCTGGTTGGAGTCTCAGCTACTCTGTGCTTCCGATCCAGCTTCCCGCTAATGCACTCAGGAGGCAACAGATGACGGCCCAAGCACCTGGGTTCCTGCCACCCACATGGAAGACCTGGATGGAGTTCCTGGCTCCTGGCTTTGACCTGACCTAACCCTGGTGATTGTGAGCATTTGGGGAGTGAACCAGCAGATGAAAAATCTCTGTTTGTCTCTGCCTTTCCCTCTCTGCCATTTTGCCTTTCAAATAGATAAATCTTTTTTTTTAATTGAGAAAAATGAGTAAGTGAATGAACAATAAGTTACTTCCCCACGGGCTGTGTTTAGTCCCTTTGGTTCTGGCATCTTGAGACACTCTCCTGATTCAATAGGTTCGGGGCATCTGATGGAAGTGGGGTGGGAGGAGGGGCCTCCCCCCTATCGCCCCAATTCCCCTTTCATTTCAGATGCTGTAGGGCCCCCTTGCTCTCAGGCCCAAGCCCTCAAGTCCAGACACTGAGTCTGCCTGGGTCACACAGCCTCAATCTCTTGACCTGAGTCTCACCAGGACCGTGCCTGGGCAGGGAGGGACAGCTGCATTATGGGCAACAGCAGGAAGGGCATTGGTCGGACTTAATCCACAGAGCCTGGTAAGAATGTGTTCCTGGGGACAGAACCAACCTCGTGCACATGGGATAGATGCACCCTCCTTCATAGCACACCTCGAAGTTTCTCTTCCCCAAAAGTCAATTCTACGGGCCTCTGGGGGCTCATCTTCCGGGGGGGTTTACAGTCATTCTTGTTACCCGAATGCTGTGGGGAGAGATTCTCTTTCAAGGGTAAGTAACGCAGATCCATCTCTCAGTTCCTTAGCAAAGAGCGGGGCACCGAGACTCGGGGTGGGGGTCTTTCCATAAGGACTGAGTTATCAGGAGCACCAGATGGTTCTCCACGCAATGCAGGCATCTCAGATGGGAGATGGCATGCCTGAACCAGGAGCCTGGGATGGAAGGAGGCCAGGCCAGGAAACGGTGAGTGTGCAGGGAGGGGCAGCCCAGACTCGCTCAGGCTGTGTCCCATCTGCCCGGAGCTGCCATGCTAGCAACGCCCGAACTTCCCGTGCTCTGTTGGAGGAGGGCACTGAGGCCGAACACCACTCTGCGCCCTCGCCTTCTGCAGCCTTTCTCCACGCACGGGGAAAACGATGAGTGCCACGTGTCTCCGTGCCACGTGACGTGTCCCAAACTGTCGTCTGGTCCATTGTTGGAAATTGCAAGACTGATGCTGGCCTGGCATTCCCACTGTGGCCATACAGGGTGTTAAAATGTTGACACATCTCAACCACGCTTGGTAGGTTGGCAAGTGGCTGCTGCTGGGTCCTTGCCACGCCATGCCCCCCTCTGCCACAGCTGAGTCCGTTCTCTTTAGGGGGTGACATTGCCTCACCAGCTGTGACACACTTAGACTATCACTCCTGAGCTGCCTAACACTGCTGCGTGAGACAGCTGTATCCCGTACTATGCACTTAGACATTTAAATGTACTTGGTCAGACTATTTGCTGCAAACTTCTACCTTTTGAGATCTGCAATGTGTAATCTTTCCAATGGCCCTCCCAGGATGCAGGAGGGGGTCCTGTGTCCTCCATGGTCACACTTCACCCCCACAAAAGCCCAGATGCTTGTGTGCCTCAGTTTCCCTTTTCTGTATTGAGGAGAAGCAGGAAGTGGGAAGACAAACAGGTGACCGTCACCATGGTCACAAGGCCCAGACTCTCTTCCTTTTCCTCTGGGCTCACTTGCTGCTGTACGGCCACACAGCAAGTGCCAGGTGCTTCTCCAATCTGGCAGTCCAGAGCTTCCAAGTGGGCTACAAGGCCCCTGCTGGTGGTGAATTAAACCATCACAGGACGAACTCACCTGAGAGGCCGCTGGGGTTGATTTCTGGGGGCCTGGTGGATGACTGGGGGCTTTGGGCATTGGTGGGGTTTTGTGGCCCAGGTGGTGGCACTTGACCTGGCCAGCACGACATGGGAAGAGCCTCCTAAGCCAGGGGCATTTGGGAACAAGATTCTCTGTCAAGTTTTTGCCACTGGCCAATATCTTAGCATCTGAGGCTCTCCCCTGTCCCAAATCCCTTACTTCCCCCCAAATGCACGAGGTATTCTTGAACGATGTCCATGAAAGCCCCTCAGTGAGGAGTGGCACCCAGTGACGGCAGTAGATGGAAAGAGTGAAGAAAGGCAAAGGGAAGAAAACACTGACATTGTCAGCCGTCTTCCTTGGCATCGACCCGGGAGGGCCTGTGCCTTCCCCTGTGGGAGCCCAGGCCCATCTTGGTGGCTCTTGGACAGCAGGCTGTCCTCGTCGAGTGGACACAGGGAGCCACCCCGGGGAAAGGCTACCTCTCTCAGGACAACAGGCTTGGGCTTTTAGCTCGCTTCACCGCCGAGATAACGAAATCCGCCTTGCCTTTGGTCTTGCTGCAACGGTGCCTCTGTGTGGCTCATTTCAACGTGTGAGGCAGTTGAGGCAGGGCGCACTCTCCTTTTCCTGATCTGCAGCTGCTGTGGGCAGGGGGAGGTGCAGAGGGAGAGGGGCTTGAACAGAAACTAGGCGTCTAGGGGCCGTCTCTGTTCCTAGGTCACCGGTTCTCTGCAGGTCAGGCAGGAGTTTTCAGCCCCCTGTCCGTCCTCTGCACGCTGACTTCTTCCCCCACCCTGTGCCGGGTCCTGGATCACAAACTGATTCCGGGCTCATCCTCCAAACCACGCAGGGGTGTGTGCATCCTGAAACCTAGCTTACCAGAGGATCTGAGCGTTGAGAAAGATGTTGGAGGCCCTCCACGTCAGAGGGCAGTACATCTAGCTTGATACCCAGTTTGGGAAGTGAAGTTTTGTTGCAATACAACGGCTGTGTGCATACTCACTGCTTGTCTTTTTATTTTTTATTTTTCCAAGCAGAGTTATACAGTGAGAGAGGGAGACAGAGAGAGTTATAGACAGTGAGAGATACAGAGAAAGGTCTACCTTCCGTTGGTTCACCCCCCCCCCCCCCAATGGCCACTACAGCCGGCGCGCTGTGCCAATCCGAAGCCAGGAGCCAGGTGCTTCCTCCTGGTCTCCCATGCGGGTGCAGGGGCCCAAGCACTTGGGCCATCCTCCACTGCCTTCCCGGGTCACAGCAGAGAGCTGGACTGGAAGAGGAGCAGCCGGGACTAGAACCCAGGGTGTGGGCGCCGCAGGCGGAGGATTAGCCTAGTGAGCCTAGTGAGGTGCAGGCCTCATGCTGCTTGTTTTTGCTCTACAACAGGAGGGTTGAATAGATGGGACAGAGGCCTGATAGGCTGTAAAGCCAAAAATAGGTTATTTTTTCTTTTGCTGACAAAGTTTGCCAACATCTGATCCAACCTAACCCTATTTACTTCCCTATAAGTGATTGTCCAATTCTTGAATACTTTGAACGACAAACTGCTCACTTCCTAAATACACACCAGCTCTTTAATTCTAGAAGGTTCCCTTTTTCTTTGTTTTCTAATTTTAAGTGCCGGTTTGAGTACTAGCTCCTCTGCTTCTTTCCTTCCCTTCCCTTTCCCTTTCCTGGTTTATGTATTTATTTGAAAGTCAGAGAGAGAGAGAGAAAGAGAGACAGTGAGAGAGAGAGAGAGAGAATGAGGGGGAGAGAGAGAGAGAGGGAGAGAGAGGGAGAGAGAGAGAGAGAGGAGATCTTCCATCTGCTAGTTCACTCCCCAGATGGCTGCAGCATCCAGGGCTTGGCAAGGCTGAAGCCTGAGCCACAGCTTCTTCCGGGTCGCCCACGTGGGTGCAGGGACACAAGCCCTGGGGCCATCTTCCTCTGCTTTCCCAGGCCATTAGCTGGGAGCTGGGTTGGAAGTGGAGCAGCCGGGACACAAACCTGCGGCATATGGGACGCTGGTGTTGCAGGCGGAGGCTTTACTCGCTGTGCCACAGTGCAGGCCCCCGAAGGTTCCTTCTTATGTCAGGTACATTCGTTTTTGTTATTTCTTCTTTCTACTTTTTTATTGGAAAACTAAGGCATCCGAGAGCCCCAGAGAGCTAATATTATAAGCACTTTTTACAGATCGGTGAGAGAGGGGGTTTGGCAGGAAGAAAAGGAAATGATCACCTTTCAGGCCATATGACATTGGTGATGCCGCTTTTCTCCTCAAGTCCACCCTCCTGGAGTTGTGGGAACTCAGCTCTGCCCTAGGCTGAGTCAAGTCAGCCTGTGGGGGTGGCATTGACCCTACCCCAGCAGCCCTTCGTAGCCTTCAAAGGAGATCGGCTCATAACAAGCCGTAGTCTGGGACCCACGTACACAACGCGTGAATTTCAGATCTCTCTTCTAGGAAAAGAGAAATAATTAGTCAAGGGCAGAAAATAGCTTATAATTTATATTTCATAATCGCAGGGCTTCATTGTGTACTGTTCACTTTACAATTGCTCTGTGACAAATCACTCCAAAGCGTAGCAGATTAAAATAACCATTTAATTTTTTCTATTGGCTTTGTGGGCCGGGAACTTAGGAAGGGCTCTGCTGGGCGGTTCTGGTTTGGGGCTTCCCATGTGCACAGTCAGGTGCCCCAGCCTGCGCCTGCAGAATGGTGCACTCTCTTGGTTGGCAGCTGGTGCTGTCTGGGGTGGGGACTGGGACACCCACGCATGGCCTCTCCAGCATGGCAGATTGGGGTCACGGGGTCACCCACAGGGCAACAAGTGCAGGTGTTCCAGAATGCAGAGCAAGCATTCCCAGTAGTTCGGAGCAGTCTCTCGCTCACTCAGATTCAGGGGAGGGAGGGGACACGGATCCCCTCCATCTTTGGGAGGATTGGCAAGATCATACTGTAGAGCAGCTGGGGTGGGAACTATTGTTGGAAAATGCAGTTTAACACATCCATCATCCTGAAACTGCATTTCCTACTCCTTCAGGAGCCGTGCTCATGACCAAAGGGTGATCCAGCTGGAGGCATTTTAAAAAATGTGTCCACTCCCATTCCTTAGTCCTTCTCATCTCAATTGCTCCCATCTGGCCTGCATCACAATGGAACACATGACCGACCCAGCACATCCTGGATTGATTGGAATATTGATTTAGTGTTGGGCACCAATGGCAATGCCATTGGCGACACTGTACTTGGATATTCACTTTATGACTTTGCACAATTGTCTTCTCTAATGCACGTCGTTCCATAGCTCTGTTTTCCTGAGGTTTATATCACGGTTGAGGGACAATGGAGGGCAATTGATCATTTTCAGAAAGTCTTTTGGAAAATTCCCAGGAGGGTTAAGAGACTCAATGCTCACCCTCCACAGAAAATTGTCCCTATGGCCTAAGAAGGCCACCTGACCCCAGAACTCTGGATGGCATGACCTTTCCCAGCCCCTGATACAGTGCCATGAGCCATACACCTCCCCCCCACCTCCCCTCTCTACCGTTCCCTAAGTCTCATCTCATGATCACTCTATCAGTTCTTAGAGGTTTTGAGTGGTTGATTTGGGTAAAAAAACTTTCATGCAAAAATATATAAAACTATGAATCACTTTTAAATATTTCTAACCTGTATCAGCAGTTCCAGCACTTGGCAAGCTGTTTGGGAGACAGGTAAGAGCTTGTGTGTGTGTGTGTGGGGGGATATTATTTATAGATAAGTATAGAAGTCAGCATTTGTATATGACTAAGCTGTGTTGTAACTTGGGGCAATTCATATTTGTATCAAAATTAAAGGGACAACTTAGCAAAGAGGACATTTACAATACAATATTCTATGAAGTATTAGGCAAGTGTGTATGCGTGTGTGTGTGTGTGCCCACACATTTGAGAGTACTACAAAAAGTTCCTGGGAAAGTGGAATTAAAAGATAAATTTAGATGTGGGTGTTTGGCGCAGGGGTTAAGATTCCATGTGGGATACTCACATCCCATATTGGAGTGCCTGGGTTGAGCCCTGACTCCTCCACTTCCAATGCAGCTTCCTGTTACTCCCTGTGAGGAAATAGTAGGTGGTGGCTCAAGTCCTTGGTTCCCTGACACTCACATGGGAGATCTGGATTGCATCCCAGGCTCCTGGCTTTGGCCTGTCCCAGCCCTGGCTGGTGTGGTCATTTGGGAAGTGACTTAGCAGGTGGGAGATCTCTCTGTCTGCCTTTGTCTCACTGTCTTTTAAATAAGATGAAAATAAATAAATAAATATTTTAAAAAGGCAAACCTTATTTTGGTGTAAAACTTGAAACCCACGCATAGCTTTTTCATCGCGTACATTCCATGACCTCGGGAAGCTCCCTTGCACTGGTCTCTCCGTAATTCATGTGCATCGCCCCACGAGCAGTCATAAGGCTGATGAGAATTCCTGTGCCCCTGCTGTGGGACGCACTGGGTGTTAGTGTGCGTACCTGCCCTGCCAGGAAGCCCCCCTCTGCATGGTTTTCCTCCAACAGCACATCTTCCCTGGCAGCCATGTGCCTTTCGCTGTTGGTGTTCGTGCAATCTAGGGAATGTGGAGAAGTTCGGGAGCCAGTCATGCCCAGCACCTCATTTTTCCATGCTAG
Source organism: Lepus europaeus (assembly GCF_033115175.1). Lineage (NCBI taxonomy): Eukaryota > Metazoa > Chordata > Mammalia > Lagomorpha > Leporidae > Lepus > Lepus europaeus. Next base: position 175,228,004 of record NC_084827.1, read on the forward strand.
AGTGAAAGAGTCATTTGCTTATGCTATACATGTGCTCTGGGGCCGGCGTTTAGCTTGGTCTACGTCTGGCTCCAGGGTGGCTGGGTTAGAGCCCCGCCTCTGGCGTTTAGCTTGGTCTATGTCCTGCTCCAGGGTGGCTGGGTTAGAGCCCCACCTCTGGCGTTTAGCTTGGTCTAGGTCCCGCTCCAGGGTGGCTGGGTTAGAGCCCCACATCTGGCGTCTCAGTTCAGCTCCTGCTAATGCTCATCCCGGAGGCAGCAGTGATGGCTTGAGTGACTGGATTTCTGCCACCCTGTCAGAGACTTGGATTAAGTTCCCAGCTCTCGGCTTCATCCTGGCCCAAGCCCAGCCATTGCAGGCATTTGGGGGAATGAACCAATAGTTGGGCACTTTCTCTCCATCTCCATCATCTCTATCCCTGTCCCTCTCTGTATCATCTCTGTCATCTCTATGGCTCTATCTATCTCTATTTTTATCATCTCCATTGCTCCCTATCTCTGTCGTGTATATCTTTGCTTCTCAAATAAATATATAATTTAAAAAAATGCACCCAGACTTTATTTGAATCAAAATCACTGCAGGTGTTTGTGAAAACACAGCTTCCTGGGCCCCATCCCTGAAGATTCTGACTTGGTAGTCTTGGGGAAAGGGAGTGGAACGGGGCCCCAGCGAGCAGTTTATCAAATGAGCCCTTCTCTTCCTCTCCCCAGCCTCTTCCTGAGCAGGCTTTGGGGCACCTGTGAAATGACCCTGCTCTTCCGGGGCACGCCGGGAGAGGTGAGGAGAGGTGGTGCTCTCTTCCCTCACATCTGAGAAGCGAGAACTTTCTTCGAACCTTTGGAATTCAAGGGAAATTAGCACCCTCCTAACACGGAGCTGTGCCTCCCCGGTTCTGATGAGCCCGAGAGTCGAGAGTCGGCTGCCGTCTTGTTAAGACACAGAGCCTGTGGTTCCCATGCCCTGGCCCTTGGGCCCCACCAGCATCTCCTTGGAGGAGAGCGCCAAGTGGGCAAGAGAAACCGTGTCCTACCTGAACGGACGGCCCAGCCATGGAGGGTGGGTGGTAATTACAGCACGTGTGGAACTGACGAGTGGCACCAGAGGACCCGGCAGGCACAGAGGCAAGACAGAGAAGAAGGGTGAAGTCAGGGAAGGGTGGTCTGGGGCAGCGGAGGGTCAGCCTGCTCCCTCTGCAGGGCGGATGACAGGCTGAGGGTATCACTCCCCTGGGGACACTTCTCCCAGGTGTATGGATGCCCGATGTAGCAGATAAGACACAGAGCACCCAGGTAAACATGTATTTCAGGCAACACGGACACGTGTTAGTGTGAGCGTGCCTCAAATGCTGCACAGGACATTGTTACATGAAGAGAGTATTTGTTCTTTGTCTGAAGCTCAAATTTCACAGTTAATGGGCTAAATCTGGCAACCCTATCCCTGGCCCAGGATTCTCCCCCTCCTAATACTTTTTTTTTTTTTACAGTTTTATTTATTCGAAAGGCAGTTGCAGAGAGAGAGAGAGAGAGAGAGAGATCTTCAATCCACTGGTTCACTCCCTAGATGGCCACAACAGCCGGATTGGAAGAGGAGCAGCCAGGACTTGAACCAGCATCCATATAGGATGCGGCACTGCAGGCAGCAGCTTTACCAGCTACGCCACAGTGCTGGCCCTTCTGCTCCTAACACCTGAGCTCTCAGAGGAACACGCACGGCCACCTGTTCCAGCAGCCGGGGTCCTGTACTAGCAAAGTCACTGCTTTGTTGTGTCCCCTGTCCCTGTCCCCTTACTGGAGACTACGGCCAGCTCAGTTTTGGATCCCCTAGTGCATTGGGCATAGTCAGGGGTGCAACAGATTTCAGGGTGTCTTCAGTGTTTAATGCCTAATTCCTGTTTCTTCCATTTTCCCCACCCCCTGCCCCAGGTAGGAAGCCATCCCTGAGACCTGATGGAGCGCCCCATATCGCTGGCCGGAACCTCCAGATGGAAAGGGGGCGGCGAAAGCCTGCACTGGGTCCCAACGGCAGTCCTGAGGTTGAGCTGGAGGAGCCTCAGAGCCAGGCGCCGCGCGGTTTTCAGTGGCTGGGAAGAAAAGCCAGGGATGGTGAGGAGGGAGGGGTGGGGATAGGCAGATGGAGCTGGAGGTGGATTTGCGTGAGATCTGCAGAGGGCCAGCCACAGCTCTGCTGACGGTTTTGTTCCTTCTGGGTACTGGGTGGAACTATTTGAGGGAACTGGCACCAGCCGGGCATGTCACATCCCGCCTGCAGGAAGCAGGGACAGCCCTCTGGGGCTCTGGGCCTTGCAGGCTCTGTGGAGCCGCCAGAACACGTGTGCTTGCATGGAAGAAAGGGCTGGGAAGGAGGCCAGGTTTCTAGCAGGGAGAAGTGGGGACGCAGGCATTCACTCTGAAAGCTGCAAACCTCTTGGGCACTTGGGCTGCTGTTAACAAAATGCACCAACCAGGGGCTTATCGGCAACAGAATCTGTTTCTCCTAGCTCAGGGAGGCCGGCAAGTTCACGGTCAAGGTGCTGGGGACCCAGTGTCTGGCGAGGGCTTTGTCCTCATAGACGCTTTAACCTCTTGTGGCAGAAGGGACAACGAGGCTCCCTCAGGCCTCTCTTACAAGAGCACTGATTGCGTTCCCGAGGGCTCCATCCTCATGGCCAATCACCTCCCAAACGCCCACCTCCTAGGATTTAACAGATGGATTTGACAGGGACACAGACGTTGGGACTGGAGCAATGCATTTGAAATGAGTAACTACGTGGCCGTGGGCATTCGATTCTTTTTTTTAAAAAAGATTTTATTTTATTTATTTGAAAGTCAGAGTTACACAGAGAGAGGAGAAGCAGAGAGAGAGAGAGAGAGAGAAAGTGAGTGAGAGAGAGAGAGAGAGAGAGAGGTCTTCCAGCCGATGGTTCACTCCCTAATTGGCTGCAACAGCTGGAGCTGTGCCAATCTGAAGCCAGGAGCCAGCAGCTTCCGGGTCTCCCACGTGGGTCCAGGGGCCCAAGGACTTAGGCCGTCTACTACTGCTTTCCCAGGCCACAGCAGAGAGCTGGGTTGGAAGTGGAGTAGCCGGGACTTGAACTGGTGCCCATATGGGATGCCGGCACTTCAGACCAGGGCTTTAACCCATTGTGCCACAGCGCCAGCCCCTCAATTCTTTCTGGTAGGTTGTTTTAAGGAGAGCCAATGAAAATAAACAGTCCTGCTTGACCCAAGGCAGATTTCTAGTGATTGACAGCCTCTTGAAAGTTGATCCCTCACTGTTAGGATAAAGTGAATGAAATGCCCTTGACACTTGAACTTGCACAGGACATGGCTGTGGGTGAGCATTTGTTTTTGTCTGCTTCAACGAGTTTCTTTTTTTGTCTTGGACTTCTTTGTTTAAGATATTAACAGAGACGGGGACCCTTGTCACTCACAATGACTGTGAAGATACAGCTATCAGGAAAAGATATGCTTCTCAGTGCTTTTCTCAGTCTATTATTTGTTGCTTTTACAATAATCAGCTACACAGAGGCTGGTGCTGTGGTGCAGTGGGCTAAGCTGCCACCTGGGATGCGGCATTCCATATTAGAGTAACTAGTTCAAGTCCTGGCTACTCTGCACTTCCAATCCAGCTCCCTGCTGATGCACTTGGGAGGCAGGGGAGGATGACCCAAGTGCTTGGCTTCCTACCACCCATATAGGAGACCCTCATGGAGTTCTGGCCCCTGGCTTTGGCCTTGCTTATCCCTGGCTGTTGTAGCCATTTGGGCAGTAAACCAGCAGATAGAAGATATTTTTCTCTCTGTCTCTCCCTCTCTCTCTTTCTTCCTTTAAAATAAATAAATCTTAAATAAAATAACCAGGAAGGTAATAACTTTAAACAGGAAACTTGAATATGGGCTGAATATTGGCGGATGTTGCAGGATTACTGTTGCTCTCTCAGATGAGGCAATGTCGCTATGGCTTTGTAGAAGCAAAGTTTCCTTTCTTGGGAGAAGCGTGCTGCCATTTTTAGAGGGAGGTGTTCCAATGTCTGAAACTTTCTTTCAAGCAGGTCATGTAAAAAGTGCATGAGTATATGCTTTGGCAAAGAGTCTGAGTCAGCCGTGGGTTGGGGCTGCGCCATGAGAAAGAAGCTTGCCTAGGGTGGCAAGACCACGTCCGAGGTGGCTCTCTCCTCTGACTGCTGGCAGGTTTGCTGCTCTCCACAGAGGGCTCCCTGTGCGAGGGCCGGAGGGTCCTCTCCAAGACAAAGGCAGAAGTGGTAACGTCTTCCCAGCTGGGGAGCTGTGTACCCTGCCTTCTGCTCAGTTCCACTGTTCACAGGAGCCAGCTTTGAGTCAGTGTGTGGGAGGAGCCAACGCACGGGTGTGAACGCCGGGATGGAATCCTTGAGACCCATCTGGGGTGCTGGGTAATATGCTGGGAAAAAAACCAGACCCAATGCATGCATAATCAAACACCGTGCCTGGGTTTTTATAGTTCAATGTGACCTGGATCCTCTAACACATCGTTCCAGATAATTCTCCTTGTTCACTCTGATGTAGCCACATCGATCTTTCAGTTTTTTGAGTTTTCCAAGTATATTCATACTTGGAGGCTTTGTGCTAGATTCCCTTCATCAAACACGCTCGTCCTCCTCCTGGTTACATGGCTAAAGTCAGTCAAGTCTCAGCTGAAATGTCACCTCCTCTGTGAGGTCCTCCCTCACTACTCTTACTGAGGTAGCTCCCAAGCCGCTGGCTGTGGCTCCACACGCTTGAAACTCTCTGACAGCAGTTCTTCTTCTTGGTTGGGTTTCTTACAGAGTTGAGGATTTGCTTCCTCTTTCTCTTTCCTGCTCAGCACCCACGTTTTCGTGAAAATGATTCTGAGTTGACCGTCTTTGCATCCCCAGGGCCTGACACAGTCCCTGGCACAAATCTGCACTCAGTAAATACTGAATGACAGTGGAGGGGAGAACCAAGTGCTCTAGCAGTGGTTTTGAAGAGTGCAGTAGGAGCAAGTTGTTGGCCCAGAGATTGCTCCTCCCACACTGGAGCGCCCAGCTCCAGCTTCCTGCTACTGCAGACCCTGGGAGGTGGCAGGTGATGGCTCAAGTCTCCATGTTGCAGACCTGGACTGAATTCCTGCTTCCTGGCTTTGGCCTGGTCCAGCACCAGTAGATGGGGACTCTCTTTCTGCCTTGCAAGTAAAAAAATTTTTTTTAATGTAAAACATGTCATAGGAGCACAGAAGGAAAGACACCTTCTAGCCTCTTCATTTGGGTCCTCTATTGAGGGATTGCTTCCTGGAGCTGTCATGCAAACAAGATGGAGGAACATCCCCTGTGTGCTCTGGGACATGGTTTGACAAATCCGACTCCGGACAGGGCCTCGAGACGCCGTAGTCTTCCTGCCAGCAGTCTCACGTTCCCAGCTGCCACTGGGGTTCCCCATTCGTTTTTGACATGGCCTGACATCCGTCTCGCTTCTCAGCTAGGTGTGCAGCAGCACCGCCCATGACACCTGCACAGCTCGCCTCCCAGTCGCTGGGGGCCTCTTCAGCCTCTCAGCCACTAACACAATTCCTTCACAAGGACGCCATCTGAATTCCTACATCCTAGGTGCTCCTGGGGCCTCCGGAAACAAGAGACCTTCCGTAGCCTGTCTGCAGAACCGCGTCTTACCCAGGCTGCTCCGGGGTCATTGACGCTCTCCCTAGCAGACAAAGAGACACAGAAGCCTGTTGTCTGTGGCTGGATCCTGCCCGAGCTCTGGAAGGAACACTGACTGCTGCTCTCCCAGTGGGATCTGTAGATGGGCAGCATCGGCTTCATTTGGGCGCTTATTGGTGCTGGAGACTCCCTGACCTTGACGCTGGGGCTCAGCCCTCACCCAGTGCATCTGAGCATTAAAGTGGGAGAAACTCCGGTGTAAACTACACCTGGGGACTGTTCCCAGCAGCAGCAAGGGAGCTGTCTGCCAGTCCTTGGCTAAGGGCTGCCCCAGGGGAGAGGGAATTCTTCCCAGGAGCATCTGGTTTACCAAGTGCAGCGGGGACTGCATCCCAGCAGCCTTGAGCGCTGTCCCGCACTAAGAGAAGTGGATGCGGACTGCCGGGAAGGAACACGCATGAGGAGCGGGCGCCGAAAGCGCTCAGACGGAGCGTGGGCAGGCACAGATCCCGCCATCCTCACTTCTGGGAGGAGCAGACTGGATCCATTTTTATCTCTTCTGTGTTACCCGCAGCTGCCCACAGCATTTGCTCAGAGAGGAAGAGAAAACCCTTGAAACAAAACTTCCTCCCAGTTGCCATGGGGCTGCTTGCTTTAAAAACCACATGAGGGGGCCGGCGCCGCGGCTCACTAGGCTAATCCTCCGCCTGCGGCGCGGCACACCGGGTTCTAGTCCCGGTCGGGGTGCCGGATTCTGTCCCGGTTGCTCCTCTTCCAGGCCAGCTCTCTGCTGTGGCCCGGGAAGGCAGTGGAGGATGGCCCAAGTCCTTGGGCCCTGCACCCCATGGGAGACCAGGAGAAGCACCTGGCTCCTGGCCTCGGATCAGCATGGTGCACCAGCCGCAGCCTCCGGCCATTGGAGGGTGAAACAATGGTAAAGGAAGACCTTTCTCTCTGTCTCTCTCTCACTGTCCACTCTGCCTGTCAAAAACAAAACAAAACAAACAAACAAACAAAAAAACACATGAGGGGCTGATGCTGTGGCATAGAGGGCATCCCTATCGGCACTGGTTCAAGGTCTGGCTGCTCCACTTCTGATCCTGCTCCCTGCTAATGAGCCTGGGAAAGCAGTGGAAGATGGCTCAAGTCCTTGGGCCCCTGCTAGCCATGTGGGAGACCCTGAAGAAGTTCCTGACTCCTGGTTTCAGTCTGGCCCAGCCCTGGCCATTGCAGCCATTTGGGTAGTGAACCAGTAGATGGGAGATTCTCTCTCTCTCTCTCTCTCTCTCCCTCCCTCCCTCCCTCCCTCCCTCTCTCTTCCTCTCTCTGTGTAACTCTGACTTTCAACTAACTAACTAAATATTTAATAAGCAAAACACACACACACACACAACCAGAGAGGGAGAGTAGGGGAGACCCTCTCAGCAAGGCTCATGCCTTTCCCAGAAAAATAATCAGCCATTCAATGTGTTTACAAAGCCGTGATGTGTGAATATTTCTCAGCGCGTGATCATGTTTTGAAAAGTGGAAGAGGTTAAGTTTCTGAGGGAGTAAGCGTGCCTGGCTTTTCTGCCCTTTTATGGAAATATCCCCAAATTTCTTTGAAAATTTTTTGCTGTATTTTTAAAAGATTTATTTATTTAGTTGAAAGGCAGAGTTACAGAGAGATAGTGATCTTTCATATACTGGTTCACTCCCCAAATGGCTGCAACAGCCAGGGCTGGGTCAGGCAGAAGCCAGGAGCCTGGAACTCCAGCTGGGTCTCCCATGTGGGTAAGAGAGGCCCAAGAACCCGGGCCATCTTCTTCTGCTTTCTCAGGTACATTAGGATGGAGCTGGATCAGGAGTGGAGCAGCCGGGACCCAAACAGACGCCCATATGGGATGCTAGTGACATAGGCAGCAGCTTCACCCGCTGTACCACAACGCTGGCCTCTACTGTGTGTGTTTTCTTTTTGGAGGGAAGAGACGCAAAGGGATCTTGTTTATTTTTTAAGGATTATATTTAGTGAGGTGTAATTTCCATACAGTTAAAAACATTACCCTTTGGCCATTTAGTCCTCTGCATTTTGAAAAATCGTTGACAGCAGTGTAGTCACCCCCACAATCAAGACAGGACGATCTCTGCCAAACACAGAAGATCCCTGGCACCCCAACCCCTCAACCCCACTCCCGCCAACCACTGGATTGATTTTTATCTCTGCACAAAAATTCTTTCCCAGAATGTCATGACAATGGAATTATATTGGGATGATGTGAGTTACTGAGGCATGACTACTCAGATTTTATTTTTTATTTTACCATCAAAAACTTTAAAATAAATTAATATTAAAAAGTCCTTAATTTTACCCTTCTTGCATAATCCCAATCCAAAACTAATTGATATGAACAGATTTACACATAATTTTCTTTATCTTCTCTTACGCTGAGAGGTGTGTGAGAGAGACAGAGACAGAGAGAGAGGAAGAGAGGGTGAAATGGTGCCACCATTTTTATAAAGGTCTCTAACATGAGTTACTTGGGACATATTCAGTTATAAGGAATAGAAACTCAATTTAAACTCTCTTCATGGGGCTGGCACTGTGGCGTAGTGGGTAAAGCCGCCGCCTACAGTGCTGGCATCCCATATAGGCGCCGGCTACTCCACTTCCGATCCAGCTCTTTGTTATGATCTGGGAAAGTAGTGCAAGATGGCCCAAGTCCTTGGGCCTTGGCACCCGCTTGGGAGACCTGGAAGAAGCTCCTGGCTCCTGGCTTCAGATTGACACAGCTCTGGCCATTGCAGCCAATTGGGGAGTGAACCAGCAGATGGAAGACCCACCCCCCACCTCTCCTCTCTGTGTAACTCTGACTTTCAAATAAATAATAAATCTTTAAAAAAAAAAAACCCTAAAAAATAAATAAACGCTCATCAACAAATTAATTGCTCCATATAACTAGAAACTCTAGAAGTAGGACAGGTTTTGGTGCTGGGTTTATTAAGTAGCTCATAAAATTTAGTAAAGACCTGATTTTGTAACTCTCTCTCTAATTCTTTAATTTCTTTTTCTCTCTCCTTTCTTGCCTTTCGAAGGGTGTGTGTCATCCAAGAGCTGGCTCCTCTTGGGGTGGCAGCATGGCTGACAGCGGCTTTACCCACTATGCCTCAGCACCCACCCCCCGTATTTCTTTTCTTTTCTTTTCTTTTCTTTTCTTTTCTTTTCTTTTCTTTTCTTTTCTTTCTTTCTTTCTTTCTTTCTTTTTTTTTTTTTTTTGACAGATAGAGTTAGACAGTGAGAGAGAGAGACAGAGAGAAAGGTCTTCCTTTTGCCGTTGGTTCACCCTCCAATGGCTGCCCCGGCCAGCGCGCTGCATGAATCCAAAGCCAGGAGCCAGGTGCTTCTCCTGGTCTCCCATGGGGTGCAGGGCCCAAGCACTTGGCCATTCTCCACTGCACTCCTGGGCCACAGCAGAGAGCTGGCCTGGAAGAGGGGCAACCGGGACAGAATCCGGCGCCCCGACCGGGACTAGAACCTGGGGTGCCGGTGCTGCAGGCGGAGGATTAGCCTAGTGAGCTGCGGCGCCGGCCAACCCACCTTGTATTTCACATTTTGACAACAAACACATATAGCAGGGTCTTCAGAAAGCCATGGATAGTGCATATTAGGCAGCAACTATACAAGGGTTTCAGATTTTTTTTTTTTTTTTTTTTTTGCACCAAACTAAACTTATTTGGGGATTGGCCTGGTGGGTAAGAGGCCAGTGCTCCCGTAGAGTACTTGGTCTGATACCCAGCTCTGGCTCCTGACGCCAGCCTCCTGCTAATGCGGCCCCTGGAAGGCACAGCAGTGATGGCTCAGGTAGTTGGGGTCCTGCCACCCTTGAAGGAGCCCTCCACTGAGTTTCCAGACCCCAGCTTTGACCATGGTCTGGCCAGTGGGGGGCCATTGCCAGCATTTTGGGAGTGAACCTTATGAGCGCACTTTTTTTTTCCCTGTCTCTCAAATAAATAAATAAAAAATGTTAACATAAATATCTTTTTTTTAAAAGATTTATTTATTTATTTGAAAGTCAGAGTTACACAGAGAGGGAGAGGCAGAGAGAAAGAGAGAGAGAGAGAGAGAGAGGTCTTTCATCTGCTGGTTCACTCCCCAGATGGCCACAACAGCCGGAGCTGCGCCGATCTGAAGCCAGGAGCCAGGAGCTTCTTCTGGGTCTCCCATGCAGGTGCAGGTACCTAAGGACTTGGGCCATCTTCTACTGTTTTCCTAGGCCTTAGCAGAGAGCTGGATGGGAAGTGGGGCAGCCAGGACTCGAACCAGCGTTCGTTTGGGATGCCGGCACTGCAGGCAATGGTTTTACCCAATACACCACAGCGCCAGCCCCAACATAAAAATCTTTAAATTCCATTTTCTATAAACTTTTTAAAGTACTCTTGTATTAACTAAATAACTTCAAGGACAAATGAAGGTTATACATACGAGGAGAAGTTGGTGTGTAACAGTTGTGATACAGTTAGCAGTAAGTCAGCAAACAGGAATGACCGGTTTCCAGGGTGTGTGATCTGAGCCTCAGAGGCTGGTCTGCTCGACCACCACTGGTTCCAGGGGCTCAAACTTGCCCCTTAGTGAGGGGACTTCCAGAAGTTCATGGACAGTTTGCATGACCTTTTAATTCCCTTTTATTCCACACATTTTTTGAAGTCTCCTCATTCTAGAGCGAAGAAGATTTTTGTCTGTAGACACTCTCCTTTCTCATCTTTACACACCGAGAAGTGGCTCCAAACCCCAACGGGCGTGCCTCCTCGCAGGGGGACCTCAGAGAGGCACCAGCGCAGAGTCCCTCTACTTCCTTCTGAGAAGGCGCAGAGGGCTGTTTCAGGAAGTGGCTGCACAGAGCGTCCTTAGCCTCAGCCTCACGGCGGCTCTCCACCCCCAGAGTCACAGAGCGACACAGGCAGCAGGGGCTGCTACAGAGGCCCTCAGGGCTGAAGGCTGTGCATCCTGGGCAGAAGCCAGGTGGGGCCTGAGCCTTGGTTCACCGCTGTCAGATGCCGGGGATTGGAAGTTCTTCCCAGGATTCACAAAGAGACTCGAGCTGTTCACTTCCACCGAATGTTTCTTGGAAAGGAGAGCTCATTGCTGTCCTGGTAGCAAAGACCTCACTGGCACAGTAAGGTAAGGATGTCTCATGATTCAAACATTGACTGCTGCTTGAAACTGACTCTTGGCTCTGCCTTTCTAGAAACTTCTTTTGTGGTCTGACCATGTCACTCCTCTGTGACGGTGGTCAGTGAATGGGCAATCTGGTGTTGTGATGTGAGCTATGCTTACCAAAAAGGCGAATACGTTGCAGGTTGAGCAGTCAAGGCGGCCTCGACTCAGGGGGGAATTACACCGTGGGAGAGGAGTGAGGTCAGTGGGTCAGCTGGGTGGTCTTAAGGAACCACCTGGGTTCCTCTTGGTAATCTCTCCGACCCTCACACTCCCCCAGAAGAGAGAAGGACCTTGGCAGTGCTTCGTGTTGTGTCCATGGCATCTGGAACAAGCAAATGTACAAAAAACCACACGTGCTTAACAAATGAATGGAAGGCTGGATGGCTGGATGGAGGAATCCTTATTTTTCAAGGTCATTGTCTGCAGGAGGTCTTCTCTGACCCACTGTGAGGGCCGAGTTCTGACAGCATCTTCATTCAAGCCTGTAACTGACGTTCACACAATTTGTTTCCATGTCTATGCTTCCTCAACTGTGACTCTACAAGAGAATGAATTCCGCCTCATTTCCCCACTTAACTGCAGGCACTTTGCTGGTGCTGGCACCCAGTAGGTACTCACTGAGTAAAATAATACCGTGGCAGCTTCATCCAAACCTCACAGCTTGTGAGGTGGACTTGTCAAGTGGATTAGGATATTACGCTAATCAAGACCTCCTTTGCCTCTTAGGTGTTGGGGATGAATTGATGAGTTCTTGCTCTTTGCTTTCCATGGCTTCTAAAAGACCTTTCTATTTTCATCTGTTTTCCAGTGCCTTCTGTATTTGTCAAACCACACCATGTGCTGAATGATTTCAATGGATTATGTTTCTGGGATCGGTTACATCCTGGTGTTACGTAAACAGGCAACTTGGTCTCGCCAGCAAATGATCGGCTCAGGATCGGGTGTACTGTTTCCAGGAGGGTCTCCTAGAAGCAGTACCTCCCTCTCAGCTTACAAAGCTCCTTACAGCTTTTGTCGCACAAGCTGAAGCCCCTAATCTTCTCCCACTCACTTTGGGCCCATCTCGTTCATTGCCTGTGGGCCTGTGTGCATAGGCCACATGCCTTCGGATACTGTGGATCATGCTCTCTCTGATGGGTGTGCTTGCTTTCTGACCAGGTCACCCGTTCTAGGGGTCCAGGAGGGGATTTACATGGTAACCACTCTGAAAGAGCGAATGGCCTTATGTGATCTCCAGTCAATGTTTTGAGAACACTGATGCAAAAGTCAAGACTTAGGTTCAGTGTCAATCAAACACGCTTAGTTAGGGCAGGTTGAAAATCTGAAACTAAAGGTAGGTGCTCAAATTACAAAAAATAGGCAATGGTAGTGTGAGATGAGCTTGATTCTCTGGTAGTTTGCTGTACCCAAGAATTCCATGGTCTTAGTTAATTTATGTGGACCTGAGTCCATGGAAGTGAATGGCTCATGTGACCAACTATGTGTTGAAAGAGGAAGGCAGGAACTTTGGTTTTATTGGAAGTTTCTTTGAGAAATGGAGCAACTCTCACTGAGCCAGGGTGACACGGCCCTGGATTTACTTGGTGCATACCATGGGATTTTGGTAGTCCTCTTATCTAAGGTCTACCTTGCCTTCCCAGGAGGCCTTGCAACCTGCCTCTGTGTTGTCATCTGGACCCATCCAGTTAGAATGAGAATCCCCGCGGTGACTGACCTTGCATCCTGATGGCTTTGAAAATCTCATAGCCGTTTGGTTGAAGTCCCGAAGTTGGCCAGCACCTAGGTTTAGCTGACTGGGCCCTTCCCACACGCACACTTTCGTCCCCCGCAGGGGTCGTCTCTGTGCTCGCCTTCGTCATGTTTGCTCCCACTTCCCACTCTCAGTGCCGGTCCCGGGCAGAGGCTGTTTCTGAGGGGCCTCCTCCGCTCCGTCTCCCTCCGGAAGCCTTGCTGACACTGTGGTGTCCTTGCTTTGCCCAGGTTTTGCTTTTTGTTTTTTGCTAGCCCAGGTCTGTACGGACTGCGATCCACCCCAGCTCTCTCCCTCCCAGGCTCGTCTTCACGAGAATGAAGAAAGGAACTCGTCTTTCTCTACCCAAGGGCTTCTACACTTTGAGAGGAAGTTAATTGATCTGTGTTGTTGTCATCTTTCTTATAAACTCCACCAGTGCTCCCACCCCAAAATCAGTGAGGTGAATTTTTCCATCGTCTCTGCAGGCTCAACCTTTAGCAATCTTTAGCATGGGGCAGACGCAAGGCAGGTGCACAGGACATGCTTATTGAATGAATGAGTTAGTAAGTGAGTGTGTGAGTGGGGAAACTGGGATACAGGAGTTCAAAAACTCTAGTGTATATTTGCTCATTCAGAAATGGTTTAATGATAATATGGCTGGGATTTTTGTTCTTTGTTTTTTTTAAAGATTTATTTATTTATTTGAAAGGCAGAGTTACAGAAAGAGAGAGGGAGACACACACACACACACACACACAGATCTTCCATCTGTTACTTTATTTTCCGAATGGCCATGATGATCAGGGCTGGGCCAGGCTGGAGCTAGGAGCCAGGAGCTTCCCCTGGGTCTCCCATGTGGGCACAGAGGCCCAAGGACTTGGGCCATCTTCTGCTGCTTTCCCAGGTGCATTGGCAGGGAGCTGGATCAGAAGTGGAGCAGCCAGGACTAGAATTGGCGCCCATATGGGATGCTGACATTGCAGGCAGAGGCTTAACCTGATGCACCACAGCACTGACACTGGATATTCAAAGTTAGTAATTTTCTTTGTCATCAATACTTACATAGTAAGTTCTGAAAAATACAAAATATAGTTGAAAATAATGTTTGCAAAATAGCATCAATAACATTTTTTCTATTAGCAAATAATTTTAGAAAATGAAAAGATAAGTATTATGGTTGTATTTTTAAGAAAAACCATAAAGGTAAGTATTAAAACAGCCATTTGCTCTTTTTTAGTAAGATTTATTTTATTTATTTGAAAGACAGAGTTACAGAGAGAGGTAGAGACAGAGAGAGAGGTCTTCCATCCTCTGGTTCACTCCCCAGATGGCTGCAATGGCTGGAGCTGCGCCAATCCAAAGGCAGGAGATAGGAACTTCTGGGTCTCCCACGTGGGTACAGGGGTCCAAGGACTTGAACCATCTTCTACTGCTTTCCCAGGCCATAACAGAGAGCTGGATCAGAAGAGGAGCAGCCAGGACTAGAACCTGTGCCCACATGAGATGCCGGCGCTTCATGCCAGGGCTTTAACCCACTGTGCCACAGCGCCAGCCCTGCCATTTGCTCTTTAAATATAATTCAAAATTCTATGCTTATTCTAAAAACAAATATAAAGGCTAATAAAAGTAATCAAAACTTTAATATCTTAGTATAAGAGGATTTTGCTGTGGAAAAATGCAAATCCAGCCAACACAGTAATCGAATTTGCCATGCAAGGTAGACTTATATCACTGCCAAAGTCACTTTATAAATATATAGACTTCTTATACTGGAGAGAAATCAAGCATATGATAATTAAGTAAAAGTTCAAGTTAATAACTATGTGGTAAGTGAAAGTTCTTTTTTTTAAAAAAAAAAGATTTATTTATTTATTGAGATGCAGAGTTAGAGAGAGAGAGGCCTTCCATCCTCTGGTTCACTCCCCAATTGGCTGCCATTGCTGGAGCTGGACCGATCTGAAGCCAGGAGCCAGGAGATTCTTCCAGGTCTCCCATGCAGGTGCAGGGGCCCAAGGACTTGGGCCATCCTCTACTACTTTCCCAGGCCATTAGCAGGGAGCTGGATCAGAAATGGCATAGCTGGGACTTGAACCAGTGCCCAATTGGGATGCCAGCACTGTAGGTAGATGCTTAACCTACTCGCCACAGTGCGGGCCAGCCCCTAAGTGGAAGTTCTTATTTATTTATTTATTTATTTATTTTACAGGCAGAGTTAGACAGTGAAAGAGAGAGACAGAGAGAAAGGTCTTCCTTCCATTGGTTCACCCCCCAAATGGCCACTACGGCTAGCGTGCTGCACCATTCTGAAGCCAGGAGCCAGGTTCTTCTCCTGGTCTCCCATGCGGGTGCAGGGCCCAAGCACTTGGGCCATCCTCCACTGCCCTCCTGGGCCACAGCAGAGAGCTGGACTAGAAGAGGAGCAACCAGGACTAGATCCAGCGCCCATATGGGATGCCGGTGCTGCAGGTGGAGGATTAGCCAAGTGAGCCATGGCGCCGGGCCCTAAGTGAAAGTTCTTAAAGCAGACAAAAGATCAAGTGATTCCATGGATTTTTAGTTTCAATTATAAGATTTCTTTAAAGTCATACAGTTTTCAGATTTGGAGAGCTGGCTTTGCGTGGCATGTCCAATCACGAATAATATGCTTTGTGCATAGACATCTAATAAACATAAAAGTATGTAACCCAGCAATGCATACTATGCCGATATTAATATGAAGGGATTTCTTTTTTGTCGTAAAATGAATCACAGCGTATAAAAGATTAGTCCAAATGGTTATAGTTAAACCATACTTTAATTTTGGGAAACAGAAATAAGCCCGACAGAAAGTTTTGTGATAACCCCTCAGTGCCAGGTCAGAGGGAGACAAACAAAAGAGCTTTATGGAATCTGCTGAGTTCAGCTTTGCCAAGATTGCATTGAGACGGCATCTGATTTATGGCTAAAGCCAGGGCTGGGCTGCTGCCTTGTTGTGTGGGGACGGGGCAGCCATCTTTACTGTGCAATGAAAGGAAACCATTGATGTTGGAGTTGTGGCTTGTCTACCAGCCATGCACAAAACTCGCCATTTGGGTGCTGCGTGTTGTCTTGTAATAATATAATAATGTTAAGGTCCTATACAGGCAAATTCACTTTTTGACAATTCCAATATAAAAGTAACTTCCGCATATTTCAGAAGCACATTCTGCAAGATGAGTTTAATAGAGACAAACCAACAGACCAAAGCCAAGTCCTCTCTCATTCTGGGAAGTCATCCTGGCAATGAATTACACGCTCAGCGCACACACACTGCTGTTTGCTCTTTGTGGTTTATTGATGACACATTGACCTTTGACATTGAGAGAGAGAGAGAGAGAGAGAGAGAGAGAGAGAGAGGCATATGTTTACTGCCCGTGGATAACTTACAGGAATCAAGAGAGAGACTCGGCATGTCTCAATCTCTGAGGGTAACCCCAGCACCTGAATCCCACTGGGGGCACATAGGAAGGCAGAATTCACCACTGATTGAATAAAATCTGTGGAGTCTGTTGCTGTTGTAATTTGATTAGTCCTGTGTCAATGCAGAGAACTCCACCCAAGTAGAATCAAATGACTGTTTACTTTAGCCAGTATCCTGTAACTTCTTATACGTTCTTTAGGTTTCTGTTAGGTCACGAACCATGTTATTTATTATATATGGCACCACGGTAGTTAGTATTGAACACTCTTTTTTGAAATCCTGGCACCTCCGATGCTTTATTTTTATCCGTCTCTATATTAACACATGCAAGGGGACTTCCAAAAGCTCCCGGCAAATGGAACGAAAAGCTACATTTACCTTGGTGTGAAACAGATTGCGAAAGCCACGCCGAGCTTTGTCATATCACACGTTTTCCGTGACAGTATTGCCGACCTCTCGTGGATGAGGAGAGTGGGATCTGTCACTAAATTGTATCCTTGTCCGTACGGGCATCATTGCCTCTGTAATGCGTCACAACCACACACACTTACCATCTCAAGCTGAAATGAAGAGCGCTCATCACCGCTGTTCTTAGCCACTGTCTCTCGAGACTTGCCTCTTGAATATCACACTCTGGGTTTGGCAGGCTTTTTGTCCCCATGCCTGTCCGCTAGCGACCTGGTGTGCGGTGACGTCATTGGTGCAGTGACACGGGTGCACAGCATCCTGAAGACGCTTTTACACAGAATATTCTAGAAAAGCACCACGGAGTCTATGAAAGCAGGGTAGCAGTACCCCTGCGACCTGCCCGACTCTGGGATTGCTTCGAAGAATGTCTGCAGAGCAAAATTTGGGGCCAGGAAGACGATGGGGAAAGGACACTGGAGAGTTTCCCTTTATAAAAACAGGCAGGTTCAGACTCAAAAAACCATTCACCGCCCAGGAAACAGAGCCTGAGAAAAACGTGTGCGTCTTCTGTCTTAGGAGGCACAAAAGGGACCTCAGGAGGCTTCGCGACTCAGCTGTTCTCCGTGCCACCTCCGTGAGCTGTCTCCAGATGGCCAGCTATCACAGCTAATATTTGGTGAGTACTTGTGCTTTGTGTCGAGTGTCTGGTGCTAAGCAAACACTGGTTTCCCTGCCTTCCTTCCTGTTCCCCTGGGGAGACACTGAGCGAGAAGATGGCCTCGCGGACTGACCTGCTCTTCCAAGTAGCAGCCTAAGTCCTCAGGACAGAGGGCCAGGCTCGTTCGAAGAGAAGCGGGTGTCTTTACTGCGGGAGAGGATACTGGATCTTCGGGTGAAGGTGGTACGAGCCCTTCTGGAAGTTTCTGCTTCTCCCCGTTGGCCTCTGCCAGCAGCCGCAGAGCCCAGGAAACGTCTCTGAATGCAGCTCAGACAGTGGCCCTGCCTCCGGGGGCAGCCGCTGCTCCGGTCACTGTAAGTGTCCCTCTCTGAGGTCACAGAGCTTCCATCCCACAGCAGTCCCCGTGCAGGGCCTGGGAGGAGTCCAGCTGGGCCTCGGGGAGCCATCCTCTAGACGGGTGCTGGGGGGCACCTTTCCCCAGGTGGGAGACAGTGCTGCAGACAGAGCTGGTGGGCATCGGCACAGCGCACAGCAGGGTAGCTCTTGTCGGTGCTGAACCTGTGGCCTGAGCAGCTCCTGATTGGCTACAAAATGAATTTTAACCCTTGGGGACCTTCATCTATCTGGAGTGCCCTAAACAAGTCCTTCACTGCACAAAACCCACCCACCGTGCCCTGAACGCACCAAACCGGTTCTGCCTTGGCTCTGCACTGCTCCTTCCTCCCCCCCCCCCCACCCGCGCACCCTACTTTTGCTCTGGTTGTCATGATTCAGGCCTTACCTCCTCCAGGAAGCCTTCTCTGACTGTGCCAGGCTGCAGGAATCTCTTTCCTCTGCACACAACCCTCTCATAGCTCACCTGGCTTTCTCACTCATTTGGCAAATGAGCAAACCTGCACATGATCCTTTTCGGTGATTATGGTCTAATGCCATCGCCGTCTTCATCTTCCCCGGATGTTGCTAACTGTTTTGGCACCTTGTCACCTCACTGGTTATTAATGCGGTGGGTGCTTCCAGGGCCGGTAAAGGTGGGGGACTACCACGAGGAAGCAGGGTGCTGTGTTGAGGCAAGTGTTAAACACACTAGGAGACCAAAGCAAGCAGTTCCCGCCCCAACAATAAACATCTCCCTGAAGCCACTTCACGTCCAGGGCAAGGGTTAACTTTTGTTAAGCTGTAGCCGGTGGCCAGGGAGGGAGCCCAGCCAAACGGGACAGAGAAGGGGTGTGGGGGGGTGTTTGGGGGTGTGTGGGCGTGGTGGGCCTCTGGCAGTCCCGAGGACAAAGCGGAACAGATCCGTGTTAGCCGCTCAGATAACAGAGGGAGGGTTTCGAGGTTTAGACTCTGCGGACAGGAGACGCAGAGCATCCCCGTGGGATGGAAAATGCAGGGACAAAGCCCAGGCTGTGCGGCCTCCTGGGGCCTTCATGGCTCCTTTGTCTCTGTCCCTCTCTCTCTTTTTTTTTTTTTGACAGGCAGAGTTAGTGAGAGAGAGACAGAGAGGAAGGTCTTCCTTCCATTGGTTCACCCCCCAAATGGCCACTATGGCCAGTGCGCTGCGCCGATCCGAAGCCAGGAGCCAGGCGCTTCCTCCTGGTCTCCTATGCAGTTGCAGGGGCCCAAGCACTTGGGCCATCCTCCACTGCCCTCCCGGGCCACAGCAGAGAGCTGGCCTGGAAGAGGAGCAACCGGGACAGAATCCGGAGCCCCGACCGGGACTAGAACCCGGGGTGCTGGCACTGCAGGCGGAGGATTAGCCTAGTGAGCCGCAGTGCTGGCCATGTCTCTTTCTTCTATTTGCTCACCCCACTGCCTGCCTGGCAGGCCAATTCCAGGCCATCTCTCCTGGAATCCCTGCTCCGTGTGCCTGGGGTCAGATTTAAGAGACAGACCCTGACTGACGCAGTGCAGTCCCCAGAATGATTTCCCATGTATCAGATGGCGATATGCTTTGATGGGGGAGGTGATGTTTGAAGTCACGAGCAAGGAGCGAGGCAGCACAGACTACAGGGGCCATCGCCTTGGGCGGGGTGCAGATGGGGGGCAACAGGCAGCATCCCCACCGCAGACTTTCACAGCCACAGTGCTACTGTAATTCGGTGATTTCCTGGGCTGCCCTTCATTGCTGAGAGAGACGTTGCACCTGCTGGTTCACATCCTATGCTTGAGAGGGTGGTATGAGGCCGCTGTGTGTGCCGTACCGTCTTGGTGGTCACATTCTTTCAGTAATCCTATAATCCTAACACCTTCCTGGACGTCCAGGCTCCTAGTTCTCACAAAACAGGAAGAATACCTCTCCAGTGGAGTCCAGGTTTCGGGGACACGACACTGGTCGAAGGAGAACTCAGAGAAGGCATTCACTTGACTCCTGGGGTGGCTGGGAGGGTGGGCTCTCGAATGGTGCCTCCCAAATCAGGTCCTGACCCACACTGCAAAAGCCCCACGAGCAAGTGACTCAGGCTCTCCAAGTCTTACTTTTCCCATTTGTGTACAGTGCACTTTGCAGAAAACAAAACTCCCCAGAGTGACGTGCCGACAACAACTTTTGATTCTTAGAAAGTTCTTGGTGAACGCCACGCACAATGGCCACCATTACTGTTCATCTCAGTGGACTAAAGGAACCCAAGGCAGAGTCAGTGTGTTCCCTACGTGTCACACACCTCCCTTCCGGATTCTTCCCCACGTCTTTGCATGTGTGTTAGCAAGCGTGTGCTGGTTACTCAATTTGCTTTTATTTACCGATGGATTTGAAAGGGAGGGAGAGGGAGAGAGATCTTCCATCTTCTGCTCCACTCCTCAGATGTCCACAAGAGCCAGGGCTGGACCAGGCTGAAACCAGGAGTCTGGAACTCAGTCCAGGTCTCCCTCATGGGCGGCAGGGACTCAGCCACCTGAGCCATCACGGCTGCCTCCCAGGGTGCACGTTGGGAGCAGAGCCTGCCCTTGAACCCAGGCACTCTGAGAGGGGATTTGAGCGCCCAGGTGGTGTCCCAACCACCGTCCCGAGTGCCCATCCACTGGCTTCTATAATGTCGTGCTATGCGCTCTGGATTGTAGAAATTGTCACAATCAAAAGTACAGAAACAAAGGCTGCGTAAGCAGTACAGCCTTGGCCTGAGTTTGAGCAGCTTGCTGAGAACGGAGTGACACGCACAGCTGTCCATGTGCATTGTGTGGGTGTACGTGCCCCTCCCCCAAAACGAAGAGAGGAGGCCATTTCTCTGGCCTCTTTGATTCCTGTCAATCTCTCCAGAATTGTCATCCTCCGTACCAAAGAGCGCGCCTTCTATTCCCGAAATCAACACACAGATATGCTCATTCCCACTCTTTCCCTCCCCCCCCCCCCCCATAGGAGCCACGCCAGCCCCGGAGACCATGAACTTGTCTTCTGAGCACTGCAACGTGTCAGACTGGCTGCGGCGAGAGGCAGCCGTGAAGGCCTCTGTGTACGTGGTCGCGTTCTCCTGTGCCACGTCCATCACGGTCGTCGTCACCACAATCGTGTGGCAGAACCTGGAGCTGAGGAGAGAGGTCCGCTACCTCCTCCTGTGCCATCACCTCCTGTGCATCTCCTCCTACTGTGGCCTGGGGGTTGTCTTCCAGGGGATGCGGGCCCTGCTGGCCAACAGTCCCCTGCTGCTGTGCTGGGTGGTGTTCGGGGCACAGCTGAGCGTTGGAGAAGGCATCCTCTTCACTCTGGCCTTGATGGCTCTCAACGCTTGCCTGGCCATTTGCTGGCCACTCACGTCCCTGTCCTTGGTCGAATCGGTCAAGTGTAGGATTCTGGCTGGCACCTGGGCAACCATCATCCTCAAGAACGTTTCCCTATTCTTCATGGAGGGCGCCAACTCCCCTGCGGGCGCTGTTTTGAAATCCGAACCCTTTTGCCCTGTGATCTTGAACGGCATTGCTGCCAGAGCTGTAGGCATGACCTTCCTCCTCGTCCCCTTGTCTGCCATTCTCATCAGTTACTCTCTGATCTACCGGGAGGGGAAGCGGGCTGGCCATTTCAACAGGGCCAACATCAGAGCCAGGCGGCGGGTCCTCGTCCACCTGGTGCAGATCAGTCTACATGTCATACCGACCCTGCTGATCATAGGTCTGGGAAAGATGTGTGGGCTGTTTTTCTTTGCTCTGAACCTGGTGCTTTTCAGTGTCTTTGCGTTTGCCCAGTGTTTTAACCCTCTGGTCTACGGGCTCCAGGATACAGAACTGCAAAGCAGATGGCAGGAGTGGTTGTACTGCCGGCCGGGCTGTGGGCGCGTGGTGAACAGCAGAGGGCCGGTATAAACGCACCTGTTTTACTGCCATTCAGAATCGGTCTAACTCCTGTCCGAACGGGTACAGCCCGGCTGCTCTGATCTGACTTTGAAAGCAGCATGAGTCAATAAAAATTATTCATTTGCCTCGCAAACCTCGCTGCTACATACACTGAACTGGCCTCAGTGAAACCATTTTCAGCGTCTTTTTTTTTTTTTTAAAGATTTATTTATTTGAAAGAGTTACACAGAGAGAGAAGGAAAGGCAGAAAGAGGGATGTCTTCCATCTGCTGGTTCACTCCCCAGTTGGCTGCAATGACCAGAACTGCACCAATCCGAAGCCAGGAGCCAAGAGCTTCTTCTGGGTCTCCCACGCGGGTGCAGGGCCCAAGCACTTGGGCCATCTCCCACTGCACTCCCGGGCCACAGCAGAGAGCTGGATTGGAAGTGGAACAGCTGGGACTTGAACTGGTGCCCATATGGGATGCCGGCGCTGCAGGCTGGGGCTTTACCCGCTACACCACAGCGCTGGCCCCACGGCGTCTTTTATCCTATAGTCAGATGAGCAGTTTCAGCAGCCTGCTCTGCCTCACTTGAGCTCTGGGGAAGCTTTGGAGTGCACTTATCTCTTTTTTTTTTAAACTTTTATTTAATGAATATAAATTTCCAAAGTACAATTTATGGATTACAATGGCTTCCCCTCCCCATAATTTCCCTCCCACCCGCAACCCTCCCCTTTCCTGCTCCCTCTCCCCTTCCAATCACATCAAGATTCATTTTCAATTCTCTTTATATACAGAAGATCAGTTTAGTATATATTAAGTAAAGGTTTGAACAGTTTGCCCCCAAATAGCAACACAAAGTGAAAAAATACTGTTGGGGTACTAGTTATAGCATTAAATAACAGTGTACAGCACATTAAAGACAGAGATCCTACATGATATTTTTTAAAAATTGATTAATTTTGTATGCAATTTCCAATTTAACACCAGGGTTTTTTTTTTTCCATTTTCAATTATCTTTATATACAGAAGATCGATTCAGTATATGCTAAGTAAAGATTTCATCAGTTTGCACCCACACAGACACACAAAGTGTAAAAATACTGTTTTAGTACTAGTTATAGCTTCACTTCACATTGGACAACACATTAAGGACAGATCCCACATGAGACATAAGTACACAGTGACTCCTGTTGTTGATTTAACAATTTGACACTCTTGTTTATGGCGTCAGTAATCTCCCTAGGCTCTAGTCATGAGTTGCCAAGGCTATGGAAGCCTTTAGAGTTCGCTGACTTTGATCTTATTCCGATAGGGTCATAGTCAAAGTGGAAGTTCTCTCCTCCCTTCAGAGAAAGGTACCTCCTTCTTTGATGGCCCCATTCTTTCCACTGGGATCTCACTTGCAGAGATCTTTCATTTAGGTCTTCTTCTTCTTCTTTTTTTTTTCCAGAGTGTCTTGGCTTTCCATGCTTAAAATACTCTCATGGGCTCTTGAGCCAGATCCGAATGCCTTAAGGGCTGATTCTGAGGCCAGAGTGCTATTTAGGACATCTGCCATTCTATGAGTCTGCTGTGTATCCCACTTCCCATGTTGGATCATTTTTTCCCTTTATGAATCTATCAGTTAGTATTAGCAGACACTAGTCTTGTTTGTGTGGTCCCTTTGACTCTTAGACCTATCAGAGTGATCAATTGTGGAGTGCACTTATCTTCTGAAACCAGTTGTTGTTGGCAGTTTTTGTATTACTTAGTTTGGTTGCATAAAACAAGAACAGCAATCAGGTCACAGGGACTTCAGACATCAGAGGTTGGGGTGGGCGCCTGGCGCAGTAGTTATGGTGCCACTTGGGACGCCTGCAGCCTATACGGGCGCATCTGGGCTCAAGCCCTGGCTCTGCCCCCCAGCTCCAGCTTCCTGCTAATGCAGATCCTGGGAGGCAGCAGGTGGTGGTTTACGTGGGTCCCTGCCGCCCACTTGGGGCACCTGGATTGAGTCCCAGGCTCCAAGCTCTGGCCTGGCCTGGCCCTGGATATCACAGGCATTTTGGAGAGGGAACCAGCAGATGGGAGATTTTTGTCTTTCTACCTTTCAAACAAAATAAATAAATTTTTTAAACTTAGAAATAGATTTTTTTGTTTGTAAAAGAAAATCCAGATGTCTACAATCCAGGCCTCCACAGCAGCTCTGCACCCACCAGGCTCATTCTCTTCTACCCTGCCATGATTAGTGTGCTACCTCATGATCCAAGGTGGCTGCTAGTGTTCCTGTCATCACATTTATATTCCAGCTGATGGGAAGGAGGAAAGGAAAATGAAGGGTCTGCATATTCCTACTACAGACATTTCCTAGAAGTCACATAAACCCTTTTTCTTTTGTTTTTCTTACATCTAACTGATCAAAATTGAGTCATTCCATGGCTAAGAATAAATTTTAGTTAGGTAGTCACGTCCCCCTCTAATAACTGGGGTTCCTAATAGTAAAAGAGGAAAGAATGTATATTGGAAAGCAAAATTATTTCAGGCACCGTTTTCTTTTCAACCAAAGTCTAAAGACAGGCAGTTGCATGGGTTCCAGTCGCAGACGTAGTGTCTGCCTTTCCGTTTGGTCCGCGGAGTGAACGGGCCAGGAGCCCAGAGAACCTCACCGTGTCTCAGCGGACAAGCGCACGCGAAACCGTTCCCAGCTCGGAATCACCCAGCGTGTCCGTCTCTGCAGAAGGGAGGCGGGGTGGGAAACAAACGTCCACAGACATTCCCCACGAGGGCTGTCTCCTTAGAGCAACCGGCGGGTCCAGAGACAGGAAGCATCACTCCAGGGCTCTAGGCAGCCAGAGAGCCCCTCCAGGAACCAGTGTTGTCTGTGGTGACTGCTGCCAGCGCATCTAAAGATGGCAGCCAACGCCCTCCCTTCCGACAGTCCAGCCACGGGCTCCGGAAAGTCAGGCAGAAACGGATGCCCTGCCCTGGGGTGGCACATGCTCTCTCGCTCTCTTAAAGATTTATTTATTTGTTTGAAAGGCTGAGTTACAGAGAAGCAGAGGCAGAGAGAGACGGGGTGGGGGGGTCTTCTATCTGCTGGTTCACTCCCCAGATGGCTGCAATGGCTGGAGCTGCGCCGATCCGAAGCCAGGAGCCAGGAGCTTCTCCCGGGTCTCCCACATGGGGTTCAGGGGACCAAAGACTTGGGCCATCTTCCACTGTTTTCTCAGGCCATAGCAGAGAGCTGGATCGGAAGTGGAGCAGTCGGGACTCGAACCAGCGTCCACATGGGATGCGGGCACTGCAGACGGTGGTTTCACTCGCTACGCCACAGCGCCGGCCCCAGCTGGCCCCACGTGCTCTCTCTTCTGTAATCCTCTCCTGCTGCCCCAAGGAAAGGCTAGCCTGGGAGGTGAGGGAAGAAGGCGGCAGTCACTTTCAAATCATCGCCCCGGGCTGACGAGGAAGGCTCTGGATGCCACACTCTCTTCTGCTTTCCACAGCCCTCCCCCCCGCCACTGCAAAGACCCTTGAAGAAAAGTCTGGAAGACACATCAGTCACCCTGGAGAGAACACATGAGAAGGACCAATCTAGGGCACCATGGCGGGGGGAGGTGAGGGGGCCAAAATGCATAATTCTATTTTTAGTGGCACTGGGGCTTCCACTGATGGTTTGATCACGTAGTTGGGTATTTGTTTATTTATTGTGAAGTCAGCCTCACTGAGGTATAACTGACATACAGTAAATTCCTTTTAAAGATGTAGGCTCAGGTGGAGTGGGGTAGCCACCTGCAGTGCCAGCCTCCCATATGGCTGCCAGTTTAAGTCCTAGCTGCTCCACTTCCCATCCAGCTCCTTGCTAATGCACCTGGGAAAGCAGTGGAGGATGGCGTTAGTGCTTGAGCCCCTGCACCTGCGTGGGAGACCAGGAAGAAGCTCCTGGCTCCTGGCTTCAGAATGGCCCAGCTCTGGACACTGTAGCCATTTGGGGAGTGAACCAGTGGATGGAAGACCTCTCTCTCTCTCTCTCTCCCCCTCTCTCTCTCTCTGTGTCTCTCCTTTTCTCTGTACCTTTGCCTTTCAAATAGATAAATTTTGAACAAGAAAAAAGTAGGTTGAGTTTTGACAAGTACGTACTCACGTGACACTGACACAGTGAAGACAAAGAACAGCTTCTTCATCCAGGAAGCTCCCACAGGCTCCCCTCCCCCTCCAGTCCCAGGCAACCCCCTGACCAGCATTTTGGCCCCAGAACGTTGTCTTCTGTGCATGGTCATATAGCTGTCACCGCATGAGTGGACTCCCACCACTACCAGCCTTTTGGGTCTGACTATTCCCGCTGAGCCCAGTGCTCTTGGGGTGTACCCCTGCTGGAGGTAGCAGGAGTTCATTTTCTTTATTGCTGAGTGGTTACCTCATTGTATGGATGTGCTACAACGTGCTAATTAGTTTACTTGTAGATGACAATTGGGTTATGTTCAGTCTTTGGCTATTATGCACAAAGCTGCTACAACCATCAGTGTGCAGGTCTTTATGTGGAACTATGTTTGCTGGGTCCAAGATAAGCCCAAGTTTAATTTTATAAAAAAAAAAAAAAGACTACTGGGGCCAGCACTGTGGCATAGCTGGTAAAGCCTCTGCCTGCAATGTTGCTGGCATCCACATGGGCACCGGATCGTGTCCGGGCTGTTCCACTTCTGATCTGGCTTCCTGCTAATGGGCTGGGAAAAGCCACAGATGATGGCCCAAGTCCTTGGGCCCCTGCCACCCACATGGAAGACTCAAATGAAGCTCCTGGCATCTACCTGGCTCAGCCTTGGCCACTGCAGCCATCTGGGGAGTGAACTGTGAACGGAAGATTCTCTGTAACTCTGACTTCCGAATAACTCCGACTGGACCATTCTGCGTTACCATCGGCCAACCATGAGATTTCCTGCGCTCTGTATCCTTGTCTACTCTTAGTACTGTCAGTCTTCCTTTTTAGCTATGCTAATAATAGTAACATAACACTGGCATCTCACCTGGTGTCTTAAGTGTTGGGCTAAACGCACCTGAACTTACATTTTAATTCGCTTTCCCACAAGCATTTGGAAGGACCCTCATATGTCAGTTGTAAGTTCTTTCTTATAGACAGGCTAGGGATTAAGAACACAAATGCCAGACTGTGTGGGTTCCAGAGGAAATTCTACCACTTTCTGGCTATGAAATCTCGGGTAGGTTACTTAGCCTCTGTTCTTCAGTCTTCTCATCTGTGAAATGGGGCTACCCATTGTCATAGGATCACTGTGCACATCACAAGCTTGTGGACATCATAGAGCTGCCCGAGGTTGGTGCCGTTACCCTACAAATAAAGGCCCGCGTTGAAGCTGGATCCATTCGTGTGACGATGGCTGTGTGATGGCTTTGTCTGCAGAGTCAGGGTTACAGTGAGCCGCTTAGGAAGCCCTGGGGCTGGACCTGGGTAAGGAAGAGTACACGGGCGTGGTTTGTACAGCAATTGTGCCGGGTCTTCCGAAAGCACACAGCGTTTTGCAAGGTAAAGGGCATTTCCTCCTTCCTTTTCATGCCCTTCCAACTTTCCTCCAGTTTCTGGGACAGCAGGGTTATTTATTTATTCATTCATTCATTCATTCATTTATTTAAAACTTCAATGCCCTGAAATTTTCTGTAGTGGGCACAGATGCACTGACCCAGTAATAAGTGAAAATACAATGACGCATTTGGTGCTTTCAATCAGTTTTACAAAATGGAACCCCATGGAGCTCCTCCCTGTTAAATAATCAATGTTCGATTGTCAGCATACATTAAAACCGGGCCTTGAAAGACTGGCACTCATTGTACAAGACCTATCTACAGAGGAGGTGATTATTCCCACGGCTTCTGTAGCTAACAGCCCAACTTGGCCTGTCCTGGAAAGAATGAAAGGTGTTTCATGGTGGATCACTACACTCCGAATGCTGTGACTACACCCACTGAGGACCCTACACCCAGTAGTATTGAAATTACTGACTTTTTCTACCGAGCAATGTGTGACCACTCTGCAGGCGCAGGTTTGACGGCCGTGGCCTGTTCAGTGCCTAGGTCAACAGCATCTCAGCTGCCCAAGGGACATGACGCACCTTTACCAGGCAACCCTCGGGTACCTCAACAGCGCTGCCGTTACACAAAACCTTTGCAGGCAGCAGCGGATCTGCATCCGACTTTCCCCAGAAGCACCAGTGTGACATCACAGGGTGACACCCTTCTCTGAGCAGGTGCAATGGACATCCAGTCACTCACAAGGAGCACGAGCCGTTGTCCTGTTCCCCTGCCCACGCACAAGGACCCTCACATGCTCACAGGCTCTGAGCCTCGGACGCTGCACCTGCTTCCCACACACCTTCGGTCACAGAGGCAGCACCCCACGGACACCACAGAAAACGCCTTTGGAGTATCAGCATCGGTTCTCTCTATCACATGCGTACACAAAGCTAGACCCCGAGCAGGCCGGGTAAGCTGCAGAGGTACAGGTACCGGGGCAAGTGGCCGAGGGCAAGGCCAGTCCTACCCTTCATCCTGTCTCAGGAGGTGGGACTAAGAGGTGAGACTGAGTGTGTCCCTGGCTATCATGTGCTGCCATATGGCATTATAAGGATTAGAAACACTGCAATATCTAGGATATTACTGAATGATCTATATTTTAAAGATCTTCAATTGTTTTTTTACACAGTAATAATCATTACAGAAATCCGAGGGCAGGTGTATTTGGTGGTCAAGATGCTGGCTAAGACACCCACATCCTATATCGGTGCCTGGGTTGGATCTCTGGCTCCAGTCCTGGCTCCAGCTTCCTACTAAGGCAGACCCAGGGAGGCAGCAGGGGTGGCTCAAGTGGTTGGGTTCCTGCCACCCATGTGGGAGACCTGGGTGGGTTTCCCACTCCTGCCTTTAGCCTGGCCCAACTCTGAAAGGCAGAGTTAGAGAGAGAGAGAGACTGAGAGAGAGAGAGAGAGAGAGATTTCTTCCATCGCTGGTTCATTACTCAAATGGCTGCAACAGCCAGGGCTGAGATAGGTCAAAGCCAGGAGCCAGGAGCTTCTTCCAGGTCTCCCACATGGCATGGACATGGAACGTTGTGCTTAAACAGTCACTACGAAGATGTCATGCCCAGGTGTGAAGGCGACTCAGAGCTGGGAAACTCGGGGACCCTAAGGCCTTCAGCCAGACAGAGAATGTGGCAGGAATTCACCTGCTGGTCACCTCCCAAGAGTTATTCTCGGAGGCCAGAGCAGAAGTCCTTTCTGAAAGAGAGATGGAGCTGGTGAATGAGCTTAATCTGGAGGCTCTTTTGTACACATCACAGTTCTCCCTCCTGGGATCTCAAACTCAAGGTATCCAAATGCAAACGGGGCCCTTCTTTTGGACTTCGCTTAGTGGGAAAATCAGCCCTTTCTCTGTGACTCAAACCCAAGACCCAATTCCTCTGTCCCATCCCTTGCCCATCCACGCTGTTTCCCTCCCAGTCTGTGCTCCTGTCGGCCACGTTTTTCCACCCGCATTGAGCTCTGCCTACGTCACACTGCCGCAGCTCAATGGCACTGCACTGCACTGCCACTGCAAACCGACTCACTCTTCAAACCGCGACCTGTGTGCCCCCTGTCGTCACCAACACACCGCCAGCAGCTCCCGACCTATGTGCCCCCTGTCGTCACCAACACACCGCCAGCAGCTCCCGACCTGTGTGCCCCCTGTCATCACCAACACACCGCCAGCAGCTCCTGACCTGTGTGCCCCCTGTCGTCATCGACACACCGCCAGCAGCTCCCGGAGCGACTCCCTCGGCAGCACATACT
Organism: Lepus europaeus; assembly: GCF_033115175.1. NCBI lineage: Eukaryota > Metazoa > Chordata > Mammalia > Lagomorpha > Leporidae > Lepus > Lepus europaeus. The sequence continues at coordinate 175,257,184 of NC_084827.1, forward strand.
CCGCTTCCAGTTCTTGGAGCGCCCCCGCCCCCCTTCCACTGCAAATTCACTGGGTGTGAACCAAGCACCCTCTCCATTCTGAATGCACTTCTCCCAGGAGCCTGTGAGAAGCGGAGCGCCCATTTCAGGACCCAGCTCCAACCTCTCTTCGATCCAGCTCCCACTCACGGCACTCCACCTTACTGGGCCACGAGAGGCCGGCCCTGTGGGGGGGGGGGGCAGTTAGCAAGGGCTGACTGCGTTCTTCTTCTGCCTTGGAGGAAGCCTGAAGACCTGCTTGTGTGGTGGGGCAGTGGGAGAGCGTTCATATTTTACGTGACCCCTACATGCACCAGGGACATGGCGATTAGTGTCGCAGGGTGCGTGGCTGGCTTCCACGTGGCGGCCAGCGGCGTGGTCTGGTGGCCACATATACCATGACGGGGAAAATTTGGAAATTGCTTCCTGCCACACCTTTTTCTGCAGCCGTTTCCTGATCAAGTACACACATGGGCCCTCTCCTCCCTTCCGGCCGGCCACCGAGGAATCCCAAGAGCAGGGGAACACGGGCTCACCTTGTCCCGGTTTCTCTTTGTGTAAGATCCCCTCTGCCTTACGGTCACAGGAAGCTTCGGAGCGTGAAAATCCACAGTGTCACCAGCTTCCTGCTTCTCCGAGAGGAGGACAGTCGGCCCAGCTCCGCCTCTTGAGTTGTGATGGCAACAAACAATGGTAATATAAATGGTCTTGGGGAATGCTGCTGTCCGGTTAATTTGCAGGAAGTATTCCATTCTGAGCGGCAGGTGAGCTATGTGCACGAAGCGATCTCTGGGTCTCCACAACCCCCTCCCCTGATCCCCAACACTACATCAGACAAAATGCTATCGGCCAGTGCTGTGGTGCAGTGAGTTAAAGCCCTGGCCTGCAGTGCCAGCATCGCACATGGGCAATGGTTCAAGTCCCGGCTGCTCCTCTTCCCATCCAGCTCTCTGCTATGGCCTGGGAAAGCAATAGAAGATGGACCAAGTCCTTGGGCCCCTACACCTGCATGGGAGACCCAGAAGAAGCTCCTGGCTCCTGGCTTTGGATCAGCACAGCTCTGGCTGTCATTTGCAGCCATTTGGGGAGTGAACCAGCCGATGGAAGACCTTTCTCTCTCTATGGCTTTACCTCTCACTGTAACTCTTGCAAAAAAATAAAATAAATCTTTTTAAAAAAAATCAAAACGCTGTCACAGAAGTAGTACAGGGCTTCTGAAGCACATGTTGTCCTCAGTTGCAAGCTAATGGGCCACCTCCCAAAGTTCTTTTACCCAACAGCCTCCCGCAGCCTCCCTGTGCCAGTGGAGGTCATTACTCAACATACTCATTGCGCTCATGCAGCTGGAGGAAAAGTCATTGTTTCCAACCTTGTTTTCTGAGTCAGAGGAGACCTGGCCAAGAGAGATGGTTAGCAATGAGCGGATGCTGGCAATCTTCCTGGTTTGCTGTCTCTTTCCATCTCACTGCTTCCCTGTGTCTCTTTTGCTGAATAAAAGAAAACCCTGTAAATCTACAGAATAATCTCCACATTGCCCATGGAGAGATCTGCATAGCAATCTGGGTTCCAATTCGGGAGAAGCAGTTGCAAATGTGCTTAAAATGCCTATCAGCCACGCCCAGTCCCTGCCCCTCTAACCACACAGTGGATGGATTACTGCAAGGTGAGCTGTGGGGGCTGTCTCTTAGGGGAGACAGGACTGGCCTACGCGTGCCCTGTGTTGGGTTTAGAGGATGTTACACCCCGGACAATCTAGGAGAACCTTTAGTCCAACTCTCCTTTGCCTCTAACACTTACTGAAATATCGAAAAGAAAACGTAAGAAAAAGCAAGCACATCACTGGAAAGAGGAAAGAACAGCATGAATGGCAAAGAAACTCTTACTTATTTTGGAAAGATATGAAGACAGAGAGAGAGAGAGAGAGAGAGAGAGAGAGAGAGGTAAGCTTGGGTGGGAGGAACTTAGTTCAGACAGCTGGCTGGTGTTCCTGGGTGCACTGGCTGTGGCTGGCTCTACCACCTACCTGTGTGCAGACTCTACTCAGTGAATACGGCCCAGCAGAGGAGAGCCTGGCTTCTGCAGCCACACCCAGTAGGCTTTTAATCCTGGCTCTGCCGCTTCCTGGAAGGATTCCCTAACTGTGCGCTCCTGTTACCCAGGTTGAGTCGGGTATTTGCAGCTGCAGGTCCCTGACTTGGATGACAGACAGACCCACCGGTCACTCTGGGCCACCACTAGTGCAAACTTGGAGGGGGATTGGCAGAGTCCAAGCGAACTTCTAAGGTTCTCTGTCTCCATGGAAATGTCTCCTCCAATTCCTTTTGGTAAGTACAGCTCTTCTGAGCACAGGTGTCCCAGAGGTGTCCACAAGTCGATGAGGGAGCAGGGGGTGGCTTTGAGGGCTCCGGGCAGCTGTCACCACGCAGAGTTCCTCCTTTACCTGGTGCCTTTGCCAGGTCACCAAGTCAGGTGGCACCTTTTAGCTCAAGGACTTCCAAAACCACCAACCCTATGCCTAAGCCCACTTCTCTGGTCTGTTCTTGACAACCCTGAGTTTGGCTTACCCGCACCTGCTCACCTCAGCAAACAGGCCCTCAGAGACGGGACCTGCATTCCCAGGAACCCCTTCGGGAAGGTGCTTGGGGGGCTCTGACATCAGCCAGCCCCTTTTCCTCGGGGAGCTGTGTGGGGAATGATTTGGGGCACGGTTAGTGAACCACCGGGAGGCTACTGGGAAGGGCCAGCAGTTACGGAAAACGTAAGTCCGTGGAAACAAAAAGCATAGTGAAGGAAATTAACAGAGAAGCCTAACAGTAGAATGGAAAAAAACCTAATTAGCAAGCCGGCAGATCAGCTCCAAGAATTCTTAGAAAACGCAGGGGGGAAGGCACAAGGTGAAAATTACACACGGGAAGACGAGAGGCCCGGGGAAGACCTGGGGGCTGGGCAGGTGGTGGTGAGGACGAGGTGACTGGAGGAAAATTACCCAGCAAGGAGACACTACGGGCAGCGGGCACATGGCCCACACAGCCTCACGACCATGTGCGAGGCCACGATCCTGCCCTCCTCTTCTAGCTGGGGGTTTGGGCTCAGCTCTGCAGAGAACGATTGGTGGTCAGCACACTTATTTGGGGGTGCAGCTGGCACTAGAATTCAGACACCCAGACTCCTGGTCTAGCGCTCTTTCTGTAACATCAGAGACGCCTCAACAGGCTGTACAACACAATGGACAACAGCACAGATACCCTGTGTTAAATCAGGACTTACAACCAAGCAGAGAGCGCAGGGGGAGGCAGGTGAGGAACAACTGTCAGAGTCTATCCGGGTTCCTGCCTCCCCCAGTATTTCACAGAAACCCTACACCTCACCTGGGTTCACTGAGTGTCAAGAACAAAGGACTCAGCATCAGGACACCCAGGTTGATTTGAATCTGTAAAATGGGTTGATAGCCCCACTTACTGTGAGGATCTGCTTTGCCAATTGTAAAGTGATACACATACTTAGATTGTTATTGGGGTTTCTGCAAAAGGTTGTGTGGCTTGGGCACTGAGCCAAGTTTCTACTTTGAAGGAGGATGCTCTGTGCTGGCACTGTGGCACAGTGGGTTAAAGCCCTGGCCTACAGCGCCAGCATCCCATAGAGGCACCAGTTCAAGTCCCAGCTGCTCCTCTTCTGATCCAGCTCTATGGCCTGAGAAAACAGTAGAAGATGGCCCAGGTCCTTGGGCCCCTGCACCCACGTGAGAGACCTGGAAGCAGCTCCTGGCTGCTGGCTTCAGATCAGCTCAGCTCTGGCCATTGCAGTCATTTGGGGCGTGAGCCAGCGGAATGGAAGACCTCTCTCTCTGGCTCTAACTCTCTCTGTAACTCTGTCTTTCAAATAAACAAAATATTGTTTTTTTTTTAAAAAAGAGGATGCTCGATTTCACTTCTGAAACACCATCAACTTGTATGCTTAGCACAACCACCTTCTAGCAGAGAGCGGTAAAGGGTTTGGGTTGAAGAATCAACTCTGGCAGATGTAGGCAGGGCATCAAGAAAGGTGCACCTTCTCCTCTCTCTCTGTCTCTCTCTCTCTTCCCCTTACACACACACACACACACACACACTCTACATGGATCCTGATGTTGGTATCCACCCTTGATGAAGAATGAATCCGTACTGATTCATAAGACTGCAGACTGCGAGGCAGGGGGAAGCAGGAGAGAGCACTGAGCCAGACTGATCGGCTGCCTGACCTCAGTCTGCACGCAGCGAGCAGGATGCACGCGGATAACTGATCACGGCTGTGGTCTGTGCCGTGGGGAGAGATGGGCTCCACGAGGCATGTCTGGGAGAGCTGCGTCTGCCTGCCAGGACAGATTCACTTCCCTGCAGACGGCATTTAAGGTGGGGCCTGAGGGTGCACAGAGCACGGGAGGAGCATGGGAGGTTAGCTTTGGGCAGGTGCATGTGAGGAGGGGGCGGGAGGGTTAAGCATTCAGACCTAGGTTGTAGGCATCAGGCTGATGTCATCTTTGTTTTTATTTTAATGATTTGTAACTTAGTCAAGCTAAGACAGATAATGGTGCGGGAGTTCAGGGTCCTCCCAAACCCCAGTGATGTATTGCAGGCGTCAGCAAACTGTGGCCCAAGGGCCCATTGGACTGACCACCCGTTTTTGTAAATAAAGTTTTATTGCAACACAGCCATGTCCATTTGTCTGTATGTTTGTCTCTGGCCATTTTCACTCTACAAAGGCAGAGCTGAGCAGCACACAGAGGTGGTGCCGCCAGCAAAGTATCATCTGGCACTTTTTTGGGGAGAAACCTTGGCACGCAACAAAGTTTCACTTCTCCCTCCTGCTGCTCCCTCATCACAGGGTGGTTAAGGCTCAGCCCTACATGACTGATACCCGTGGTTCCTGGTGACAGAGAAGTCTCTGTTTAGAATGCCACTGGTTTGGGGACAGAGGGAAAAGGCACGTGAGCTCTTAAAACTCTGCCCTGCCGCTGACCCTCTCATATTGGTCCACATTTCTTTGGCCAAGTTAAGTCCCATGGGCATCCCTGAGTCCACAGTGTGGGTGCGTATAACCTTGTGAAGGCGTGGGGCACAGGGACATTGATGATCAAGGACTCGTACAGCCCACTGCAACACGTTTGCACACAGCGCAAAGGAAAACAGTGGAATAGCGTCCTTGCTTTGTTTAGCAAGGAGAAGAGGCTTGTGAATTCCAGCGCTGATGAAAGTAATGGAAGGGGCTTTCATCTGATACTAATGGGAATGTTGCTGGGGGCAGATTGAGGACCAATGTGCAGCAGACTCCTTGACTAAGCTTTCCTTCTAGAAATGAACCAGTGTGAAGTGATCCCGGGGCCGGCGCTGTGGCGCAGCGGGTTAACTCCCTGGCCTGAAGCGCCAGCATCCCATATAGTGCTGGTTCTAGTCCCAGCTACTCCTCTTCTGACCCAGCTCTCTGCTATGGCCTGGGAAAGCAGTAGAAGATGGCCCAAGTGCTTGGGCCCCTGCACCCACGTGGGAGACATGAAAGAAGCTCCTGGCTCTTGGCTTCAGATTGGTGCAGCTCCAGCCGTTGTGGCCAATTGGGGAGTGAACCATCGGATGGAAGACCTCCCTCTCTGCTTCTCCTTCTCTCTGTGTAACTCTGACTTTCAAATAAAATAAATAAATCTTTAAAAAAAAAAAGAAGTGATCCTGAAACTATGCCCACCATGAGGATTGGTGCCACTTTCCATGGTGGACTGTCCACAAGCATCTAGGCGTCTCTCATACCCCGTGCAGTTGTGGTGCCTCCACTACTAGAAATGAGAACAGTGGGCACTGGGAGAGGTCAGTGAATGCACTTGGCAAATCCAAGGTCAGCTGCACCGGAGAACACGCTTCTCCCAGAAAACATTGCAACACCAACAGAGCCTTGCCTGGCTTCACGCCCCTCTTGTCCGCCTGTCTTCCTCCTCCTGTCGCTGGACACCCAGGAGAGACCCCTCACACACACCCCCACACGGAGTCATTCAAAGGGCTGATCCACCTTCAGCCTCACCTTCTTCTGGTCTGGACATCCGGGCACGCTCCGCCCTCGCCTTCTGGGCTCTTGTCATCACCCCCGAGGTCCGGGTTGGACCGTCTTTCCTGTGAGTCGCCTGGTCTACCACGGGGAGCTTCTCTTGGATTCCAGATGAGGCTGCGGTGATTTGGGCACAGTTGAAATCCGGGTCCCCAGTGCGCCTCCCCCCATCAACTCCTGCCCCGCCTTCTCACGGCCCAGGCTCCACCGTTCAACTCCCTTCTCCCCTTTCCTCTGCTCCCCTCTCCACAATCGCTGCTTCGCTGTCCTGCAAGTACCTTTCGTTCTCCCCTCGACTCACCTTGCCTCTTCCTGTTTCTCTTTTCCCTGTTGTCTCCTCTCTTTGATTCTAAGCTCCATAAAGGCAGGGATTTGCTTGTGTTTTGCTCGCTCCCGAGTCCCCACGGCCTGGTACACACTTTACACTCAACCCAGGTTCGTTCATGAATGTACAATACAGCAGCATATGTTTGAAAACGTCAAGTGTATTTTTCATCATTATGGAGTGCCAGGCTTCACCGACAAGGAAATCAGTAGGATCCAGGCCCGGAGCAGACACTGGCTAGGACTGGGGTCTCTGGGAGGCCCCAGACAAAATACTGAAACACAGAGTTTGTGGAGAGTGATTGGGGTTCCCAAGTCCCCAAAACTACCCGTGTATACCGAGAAGGGGTCTGAACATCAAGTTTCCCAGAAGTCCTGGGTAGAGGAAAAGCACGTGACACAGGGTAAGTTTCCTCCAGCCTAGGGAGGCTATGGGTAGGGAACTGGGAGAAGAGATGGAGGGGAGGGGGGTACAAAAGCAGAATCCCAGATCCAACCCCAAGCTTGGTGGTTCTGGGAGCGAGCAGAAAAATCAGGAATTCCCACACCAGCCAGGCTGATGTCCTGACCATGACGGTTCAGGAGCTGGGTGGCGGTCTCATCTCAGGGGTCCCTATACTCCCACAAAGGCATGGGATCCCAAATCCCCACCTGATGGTACCCTGAGGCCCTCAGGAAAGCTGTGAGTAAAAGAACAGGGGAGGCCGGCACCGTGGCTCACTAGACTAATCTTCCACCTGCGGTGCCAGCGCCCTGGGTTCTAGTCCCAGTTGCCCCTCTTCCAGGCCAGCTCTCTGCTGTGGCCCAGGAAGGCAGTGGAGGATGGTCCAAGTGCTTGGGCCCCTGCACCCCATGGGAGACCAGGAGGAAGCATCTGGCTCCTGGCTTCGGATCAGCGCAGCGCACCAGCCGCAGCGGCCATTTTGGGGGGTGAACCAACGGAAGGAAGACCTTTCTCTCTGTCTCTCTCTCTCTCACTGTCTAACTCTGCCTGTCAAAAAAAAAAAAAAAAAAAAAAAAAAAAAAAAACCACAGAGGAAAAAGGAGACAGGAATGAAAGGAAGAGGCGGGAGCACAGAGAAGGAGAAAAGGGGATGGAGATGGTGGGGAATTGGAGCCGAGGAGAGGAAACGTGCAGTTTGGTAAATGCTTGTTTCCTGTGCTGACAGCACCACGTGTATGCAACGCAGTTGATTTACGGTGAGCACACACGGAGGTTTTGAGAGTTGCATGACTGTAAATGTCACTCCCAATCGAGATGGGAGTCTACCGCCCGTGGACCCGCGTGTCCTTTGCGCTTCCTGGATGGGAGCCTGGAGTGGACACAGTCTTAACCTCAAATTTCCCTGATGCCTCACTTCAACCCCAACCACCATTCCTTCCGGAAGGTACCAGACAGAGGCCAGATTTCAATCCGAGCGGTGTCTGGGTCTTTCTGTGCGGGAGGTGTCTGCTGACAGGGGGCTAGGGCCGGCACAGTGAAAGCTGGGTGGCCTCGCCCGGGACTCCAGTGAGGACCATGCTAGGTGCCAGGGGAGTGACACGCATCCTCCTTGCTTACCTCCTGCGAGTCTTTTTTTCTGTCTTTCTGAATTTGAGCACCTATATATTTTTCTTCTCTCTTCTTTTTTTTTTTTTTCTAATTTATTTGACAGAGTTATAGACAGTGAGAGTGAGACAAACAGAGAGAGAGAGAGAGAGAGAGAGAGAGAAAGGTCTTCCTTCCGTTGGTTCACCCCCCAAATGGTCGCTAAGGCCAGCGCTGTGCTGATCCGAAGTCAGGAGCCAGGTGCTTCCTCCTGGCCTCCCATGCGGGTGCAGGGCCCAAGCACTTGGGCCATCCTCCACTGCTCCCCCCTCTTGGGCCACAGCAGAGAGCTGGACTGGAAGAGGAGCAACCAGGACAGAATCCGGTGCCCCAACTGGAACTAGACCCCAGCGCCCATATGGGATGCCGGCGCCGCAGGCAGAGGATTGACCAAGTGAGCCATGGTGCCAGCCTCTTTCTTCTCTCTTTTTAAAAAAGAAAACCAATTCACTCTCTGGCTATAAATATTGATCCAAATATAAATATACATCCAGATATAAATATAAATATTGAAAAAGTACTGAATTTTTTTCTTAACGTTAAAAAATTTTAATAGAGAGCATGTTCCCAATTGCTAGTTCACTCCCCAAATGCCTGCAATGGCCAAGGCTGTGCCAGGCTGAAGCTAGGAGACAGGAGCTCAATCTGGGTCTTCCACGTGGGTGCTAGGGACCCAAGTACCTGAACTATCGCTGCTGCCTCCCAGGGTCTGCATTAGCAGGGGGCTGGAATTGGGAGCCAAGGTGGGCTGTTGAACCCAGGTACTCCAATGTGGATGCTGTTGTCTTAACTGCCAGGCTAAATGCCACTCCTCAATACTTTTTAAAGATTTAGTTATTTATTTGAAAAGCAGAGTTACAGAGAGAGGGTGAGACACAGACAGAGACCTTCCATGCACTGGTTCACTCCTCAAATGGCTGCAACAGCCAGAGCTGGGCCCATCTGAAGCCAGGAGCCAGGAGCTTCTTCCTGGTCTCCCACATGGGTGGCAGAGGCCCAAGCACTTGGGCCATCTTCTGCTGCTTTCCCAGGCGCATTAGCAGGGAGCTGGATCGGAAGTGGAGCAGCGGGGACTCTAACCAGCGCCCATATGGGATGCCCGCATTTCAGGTGGTGGCTTAACCTACTATGCCACAGTGCTGGCCCCCTTCAATACTTTTTAAACAAAAATTTTCTGCTTTTTCATCACTTTGGGGAGGCAAGAAACCATTAGGCCTATGTGAAACAAATACTTCATTTTGCCTGGAAGTGAATAAGGACTGGATAAAGATGTAAAAGATATTCTAGCAACTAACATTTAGAATATGACATTTTCAAATTAATAGCCATTTTTGAAGGCTAGAGGAAGATACAGCAAAAGATTGTTATAAGCCATGGACATGCAAAGGTTTTCTTAGCTGAAATTCAAAGCCAAAAAAAGATCACACAGATAAAGACAAACAGATTTTAAAAATGTAAAATGTTCACACCTCAGAAAACACTCCACGTATTGAAATAGAAATGTTGGTAGGAATATTGTGTCATAGAGGACAGGGCGGGTTATGCTGCAGTAACAAACAGAACCGAATCTTAGTGGATGAGCATGGAAAGGTGTATTCTTTGGTCACAGAGTCCTCTGCAGGGGACTCCCAGGGCTGCTGCCCACCCCCACCCCACTTTGGCCTTGGGGCTGTCTCTTCCACACCCTTCCACAGTCAGGGGAAGGTTGTGGAGAGCTGTGGTGTGGGGCTCTTTTGTGCTGTGACCCAGGGGTGACACCTGTGTCTCCAGCCGTCTGGCCAGCACCAGCACCGTGCACTTGCCTCCTGCAGGGGGAATGGCCAGGATGCTTTCCGGGTGTCCCAGAGGGGGAGCAGAGCGAGAAGCAGTGGCGAGCAGTGGATGAGAGCCCTGCTGTTGCTGCACCTGCTCTCCTCTGTTTCCCCTCAGTTGGGAATGGAAGCCTGATTCTGAGCAGGTTCCCCATTCTTCTAGCACAAGGACCACATTCCCCAGCCCCTCTGAAGTCAGAGGTGGCCACACACCAGTCCTGGCAAGGCAGTGCTGCCTGTGGGTGGTGTCCATCGGGGGAGGGGGGCACCCTTCTCTGATCCTGCCTCTTCCCCTTTGGCTGAACCCAGACTTCCTGGCTGGACCCTACCGCAGAGGATGCCCCGTGCAAGAACCTTGACCATCTACCTCTGGACAGCAGAGCAAAAGCAGCTCTTGTTCTAGCTACTTTGTTCTTCTATTTATTTTTTGGAGCCTGGTGGGGCAAGAAAGTAGCTGAGGAATAAGCAAGTTTTGCATTTTGTGGCCACCCTCGTTTTAGGTAACAGAGAGCTGACAGAGGTCTGACGATCCGACTTCTGCCTTTTCCTTGCCGATGGAGACCGAGGGTGCCTGGAAGCAGAGAGCCTGGTGACCAGGAGGCCAGCCCTGCTCCCACCCTTCCCTGCCCATGGTGCCCTGGAGACTCCTCAACCCTCTCTCCAGCTCAGTTTTCTTGCCTGCAAAATCGGAGTCAATCATTTACCCTTCTGCAGGGTGGCTGTGACAATAAAACGAAATTATGTGCGAGAGAAGCCAGTATAAGTTAGTGCCAGAATGGAGAAGCTGTTAAAGTGATCGTTTAGATTTGTAAGGGGGTAAAATGTCACCCATCGTTTGTGACAATAATCAGGTATTTGCTGTTTGGGAGTCAGGTGCATCGTGCCAGAGCTCTGTGGATTAGTGACCCAATGACCATGTCACCAATCAACAGAAAAAATGCAGTCTCTTTTATCTTTTTCCTTTCAAGGATACTATTACCAACTCATTCATAAATAATCAGCCACCCCTAGCTATGGATTCACACACCCCAGCAGTACCACAACAAGGTTGGGGGCAGGTGCCTGGTCACAGGAATACATTTGTGTTTCTTTCCTTCTTCCTTTTAATTTTATTTTTAAAATTTATACATGTATTTCAAAGAGTTACAGAGGGATAGAGAGATCTTCTATCTGCTGGTTCACTCCCCAGATGGCCACATTGGCCAGGCTGAAGTCAAGAACCAGTAGCCTTGTCTGGGTCTCCCACGTAGGTGCAGGGGCCCAAACATTTGGGCCATCTGCTGCTGCTTTCCCCAGGCCATTGGCAGGGAGCTGGATCAGAAGTGGAGCAGCCGGGACGTGAACTGGCAGCCACATGGCAAGCCGGTGCTGGTGCTGCGGGCAGAGGCTCTACTTGCTACGCCACCATGCGGCCCCTACATTTGTGTTTCTGATGAGCTTTTCTCTTCTGAATGTCCCCAGAGAGGTCATACAAGAAATATGGAGACAGGAATCCCAGGAAACACGCGATCCATGGCTTGGGCACTTTTGGGATAGAATGAAGTTTGCATGAGGGCTCCTCAAAAAGTGTGCAGAAAATGGTATTTCAAGATTAGCTTATTTTAGTCTCAAAACTTTTGAGAATATGCATTTTTCATAATATGCAAAGTATATTAGCAAGGTGCTGGATCAGAAATGGAGGTGATGGGGATCAGCATTGTGGCACAGTAATGAAGCCGGTGCCTACAGTGCCAGCATCCTATTTGGGTGTCAGTTCGTGTCCTGGCTGCTCCACTTCCAATCCGGCTCCCTGCTATGGTCTGGGAAAAGCAGTGGAAGATAGCCCAAGTGCTTGGGTCCCTGCCACCCACATGGGACATCTGGAAGAATCCTTGGTTCCTGGCTTCGGCCTGGGCCAGCTCTGGCTGTTGCAGCCATTTGGGGAATAAACCAGTGGATGGAAGATCTCTCTCTCTCCCTCTCTCTCTCTGTAGCTCTTTCAAATAAATAAATAAATCTTTAAAAAAAAAACAAGAAATGGAGGTGGGACTTGATCCCAATCACTCTGATATGGGGTGCAGGTGTCTAAAGAGGCAAATTAACCCATTGTTGTAGCAGGTGCTACAACACCTGCCCATATATTTTCTATAAACGTTTCTAAAACCTCTCATACTCAGAGCATGGGTTCTGAGTGGTGGTAATGTTGATTCTTTAGGGGTGAAAATGTCGGAAGAATCTTTAGAAAACCATGTATGCGCATACATGCATGTACGTATATGCAGAGATGAGATTACATACATGGCTATCTACTGTATTCGTGGTATTAAAGTCTCAAGGGAGAGTTGGATTAGTGGTTAAGGTACTCCCACATCAGAACGCCTGGGTTTGACTTCAGGCTCTGGTTCCTGACGGCAGCTTCCTGCTAACGCAGACCCCGGCCGGCAGCAGGGATGGCTCAAGTAACTGAGCTCCCGCCACCTGCTCCGGAGATCTGCATCCAGTTCTCGGCTCTGGCACCTGGGAGTGACCCAGTGGACGGAAGTGCTCTCTCGCTCACTCTCTCTCTTTCTCCCTTCCTCCCCCTCTCTTCTCTCTCTCCTTCTCAAAATGAATTTAAAAAATAAAGACAGAAAGAAAGAACATCAGAAACTTGCCCCCTGCTCCACTACAGACCAGATGAACGTAGCCCAAGGGTTAATGATTGGAGATTACTTTCCTTTAAAGAAAAAAAAATCATGGAGGAGGAAAAAGAACATCTAAAAGGGCTCTGGGGAGTGGGGTGGGGAGTGATGACAGAAACAACAGAGGCTGAAACACTGAGAGGGAGACTCTGATCGAAGCCCACACCTGCACTCCCCACTCTACCATGTGTGATACTTGGGGCAGGTGTATCCCGGGGCCACTCGCCTTCACCCACTTCTGAAATGCCATCACTGATGTCTGAATATAGAAACGATGCTTGTTCAGCAGGACAGCTCCACCAGGAACTCTCCCAGTGACCCCGGAAGGACTGCCCGCCCTGGGGCTGCCAGCTCGGAGGCACACATTCGCCCTGAAGCTTGGTGCTGCTGTGCTGTCTGCCCCCAGGTGGAGGAGCAGAGCAAGGCTAGACCATGAACAGAGCTGTCCACAGTGGCCAGGGGCATGCAGTCACTAACCCCCGTGGCCAGAGCCTCTCACGTGACTTTTACAAACCTCTAGGGCCTGGAATTCTCAGGAGGGTCCAAAGCGTTCTCCTCATAACATGTTGTTTGCCTTTCTCGTTATGTTGGCCTTTGCCGGACAAAGACCAGTGGCTGGGGCCCAAGTACACAGCAGACCAGTGTCCTCAAAGCTTAGCATTACTTACTGCTACCTATTTACCGTAGCAAGCCAGACTGACTTAAGAATGTTCTTAACAAAGCAATAAAAGTGATCCATTTCATTAACTGTCTTACCCCTGAGTGCACAGGTTTGTCATGTTCCGCGTGGAAAGGCGGGGACACGTGGAAGGCGCTGCTGGTGCCCCCTGAAACACACGGTCGTCTCAGGAAATCGCACGTGGGACTGAGCCGCAGCCCCGCAGCAGGAGGCCGTGAACCAGCACTTCCCCAGGTGTCTGCCATACTACAAAACTTCGCGGGGTAAAATGCGCACTCGGAATGGAAGTTGGCAGAATGAGTTTGTTTGTTTGTTTGTTTTTTTTGACAGGCAGAGTGGACAGTGAGAGAGAGAGACAGAGAGAAAGGTCTTCCTTTTGCCGTTGGTTCACCCTCCAATGGCCGCCGCGGTAGCGCGCTGCGGCCGGCGCACCGCGCTGTTCTGATGGCAGGAGCCAGGTGCTTCTCCTGGTCTCCCATGGGGTGCTGTTGAGCCTGTTGAGCCACGGCGCCGGCCATGAGTTTTATGCTAACAGGGCGTGAAAAGCTCCTGGACATGGTTTCAGAAGCTACACTTGTCAAGTTTTGGTGTAGTACACGAAAAGCCATGGTCACCTCAAAAGGACAACACTTTCTCCCTTTCTCTTTCTGTAATGGCCAGGACAAGTGCCCGCACATCATTTTGCATTGGGCTTTTTTTTTTTTTTTAAGATTTATTTATTTGGGGCTGGTGCCACGGCATAGTGCACTAAGCCTCTGCCTGGGGCAGCGGCATCCCATATGGGCTCCAGTTCCTGTCCAGCTGCTCCACTTCTGATCCAGCTCTCTGCTATGGCCTGGGAAAGCAGTGGAAGATGGCCCAAGTTCTTGGGCCCCTGCACCAACGTGGGAGACTCAGAAGAAGCTCCTGGCTTTGGATCAGCCCAGCTCTGGCTGTGGCAGCCATCTAGGGGGTGAACCAGTAGATGGAAGACCTTTCTTTCTGTCTCTCCCTCTGTCTGTAACTCCGCCTCTCAAATAAACAAATAAAAATCTTCTATCTGCTGGTTCACTCCCCAAATGGCTGCAACAGCTGAGTCAGACCAAAGCCAGGAGGCAGGAGCTCCATCTGGGCCTTCCAAGTGGGTGGCAGGAGTACAAGCACTTGGACTGCCCTCTGCTGCTTTTCCAGGCACATTAGCAGGGAGCTGGACCAGAAGTGAAGTAGCCGGGACTCCAACTGGCACCCATATGGGATACTGGCATTGCAAATGGTGGTTTAAGCCACCATAGCATACTCTGTCATTTTCAACTACATATCTGTGTGAAGCTAGATTTTCTTTTCTTAATTCAACCAAGGCGACATATCACAACTGATTGAAAGCAGAAGCAGACAGAAGAATCCAAGGAGGGGTGTTTGGTGCAGCAGTTAAGATGGGGCTTGGGAGGCCTGCATTCAGTACCAGAGTGTCTGGGTTCGAGGGCCACCTCGGCTCCTGACCCCAGCTTCCTGCTACCGCACACCCTGGGAGGCAGCAGGTGACAGACTAAGTGGTTGGGTCCCTGCCTCTCCTGTGGGATGGAGTTCTGGGCCCTTGGCTTCAGCTAGCCCAGCCTTGGCCATTGTGAACATTTAAGGAGTGAGTCAGTGGATGGGAGAATTTTCTATCACCTCTGTCTCTCAAAAAATTTCAGCTGTCTTTTATGAAGTTAGATATTAAGAGAGATTTGCCGGCGCCGTGGCTCAATAGGCTAATCCTCTGCCTAGCGGCGCCGGCACACTGGGTTCTAGTCCCGGTTGGGGCACCGGATTCTGTCCCAGTTGCCCCCTTCCAGGCCAGCTCTCTGCTATGTCCCGGGAAGGCAGTGGAGGATGGCCCAAGTGGTTGGGCCCTGCACCCCATGGGAGACCAGGAGAAGCACCTGGCTCCTGGCTTTGGATCAGTGCAGTGCGTCGGCCGCAGCGCGCCAGCCATGGCGGCCATTGGAGGGTGAACCAACAGCAAAGGAAGACCTTTCTTTCTGTCTCTCTCTCTCTCTCACTGTCCACTCTACCTGTCCAAAAAAAAAAAAGATATTAAGAGAGATTTGTAAAAATTGAAAAAAGATGTCACTTGTCTCATTAACTTTTGTTTTAGGACATGTGTTTACTTTTTATAAATATCTGTTATTTATGTTAACAGGCAATTGATTAGTTATTTTAAATTCATAAATACTTAAAAGTCATAGTTTAGTTTCTAACAAGTAAATAGGGACAGACATAAAGAGCATACACAATGGCTTTTTGGGTGGTCCTCAATGATGCCTAGGCTCTGAGACCCGCTGCCCCGGGCACACATCTCTGCCGCAGAAACCCTCGGGCACAACAGAGCCTTGCGCTCTGCATACCACTCCCATCATCCTCATTCTCTGTACTTCCTCCCTACGGCTGACTACAGATCTCCCCACCCCGGCGCTGCCTGCTCAGGAGAGCCCCCCCACACTGCGCCATTCAAATGGCAGACTCCATCCCCGGCCTCGCCCGCTGCTCTGGACCCCGGGGCACAGTCCGTCTTCCTCTCTGGGGCCCTTGTCAGCACCTTGGAGTTCCAGGTTGAGCCATCGCTCCGTGGAGTCATGTGACCCACCACTTGGAGCTTCTCTTGGCTTCCATGGCCAGGCGGGGCTGCCCCTGGAGCAGGTGGTGATCTGTGAATAGCTTTCATCGGGGTCCCCAGGAAATGCCCCCTCCCCTCCCTAGGACCCTTCTTCCCACACCCAGCCTCCTCCCTTTCAGGGGCCCTCTATTCCCCTCTACCTTGCTTTTCTCACACTATTTCTCTTTTTTGTTGAATGCAACTTTCTCCCACCCCCCCAGATCATCATCTGCTGTGTCTCCAGGTGCTGTGAGTTGAAGTCACCCACACAAATTTAGGAAAATCTCAGCGCAGTGGGGCTTATTTCCCTGAGTGTGCTCCCTGCACTATGAGGTGGCCACACCTGAGCAGAAGTGGCTCTGGTCGCTGGTCTGGAGGCAGAGAGGAGGGGGCTCCCCCAGGGCCTCGCCAGGCTCCCTCAGGGCCTCGCCAGGCTCCCTCAGGGCGAGTGTGTGGCACGGTTGGTATCCAAAGGCTCCCGAGTGCCTCTAGTGGGGAAAGTGCCAAGGATCAAAGACTTGAGAGGCAAGAACCCTGCCAGGAGAGCAGCCACTGCAAGGCTGGGATGGAAGGTGAGGCTGTGACCAAGAGCGTTTGCCACGTCAGAGAGGAGCACAATTTCCATTGGCCGTGAGCTTTCAAAGTTCACCTCCACCGGATGGCCAGTCTAGGGCAACCAGGATGCTCTGCTGAGGTCAGCAAGGACACACACAGTGCAGGGCCTGCCTCCTCTGGGAAGGTGGATCCGAGCCCAGAGTGCTCCTGGATACCCAGGCACCATTTCTGGAGGAAGTGGGTGTGGCTAAGTGTCGAAGGGGCGGGACCCAGGAGAGAGGGAAGCCACTGAGCATTTCCCCAAAGGACTGGGGCAACCTGAACGAGCCCAAGACTTGCTGTAAGAGGCAACATTAATTTTTTCTCCATAATGCAATGAGAGTTCCAGAGAATTGAGAAGTCTTACAGAAAACATAAACAGCTTTTGTGGGTGCACAGGAGAGTCTATATTTTCAGCCTTACCATATGGAGGTAGGTTTTTTCTCACTAAATTTTGAAATTTTTTGGGGTGTTTTAGTATTTTTAATAAAGATGATTAAATGTAAAATAATGTGACTCTTAAAAATATTCCTGTTGGGGAGAAAGGGGAGGTATTGTTTAATGGATCTAGAATTTCAGGTTTATACGATGAAAAAGAGTTATGGAGATGGTCTTGATGACTGCACATTATGGATATGTTAAATACTGTTGTACTATACACTTAAAATGACTGACATGTAAATTTTAAGTTATATGTATTTTACCACAATAAAAATAATTGGAAAAAAATATTTGAAAAGCATACGATCTGTCAATAGTTAAACTAGCACTCTAAAAGATCCTGTATAGGGGCTGGGGCTGTGGCGTAGCAGGTAAAGCCACCACCTGCAATGCCAGCATCCCATATGGGCGCTGGTTCGAGTCCCAGCTGCTCCACTTCTGATCCAGCTCTCTGCTATGGCCTGGGAAAGCAGTCGAAGATGGCCCAACTCCTTGGGCCCCTGCCCGGCATGGGGGACCCTGTAGAAGCTCCTGGCTCCTGGTTTCAGATCAGCCCAGCTCCAGCCATTGTGGCCATCTGGGGAGTGAACCAGGAAATGGAAGATCACTCTCTCTCTGCTTCTGCCTCTGCCTCTCTGTAACTGTGCCTTTCAAATAAATTAATTAATCTTTAAGTAAGTAAAAGATCCTGTGCAGTTTTTCATTTAAATACAATATGAAGACAGATACACCTGGAAGTCCTGGGAACTCGCACTCAGCTCAGTAGCTTGAGAAGTCTTAGAAAGTCAGTTCTTGCAGTCAAACCGACAGGCCCCATTTCCAACGAGGCCACTTTTCAGACCAGAGAGCGTCCATCGTGGCAAAGCCACATAGACATTCCCCACCCGCAACCCTAGGGTGGGTGGGCAACTAGGGGAGTCTGGTTTCCGTGCTGGGATGCTGGTGGGCTAAGTAGACCATCTGTCTACGCCCTAACCTTGGCATTGAGAATTTGGAGGACTGGATGGGCCCCACTTCTCGACTGTGAAATTTCTTTCCAATAATCTTTCCCTGATATCTGCACCACGTGGTGCTAGTGGTGTCTGTGACCCCTCTGCACAACACAATGGAAATTCATAAACTTCCTTTGTTGGCTCATTGCTCGAAATCCGGAAGACAGGAAATACGGTTTCTTTCTTTTTTGTTTTCATGCAAGAAGTAAGTAATGCCTCGTCTGTGCTTGGACAGTACCAGCTAGCCTAGAAGAGACACAGGACGTAAGTACAGTAGACTGGGTGGGATCTTCCCAGAGAGTTGCGCAAGGTGCTGCAGAAACACGCAGTGGGCCACCTTAACTAATTCAGGCATTGGTGCACTCCTTCTTGAGGCAAACATCTATGGGGAATAGTGTGGGGTAAACATGTAGCATGGAGAGAGAACAACCAGCACACGCCAGGGATCACAGTGGAGTAAAATGGGAGGAAGTGAAAGTTCAGGACTGCAGCTTTGAGTGGAAAGAGCACAATGGGAAGAGAAGGTGACGGCTGAACTAGAGAGAGCTACGACCGTCACATTAAGCACCAAGAACATCACCCTAAGAACAACAAAAGGACCTGGTCAAGCTTAAAGCATGGAAATGAAATAATCAGGTTCTAGTGTAGAAAAGAAGGGATAGAATCGATACAAGGGTCAACATACTAACAGAGCTCAGCTAGGTAAAGATGACTTAGTTTTAATCATTTTTTGCTTGGCATCTAGGTGGATGCTCTGCTCATCTTAGGTTAAACAAATGTCCAAGTCCTCCCAATCTCAAGGCCCCGCATCATCTGGCCTTGTCTACCTTCTCACTTTGTGCCATTTTCTCCTTCCTTTATCATCGTCAGCAACACTGGCCTTCCCGCTCAGCCCGGGTCTTTTACACTCCTTTTTTTTTTTTTTTTTTTTTTTTAAAGATTGATTTATTTGCTTGAGAGGCAGAGAGAGAGAGGTCTTCCATCACTGCTGGTTTGCTCCCCAAATGGCCTCAATGGCCAGAGCTGAGCTGATCCAAAGCCAGGAGCCAGAAGCCTGTTCCAGGTCTCCCCACGTGGGTGCAGGGACCCAAGCTCCTGGCTTCAATCAGCTCAGGGAGTTTGAGTTTCAGCCAAGGAGGCCCACAGAGAACACACACAACAGGCGAGGGGCACTGACTACAAAGCAGAGTGGGAGAGACAGCAGCTCGCCTCCCCTCCAGGCCAGGAAGGCTGCTCTCCTCGGGGGAAAGGCACAGAATGAGACTGTTCCCATGAAGGACCTTTAAAGGGCACCTCTCCTGTGACTCTGGACACTGGACTCAAGCTAAGGGTAAACTGAGTCAGGATAAAGGGGCTTTAAGCCACTGGTTCAGGCGGCCTCATTCTGCTCTGTTCCCCACATGTGCTGTCACCCCCCACTCATTGTTGAACCCACTGTCACCTCCCACTGTCTCCATTACCACCAAATTGCTCTGGGGGCACACCCTCTTCTCTGGATTTATGTCAATCCCAGGGCCCCATTCCCTGGGGCTCGCTCACATCTCCCTCAGTACTCCCCCCTCCCTCCCCGCTCCCCCCATCTGCCTTGCGAATTTCTTCTTCCTGGGTTCTCTTGCCTCCTCCCATGGGTCTGGACCCCCACATATATATCTCTGCCCAGGTTCCTCACTGAGTGCCCGACTGGCTAACCATGGGGAAGCCACCCCACCTCGATTTCTCCTTGCTTGGGTAAAACCCTCAGCTTCTGCAGAGACAGGGATCTATGTGATAAAGACAGGGAATGTGTACTTTAACTGTTTACACCTCACATAGGAGAGAATTAGCTCTGTGGCTTTTTATCTAGCTAATTGCTCTGATCCAAAAGAACAATAAACTCTTAACTCCAGAGATGGCCAAATGGTTCCAGCCCGGACCAGCACCCAAGGGGAAGTCCCAATGTATCAGGAAGACTGGAGGGTTTCTCTCTAGGTATTTAGTGTCAAAAAGGAGACACAGGTTGTCAAACCTGACACATCTCTGGACCTTGGAAAGATGCAGTTAAACTTGAAACAGTAGAGCAAGGAGTCTGGGTTGTTCCATCTTATGTCCAAGCAGCAAAGTTTGTTTCTTCCCTCCTTTCAGGAGGGGAAGGGGTGGGGGTTGTCGCTCATCTATGGAAATGGAAAATCCACCCTTCTCCATTTGTTGCCTGTGGGCTGTAATCTGCCATTCAAACACGAAGACTCCATCAGCCCTGCACTGCCCTAGGGCCTGTGTGTGGGGACAGGGCTGCAGGGCTCCTCCGCTGAGTGGGTTGTCAGTTTTCACAAAGACCTCTCTCCTGAGCCAGCTACGTGTGTGAAGAATACACCTACACACGCGGGACAATGCCTCAGACCCCTCACGGATCCCGACAAAACACACAGCTGGCCCGGCTACCTCCCCCTACACACCTGTGTCCTCCATCAGCAGTGGCATGACCACTCACCCAATACTTCAAGCCAGAATGGGAGGGCAAATTCTGACTGTCCTCCCTCCCTCCCTCCCTCCCTCTCCCTCTCCCTCTCTTATTCTAATGTGCAGTGTATCAAGTCCCATCAATCAGGACCGACAGATCTTCCCTCAGCCCTCTCTCTTCTCGGGTTCGCCATCGCCGGCTCAGAATCCAGGCTGCCTGTACCCTGCGCAAGCCTCTGTCCTCAAAGGCGGCCCTGACTCCACTGCTGCCCATCTCCAGCTCTTTCCCTACCCAGCAGCAAAGCTGATCTCGCCCAGCTTAAAATCAGACGACGTCACTTCATGGATTAAATCAAAGTGGCCTCTCATTGCACTTGAGATAAAATCCAAAGCCCACACCTTGACCAACAACCGTGCATGAGCTGTCTCCAGCCTTCCGTCTCCTCTTCTTCCCCCATCTTACCTCTTGGGAGGCTTGTTTTCCGGTATCTCTTCTTTGGGGTTGACCAGATACTCCTTTTCCTTTTGCTTCCTAAAAAGAAGGGATAAAGAAAATCTTTTCCAATCACAGACCCATCGATGATGTTCATCTTCCAGAAGGAATGAACTTCAAAGATACGGGTCAAAAAAGGGAATTCTTAAACCAAGCATTGGGAAATCGAACTGGGTTTCAACAACAGAGCCTCTGGGTTGCCTTTGGGAGTGACCAGAATCTGTGGCAGAAAAAGTCACCAGGGACAAATAGAGGAAGGAGCTGTGAGGCCATGGGTTGGCTGGGTTGTTTGTCACCTCTGGGTACCGCGAAGGCACTGGAATGACTGTACGACCCAAGCTGGGGGAAACATAACCTTGAAGGTCTTCCAGGGCATGGTGGGGTAGCAGCAGATGGTGGTGATGAAGAGGAGGGGCTGTTTAATTGAATGGCGAAGCCTCCAAGGAGGGGAGACAGGGCGAGGGAGTAGATGAGGCAGTGGGCAGCCATGGGTGGCCTCCAAACTCCTCCCACCATGAAGTGTGAGCGCTGGCCGAGAAGGCCAGGTCTTTAGAGGAGGCAGGGTCATCTCAGTGACAGAGGGTGCTGCGCTAACCAGCCAGACCTGGGGACGGAGCAGACCAGTGGCTTCAGAAGAGGCAGTTCCAGGGGTAGTTCAGCGTCTCTGAACACCTTGGGGTTTCCCTGTCATTATCATAAAGGGCTTTGCCGAAGGTGCCGTGAGTGGGATCCAGAGAAACAAACTGTGGTGGACATCCGGATGCTAGCCACGGCCTGCCTGCTGGGAGTCCACACCCCTGATACCTGCAGAGACAGAAAGGCAACGCTTACGTTTCTTGTTTGGAGGTGGGCTCAGTGCCTCCCCAGGCTCTTCTGGGTCACTCGGCTCTGGAGAAGCATCTCTCACCACTGACAAAAGAAATGTGTTTCAGGCTCAGGACGGGCCAGGGAAGCCAGGAGAAGATACAGAAGTATGCAGCACAGGCCTTGGAACCTGCTGGCCCCAAGGGTGCCCGGCTCTGCCTTGATCTTACCAACTCATGGTTACTGTTAGCTGGTGGCTGACCCAGTGACCCAGGGGACCATGGTGCCATAGTGAAGTCTCAGTCTGATCCATTCAGGGAGATGCCCTTAGTGGATGGAAGAGAAGTAGGAGGGCTCTCGGGGCCCTGCTCAGGGAACACAGCTCTGAGCAGTGGGAAATTCGGACGGCCACACAGAGGGAAATGCACATTGCTGCTGTGCCACCTGCGTGTGGATACTCTGTAATTGCTCTGGCTGTGATGATTCACCTTGAGAAAGAGTGAAGGGGGATGCATTCCTTATCTAAAGGCTCATCTCACTTAAGGCTGCACCTTCTTGCTTCCCAATGCCAGGAGACCTGTCCCAAATTCTGGCCTGTCTCAGAGCAGGTGACCGAGGCAGGTGACAAGCGGTCATTAGACACCTACAATGATTTACGACTATCCAAAGCACTTGAATAACATCCACTTTTTAAAAAACTCACATGATCCAGAAGCAACTGAGGTTAAAAGTAAAAGTTCCCCATGGTTAGGGCGGGGCAAGGGAGGCTCGCTGCTCTCTGGACTGCACAGTGTTTGCCTGCTTGGCTTTTAAATTTTCATTTATTTATAATAGAAAGTTCTTTTTTTTTTATTTGAAAGGCAGAGAGAGAGAGAGAGAGAGAGAGAGAGACCACCTCCTGATTCACTCTCCAAATGCTTGTAACAGCCAGGGATAGGCCAGGCCAAAACTCGGAGATTAGAATTCAGAAAGAACTGCAGATCCCAGGACAGCAAGCAGGGACCAGGGTGAGGAGGAGAGGGAACAACTGATTGCAACTGGTACAAATGATGGGGTGACCACCCACCGAGGCCTTGCCCAACACGGGGTGGGAAGGGAACAGGCATTTACTCTCGGCTAGTCTCTAGTTTAATAATGGTACTCATTGTCTCACAATTTAGAAGATGGACTCTTGTTAGCTTCTTGATGATGTGAGTCTGTCTGGACGGTATACATCAGAAAAGTGGAGCAAACATGGGAACAAACAGGACTAGAGCGCTCAGAATCCACCACACAGGGCTTGACGTTGTGGTGCAGGGGGTTAAGCCACCGCCTGTGATGCCGGCTTCCCGTACGAACACTGGTTCAAGGCCTGGCTGTTCCCCTTCCAAACCAACTCCTTGCTAATGCACCTGGGAAAGCAGTGGACGATGGCCCAGGTGCTTGGACCCTTGCCACCCACCCCATGCGGGAGACTTGAATGGAGTTCCAGGCTCCTGGCTTCACCTGGTCCAGCCCTGGCTGTTGTAGGCATTTGGAGAGTAAACCAGCAGATGGATGATATTTCTGTCTCTCTGTGCCTCCCTATCTCTGTGTAACTTTGCCTTTCAAATAAATATTTATATTTTTTAAATCCACAATACCATTTGGGACCAACACCCAACCATGTACTACGGCCGCTGTTACTGTAATCAAATGCTACCATAGTGACAGTTTGGGGAAGACAAATGGCATAATTTAAAGTTCAATCAGGTCTGGACGCTCTTTAAACATTTAGTAATCTTTTCTAGTAATTTTGCTAACATGCTCCTACAATTTAAACCCTTCTAAGATAAACAAGACCGAAACTCAAAGGACCCCATAATCAGATGGGGACAAGGAATCAGGTAAGGCTCACCAGCTCAGGTGCTGCACAACTTACCTGCCACTTCAGAACCATGTGTAGAAGGCCGACCTGCTCTGCAGTGGCAGCTGGCGAATCGGCACCCTCTGTTTCTTTTTCTCTACCTCGCCCCCGGGTGTTCCCAGACTTCCTGCCACAGCCTTCTGGTTGGCAGGTGCATCCCATCCTACACAGCCACCTGGGGCTAAGCTAGGCCAGTCCCCAGCCACGTTACCTTGCACAGGGCTGGGGTGAGGGCTGGGCAGCTCTTGGGGGTCTTCCTCCTCCTCTATTCTGGATGTTAAGCTGTCACTGGTCACTAAAGGGGAGAAGAAAGATCCTCACAGGTTACAGGGACAGGGTGTGAGCGAGGAGAGTGGGTGGTCAGAACGCAGGCGCCCGAGAGAGGAGCTTGGGAGGTTCCAGCAGTGGGACGTGGGTGTTCTGGGCTCCAGGTCTCCCCCCGCCCTGTCTGTGCTCAGGATCTGCCTTGGAAAGGGCAGGGTGCAGACAGCAGGGTCATGGCAAGGACCACAGGAATCGAACATGGCCCAGGAGGCCCTGGTTGGGCACACACAGGGGTTGCTCAGGGTCTGTTTCTCACCTGGAGTGCTCCTTCCTCCCACGGTGGGTCCAGGCAGAGGCTCCGAAGTGCTGGGCGAGGATCCTCCAGGCTCACTGCCCCTGTGTGCTGGGAGCAGGCAGCTGGGTGGGGACAGCGGGGGTGCGGGCAGCGGCAGCAGGGTCTGTAGGCGGCTGCCTTCTGCTGGGTCAGGCGGGCCTTCCAGCAGGACTGCTGTGGGTCTGCTCCACTCTCCGTAGGAAGCACAGGCTGGGTGGGTGCAGGAGCACGTGGGTTCCGAAGGGAAGGGGATCTTTAATGCACAACTTCTAGCGGGACAGGGGCCCAGAGCTGCGCACCGCACCCCTCCCAGAGCTGCTCACCGCACCCCTCCCCCACCCCAGGGTGCAGAGAGCGACTCCTGGTCCTTGTGCCCACCTGTGGCCTTTTTTTGCTGCATTTGATTCGGGCTACATTAACTGTGCCTAACCCCTGATCTAATCTCAACGTGGTTTCACACGCCAGAGTTGTGCTTGCCTTTGTACCGAACAGTTTAATTTTCTTTAATTTCCGTTTCATAGATTTAAGGCAATTATGTGCATGCTGTAACTTTAATAGAAGTCTCTGCTTTAACAAACACAGATGACACACCTCCCCGAGCAAATAAAATAAAATACAGATTCCTCTGTGGGGACAACAGGACCTCTTTATTCTCGTTTCTGCAGGTGCAGCTCCCGTGCCTTCTACTGCACTCTCGGGTTGGGGTACGTTCATCTTTCTCTCCTGCCTCGAATGCCCCAGCACTTTGGCTTCCTGCTTGCTGCTCCCTTCCATGGCTAGTGCTGGTTTTCTCTTAGGATTCTTCCCTATTGTTTATTCCAGACGTAGAATTGTCTCAAGAAGTGAACAGGAAAAGGAGCGCAAAGGTGGATTTGGGAACGGGGACCCAGCAGAAGATAACAAGGTTGGGTCCGGTTGGGGCAGGGGTGCTCAGCACACGAGTGCCTCTGGCTGGGACTTGCTAAGCAAAGCCTTTCTGTCCGGCTTCTCCTGCTACTGCCTTGATGTTGCCAAGAGAATGAGCCCACCTGCAGGTGCACCTGCACCCGCCCACCCGGAGAGCGACCTTTCTCTCTGCTGCCCCTACAGCTCAAGGAATCCTTTCTCTCTTTGGGGAGGAGCCTCTCCGTGGTGGAGTGTCAGAGAGCGGGAGGAGAGCTGTCAACAGTGGTGGCTCCACAGACACAAACAGCTCAGTCCAGTGTGAGCTGCTGGTGCTCCCCTGCTGCTTTCCGAGAAGCGAACCACTCGCTTTGGTCAAAATATTTGCCTTCCGCCCTAAGACGATTTTACTCCTGCCTCGTACCCTGGCTTCTTTCTTCCCAGCTCTGTCGCTGCCCCTTTCTCTCCTCCTTCAAGTATGCAGCTCCTTTTCTCTCCTGTGGTCCGTTCTTTCTCGCCCCCTCTTTTTCCACATCTGTCCCCCCCCTCCAGCTCTCCACTCTGTCTTCCAGCTGATGCTGTTTAGGATCACGGTTAAGATCCTGAGCCCCGGCCAGGGACCTGAGTTCAATTCCTGCGTCATGGACAGGTAACTTGGAGAGAGTGAGCTCTGAGCTCTAACTTCCCTGTCTGTGCAGTGGAGATAATGCTGACTTGTTTTAAGACGTTGTGGGATGATTCTTTTTTTTTTTAACTTTTATTTAATGAATATAAATTTCCAAAGTACAGCTTATGGATTCTATAAAGTGTGCAGGATCCTGCATTCAGGTGTGTGAGCAGAGAATTCCAAGGTCCTAACCATACAGCAAGGACAAACAGAGGCACTGCTGATGACCTGACTGATCAGCACACAGGGTATTACACGGACTGAAATGTCCCCCTGAGGTCCCTAAGTATGTACACTTTTGTTAATAAGAATTGAAAACCACTCCTCATCTATTCCTGTCCATTGCTTCTCCTCTGGGGCTCTCCCGGTCCGTCCGCCAGACCAGGTCTCTGTAGCTGCATTTCTGGCACCGTGTGCATTCCCGAGCGACCACCCAGCACACGGAATGGCACGATTTCCCCCCAATTCATAGTCGAGCTAAGACAGAATGTGCGTGTGCTCTACAGTCCATCTCACAGAGTCAGGGGCAGAGCCAACGAGGGCTGCCTGGGAGCACGCACGCTCCCGCCCTTCCCGAAGCCCAGATGCCGCCCGAACTTTCAGCAGGGCAGCTGCTCGCAGGGGAAGTACGAGGGGAACCACACTACCTCCTCTGAAGCTCCTGAGCACAGCTATCAGCCTGGGGTATTCGCGCAGGTTGATTTGGCTGAACAAGGCCTCCAGCAGCCGCAGGCTGAACGTCTTCTCCAGTCTGGTGAGAACGTTGTACACCACTCTGGACACAGGGACCAAATTCCCGCAGGCTTCCAAAGACTCCTTCAAAAATGCAGCAGAGGATGATGACTCAAGTTGATACAAGTGAACGGAGAGTTAAAATGCCCACCTGTGTGTGGTTTTCTGACTTGCAAGAAAGCTAGTTTATTCTTTTGAAAGATTTATTTATTTTTATTTGAAAGGCAGAGTTACAGAGAACAGGGAGGGAGAGAGGGAGGGAGAGGGAGAGGGAGAGAGGGAGAGAGGGAGAGAGAGGGAGAGAGAGGGAGAGAGAGAGAGAGAGAGAGAGAGAGAGAGGAGAGAGAGAGGTCTTCCATCTGCTGGTTCACTCCCCAAATGGCTGCAATAGCCAAAGCTGTGCCAACCCGAAGCCAGGAGCCAGGAGCTTCTTCCGGATCTCCCACGCGGGTGCAGGGACCCAAGGACTTGGGCCGTCTTCTACTGCTTTCTTAGGCTACAGCAGAGAGCTGGATCAGAAACAGAGAAGCCAGGACTCGAACTGGCACCCATATGGGATTCTGGCACTACAGGTAGCGGCTTTACCCGCTGTGCCACAGCACCAGCCCCTATTTTACTCTTTTAAGAAAAGTATTAACATAAAGTGCACTCTCAGATCCTCTAAGGTAGAGAGGTTTTGTGAGCCTCACTTTTAAATGCACTTGAGGGAAGAGAATTAAAAAGATTTATCTATTTGAAAGGCAGAGTGATAGAGACAGAGAAGAGAGAGACAGAGAGAGAGACAGAGAGAGAGAGAGAGAGATCTTTCATCTGCTTGTTTACTCCCCAAATGGCCACAACACCTGGGGCTAAGACCAGGCCAAAGCCAGGAGCCAAGAACTCCAAATAGGTCTCCCACATGGGTGGTAGGGGCCCAAGCACTTGGATCTTCCTCTGATGCTCTCCCAGGCACATTTAGCAGGGAGCTGGATTAGAAGTAGAGCAGCTGGGCATTGAACAAGTGATCTAATATGGGATGTCCCGGGAAGACAGAATTTTTAAGGAAGTAAAGTTGCAACACAAGATACCATCATGTAACCAATTCTTTAAAGCTGTGGGCAGGATACTGCCTCTCTCTCTCTCTCTCCCTCTCTCTCTCCGTCTCCATCTCCATCTTCAGGACTTCGGGTGGCCTGAGCAGCTTCCAGTCTCAGGGAGACCATCCAGACTCCCTCTTGCCCAGGGCATGGACAAACAGAAACATGGCAGGAAAGAACTCACTCCAAAATGCGCACTGAGCACCAGCTAGGCTCAGTGCGCCAATCCTTGGGTACGGAGCCGTGGATAAGCTCAGTGAGATGCTGCCCCTACTGGAGGTGGGCATTGTCGGGTAGAGAAGATGAGCATTAAGCGATTCAAACACAAAACACCCGTGAGAGCGGAGCGTAGTGCTGGGGAGGGCCTCACAGGCGAGAGGCCAGGGACACCTGTCCGGGCTGTGATGGACAGGGGCGCTGGGGCGCTGAGGGCCACGCCGGGGACATTGCCGACTCAGAACTCGCCAGTGTGGACGTGTTTGGACAAAAGGTCTCTGCAGACATACTGAGGAATCTTGAGCGGCCGTCATCCAGGCTCATCCCTACATCCAAGAGTTCTTGTAAAGAGAAAAGGGGGGAAACATAAAAGAGAGACTGACATGCAGAGGTGGAAACAGAAGTGCAATGGTGCGGCCACAGGCCGAGAGCACCAAGCAGTCCCCAGAAGCCAGGAGAGCGCCAGGGAACGGAGTTCCCTCAAAGCCTCCAGCAGAATCAAGCCCGTCGGTGCCGGGCTTTGGATTCCTGGCCTCCACAGCTGTGAGAGAATGAATTCCTGTGTTTCAAATGCCCTGGTTTGAGGTCATTTGTTATGGCAGCCCCGTGGGGCCTGGTAACTAACACAGCCTGGGTAACGCCACCTCTCAATCGCTTCCACCTCTGTGAGTGTGAGAGCACACCTGGGCTGGGCCTCCCCAACCCTGAAGTCCCAGGGCTTATTTTTTTTTAAGATTTATTTTATTTATTTGAAAGAGTTACAGAGAGAGGTAGAGAGAAAGAGAGGTCTTCCATCTGCTGGTTCATGCCCCAATGGCCAGAGCTAAGCCGATCGAAAGCCAGGAGCTTCTTCCGGGTCTCCCATGTGGATGCAGAGGCCCAAGGACTTGGGCATCCTCTACTGCTTTCCCAGGCACAGTAGCAGGGAGCTGGGTCAGAAGTAGAGCAGCTGGGACTCCAACCGGCGCCCACAGAAGATGCTGCTACTGCTGCTGCAGGCCAGCAATTTAACCCGCTGCACGCAGTGCCGCACTGGGGGGGTTGTGGTTTGAGAGCTCAATAATTGGGAGCTCCTGATGGGGCCCCGGCCACCACAAGAAGCGGTCAGCAGCACCCACCGTGTACATTCTCTCCGTGATGAAGGCGTTGTCTCGGAGGCCTTCGAAGAAGGGAAATGGCTTGTGGATGGCGTAGGCGATTTCCAGCTTCCGGCACGTGAAGTGCTGAAGAAGTGCCTCGTCCCAGGCCGCGGGCAAGGTGGGCATCCTGCAGAAAGAGGCCGGCTCAGCTGCTCTGTGCATTAAATGGCACGCGCAGCCAGGCACTCAGGCCCCAAGGCATCCCTCCGTGCACTGGCTGCCCGAGGGGCGCCGGGGCAAAGGAAGCAGTGGTAATTCCCAGCATCAGTGCAGGCCAGCAGCAGGTGACCTTGTGATGCTGAGATTCCAAACGGGCTGCCGCTGTGGTACCCGTACAGCAGGCACTTAAAACAGCTGCTGCTCCTTTAAGTGCCTCCTGATTGCCAGACTCTGTGCTAAGGGCTTCATACACAGTCACTTATCTGATCCTCACAAAACTTTGGCAGGATGGTTACTGCGATGGTACCTGTTGAGGACACTGAGACATATAGAAGCTTTTATTATTTCCTTTTAAAACTACTTACGTATTTGAAAAGCAGAGAGGCAGAGACCGCACACCCACACCCACACCCACAATTCCAATTGCTGGTTTATTAAAACACTGGCTGGGCCAGGTGGAAGCCCGGAGCCAGGACTCAATCCAGGTCTCCCACGTGCGGGGCAGGAACCCAATTACTTGAGATACCACCTGGTGCTTCCAGGGGCACACGTAAGCAGGAAGCTAGAGTTGGCAATGGAGCCGCGCTTGAACTATGAAGCTAAACGAGCAATGACTATGAAACATAATAGCACTAATCACGCAGGTGGAATGCAAACAGGTGCAAGAAACTCGGTCACCATATCAAACACCCTAGGAGATGTACCCTTGGAATGCCCACTCCTAGGCATTTATCTCAAAGAAACATCACGAATGCGCTTACAGAAAATACATCAAAAGTTCACCACACACTCGAACTCAGGAGAGAGGGAGCGTTGAGGCGTGTGTCAGCTTCGCCTCCATGTCTCCCCCCTTTTTTTTGCGCCCACCGACCCTCTGCACCCCCTTGGAGAACGCTATTTTGCAAAGAGCCAGCCTCGGAGTTGCAATACTTGAGTTTCACCCCGCAGCTGCCGCCAGGAAGTTCACCCCAACAGCCCCAGCCGAGAACAGAGCAGCAGAGCCCACAACTCACCTGGGGGCTGGGGCTGGGGCTGGGGCTGCTCCTACCCCTCTCCAGGCTTCTGGTGCACCGGGACACAGCCGGAGGAACAGGAAGTCGGGGCGGCGGCAGAAACGGTAAGCTGCCGGCTCCAGAGGAAAGAAAAGCGAAAGTGCTGGCTCGGTCGGAAGCTGCAGGCCGGGATGGGCTCTGGCGGCCTCGCTGCGGGCCCCGGGGGCAGCGCGCGCGCCGCAGGTCGCGGAGGGGCTACGGGCCCAGCAGGACCAGCCCGCAGAGGGCGCGCAGAGGGTCGGGGCTCCGGGGACCACCCCAGGGCCGTGGGAGCTGAGAGTCCACTGTGGCGTCCTCCCTGCTCCAGCCATTTCAGTTCCCGCGTGGCTTGGCCTCATCCAGTACTCGGGATGAAGAAAATGTTCTAAAACGCGAGTGTGGGCACGGCTGCCTTACTGGAAGTCACCAGACTTCGACAAGCAGACCGAAGGGGTGGTCTTTGGTCGGGCACTTGGGATGCCCACGTCCTGCATCAGAACGGGCCTTTGACTCCTGCGGGTACACACTGGGAGGCAGCAGGGACGGGTCAGGTGGGCTCCTGCCACCCACCAGCGAGACCCAGACCCGCTTTGAATTCCTGGATCTTAGCTTCTGCCCGTCCCCCGCCACTGGGGGAGGAGTGAGCCAGTGGATGGGAGCTGTGTGTCTCTTTCCCTCTGTGTCCCTCAGTCTGTCAGATACACACATACACACACACACATACATACATACACATACACACACATACACACACACACCAGGAAACCAAAGGGGCTATGTCAGAAATGCCTGGCTTTGTCAAAGTAAGAGGATGACGGGAGAAAATGGAAACAAAAGGGAGGCTGAACACGGCACTCCAGGCTCAAGAGCTGGGGGAGACAGGCCAGCGTTGGGCACCGGGAGTGCGTCATCCGCCCCAGGCAGAGTGGGGGGGGGGGTTCTCCAGAGTGGTGACCCCCGCAGAGGCCACAAGCACCTCCTCCTGCACCCCTGCTCTAGGATGGCCCAGCTCTGGCCGGTTCAGCCATCTGGGGAGTGAACCCCTAGATGGAAGCATTAGCACTCCCTCCCTCCCTCCCTCTCTGTCTCTCTGCCTCTCTGTAACCCTGTCTTTCAAATAAATAAAGCTTTAAAAAAAGAAAAGATTTCTAGCAAACATAGAAGTTTCTATGGGAAACTGTAAAATATAAAAAAAAATCCAGGGGGCTGGCATTGTATTGTAGCAAGTTGAGCTGCCTCGGCCATGCCTGCCTCCCATATGAGCGCTGGTTTGAGTCCAGGCTGCTCCACTTCCTGTCCAGCTCCCCACTACTGCTCCTGGAAAAGCAGCAGACGATGGTGCTGGGTCTTAGTCCACCCGTACAAGGATGGACTGGGTCCGAGGAAAGGTAAGTGCGCCGCTCGCCCGTTCCCCAGCCTCCCGATCCCGGAGACAATCAGACGCAGCGGGGAGCCAAGTCTAGCAAGGACTCATTTACTTCCTGAGAAACAGAACCTTTTATAGCACAAAACTGCAGAGTCATTGGGGCAGGGCTAAGGACCAACCAATCACTTAAAAATTCACCTAACGGGGGGCTTTCTATAGGACTAGCCCTATGTCTATACACTTGTTACTAGTTTTGTTACCTCCCCTGATGTTGCACAGCCAATCAGTTTTAGTGGTAAACAACTTTGGATTCCGTCCACCTTACTTCCCCTGGGCTCCATCATGTAACTAATTTCCCCACACGATGGCTCTTTTTAGCTCAGTTTTTTTGGAGGTACAAAATGCGTTCCTCTTAAGTGTAGGTTTTGGGGGATCTTCCTGAATGTGTCTGGTACCACACTGAAGGTGCGACCTCTCCATGCCCCACGAAGTCTCTGCACGAGATCTCCACGGCCCCAGCACCTGGCCGCTCATCACTAATCGGACACGGAGGCGCTGGGTGTGCACTTTTTGTGCGTGGCTCCTGTGTCATCACGATGCTTTTGAGCTTCATCCTTGCTTGGTAGGCCAGCAGGACATTCCCCCGCAGCTCCTATGCTGACCACTCCGCACATCCTGTCTGATCAGCATGATGTCCCTGATGGAATCAGCCGTGTGATGTTTTATGGGATGTCAGGTATCCCGTAGATTTGGGCTTCATTATGACAAAGGGAAGGTGAGTTAGTAGATCCCCTAGACAAATCTGTAATTAGTATTCTTTAAACATTTTATTTATTTTTTATTGGGGCGGGGAGAGGGAGAGAGAGGAAGATCCATTAGCTGGTTCATTTCCCAAATGCTTGCAACAGCTGGGGCTAGGCCAGGGAATAAGTACAAATCTCTCATGTGGGTGGCAGGAACCCAACTACTTCAACCATCAGTGCTACCTCCCAGGGTGTGCATTAGCAGGAAACTGGAGTCAGAAGCCGGAGCTGGGAATCAAACCCAGGTATTCTAAAAGAGGACGTCAACATCTTAACTGGCGTGTTATCTACAGGCTCAGTGCCTGCTCCTATAATTCATATTCTTTTTTTTTTAAGTTTTTTTTTTTTTTTTGACAGGCAGAGTGGACAGTGAGAGAGAGAGACAGAAAGGTCTTCCTTTGCCGTTGGTTCACCCTCCAATGGCCGCCGCAGCCGGCGCGCTGCAGCCGGCGCACCGCACTGATCCAATAGCAGGAGCCAGGTGCTTCTCCTGGTCTCCCATGCGGGTGGAGGGCCCAAGCACTTGGGCCATCCTCCACTGCACTCCCTGGCCACAGCAGAGAGCTGGCCTGGAAGAGGGGCAACCGGGACAGAATCCAGCGCCCTGACCAGGACTAGAACCCGGTGTGCCGGCACCGCAAGGCGGAGGATTAGCCTGTTGAGCCACGGCACCGGCCCTGTAATTCATATTCTTATGTATCAAGCATGAATGCAAGCTATTTCCAATCAGAATGGAAAAAATAACGTTCACCAAATCCGTGGCCATGCACATGTACCGGGTCCCAGGAATGACCTGGGGCTTGTGTCTAAGCCTGGTCTTCCACCTTCCCCACAAATTCTGTGAGCTACTTCCAAGAAATTGGTTTTCTACCTGAATTAGCCAGAGTTTTGGTTACTTGTGCCCCCAAAGAGTGGTTGATTTAAAAATTGAGTACCAAGGAATGAACTGTAGGCAACAGATCTCAAGTGAATGCGAATCTTCAAGTGAATGTGAATCTTCAAGTGAATCCATCTGGGCTTGGTTGTCTGCTGCGACTAGACACAAGGGTAGGGGACATCCCATTAGCCTTGAAAGATGATAGTTTGGCATGCTTTGGCAAACTGAAACATAACAATGCATTATGGGCTGGCGCCATGGCTCAACAGGCTAATCCTCCGCCTTGCGGCGCCAGCACACCGGGTTCTAGTCCGGTTGGGGCACCGGATTCTGTCCAGGTTGCTCCTCTTCCAGGCCAGCTCTCTGCTGTGGCCTGGGAGTGCAGTGGAGGATGGCCCAAGTGTTTGGGCCCTGCACCCGCATGGGAGACCAGGAGAAGCACCTGGCTCCTGCTATTGGATCAGCGCGGTGCGCCGGCTGCAGCGCGCTGGTCGCGGTGGCCATTGGAGGGTGAACCAACGGCAAAGGAAGACCTTTCTCTCTCTCTCTCTTTCTCTCTCTCTCTCTCTCTCTTTCTCTCTCTCTCACTGTCCACTCTGCCTGTCAAAAAAACAAAAAACAAAAACAATGCATTATGATCAAGACTGGGCATTCCCTCCCCATTCTGCTTCCAATGTCAGATCGTAGTGCATTTAGCAAAATGGAGAGAAATCTATCAGGTTGAATGAAAGCATCAGCTTAGTGGGAGGTATTAGCACCTACTTGGCCTAAGTCTGGTTGGGAAACCAGGCAGGGAGGCAGGCTGGAGGCTCCTTGCTCCACAGGTCACATGGAAGAAAGGAAGACCGTGGGGGGATGGTCTGATGGTCCTTGTTTGCTTGACCCAGGTCTCTCCTTGATCCCAGTCTGCAGTGAACTCGGGGGTGGGGGGAGCAGGAGCTGGAGAACCGGGGAGTTATTCTTGGGCTAATGCAAAGTAGGGCTTGCTTGTAAACCTGGCAGGGATACATACCTCTGATGTCCCAGGCTCCCCACCAGTCAGCCGAGGAGCACCCAACACCTTGTGCTTACCAGCAGAGGAAGCGGGCGCATTCACCTAAATGCCCAGCTCAGCAGTGGCCCGGGTCTGCCTACTGCCCAGGAGCAAAGAGAGGGCGACCCTAAAGGGCAATGAATCTCACAAAATGTCACCTCCCTACTTCCACCCTCCCTGGTGAAACCCCGCCCTGAACCACCCTAGATCTTCCCCAGACCCTTTGCAAAACAGTTGGTTAAAAAGATAACCGGCTCAGGGCAGCTTGCAAAACAGGTGAGTGTCCCCAGCAGGCTGCTGAAAAGCCCCCACTTCCCCCTGGTAAGCAAGCCCCCTTCGGCCAGCAGCAAGTTCCCTCTGCAGCCAGTGAAAGCCCAGTCCCTCGAGCCAATGCACAGTGTCTTCGGGGACTGTCGCCACCTCTGTGT
Source organism: Lepus europaeus (assembly GCF_033115175.1). Classification (NCBI taxonomy): domain Eukaryota; kingdom Metazoa; phylum Chordata; class Mammalia; order Lagomorpha; family Leporidae; genus Lepus; species Lepus europaeus. The sequence continues at coordinate 175,291,596 of NC_084827.1, forward strand.
TTCAGTAAGCAGCCTGTCTCTGTCGAGTCTGTCTCCATCTCCCTTTTCAGTCTCCTATCTGAAGTATTCAGAACCCAACAGGCACCCAAGCAGGCTGCTGTCGTCTGGGCCAGGCCGTGTCAGGGCTGCTGCGCTGGGAGCAGAGGACAGCTGTGCCCAGCAGAGGCTCCACTTGTCAGAGAGAGGGAGAGAGAGAGAGAGGATTACAGAGAGGCCAGGAATTTGTCTAATTGTTTTTGGGTAATTTGGTATACTTTTTTTTTTTTATTTGACAGATAGAGTTAGACAGTGAGAGAGAGAAACAGAGAGAAAGGTCTTCCTTCCATTGGTTCACCTCGCAAATGGCCGCTACGGCCGGAGCTACGCTGATCCAAAGCCAGGAGCCAGATGCTTCCTCCTGGTCTCCCATGTGGGTGCAGGGCCCAAAGTCTTAGGCCATCCTCCACTGCCTTCCCGGGCCACAGCAGAGAGCTGGACTGGAAGAGGAGCAACCGGGACTAGAACCTGGTGCCCATATGGGATGCCGGCGCCACAGGCAGAGGATTAACCAAGTGAGCCACGGCGCCGGCCCCAATTTGGTATACTTTCCAAGCATTTCCTTATACAAGATCTTTTCTTCAACCACCAGAACCACTCATGAGACAACAGCCTTTACTTACTTTTTTTTTTTTTTTACTAAATTGGAGTTTTTCCTTAGAAGTTTTGTGTCCTTTTGTTGGCCAGCTTGTGGAGTATAGGAGAGGGGCCTATGTATTAGATCAGAGAGGAGGCACATGGAATTTCCATCCCTTATATCTTATTTAATAGTAGGGTTACGTTAGATGTGTTCGTTTTTCATTGCTGACTTCAAATAAAGTGGTTTAAGAAATCTCCCCTATATTATGCCCACTGCCCTGCAGGTCAGAAGACTGGAAGGGCTCCACCCTCTGCAGCCTGTGTGAGCCTTAGTCCGGGGTGTGCGTGGTGGGGCAGCATGGCCATGTCCTCTCTTCTCAATAGCGGCAGGCTTGGGTGCAGGTTGGAGGAGGTGGAAGAGGGAGGAGAGAAGAGCGTGGAAGGGTCTTGCCCGCCAGGCTCAGCTGTGAGCCGACACAGGAAGGGGAGCCAGTGTTTTCTGCCATCAGATCCCTTTATCAACTCCATCGCAAGCCAAGCGAAAGGGGTAGGGCACATAGTTTGACTTCTTTTTAAATGATTTTTGAAAATTTGTTTTCATTTTATTTGAAAGGGAGAAAGACACACAGAGAGCTCTTTCAGCCACTGGTTCACACCCCAAAGCCCACAACAACCAGGGTGAGGCCAGGAGCCTGCGTGTCCCACATGAGTGGCAGGGACCCAAGTACTTGAGCCAGCTTCTGCTGCCTCCCATGGTGCATAGCAGCAGGAAGGTAGGTTGGACACAGAGGAGCTGGGACTCCAAAGGCTCCCCCATGGTTTTGTTACGAGTTTGCTTATTAATGATTCAAAATTAATAAGCCTTGTGGGTTCTTGCCTTATATTCAGAGAAGGATTCTGAATACTGGCACAAATAAACCAGGCAGCATGTTAAGTTTTAAACTTTTATTCAGTGAGGGAAATGCATAGGAGAGTGAGGGCCCTATCTAACAGAGAGCAGGAAATCTGGATTCATACGGAGCACCAGGAGCCGGCCACGTGGAGGGGCATACAGGCCAGGAAGCGTGGGGCGGGTGGCAATGGCGAAAAGGGGCAAAATGGGCCAGGCCTGCCATGTTCCAGGCCTTTAATCCACTTCCAAAGGGGCATGGTTACTTAGTCTGATTGGCAGGTGGGCGCACAGGTGTGGTCAGGTAGGAGCATGAGGTCACGCAGGGGGCGTGGTGAAGGCGTGGTCTTCCAGCTCACAAACCTGATCAATTTTACCCTGTATGCCTGCCTTCATCAGTTTGACAACGCAAAAGAAATGAAGGCTTTCCTCTGCTTGGTTGTGAGCAAAAGGCGACTGTGTGTTCGCAGGGTGTCGGGTGCATTACATTAGGACGTGGGTGCTCGAAACTAAGGTGACCGTTATGAACCTAGTTGCCTTGGACTTTCCCAGTTTTGCCACTGAAAGTCCCATGACCCTTAGCTTAAAAAGACTGGAACAATTGGCCACTCTATGAACTCTTGAGAAAACAGGAGGAAGTGGAAAAATCTGTCACACTGACTCCTAGAGTTTAATTAATACCAGACGTAATGATTGTTTTAAAATAGCTTTAAATTACATTTTGACCAGAATAATATTTAATAGGGCTTGTGATGTGGACTTGGTGATTTTTAAATAAGAACCACAGCCTGGGGACACAATCATAATTGGGTCTTGCCTTGCTTAGCCAGACTATTTTGAGAGTAAAACACAATAGTTCTTTGTTCTAAATTAGCTGGATTTGAGCTCCAAATCTCCATATACCAAGAGCTCCATGGACTGGAGGGAACTTCAATATGTTTTTTTTTTTCTCTAAAAACACCATGCTTAAGCAGGAAAATCCAACAGATCTACTAGCCCAGAACAGGAGTAACCGGGCAGGGATGGATGGATAGGCATCAAGAGAGAACCTCGCACTTGCTGCGCTGTCCAAGATTGTGGGATTTAGTGTCTGCTGGAGGGCAGCAGGGAAGAGCAAGGCACCTGGGTCTCTTCTCACTGGGCTGTGAGTTTGGATCCCCGGAAGAGAAGGGAAGAGTGAGGGGGAGAGGCCCAGAGATGTGCTGGCCTTCCAGAGTGCTCCTGGTATCTGTGTGAGAAGGGGAGGGAGAAGACCCCTCAGACGGCCACACCTGGTGGATGACCTTCCCTCGCCTGGTAACCCCACCCTCCAGAGGCAGGAAGAAGGGAAAGCAAAGATGCATTTGTCTCATTGAGGACCACACTTCACCTTTTCAGCTGTTTTGCTCAGCCTAGGCTTTTAACACCTACACCTCCTGCTTCCGCTGGTTTATCCAATTGCCCTAGAACTGTAGAGCTCCTGTAACCTTGACTAAATATTAAGAGAGTGACCACTTGCAAGGCTGACACTTTTGTTTCATCTTCAGATAAGGTCTCTAAAGATGAGTGTTTGCTCCATGGACCATTTCGGTCTTGAATAGCGGGAAACCCGCTCGGTAATTGTTCAAAGAATAGAGTGGGGTTCCATCACCAAGCCATGGGGCCTCGCTGGGTTTGGTTTGTGCTTTGCTGACCTGGGGTGCTCACGGTGGGCTTGGAATTCATAGCACTTGCGACTGAGTCTCACGGAAAACACTTCCTCATGGAGTCTATCTGGGTCCAGCCCATATTCCCAAAGCATGGCTGTTGAGTGATGGGCACGGAACACAAAAAGAAGAGAAATTTCGTTTTCCTGATTAGAGAAAATAAAATGCACTCAAATGATAGCAAACACTGGGATACCCATCCCCGGCCAGCTGAGTGGCTGAGAAGTCTCTGCTGCTGCATCTACGAAGTCAACCCCCACTTACTCTTTGGAATGAAGGGTTTGGAAGACCCAGTTCTCTGGGTTAGCCCTCTCCTGGTTTAGTCCTTGGATCCGACCATCTCGTTAGGCAGGAAGCTGGAAATTAGCCTATGTGTGTGTGACAGGGGCTTGAGGAAACCAACATCAACAGAAGCCCACCCCCCAGGTGGTCCCAGCCCTTCCCCCTCTCTCCTCACCACTAAGTGGGTTACGTGGCCTGATAAACATCCTTCCTCCAACACAGGCACCCTAGAGGGAAGCCCCTTGGCCAGGAGCCAGCCACACTCCCACTGTCCGATGACAAATTTGGGAAGGAATTTCTTAATTTATACTCAGAAAACGCTCTGTCCTGGAGGAGAAGGAGGAGGCGGTAAAGAGAGACTCTGTTAAAAACCGGGAGCCTAAACACAGACTGCACTCAGCTCTCTGCTCTCCGCTGAGCCGCCCGCCTGGCCTGCCAGGTGTATGCTCTCCATTCAACCACGTAACCTCGCTCTCTCCCAGTCTGAGTGACGGGGCTCTCTCTCTCTATGCCTTCCATTCTGATGGATGCCCTGTCCCCAATAAAACCTTGCTACTTTGCTCTCTGTCTCACGCCTGAATTCTTTCTTGCATGAAGACAAGAACCCCACGGCTCCCACGGCCTTTTCTCCAGTGACATTTCTGGCAACCACGGGGGAACTCTAAGAAGACTTCAAAAGTCGAAGGGCTGGGACCACCTGGAAGGTTATCAGGGTCTGAGCAGGAAAATGCTGGGCTTCTGGAGCTTCCATGGTGGGTGCTGGTCTTCAGGCCCTTCTCTCGCACACGCACACATAGGCTAAATTTATGACTACCTACCTAACACTGTCATTCTAAGTTAAGTGTATTCTAGGAATGCCTTTATTTTATTTTTATTAATTTATTTATTTGACAGGTAGAGTTACAGACAGTGGAAAAGACAGAGAGAAAGGTCTTCCTTCCGTTGGTTCTCTCCCCAAATGGCCACAATGGCTGGAGCTACACCGATCTGAAGCCAGGAGCCAGGTACTTCCTCCTGGTCTCCCATGCGGGTGCAGGGCCCAAGCACTTGGGCCATCTTCCACTGCTTTCCCAGGCCACAGCAGAGAGCTGGACTGGAAGAGGAGCAACCGGGACTAGAACCAGTGCCCATATGGGATGTTGGCGCCACAGGCGGAGGATTAACCTAGTTCGCCACGGCGCTGGCCCTAGGCCTGCTTTTCTTTCTCTGTGAGCAAATAGAAAAGTACAATCAGTCACTGATGATCATTGCATTGCATTATTTTGGTGCGTTCCAAAAGTTCCACTTAAATGTCGTTTTCCTAAAGCCTAATACGAAAAGAAAATGATCCAACTCCTTGCTTTTAAGATACCAAGAATCAGATGACTAATTTTAGGTTCAACTTACATTTCATTTCCATAGCCCTACATTAGTTTTTTAAAAAGCTAATTGAGATTAGCATTTCACTTCTCTCAAGCAGCAGTATATCAAGTGCTTAATATATGCCAAATTTAGTTGTACATCTACTAATTTATTTTATGTTTGTAACCAATATATGAAATCAAGTGGTGCTTATTGCTATTACAGAAACTAAAGTATTCACAGCAGATTGGGACAAAACTACACAATCAACTGAAGGCATTTTAGGTTGAGAGGGACAGGGAGAGGTGGAGACAGAGAGAGATGGCAGTTCTGTGAGTTAAGAGGCTGAGATGCAGGCTGTCCCTCTCACCTTGAGTGAAGATGTTTGTACACTGGTGCTGAGCGTGTCACCAACAAGACCCCACGGAGAAGAGTCCAATCAAGAGGCAAAGAAGAAAAGAGGAACACAATACCTCTTCAAGAACACAAATATCTAATTTCCTGCGCTGTACACTGTGCTTCCAATAAAAAACAAACTTGCCTATTTTGTGTAGCTGAACCAACTGTTGGAAAATCGATCATACTTAGTTCTTTCCTAAAACATGCCTAGGAAAGAAACTAGCAACTTGGCGATGCATCTATACCAGACCCCACGGGTCCAGGGGCTGCCTCCACTGGACTGATAAGTCTCAAGGCCATTGCCATCTGAAGGGTCTCACCTGAGTGGTTGCACACCGCAGGTGGCCTGGAGTGAGGGGCAGAGATGGGTGTCCTGAGGCCGTGGGCCTACGCCTTGATCTCTTTTGCCTCAGTTTCCTTATCATAGGGTGAATCAGGCTGACCCTTCTCAGTCGTCCCAGTGCCAGCCTCTCTCCAAGCGCGTCTCGGGACCTCGGATCCCGCCGCTTGTTCCCAGCGGTGGCTCTGCCCATGGGTTGGGATTAGCTGCTCCCTCCTAGAGCTCATCCGAGCACCCCTCACCCCTGCGTCTGTGGAAGCAGCTCTCCAGAGGACCCGCGCTCCTGAGCGCCTCTCTCAGCTGTGGAGAAAGCTAAGCGGAGAAGCACACTCCGTGTCCGCCAGGCTGCCCCGTCACTGTCTGCTCTCTGCCCACCTGTTAGTCCAGGCGGGGAGACGTGTACCACGCACAACCTTGTCCCTGGCTACCTGGCTGCCATGAATGGTGCAGCTGAGAGCTCCTCCAAGAACAACGACAGCAGCTCTATGTTCCTCGTCGTGTAAGAGCCAGCGATCAGGAATCTTAGCAGAAGGGGGTTACGATGGTCTCACTGAAGCCTAACTTCTCTGCCAAAGCATTCTGTTTTTATTTATTTATTTATTTATTTTTTTTTACAGGCAGAGTGGACAGTGAGAGAGAGACAGAGGGAGAGAAAGGTCTTCCTTTGCCGTTGGTTCACCCTCCAATGGCCACCGCGGTTGGCGCGCTGCGGCCGGCGCACCACGCTGATCCGATGGCAGGAGCCAGGTGCTTCTCCTGGTCTCCCATGCAGGTGCAGGGCCCAAGCACTTGGGCCATCCTCCACTGCACTCCCGGGCCACAGCAGAGAGCTGGCCTGGAAGAGGGGCAGCCGGGACAGAATCCGGTGCCCTGACCGGGACTACAACCCGTGTGCTGGCGCCGCAAGGCGGAGGATTAGCCTAGTGAGCCACGGCGCCGGCCAAAGCATTCTGTTTTGTGTGCAATTTGAGGGGTGAAACTGGGTACACATTCTGTAGTTGTATATCATGAATGCGACTCAAGGGGCCAGCGGCACGGTACAGCAGGTTAAGCCACCACTTGAAATTTTGGCAGCCCATATCATAGTGCCAGTTCAAGTCCCAGCTGCTCTGCCTCTGAGCAGTGTCCCTGCTAATACCCCTGGGAAAGCAGTGGGTCAAGTACTTGGGCCCCTGTCACCTACATGGGAGATCAAGAAGGAGTTCCAGCACCTGGATTTGACTTGGTGCAGCTCTGGTCATTGCAGCCATTTGGTAAGCGAGGATTTCACTCTATACCTGTGTCTCTTCCCTCTCTTTCTCTGCCTTTCACAGCTCTAGAGATTTGTGCAAGAGTTTCCTAAGTACCTCTTTGTCTTTTTGGGAATGAGCTTGATAGAGGGGAGGGGGCACGTGCAATTGTAAAGTGAGGCCCAGTGCAGACAGGTGCACAAAAGCACAGAGGCGAACCTGGATTTCTACGCTCCTTTGTTTTCTGCAGTGTGTGGTGAGATCTAGGGAATTTTTTTTTTTTTTTTTTTTTTTTTTGACAGGCGGAGTGGACAGTGAGAGAGAGACAGAGAGAAAGGTCTTCCTTTGCCATTGGTTCACCCTCCAATGGCTGGCGCGGCCGGCGTGCTGTGGCAGGTGCACTGCGCTGATCCGAAGGCAGAAGCCAGGTGCTTCTCCTGGTCTCCCATGGGGTGCAGGGCCCAAGCACTTGGGCCATCCTCCACTGCACTCCCAGGCCACGGCAGAGAGCTGGCCTGGAAGAGGGGCAGCTGGGACAGAATCTGGCACCCCAACCAGGGCTAGAACCCAGTGTGCTGGCACCGCAAGGCGGAGGATTAGCCTATTGAGCCATGGCGCCGGCAGAGATCTAGGGAATTTTTCACAAGGAGAAATTAAGATGAGGTGAGTTTTATGGTCTTGTCTGATTTGCAATTATTATGTGAAAGAATCGTAAGAAATGATGGCATTGCTCGTGTGAATTATACAGCACTCAAGGAATTGGAGTCCTAGTGTGGCTTGAGAGCAGGGGAGGGATCTCTGAGATAATATTTTCACACTAAAAGGTCCCACGTGGTAGGTGCTCGCTTCCACAGGGAGGTGGCCGCAGAACCACAGAACTTCAGTCCGTGGATGGAAACGTGCAACAAACAGGTTAAGTGATGTGTAGATTCAGGACAGGTGTTAGTTTTTAAAAGATTGAGTGTGAATGAGAATCCGAGGCAGAGGAGGCAAGGGGCGGGGTGGGAGGTGGGGGAGAGTGCCACCTGTATACAGGACAGCTGCAAATGTCCAGCCAAGACTTTCACAGGCTTCTCAGACAGGCAGTGCCCACCTGGCCCCTGGGCAGCCTGCTCCCCTGGGATACTGAGGTCCTGGCCATTAAATTACCAGATGTCCTTGATGATTAGACCTCTCACCCACAAGGAATATTTCATCCACTGGGTTTTTCACAGGGAACCTATTGTTCGACCTTTTCAGGGAGTGCCTTGAAGACCAGACTCTTTCCCAAGGTGGCAAAAGTGATTCAGTCCCCGTTACCCATATGGGCTGGCAATCTCCAGCCAACAGAACCTACCCTTGCTACGGGTACAGCAGCCACCTGCAGTGGCCTTACAGTCAGTCTCCCCACGGGCAAGAACAGAAGCTCCCCGAAGTGGCAGATCTCTGTGGGTCTGTATGTCTCATGCTTTCAGAGTCACGCGGCTTCTAGAAACTTCCCTGTCAGCACCGCATGGCAGCTTCCCGGCTCATGACAAGGCCCACGGAGACATCTGGTGCCAGCTGTGTAATCTGATGTACTCACCCAGAACAGTCACTGCTTGTGTGCTAATATTTGCTTAAGAGACTCCCGTAATCTTTCCCTACATGGAATAGTAGCCATGTTTCCAGTCATCCGACACATAATTATCCAATGTGTGATAAATCAGTGGACACGGGGGAAGATTGGGACAGGACCTCTGGCCTCACAGATAATTTCCATTTCACTGTAAGCGTGGGAGAATAACTATTGAGGAAGACAGGTGGGAGATGCTGGGTCCATCAAGGCGGCAGAGACAGGGCCTCTTATCAGGTGACTGATGACGGTTGGGTCAGGCTTGTCCAGGGCCTCTGACTGCTCCAGGCTAGAGATAAAAGCTGAGGCTGCCTGTGTCCCAGGGAAGGCTGCCAATCTCTCTGCTGGATATCCAACGTCAATGTCAGTCCGTCCGCTGAGTCACCTCTGAAAAGTCAGCCAGCCTGATGTCTCCCTGGGATCTGGATAGACAGGAGAAGAGGAAGACGTTCAGGGAGAGGAGTGGCAGCACTGCGACTTCAGACACATTTTATCCTCAGGGCTGTGTCCCTGGGACAGCTGCCAGAGGAGCTGGTGGTCTCTGGGACACGTGCATGGCCTCCAGGACTCCAGCCCCTGTGACTGCTGGGGGCTGTGCGTCCTCCGCCTGATTCTCACCGAAGCTCTCTGGGTGGGATGACACAATGGGGCAGCTAGATGGAAGGAAAAGGCCTGAGGGCCCGTTGATGTCATAGGCAAGTGGAGTTTCTCCAACTCATTCTATGGCACCCAGGGCCGGCCTCCCTGCAGTGTTTCACAAAAGGCCCACTTTGGCCTGAGAGCCGGGAATGGAGTATGCATTGTGCCCTTCCTGGAGCCCCCATGGCCAGTCTGAGCTGGTTTGGATGGAAGCCATCAAACTTAGCAAATCTCCGTTTTTATGCAAACTACCTGGTCTATGCTCGATAATGTGCAAGCCATTCTGACCCCACAGGCCTCATCCATTCTCTGGTTGTCATGTGACTGCCTGCTTTGGGGTCTGCCCAAAGGTCACGGAGGATCTATGCCCTTCCACATTGCACAAACTAAATCAGACTTTGATTCCTTGCTTTGGCATGAATTGCACACCTTAGGTAGGGTCACTTTTTGTACAACTGCAGGGGGCAGCGCCCACGGAATCTCATGCAGTAATACCAACACATTGAATTAGTCCATTTGTTATTACTGTAATGAACTATCTGAACCTGGGGAACTTGATAAAGGATACAAACTTAGCACACAGCTCAGCAGGTTCAAGGGCACGGCGTGGGCATGAGTTCTGATGAGGACCTGGGGTGAATGAGATCACAATGGTGGCAGAGGAGAAATCACATTGCCAGCTAGGAAGCCAAAGAGCTGGCCAATTTGTTGTTTCCTGACACCCGGTCCCATGGGAATTACCTTGCTCCCTCCTTCCAAGGGCATGGCCCCTAGATGGGTCAGGTGTTTCATTACTGGAAGTACTGGAGAGGAGCTCTTTGGGAAAAGAAAGCTTATTTTGCTTGACAGTTTGGAGGTCACAGTTCAGGATCAGGCAGCCCCACTCTCTGGCATATGGGGGGAAGCTGGCAGTGTGGAGTGGGTGCACAGGGACCATCACATGTTGAGCCAGCAAGCAGAGTGGAGGGACTAGGCCGAACTTGGCTCAAAATAGCCAACCCTCTCGTAAGAAACACCCCCGAGGGCACGCCCCCGCTGTCCCAAGCACCTCCCAGCAGACTCACCTCTCAGACACTCCAGTTAGATCAAGTCTCCACCCTTAGTCCATCAACCCTTAGCATTAAGAAGGCAGAGTTTAAAGATTGAATGGGTTTAGGGGAGCCAAGTCCCAGCCAATCTACAACACCCCCAACGACCTAACGACCATCCTCTAGGTTCACCTCTTAAAGGACCCGGCAGCTGTCCACTATCACATGGAGAATTGGGTCTGCCACATAGGAACCTCTTGGGGACACACTCCCTCCATATCCACTCCATACCATTCATGACATGCAACACGGGAGGGAGAGTCAGGTAGTTTGAGGCTACCTCCAAAGCCATTCTGCAGCAAGATTGAGATCTTATCCATGCTGGCTTTGACCCTTGTCCAGCTGAGAGAGTCTTCACCAGTCAAGCAGCCCTGGAGCCCGGGGTGTGTGTGGCTTGTTTGGGAAGGCTGCAGACACGGAGTTCAGGGCCCACAGCCAAGAGTCTGTGGGTAGGAAAGTTTCCAGCAAAGGTATCCTCCCCCTGTTAATCTTTCTCAGGAGAGACTCAAAGACCAATAACAACACTGACACAGAATATCCCTGTGTTTATACAACCAGGCTCTGCGCGGGCTGAACTTGAACTTCAGCCATACACTGGAATCACCTGACGATCTTTGAGAACTATTATTCCATCTGAAGAGGAACTAGCAATCTAATCAGCCTAAACTATGGGTTTAAAAGTCCCCAGATGCTTCTGATGCACAGAATTACATATTCTTAAAAATACCAACACCTACACCCCAGGTGAGACTAACCCTGGCCTGGGGCTGGGACCGTCGTATTTTCTACACCCTCCCCTAGAAGATCCTAATGTGAAGGTAGGCTAAGAATCAAAGCACCAAAGATTCAATTGCAAGAATCATAAGCATTTGTTGTCTCTGATGTGTGCTCGTTCTCCCGGGAGAGGGGTCATCCCTTTCTTGAGAACGATAATACCACCTGGGTCTCTGCACCAAGGAGAAGAGCCACGGCTCGCTGGCCCTGGGTCAGAGCAATTGCAGTCTCCAGCTGGCTGGTGGGAAACGGATTCTGCTCTTCAAGGACCAGCCAAAGTTGCACGTTGGTCCCTTGCTAAACAGTGGGTTTAGTTAGGAGACCTTGCTCTCAGGAGCACAGCAGGGAGGCAAGCCTGTGGACAGGCCACTCTGGGCCCTCCCGAGTTCACCAGATGTCCGGGCACCACACGCCTCTGGATTGCAATTGAGTTGTCACCGCACTTGGCCTCACCCGACAAGGGGCTCCGTCACAGCCCAGCTCTCCATCATGAGAGCTCGGGTGGGTGCACACCACACAGTGCTGTGCACTGGGCTCTGCATTTGCTCTATGGATTCTGCTGCTTGGAACAAATAGGAGTTGCCTCGCAACTCTTGGACGCAAATCCTGAGAAATTCCAACCTCCACAAAGAAAATTAAAACTGGCTACCGGCCCCAGATATTGGAACAGGTGAGAACTCACCAGTTGACTTGGGGAGCCCTTCCCACCCTTTACATAGAACAAGGCACCAGCTCTTTGATGGACCCAGAAAAAGAGGATTAAGCTCCAGTCTTCAATGCTGCTTGGCCAACCAGAGATGGCGCCTCCACACCTGACAGTAACGCCAAATTTGCTGAGTCCTGGGTGATCTTCCCACTGGCTCCTAGGGACAAAGAGCTCTGTCCTCCCTGCACCCCCCCCCCCCAGTCATCTGTACCGTGGTCTTTCTACTGCATGGACAGTGCCAAGGCCCCTGGCTGTCCAGGCACAGAACCCGCGGTCCAGGAACTCCTCCTCAGGCCTCTTCTCAGCTCACACGGAGTTTATGGCCGAGAACATGGGATGCAGGGATTCTGCAGGAGCTCAGTCCATCACATTTCATTCTCAACGCCTTCTTTCCACAAGCCAAGTTTGTCACTGCCACACAGGCAAAAGGATTTCACACTTCAAGACTTCGTTTTACCTGTAAGATCATACAATTCTTAAGGTTTGTATAAAATCATCATTTTAGTTTGTTGTAGTCCTCCTCGTGTGTGAGAATCTCTGGTTTCATAAGGAGAACGTTCCGGGTCTGACCCAGGCAGGTCACGGGTCCTGTTCTGAACTCTCTGTAGCCTCCCAGGGAGAGGCAATCGTGCATCCTCGCAGGTTCACGCAGAGCCTGTGTGTTCTAGATTCCTGCAGTGGTGGCCTCGCAGGGTCTCAGGTCCGGTGATGTGGTCCTTGCTTTGCCTGCTACCTGGGAAATGCAGATGAGGGAGCCGGGGTGGAGGCTGCTGCCCTGCCGCAGTGCTGGTCCCAGAGCTTCCATGAGGACTGACACACCCGCCTGGGGGCACTGAGAGGTGAGGTTGCAGGCCCCTCTGCCCTGTGTGCTCCCCGGCAGGTTCCTCCTGCGTCTCCATGGCGGAGGACCAGGGTCCTTCAGTCCCAGGATCCAGCTGTATGGCCCAGGGAGCTGGCAGAGGAGGTGAGTGTCCTTTGTGCTACCAGAGCTACCCCTCTGGGGATGCTGGGCCAGAGCCAGGGCCCTTTATCTACTGCTGTTGTCCTTTCCTCAAAGATTTGCAGCGGGCATGCCTGTCCAAGCAGGTAGGGGACGGGAAATGCAGTGGCTTACCTCCCACACTTCTTTGGGAAAGACGGGAAGGATACCTGAATCCCATATCTCACTGTGGTCTCACTGGGCTGATGGGGGCCCGAAGTCCCCAGGGGTTAAAGCCCAGCTTTTGACACTTGGACCTAGCAAGCAGGATCCCTTGTGCTCCCAGGACAGGGTAGCGAGGCCCCCTGCTTGGTGACCTCGCTTTCCTTGGACTGCCTGCTGGCTGCTACCACGGCTGGGAGTGGCTCCACTGGCTCAAGACCCCGTGTCGGGGTTTCAGATACTCTGGGTGGTCTCTCCCCCATCCCCCCGCCCAGCCCATCAGGAAGGAGGGCAGTGGCACCACAGGAGTGGGGGCTGTTTCCAGGGGTCTTTGCCCTCTGCTCACCTCGTGTCCAACCTCTCAGGACCTGGGACGGTTGCACTTTGTGCAAGACGGAGGAGTCCTTGGAAGTCATTGGAATTCTGAGCTCCCAGAGAGCTGAGTGCGGCCTGGGGAGCAGTTGCTGAGTTGGAAGTGAACCCCAAGCCTTCTCCTTTCTCCTCTCACGTGAGCAGCACCAACAGGCTCAGGGTCAGGGGAGTGGCCCCACCCCCGCAAAGGGAGCGAATCCAAGCCTCACTTCAATCACACTGATGTAACACCAAAGCTTGTTGCAGAAAAAATAGCTCAGCCAATACATATCCAGATCCAAGATCCACACATATCCTGGGAAAGTTCCAGAAGATGGTGTGTGTGAGTCATGCCTTCTGTCTGGGAAAGTTCCAGAAGATGGTGTGTGTGAGTCATGCCTTCTGTCTGGGCGTGCATGTGAGCTCCTTCTCTCCAAGCTGCTTTGCAGTTCTAGCCTCTTTCTTTTGCAGAAAAGTGAGCTCCTCATATCTCACATGAGATGGGAAGGTCTATTGCTGTTCCCAGAGCTCCTGTTTTGCAGCGATTCCATGTTATTACTGTGTGCAATTACAGCAAACCGTGAGTACAGGTTGCCAGGATGTTATGTGACCCAGAAACGGGCACTTATCTGCTAATCCCATCCCAGCCCCAGGCTTCAGAAATCCTGAACTCCAGATTCCTTTACCCGAAATGGACCATGGAGTTAACACGACCACCAGAGAGGAACAGAAGTGGCAGGGAGGAAGGAAGAGGTTCTTGTGCTTACCCTAGGCATTGCTCTGTTCTTTATTGTAGAGAACAGAGATGACTTTTCACCCACTGAAGTAACCGGCCAAGTCCAGTAAGTACTATTTCCCAAATGTGATTTCCCAAATCTTTCCACACTTCTGTCCAGTTCTAAGAAATTGTGCTGGGGGAAAACGGAAGTTGGTCTGAGCCAACTTTTCCACTTGGCTGGCGTCTTGTTTAAGAATCCCGATCTTTCTCATGTGCAAGGTGTCTGATGGCACTAGCCATGCGTGGCATAATTTTTCTCTTTTATCGTTTCTTTTTCTTCCAGTGAAATGGATTTGACCAAACAGGACTTCGACTGAAGGCTGAAACTGAGAAGGATTTCAAGGGAGTGTTTGTTATCCAGAAAACAGATGAGAACAGCCAGCCGGTAAGGTGGGCGCTGTGGATACTCCAGCACAACCTCATTTTCTGGCCAGGCTTTCTCATCCCCAGCTGCAGTGAATGTTGGCTGCTAGAGACTGAAGGGCCCCAGGGATGGCTGCCTGCTCCAACGGCTCTGCTCTAGGGCTGGGAAATCCGTCCATCAGGGAACTGTGTTCCTGGGGGCTCTCAGAGATGTGAACCTAACAAGGTGATAAGGGACACAATGCTGGGAGCACCAATATCCTTGAGAAGCTCATGGTGGCTGTCGTCTGTAGGCTGGAATAATGGGAGAATAGATGTCTTACAGGACTGGGTTCCTTAGTAGAGATGAAAATAACAGGATCTTAGAGTAACAGAGGCCAGGGGCAGCATTTAGCTGTCAGAGCTAGGTAAAGTAATTTCTGTAATGGGCAGCAAAGTTAGAAATACAGCCAGGAGGACCTGACCCATCGGTGTATATGGAGATAACAGGACATGGTGTTCCTGCAGGCACAACAGATGGGCAGCCAGAAAGGCTACTGCTTCATATAGATCATCAAAAAGAAATCAAAAATAGATGGGCAGAAGGCTGAGGTCAGTCCCCTTGGTTTCCTAGCCTGAGCCAGTTCCCAGCAGGGCCCAGAGTCCATGTAAGGAAAGCAGGGCAGGTTCTCACAAGGGAGGATCCCACACGATTCCCTCGGTTCCTCACCCAAGGCACTCGTGGTCGTTTGTGCAAATATCGCATGCTGGGGAGAGGGGACTCACAGCTCTTTCAAGGGTGTTAAACACCACATCGGACCTTCCACTAACACCTGGGGACCCCAGGTACCATCGTGGCCCCTGCTGGCCTGCAGTGTAAGGAGGCTAGGGAGCACATCTCACAGAGGGCCCATGGATCCGCAGAGCCAGCCGGCAACTGCTTCCTCTGTTCCTGAGTACGGAGCAGGTCACGCCTCGCTCTGATTTGAACTGGTTCCTTAACCTGTGAAGTAGCCACAGCTGTCTCGGGAAAAGCCAGGGAAAAGGCTCTGACATGAAGTTTCTCCTGGTGAAAGTCAGCCGAAGCCATGTCCTAGCCCTGGGGAATGACTGAGATTAGTGCCAGCTGCAAAGACTTGGAAGAGGCCATGGAATCCAGGAAACCCAGCTGTCTGGCCCCTGCCAAAGCTGGGTGGGTCGTGGCCACCACATGAGTGCTAGAAACTTAACCAGGGAGTAGAACTTATTACAGTTATTGCGCCAGATGTGTACCTTTGTTAGAGCAGTCAGAATAGCCTCTGGTAGGTGGTATGCACCTGTTACTATGGGAAATGTGCTTTTAGAATGCCCAGCAGTAGGAGGAGAGGCAGCTCACAGTCATAAGGACTGGACAAGAGTACATGTTTATGGCTTGGCTCCAGGGCAAGGTGAATTCTCCCGCTCCGTCACCCTATGGCCTGGCTGCACACTCCGTAGTACATGGGTCCAAGTTACAGATGACAATGTGTCATTGGCCCTCGTGAGCAAGGAGTGTTGAGAATTCTGAATGCCTCCTCAGTCACAGGCACTCCAGATGGTGGGGACAAGCCTACCAAGATTCACAGCTGTGCCATGATCAGGGGTCAGTGAGTCGGAGCGGGTCAGGACGTCCCCTCCAAAGCCCCAAGCCATTGCCCCTCGCACTGCCTGCCACTAAGAAGCCCAAGGCTTGGCAGGCCTCTCCTGGCGAGGAGAATAATCGTGGTCGACAATGTGATACAAATGATTCTTGAAACGTGTGTGTTTGAGGGGAGGCAGGGGCGTGTGCCTTCTCAGATAAAATGTGCTAATCTATGTTTTTCTTGTAATAAAATACAGTGGATGCTGTTTCGTGTCAGAAAATATAGCTATAATCAGTATCATAGCTTTCACTTTTCATCAGATCTCAGTTGCCCTTGGCTCTTTTTAGCTACTTGTTTGGGTTGTGAGTGTAGCCAACTGGTACAAGGGTAGCGCAGGCCAGTCTGTAAGAGACAACTGTGATGTTAGCCCAACAGAAGGGAAACCCAGCGCTTGCACTTGTGAGTTGTGGGTCCCTGGAGAAAACACATACGATTCCCCTGCTCTGGTTCCTCCTGTAAAACAGAGATAGAAGTAGATTATCGTGAGGATCAATGCGTTAATAGTAGAAAGTATTTAGCCCATCTAAATAACAAGTAAATAAATAATAAGCAGAACATAACACAAAAATCCACGTATACATCAAGGCTACTTGTCAAGACAGACCCATTTTTCTAGGCTACATCCAAAGGAACTTTACTGATGAAATGCACAGCGGCTCACAGAGAGGAAGGAAGGCTGGGGCGCAGAGCTGGAAAACAGCCCAGGAACCGGAGCAGTAATCAGAGCAGGTGCCAGGAGCGGCTCCGCCCTCTTGCGGAGGAAGTTAATGAAGGCTTGCCCAGTGTTCTTGTTTAAGATCGTCACAATCCATCCCAGGACAGTCCGGCTGGTCCGGGTTGCTTAAGAGCCAGCGTCAGGATCAACAGTCCCTCCACTCCGGCTGCCAAGAGGGCTGTGTCCACCCACAGGAACAGACTGTCGTGACGAAAGGGGGATGGTGGGGGTGGACCACTGCTCTCTGACAGAGGGCTGGACGACTCCAGGGCAGTCTCAGGGGCTGCAGGCCCCAGGGGAAGCTGCTGGGGTCCTTGGATCCACTGCAGCAGGAGGGCTTATCCCCACTGCCCTGTGCTGGAGGGGCAAAGGCTGAGTGGGTCATCATCACAGAAGGAAAGATGCCCCCCCGACACCACGGGGCAGCCAAGGGCCTGTCAATCATGTCAGCTAGTTCACCTGCAATCAGTGCATCCCTGGGCACTCAGAGGACCTGGCACTGTCACTGTCATTGTGCTGAGCTGTGAGGTCAAGGGCTCTTGGTCTACCTACCTCCGTCCCCAATGTTGCATCTGCGTGGAGCATTCCAGAAAGTGGTGACTCTTCCGCTGAAACTCTTGTCTTACATCTTTGCTTGCATCTTGCCCAGAACTGCTGGGCAGGAGGGCAGGACCATGCTCTGTCAGCCTCCTTCCCTGAGAGTTCGTCTACAGCTGCTTGAATCTGAGAGGGGAGGAGGATGCTGGACGCCACCCTCAGTTCCCAGGTGCTCCAGTTCTGTGCACCAGGAGAGGAGACATCCTAGTGAGAATTTACAGGACCCAAGAATCTGAGCCCAGGAACTGAACCTGTCTGGTCTATACTTCCTGTTAGGCCAAACTCTCACCTATTCCCCGTTAGGCACTATTTTTTTCTCCAGTTAGGGAAGCCACAGCAGGACCCGACTTCCTTGGAAATCGGCAGCTGCTTCAACACATCCCTAAAACAAACCCATACTTGAGACCATCATTCCATCTCCTTTCAACAAAGCAAAGAGAGAAAAAATACACTCTTGGGCTTCTCAGAAACAGCTGGCTCATCTCCCCTACCCTCCAGATGGTTCCTGTTAACTCCAACTGAGATTCTAGAACAATCCATGCCTCATCCCCAGGTATACGACTGGCTCCGTTATTTTGTTTACTAAGTCCACTCCTGTGCACACAAAAGGCCACTTAGCACCAGGTGGGTTCATCTCAGGGGCTCTGGGTCGATCAGTTCTGGCTGTGCGGTGGGCAGGGCCTGATGGCAGCTGAGGGAGCGCCAAGCGCAACAGCTTCCTGTCTCCGGGAGGAAGTTCCTTCCAGCCCGCCCTCTGGCGGAGCACAGATAGGAACTGGGCCTGAGGCCTCACAAAGTGGACGGAGGCAGGTGGCCCTGGTGCAAAGTCGGAACTCAGAGGAGCCTACTTCCTGTAGGTCTTTGGCCGGATCCAGGGAGCTGAAATTCTTGTCTTACATCTTTGCTCACGTCTTGCCCAGAACTGCTGGGCAGGTGGGCAGGACCATGCTCTGTCCCCTGCTCAGCCTCCTTCCCTGAGGGTTCGTCTACAGCTGCTTGAATCTGAGAGGGGAGGAGGATGCTGGACGCCACCTCGGTTCCCAAGAGTGCGTGTCTTAGCCACATCATGATGTGTTTGCGGCTTCTGGTGCTCTCCGGTGTCTGCGACCACTGTGGGTGTCTGAGAATGGGACTGCGCGGGTGGCAGGTGCACCCTGCACACCCATGGAAGTGTCTGCTTTTAGAAGTTTTTGCAAAGTCTTGTGTCACTGCATGTGGCCTAGAGTGCTGTACGGGAACTGACTGGTTATTTTTGCTTTGTGATTATTCAGGAAATATGACATAGAGCCTCTGGTTCCTGCATTGTACGATTGTCTGAATGATAAGTGGTCAATCCAACCCCCACCTGCCCAACCACCCCAGCGGGAAAGGAATCAAATTTTTAATCTTTTAAAAAGATTTATTTATTTATTTGAAAGAGTTACACAGAGAGAGAAGGAGACGCAGAAAGAGAGGTCTTCCATCTGCTGGTTCACTCCCCAATTGCCTGGAACAGCCAGAGCTGCACTAATCCAAAGCCAGGAGCTTTTTCCGGTCTCCCCTGTGAGTGCAGGGGCCCAGAGACTTGGGCCATCTTCCACAGCTTTCCCAGGCCATAGCAGAGAGCTGGATAGGAAGTGGAGCAGCCGGGACTCAAACCGGCACTCATATGGGATGCAGGCACTGCAGGCAGCAGCTTTACCTGCTACGCCACAGCACCGGCCCCAGGAACCAATCTTCAACATTTGATTCTTGCAGCCACAGCTCAAGGATTCCATTACCATCATCGTTCCCAGCCTGGAACCCAAACTCTTGGACACACGTGAGCCCTTCACTTACCATGGCCCCACGCTCTAAGGCACTGAAGGCCACCTGGAATTATTCATGGGAAAGGGGTCACAGCTGCGGACAGTAGCCCCGGAAAGAACAAAGGGTCTGCATTCTCTCCTGAGGGGATGGTGTCGCCTACCAGACGGAGTCCATCGGCCATTCCTAACTCGGTCGTAGCAACAGAAATGCAGTCTCAGGGAACTTGCTCTTTGTGCCCGAGGAAATGCACCAATATCTAGTGAGACGGTGAGGGCTTTTCAACTTCAGTGTCGTTACTTTGAGAGCCAGAACAATGATGACCAGAAAATCATTGCCCCTGGAGCCTCTGGAGCCCACCTGTTCCACCTGTCAGCCCACCTGCACCTGCTGCACCTCATCACAAGGTGAGACACAGGATGTCCAGCAAAGCCTGGTGGAACCCTGGGGTCACCCTGATGGGTTCCCCAGGCCACTGTATAACCTGACCAGACCCGGTGCCCCCCCTGTGCCAGGGCCCAGTTAGCTGGCAGCCTGCAGTATGGGTACAGCAGTGGTAACTGTGAGATACAAGGGTGCCTGGCAGGGGGCTGCACAGTGCTGTCGCATTAGCTTCAGAGAGCCTGGGGGTGCGTTAGACTTTATTTTGGAAATTTCCAAAAGACTAGCGCTAGTTGGTAAAAGTCTCCCTTCCCCCATCCTCTGAGCGGGGTTTTCTCAGCACTGGGCCCGGGGCCCTGGAAGAGTCCAAGGTGTCTTGGCTCAGCTCCCACCCATCATGATTTCCAGCAAGACGTGGGTAAGACATGATTGAGACATGGGTACCCCATGGGTAAGGCAGGTTCCACCCTTCCCTGCACATCTGTAGGTAGTGGTCAGCAGGTGTGCCTCAGCTTGTGCTAGAAACACCCTGGGAATGCCAGGTCCTCTGAGCATCAGCAGGTGCACTACTCCCCTTCCCATGGCTGACCCTCTTCATGGCCACCCATTTTCTGTCCTCATGAACCTTCACTTTCTATCCCCACCAAGTCTTTATTCTGCTCAGCTACAGGGCGGGCCTTGCCACTGCCCCTCTGCTTGACAGAAGCACCACTTACAAACCAGAAGCAGCTGCCCACCAGGTTCCTTCCGCGTGCTGGGTGGAGGCCGTCTGGATGGGCCTCCAGGTGCTTGCCTTCTCTCAGCACCCATGCAATCCCAAGATCCTGGTCGCCATGATCAGTAACAGACACACGGAGGGATTTGCAGAAATGTTAGGAGCGGGAACTCCATAAAGGGCTTTGTTGTCCCTTCAAGCCATTGTGGGCATCAGCTGGTCCCTTGCCAGCCACGCCACTTCCTCTCTCCTTTTGAGGAGGGCACTTGGAGGCTAGCTGGGAGAGGCCAGGTGAAGCATAACTCAGAAGAGACATTCCTCTCTCTCTCTAGGGCAGGCCACACCGCAGGTCGTTCTGCCCTGTGGGGCAAGTCCACGGTGCAGCCGGCTGGTGCTGGGTTCCCATCATGGCGGCAGGGGCCAGTGGGAATTCACTCATGAATGTAAGGGGCACCAGGGCTTCCCAGTGTTACTGTCAGCTGTGTGGAGGGTTTGTTCTCTCTCAGCCAAGTAGTCGGAACTCGAAGTCAGTTAACGGTCAGGTGGAGCCAAGAGGCTTTGATTCTAGGCCCCCAAATGGTAGAGAAAGGCAAAGGCCACTGGAGCAGTCAGCTTTGTGATACTGTGAAGAAGTGCTTGGGTCAGGTTAACTGTACAGAGAAAAGAGCTTTATTTTGGCTCATGGTCCTGGAGGTCCCAGGGACCTCATCTGGTGGTGGTGTTCTTAGTAGCATCCCAAGGTGGCGTAGACAGGGAGGGCGCGTGCTGTCCATCCGCCTGTCTGGGTGGTTCCTTAGAAAGCGCGACCCTTACAACTCAGCTGAATCCCACCTAATCACTTCCCCACAGCACCGTTGGATTACATTTCTCCTCTGTCGTCTCACGGACCTGAGACCTCAGTGCCTGAACTCCGGAGTTCAGGGGACAGTCAGTCACTCAAACCCCAACAACCAGCCCTGATACCTGAGGTTGTCAGCATGCAACACACGTCTCCCAAGTCCCGAATCTCCAATGAAAAGTCCATTGTGCACCACCCGTTTTTGCAGCCTGTTTACAAATCACAAATTACTTAAATTACTCACCAGTGAGTTAAGTCCCTGAGCCAGGGAGGGTCCCCGTGGGAACCCTGCGGGGCCACGGAGGGGAGGGAGTAGGGAGGTGGATGGAGCAGGGCCACCCTGGGGCTCCAGGACAGAAGGAAGCTCTCTGGGTTGGGAGGGGCCGGAGTCACTGTGCTTCCTGGCCACTGGAACCCAGGATTCATGGTCTAGATCACAAACCCATTTATGCTCTTGAACTTCCTCGTATTAAAATTATCTCAGAAATGTACCCTTAAATCGGCCTACCTTTATTTAAGGGGAAAATTGTGCTTCTATTACAAGTTTTGAGGTGTCTGATGAACTGTCATCTTGAAAAGGATTTTGGGTGCCTGTTGGCATCCATAAACAGAACCTAGTTCTAAGGAGACGGTAATGCCGAGTGTGTCCACTAGAGGGGAGTGTGGACCTGGCTGCCGGGGTGGGCTCAATACCTCCACCCCTACCCCACCCCTGGCTGCTCCAGGGCTCCCCGCTTGCTGACTGCACAGGATCCGACTGGCTGGTCCTGGGAAGAGGCATGAGGTGCTGTCTCTGACCCGCGGGGAGTCTGGGGCTGACCGCCCATAGCCAGGGCAGAGGGGCCATCTGTGCTTATTCAGGGAGGACGCGACAGGAAGAGCTGTGGGTGATGATGCAGCCTGGGGGTGGGGATGGGGAATGTGGCCCCTGGCCAGCCCCTTCCCCCACTGCTTCATGGGTGCATGGACTTCTGTGGGGGTGCTTCCCACGGATGGCCCCAGACCTTCAGAAGGGGGCCAGGTGGACTTGCCATGTCCCCTGGGGCTCCCCCTCTTTCCGACTCCCCACCAAGAATCACATTTCCATGCCCAGCCATCCATCTGCCCCTCACAGGCCCTGCAGCCTCCAGTGCCCGAAGCCCCATGCTCTTGTACACCAACCACCGAGCTTCCGCTAGGTGGAGGCCTGGGGGAGACAGGAAGATCTGGGCTCAGTGTCACCACAGGCTCTTCTGAGAGCTGCAGTATTGTCACCTTGAGTCCCGGAAAAAATGGGAGGAGCTGTGACTGCCCCCCACCTCTTTGCCCATTTGGGGCACAGGAAGCTGAGACCCCACAGAGAGGGGTCTCATCCATCCCCGGGTGCCTGAACACTTCCAGGGTGCCAGAGCCCCTTCCCCACCCCCACCCCCACACAGTATCCCTTTCTCCCATTTGAGTTCCAAACCAATCAGACATAAGCAAAATGCACAGAGGGGACTGAAACGCTTGCTTTATTCCTCCTCACAGCTGGACTTGGGACACTGTTTAAGGCAGGTGGCAGTAAAGACATCCCTGGAGCTGGCGTTGTGGCATAGCAGGTAGAGCCACAGCCTGTGATGCCAGCATCCTGTATGGGTGCGGTGTGTGTCCCAGTTGCTCCACCTCTGATCCAGCTCCCTGCTGATGGCCTGGGAAAGCAGCAGAAGATGGCCTTAGTGCTTGGACCCCTGCACCCACACTTGACAGACCCAGGAGAAGCTCCTGGCTTCTGCCTGGCCCATTCCCAGTCACTATGGCCATTTAGGGAGTAAACCAGCAGATGGAAGATCGATTCTCTCTTTCCCTCTCCCCCTCCCTCTCTCTCTCTCCCTCCCCCTCCCCTCTGTCTCTCTGTGTATCTCCCTCTCTATATAGAATTCTTTCACATAAATAAATACATCTAAAAAAGAGACATCCCTAAAAGTATTCCCCAGAATTGGTTTGATCCACATAGCTGCAGACTGCTCCAACAGCCACAGCCCACCCCACCCCCATACCAGTCCCTGTCGCCTTGCACTTGAGCTTGGAGGATCCCTGGTCTCTGCAGACGATGACTCCAGGGAGACTCAACAAGCAGCAGTCCCTGCCCATCAGGGCCCCCAGGCGGAGAAGCCTCCCCCAGAAGAACGGAGAGGGCGGGGAAACCAGGCGCGGCTCTGATTGATGTGTGTAGCTCTGGCTCTGCCTGAGCTGCTCAGATGGGACTGAGAGCGCCCACTAGAGAGCCCAGGTGCCTCCTCTTCAGTCCCTGTTGCCACGTGCACAGGAGTGTGGCCAGGTCCTCTGTCCATAGGCCCCAGTGGCTACTGCTGCTGCAGCTGCCTCTGAACTCTCCGGCCCCAGACGCTGGATCCAGGATATGGCTCCGGTCCCCACAGGGAATGAGTTGGGGAATCACTTCTTTTCCTGAAGTCTGATCTGAAGCTGCTGTTGCGCAAGCTTCCAAGGCCTGCCACCTCTTGTCAGGTGCCCTGCCTGTGGCTTCTCCTGCTCCCGCCTCTCCCAGGCTGCACTAGCTGGAGCTAGTGCCCATCGCCACTGCTCTCTGCAGCCATGGAAAATGCCCAGGTGTTGCGTCCTTTCTTTCACATCACCCGCTTCGTCACCTGGGCCTGTTCCTTTCCCTCCCCCAGGGGGGGTCTGACCATTTCTGGATCAGTGACTTTGCCTTGTCCATTGAGACTCCCAGAACCTTCATCAGCTGTCCCTACTCCTGCAGAATTGGTGCACGCCTAACTCTGGAATGCATGAGAATCCACCCCTGTGGGTTTCCCTGCCCGTCTGTGACCTGCTGGCCTCTAATTCCATGTGCTGAGCTTAGCAGACCCAGGGAAAGGCAGGAACACTCACGCCAGTGCCAGCGCACTGGTGGCCCGCGCCAGCCTGCTGTCTGGAGGCAGGGGGAGGAGTCAGGGGCTCCAGGGCAGGCTGGTATTGTCTGCGCCAGGCTTTGCACCACCATGCTCCATGGAGGCCAGGAGCAGAGGATACCTGTACTCAGTAGACACTCTGCTTACCACAGAGGCAGAGAGAGAGAGAGAGAGAGAGGATGTGCACGAGACAGACCCATGTGTGGGCAGCACCTGTAGGCATAGAGGTCCTGCACATTGGGAAAGATGTCCTCACCAGTGTCCTCCACTGTGTCCCAACCAGGCTGACCTTTTTTTTTTTTTAAGATTTATTTATTTATTTATTTGAAAGAGAGAGAGAGAGGTCTTCCATCCTCTGGTTCACTCCCCAAATGGCTGCAATGGCCAGAGTTGGGCAGATCCAAAGCCGGGAGCCAGGAGCTTCTTCCAGGTTTCCCAGGCAGGTGCAGGAACTAAAGCACTTGGGCCATCCTCCACTGCTTTCCCAGGTACATTAGCAGAGAGCTGGATTGGAAGTGGAGCAGCTGGGACTTGAACCACCTGGATGGGTGGTTCATACAGCACATAGAGCACCTGTATGGGATGCTGGCACTGCAGGTGGCAGCTTTACCTGCTACACCACAGTGCCGGCCCCTAGACTGATCTTACTCCCCTGGGGAAAAGAAGAGCAAAAGTGGAGAGACAGGAGGATCCCCCTCACCCCGGATTTTCAAGGGTAACGGGGCAGGCGCCCTTTCTGACAGCAGGAAGTAGACAGACTCTGTGCTGTATGGTTGGAACCATTGCTCTAGTGCAGTGGCGGTCTGCCCCTGCTCTCCTTGGGCTCTGGGTTCTACTGGCCCCTCCCTGTCGCTGCCTTCGGTTCTGCCTGGACTTCTGCTCCCCAGCTGTGTGTTACAGCTCCATTCTCACCTGCTCCTGGCTCCCCTCCCTCACCTGGGATTTGATGCCCAGGGCATCCAGGAAGTCTTTGGCCCGGGGGCGGGGCGGGGGGGGGACTCTGCACTCTGGCCTTGGCTCCCCCCTCTCCAGGGGTCTCTTCATCACCCCCTGGCTGTTGAAAAGTACCCCACAGTCCCAGGTACCCAAACTGTTAGCCGTGGCCGTCTTGGGGCTCTCTTCCCTCTGCTTGAACTCCAGACACGTGGGGGAGCCCCTCCCTAGTACACAGCCCCCAGCACGTGCGCTGTCCTGGCGTGCACATCAGGACCCGGCCCTCGGGGGTCCGGGGAAGGGGTTTCTGGCTTTCCCTGCACCCACCCCACCCCAGCCGTGTGAGCCCCTCCCCTCTCTGTCAACTGTGCCCCCTTTAAGAAGGCAGAAGCAACTGAGGACAATTTGGGTTCAGGGAGTGTTGTGGATTGCTCTGTTCGCACACACAGGAGTGGGCTCCCTGGAGCTGACCCTGCCGGTCCTGGAGTGCCCCTGGTCTGTGCTCCAGGCCCTGACGGCCCCTTGCAGAGAGCTAGAGGAGGCGGGAAGCGTATCCACAGCCTCCTGAAACTGAAGCACAATACTTTCACTTCTCTTTTCACCATCTGGGCGGAGCCTGCCCCTGCTTGGTCCTTCCCGCTCCGTCCCCCGAGACTTCCTGCTCTGGCCGGGCACAGGCTGGGAGCCTGGAGGGGTCAGAGGCTGCGCTCCGGGCAGGGGCAGGGGGATGGCCGGCCGTGGCAGCGATCTCTCCACCAGGTGAGTCCTTACTGCCCTCCTCTCTGTCCAGGGGGCAGCCTCAGTGGCTGTGGTCTCGGGTCCCGGGAACTGGGGAATGTGGAGTGATAAGCCATGGGTGCTTCAAAGGAAATGGGGCTTTGGCGGGTTGCAGGGCGTCCAGGTCCCCGGGACTTTCCAGTTCTGTAGCTCCTACTTCCCGCTGGCCGGCGGCACTGGGGCCAGAGCAGTCCCCGCAGCAGGGGTGCCACAGGTCATGCCGCCAAGGAAGTTGAGCGAGTACAAGCCCCAGAGGAAACGCTTGGCCGGTTTTCAAACCCTGGGGAACAGCCCAGGTCTGAGCTTGGAGGAGAAAAGCCAGGCCTGCAGGCACCACGGGCAGGATTTTCGCTTCTAATTTTCCGTTTCCTGATGAGTGACACCTCTGGCGAGAAGTGTCCCAGAAATCCTATCCTTTTCCCAGTAGTGGCTTCAAAAATGACATTGCATAATATATTTGATGTCTTACATTTTCAATAGAAAGAAACGCAGTCTACCTTTTTGCTCATAAAATTCCCAACAATGCAGAAGCAGGTAGGAAAAAAAATCCCCTTCCTCAGCTCCCCTTTCAGATTCCACCCCCAGCCTTGGGCTTTGCCTTCCTTATCTTTTTATATGCATTTACGTAAATAATTTGTTTCTGTAAATATATGTGGGCGCTTCAAAAAGTTCATGAAAAACTGAATTAAAAGATAAGGGTCTTTGTTGGGTAAAGAAAATATTTGAAGTCCATACATATAAGGTGTCTTCAAAAAGTTCACTGCAAACGCATATTATGAAAAAAAAATCTATCATGGATTTCAAGAATTTTTTGGCACCGAAATTAACTTCTTGTGATGCCATTTTGCCATGAACTTCTGCAGTCCAGTCGTATACTTTATGTTCTCCTTCTGTAACAAATGAGATTCTGTCATATGACACGGTGTTCTGCGTTTTGCATTTCCAGTTATTTTAGCAGTGGAAATCTGAGAGGTCTTTTTGTATTAGTACCTCACTGTTTTTCACAGCTGCATGCTAGTCCACAGAATTTATGTACCGTAATCTTTAAAAAAAAGATTTATTTATCTTATCTGAAAGGCAGAGCTACAGAGAAAGAGGGAGAGACAGAGAGAGAGAGAGAGAGGGCTTCCATCCACTGGTTCACTCCCCAAATGGATGCTACAGCCAGAGCTGAGCTGAGCCGAAGCCCGGAGCTTCTTCCAGGTCTCCTGTGCAGGTGCAGGGGTCCAAGGACTTGGGCCGCCTTCTACTGCTTTCCCAGGCCACAGCAGAGAGCTGGATGGGAAGTGGAGCAGCCAGGACTCCAACCGGTGCACATGCGGGATGTTGGCACTGCAGGCTGTGGCTTTACCCATGGGGCCACACCAGCTCCATGTACCATAATCTTTGATCCAGCTCCCTAGGATGCACATTTAAACTCTGAATTATTCACTTTCATCAACAGCTGTAATAACAATGTGCACGCTCTCTCTCTCTCTCTCTCTCTGTCTCTCTCTCGTTTGTGCTCTATCTCTCTTTCTCATACAAGTATTTATCTTATGTCAAAGACCAAAAACATGGAATTACTGAGGCAAAGAGTACTACGATTTGCTGGCTGGATCAGTGCATTCTACGCTGTCGTCCCCCGTTCAGCCAAACTTGGCAAAGATGACGGATATCAAGGGGCATCTTGTTTCGGTTTCTGTTTCCTGACTACACAGGAGGCTGATGAAGGTTTTCATGTGTTTAACAACCATTTCAATTCCCTCTTCTCTTGCTGGCTTATTCTTTGAGGTGTTTGTCCTTTCACTCATGCTATGGGAGGATTTACTAAATATTCTGAAAAGTAGAAATATACTTTCCTTGTCTTTTAACTTTGTCCATGGTGGCTTTTGTTTTATCAAAGCTTAAGATTTGGACTATCGACCTATTATGGGGTTGGCTGTATCAGGCAGACGCAGCCTTGTGATGAAGTGATGGAGAACGTTACAGATGTGAGTCCTGTGGGTTCTTAACCATAGTCGTTGTGTGCTTTGAAATGGCAGATTCAGTTCTACCTTTATCCTGTTTTATATCCAAACACTTTTTTTTCAATTATTTTAGGTGAAATTATTCCTACATTGGAGCAACTGTAGCCTTCACGATTTTTATCTGCTCCCTGATGCTTTTTATCTCGTTAATATTTAAATCTGTGTTCACAATGGTTATCTCAAACTCCGTGACCATTATTTAATGCTTGGTAGGGTTCTTATTTCTGTTTTTTAAAAGGTGTGTTTTTCTGAGAGGGGCTCTTGATTTCTTTTTAAATTTTTAAATTTAATTTTAATTAAATTTTAATTTGTCATGAATTTTAATTTTTTATTTAACTGTTTAAAAGGTTGATTTATTTCATTCAAAAGGCAGAGTTACAGAGAGAGAGAGAGAGAGAGAGACTGAGAGGTCTTCCATCCACTGGCTCACTCCCCAGATGGCTGCAGTGGCTGGAGCTGGGCCGACCCGAAGCCAGGAGTCAGGAGCTTCTTCCAGGTCTCCTACACAGGTGCAGGAGCCCAAGCACCTGGGCTATCTTTTGCTGCTTTCCCACGTACATTAGCAGGGAGCTGGACTGGAAGTGGAGCGGCCTGGACACCAACCGACGCCCATGTGGGATGCCAGTGTCACAGGCGGAGGCTTAACCCGCTGTGCCACAGCATCAGCCCTTTGATTTGTCTCTATAGCTCTGCAAACCCCAAGGCCCAGCACACTTTGTTCACTTGCCCCTGCGCTTCCCACTCCTGCTGTGTCGGGTTGCTGTGAGGTGCCAAGCACCACGGGCATGTTCTGATCCTGCCTGAGTTTCCCCTGCTGTGCACGCCTGCCTGGGCTGCACAGACACCCCCCTCACCCTCGCCCCAGCAGCTGGCTCCCAGGGGCCACTTCCTGCCTTGGCTGAGAGGAACTTGTTTCCCACGTGCGTAGTTTGAGGGCTCTACTTGGGGTCTTGCCCGTTTTCCGGGGATGCCACCATCTCCCTGCTGGTTGGCGGTGCTGCCTCTCACTAGTGTGTGTGTCCATCTTCTTTCATCTCTGCTGCTGGTCTCACAGCAACTCTGCCGGCACCGCACTGTCATTGTGATGACAGCTTTCCAAGGACTGGTTTTTTTTGTTTTTTTGTTTTGTTTTGTTTTGTTTTGTTTTGTTTTAAGATTTATTATTTATTTGAAAGCCAGAGTTACAGAGAGGCAGAGGCAGAGTGAGAGAGAGAGAGGTCTTCCATCCAGTGGTTCATTCCTCAAATGGCTGTGCAGATCTGAAGCCAGGAGCTTCCTCCAGGTCTCCCACAGGGTGCAGGGGCCCAAGGACTTGGGCCATCTTCTGCTGCTTTCCCAGGCCACAGCAGAGAGCTGGATGGGAAGTGGAGCAGCCAGGACTTGAACCGGCGCCCATATGGGATGCTGGCACTGCAGGCAGCAGCTTTACCCACCATGCCACAGCGCCAGCCCCACAGCCTTCTCTTCTGTTGTTTCTCACAAAGACTTTTCTAAATAAGTTTTTTCTTTGGGAATAATTTTATTTTTATAGAAAATATGCAAAACTAATACAGGAGGAGCTAACTACTCTGTCCCCAGACTCATTTTGCTGTGGTATCATCGCTTGACATTGCTGTGGTACAGTTGTCAAGGTGAGGAACCTGACCTTGGCCCCTCACTACGCATGAGACTAGACTCCTCAGGCTCCCGAGTGCCCCACGACAGCCCCGTTTCTGACTCCTGGCTCTCAATTCGCCAATAACTTGGTATTTTCCCTGCATCCACTCTTCTGCTCAGCACTTCCATCAAGTTTGGTTCAGGAAATTGCATTTTTATTGTCCAGCATGTCCATTTGATTTTTTGTCAGTAGATTCCAGTTCTTCGGTGGAATTTCCCAACCTGTATTTTCCCCATCTTTCCATCCATTTTCCTGAGTGTTGTAGCCACTGTTTTTATATGCTAACTGCAATCTCTGTATAGAACTTCATTGTCTTTGTTTTCTCTTGGTTTGGTACTAGGGAGTACAGCTTTGGCATGCCTATTCATTTTCTACAAAGTTGACTCCTGCTCTCTCTCCCTCTCTCTCTCTCAGGCCACCTTTCTGGATCTTCTTTCCAAGGTTCTAAACTTGCGAGTTTCCTTTTTTGGTTTCATTTTTACTTTACTTATTTGAAAGCAGAGACACAGGAACAAAGAGATAGAGACAGACAGAAACACACGTGCACTGGTTCACTCCCCAAATGCCTACAACAGCAGGGGCTAGGCCAGGCCAAAGCCCAAAGCCTAGCGCTCCATTCGGGTCTCCCGCATGGGTGGCAAGGACCCAAGTACTTCAGCTGTCACCTTTGGCGTCCCAGATTCTGCGTTGGCAGGAAGCTGGACTCAGTAGCAGAGCTGGGACTCAAACCCGGGTACTCTGATAGGCCAAGTAGCATCTTAACTCCCACACCAGAATGCACAACGCGTCTCAGGGACAAAGGATGGGACAGTGATGTCAGTGCTGAGGGATGGAGTAGGATGGGCACCAAGAACGGGGCTTTGCGTCTGGCACAGTGGAGATGCCTGAAGACGTAAACTCAGAGGGTTCAGTGGATAATTGACAGGCGAGAACTTGAGTGGATTCAAGGAGTAAAGGGTAAGAGTGTGGGGAACACAGGACACAGTTTCCAAAGGGAATGGGGTACAGGGAGAATGTAAATGGGTAAGATTAAAGTGGGCTTGTGTATCTATTAGAATATTCCGACAGAGAAGGAAAAGGGATTGGAGTGAAAGGGAATGATTTGGGCTGATTGCACCTGAGTAGGGCAGAGGGCGTGGGCGGCAGTGCTCAGGTGGGTAGGTGGCCTTTGGCTGGAAGTGGGTTGTGGCATGCATTGTAACAAGAAGGAAGTATGGCAGCAGAGATGAGATAGGCTCGTGTATTTCATTGTGGGCGGATGCTGTTAACACTCTTCTGGTTGTTTCTCTGTTCTTAGCTGAGCGGGAGAGGAATGGAGTGAGGGAAACAGCGTTTGAGGTTTGAGGATGGAGAAGCTTTAAAAGTCATTTGATGAAGGAATAAATAAAATGAAGAGCAGGATGCAGGGTCACTAGAGAGCATTGGTGGTCCATTGCTGTCTAACGATCACAAAGCTGAAGAGAGGGTAGTTAGCGTGGCTGTGATCTTCTCCAGTGGGCTTGAGCGCAATGAGCAGAGAGAGGCCACGATGGCTTTGTCCAGGGATGTCAGTTCAGTAGATGAATTCTGTGGAAGGAGGTGGGAGCAAGGAATTTGAGGGTGGGTACAAGGGACAGATTTTTACAGCAGTTCCAGAATTTGCACAATGAGGAATTTTGAATTTACTGATCCCATGCTCAAGTGCAGCGTCAGGTGATCCTAACGTGCAGTCAAGGTTAAGAACCCTGGATTCTAACAGTGGACAGCAACATTAGCTGGGAGAGCAAAGAATGAGAACATGGAAGTAGTTCTGAACAATAAAAAGACAGTAGAGGGGCCAGCGCTGTGGCGTAGCAAGCCACTGCCTGCAGTGCCAGCATCCCATATGGGTGCTGGTTCCAGTCCCGGCTGCTCCACTTCCGATCCAGCTCTCTGCTGTGGCCTGGGAAAGCAGCAGAGGATGGCCCAAGTCCTTGGGCCCTGCACCCTGTGGGAGACCTGGAGGAGGCTCCTGGCTTCAGATCAGCTCTGGCCATTGTGGCCATCTAGGGAGTGAACCAATGGATAAAAAGATCTTTCTCTCTCTCTCTCTGCCTCTGCCTCTCTGTAACTCTGCATTTCAAATAAATAAATAAATCTGAAAAAAAAAAAAAAAAAAGACAGTAGAATTGGAGGTCCCAAAAGAGAGAGTCAAAAATTTGTCAGTGTTTCAGGTATTAGAGGACATGGCCTGGGATGTATAAGGTAGTGGTCCTATTTGAAATTGAGACTTGGAATATATACAAATTGGAAGATGCTGAAATCTACGATATGGCCATGAAAAAGAGTTGCAGAAATGGAGCCAAAGACAAGATATTAGAGATCAGTAAGTCAATACAATAAAAGACCTGGGAATTTAGTGGATTTCTCAGTGGATATTGAAATCATAAAATTTTTCAGCGCTTCTGGTAAGACAAAGGTTAAAATCCTCATTAAATAAGAAGTGGCCAGTACAAAGGGAGATAAAAAGGAAAGAGAAAGAGTTTTATAGTCTGTTTAGTTGGTTGGTTGTTTTACATTTAATTCTTAATTCCATGAGAAATTTATTTTTGCATGTGAAATGAGATGCAAAAGTACTTTTTTCTAAAAAAACAAGCATTTATGCAATAGTGTTAACATGCTAGTTTATTCTTTATTGCTTTGAAATAACATTAATTTTGTATAATAAATAATCTTACAAGGACTCTTTGAAAAGGGGCTGGCAATGTGGCACAATTGGGTAAAGCCATTGCCAACCCATATGGGCACCGGTTAGAGTACCAGCTGTTCCACTTCTATTCCAGCTCCCTGGGAAAAGCAGTGGAATATGACCCAAGTGTTTGGGTCCCTGCCACCCATGTGGGGGACCCAGGTGAACCCTGGCTTCATCCTGGCTCAGCCCTGGCCATCTGGGGAGTAAACCAGCAGATGGAAGATCTCTCTCTCTCTCTCTCCCTGTAATTCTGACTTTCAAAAAAAATAAATAAATCTTTTTTTTAAAAAAAGTTCATGGAAAATACATATTATGGAAAAAAAGTGTGTGTTTCAAAAAATTTTTGTACCATAATAAACTTACCATTTAATTCCATTTTTCCACAACCTTTTTGAAGTACTCCCATATGTATGAATCTGTGTAGACGATTCTTGTCCTGATCCATTGTTCTATTTTTATTCATGTTTCAATATTGAAATGTTTGTTACCATGATTTTATGGGGCAAAGCCCTTTTTGATTCCAGTTTTTGAAGCATTCTTGGCTCTTCTGGACTGTTTTCTCGTTTCAATACATTTTAGAACCAAATAGCAATGTTCTGCAGCCTGTTTATTTGGGATTCAATTGAGAAATGCTGAATGAATAGGTCAGTTTAGGATGGGATTCACAGTTAAAAAAAGGTCTCCAAATGACCCCAACTAGAATCTAGAATATCTCTCCATTTACTCAAGCATTCTTTAAAGTTCTGTAGTAAAGCTGTTAAGGAGCCCCATGGTGTTCTCACACTTGATGTTGCTTGTGGCTAAACTATACAATATATTATTGTATAATACAATAATGTATTATTGTATTATTCTGTTTTCTTTTCTATGTGACCTTCCCCTGCCCCATAAATAACTATTGCCTTGTTATGTATTAACTTGGATTTTAGGTATTCCCCTTACCAATTCCTCCCAAACTCTCTACAGAACTGTAAGGTTCTCCCCCAGTGCAGTGGAACACAATTTCACTTTATTTTCTCGGGGCAGCCTTCCTGGGACAGTGCATCCTCCTGATCGGACCACTCCTGAGTACATTAGGACACCACGGATGGCCTCCAAAGCAGAGCCTCTCGCCCGTGTGGGAGCCTGCTGTGTGCAGTACATGCGTTCCTCTTTCTTGCTCTCAACCATCCACGGTTGGCTGATGAGATTCCACGCGCTCTATTTTGACTTTTCTACCTCTCAGCTCATTTTACGAAGCTTCCAATTCCCAATCCCTTCCAGGACTTAGGAATGTGAATTGGCCTGCTTCTTGCCAGCAAAGCACTTGGCCTTGTGTGCCCTCACTGTGTGACGTCGGGGGCCTCGCTGACGTGATGTTCGCTCAGCTCCTGTTTCCGGTCCTTGATGTTTTGCTGCTATTTGACTCTCTCTTCCAGGAGAGTTGGTGGGCTTTCAGCAGGAACACGGATAAACACAGGTCTCTTCAATCTACCAGGCTTACCCGGAAGTGTAGACGGACGCTTCTAATGTGATGTGTCCTAAAATTCCTGGGATAATTTCTACTTGGTCTTGTCCCACTACTGTCACCCACTGTTGGTTGGTATTTACTAATAGTTTCTTGTGTTTTTATCTAATGTGTTTATAAGAAACTTGGAGCTATGATTTGCGTTTCTTGGTTTGTATTTGTCTGGCTTTGACGGAAGAACTATCATAACCTCAAGAAATGATTTGGGGTTGTGCGAGTCCACTTGTCATTACTTTACCCAAAATGCTCTAGGGGAGCTTCTTGGGAAAGAAGAGTTTGGTCACAGCTTACGGTTTGGATGCTACGGTTCTGAGCAGGGGCCCCTAGTCTGGTGTCTGGGGGAGGCTCGCCATGGCGGGCGGGGGGGAGTGGTCACATGTGATTGCTTGGTGAGCCAGGAAGCAGGGGTATGAGGGAGAGCAGCCAGGCAGAGCTGAGCTCAATCAACCCTCTCCCAAGAGCACCCTCTGGGGGCCCGCCCCACTGACCCAAAGACCTCCCACTGGCCCCACCTGCTGGCTGCCACAGCCTGATCAAGTCTCCACTCTTAAATCAATGATTATTAATGATAGGACATCTGAGTTTAAACATCTACATGAGTTTTGTAGTTACTCAACCCATAACAAGTGATTTGAATTTTTAAAAGATATATTAGAATGCCTTATGTGGTACATTTTCTGTTCCTTGAAGGATTCCTGGAAACCGTCCATGAAATTCTTTGAAACTGATGGTGGGAGGAGGGGCAGGGTGGGGGAGGTCTGGAATTCTACATTTCTTCTATTATTTTTAGTGTTACTTAGTTTTTATGCTGACTCAAGCCAGTTTCTTTTGGGGGGGCTTTCATAAATTTATTATATTTGATTTTTTTTTTTTTTTGCTTGAGTGTAGAACTAAGGTTTTTGTTTTTTTTCCTGTGGGCATCGACGGCCTCTTCTTAGCCCTAAGCAGAAGTGTCTTGGGAGCAGCCAGAACTCTGTGCTCAGAGTGGCAGGGTCGGTCCTGCAGGAGTAGACGCCCGGAGGCCGGGGCTCACTTCTTCCTGGCCGGCAGGAGAGTTGGTGATGCCCGCATCCCATACCAGAGTGTATGGGTTTTGAGTCCCAGCTCCACTCCTAATTTCAGCTTCCTTCTAATGCACACTCTGGGAGATAGTGGTGGGGACTCAAGTAGTTGGGTCCCTGTCACCCACATGGGAGACCCAGATGGAGCTCCTGGCTCTTGGCTTTGACCTGTTCCAGCTCTGGCTATTGTGGCCATGTGGGGAGTGAACGAGCAGATGGAAGATATCTCTCTGTGTCTCTCTCAGTCTGTAACCCTGATTTTCAAATGAATGAATAAATCTTTTTTTTTTTTTTAAAGACCTGAATTTTTTAAATGGGCACTCTGGACTTAGATATGACAAGCTGAGGTTCCAGTTTGTTGCAACACACTTAGAAATATGTTTGAGTGCTCGATCAATATTGGGCACTCACTCTTTTAAGTGTGTGTTGCATGATGTAATACGTTTTCCCCTCTTGGCCAGCACTGCAGGGTGCGGCTCAACTGGCTGAGCCACAGTGCCAGCCCCTCGAGTCTTGTAATTGTTTTCATTTTGGCTTACTGAATTTGCCAATTTCTAACAGAGGCATGTTAATGTTCTATATGACAATTATGTTTTTGTTTTTGCTTTTGTTTTTTGACAGGCAGAGTGGACAGTGAGAGAAAGAGACAGAGAGAGAGAGAGGTCTTCCTTTTTGCCGTTGGTTCACCCTCCAATGGCCGCTGCAGCCGGCGCATCTCGCTGATCTGAAGCCAGGAGCCAGGTGCTTCTCCTGGTCTCCCATGCGGGTGCAGGGCCCAAGCACTTGGGCCATCCTCCACTGCCTTCCCGGGCCATAGCAGAGAGCTGGCCTGGAAGAGGGGCAACCGGGATAGAATCCGGCGCCCCGACCAGGACTAGAACCCGGTGTGCCGGCGCCGCAAGGCGGAGGATTAGCCTGTTAAGCCATGGCGCCGGCCCATGACAATTATGAATTGAGTTTTCCTTCGCTTCCTGTCTGATTTTCCCTTCACCATTTCAAAGTAATCCTGACTTCTAACAGAGTGAAACCCTCTGCGCTGTCTGTGATACTTTTCAGCCTAAGTTCTGTTTGTTCCTGGTGTTGCCTTTGCTACGGAGATTTTTTGCTTTGCATTTGCCTCATATATTTCTTCTAATCCTCTTATTTTCAATCTCATTGAACTGGTTTTATTTTATTTTATTTTATTTTTTTTTTTTACTCATTTACTGTTTCAGTTTTTCTTTATGTGAGAGGCAGAGAGAGAGAGAGAGAGAGAGAGAGATATTCTGATCTGCTACTTCATGATGGTTGCCATGGCAGAGGCTGCGGCGGGGTGGGGGGGGGGCTGGGGCGCTGGGGACTGAGGGCTCCTCCGTGGGTGACAGGAACCCAGCTCTGGAGCCATCACTTGCTGCCTCCCAGGAGGGGGCATCAGAGCACACACTGCGGTGTGGGACCCGAGCGTCTTAATCCGCATCTTAGCCATCGGGCCAGTCGCCTGCTCCGAGTCGTTTTATTTTTTGAGTCCCTTACAAATAGAACAAAGCTGAATTGTGCTTTCCACACAATTGAGTACGTCCTTATTTTATAAATCAATGTATTCCACTAACACTTATTTGATTACTATACAATATTTGCTCTTGAGATGTTATTTTTTACTTAAGTTTTTTCTATAATTTCCATTTTTCTCCCACTTTTGTTCGTTTCTGTCTTTGGAGTGGTTGCATGTCATTTCATTTGTATTTCTCACAATACATTTTTAATTAAAATTTAATTTTTAGTAAACTGTTAAAAGGCTATTATTTTCTCTGAAATTATTTGGTAACTTTTCCTAAATTAAAAACTAGAACTTGGTTTCACTTCCCTTATTCCTTATCCTATCCCCTCCGTAAAGTTTTGGGGTGCTTATAGTCTATAAATATCTTTATTTCACTCTCCTACTTGAGTGAGTCTTTAAATACATTTAAGGTTCAAAATCAGATTCGGACGTTGCTCTGCATTGTCTTCCCCCGACCTCAGGCAGGCTCTCATTCCATAAGATTGTTCTTATTTTCTGAAATCTTCAGGATTTGCCTTTTACCATTGGTGTTCTGGATTTTCACTGTGGTGTATCTAGCGATGATTTAAAAAAATTCATTCTTTGTGCTTCACAGGCTTTTAAAAATGCATATAAGACATTAAAATTGGGGTGCAGGATATAATGTTACAGTTAGAAATGTATCTGAATTTTAATAATCATTTGTCATGCATGCAAAAATCATTTAATAGGTAGGATGAATGCAATACTTAAGGGACACAGGATGTGAGAGAAATGGCTTGAATAACAGACTGGCCAAATGCTGAAATATGATTGTGGTTACATTTCTCCTTTTTCCTCTTTTTTTCAGCTTTATTGAGGTATATTGGGCAAAACTGTATAAACCTACAGTGTACAACATATGATACATGTATATGCCATATGTATGTGAATACATTCTCACGTGTTGGGAGTTGATTAGCACAGTCAAGTTCATCAACATTCAGCACCTCATACAGTT
The DNA here is from genome assembly GCF_033115175.1 of Lepus europaeus. Classification (NCBI taxonomy): domain Eukaryota; kingdom Metazoa; phylum Chordata; class Mammalia; order Lagomorpha; family Leporidae; genus Lepus; species Lepus europaeus. The sequence goes on from NC_084827.1 coordinate 175,328,542, forward strand.
GGTACTTTTCAGTGCCTGGTGAGATTCTTCTTGTAGCAGGTTTCAGGTATATACTAAAGTACTGTTACCTACAGCCACCATGAGATGTGGGGATGATCTGCAAAACACAGTCTTCTCATAACTGGAAGTTTGCTGCCTTTGACCAACTTCTCCCCACGTCCTCCCTCCCACAGCTCCAGTAGCCACCATTCCACTCCTCTACCTACAAGAAGTGAGAGCAGGAGGCCCGCGCCGTGGCTCACTTGGTTAATCCTCCGTCTGGGGTGCCGGCATCCCTTATGGGCACCAGGTTCTAGTCCTGGTTGCTCCTTTTCCAGTCCAGCTCTCTGCTGTGGCCCAGGAGTGCAGTGGAGGATGGCCCAAGTGCTTGGGCCCCTGCACCCGCATGGGAGACCAGGAGGAAGCACCTGGCTCCTGGCTTTGGATCAGCATAGCTCCAGCTGTAGCAGCCATTTAGGGGGTGAACCAACAGAAGGAAGACCTCTCTCTCTCTGTCTCTCTCACTGTCTAACTCTGTCAAATAAATGAAAAAAAAAAAAAAAAAAGAAGTGAGAGCACACAGAATTTGCCTCCATCTGTCCCAGTTACTTCACCCAGCATAATACCCTCAAGCTTTACCTACCTTGTTCCAAATGGCAGCATTTCCTCCTTCCTGGCTAACAGTCCTGTGTGTGTGTGTGTGCGCATTGTCTGTACCCAGGTTGTTTCTGTGTAGTCACCATGTGAACACGGCTGCAGTGAACATGGGAATGCCGAGAACTGTTCAAGGTGCCGATTTTGTCTCCTTCAGATGTGTGGCCAGTGTGGGGTCGCTAACTCGAACGTAGTTTTATTGGCAATGTTTCGAGGAACTTCCATGCTATTTTCCATAATGACTGTACCCAGTTATATTCCCACCAACAATGTGGAATGCTGCCTTTTGTCCACAGCCTTGCTAGTTCTGCTTATTATTGTTATTAAGATGATAATGATACTAGCCATACTCACAGGTGTAAGCTGTTGCGGTTTTGGTCATTGTCAAGAAGAATAGCAAGGAAATTTTCTCCTAAGTTTTCTACTAGGAGTTTTATGCTTTCAGATCTTACATTTGTGTCTTTATTTTTTAAATATTTATTTATTTATTTATTTGAAAGGCAGAGTTACAGAGAGGCAGAGGCAGAGAGAGAGAGAGAGAGAGAGAGGTCTTCCATCTGCTGGTTCCCTCCCCAGATGGCCACAACAGCTGGAGCTGCACCAATCCAAAGCCAAGAGTTTCTTCCAGGTCTCCCACATGGGTGCAGGGGCCCAAGGACTTGGGCCATCTTCTACTGCTTTCCCAGGCCATAGCAGAGAGCTGGATCGGAAGTGGAGCAGCTGGGATTCGAATCGGCGCCCATATGGGATGCTAGCATTGCAGGCGACGACTCTACCTGCTACACCACAACGCTGTCTTTAATCCACTTGGAGTTAATTTTTCTGAGTGGCGTGAGATAAAGTTCTAGTTTCATTCTTTTGCATATGGACATCTGATGGTCCCAGATCATTTATTGAGGAGACTGTGTATTCTTGGTGCTGTTATCAACTAGTAGTTGTCAACTATGTATGTGAGAGTTTATTTCTGGGCTGTCAATTCTGTTTTTGGTATATGTGTCTGCCAATACCATTATGTTTAGTTATTATAGCTTTATAAGACAGTTTAAAATAAGGGCATGATGCCTCCAACTTTGTTCTTTTTTTTTTTTTTTTAAAGGCAGGGTTACTGAGAGAAGGAAAGACAGAGAGAGGTCTTCTCTCCACTGGTTCACTCCCTAAATGGCTGCAATGGCAAGAGTTAGGCCAATCTGAAGCCAGGAGCCAAGAGTTTCTTCTAGGTCTTCCATGTAGCTTCAAGGGCCCAAGCACTTGAGCCATCTTTTGTTGCTTTCCCAGGCCATCAGCAAAGATTCTGGATTGGAAGTGGAGCAGCTGGGACTTGAACCAGTGGCCATAGAGGATGCCAGGACTGTAGGCAGAGGCTTAACCTACTGTACCATAGCGCCAAATCCCACTCCCCTCCCTTCCCCTCCTTTTTTTTTTTTTTTTGTTCTTTCTCACTATTTCTTTGATCATTTGTGGTTTTTTGTGGTTCAATGCAAATTCTAGAGTCTTTTAAAATAGTTCTTAAAATCTATTGGAATTTTGATTAGAGTTGTTCTGACTTTGGATAATATGGACATTTTAACAATATTCTAACTTACGAACACATGATGTCTTTCCACTTACTTGTATCTTCTTCAGTGTCTTAAAGTTTTCAGTAAAATCTTTCTTTGGTCAAATTTATCCCTTTTTTAAACTTTTATTTAGTAAATATAAATTTCCAAAGTACAGTTTATGGATTACAATGGCTTTCCCCCCCCATAACTTCCCTCCCACTCGCACCCCTCCCATCTCCCGCTCCCTCTCCCATTCCATTCACATCAAGATTCATTTTCAATTCTCTTTATATACAGAAGATCAGTTTAGTATATATTAAGTAAAGATTTCAACAGTTTGCACCCACATAGAACATAAAATGTAAAATACTGTTTCCGTACTAGTTATAGCATTAATTCACATTGAACAACATATTAAGGACATAGACCCTACATGAGGAGTAAGTGCACAGTGACTCCTGCTGTTGACTTAACAAATTGACACTCTTGTTTATGGCATCAGTAATCTCCCTAGGCTCTAGTCATGAGTAGCCAAGGCTATGGAAGCCTTTTGAGTTTGCCAACTTTGATCTTATTTAGACGAGGTCATAGTGAAAGTGGAAGTTCTCTCCTCCCTTCAGAGAAAGGTACCTCCTACCTTGATGGCCCCATTCTTTCTACTGGGATCTTACTCGCAGAGATCTTTCATTTAGGATTTTTTTTTTTTTGCCAGAGCGTCTTGGCTTTCCATGCCTAAAATATTCTCATGGGCTCTTCAGCCAGATCTGAATGCCTTAAGGGCTGATTCTGAGGTCAGAGTGCTGTTTAGGACATCTGCCATTCTATGAGTCTGCTGTGTATCCCACTTCCCATGCTGGATCATTCTCTCCTTTTTTTATTCTATCAGTTAGTATTAGCAGACACTAGTCTTGTTTGTGTGATCCCTTTGACTCTTAGACCTATCAGTGTGATCAATTGTGTACTGAAAGTGAGCACTTGGACTAGTGAGTTGGCATTGGTAGATGCTACCTTGATGGGATTGAATTGGAATCCCCTGGCACATTTCTAACTCCACCATTTGGGGCAAGTCAGCTTGAGCATGTCCTAAATTGTACATCTCCTCCCTCTCTTATTCCCACTCTTATATTTAACAGAGATCACTTTTCAGTTAAATTTAAACACTTAAGAATAACTGTGTGTTAATTACAGAGTTCAACCAATAGCATTAAGTAGAACAAAAAAATACTAAAAGGGATAAAGTATTAAATTGTATTCTTAAGAATTTTATGGGGCCGGTGCTGTGGCATAGCAGGTTAACACCCTGGCCTGAATTGCTGGCATCCTATATGGGCGCCAGTTCTAGTCCCAGCTGCTCCACTTCTGATCCAGCTCTCTGCTATGGCCTGGGAAAGCAGTGGAAGATGGCCCAAGTGCTTGGGCCCCTGCACCTGCATGGCAGACCTGGAAGAAGCTCCTGGCTCCTGGCTTCAGATTGGCGCAGCTCCATCAGTAGCGGCCAATTGGGGAGTGAACCATCAGATGGAAGACCTCTCTCTCTCTCTCTGCCTCTCCTCTTTCTGTGTAACTCTGACTTTCAAATAAATAAATAAATCTTTTAAAAAATTGTCTTCCAATCTATGCACATAAATGTGTCTATTTATTAGGATTATTAATTTCTCAGCAGTATTTTATAATTTTCAGCATATAGTTCTTGAATTCTGTTAAATTTGTTTCTAAATATTAAAAGATTTATTCATTTATTTTGAAAGTCAAAGGTATAGAGACAGAGAGAGACAGATCATCCTTCTGCTGGTCCACTCCCCAAATGGCTGCGACATCAGCCAGGAGCTCCATCCGAGTCTCCCACATTTGGGGCAAGGGCCCAGACACTTGGATCATTTGCTGCTGCTTTTCCTGGGCCATTAATAGGGAGCCGAATGGGAGGAGAAGCATCTGGGGCTTGAGCCTGTGCCCATATGGGATGTGGGCATTGCAGGCAGCAGCTTAACCTGCTGTATCACTGACCCTAAATATTATATTGTTGTGCTGACCTTTATTTTTGAATTTGAAAACTTAACTTTTTTTTTTAAAGGTTTATTTAGTTTTTTGAAAGTCAGAGTTACACACAGAAGGAGAGGCAGAGAGAGAGAGAGAGAGAGAGAGAGAGAGGTCTTCCATCTGCTGGTTCACTCTCCAATTGGCCACAACAGCCCCGAGCTGTGCCAATCCGAAACCAGGCACCAGGAGGTTCCTCCGGGTCTCCCACGTGGGTGCAGGGGCCTAAGGACTTGGGCCATCCTCTACTGCTTTCCCAAGCCATAACAGATCAAAAGTGGAGCAGCCAGGACTTGAACTGGTGCCCATATGGGATGCTGGCACTGCAGGTGGCAGCTTTACCCACTATGCCACAGTGCCAGCCCCGAAAACACAACTTTTAAAAATCTAAGTTTCTTTGTTGATTATTTCATAGAAATAATAGCATCTCATAGGCTGTGTGAGGATTAAATACACTTTCTCTAAAGTCTTGTCCTATTGACTCTAATATTTTTGCCTCCTCTGATGTTACCCCAAAACATGATAGACGGGAGATCAGCACGGTTTGGGTGATATCTTTTTTTTAACTTTTATTTAATGAATATAAATTTCAAAAGTACAGCTTATGGATTACAATGGCTTCCCCCTCCCATAACTTCCCTCCCACCTGCAACCCTCCCCTCTCCCGCTCCCTCTCCCCTTCCATTCACATCAAGATTCATTTTCAATTCTCTTTATATACAGAAGATCAGTTTAGTATATATTAAGTAAAGATTTCAACAGTTTGCACCCACATAGAAACACAAAGTGAAACATACTGTTTGAGTACCAGTTATAGCATTAAATCAAAATGTACAGCACATTAAGGACAGAGATCTCACATGAGGAGCAACTGCACAGTGGCTCCTGTTGTTGACCCAACAAATTGACACTCTAGTTTATGGTGCCAGTAACCACCCTGGGCTGTCGTCATGAGTTGCCAAGGCTATGGAAGCCTTTTGAGTTCACCGACTCTGATCAAATTTAGACAAGGTCATAAAAGACAGAGTGAGGATAGTAACCAATGATCCTAAGAGTGGCGTTAACCAGGTCTGAACAATTATACAGCATTAAGTGGGGAAGAGGACCATCAGTACACACAGGTTGGGAGTAGAGCCACTGGTGGTAGAGTAGAGGTTATGATTACAAAGGAATGAGGCCCAAGTGCGCTAGACAGGGTCTAGAACAAAGGACAGAGTCATTATTAGAGGAGCTAAGAAAGATGCTGTCTGAGCTACAATTAGGTTTTCTGATTGAGAGGCAAATAGAACCTGATAGAAGGGGCTTGATAATAATCTGGTGGGCTTTAGGCCTTGTAAGTTAAGAGGCCCAGACCTATCTATCTCTTCACATGGGGTACATCCTAAGGGAGGTGTGAACCTCCTAGGGGAAGGCACTCTGTTGACTTTCATTACTTAGCTGGCCTGGGAGGAGAGCTGGCTAGGTAAAGGCAGGTGGCATCTCTAACAATAAATTTACAGTTCTGCCTGCAATGTTGCTGACCCTACTTGACCATACCCTCAGCTGCAGTGGTCACTTTGGAAGCTGGGCTGAGTGAAGGGCTTTTCAGCTTAGAGCCAATAAGATCTGTGGCTCTGACCTGGGCATCCTTCGACTCCAGGGCAGGTCCATTTCCAGTGATCCAACTCTTGGCAGAGCTGCCAGGGCTCTTCACAAGCTGACTTCTGCTGAAGCCCAGGCATACCACATTGAAAGCCACTGCAGTGGACTGGCCTGTTGGGTCTCCTTGAGGGCAGATCACTGTACAGATCAGCCATTAATAGGCCTGCCTCCCATTGCTTCTGCTGCCTAGCTTTCTTTTCCTCCTGGTTTGTGTTAAAGCAGACCAGAGGATGCAAGTCAAGGGAGTGCCCATGTCCCATCTCTAATCTTCGGTGGCCTGAACTACAAGTCTATAGTCACAGGCACGTTCTGTAGTAGTTTTTCTAAGATAGACAATGCCCATGAGGAAAATTATATTCTCACTTAAAAACTTTCTTTCCCTTTGGTCTGAAAGGGAGGTTTTTTCTACTTACTGTATACTTCGCTGATGGCGAAGTGGATCTAGCTATGAAATTATCATTTAAGCTCTTATTTGGGCTATGCTATTACAGAAAAATGTTAGCCATCTCTTTTATAAGGTCTAAAGATTAAATTGTGCGTCCTACAGATTCCTTCATAATAGAATCAGTTACCTACCTTGAAGAGAATAGAGAAATGAAAGAACAAGTTGGGCTTAGAATAGAGAAATGAGGGAGCAAGTCCTAGATTGCTTGCTGACAATAGCAATATTACATGAATACTTAGCAAACCGTTTCAACCATTAGATAACAACTTAAGAAAACATTTACCAGAAGGTCCAATGCCTTCTATACATTTTAAGAATCATGTATTTGAAAACACCTCTTAAATATCTAACATGGTGTAGTTTGTTTAACCAGTAAACTTAAGCACAACCATATAAAATGTTTTTAGTTTCTTTCTACCAACACGTTTAAAACATATGATACACAAATTCAGGTCACACGAATTAAAGTGTATCTTTGATTAGTTTTAGCAGCTTAAATTTATGGACAATCTTATCTATAAGCCAATTAAAATAAAATTCTTAATAAAATTTCCCCATGTGGACATACAATATGTACACACATATAACATAACATAATAGACCAATATAGCAATTTTAATAATAGCTTTTAAAATCTTTGACTCTTTTTGTAGATTGCCAATTGATTTGAATTGCTTTTTGTTTTTAGTAACCTCAGTTAACTATACTTTCTCTCAGTTGGTACTGTTAATACATTATTGGCTTCATCTGTTTACAGAGCCATCCCAAAGTACTGAATACAATAGAAGTGGCTGGAAAAAGTCCATAGGAACCTATAGGAGGACAGCTAAACACAGAACCAACAACACTTTAGTTTTATGAGCAGCACATCATATATAACTGTGGATGACAAAAGACTTTAAGTCACCATGTTCAAAATTATAAACTCATCAACCAACAAGAGGCACTTGCTTACTTCACAGTATTTTTGAAAGCACCTGTAGGATTTTACAAGTATTTAACCCTTTAGGCCTCTGGGGCTTTCTCATTAAGATAACTATCATGTCTAGTAACACAAGATCATTAGACTTTTTAATTCTCAAACATTTGTATTAATAGCATTTTCCATTATAGAAACTCAAAATATAGTACCACGTCACATCTTGACAGTACTTCTAATATAATCCAAATAGACTGATTAGTTGGTGTCTCTATGAGAGACATAGGTCCTTCGGTTTTTTCAGTTGGGCCCAAACTGGAAAAACCAAAGTCCAAGATTTACTGGAAATTTTAGAGTCCAGATTGTTTGGAACTTTGATTTTTTGAATGCCTGTCAAGAACACCAAGAAGGCTCAAAATCCAAAATATCTGGTTGAAATAAGATTCCTTAAGATCATAACATAACATAGACCAAATTTGATCATTGTTACAAGGTGATTATTCAAATCTTTGAAAATAAGTACATATTTAAATAACCCATAGCTCTTAATAAAAATTCAGCTGTTTCTGAACAATTAGAATTTAACAGACATCAAGAGAACATAGTAGATTACTTTAACACATTGCTGTAACAGAGAATCAGATTTTAATTCTATGTCAAAGAGAAATTGAGCTTCCTGTGATCTTTTGCTGTGAGGTTTCCTTCCTTTACCTTCTTTCATACTGATGATCATGTTTCTGTGTTTCTGTGTGTAACACATCTTTAAGCATCTTTTGTAGGGCAGGACGAGTGGCGACAAATTCTTTCAATTTCTGTTTGCTGTGAAAAGTCTTTATTTCACCTTCATTCACAAATGAGAGCTTTGCAGGATATAATATTCTGGGCTGGCAGTTTTTCTCTCTTAGTACCTGGGCTATGTCTTGCCATTCCCTTCTAGCTAGTAGGGTTTCTGATGAGAAGTCTGCTGTGAGTCTAATTGGAGATCCTCTGAGAGTAATCTGAGGTTTCTCTCTTGCACCTTTTAAAATCTTTTCTTTATGTTTCACTGTGGTGAGTTTGATTACAACATGTCGTGGTGAGGATCTCTTTTGGTCATGTTTATTAGGGGTTCTATAAGCTTCCTGTACTAAGATGCCTCTGTCCTTCTCCAAACCTGGGAAGTTTTCTGCTAGTATCTCACTAAAAAGACCTTCTAATCCTTCCTCCCTCTCCATGCCTTCGGGAACTCCTAGAACCCGAATGTTAGGTTTTTAAATAGTATCCTGTAGATTCCAGGCAATATTTTTTAGATTTCTAATTTCTTCTTCTTTTCTTTGGTTTGCCTGTTTCCTTTCCTGTTCTCTGTCTTCTAAGTCCGATATTCTCTCTTCTGCTTCGCCCATTCTGTTTTTAAGGCTCTCTAATGTGTTTGTCATTTGATCTATTGAATTCTTCATTTCATTATGATTTCTCGTCACTATCACCGTTTCTTGTTCCACTAGTTGTTTCAATTCATTTTGATTCCTCCTTAATATTTCATTTTCACGAGAGAGATTTTCTATCTTGTCCATGAAGGATTTCTGTAGTTCAAGAATTTGTTTTTGAGAACTTCTTAATGTTCTTATCAATTTTTTGAGATCCGCTTCTTGCATTTCTTCTATCTCATCATCTTCGTAATCTTGAATTGGGGTGTCTTTTTCATTTAGGGGCGTCATAGTGTCTTCCTTGTTCTTGTTACCTCGGTTTTTGTGTTTGTTGTTTGGCATGTTGGAGATATTTGGTTTCTTCACTGTGGTGTTTTTTCTTGTTATACTATGACTCTAGATTAAGGCTTTCAATGGAGCCTTAGAGGCTTGAGATGAGTGTGGCCTGAGAGCTCTGTTTGGTTCCTCAGGGTTGAGGGTGTGTCAAAGGTGACATTCCCAGGTTAGGCGTGTTAAGTCTGTCTTTCTTTCTTTCTTTCTTTCTTTCTTTCTTTCTTTCTTTCTTTCTTTCTTTCTTTCTTTCTTCTTCCTTCCTTCCTTCCTTCCTTCCTTCCTTCCTTCCTTCCTTCCTTTCTTGATTCAAAAGGGAAGTAATTCCGCACAGCTGAACAGAATTGCAGGTAGTTAGCAGGCAAATTATATACCCACAGGAGCCAGAGATCAGAAGCTCTTTCCCAAGGACCACACAGGGAATCCGTGCTGCCCTCAACGTGGGCTCAAATTCTCCTGCAGTCTCCCACTGGACTGCCAAGTTAGATCCTAATCTCCTGTTATTTCACACCCCCCCCCCAGAGTTAGGTTTTTCTGCTAGGCTCAGGGCCGCTGCAGACCTGAGGTCACCCTGCTTATGACGTATGTCCAAAATGGCACCTGTTCTTTGTCTTGCTCACCTTTGAGAGGTGAGCGGAGAGAGAGAAACTCGTTTCTGCATCGGTCACTTTTTTTTTTCCTCTCTCTCTTCTAGTTAGCCTGGTGAAATTTTCCCCACGGGGTTTCAAGCCTCGTTCCCTCTAGTCTCCTCTTTCCGCTTCCCCGCTGGTGTCTCGGGCTATTGAGGTTCGGCTCACCTCGTGTTCCAGCACTGGTGTGTTGAGTCTGCCGCTGGTGTCCCGAACTTGGGCTCCCACGCTCTCCACGCAGGTACACTGTGAATCACTAGTTCCGGAAGTGTTTCCTCTGCTGTTTCTTCCCCTACTCTTCCTTGAACCTGCAGTATCTCCACTTTTATTAAACTGTCTCTTCCTGGACTATCAGTGTGCTCCCTTCCTATTCTGCCATCTTGCCGCTCTCCCAGAAATCAACCATCTTTTTTTGTTTTAAGAATTTTTTTGAAAGATTTATTTATTTGAAAGGCAGAGTTACAGAGATGCAGAGAGAGAGGTCTTCCATCCTCTGGTTCACTCTCTAGATGGCTGCTACGGCTGGAGCTGCGCTGAACCAAAGCCAAGAGCCAGGAGATTCTTCTGGGTCTCCCAGATGGGTGCAGGAACCCAAGCACTTGGGCCATCTTGCACTGCCTCCTCAGGCCATAGCAGAGAGCTGGATCAGAAATGGAGCAGCCAAGTCTCCAGCCGGTGCCCATATGGGATGCCTGCACTACAGGTGGTGGCCCCATAAATAAATAAATCTTTTTTTTTTAAAGCTAAAAGTAAATAACAACAACAAAATACATTGGATTTAACAGACTTTTTTTAAAAAATTTATTCCTTTATTTAAAAGGCAGAGTTACAGAGAGGAAGAGAGAGAGATACAGAGAGAGAGAGGTCTTCCATCCGCTGGGTCACTCCCCAAATGGCCGCAAAGGCTGGAGCTGGGCCTATCCGAAGCCAGGAGCCAGGAACTTATCCCGGGTCTCCCACACAAATGCAGGGGCCCAAGGACTTGGGCCATCTTCTACTGCTTTCCCAGGCCATAGCAGAGAGCTGGATAGGAAGAGGAGCAGCCGGGGCTCGAACTGGCGTCTAAGGGATGCTGGTACTGCAGGCGGCAGCTTTACCTGCTATGCCAGAGCACCAGCCCCTGGGTGGAATCTTACCACTGTTCACTCAGCCACTGTTACCAGCCTGGGGTGTGGCATCCTGAGCATATTATGAATTTTATTCTCACACGTGAGAAATTTTTATTCAGCAATGAAACCTATGACCTTCCATCCAATTACTAGAAATAAATAAATGTAAATTTTCCAACAGGACATATTTATAACTTTGCAGAGCTCTTGTCTGTGTAAGATGCCCATTTCTATGAGAAGGATGTCCAAAGTGGGCGTAAGTTAAAGTGTGGTAGGTCCTGCCAGATCTTTTCTTCAGAAAGCTATCGTGATTCATGCTTACCTGAGCGGTGAATGAGAGTGTGTGTGGTTTCTCAAAAGAGGACATGGGAGCATCCATTCTAAGAGCACCCCTCTGGATAGCCTTGGGTTCCACTTTTATTTAGAGGATATCAACAATTCTATAAGCCAACAGGCATGTAGGCAATTTTATACATCAACTTAAGGATTTGGGGAAAGATCTGGTTGACTAAGATATGGATCAGAGCTGTTGTAGATCTTCAGAGATTTAAATACTCCTGCAAGTTTACAAATTCCCGACAACACCTCAGGTACCAATTAACGTCCACTAGCCCCCTGCTGCTTCCGCTGCCACATTCCTTTAGGGGCTAGTGTGCCCACCCCCCCCCCCCCATGGCACAAGTGGAAACTGCAGCCCTGCCTCTAATTTCAGAACAGTTTGCTGTCTGAGAGACACTTGGGCAGCATCTTCTACAAGCATGTTTCTTTGAACCTTCTTCCCTGTAGAGTGCTGCTAATAAAATTGTGTTTGCCAACTGATGGGTGGGAAATGATGTCTCATTGATGTTTGGATCTGTACGTATTTGTATGCTTTTTGAGCACTTAAAGTTTCTTCTTTTTAAACTGCTGTTCAGGTCCATTGTGGGGGATTGTTGGTCACCCTTTATTTATAGATTTGCAGTTTTATATATCAGGTATATTAATCCTTTGTCATGTTTGTTGAAAATATTCTTCTACACTGTTTAATATCTTTATTGCTTTTTTAAGAGTTATTTATTTATTTGAAAGGCAGAGTTACACAGAGAAAAAAAGGGAGAAACAAAGAGAGAGATCTTCCATCTACTGATTCATTCCCCAATGACAGCAACAGCTGAAGCTAGACCGATCCAAAGCCAGGAGCCAGGAGCTTCTTCCAGGTCTCCCAAGTGGGTGAAGGGGCCCATGCACTTGGGCCAACCTCTGCTGCTGTCCCAGACACATTAGCAGGGAGCTGGCTTGGGAGTGGGGCAAATGGGACTCAAACTGGTGCCCATTTGGGATGCTGGCACTGCAGGCGGCAGCTTTACCCTATGCCACAGCACGGCCCCTTTATTGCTTTTTCACAACATTTGAATCTATTAATGGAAATCTATTAATGTTCTCTTCCATGTTTGTTCTGACTCAGACATTTGTTACATTATATGAATATTTATATCATTTTATCCAGTTTTAATGGGGTCTCAGGTTGCAGGTGTACCACTTATATAATAATTTCAGAAGGATCAATTTTTTTAAAAGATTTATTTATTTATTTATTTGAAAGTCAGAGTTACATAGAGAGAGTAGAAGCAGAGAAGAGAGAGAGGTCTTCCACTCATTGGTTCACTCCCCAGTTGGCCGCAACAGCCGGAGCTGTGCCGATCCGAAGCCAGGAGCCAGGAGTTTCCTCCAGGTCTCCCATGTGGATCAGGGGACCAAGGACCTGGGCCACCTTCTACTGCTTTCCCAGGCTGTAGCAGAGAGCTGGATCAGAAGTGGAGCAGCTGGGTCTTGAACTGGCACCCATATGGGATGCTGGCACTGCAGGCGGCAGCTTTACCCACTACGCCAAAGCACTGGCCCCAACATTTTAAAATTGGTATGTTTTCCTAAGTTAACTTTTATATCTCAATTTATTTCTACCTTATTAAGTGTTCAGTAAAATTTTATATTTTCCTCATAAAAGTATCATACTTTCCAGTTGTTTATAAATATATAGAAATGTAGGGGCCAGTGCTGTGGCGCAGCATGTAAATGACCTGGCCTGAAGCGCTGGCATCCCATATCAGTGCCGGTTCAAGACCCAGCTGCTCCACTTCTGATCGAGCTCTCTGCTATGGCCTGGGAAAGCAGTGGAAGATGGCCCAAGTCCTTGGGCCCCTGCACCTGCGTGGGAGACCAGGAGGAGCCTCTTGGCTCCTGGCTTCGGATCAGTGCAGCTACGGCAGTTCTGGCCAATTGAGGATTGAACCATCAAATGGAAGACATCTCTCTCTCTCTCTCTCTCTCTCTCTTTCTCTCTCTCTGCCTCTCCTCTCTGTGTAACTCTGACTTTCAAATAAATAAATAAATCTTTAAAAAATATATGGAAATATATTTGCTATTGTGTCTGAAGTGTTATTTTCTTTCCTTTTGTTTTTGTTGTTCCATATGAAAGCTATAACTATTTTATAAATATTCTTTATTCATACTCCTCACAAATTGTTATCTTGGCTCTTAGACATTTTCTTAGGTGGCTGGTGTTTCTTTTTTTTTTTTTTTTAACTTTTATTTAATGAATATAAATTTCCAGTGTACAGCTTATGGATTACAATGGCTTCCCCCCCCCCCCATAACTTCCCTCCCACCCGCAACCCTCCCCCCTCCTGCTCCCTCTCCCCTTCCATTTGCATCAAGATTCATTTTCAATTCTCTTTATATACAGAAGATCAATTTAGTATAAAGATTTCAACAGTTTGCACCCACATAGAAACACAAAGTGAAACATACTGTTTGAGTACTAGTTATAGCATTAAATCACAATGTACAGCACATTAAGGACAGAGATCCCACATGAGGAGCAAGTGCACAGTGGCTCCTGTTGTTGACCCAACAAATTGACACTCTAGTTTATGGCGCCAGTAACCATCCTAGGCTGTCGTCATGAGTTGCCAAGGCTATGGAAGCCTTCCAAGTTCGCCGACTCTGATCATATTTAGACAAGGTCATAAAAGACAGAGTGAGGATAGTAACCAATGATCCTAAGAGTGGCATTTACCAGGTTTGAACAATTATACAGCATTAAGTGGGGAAGAGGACCATCAGTACACACATGTTGGGAGTAGAGCCATTGGTGGTAGAGTAGAGGTTATGATTACAAAGGAATGAGGCCCAAGTGCACTAGACAGGGCCTAGAACAAAGGACAGAGTCATTATTAGAGGAGCTAAGAAAGGTGCTGTCCAAGCTACAATTAAGTTTTCTGATTGAGAGGCAAATAGAACCTGATAGAAGGGGCTTGATAATAATCTGGTGGGCTTTAGGCCTTGTAAGTTAAGAGGCCCAGACCTATCTATCTCTTCACATGGGGTATATCCTAAGGGAGGTGTGAACCTCCTAGGGGAAGGCACTCTGTTGACTTTCATTACTTGGCTGGCCTGGGAGGAGAACTGGCCAGGTAAAGGCAGGGGGCATCTCTAACAAGAAATTTACAGTTCTGCCTGCAATGTTGCTGACCCTACTTGACCATCCCCTCAGCTGCAGTGGTCACTTTGGAAGTTGGGCTGAATGAAGGGCTTTTCAGCTTAGAGCCAATAAGATCTGTGGCTCTGACCTGGGCATCCTTCGACTCCAGGGCAGGTCCATTTCCAGTGATCCAACTCTTGGCAGAGCTGCCAGGGCTCTTCACAAGCTGACTTCTGCTGAAGCCCAGGCTTACCACATTGAAAGGTGGCTGGTGTTTCTATAAATAGAATTACAGGGCATACTATTTTGTACATCACTTTAGTATATATACCAGTTTTTTTTTAATTCTATTGCATTATCTAAAATTTATTTTAAAACTACTTAGAATAATGACAGTAGAGGTAGGCATCCTTGTCTTTTTTTTTTTCTATTTAAATGACAAAAATACTTTACACAATGACCCAGCAATTCCACTCCTAAGTGCTTACCCAAAAGATATGAAAACCCCCGTCACAGCTGTGCACACACACACACACTCAAAACAGCAGCTTTATTTTGCTAGCCCCAGACATGAATCCATCCAAGTGTCTATCAATGGGAACATATTAGACCATGGTAGACTCATGCAATGAATTCCTTCAACAATAACAAGGAACAAAATTCGTCCCATACAACACAGGTGATGCATGAAAGAAGGCAGCCACAAAGCACACGTTACATATGATTCCATTCCTATGAAAGCCAAACAGGCACCACTAGCCTATGGCGGCGGCAGGGCATCCCCAGGGAGTGCTCAGCAGGAGCTCTGTGCTCCGTCCTTTTCTCAAGCCTCACGTTGGGTTGGAGCCCCGGGTCCCCCTTGCACTCTCCACCGCCTCTCCAGGGGCTGCGTCCTGACTCAGAGCACCTCCACCTGACACTTTGTCTTCGAGGTTTTGGTTGAGATCTCACACTTTTTCCTTGTCTTCTGCCATCGTCTTTGTCCCTGTGACTCTAATTCCTTTGTCATCATCTTAGTGGGGTCTTCAGTAAAAGATAAGACAAATGGATTTCTTCAAATTCAAAACAATCACATGTCTTTAGCATTTCCTGCTGCATGTTGAGGACTGGCAGTGCCCATAATTCTTGTCAGGTTTGACAAGGAAAGCATACAAGTTTTCGGGGCATTTAGGGATGCGGAGATAATGATTAAAGCATTTTTTTCAGAGCAATAGAGTGAGCACTGAGTCATATTTATTACAGAATTGGACTCATGTAAGATTTCACAGAAAGTAGCTGCAATTTCTGAAGTTTAGATGACTAAAAAGACTTAACAATAACACAGATTTATATTAACACAAAACAGATGTCTTAGGAGCTATGACTGGTATTCTCATGAAATTCTCAGTGCACAGTTATCGTTATCATTATTTAACCGTATTGTATCACAAATTAATTTTATGAGGAAGGATGGTATTTCTTGCTTAGTGACTAGTCAGAGATGGGACTTTCTGTGATCCATTTTCTCTTAGTTGTTCATTAAGATGTATATTGAAGGCTAGATTCTATTTTAGTCTATGGTTTTATATTCCTCTGTAAAGGACCTGCTCACTCCATCTTTATTTTATAGGAGTTAAAAAGTTTTAATTCAAGAAATTTTCCAGTGAAGAGGTATTTCTAACCGCTCTAATCGGGACAGGCTGGGCTTGTCGGTCCTGCATTTAAGTCGTTCATAACCGCCATGCTTTCTTCCATTTTATCGCCATTGCTTTACTTCCACTGTCCGATTCCTGCTGACGACCACCTGTTTTATACATGTTGGCCCCCACAGGCCTCTGGATCCTGACGCCCGTGTTCGCGGGCTGTCCTTTCCCCCCTCTAGGATGTCCATAGAAGACGAGAGCACAGAGGAAAGGCGGATCTATGAAGCTGTGTTCACGCATTTCAAAAGACACAAAGTGGAGATTTCGAGCGCCATCAGAAAGACGTTCCCTTTCCTTGAGGGCCTCCGTGACCGCGAACTCATCACAGACAAAATGTTTGAAGTAAGTAAGCCTGTTCTGTCACAACCTGGCCAGCCAGCACCGAGGTGACTTACGCTTTGATATTCTAGGCCCAGATTTCAGAGTCTAGCTAGCCGACGGGTGGGTCTCCCGTGAGGGGTCCCTATCTGGTGTTTCTGTAAGTGCTCCTGTGAGGTAGAGAGGGAGACAGGAAGCAGAAATGGCGGGAGACGACCTGCTGTGACCGAAGCAGTGGTGTTACATGGCGCCCTCTGCAGGCGGGTGGGATGCACTGGAGAGGGGAAACCATTGTCCATCCATGGGCGATGTCTTCTGTTTTCCATACCCTGTAATTCAGACAGTTCATTCAATACAATGTAAGCCAAACATTTAAGATAATTTTAATGAATTGATGAATGGTTTCATTGGGCTACTGAAACAATTATAGTCACAACATTTTATTTCAATGAATACCGAACTGGTTTAAAATACCTACATCCGAAAATCTCACAACCCGTAGGAATGGGTGTCTTGTTAGGATAACTTTGGGAGTGGATGCCATAACTTATGGTTTTCCTTATTTTTTCTTTGGGAACTTACGGAGTTTTCGAGTTTGGGTAAATTTTACCCACAGGCCCTCTTGGTGATCCAAGTGCATTTTTCTTTGCCCTGTAGACATGCATTTCTCATGGCCAAATTCACGGCCATGGGGGGTGGAGGTGGGGAGCTGGTCACCTGATTTCCTTGAGCCCCTTGGCCCAGTCAGTCATAGGGGAATGGCAGGGGCCGGCCAGTCAACAGAAATGCTGCTTAGTCCTCTGTGCTACACCGTCTGGCCAGCCTCTCACAGGATTCCATGTCACTGAACTTGGAATCCACTTTTTTCCTTCAACACTGCTCCTTCTTGCATTTAATGGCAATGAAGGTGAGAAGCTCCGACCTACCAGTGAGCATTTTTCAACTTTATTTATTTGAGATGTGGAGGGTGCGAAGTGGAGGAAAAGAGAGAGAAGTGGGGTTCCCGTCTGCAGTTTCACTTCCAAAATACCTGCAGTGGCAGTAACTGAGCCAGGCCAAAGCCAAAGCCAGGAACTCGGTCCGGGTCTTCCAAGTGTGTGGCAGGGATAGAAGTACTACAGCCAGCAGTACTGCCTCCCGGGGCTGCCTTAGCAAGCAGCTAGGAGTCGACCACAGGCACTCTGATGGGGACACAGGCCACCTGAACAGCAGCTCACCCAGTAGACAAAACGCCTGCCCCGCCAAAGGAACATTGTTAAAATTTAACACTGTTAAAAAGATTCAGGATTTTTAAAGATTTATTTATTTATTTGAGAGATTGGGTTACAGACAGAGAGGGAGAGACAGAGAGAAAGATATCCCATCTACTGATTCACCTCCCAAATGGCCACAATAGCTGGAGCTGCACCGATCCAAAGCCAAAAGCCAGGAGCTTCTTCCAGGTCTCGCATTTGGGTTCAGGGGCCCAAGGACGTGGACCATCTTCCACTGCTTTCCCAGGCCATGGCAGAGAGCTGGATTGGGAGAGTAGCAGCTGGGACATGAACTGTTGCCCAAAGGGGATGCAGGTGCCGCAGGTGGTAGCTTTACCTGCTTTGCCACAGCTTCGGCTCCATCCAAAGGAAATTTTTAAGGTGGAAAGATTTAGTTGCTTCATTTGGTAGCCATACAGATATACAAAAATTCTAGAACTTTCCATGAGATAATACTTAGGGAGAGAAATTGGAATGCATTCTTTTCTAGAGCTCTTCTGTCACTTGAAAGTCTGTGTCTCTCCATTGCACATTTTTTCAGGATTCTCAAGACTCTTGCAGAAACCTTGTCCCAGTGCAAAAAGTGGTGTACAATGTCCTCAGAGAGCTGGAGAAGACCTTTCACTGGGCAGTTCTGGAAGCGCTGTTCAGCGAGGTCAACCTGCAGGAATACCCTGATTTAATTTCCGTTTATAAAAGCTTTGAAAGTGGTAATTATGTTTATTATCTACCTTTTGAGATCCAGGATTAATTTTTTTCAACAAGCATGTATTGAGTTTCTACCGCATGCCACACACTATGCTAGACAGTGGGGATATAGTAGCTGTCAAAACAGACGTATCATGAACCTCCTCAAAGCTTGTAGCATAGGGGCGGCGTACAACCACTTCCCAGAGGTCTGCTGAGCTGGGCATTTAGAATCACAAGGCAGCCAGAATGACATGGGCGTGAGGTTTGCATAGGGCAAGTAACAGTATCCCAACGAGGCTGTATCAGTGGCTTCTATTCCATTGGAGCCCTTGCAGTAGTCTACACTGAAGCCCACCAAGTTGGCTACCACCTGCCCTGAGTGACAGTTTAACTGAGGGTCAGGATACAGCTTGGCTCAGCCCATGGGCGTCAGTCTCTTTTGTAAAAAGTCCACAGTCAGAGTTCCAGGGGCCCCACAGGGACAAACTGGGCTACAAGAGTCGCCACATTAAAGGAGGACCTATGGCCTCCCACCAAGTGTTTGTGGTTCGTGTACAGCCCCTCCAAGTCTATTAGCCAAGGGACATTGTTATCCCTAAACCCAGGGAAGACAATACCGCTATTAGGTTTCTAGAGTAATGAGCAAGAAAGTTAACCCTGGGTTCAAATTCTGCCTTTCCAGGAGAAATGGAGCTACTTTTTAAAATGTGCAGAACAAACGCTTATCAAGTTGCTCTGCTAGGGACTAGTTTTGGTGCTATACAAAGCTAAAAGGCTTATTCTCTGCTTTTTCCTAAGAAGGTGTGGATTACCCTCCTTTGTTAGTAAACAGCAAAAGGTGTGCCTTCCAATTTTTTTATGATTTACTTATTTATTTGAAATACATAGTTAGAGAGAGAGGAGGAGGAAAAACAGAGTTTCAGAGAGAGGGAGAGAATTTTCCATCTACTTGTTCCCTCCCCAAATAGTCAAAATAGCCAGAAACTTCTTCTGGGTCTCCCACGTGGGTGCAGGGCCCAAGCACCTAGGTCATCTTCTGCTGCTTTCCCAGGCCATAGCAGAGAGCTGGATTGGAAGTGGAGCAGCCAGGACTCAAAGCGGTGCCCATAAAGGATACCAGTGCTGCAGGCTGTGACTTGAACCTGCTGTGCCACAGCACTGGCCCCTGTGTTTTTTTTTTTTTTTTAATTACTTGCCTATATTTTTATTCCAACACAGTTTGGTCTCAACCATGTTATCCAGATAAGAGACATCTGGAGAAAAACTGCCCGATGCTGTCAGTTCAGGAGGGCGGATGCTACGGAAACAGGAGTGGAAGTGCGAAAAGAAGTCTGCAGAACCCCGACCTGGCTAAATCCACGAGCTGAAGCAGAGGGGGCGCTGAGTCAAGAGATAGGTGGGAGGCGGACTTTTGAAGGGTCAGGCACATACAGCTCAGGGATATGAAGTTTATTTACTAGACAATAAAGAGATACTACAGGTTTATAAACAAGGGGAAAAATGAAAAAGAGGTATCTATGCCTTGTTGATTGATCATGATCTCACCTAATCATGAAATAATTTTTATAGCAAATCAAGTCACAAAAAGATGAAATCAAGTACCGGGGCACAAATTCTGGGTGAATATTCTATTTAGAAGCAGGAGTTCCCCAGTCCATGGGTACAAAGGATATGGTGCTATGTTTACTATACGCATTGCAGGGCCTCGGGTCCTCTTCGTGGGCTGTGGCCTCATGCCCATCTCTGGTGCCCCCACTGCTTGAGCAACTCAGACTTGAGGCTGACCGTCCACCCTGGACTGCGGCTGCCTCTGCTCTCTGGACCCTGAGGTCCCAAAAGCCGCGCCTGCGTTTCCTGGTGCCTTCCTTTGGGGACAGCTCATTCTCATCAAATTAAGCTTCAATCCACCTCCTTTCTAGCTCCATCGTTAAAGCTGTAGGATATTCTCTGTTGTGTGCTGACTTCCTGAGACCCTGTCCTGAGGTCGTCCCTGCTTCTTCCTCACAATCCAAACAATTTAGAAAACACATGTTTGGGGGTCGGCGCTGTGATACAACAGGCAAAGCAGCTGCCTGTGACACTGGCATCCCATATCGGAGTGCTGGTTTGAGTCCCGGCTGCTCCACCATCCAGCTCCCTGCTAATGCTCCTGGGAAGGCAGTGGATGATGTTCAAGTGTCTGGGCCCCTGAACCCAAGTGGGAGACCCAGATGGAGTTTGAGGCTCCTGGCTTCAGCCTGGCCCAGCCCTGGCTGTTGTGAGCACTTGGGGAATGAACCAGTGGATGGAAGATCTCTCCCTTCCCCACCACCCCCCTGACTCTGCCTGTCAAATAAATGAGAATCTTAGAGAGAGGACGGGGCAGCACTGTGGGGTAGTGGGTAAAGCAACCACCTGCAGTGCCAGCATCCCATATGGGCACCAGTTCGAGTCTCAGCAGCTCTACTTCTGACACAGCTCTCTGCTATGGCCTGGGAAAGCAGTAGAAGATGCCACATGTCCTTGGGCCCTGCACCTGCATGGGAGACCCAGAAGAAGCTCCTGGCTCCCAGCTTCAGATCGGCTCCATTTGGAGAGTGAACCAATGGGATGGAAGACCTCTCTCTCTACCTCTGCCTCTCTGTAACTCTGCCTTTCAAATAAATAAATAAATCTTTAAAAAAAAGAGAGAGAGGGGCTAGAAAAAAAAAAAAAAACCACCCACATTTCACTTCTGTTAGGCATTCTGATGTCTGTTTTCCCTGCCTCTGATCACCCTAGGGAACACAGCCCACAGCGCCTCTACCACTCTATCCTCCACTCTTGGGTGTCTCTCTGCGCGGGACACATCAAGGCTCCCTCGCTGTTGTCGTCTTTCTGTCTCACAGGCTGATGGGAGAACTTGCAGTCCTGTGGGATGCACTGAGCTCTGAGTGACCTGGAGGCTGGAGAACCCTAAGAGGGGGGCTTTGAGACTTCCCCCGTCCCTGCAAAGGTCTCTGACTGCCCTCTTGTGTCTCCCTGTCCTCAGTGATCCATGACAAGCTGCCCTCCCAGGGCAATGATGGAGGAGAGAGAGGGGAGAGGTCCACCTTCCGGCTGCGCCTTAGACAAGGTAACAGTGACTGGATAAAAAGTGCTTCTCATTTGCTGCGGGAGAGTGGAGGCGGGGGTCTGGGTGGAGAGCACGTGTCAGGGACAAAGCACAGAAGGCAGGGAAGGGCAGGAGGGGTGCTGGGGTGAGCCCTTGCTTGGGTGGGGGTCCTGGAGGAAGAGCCAGGCTCAACAGCAAGATGAAGGCAGCAGAGCCCAGAGTGGAGACAGCCAGGCTTAAAGGGACGAGCCACCTGGGAGTCATTGTGACTGGGAAACTTCCAGGTGGGAGAAGCTGGCTATGAAGCTGTGCAGGGCTCAGAAACATGGCCCGTGTCCAGCCTTGAAGAGGAAGGCAGTTGGAAAAAATGGACCCTCTGTTTCGTCTTTACCTGCACACGCACCCACTCCGGCAGCAGATGTGTGGGGTTCTCCCCGCAGCAGCCAGTAGCAGGTGTTTGATGATTTAATGTAATCCAGGCACTAGCCAGGTGCATGTGAAGGGCTCAGTCCCACAAGACTGCAACCCCCCCCCCCCCTTTGGATGCCAGCTGAACGTCCCGGGTTTTGGCATTGGAAGGTGCCCTGATCCCCTCCTTGAGTTTAATGGTCTGTAGTATGGCTTGCAGAACTCAGGGTAATGTTGACTGGCGTTGACCATTCAAACCATTGGGCACTGTGACTGCAGCAGCCTCTTCCTCTCTCCCCTGCCTGAGGTCAGGGGCTCCAGCCCTCTCTCCTTAGGGGCTGCATCCTTGGGGGCTTTCCAGAAGTCACCTTGCTGCCATACACTCTGGTGAGTTAGAAGGGGTGGGTCGTCACACCAGGCGATCTTCACATCTTCATCACCTACGGAATTGCATGGGCTTTAGGGGTTCTGGTGAGGAGCAGGAGCTAAAACCAAAGGGGACGGTTCTGAGTTCTCATGCCATCCCAGCGTCACACTCGCTGATGGCAGAGGCAGGGACCCGTGTCCGTGCGGGGCTGCTGTCCAAGAGCAGGACGTCTCAAGGAGAAAGGCACTCATTTAGAGAGACGCAGAGAGGAAGTGGGGGAGACAGAGGAACAGGATGTGGGTGCCAAGAGAGGGAGAACAGCAGGGAGGGGGTGAGCAACGGCGTGGAGGAGGACACGTGGCTGACGGCTCACTCTGGACGTCTGCTCTCAGCGTTGTGGACTTAGTGCTCGGACTGCCATTGGCAGCTGCTGTCGCTTAGGTACCTCTGTGTAGAGAATTGGGAGGGACCCGGTGTGGAGGTGCCGGGGAGGCAGGGTGGGCCCAGGGCTTCTGAACTCAGAGCCCTGTACTCATTGATGGAAAAGGCAGAAGCAGGCAGAACAAAGAGTAGCAAGAGCTGGAGGAAGAGGAGGAGAGCGGGGCACCTAATCCCCAGGGAGGCAGCACCGAGGGGGAGGGGCAGGTGTGCAGAGGAGGGTGTGGTGCGAAGGGGGCGGGGCCCGGGGCGGGGCCTGGCCCCAGGACTTGCTGGGATCTGAGGGGAGGCTCTGGGGCAAAACAGGCTCACTTTGGCTGTTGGTGTCAAGCCATCATCACCTGTTGCCAGACTGCCTGGTGCAGGACCCCAGTAGTGGGGAGGCCTGGGAAGACCCTCAGCCAAGGGTGTGGCTGGCCTGGTCCCCCTCTCTCAGGGTTGGAGTCCAACTTTAAGAGTCAGGTGGAGGGGTGGGCGTTGGGATGCAGGAGGTTAAGCCTCTGCATAGGACGGGCAGCAGGGATGGCCCAAGTGCTCAAGTCCCTGCCACCCACATGGGAGACCCCGATAGAGTCCTGGCTTCTGCGATTTCTCTCTCATCACTCTGCCTTTCCAATAAATTAAATATTTTTAAGAAAGAATCGTATGTGGCTCTGGCAGCCCCAGAAGGGCACTGGGTTGGTACTTAGAGGAGGTCTTTAAAGGGGCTAGGGGAGAGGAGCAGCATTCACGGCTTCAGTGTGGAAACAGACTTCTGCTCTCTTGCCTCCTAGGAGCCGGCGAACCTTCTTTTCAACAAAGCCTGCCCTGGTGCCCCTCAGACGCCTCGTCTTCTGACGGTCTGTTCTGGGGGTCGTTGCTCCTTTGGCCCAGTCTGGGATGGGCTGGGGGCTGGGGGCAGGGAGTGGGGGTGGCTGCCGCTTGCTGGTTCTCATTGCCTGGGACGTTCAGTCTGTCCACCTGTGGTTTCTCCGAGTTCAGGATTTAGATAGCGGGTCTTTCTCTTCAGGGTTTTCTTTTTCCCTTCCTCCTGCCAGCTCCGGGTGATGGGGTCTGGGCGCCTCCCGGTGCGTGCTCCTGGCTCCACGGTCGTCTGCCTGTGTCTTCCTCACATCTGGCCCTGCCGCACTGCTCTGGCCCTGGCTGTGGCGGAGGCCAGTGCTGGGAGGAGTGGGGAGGGGGGGCGATTGTGGGCTGTCTCTGCTTTCTCCTTCCTTGGGTCTGTCACGCAGGACCCTAACGCTACTGTGCCTCCCCCACGACATACCCCCCACTCCTGAGGTGGCAGGCCAGGGCCCCCCGTGTCGAACACCAAACAAGGCACTGCCAAGCTCCTTAGTAACCCATAACCACAGTTGCCAACTCTTCGCTCTCCCTTAATCCACAGAACTGTTAATATGTGGCTCAACTATTTAAAATATTGCCCATTTAAGATGTCAATTATAATGCTTTTGTTTTTACAATCTGTTACAGTGTCCCATATGTTGGTGCAGGCAATATCTCATGTATCTTCCCAGTAACTTTAAAATGCAGTATACTCTCATTTGTCAGAGGAGAAGGAGCTGGGTTAGGGAGTGTGGTCCTGTCCAAGTTCACTCACCTAGGAATTGGGATTTGACACTGCTACCAGCTAGCATCAGGGATTCTGGTGCCCACTTGCCTGGTCCACGTTCTGCCCCTGTGATGTCGGTTGCCTCTGTGAGCCTCCGCTTCGTCCCACGAAGCACGTGCCTTTTCGCCGTGTGTTTGTGACAAGTTCCATCACGTGAAGCCGTCACCATCCTGCCTGGTGCTTCTCGGTGTCTTGCCCTTCTCATCACTAACTTAACTCTCAGTCTTACGTGCACCTGTCTGCAGATCGAAGCGTCTAACCATTGCTGTGAACTCAGGTTTCCTTCTGGTGTGCTCTGACGCAGGTGTTCTCTGTGGACACAATAGTTCTCCAGCTGCAGTAGCAGTGATAGAAGCAATGCCAGTGTTAGAGACCAAGGGGCCAGGGCTCCTCCCCCTTAGAGCATACCAGCCATATAGTTAATGCTAAGTCTGTATTCCATGATCTTCTTCGGAGTTGATAGCAGAGAACAGGCTGGGAAAATCTCAACTCTGTGCAAAGTCCTTTTTATGTAGCTTCTGATGGGGTGAGATGTTACTCAAGAAAGGATTTTTTTTTATTTGTAATAACATTTTTATAAAAGAGAAAAAAGTTACCCTTTTGGAAAACCACTTTTTTAAAAGTCACATTTAAATATATTTTTCTTTTTTAAAAATATTTATTTTATTTATTTGAAAGAGTTATAGAGAGAGGTAGAAACAAAGAGAGAGAGGTCTTCCATCCACTGGTTCACTCCCCAGATGGCCACAACGGCTGGAGCTGCACCCATCCGAAGCCAGGAGCCAGGAGCTTCCTCTGGGTCTCCCACATGGGTGCAGGGGCCCAAGGACTTGGGCCATCTTCTGCTACTTTCCCAGGCCATAGCAGAGAGCTGGATAGGAAGAGGAGCAGCTGGGACTAGAACCGGCGCCCATATGGGATGCCAGCGCTTCAGGCCAGGGCTTTTTTTTTTTTTTTTTTTTTTTTTTTTGACAGGCAGAGTGGACAGTGAGAAAGACAGAGAGAAAGGACTTCCTTTGCCGTTGGTTCACCCTCCAATAGCCGCCACGGCCGCCGCGCTGCTGCCAGCACACCGCACTGATCCGAAGGCAGGAGCCAGGTGCTTATCTTGGTCTCCCATGCGGGTGCAGGGCCCAAGCACTTGGGCCATCCTCTACTGCACTCCAGGGCCATAGCAGAGAGCTGGCCTGGAAGAGGGGCAACCGAGACAGAATCTGGCGCCCCGACCGGGACTAGAACCCGGTGTGCCGGCGCCGCAAGGCAGAGGATTAGCCTATTGAGCCACGGTGCCGGCCCAGGCCAGGGCTTTAACCCATTGCACCACAGCGCCGGCGTGGATGAATCAACGTGGATGAATCCCTGTTCTTGATTATTCATCTCCTAGTGCGGATGCTGGGAGCAACCACACCTGGAGACAGAATCCCCACCCATCTCAGAGTTGGGGAACAGAGGATTACAAGGAGAAGCATAGCAACGTGCAGACCAAGTGACGCACAGAGAGCATCTGTGAGAGTGTCCCGGAGTCTGACTGTGACACGCACGGATCGGGGAAGGGCTGTGTGTCGTGCCCACCACCCAAAGACGCATCACCAGGTCAAACACCTGGGCCCCTGTTCTACATTAAAACTTCCAGAAATGTCTTTAAATCGTTCTTTCTGGAAGTTACTTTGTTTAGAAAAATAACATTAAGTGAAGAACAGAAATTGCACTGGAGAATACCTTTGCCCACTTAGAGGCTGTAGAGGCTCGTGGAGCAGAGCAGGCTGTGCAGATGGGATCACCAGTGAGCTGGGGAGGTTCCCGAGGCGCAAGAGGAGAATGTAGCTTCCAGGACTGTTGCTCCGAGACTGACGCTTTACCCTCCCTCTGCTCTGTTCTGCCGTCTGTCTCTGGCCTCTGTAGACTTCCTGGCCTCTCGCCTTGCTGGCTCACTTCCTGCTGGGTTCCCAACAGGAGAGACCTTAGCAAGAGATGGACAAGTGAGAGGAAGGGAGACACCTACCTCCCCAGCATTGCCACATCTCCCCCCAGCTCCTCCTCCCACCATGCAGGCCGTGGGTCCAGCTCCTTGTAACCCAGAGGGTCAGAGCCCTGGGGCCGCCCTCAGCCTCCTCTTGACTGTCTAGGTCGCCACGTTCTTCCACTGGGACCTCTCAGGTGCATTAAGTTCTCCCTGCTGTAAGAGCTTCCAGGAATTTGTATTTATTCCCTACTGGGCTCTGACTGATGCAGGAGACACATGCAATATCTAAGCATCAAAATGTGGTTTAGGCACAACTTCGCCTGGAAATGGACACTCAGAGATGCCCCGTGATACAGAACAGACACAGAAAAAGAGAACAGACACACCCAGGGCCCCAGATGATGCCCCAGGAAGCCAACAAGCAAGCGAACCGAGTGCCCAAGAGGCTGAGCCTGCAGGTAAGGCAGACTGACTACGTCTGCTGAGAGCGGAGGGTCCCTGGCTGGTGGCGAAGGAGTGGACGAATGTCTTTGAAAGGGAAAAATCGCAGAGAGGCAGGCCTGGAGGCTGAGTACTGAGAGAGGCCTGGAGGAAGGAAGTTAGAAGGAGACCCTGAGGGACACAGGCGGGGGAGAGGCAGAGCCTTCTAGGGGGAGGGAGAGGGCAGCGAGATTGGCTGCAAACCCAGGGAAACAGCTTCACAGGCGGGGACAGCACTGTGTGCGAACAGCAGAAGGAGGGAAAGAAAGTCTGAGATCCAGCCGCGTGGAGACTGGAGACGCAAGGCTCTGCGGGGTCTCAGCCCTGCTGCTCTGCTCTTCAGAGCGCTGTGAGTGACTGGTGCAGCGAAGGACGACAATGCAAGGACTGAGACGCCCAGTCCCTTGCCTTGTGGTGAACCAAGTAATTGTGGTTTTTAAGATTTATTTTATGTATTTGAAAGACAGAGTTACAGAGAGAGACAGACAGACAGAAAGAGAGAGAGAGAGAGAGAGAGAGAGAGAGAGAGAGAGGTCTTCCATCTGCTGGTTCACTCCTCGGATGGTGCAATGGCTGGAGATGCACCCATCCAAAGCCAGGAGCCAAGAGCTTCTTCCAGGTCTCCCATGCAGGTGCAGGGGCCCAAGCACTTGGCCCATCTTCTCCCAGGCCATAGCAGAGAGCTGCATTGAGAGTGGAGCAGCCGGGACTTGAACTGGCACCTGTATGGGATGCTGGCACTGTGGGTGGCAACTTTACCCACTGCACCACAGTGTTCAGCCTCAAACAAAGCAATTATTACTTGCCTGACCAATTTCCATTGTTTTGGTCAGGTGTTCTATATCTTTTTGGTTCTTAGGTGTTTTTTGTAAAATACATTATTTTAAATTTACAAATAAAAGATTCTCTATACTTGTATTTATATCCTATGTGATATTTTGAAATATGTATACATTGTAATACGGTTGAATTGAGCTAATTGAAAATATGTATCAGCTCATATACTTTTCATTTTTTGTGGTGAGAACAATTAAAATCTGTTCTCTTAGCAATTTTCAAGAATACAGTATGTTGTTAACTCTCAGTACACGTGAGACCGCGTGATATTTCCCTTTCTGTGCCTGCCTTACTTCACTTAATACACTGTCCCCTGGCTTCATCGGGTGATTTCAGATTACAGGGTTGAACATCTCCATCGTGGAGTGCCCTGTTTCCTCCAGTCCTTTGCCTGTTGATGGACGCTTGGGAACAGTGAACATGGGAGTGGAGATGCCTGTGTACCATGTTGATTTAAAATCTCACCTGGTAGTGAGATTGCCATACCTTATGGAAGCTATATTTGTAATTTTTGGGGACTCCCCGTACTGTCTGCATAATGACTGAACTAATTTACATCCCAAACAGTGGTGTCCGGGGCTCCCTTTTCAGTACGTCATCACCAACGTTTGTCATCCTTTGTCTTTTTGATGACAGCCACTCCAGCAGGTGTGAAGTGAGGACTCATGGTTTTTCTTTGCGCTTCTCTGATGATTCGGGACGCTGAGCATTCTTCGTACACCTGTTGGTCATTTGTAGATGTTCTTTTGCTCAGATCCTTGGCCAATTTTCAATTAACTTTTATTGTTATTTTACTATTGGGTTGTTTGAGTTGCGTACGTATTTTGGATATTAACCCTTTATCAGATACATGGTTTGCAAATGTTTTCTCCCGTTCTGTAGATGGTCTCTTCACCCTGTCAATCATTTCCTTGGCGGTGTGGTCTTTTTGGTTTGATATGGTCGGTCCCTCTTGCTTATTTTTGCTTCTGTTGATTGTATTTTGGGCATCACGTTAAAAACAAATCATTGCCAAGACCCGTGATATGGAGCTTTGCCCCTACATTTTCTTCTTGGAGTTTCACAGTTTCAGGTCTCCCATCTCAGCCTGTGATCCACTGTTAGCTGATTTTTCAGGTGTGGTTTGAGCTGAGGGTCCAGTGTCACGTGGATATCTATGCGGCCCAACGCCATTGTTGACAAGACTTTCGTCCCCATTGCTTGTTCCTGGCACCTTGGTTTTTGGTTGAAAAGCAGTTGATGATGCATGGGTCTGTTTCTAGGCTCTCTATTCTGTTCCATCTGCTATGTCTCTGGGTTTATGCCAGTGCCATACTGTTTTGATTATTACAGTTTTGTGTTATATTTTTGAAGTCAGATAGTATAATGCCCTCAGCTTTGTTCTTTTTGTGCACAATTGCCTTAGCCATGCAGTCTGTTGTGTTTTCTTAAGAATTTTAGTATTGTTTTTCCTATTTCTGTAAACAATGTCATTGGAATTCTGAAGGAGATTGCATTGATTCTGTAGAGCATTTGGGGCGGTATAGACATTTTAATAATGTTAATCATTCAAATTCATGAACATGGGATATCTTGCCATTTCTTTTTGCCACTTTTGATTTTTTTTTTTTTTTTGACAGGCAGAGTGGACAGTGAGAGAGAGAGACAGAGAGAAAGGTCTTCCTTTTGCCATTGGTTCACCCTCCAATGGCTGCCACGGCTGGCGCACTGTGGCCGGCGCACCACGCTGATCCAAAGCCAGGAGCCAGGTGCTTATCCTGGTCTCCCATGGGGTGCAGGGCCCAAGCACTTGAGCCATCCTCCACTGCACTCCCTGGCCACAGCAGAGAGCTGGACTGGAATAGGGGCAACTGGGACAGAATCTGGTGCCCCGACCGGGACTAGAACCTGGTGTGCTGGCACTGCAAGGCGAAGGATTAGCCTGTTGAGCCACGGCGCTGGCCTTTTGATTTCTTTTACCGATGTTTTATAATTTTCAGTGTGCACAGCTTTCACTCGAAATTCATTCCTATGCGTTTTATTCTTTTTGGTGACTTTGTAAATGGATTTTTTTTTTATTTCTTTTCCTGACAGTTCCCGGGTGTATTGAAATACAATTGAGTTTTGTCTGTTGATCAAAATCCTGCAAGTTTGCTGAACTCACTTATTACCTTGAATACTCTTTTGGTGGTGTCTCTATGGTTTTCTGTATGTGAGATGATGGTGTCTGCAAGTTGGGATAGTTAGACTCCTTTCTTTCCGATTTGGATGCCTGTGTGTCTTCCTCTGATCCAAGTGCTGCGGCTAGAACTCCCAGGACCGTATATTGAAATGATGGAAGTGGAACCGTTCTCTTGTTCCTGATCTTAGAGTAGAAGCTTCCAGCTTCTCTGTTGAGGGTTGTTGGCCGTGAGCTTGCTACATATTCCCTTTATTGTGCAATGCACCTTCCTTCTAAACCCAATTCCAGGGAGTTTTTGTCAGGAAAGGATATGGAATTTTGCTGAATGCTTTTTCTTGCATCCATGTGGGTTTTTACAGTGATCATGTGGGTTTTTTCCTTTATTAATGTGTATTAATGTATCTATTAATGTGGTATGTTACATAGATTCCATATGTTGAATGTTTTTAAAAATATTTTTATGTTTATTTGACAGGTATTTATTTGACAGGTAGAGTTTGACAGAGAGCGAGAAAAGAGAAAGGTCTTCCATCTGCTGGCTCACTCCCCAACTGGCCGCAACGGCCGGAGCTGAGCTGATCCGAAGCCAGGAGCCAGGAGCTTCTTCCAGGTCACCCACATGGGTGCAGGGGCCCATGCTCTTGGGCCATTTTCCACTGCTTTCCCAGGCCCCCAGCAGGGAGATGGATGGGAAGTGGAGGAGCAGCCAGGACACAAACCGATGCCATATGGGTTGCAGTTGCTGGCCCCTTTTTGTAGGTTTTCTGGTCTCTCCTGCATTTATTGCTGCTCTGTCCTTTATTATGACCTCCTCTGCTAGCTTTGTCTTTATTTGTCTTTTTATGGTTCCTGGGAGCATAAGGCTAGATTGACATCTCTTCTTTTTTTATACAGATATTTATTGCTAGAAAGTTCCTCTTAGTGTTACTTTTGCTGCATTCCATAGCTTTGGGATGTTGTATTTCCATTTTCACTTGTTTCAAGATTTAAAAATGTTTTTCTTTTAATTTCTTCAGTGAGACATTGGTTGTTCCAGAGTGCATTTTTAGAATACTTATTTACTTATTTATTTAAAAAGCCAAGAGACATTGTTGGATTTAAAGAGACAGCAGAAAGCACAGAGTCATTCCCGTTCCTACACCAAGCACCAGGTGCGCCCTTACCCGCACGGTCCTGTGACCCCTCGGGTTACGGTCAGTCTCTCCACATCCTCTCTGTGGCTCAGGCAGCATCCAAGACCTGCTGATTCCGGAATGCATCCCTCCAGCCCAGACTTGCTTTCTGGGCTGATTGCTCAGAGCGGCTGAAGACTTTTATTCAAATATTTGAACAGCATCTCTGTTTGGGCAGCAATCAGTTATCTGTTGCATGTAATGTAAAAAAACCACACCAAAACTTGGAGGCTTCAAACAGTCATCATTTTCTTTGCCATTTTTGTCCACTCCTGTTTTTTAAAATATTTATTTGAAAGGCAGAGTTACAGAAAGTCAGAGGCAGAGAGAGAGAGAGAGAGAGAGAGAGAGGTCTTCTGTCTGCTGGTTCACTCTCCAAATGGGCTGCAATGGCTGGAGCTGGGCCAATCTGAAATCAGGAGCCAGGGACTTGGTCCAGGTCTCTCATGCAGGTGCAGGGGCCCAAGCACTTGAGCTGTCTCCCACTGCCTTCCTGGACCATAGCAGAGAGCTGGATGGGAAGTGGAGCAGCTGTCCATCCCTGTTAAAACACCTCCAGCCTGTCCACATCTCTGCATCCCTAGCCCAGTCACCCTCGCCCAGAGCCCCAGCACTCTCACTTCCCTGGAGGACGAGGCTCCTGTCTGGTGTCTCTCTGGCCTCTTCCCTGCAGTGTCGCTCTCCTCAACCTCCCGCACTTCCATGAATGAGCCTGTCCAGCAACCAGCCCAGTATGTATGGTTTCCCTCCTGTGGCCTCCAGCAGCAGGTCGCTGTGGCTGTGCTGTGCATTGATGGGTGCCCACCTCATAGTCTACTCCCCGTCTCTTGCTGCTCACTCCTTCATGCCAAAATTCCTTTAGTCATCTGAATTTGCCAAGCTCCCTCTCTTACATCCCAGTCTTAACATAATGCTTTTGGAAAATAGTTCAGTGTCATCTTCCCAAATTAAAAATATACATACCGCCGGCGCCGTGGCTCACTAGGCTAATCCTCCACCTTGCAGCGCCGGCACACCGGGTTCTAGTCCCGGTCGGGGCACCGGATTCTGCCCCGGTTGCCCCTATTCCAGGCCAGCTCTCTGCTGTGGCCTGGGAGTGCAGTGGAGGATGGCCCAAGTGCTTGGGCCCTGCACCCACATGGGAGACCAGGAGAAGCACCTGGCTCCTACCTTCGGATCAGCGTGGTGCACTGGCCACAGCGCGCTGGCCGCGGCGGCCATTGGAGGGTGAACCAATGGCAAAGGAAGACCTTTCTCTCTGTCTCTCTCTCTCACTGTCCACTCTGCCTGTCAAAAAAAAAAAAAAAAGAATATACATACCCTAGAATTCAGCAATTACATTCCTCAGCAGAAACCAGTAGAAATGCACATCACGTTCATCACACAGAAAACACATGGAAAAGAATGTTATTAACAGTGTTGTTCCTAAAAAACAAACACAGGGGCTGGCACTGTGGCATAGTGGGTAAAGCCACTGCCTGCAGTGCCGGCATCCCATATGGGCACCATTGCTAGTCTCAGCTGCTCCACTTCCAATCCAGCTCTCTGCTATGACCTGGGAAGGCAGTAGAAGATGGCCCAAGTCCTTGGGCCCCTGCACCTGCGTGGAGGACCCAGAGGAAACTCCTGGTTCCTGGCCCAGCTCTGGCTGTTGCGGCCATCTGGGTCATGAACCAGAGGATGGAAGGTATTTTTCTCTCTGCCTCTGCCTCTCTGTAACTCTGCCATTCAGATAAATAAATAATATTTAAAAAAAAAAAACACATGAAACGGTTTGCTAAGTATTCATGTGATATTGCTATTGTCAGCAAGCGATCTAGGACTTGCTCCCTCATTTCTCTATTCTAAGCCCAACTTGTTCTTTCATTTCTCTATTCTCTTCAAGGTAGGAAACTAATTCTATTATGAAGGAATCTGTAGGATGCACAATTTAATCTTTAGACCTTATAAAAGAGATGGCTAACATTTTTCTGCAATAGCATAGCCAAAATAAGAACTCAAATAATAATCTCATAGCTAGATTCACTTCGCCATCAGCGAAGTATACAGTAAGTAGAAAAAACCTCCCTTTCAGACCAAAGGGAAAGAAAGTTTTAAAGTGAGAATATAATTTTCCTCATGGGCATTGTCTACCTTAGAAAAACTACTACAGAACATGCCTGTGACTATAGACTTGTAGTTCAGGCCACCGAAGATTAGAGATGGGATACGGGCACTCCCTTGACTTGCATCCTCTGGTCTGCTTTAACACAAACCAGGAGGAAAAGAAAGCTCGGCATCAGAAGCAATGGGTGGCAGGCCTATTAATGGCTGATCTGTACAGTGATCTGCCCTCAAGGAGACCCAACAGGCCAGTCCACTGCAGTGGCTTTCAATGTGGTAAGCCTGGGCTTCAGCAGAAGTCAGCTTGTGAAGAGCCCTGGCAGCTCTGCCAAGAGTTGGATCACTGGAAATGGACCTGCCCTGGAGTCGAAGGATGCCCAGGTCAGAGCCACAGATCTTATTGGCTCTAAGCTGAAAAGCCCTTCACTCAGCCCAACTTCCAAAGTGACCACTGCAGCTGAGGGGATGGTCAAGTAGGGTCAGCAACATTGCAGGCAGAACTGTAAATTTCTTGTTAGAGATGCCCCCTGCCTTTACCTGGCCAGCTCTCCTCCCAGGCCAGCCAAGTAATGAAAGTCAACAGAGTGCCTTCCCCTAGGAGGTTCACACCTCCCTTAGGATATACCCCATGTGAAGAGATAGATAGGTCTGGACCTCTGAATTTACAAGGCCTAAAGCCCACCAGATTATTATCAAGCCCCTTCTATCAGGTTCTATTTGCCTCTCAATAAGAAAACTTAATTGTAGCTTAGACAGCACCTTTCTTAGCTCCTCTAATAATGACTCTGTCCTTTGTTCTAGGCCCTGTCTAGTGCACTTGGGCCTCATTCCTTTGTAATCATAACCTCTACTCTACCACCAATGGCTCTACTCCCAACCTGTGTGTACTGATGGTCCTCTTCCCCACTTAATGCTGTATAATTGTTCAAACTTGGTAAATGCCACTCTTAGGATCATTGGTTACTATCCTCACTCTCTCTTTTATGACCTTGTCTAAATATGATCAGAGTCGGCAAACTTGGAAGGCTTCCATAGCCTTGGCAACTCATGACGACAGCCTAGGATGGTTACTGGCGCCATAAACTAGAGTGTCAATTTGTTGGGTCAACAACAGGAGCCACTGTGCACTTGCTCCTCATGTGGGATCTCTGTCCTTAATGTGCTGTACATTGTGATTTAATGCTATAACTAGTACTCAAACAGTATGTTTCACTTTGTGTTTCTATGTGGGTGCAAACTGTTGAAATCTTTATACTAAATTGATCTTCTGTATATAAAGAGAATTGAAAATGAATCTTGATGCAAATGGAAGGGGAGAGGGAGCGGGAGGGGGGAGGGTTGCGGGTGGGAGGGAAGTTATTGGGGGGGGGGGGGAAGCCATTGTAATCCATAAGCTGTACACTGGAAATTTATATTCATTAAATAAAAGTTAAAAAAAATTAAAAAAAAATTAAAACAGAAAAAAAAAAACACAAATGGGTAAACAGCATGGTACTGGTACAGAAACAGATGGATAAACCAATGGAACAGAATAGAAACACCAGAAATCAACCCAAACATCTACAGCCAACTTATATTTGGTCAAGGATATAAAACCAATTCCTGGAGCAAGGACAGTCTATTCAATAAATGGTGCCAGGAAAGACTGGATTTCCAAGTGCAAAAGCATAAAGCAAGACCCCTACCTTGTACCTTACACAAAAATCCACTCAACATGGATTAAAGACCTAGATCTATGACCCGACACCATCAAATTATTAGAGAACATTGGAGAAACCCTGCAAGATATTGGCACCGGCAAAGACTTCCTGGAAAAGACCCTGGAGGCACAGGCATCAAAGCCAAAATTAACATTTGGGATTGCATCAAATTGAGAAGTTTCTATACTGCAAAAGAAACAGCCAGGACAGTGAAGAGGCAACTGACAGAATGGGAAAAAATATTTGCAAACTATGTTACAAATAAAGGATT
Source organism: Lepus europaeus (assembly GCF_033115175.1). Lineage (NCBI taxonomy): Eukaryota > Metazoa > Chordata > Mammalia > Lagomorpha > Leporidae > Lepus > Lepus europaeus. The sequence goes on from NC_084827.1 coordinate 175,363,211, forward strand.
AATAACCAGAATCTACAAAGAGATCAAGAAACTCCACCACAACAAAACAAACAACCCACTTAAGAGATGGGCCAAGGACATCAATAGACATTTTTCAAAAGAGGAAATCCAAATGGCCAACAGACACATGAAAAAAATGTTCAAGATCACTAGCAATCAGGGAAATGCAAATCAAAACCACAATGAGGTTTCACCTCACCCCGGTTAGAATGGCTCACATTCAGAAATCTACCAACAACAGATGCTGGCGAGGATGTGGGGGAAAAGGGCCACTAACCCACTGTTGGTGGGAATGCAAACTGGTAAAGCCACTGTGGAAGTCTGTCTGGAGATTCCTCAGAAACCTGAATATAACCCTACCATTCAACCCAGCCATCCCACTCCTTGGAATTTACCCAAAGGAAATTAAATTGGGAAACAAAAAAGTGGTCTGCACCTTAATGTTTATTGCAGCTCAATTCACAGTAGCTAAGACCTGGAATCAACCTAAATGCCCATCAACAGTAGACTGGATAAAGAAATTATGGGACATGTACTCTATAGAATACTATACAGCAGTCAAAAACAATGAAATCTGGTCATTTGCAACAAAATGGAGGAATCTGGGAGACATTATTCTGAGTGAAATAAGTCAGTCCCAAAGGGACAAATATCATATGTTCTCCCTGATCAGTGACAACTAACAGAGCACCAAAAAGGAAACCTGTTAAAGTGAAATGAACGCTATGAGAAATGGTGACTTTTTACTATTGGCTGAATTCTGTAATTAATACACAGTTATTCTTAAGTGTTGAAACTTAACTGAAAAATGATCCCTGTTAAACATAAGAGTGAGAATAAGAGAGGGAAGAGATGAACAATTTGGGACATGCTCAAGCTGACTTGCCCGAAACAGTAGAGTTAGAAACATACCAGGGAATTCCAATTCAATCCCATCAAGGTGGCATGTACCAATGCCATCTCACTAGTCCAAGTGATCAATTTCTGTTCACAATTGATCATAATGATAGGACTAAGAGTCAAAGGGATCACATAAACAAGACTAGTGTATGCAAATACTAACTGATAGAATAAAAAAGGGAGAGAACGATCCAACATGGAAAGCGGGATACACAGCAGACTCATAGAATGGCAGATGTCCTAAACAGCACTCTGGCCTCAGAATCAGCCCTTAAGGCATTCGGATCCGGCTGAAAAGCCCATGAGAGTATTTCAGGCATGGAAAGCCAAGACACTCTGGAAAAAAAATAAAATGACCTGAATGAAAGATCTCCGCGAGTGAGATCCCAGTGGAAAGAAAAGGTCATCAAAGAAGGAGGCACCTTTCTCTGAAGGGAGGAGAGAACTTGCACTTTGACTACGACCTTGTCTAAATATGATCAGAGTCGGTGAACTCAAAAGGCTTCCATAGCCTTGGCAACTCATGACAAGAGCCTAGGGTGATTACTGATGCCATAAACAAGAGTGTCAATTTGTTAAGTCAACAACAGGAGTCACTGTGCACTTACTCCTCATGCAGGATCTCTGTCCTTAATGTGCTGTACATTGTAATTTAATGCTATAACTAGTACTCAAACAGTATTTTTCACTTTGTGTTTCTATGTGGGTGCAAATTGTTGAAATCTTTACTTAATATATACTAAACTGATCTTCTGTATATAAAGAGAATTGAAAATGAATCTTGATGTGAATGGAAGGGGAGAGGGAGCAGGAAAGGGGAGGGTTGTGGGTGGGAGGGAAGTTATGGGGGGGGGAAGCCATTGTAATCCATAAGCTGTACTTTGGAAATTTATATTCATTAAATAAAAGTTTTTTAAAAAGCACAAATGGGTAAATATTTTATATTGATGTGTATAATGGAATAGTATATAGCAGTGAAAATACTATACAAAATGAATTTAAATAGATCTCACACACATATTGAATAATATATATGTGTATGAGTTGGATTCTCTTGGGACTAAGTATTCTCTTGGGACTATATATCTAAATATTAAGAGAGCATGATTCCTTTTATATAAATTGCATTAAAAGGAAAAATTAATCTCGGTGTTGGAAGTCAAGAGGGGGGGTGACTTTGAGCAAGGTGGTGGGAACAGTTAGTGGGAGAAGTCAGCAGGTGGCTTCTAGTGTTGATGATCTGTGTCGTGACCAAAGCAATGTGCTTGCTGTGTGACCATTTAAAAACCTCTGTTATTTTGTGTGCTATATTGCAAGTGTAATTTTATGAAAAGAGAGGGAAAATTACCTATTGAATGTGAGAATAAAAAGAACAAGGGAAAAAGAATACAGAGTCAAGTGTGACACAAAGGAAGGGGCAGAGGGGAAGAAGAAGAAGAGGGGCGAGGAAGAGGGGAAACTTCATCCCCAGAGGTGAAATTTCAGGAAGAGAAAATTACTGGGGTGGTGAAAGGGGCCCCCGGAGTGACAGATGAAAGTCCCTCTTTGTTGTCCGGCCCAGGTTCAAAGCCATGCAGCCAAGGGATCCAAGTTAACTCCTGTTCTGTGCTTCTGGTGGATATTAAGAAGGAAAAGCCATTTTTTAATTCAAAAGTTGAGGAACGAGCCCAAGCAAGGACAAACTGCAAGCAGTCATCTGACATCATAGGTGAGCGGGGCGGGGGGGGGGGGGCAGCTGGGCTGTGGCTGCAAGGGGAGGGGCCGTCACCTGTCTGGGCTGAAGGGAGCCTCCAGTTTAACAGAAGGAAGTCCTTAGGAATGGAGAACTGCAGAGTACAGAAATGGAGGCCCTGAGTACTGACTTCACAGAGACCGTCTCTAAATGACAAGAGAAAGCGAGGGGCTAGGAGCCAAAGTAACAGGAAAAACTATCAGGGAGCAAACATATTCACAGATTAAGATGGAGAAGGAAGCAGCATCAAGACAAAGAGGTGTAGGGGGCACCATCGCCAGAACAGAATCAAAAACAGGGAAATGGCAGAACCAAGAGGAAAGTTAGAAGTGAAATGAGGAAGTGAAGGAGAAGTGTGAGATGGGGAAAGATATAGAGGGTGGAGGTGAGAATGTTGGGGGGATGGGCAAAGCTGCCCCCTCTGCACCCTCTGTTTGAGCAGTTTTTGCCCTAGGATCTGGAACCACCTGAGAACCCCACACATTCCAGGAATAAACCGGGGCCCTGAGTTCACCCGGCTTCCCAGTCTTCCCAGGGCTCTGCTGATGGGATTTCCTGCCACACGGGCTCCATGGCCACCTCCTGAGACTTAAGTGGTTTTGTTCCTTTACGCAGTCATCAGCAGCGAGGACTCTGAAGATCCCAGTGATGGAGAGGAGCCCCCAAAAGCCTCCACCTCAGCACTGAGAGGTGAGTCTCGTAAGAGCAAAGCTGGGGGTGGGAATTGGAATTAAGAGCTACATTTCTTTATGCGTTTTTTCTGAGTCCATTCTGTGTGATGATTCCAGTTTATCCTAGGATCCTGTTACATGCATCTATTATACTTGATCCATTTTGGAAATGGGAGGAATACAAGTCATGATAAAACAAAAAAAATCATGATAAACTTATTTTTGAGAGTTGGACCATCCCTTCCATGTATATAGAAATAGGCTAGCTGCATGGAACTCTCTCTAGGATAGACCACATGCTAGGCCATAAAGTAAGTCTCAGCAAATTCAAAAAAATAAAAATCATACCATGCATCATCTCTGACTACAATGGAATGAATATGGAAATCAACACGCAGGAAACTCTAGAACATATACAAACACATGGAGACTGAACAACATGTTCAAATGAACGGTGGGTCATTGACAAAATCAAGAGAAATCAAAACATTTCTGGAAACAAATGAAGATGGCAATGCAATACATCAAAACTTTTGGGATACAGCAAAAGCAGTGTTAAGAGGAAAGTTTAAGTAATCAGTACTTACATCAAGAAATTGGAAAGGTACCAAATAAATGAGCTATCAATGCATCTCAGGACCTAGAAAAACAACAGCAAACCAAACCCAAAACTAGTAGAAGAAAAGAAATAATTAAAATTAGAGAAGAAATCAACAAAAATTGAAACAAAGACAAATCAGTGAAACAAAGAGCTGGTTTTTTGAAAAAATAAAATTGACACACCATTGGCCCAACTAACCAAAAAAAAAAAAGAGGGAGAAGACCCAAATCAATAAAATTAAAGATGAAAAAGGAAATGTAACAACAGACACCACAGAAATAAAAAGAATCATCAAAAAATACTACAAAGAACTGTTTGTCAACAAATCAGGAAACCCAGAAGAAATGGATAGATTCCTGAACACATACAAGCTACCTAAATTGAGCCATAAAGACATAGAAAACCTAAATAGTTCAATAATCAAGACAGAAACTGAATCAGTTATAAAGATCTTCCCAACAAGAAAAGCCCAGATGGCTTCACTGCTGAATTCTACGAGACATTTAAAGAACTAACTCCAATTCTTCTCAAACTATTCAAACAGTAGAAAGAGAGGGATCCTCCCAAATTCCTGCTATGAAGCCAACATCACCTTAATTCCTAACCCTGAAAAAGATATAACAGAGAAAGAAAACTACAGAACAATTTCCCTGATGAACACAGACGCAAAAATCCTCAACAAAATACTAGCCAATAGAATCTAACAACACATCAGAAAGATCATTCACCTGGACCAAGTGGGACTTATCCCTGGTATGCAGATATGCTTCAACATTTGCAAATCAACCATTGTGAAACATCACATTAACAAACTGAAGAACAAAAACATATGATTATCTCAATAGATTCAGAGAAAACATTTGATAAAATACAACACCCTTTCATGATGAAAACTATAAGCAAATAGGGTATATAAGGAACATTCCTTAACACAATCAAGGCAATTTATGACAAATCCACGGCCAGCATCCTAGTGAATGGGGAAAAGTTGGAAGCATTCCCACTGAGATCCAGAATCAAAAAAAGATCCCCACTCTCACCATTGCCATTCAATACAGTCCTGGAAGTTTTAGCCAGAACCATTAGGCAAGAAAAAGAAATCAAAGGGATACAAACTGGGAAGGAGGAAATAAAACTATCCCTATTTGCAGATGACATGATTCTATGCATAGGGGAGCCAAAAGACTCCACTAAGAAAGTATTGGACCTCATAGAAGAGTTTAGTAAGGTGGCAGGGTATAAAATCAACACAACAATCAATAGCCTTTGTATACACAGACAATGCCATGGCTGAGAAAGAATTTCTAAGATCAATACCATTCATAATAGCTACAAAAAGAAAATCAAGAGCCAGTGCCGTGGCATAGCAGGGAAAGGTGCCACCTACAGTGCCATCATCCCATATGGGCGCTGTTCAAGTCCTGGCTGCTTCACTTCCGATCCAGCTCTCTGCTTGGCCTGAGAAAGCAATAGAAGGTGGCCCAAGTCCTTGGGTCCCTGCACCTACGTGGGAGACCTGGAGGAAGCTCCTGGCTCCTGGCTTCGGATCACTGCAGCTCCAGCTGTTGCAGCCATCTGGGGAGTGAACCAGCAGATGGAGGACCTCTATCTCTCTCTGCCTCTGCCTCTCTGTAATTCTGCCTTTCAAATAAATAAATAAATAAAAATAAAACACCTTGGAATAAACTCAACCACGGATTCAAAGATCTCTATGATGAGAGTTACAAAACATTAAAGAAAGAAATAGAAGATACAAAAAATGGAAAAATCTTCCATGTTCATGGGTCGGAATTATCAATATCATCAAAATGTCCATACTACCAAATGCAATTTACAGATTCAATGTGGTACTAATCAAAATAACAAAGACATTCTTCTCAGACATAGAAAAAATGATGCTGAAATTCATATGGAAACACAGGAGTCCCGGATAGCTAAAGAAATCTTATAGAACAAAAACAAAGCTAGAGGCATCACAATAGCAGATTTCAAGACATACTACAGGGCAGTTATAATCAAAAAAGCCTCGTACTGGTACAAAAACAGATGGATAGATTAATGGGACAGAATAGAAACACCAGAAATCAATCCAAGCATCTACAACCAACTTACCTTTGACAAAGGAGCTAAAATCAATCCCTGGAGGAAGGACAGTCTCTTCAACAAAACGTGCTGGGAAAACTGGATCTCCACATGCAGAAGTGTGAAGCAAGCTCTCTACTTTACACCTTAGACTAAAGTCCATTCAAAATGGATCAAAGGCCTGAATCTGCTACCTGATACCATCAAATTGTTAAAGAACATTGGGGAAATGCAAATGCCAATGCAAGACATTGGCATAGGCAAAGAATTCCTGGAAAATACACTAGAGGCACAGGCAATCAAAGCCAAAATTGACAGATAGGATCACATCAAATTGAGACGCTTCTGCGCTGCAAAGAAACACTCAGGAAAATGAAGAGGCACCTGACAGAGTGGGAGAAATTATTTGCAAGCGATGCAACTGATAAAGGATTAATAACCAGAATATATAAAGAGATCAAGAAACTCAACAAGACAAACAACCCAGTTAAGAAATGAGCAAAGGACTTAAACAGGCATTTTTCAAAAGAGGAAATCCAAATGGCCAATAGACACATGAAAAAATGCTCAGGATCATTAGCCATCAGGGAAATGCAAATCCAAACCACAGTGAGGTTTCACCTCACTCCAGTTAGAATGGTTCTCATATAGAAACCAACAAACAACAAATGCTGGTGAGGATGTGGGGGAAAAGTTACACTAATCCACTGTTGGTGGGAATGTAAACTGGCACAGCCACTATAGAATACAGTATGGAGATACTCAAAAATCTAAATATAACCTACCGTATGACCAGCCATCCCACTCCTGGGAATTTTCCCAAGGAACATGTTCTAAGTTGTACTTATGAAATGCATGAGTTTGTATTCCTTAAATATAAGGTTTCTGGGGGTACAAAAAGAAATAGGCTAGCAAAGTGATGAGTTTTTCTTTAAAACTAATTTCTCTATAAAGTTTTAAATATGCACAGTGATTTCTGTAGAGAATAGAAGGCTCAATATTCCTTTGTTGGAAGGTCTTATTGTCATCTGAACACAAGCTTTGAATACTGGCAAAAGAGAACTCATCTAATGTTAGCAGCTATACAGACCTGAGATTAAGTACTCTGGGACCTGAAGTCTTTGACAGTTCTTCCACGAGCCATAGCATATATAGTGATTTGTCAAAAAACTTTTGTAAATAATATTTCTTTGTTCTCTTTGCAACAACTTTAAAGGGTAAGAGGGACACACACTCTCATCTTTATTTCTTAGATGAGAAAAACACAATCATACAAATGTTATGATGTCTTCTCCACAATACCGTGGAGCAAATAAAGGAAAGACAAGACTAGCGTCCTGGATTCTGAGTTGCTTGCCATGTAAAATGAGAGAGAGAAACAGTGATCACCGTATGGTGTTATCTTAGTCCTGGCTACAGCAGGAGGTGGGGTGAGATTTGTGACTCCTTTGTTGCTTTCTAGACCCCGAGGATTTTAGAAACACACTAGGGAAAGACATGAAAATGTTATCTGGTCCTGAGGTTACTAAAGAACATTATAACTTCTAGGATACAACTGCATGCATTTAATGTTTGTGGTCTGCTTGGGAACTGGAAGGTATCAGGAAGGCACTGCTTAACTGGATGGATCCAGTTGGGTCAATACATTGAAAATGCGGCAAAAACGTGCAGCAAAATGGTTGTGGAGTATTCAGTGGCTCCCTAGCTGAGTTTATCCCAACTCCTTGTCTCTGCATAAGAGAAAAGTTTAAAGGAGAGACACGGATAAGTGCAAGAATAGGAGCAGGATTTATTTCAAGAGATATTACACATTCAGAATTCAGAGGTGAGAGTGTGGCAGAAACGTGATCCACCCTGGCTCAGTAGCCCTGTTTATTGGGTACGTGGGTGGTACTCTAATTGCTTATACAGACGAGGTGGAGTTGAGTGTGTGTGTGTGTGTGTGTATGAGAGAGAGACAGAGAGAGAGATGGACAAACTCTGGGAAGGATTCACAGTGTCTCCATGTGGAACCCAGTATACAGATGTTCATTGTGCTGTCTTCTTTGTAATGGAGGGGGCTCAGTGCATCATGGGAAAGCAGGTGTACTGATTTGACCTGGAAGGTGGTGGAGTTTTTGGTTTGTTTTGCTTTGTTGTTTTAGCAGTGCAGGACTAAGGCACAGAGACTGCTGGAAAGCTCTCAGTTTTCAGCTCACTGACTCGCTGCCCGTGGCGTGTCAGAATGATGGTCTGTTCTGCTGCACGTGGTCGTATCTGTCAATGCTGTTAGGTGAAATAATCTAACTACTCCCCATCACCACACCTTACAGTTTATAAAGCATATTAACAGTTTTCCTCTATGTACTGATGATATTGTCAGTAATCACAAGGTTAAAAAGGCATCAAAGAGTGATTTTTTGTTGTTATTTAATTATTAATGGATAAAATGACTTCAGATCAACTATATCCAAGTCCATATTATGGCTTAACCATTGCCTTATATTGTGATTTTTTTTTTTTGTAGTGGGAGGTAAAATAGCAAGGTTTATTAGGGAAGGGAGTGATTTTTTTTGAATATTGCTTTCATAAGTAAAACTTCATTTTGTCATCTCTAAAACCTTAACAAAGAAGTCGGGTAGACAAGTTATCCTGGCATTATGGATGACAAAACTGAAGCTGGTAACTGTTGAGGATCACTGACAAATGTACATAGGAAATAAGAGGGAGAGTGGGGTAGGGCCCTAGAATCATGCCCTTGGGTCTACAGGACTCGATTTGGTGGAAGTGTGGGTGTGGACAGGTGCCTCAGACAATTACATTGACTCACAGGAACAGCAAGTGTAAATGTAGGCAGCAAAGATGGATTAAAGCAAGCGGAGAACACTGCATAAGGAGAGTGGAAGCCGGCCTCTGGGAGGCACTCAGCTTAGAGTCTGAGAACGACGCAGCTCAGAGCCTCCTCCCAGGACCACAAAGCCAAAGCACATTCCATAAGACTGTAGGAGCAGGCCGCCGACAGGGTTGGGCCCTGAGTTTCAGTGGACCGTTCATTTCTAGCCCAGTTTCTAGAGAGGTGAGGGGGAGTCATTGCCAGGGAGGCTCTTGCCAGAAGTCCTGGGTGGAGGGATGCTGCGAACCTGAGCTGCGAGAGATCACTCGGGACTCAGCCGGGGCTGTCTGGCACCATGCCCCATGTATGTCTCAGGTTAGCTTTAGCCGCTCTCTCCCTGGGCTTGGCCTGGGTTTGTCTTTATCTCATCCATGGAAGTAGGCTGTCTTTGAGCTAGCTGCTTGCTAGCTTGCTTTTTTTCCTTGTTTGTTTATTTATTTATTTGAAGGTCAGAGATACAGAGTAGGAGAGACAGAGGCAGAGAGAAAGAGAGATCTTCCATCTGCTGGTTCACTTCCCAAATGGCTGCAACAGCCAGGGCTGAGCTTGACCAAAGCCAGGAGCTAGGAGCTTCATCTGGGTCTCCAATGTGAACACAGGGGCTCAAGGACTTGGGCCATCTTCTGCTTTCCCAGGCCATAGCAGAGAGCTGGGTCAGAAGAGGAGCAGCCAGGACTCGAACCAGTGCCCATATGAGATGCTGGCACTGTACGAGGCAGCTTTACCACTAATGCCACAGCGCCAGCCCCACAGAGCTAGCGGCTTCCTAAACTGGCATTTTTAAGCAGGTAAACAGGAAATGTTCAGTTAAGCAACTAAAAACAGTTTCAGCTTTTGTTTTTGAATTTTTCTGCATTTTTCTTTTTCTTGCTGTTTTCCTTAGAACCTAGCCATCTCCTGCCTCAGAAGAGGAAAAATTCTCATCACAGTTTCATTATGATCACAAGCCCGTTTGCATGTGAACTGTCACAGACTCTGTCTTTTGTATCCAAATAATGATTTTCTGTCTTTTGCTTCCAGAGCCCACGGATTTCGGAAAATCATCTCCAATTAGGAAAAACCTTACGAAAAGAGGTTAGAGAAAAATAAGACTTCTTCACGGGTATCAACAAACAGCTTTCTTTTTTTCTACAGGAGGTTCATTCTATTCTTTACTCTTGCCTTCAAAGTAAAACACAAATTTGTTTTCATTTGGGTGGTTCCTATGTAGCTGATGGATTAGGTGGTAGGCTTGTTATACCTGAAGCGAGTCACAGAGTAGCGCCACACACTGAGAAGTTGGAATGAGTCCTTTATGAGCCGGTGGCCAGTGGCCGGTGGCCGAGAGCAGGCTCACGCCTCAAGATCTCTCCACCCGAGCAGAAGCAAAGGTTGGGCTTTGAAAGCTATAAACCAGTTGTACTGGGAGAGGGACAAATGGGAACAAGGATCAAGGGGTTAACATTTGGCCGTGATCGCTGTCATAAGTTGATTTGCACATGCAGACTGTGCTGTTAAACAGGATGTGGTAAATCAACCCAAATCTCAAAATTTGAGAATTTCTAGAAGTCCCCGGCCTGCTGTCACGGGGGTCAGAAACAGCAGATGCACCTGCAGGCGTCGTGGAGTTCCCTGGAGCTAACCCAGTGTTCCAAGCCCCACACTCGAGGCTCACTGCTATATACCATGTGACCCCAAAGAAGTCAGTGACTCCAATACAATGCAGGTTTCACTGGTTTCTCAAGTAAACAGACCAGGGGTTTTTCAGACGTGGAGAAATGGGCCCCGTCTACAGCAGACTCAGGGAACCAGCAGGTTGAAGGTCTGCCTTCTCCAATCCAGAGGGTTGAAGGTCTGCCTTCTCCAGTCCACGCTTCTCTGGTTGCCCTGAGAGAGAAGCAAAGCTGTAATTCAGTGCAAATATAGGCCCAAACCAACACAGGCATAAAGCGACAGGTCAGAGAAGACAGACGATGAGCAGAAGACGCAAGAGGCTGAGACAAAGCAGAGACGCCCACTGGGAATGGCATCTCAGCTTCCAGCTCAGGTGACGACAGGTATAACGGTCCACTGGCTTAGGTATGAAGACTGAACCTGAGAGGCAGATGGTGGAGGCCTGGGGACCAAGCCCTTCTTGCTGTAGAGTTTCAGAGCTTCCCAGGCATTTCTTAGTTCCCTTTGCTGTAGAAATGGGTTGGAGCTGCTACAGCATCCCTAAACTAGATCCAGCCAGCCACCCAGCAACACCACTGCAATGGAAAGAAGCAGGTGTTTAGCGTGAAGCCCAGAGCAAGCAGCCGGGCAGCCGTGGCTGAATTCCCAGGTTCCCTGCGAGAGTAAAGACGATGAGTCTTAGAGTTAGAAGCTGGGGACCCGCAGGGAGTGAGCAGCTCGTGTGTGGGTCTCTGATTGGTCCCCAGCACTGGTGGGCCTTGCTTTGATTGGTCAGCGACAGGGGACTGGCGTGGCCTTCTGAAGATGTTGGGATGCTAGGTGGGTTCCCGGGCCTGTAGTTGGTTATTGCCTGGTTGTAAACAGGGCTTGATGTTCCGACAAGCATCTCCTCTGGAGTCTAACAGCAGGGCATTAGTTACAGGGACGGAAAGTGAGCCTGCAGGGCTGGCCATGGCTGGAGGCGGGCATGGCGACGCTAACTGCAGGTGCAGGTGTGTGGCTCCGCTACCTCAGTGAGCCGGCCTCTACAGAGGAACCTAGGCTGAGGAGGAGGTAACCTCCCCATCCAAGGCTACCCGGGTGGGGCTCAGTCACACCTTGAATAGAACGCTCTCCTGTCTCGGGTCTTTTGCCCCCAAGGCAAACCTGTGTTCCTTTCTACAGTGAGAATACAGGACCAGGACTCTTCAGGATCCAGTGAGGACGAGCCTCGCCCAGTCAGCTGGATCTTGGGGCAGAGAGACGAGCTGGGGAAGGAAGGTAAGGACTGCCCAGGGTGGCAGGGCCTCGGGAGCCCCAGACCAGAGCTCCACTTTCCTCCAGCGTTGAGGGCTGAGCACAGCCATGGTCTCGTTAAACCTGGGGGCCCGTTCTGGATTTACCCCTTCGGGCCGCAGTGGAAAATACCAAGAAGAAAATTGTTATGAGTTTGGGCTTAACAAGCAGCCTCTTCACTCTATACTGCTGGTCCTGTGACCCCCAGAGAACCGGGTCTCTGTCTGCCTGTAGCCCCTCTTTCTTCTTTCATTTTTGTTTAACTTAAAATCCCACAACCACTGTTTATTATAGAGCTGATCCCTCATTGGGGTGATGGGCTTATCGGTAGGATTTTTGGTAACGAGCATGGGCACCAGGGCCTCCAAACTTTCTGGACGGGGGCAGGGGTGGGGGGGTTAGCTACCAGCAGGGTGCGATCATACTGCCTGAGGATGTCTTTGATCTCCTTCCTGGAAGCCTCATTCACATATTGCTGGTAACAGGCCACCAGGGCTATGAGATGGACTGGCAGATAGCACGAATCCGAGCGTCCGGCCACCACCCTTCACTCAGACATGGATGTCCAGGCCAGCGAACTGTTCCTTGCTGAGAAACAGAGCGGGCTGCACAGCTTGTACTGCAGCGGGCATGGCTTGATCATCTCCAGGGGCCTCCGTTCACCCTGATAAGCCCCCATTGCCCAGTTTGCAGTGCACCGCGTCGGTGGCTGCCTTCTTCCGTCCGAAGACCTGAACAGACTGTAGTGGGCCCTTGGACGGCCTGGCTGTGGCCGTACTACAGAGCCTCACCGTCCTCTGTTTCATAAAAAAGAGAAAGCAGGCTAATGGGCTGTTGCCTGATTTTGTTACAGATCGATGCAACACTCAGGGGGGCCTGGTTGTACTCTCTAATTATTAAAGAAAGAAAAGCTTCAGTTGTTACCATCAAATCCCGTGGCTCAGTTTTGACACGTACCTGCAATGTGACATTGGCCACGTGGTGATGTTGAAATTATCTTGGCAAATAAAATCCTCATTCATCCTCACAACAACGTGAGAGGCAGGCATGATAACAGCTGATCCCCCCTTTCTGCAGGTGAGGGGCCCAGCACATAAACAGGTCAGGATCTTCTACACATCACACCCAGTCAGGAGAAGGGGCAAGACTGACCTCGCTTCCTCTCAAACACCCATAATCCTTTACACAAAAATCCCTGGAGCCAGGTGTATCTTGGAATTATAAAGGGTTATAATTTCAGATAGCGTGGTTTATATTGTGTCTGGCCAGAATCCCATCCTCCAATATTCTGTATCCGCATGTCTTCAGCAAGCTGTGTGAATTTTCACACCAAGTGTGGAGAGATCGAACCTGGAGTCCTGGCAGCTCACCTCCAGACTCTCAGCTAACTTAGTTAACTAACTGCAGACCTAGGCAAACAGCCTGATTTTCAAACCGTCTTTGATTTTGTAACTCAAGTTAAAGGGGTGAGGCTCTCTGCTCCACTTGGTAGTGGTCGTGTTCCTTAGATGGGAGGGAGAGAAATGATTGCCGTCGAATCATTGTGGTCTGAATCCTGCCTTCGGTGTAAGCAGTAGTAAGATTTATAAACTTTCACTTTCCAGCTCCTGTGACTATTGGAACCACATCTACTTGGTGGAATCACAACAGGAAAAGAGGTAAGAGCAATTAAAATTCTTGATGTAACAAATATCTTCCTTTTTAAAATATTTATTTATTTTATTTGAAAGGCTGAGTTACGGAGAGGCAGAGGGAGAGGGAGAGAGAGGTCTTCCATCCACTGGTTCACTCCCCAAATGGTCGAATGGTCAGATCTGGGCCAATCTGAAGCCAGGAGCTTGAAACCAGGTCCCAAATGTGGGCTCAGGGGCCCAAGCATGTGGGTCATCTCCCACTGCTTTCCCAGGCCATAGCAGGAAGCTAGATTGGAAGTACAGCAGCAGGGACTCGAACAGCCACCCATATGGGACGCCAGCACTGCAGGCGGCGGCTTTACCCACTACACCACAGCACCGGCCCCTCAAATACCTTTCTTTGTTACTAAAACTTCATTCCATTCTTTGTTATATTCTTTAAAGTAAATGAATTTGTTGGCATTTTAGATGATTCTAGATTATGTATTTTGAATTAGGTAAGTTGGGCTAATCGGTGTTGCATGCGGGCCTCAAATATTCAGAGGCACAAGTGCAGTATGAGGTTATTCCTGGCTCACGTGATTAAGATAAAGCAGTTCCTAGAAAGAGGGCCCTGCACTCCACACAGTCGCAGAGGCCTGGCTGGTGGAAGCTCTGACTTCTTTAAAATTTCGCTGCCATAGTCTCTGGGGTAGAAACAGGTAGAAGCAGGAGAGGAATGTGCAAAGAAGCAGAAATAAAAAAATTAAAATTAAAATAAAAAGAAACAGTGACAAAAGGGAGTGCCTGCTGTGGCCAAGCTGGCCTCGGTCCCAGCCTTGGGGGCGGTTCCTGGAACAACCTTGACCCAGAGGCCAGGTGAAGCCAGAGGACGGCCTGGGGGTGGCACTAGCCCCGCCCCCCGGCACCTTCCCTGCTGCACACCTTCCTTTGAAGAGTTCCCTGCGTGGCGGTGGCCGAGAGCCAGGCCAGGCTTCCTAAGGAATTGTGTGTCTTTCTGCAGGGCCCGGGAGCGGAGCCTCTTCCACGCTGAGCAGTGGGGAGGAGTCCCAGGAAGCCGCCAGCTCAGCCCTCCCAAGTGGGTCAGGTAAAGAAGATTAAGATGCCAAGCCCTGGCCACAGATGTCAGAACTCTGGATTCAAAGCCACTGTTTGCAGATGCGTTTTATTCTGAGCACCTTGACTATCATGCATCCCGTTACTCCCGGAAACCCCTTTTCGACACTTTAAAAAACGGAAGGAGGCAGGGAATTATTATGAATTCACGTTCACTGGGATGAGTCCTGTTGGCTAAAAGTGATGACGTTTCTGCTGTGGACAAAATAAATAGCAAAATGATGGTGTCTTGTTTAATACCCACTGTCACACCTACCGCTGATAGTTAGATTTCTGTTGTGATACGTTGGTTGACAACCAACAAATCTCATAAGACGACTGGTCTGGCTATGAAATTATACACAGAAATAAAAGCTTCAGAGCAACCACTCTCCAACTTTAGTTTTTGTTAGATACCCACCCCCGTATCACTTGATCACATAGTGTTACTTAGTGAACTATGACAAATCAGAGCTGCTTCTGTCATTACAAAACCCGGAAGACTTAGGCTTCCTCATTTTGGGATGAGGACATAAATGTACAAATATACGAGGGTCAAAGAAACTAAAGGAACAGCAGGGACCAACAGCCCAGGTGTCTCATAGCAGGTGATTCTCATTTCTACCAGGCAAGAGGATAAGAGCCGTGTTAGATGATGATAATCCCAAGACGGGGGACAAGGAACCCAGGACATTGACTGGGAAGTGGATCAGTGCCCAATGCAAGAAAGAAACACAGCACACACACACACACACGAATGTACATACACAAGTAGGAGGGGGGGAGTTACAAAGAGAACTAGAGGGTACAAGTGGAACCAGCTCCTTGGTGTGCCAAGTACGTAGAAGGATAGATTCAGAAAGAGGATGAACAGAGAAATAAGGGACAGCAGATTAAAATCATCTTTGATGAAAAGAGGAGAATGTAACACAGGCAACAAGAAAAATCAGGGAGACAGAAGCTCCCAGAATCAGAGATAGAGACAGGGAAACGGGCAGAAAAGGGAGGCGGAGAGGGAGGCGTGGCCAGACAGGAGGAGAGGGCCATTCTGTTGGATTCCAGGTGTAGGCCCTGGGGCAGATGCATTTTTTTTTTCTCAGCTCTGTTGAGCTCTGAACATAGGTCAGGCTGGTGGCTGTGGAGTGTGTCCCCTGCCACCCACTGGAGTCTGTCACTTCCTTACTTCTCGTCATGTCCAGAGCCCTTCAGAGCCTTACCCAGATTATCTGCAAAGAGCAGGAGAGAGGAGAGATGCGCACAGACCCTGGCTGCTTTCTGCAGGTTTGGGGAAGCCAGAATGGAAAAAAGAGCTGAGCTCCGCGATGCAGGGAGGGGACGCTGTGCTGACAGCGTGCAGAGAACGGAAAACCTGGCTGTGGTCGCCTCTGGAGAAGATACCTGAGCACATTTCAAGTTTTCCCAAGGGGACGTGAAATCCCAGGCTGGGGAGTTTGTGTGGAAAGAGGAATGCTTTTCAAGTTGTACCAGAAATGTGGAGATAAAATCTAAGCCTGGTTGACAGCTTGCAAGGTAGAAAGTTTTCAGGGAACTAGAAAAGATGATAGAACTGGCAAGGTGACCAGTGCCGAAAGAGCAGGGATTTGGTGATGATAAAATTAGTGATGTTGTGAGATGAAGCCAAATACAGACAATGAAAATATGGATGAAGATGAAACTGTAAAAACAGGGGCAGGCATTTGGCACAGCAGTTAAGATGCCATTTGGGATACCCAGGCCCGGTATCAACGTGCCTGCGTTTGAGTCCCAGCTCCACTTCCAACTCCAGCTTCCTACTAATGTGCACCCTGAGAGACAGCAGTGGTGACCCAAGTACTTCAGTCCCATGTGGGATTTGGGATTTCAGGCTCCTGGCTGCAGTCTAGCCCAGCTGCTGCCGACATGGGCCTTTGGAGGGTGAACCTGCAGGTGGAAGGTCTCTCTGTCTGGGTCTCTCTGACTTTCAAGTAAAAGTAAACTTAAAAAGAAATTATTAAGATAAAGATAAGCTTGAGGGAAACAGAGCTACCGCCAAAGAGAAAACAGAAAGGGAAAGAGCAGTAGGAGGAGAACTGCCTCACTGATAAAACCAGAGCCAGAGACAAACAGAAAACTCAGCAAAATGAGACGTAGGGGAAGATGAACAGAGAGATGCAGACAGTGACTGGTGATGAGAGCTATGGAGAGAGAGTCAGAGAACAGTGGTGGGGGAGGGAGCAGTGCCAAAGGGAGAGGGAGGGGAGGTGGAGAAATTGTGGGATTGAGATGAGCTGAGACCAAAGCAACTCTGTGCTGACAACAGCAATGAGTTCTCAGAGTCAGGTGTGCCTGTGAGTCCTAGCAGCTCCTGTGATTCTCCCCAATGAGAAGGGGCCTCCCCCTGGCACTCAGCCAGGGACAATCCCTACCCTCCACCTAACAGCTCCCACACACCTTCCTCCAGCCAGGCTTCTTCTGTGCACTTTGAGACTCACTGGAGCGAGAGGAGACCCCTGTCCACGGTCCCCAGGGCCTTCGCCTTCTGCACTTGGATGTCTCCAGACCTTCAGCTCCAATCCCAACACTTCCAAAACTGGACACATCACCTTTTCCCCTAAAGCCAGGCTCTGCTTCTCCAGGGTTCTCTCTCTCTCCAAAATGCACTATTAATTGACCTTTTCTTTCAAGTTGAAATTCTCTGGGTTATTCTTGATTGGGGGAGACAGAAACATGGGCAACACAAAGGGGACAGGGGTTCCCTCTTGATGAAGCAGTGGGGAGGGGAGAGGCCCTAAGGTTGGGGGAAAGGGGATCACTGTTGAGGGGAAGGGTCACAAATGAGACTTCTTTACAAATCATTTTAGGAGCAGAACCACAAGGACCCAGAAATAAAGAGTGTTCCTGTGTCATGTGTTTCCCCAGTGGTGACCCAGGAGGCCAAGAAGCACGGACCAAAAGTAACCAAGCATCAGGCAAGATGGGTAAGGGAAGGTTGCCCGAGGGCATTGGGATAGAAGGACTCAGCAGGTGCCACAGCCCCTGCACCAGCCTGGGGCAGGTGGTCAGGGCTCAACAAGTGCATCAGGCAGCCCCTGGCTCACCAGCAGGCCCAAGCTGTAGGATGTGGGGACTCTGAGGTCATTCCATAGATCTCCAACTCTTGTTAAAGTTTTCTAACTTCTTTTAGTCTGACTGTAACATTTCCAGAGATTTGTCTTCTAGCTCAGGTATTCTTTCTTCTGCCTCACCAACTCTGTTGTTAAGGCTTTCCGTTACATTTCTTATTTGATCTATTGAATTCTTCATTTCTAGTATTTCATTTTGATTTCTCTTTAAGATCTCAATTTCATGGGGAAAATTTTCATTCATCTCACATATGGTTTTCTTTAGTTCACGGATTTGTTTCTGACTGCTTTTGAGTCATCCTATGATTAACTTTTTGAATTCCATTTCCAGCATTTCCTCAATGTCTTCATCTTCACATTCTAATATTGAAATGTTGCCCTTGGGGGGCTCATAATGTCTTCCTTATTCTTTTTTTTTCTTAAATATTTATTTATTTGTTTGAAAGGCAGAGTTACAGTGAAGCAGAGACAGAGAGAGAGGGCTTCCATCCGTTGGTTCACTCCCCAGATGACTGCAACACCCAGAACTATGTCAATCTGGAGCCAGGAGCTTTTTCTGGGTCTCCCACATGGGTGCAGGGGCCTGAGGACTTGGGCCATCTTCTACTGCTTTACCAGGCCAAAGCAGAGAGCTGGATTGGAAGTGGAGCAGCTGGGACTCAAACTGGCACCCATATGGGATGCCAGCACTGCAGGCAGCAGCATTACCCGCTATGCCACAGTGCCAGTCTCTCTTCGTTATTCTTGTTTCTTGAATTTCTGCCTTTATATTTAGGCAATGGTAGGATGATTTTTGATTTTTTTTTATTTATTTATTTTGTCTGATGGATTTTATCTTTGAACTATGTCTCTGTGGCTTAGTGGAACATCTGCACTTTCAGTGAATACCAAGAGGAGTGTGGTGGGTGTGGCCAGGGAGTTCTGGTCAGTGCTCCAGGATGGGGTGAGTATCCAGGATAACTCCCAGGTTGGGTGTGGCAGCTCTCCTCTGGTTAACCGGATGAGAGGAATGGTCACTTCTACTGGTGTGCCCACCCCTTCTCCAAGCTGAGGAACACCAGGTGCTATTCCCCAGTGTGTTCAACACTCATCTGCACCACCACATGAACTGCACATATGACCTGCAGAGTCCTTCCTGTGAGCCCGGCTCCTTCTGCCAAGAGCTGCCCTAGGCAACCCAGGAGCTTCATGGGCAGCAGCCCAGAACCAGCCACATCCAGCCTCACGCAGTCGCAGTGTTTTCTCAGTCTCAGCTCCCAGGGTTCTCAGGGTCAAGGAGTTTCCAGTGGGGCCACCCTGCCCCACTAGCCCCACTAGCCCATCCTGTCTGCAGGGAGACCTTGGTGTTCCCAGGGCCTCTGTCTTGTGTGTTCTAGCCCACTGGATTGAGTCCGGTCCTCCCAATCAGTTCCCAGTGGGGAACACGGGTTTTTCTCTCTGGTAAGATTTCTGGTTCACAGGCAGGCACAATGCCCGCCCGCCGCAGCCCTGCTCCACTTCACAATTGTGCTGGGTGCCTAGGGCAGTCCCACAGGAGGCGCTTCCCTTCTGTGGGGATGGCTCCCCACCCCCACCTGTTTCTGGGTAGGTGCAGCTGGCGCGGTGGAGACCCTCTCCTCAGTTGCTCTTGCGCTGCTGTGGTTGCCCCCGCTGGCTGGGTGGAGGGCGACCCCAATAATTGCTGGGTGCAAGCATATGATCTGGGGTGGCCACTGCCTGCCTGTGTCCAACAACAGTGCCAGCTCTCCCGCTGCTGGCTGCAAGTCCCTGTTAGAGCAGGGGAAGGGGGAGGAAGAGAGATGCTCGCTTCTCCCTGCCCCCCTCTGCCACTGTCCGGAGGGATCCCGGAAAGGTGCCGTTCACTGCGCTCTCCCTCTCACTGTGACAGCAGCGGCATGGGCCTGTGGAGTCTGATCTCACTGGTTTGCCGGGGCAGGTGCTTTCTTCTCCAGAACCAAGCTGCTGGGTCTTTTGCTGCGCGTCTCTTCATGTTGCTTTTTAATTCTGATTTTAAAATAGATGTTTCTTGTAAACATTGGAGGATTAACTTTCTAGAATTTTTCTAGGTATATATAACACATTTTAGAATATTTTTTAAATAAGGCGATTCTATGTATTTTCCCTTTTCCTGCTTTTTAAGTTTAATATATTGTTTCTAGACAATTAAAAAAATTCAGAATTTTTCATTGAACTGTAAGGTCTTATTACATGGATGCCTTACGATGCATTGTTTTCATTTTCAGTGAAATTGAGCATTTCTCATTTATTTATTCATTTTCACCTACTCGAAAGGCAGGGAGAGAGAGAGAAAGAGAGAAAGAGAGATTGAGCTTGATTCTGTAGCCACTAGTTACTTCCCAAATTCCTGCAACAGCCAAGGCTGTGCTGGGCTGAAGCTAGGAACCAGGAAGCTCCATCTTGGTCTCCCACATGGGTGGCATGGACCCAAGTCCTTGGGCCATCATCTTCTGCCTCACAAGAGCATTCGCAAGAAGCTGGATTGGAAGCAGAGCGACTGAGATCTGCACTGGCACTCGGATGTGGCCTGCAGGTGCCCCAAGCCTTGATAACCTTTAATGTTTACATCTATAATACAAGCAGAGTTTTCTTCTTCGTGTACTTGTGAGTGGGAATTTTTTAAGTAGCCCCCTAAGTGGCCCCCATCACCCTGTGCTGGTTTTTCTCTGGCAGCCAAATAGACAACAGAAGAAAAGGAGGCTCAGAGAGAGGGAGATCCACTTACCCAGTCCACTGGAGCCTCTGGTTATAAATGCATGGCATTTTCAGGGAGAACAGAAACTTTTACTTATTTATTCAAATCTTAGTTAATGTGCTTCTCCTAGGAAATTTCTTTGTATAACTCTTCATTTCTTTTTAAGAAAAAGTTTTCTGTTTTCTAATTTGTATGTTACTGTGACTACCTCTTTTTTTCCCCACTATATAAGAGTGAGGGTGAACTTAGCGAGACAACTCTCTCAAAATCTTTATTTAAATAGGAAATCTGTGGACATTGTGTCATCTACTTGGAAACCAGAGCGCCAAAGACCCTCTTCTGATTTCATATAAACTCCTATAAGCATTCATACAAGATCCAGATGTCGTTTAAAATATTATGGGCCAGGCCCCAAAATACTTGAGCCAGTTTCAAAAAAAATTATCAGGTAACATAATCAGAATTACTAGTTTCTTTGGAAAGAGGTTTTGCAGGAAGTGGCACTAGTTTCTAATTTGGGATGGAGTATCACAAGACTCCTTCAAAAACAGCTCCAAGGATGCATTTAACAGAGATAATAAATTGTGGTCATGAATACACAGTTTCCCAGAGTGTAAGGCTTAGCTTCTTATGAGAATTCTCAGGTTAACGCTTGGTCAAGTCATATTCTGTGTATTAATTTTAGAGGCAAGAATTCTCTCCCTCCTTCCACAACTGAGGGTAGAACGGCTTTTCCTCCATTACTTTCTATACTTTCCATTCTGGAAATCTGGTCTGTGGAATTTCATTAGTTACCCTTATAAGAAATGCAGGCCATAGAGTCAGTTTTGGTTTTTTGTTTGTTTGTTTGTTTGTTTGTTTTTACAGGCAGAGTAGACAGTGAGAGAGACAGGGAGAAAGGTCTTCCTTTACCATTGGTTCACCCTCCAATGGCCGCTGTGGCCAGTGCACTGCGGCCGGCGCACTGCGCTGATCCGATGGCAGGAGCCAGGTGCTTCTCCTGGTCTCCCATGTGGGTGCAGGGCCCAAGCACTTGGGCCATCCTCCACTGCCTTCCTGGGCCACAGCAGAGAGCTGGCCTGGAAGAGGGGCAACCGGGACAGAATCCGGCGCCCCAACTGGGACTAGAACCCGGTGTGCCAACGCTGCAAGGTGGAGGATTAGCCTGTTGAGCCACGGCGCTGGCCCATAGAGTCAGTTTTAAAGGCAGAAATAAGAGAAGGATCTGGAAAGAATTTCAACTAAAAACAATGAAGAAGGAGGTGGATAGATCTGTCTGCTATAGCCTCCCGCCCCAGTTGCTTAAGTCTGAGCCAGTTTTAGGTCACTGCTCTTTATTTTCAGATCTCCTTTCTTCCCCTCAGTTCATAATGTGAGTGATTATACCTGGGCGGGGATGCTTATCAAAGCCATTTAAAAGATGTATAGGATCATTATTCCAGGCATCATTAAAATGCTTTCTATATTTTTTTTTCTGTTTCCAAATATGATGCGTTTATTAGAGAGAGAGATGGAGGGAGCATCCTTCCACCCATGGTTGGAATATAGAGTCAGATAAATCTACTCTTTACCAGACCATATTCTTCCCCTCTTTTTTTTTTTTTTTAAAGATTTATTTATTTAGTTTGGAAGTCAGAATTATAGTGGGAGAGGTGGAAAGAAGTGGCCACCAAAGAAAGATATAGTTTCCTCTGAAGCGGGGAGAGAACTTCCACCTTGCTTATGGCCTTGTCCAGCCAATGGATCCAAAAGGCTTCTGTAGCTGAAGCAGCTCATGTCAAGAGCCTTGGGTGATCACTGATGTCATACACAAGAGTGTTATTTGTTAAATAAACAAGAAGAGTCACTGTGCACTAACTTCCCATGCAGGTCCTCTGTCCCCAAAGAGTTGTATGTGAGACTTCATAGTAAAACTTTTTCTCAAGAAGCACTTCCTTTTAGTGTATGAAATGGAGGATATTATTATGTCTCATGAGCTCTAGATAGTCTAAGAGCTCACAAAAGAAGTATCATCCTTGGGTTCTTCTTTAAAGACAATAAAGTTTTTAAAAGGAAAGTGTTGGGGGGAAGGAAGGGAAAAGAGGAAAGTGGGGAAAAAGCGATATCACCTTCAAGAAGCAATAACATAGGACAGCCCTTGTCTAGACTGTTGAGAAACAGTTCTCTTAGTCTTCTTATTCCATTCTTTCTTTTTTTCTTTCTTTCTGTTTCTTTCTCAGACTAAACAGGAGAGGAAGGAGGAAGTTGGGGGGAGGGCAGGTACGGTGGGAAGAATTCCTATGTTCCTAATGTTGTATTTATGAGATACATACAAGTAAAAAAAGAATTATAGTGGGGGAGAGAGAGAGAGAGAGAAATAAAGAGAGATCTTGCATCCACTAGGCCATTATCAGAGAACTGGATGGGCAATGGAGCTGCCATATGGGATGCCAGTGGTGGTTTTACCTGCTATGCCACAACACCAGTCCCAAGAGCCTCATCCCTTAAGGACCTATCCCTAAGAACTTTCCCTTTTTACTGCCCTACTTACCCCCTGCAACACCCCCAACCCTTCCACAGCTCTTCTTTCCTGGTGAGATCACATCTATCCCAAGATGGCTGAATTGTCTTCCTTCAAGGGGCCTGTGTTGGGTGAGGATAGACAAACAGGCTTTAGGACTGCCCCTCGTAACTGGAGTAAGAAATTGAACTTGGTGGAATGGAAGCATGAGACCAATGTGGAGAGACAAGGAGCTTCCCAAAACACACATGTAGAAGACTGCAGCAGAGAGATCACAAATCTGAGATTTTGGTTGACCTCATCGTAGAACTTTGCTGGCTGCAGAGGAAGTCACCAAAGCTCAGCATACAGGACATGGTGGGATAATCCACAGTGACCCCCACCAGCATAAGATAAGGCTGTGAACCAAGAGCCTATAAAGATCTTTCTAGGAACCCATGTTGTGGGCATCTTGACCAGTGAAGGCAGGACTCATAGCTGACTCTCTGACTTCTTCCAAGGCTCCGGTCAAATGTTGACTTGGTGGATGTGTCACCAGCAGTGGCCAGCTTACCTCAATTCCCTTTCATTGATGGAGTAAGGAATTATAGTTCAAGAAGACCAAAGTCAGGACAGTAACGCTAAGTTTATTAAAGTATGTTCCGAGGGAGAAATGGACAGTCAAGAGAGCACGTGGCACCCTTTCTTCATGGCTTGAGGCTTTTATCCCTAGAGTATGAAGGGCATTGACTGACGATGTGACAATCACACTATGATTGGCACTTGTGATTGACATCTGAGAGAGGCCTACCTTTGAGCTCTGTGCATGTGGCTACAGAGTAGACTTTTCTAGTTTGGCTGAGCTGCTGTTTTATCAGGATACTTTAGCTGCGAGTTAAGTTGCAAAGTGGGCAGTCTTGGGTGGGCCCCAGAGGACAGCAGAGTCCCTGGTGCCTCCCTGTGGATAAGGATCCTGTGGCCCCTCCCCAGTCATTTATACCCGATTATTTACCTGACAGAAGTCCTTCCCTGACCTTCTCTATGACATAACATATGTGCACACATGCACACACACACACGCACACACACACCCATGCACCAGTCCTGACCATCTTGTTCTGGCTTGTTTTGTTCCATGCACTTTCTCTGCCATCTTTTGTGTGTATTTCCTCATTGTCTCCCCTCTGGAATGTAAGCGTTGTGCCAGCAAGAGCTTTCTGTTATTCACAGCTGTGTTCTCGGCACCTAGGACAGCGCACCGATGCCCAGCAGGTGCCCATTAAAGGGTTACTGGATGAGTAATTTACACAAATAAATTAATTCTGCCAGTTTGTGAAACTTTAATCCCAATGTGTGATTGTGTAAAACATATACTGAAGGCAAACAAACGAAAATAACCATTCACAGCAAAAGGACACATCAGGAAACGTCAGAAAACGACAAACTAGAAGACTGGGGCTTTTCGCTGTTCTTTGTCATACACAGTGACGTGGTAACATCAGCGGTAGTGACTTGTGTCGTCTGCTAATTCTGCTCCCGTTACGGGACCAAGACTCTTCCAGGCTGCACAGTCTCAGTGGGCAGTGGGCTGGGCTTCTTCCCAGAGGCCTGCACAGAGTGGCCATAGACGAGAGGCCCTGCTTTTCACAGGTGAGCAGGCGGAAGTGGCAGGTGGGAGAGCAGTGGTGGAAACAGGAGTGGACCTCTTCCCAGGAGCCTGGGCCTTGGACCTGAAGGGATCTGTAGCAAGAAAGCTGCTTTCTCCAGCCTCAGGATCTAGCTGCTGTGGCTTGCGTGAGCGTGGCCTGCAACGTGGCTTGCTCTTGGCCTTTCTGTCTGGGAGTTGTTGGCCGCCCCTTGCTTCCTACCCTCAGCAGGCCATGGCCTCCCTGGGATTAGAGGAGAGAGCTGGAAGGACATGGCTCACTTCGAGCCCAAAGGGAGTTTATTCAACACGCATTTTTCTTCCCAAGGCACCCTGCAGCCTTCCTGTCCTCAGGGAACTAGACAGCACCTCAGCTCTACCCTGGGGGACCATTTTAAACAGCAAGATCACCAAGGAAAAGCAAAAGCTGTGTAAAGCATGGCTCTAATGAAGCCGCAAAAGGACACTGGTTTACAGTAACCAACACCTGTCACCTGTCACCTTGCCCAACCTAAGAACGTGTCCTGGTGACTCAGCTTGTCCCTGCTCCGTGCCTGTCCACCAGCGACCAGGAAAGGGCCACGAGTTCACAAAACGTTTAGTAAGCAAATGTGCAAATATGGAGCTGTGAATTATGAGAATGGACTCTGTGCTGATGCATATATGTGCATGAGTGTATATGCAGTCTTTCTGAAGTTAGTATTTTAAATTAGATTTTTGCATTAACCTGGCTAAAACAGTCAGTATCATATAAAGTTATACTACAGAGTAAAAAGTTTTGCTTTCTCCTCATTCCTCCTCTGACCTTCGTAGACTGGAAGCCACTTTTAGTCATTTCTTACATATCTTTCTTTTTTTTAAGATTTCTTTTTTTTTAAGATTTATTTATTTATTGAGGGAAGCGGCAAGATGGCGGAATAGGCAGGAAGCACACTTAGTCCGGGGGGAGAGAAAGTTTAATATAAGTGGAGATACTGCAGGCTCAAGGAAGAGTAGGGGATGAAACAGCATAGGAAACTCTTCCGGAACTAGTGATTCACAGTGGACCTGCGTGGAGAGCGTGGGAGCCCAAGTTCGGGACACCAGCGGCAGACTCAACACACCAGCGCTGGAACGTGAGGTGAGCTGAACCACCATAGCCCGAGATACCAGCAGGCAAGCGGAAAGAGGAGGCTAGAGGGAACGAGGCTTGAAACTCCGTGGGGAAAAGTTCACCAGGCTAACTAGAAGAGAGAGAAAAAAAATTAAAAAAGTGACTGATACGGACACAAGTTTCTCTCTCTCCGCTCACCTCTCAAAGGCGAGCAAGACAGAGCAGGCGCCATTTTGGACATACGTCATAAGCAGGGCGACCTCAGGTCTGCACCAGCCCTGAGCCTAGCAGAAAAACCTGACTCTGGGGGGAGGGGTGAAATAACAGGAGATTAGCATCTAACTTGGCAACCCAGTGGGAGACTGCAGGAGAATTGGAGCCCACACTGAGGGCAGCACAGATCCCCTGTGTGGTCCTTGGGAAAGAGCTTCCAATCTCTGGCTCCTGTGGGTATATCATTCGCCTGCTAACTACCTCCAATTACGTTCAGCTGTGCGGAATTACTTCCCTTTTGAATCAAAAAAAAAAAAAAAAGAAGAAAGAGAGATTTACCACACCTAACCTGGGAGTGTCATCTTTGACGCACCCTCAACCCTGAGGAACCAAACACAGCTCTCAGTCCACACTCATCTCAAGCCTCTAAGGCTCCACTGAAAGCAGACAGTCCACTTAATATAGAGCCATAGTGTAACAAGAAAAAACACCACAGTGAAGAAACCAAATATCTCCAACATGCCAAACAACAAACGCAAAAACCAAGCTAACAAGAACAAGGAAGAAACTATGATGCCCCCAAATGAAAAAGACACCCCAATTCAAGATTATGAGGAAGATGAGATCGAAGAAATGCAAGAAGGGGATCTCAAAAAATTGATAAGAACATTAAGAAGTTCTCAAAAACAAATTCTTGAACTACAGAAATCCTTAATGGACAAGATAGAAAATCTCTCTCGTGAAAGTGAAATATTAAGGAGGAATCAAAATGAAATGAAACAACTAGTGGAACAAGAAATGGTGATAGTGACTAGAAATCATAATGAAATGAAGAGTTCAATAGATCAAATGACAAACACATTAGAGAGCCTTAAAAACAGAATGGGCGAAGCAGAAGAGAGAATATCAGACTTAGAAGACAGAGAACAGGAAAGGAAACAGGCAAACCAAAGAAAAGAAGAAGAAATTAGAAATCTAAAAAATATTGTCAGGAATCTACAGGATACTATTAAAAAACCCAACATTCGGGTTCTAGGAGTTCCTGAAGGCATGGAGGGGGAGAAAGGATTAGAAGGCATTTTCAGTGAGATACTAGCAGAAAATTTCCCAGGTTTGGAGAAGGACAGAGGCATCTTAGTACAGGAAGCTTATAGAACCCCTAATAAACATGACCAAAAGAGATCCTCACCACGACATGTTGTAATCAAACTCACCACAGTGAAACATAAAGAAAAGATCCTAAAAGGTGCAAGAGAGAAACGTCAGATCACTCTTAGAGGATCTCCAATTAGACTCACAGCAGACTTCTCATCAGAAACCCTACAAGCTAGAAGGGAATGGCGAGACATAGCCCAGGTACTAAGAGAGAAAAACTGCCAGCCCAGAATACTATATCCTGCAAAGCTCTCATTTGTGAATGAAGGTGAAATGAAGACTTTTCATAGCAAACAGAAACTGAAAGAATTTGTTGCCACTCATCCTGCCCTGCAAAAGATGCTTAAAGATGTATTACACACAGAAACACAGAAACATGGTCACCAATATGAAAGAAGGTAAAGGAAGGAAACCTCACAGCAAAAGATCACAGAAAGCTCAATTTCTCTTTGACATAGAATTAAACTCTGATGCTCTGTTAAAGCAATGTGTTAAAGTAATCTATTATGTTCTCTTGATGTCTGTTAACTTCTAATTGTTCAAAAACAGCTGAATTTTTATTAAGAGCTATGGGTTATTTAAATATGTGCTTATTTTCAAAAATTTGAATAATCACCTTGTAACAATGATCAAATTTGGTCTATGTTATGTCATGATTTTAAGAAATCTTATTTCAACCAGATATTTTGGATTTTGAGCCTTCTCGGCATTCTTGACAGGCATTCAAAAAATCAAAGTTTCAAACAATCTGGTCTCTAAAATTTCCAGTAAACACTGGACCCAGTTTGGGCCCAACTGAAAAAATCGAAGGACCTATGTCTCTCATCTTATAGAGACACCAACTAATCAGTCTATTTGGAGTATATTAGAAGGACTGTCAAGATGTGATGTGGTACCAGACTTTAAGTTTCTATAATGGAAAATGCTATTAATACAAATGTTTGAGAATTAAAAAGTCTAATGATCTTGTGTTACTAGACATGATAGTTATCTTAATGAGAAAGCCCCAGAGGCCTAAAGGGTTAAATACTTGTAAAATCCTACAGGTGCTTTCAAAAATACTGTGAAGTAAGCAAGTGCCTCTTGTTGGTTGATGAGTTTATAATTTTAAACATGGTGACTTAAAGTCTTTTGTCATCCACAGTTATATATGATCTGCTGCTCATAAAACTAAAGCGTTGTTGGTTCTGTGTTTAGCTGTCCTCCTATAGGTTCCTATGGACTTTTTCCAGCCACTTTTATTGTATTCAGTACTTTGGGATGGCTCTGTAAACAGATGAAGCCAATAATGTATTAACAGTACCAACTGAGAGAAAGTATGGTTAACTGAGGTTACAAAAAAGAAAAAGCAATTCAAATCAATAGGCAATCTACAAAAAGAGTTAAAGATTTTAAAAGCTATTATTAAAATTGCTATATTGGTCTATTATGCTATATTATATGTGTGTACATATTGTATGTCCACATGAGGAAATTTTATTAAGAGTTCTATTTTAAATGGCTTATAGATAAGATTGTCCATAAATTTAAGCTGCTAAAATCAATCAAAGATACTTTTTAATTTGTGGGACCTGAATCTGTGTATCATATGTTTTAGACTTGTTGGTAGAAAGAAACTAAAAACATTTTAGATGGTTGTGCTTAAGTTTACTGGCTAAACAAACTACACCATGTTAGATATTTAAGAGGTGTTTTCAAATACATGATTCTTAAAATTTATAGAAGGCATTGGACCTCCTGGTAAATGTTTTCTTAAGTTGTTATCTAATGGTTGAAACGGTTTGCTAAGTATTCATGTGATATTGCTATTGTCAGCAAGCGATCTAGGACTTGCTCCCTCATTTCTCTATTCTAAGCCCAACTTGTTCTTTCATTTCTCTATTCTCTTCAAGGTAGGAAACTAATTCTATTATGAAGGAATCTGTAGGATGCACAATTTAATCTTTAGACCTTATAAAAGAGATGGCTAACATTTTTCTGCAATAGCATAGCCAAAATAAGAACTTAACTAATAATCTCATAGCTAGATTCACTTCGCCATCAGCGAAATATACAGTAAGTAGAAAAAACCTCTCTTTCAGACCAAAGGGAAAGAAAGTTTTAAAGTGAGAATATAATTTTCCTCATGGGCATTGTCTACCTTAGAAAAACTACTACAGAACATGCCTGTGACTATAGACTTGTAGTTCAGGCCACCGAAGATTAGAGATGGGACACGGGCACTCCCTTGACTTACATCCTCTGGTCTGCTTTAACACAAACCAGGAGGAAAAGAAAGCTCGGCATCAGAAGCAATGGGTGGCAGGCCTATTAATGGCTGATCTGTACAGTGATCTGCCCTCAAGGAGACCCAACAGGCCAGTCCACTGCAGTGGCTTGCAATGTGGTAAGCCTGGGCTTCAGCAGAAGTCAGCTTGTGAAGAGCCCTGGCAGCTCTGCCAAGAGTTGGATCACTGGAAATGGACCTGCCCTGGAGTCGAAGGATGCCCAGGTCAGAGCCACAGATCTTATTGGCTCTAAGCTGAAAAGCCCTTCACTCAGCCCAACTTCCAAAGTGACCACTGCAGCTGAGGGGATGGTCAAGTAGGGTCAGCAACATTGCAGGCAGAACTGTAAATTTCTTGTTAGAGATGCCCCCTGCCTTTACCTGGCCAGCTCTCCTCCCAGGCCAGCCAAGTAATGAAAGTCAACAGAGTGCCTTCCCCTAGGAGGTTCACACCTCCCTTAGGATATACCCCATGTGAAGAGATAGATAGGTCTGGGCCTCTGAATTTACAAGGCCTAAAGCCCAACAGATTATTATCAAGCCCCTTCTATCAGGTTCTATTTGCCTCTCAATTAGAAAACTTCATTGTAGCTTAGACAGCACCTTTCTTAGCTCCTCTAATAATGACTCTGTCCTTTGTTCTAGGCCCTGTCTAGTGCACTTGGGCCTCATTCCTTTGTAATCATAACCTCTACTCTACCACCAATGGCTCTACTCCCAACATGTGTGTACTGATGGTCCTCTTCCCCACTTAATGCTGTATAATTGTTCAAACCTGGTAAATGCCACTCTTAGGATCATTGGTTACTATCCTCACTCTGTCTTTTATGACCTTGTCTTAATATGATCAGAGTCAGCAAACTTGGAAGGCTTCCATAGCCTTGGCAACTCATGACAACAGCCTAGGATGGTTACTGGCGCCATAAACTAGAGTGTCAATTTGTTGGGTCAACAACAGGAGCCACTGTGCACTTGCTCCTCATGTGGGATCTCTGTCCTTAATGTGCTGTCCATTGTGATTTAATGCTATAACTAGTACTCAAACAGTATGTTTCACTTTGTGTTTCTATGTGGGTGCAAACTGTTGAAATCTTTATACTAAATTGATCTTCTGTATATAAAGAGAATTGAAAATGAATCTTGATGCAAATGGAAGGGGAGAGGGAGCGGGAGAGGGGAGGGTTGCGGGTGGGAGGGAAGTTATGGGGGGGGGGAAGCCATTGTAATCCATAAGCTGTACACTGGAAATTTATATTCATTAAATAAAAGTTAAAAAAAATTAAAAAAAAAGCATTGTAAAAAAAAAAAAAGATTTATTTATTTATTTGAAAGTCAGAGTTACACAGAGAGAGGAGAGGCAGAGAGAGAGGTCTTCCATTTGATGGTTCACTCTCCAGATGGCCGCAATGACCGGAGCTGTGCTGATCCAAAGCCAGGAGCCAGGAGCTTCTTCCAGGTCTCCCATGTGGGTGCAGGGGCTCAAAGACTTGGGCCATCTTCTACTGCTTTCCCAGGCCATAGCAGAGAGCTGGACAGGAAGTGGAGCAGCCGGGTCTCGAACTGGCACCCATATGGGATGCCGGCACGTCAGGCCAGGGCGTTAACTCACTGTGCCACAGCGCCGGCCCCTTTTTAAAGATTTCATTTAGGGGTTGGCACTGTGGTATAGATGGTAAAGCTGCTGCCTGCAGTGCCGCCATCCCATATGGGCACCAGTTTGAGTCCCAGCTGCTCCACTTCCCATCCAGCTCTCTGCTATGGCCTAGGAAAGCAGTGGAAGATGGCCCAAGTCTTTGGGCCCCTGCACCTGTGTGGGAAGACCCAGAGGATGCTCCTGGCTCCTGGTTTTGGATTGGCACAGCTCCAGCCATTGCAGCCAATTGGGGAGTGACCCATCAGATAGAAGACCTCTCTCTCTCTCTCTCTGCCTCTCCTCTCTCTGTGTAACTCTTTCAAATAAATAAATAAATATTTTTTAAAGATTTTATTTATTTATTTGAGAAGCAAGGTTACAGACAGAGAGAGGGAGAAACAGAGAGAGTTCTTCCATTCACTAGTTCACACTCCCCAATTGGCTACAATGGCCAAAACCAGGAGCCAGGAGCTTCTTCCAGGTCTCCCAAGCACATGGGCCATCTTCCACTGCTTTCCCAGGCCATCACAGAGAGCTGGATCGGAAGTTGAAGAGCCGAGACTTGAACCAGTGCCCATATGAGATGTGGGCGCTGCAGGCCAGGGCTTTGACCCACTGTGCCACAGTGCCGGCCCCTCTTAGGTATCTTTCTAGAGTTTCTTCATACATCTGTGGCAAAAATGTTTGCATATTTTAATTTCTTCTGATTTGCACAGAAGATTGTATACTAGACACCCAGCTCTGCGTTTGCTTATTTAAAACTTGCGCAGGGGCCGTGCTAAGTCTTCTCTGTATCATTATGATTTTAGTATATGTGCTGCCGACGCGAGCACAGTGTTTAAAACTTATCACTGCTCTGTGACCTTTCCACCAGCAGGAAGAACACTTCCCAATCTCCATCCTAGCTGTATGCTGTTTCATTGAATGAACCGGAATTCCCTGCTGAATACGTTGTAGGAACACAAATGCGGCAATGAATAATTGTGCACGTGGGTCATTCTCATGTGCTCGGGTAAATCTGTAGGACAAGATCTGCAATGCGGGATCACAATCAGTATCTATTCATCGATAGATATCGCTGGGCACTGGTTTTGTGTGAATCGCCACGTCCAGTGGCAATGGATCTGCTTGATGACTTCTTCAAAGCCTCACCAAGAGTGAGGAACTCAACCAGAGACTCCCACCTGGATGGCAGGGGCCCAGGTGTTTGGGCCATCACCTGCTCCCAGGTACACATTACAGGAAGCTGGAACTGGAAGTGGAGCTGGAAAACTCGAACCCAGGCACTCTGACATAGCACGGGGGCACCTCATTCAGCGACTTAACACTTGCCCCTAAAAAAGTAAGGTTTTGGCCGGCACCGCAGCTCAATAAGCTAATCCTCCGCCTGCGGCGCCAGCACACCGGTTCTAGTCCTGGTAGGGGTGCCGGATTCTGTCCCAGTTGCCCCTCTTCCAGGCCAGCTCTCTGGTGTGGCCCGGGAGTGCAGTGGAGGATGGCCCAAGTGCTTGGGCCCTGCACCCCATGGGAGACCAGGAGAAGCACCTGGCTCCTGGCTTCAGATCAGCGCGGTGCGCCGGCTGCAGCGCGCCAGCTGCGGCGGCCATTGGAGGGTGAACCAACGGCAAAGGAAGACCTTTCTCTCTGTCTCTCTCTCTCACTGTCCACTCTGCCTGTCAAAAAAAAAAAAAAAAAAGTGAGGTTTTGAGTGGCAGGGAGGGGAGGAAGGTATTTCAGGGATTTTAAGTTTGTTTGCATACATTCCTGGCAAGTCAAGTTGAACAGCTTTGCATATCATTAATATTCATTTGTGATTTTTTTTCCCTATAATTTCTGTTTATATTCTTTGCTTGTTCTTTTAGCTGCATTTTTTTACTTTTCTTACCGATTTCTGAGAATTCTCTGTATTCAGGAGACTAACCATTGCAAGCTAAGTAGCAAGTTTTTCTTAGTTTAATATTTGTCTCTTGACTCTGCTTACAAAAAATACTTTTAGGATCAGGTGTTTGGCACAGCTGCTTGAGATACCTGCATCCCATATCACAGTGCTTGTGTCCGAGCCCCACTCCCCTTCCATCCCAGCTTCCTGTAATGTGTACCTGGGAGCAGGTGACGGCTCAGACACTTGGATCCTCCATCCATGTGGGAGACCCTGATGAGTTCCTACCTCCCGACTTCAGCCTGGCCCAGCCCCAGCTGTTGAGGACATTTGGGGAGCAAACCAGCAGGTGGAAGATAGCTCACTCACTCTGTCTTTCAAATAAATAAAAATAAATTTTTAAAAATTTTCAAAGCGTGAGATATATAAAAATATATTTTAATGTTACTCAAATTGTCAATTTTTTGTGGTTTTGGATTTTATGTGATGGTTAGAGAGATCTATTCCACTCACAGTTTATAGAATAATTCTGCACTTTTTCTTATGTTGCAAGCTGTCACTGTGTTACATTGAAAGCATTGCTGCATTTGGAGTTCATCCAGGTTTGCTATATGGAGACTGAATTTTCTTTCTTTTACAGATGGATCTTCAGTGATCCTAATATTTATTAGAATGTTCAGTTTTTCCAATACTTGAAGACACTGCCTTTATTAGAGTTAAGATTCCCATAAGAATTGGCATCTGCGTATTTCTGAACTTCGCTGCATTCTCTTAGTCCCATTTGTTATTGATACAACACGCACTCCCTGGCTGCACTCCTGATGTTTGACATCCAACTCTCTCTGAGTCCTCCTGGGATCATCTCTCTTTTTCCTTATATCCTTTATATTTCCATATTAACTTTAGAATCACCTTCACACATGCCAAAAAAATCTGTTGACATTTGTAGTGGAATCATGTTTCATTTCCAAGCTAACACAGGGAGAATTCCCATTGCAATGCTGTTGAGACGGCCTGTTCAAGAACCTGGTATGGTGGTCTGTTTGGTCAGGCGTCCCCTTGTGCTGTCAGGGGGCTAATGTTTTCATTCTGTGCGCAATGCAGACTTTCTCTGAAGTGCCCTCATTGTAAATGAGGACTTTGATTGCATTATAGCTTCCAAATTACTGTTATGTGAAAATGACTCATTTCTGTAATTTTGAAACTTACTAAACTTTCTTATTATGGTGTATTTTAGTTGGTTCTCTTGGGACTTCTGGGTATATAATCCTATCATCTGGTTAATTTCATTGTAATCTCCCAACTTTTCTAAGGCAGAGGTTTAATTCCATTGGTGGGCATTGTATTGGCAGTCTCCATAGGTTCTCAAAGGCTGGGTTTTCATCATTGTTATTTGCTACCTATTCTGCAATTCAGATGTATATTTCCTCTTTGGCTTAAGAATTGTTTGAGAGAAAATCATGTACTACATTTTCTAGTGATGGAATTCAATATGCAGCAGTCATATCAACCTTATTAAATGTGCTATTTGGGTCTTTCATAACTTCCTGTTCTGCCCATTGATCTCTTGTGGGCTGAAAAGAAGCAAAAATAAAATTATCTAATAGAGTGTTTCTAGTTCCTACTGTAATTTCTACTTGCTTGAAACTTTCTGGTTTGAATTACACTTTATTTGGTAGTCTGATCATGACCCCTGGTTTCCTTCTCTTGCTATATGCTGAATATATCTTTGTCTATATGAATTTACTTCATAAAGTTTGCAAAAAATGGAATTAAAAGATTATTTACTTTGGTGCAAAAATGTTTGCTCTCTGTGTGTTTTGAAAATATATGTTATGAAACAACTATTGAAGGGGTAGCATTGTGGCGCAGTGGGCTAAGCTGCTGCCTACCACACTGGAATCCCATATGAGCACAGATTCAAGTTCCAGCTGCTCCACATCCAATCCAGCTTCCTACTAATGTGCCCGAGAATGAAGGAGAAGTTGGCCCAAGTACTTGGGTCCCTGCCATTCTTATGGGAGACCTGGATGGAGTTCCAGGCTCCTGGCTCTGGCTTGACCCAACTCTGGCCATTGTGACCATTTGGGGAGTGAACCAGAAGATGGAAGATCTCTCTCTCTCTCTAAATAACTATGCCTTTCAAATAAATAAATATTTTTAAATGCAGCCTTAAAAAACTATTCATTAATTTCAAAAGGCTTTTGCATTAAAATGAGCATGTCTTTAATTCTATTTTTGACAAACTTTGCAAAATGCCCTTACATATTTATTTTCAATGCTTTTAAAATATATTTTAAGTGGATCTCTTGCGT
The DNA here is from genome assembly GCF_033115175.1 of Lepus europaeus. NCBI lineage: Eukaryota > Metazoa > Chordata > Mammalia > Lagomorpha > Leporidae > Lepus > Lepus europaeus. The sequence goes on from NC_084827.1 coordinate 175,398,218, forward strand.
ATGATGAAAAATTAGATTTTAAATTTTCTATTCAAAATAAGTAAATTTATCCCATTTACTTTTATAGAAAGGACAAAGACATTTGATCATATTTTACTACCATTGAGTATATTTCAAAGTTTTACATTTTTAGAAAGTCAACACTCTGCATTCCATTTTCCATGCATTTCCGTGCAATGTAAATTTATTTTTTTAATATTTACTTTTTGAAAGTCAGAGTTAGGGAGAGAGAGTGACAGAGAGGGAGAGGTTTTCCATCTGCTGGTTCACTCTCCAGATGGCTGCCATGGCCACGGCTGTGCCAGGTTGAAGTCAGGAGCCAGGAGCTTCATCTAGGTGTTCCACATGGGTGGCAGGAGCCCAAGTACTTGAACTAAGTTCTGCTGCTTTCCCAGGTACATTAGCAGGCAGCCAGGTGGAGAGTGGCACTCATATGGGATGCCGACACTACAGGCAGCAACTTAGCCTGCTGTACCACAATGCTGGCTCCAATTCTCTCCCACAAAAATGAACTCCTTCCGAGGTCTAGTTACCCATTCGGTTCTTTCTTTATCTTTAAAGTCCAATGAATTTGCTGGATCATATTTCATTGTTGACTGTCAATTTCTCTGCTGCAGGGTGAAAAAAATGTGGTTTTGAGATGTGTATTCCATTTTATGTTGCAACTCCACGAATGTTTTTCTTGAATTTATCTTCAAATATTTCTTCTATAGTTTTGATTTTCTTCTTCAGGAACCCCAGTGATTTAGTCACTGATTATTTTCTTTGTAATTTTTAATCGCTCTTAAACTTCCTTATTTCCTTGTTTCTATCACTTTAATTTCCCAAATGCCTAATCTCTGTTATCCCTGTAAATTTGTCTTCACTTCTCTGATGACTTTCCTTCTACCTAAATCTTAAGCCCTGGCTGTCACAAAGCTTCGTGGGTGTTCACACTGTGCCTCTGAGTTCCATGTAGAGCTGCTGTGGCCTGGCCTCCTTGACATATCCCTTCCTCTGCTAGCAGCCTTAGCCTGATTTCAGCCGCTTTTCATACTTTACTTTAAATAAATAATTAAGCCTTCTGTAGATATGTAGAAGCATGGCATTCATTGAGGCTCTGAACAAATGCATGGTGTCTCCGTGGATATTATGGTTTGCCATGTGACCACAGCAACCAAGATGGTGTGTTGGTAGCCAGGGAATGAAGATCGAGACATAAAATGGTTGGAGGCTATTGACATACAAAGCTTGTTAATCTTCTTTTGGAGTTGTAAATGATTGTTTTGCTTCTTTTCTGTTTGAAGGGAAAAGGAGAAGACGCACAAGCCGCACAAGCCGCACAAGCCGCACAAGCCGCACAAGCCGCACAAGCCGCACACGCCGCACAAGCCGCACAAGCCGCACACGCCGCACACGCCGCACACGCCGCACACGCACACGTAAGCGCAACATCCTCCAACGAGGTAAGAAACCTAAGTGTTCATTGCTTTGAGCTCACCATGGTGCTGATCTTCCTGACAGATGCCATGTTTGCTGCAGCCCCCAGATCTCCTGTGGGCCACCATAGCTCCATAGCAAATGGGTTATTCAGAGTGTAGGCTAGGTCATTACAACAAATAGATCCCCAAACACACTGACTCAACCCAAATAATTTATTTCTCTTTCATCTAACAGCCCAGAAATGATAGGAAGAATCTGCCTTCCTTAATGTTTGCATCTCTGAGCCCAAGAAGACCTATCTTGCTATTGTCTCCCATCTAGTAGAAACGGAAGAACCAGTCAAGAGAATCAGCCATTCATTTCCTTAATGGAAGTTTTCTGCTCACATCCTTCTGGTCAAAACTTATCCAGAAATGGATGCAAGTAAGGCTTAGAAATATGATCTCTGGCCAGGCAACAAAGCTGTAACTGTGTTCCCACGAAAGGGAGTGATCATGGGTGACAGATAGCACCCTGCCTACCTGCTGAACATATTTGCACCCAAAATCACTGATTTCCTTAAATAATGGGGAGCCTTGGTTGGTTCAAACCCAACCCTCTTTGAGAAGAACAGGAGCTGGAGCAGGGGATGCAGCCCAGAGCTGTGTGACCAAGGATGTGCCAGCATTGACTAGGAAATGAGGAAAGAGAAGGAAGTGTTAGAGAGATTATGTGTTGTAACAGTGAATTTAATCCATGACAAAATGAGAAGAAACAGATAGAACTTGAACAGTTAAATAGAAGTCAAAGTCTTGGAATGACATCAGATCAAATCCTGGGAAAGAAATCCATGGTTCTTTAAACCCAACTTACAGTGTACCCCACACTGTGTTTTGACACTGGAGGGCGAGAATGATGTCTGATGCTCCATTCTGTGCACCACAGTCTGCAATTGTACATTTCTATTGCATTTCTCTATTTCTTCTCTTCCTTGTCTTCCTCTTTTCATTTTTTCCTCTCCAACTGTGGCAATATTAAGAAGCCTGTGCTTAAATACTATTAAAACTGCAAACTATGTATTGAGGACATTGAGTGAAGCCAGTGTCTTCTGTCATCACATTGGCTCGCTGGCCCTTTTTGGTATCTCTGCTTTCAGTTAATCTGGGTCTGGAGAGGAAGGGAAGAGGACATGGTAAGGAGTGAGATGGCCCTCATCTTATGATAGGCCCTTGGGGCCCCCATGATGATGTGGGTACATGAGTCACGCTCATGTGTGAGATCTTCAGAGACACCCAGGCTAGAGAGACTCAGCTAAAGTTCCCCCAGTATGGGAACCCACCCGGCTGCTTAGCTCATCCCTATTTATCTCACATTCCTGCTGGGTCACCTCATCCAGCTAACTGAGCGCTTTGGGCAGAATATCTCTCAAGAAGAGCTAAGTCACTCTTCATGCCCTGCTGCCAGAAAGCCTGTAGCTGTCCCAGCAGTCACCTCCTCTAGAGGTTCCAGACAGAGTCTTTAAGTAGCTCTGCCTCCCTCACGTTCCTGGAGCTGCAGATCAGTTATCATGAAACTGAATCCTTCTCACTTCCCTAGGAAAGAGGGGAGCGCTTTGCCCACTTGTATAGCAAGTGTATGTATGGATAACATTATGGACAGGAAACCCAAAAACAGCCACACTGCTTCCTGTTGGGTAGTTGTGAAAGAAAATCCATAAGAAACAATTATAAAGGAAGGCCTTGGAACTTTGTAGTGTTAGCAGGTCTTAAAATCCAGATCTCCTGGTAGGTAAACCTTGAGTAAACTGACCCAGCTGTACTCTGTTTGACCTCAACAGGCTTTGATGAGAGTTGAGTTCAACAATACCAGAGAAAGACACAGAAGGACAGAAAAAGGACTTGTGTTTGTTCATGGCTGGCCAATCCCAGTAGTGGCTAGGAGAGAGAGGGCTCCTGTGAGTTACTCCTGATTTCAGGAGAAAGCTGCAGGGAATAAGAGAAGCGAAGGACAGACACCTGCTGGACTGCCTCTCTGAGATCCTGCCCTCCATTCATAAATACAATATTGGGAACATAGTAATTCCTCCCACAGTACCTGCCCTCCCACCCACTCTTCCACCCCTCTTTCTCTTCCCTTTCTCTTTCAGTCTGAGAAAGAAAAAGAAAAAGAAAGGAAAAACTAGAAAAATAAAACAAAATAAAATAAAATAAAAAAACTTAAGAAAACTGTTCCTCACTGGTCCAGACAAGGGCTGTATGAAGTTATTCCTTCTTGAAGGAGATTTTGGTTTTTTGTTCCCTTCCTCTTTTCTCTTCCTTCCTCCCATTTCTTTCCTTTTAGAAACTTAATTAAAGAAGAACCCAAGAATGAGAAATCTTTAACAGGCTCTTACATATAACTATAACTTATAAGATATAATAATATCCTCCACTTAATATACTAAAAGGAAGTGATTGTTGAGAACAAGTTTTACTATTGAGTCTCATGATACAACTCTTCGGGGACAGAGGTCCTGCATGGGAAGGTAGTGCACAGTGACTTATTGTTTATTTAACAATTAGCACTCTTATGTATGACATCATTGATCACCCAACATGAGTTGCCTCGGCTGTGGAAGCATTTTGGATCCATTGGCTCAACAAGGCCTTAAGCAAATTGGAAGTTCTCTCCTCCCTTCAGAGAAAAGTACATCCTTCTTTGGTGGCCACTTTTTCCACTGCAGTCTCACCCACAGAGGTCCTTTATGTAGAACATTTTTTAGCTTTCTATGCCTGAAATGCTCTCCTGGGATTTTCAGCCAGACCAGAATGCCTTAAGGGCTGATTCTGAGGTTGGAGTGCTACTTAAAGCAATTGTCATTCTATGAGTCTGTTCTGTGGACTGCTTCCCATATTGGAGCATTCACTCCTTTTTAATTCTATTTCATTTCTAAATACTTAGTCCTATTTATATGATCACTTTAACACTTGTTCCTATCTATATGGTCACTTTTTCACTTAATCCTATCCATTTGATCTCTACAACACTTAAGTTGCTATTTTTACCTGTCAGCTTAAGGGAATTTGGGGTTCCATGGCAAGATTTTAAACTGTATCTTTAGAAGTAAGTCTGTAGAAATATATGCAGAACTAAACTGCTTTGCAGTTATGAACTTCATACATTTCACAATTATAACTTTAAGATCTTGGTAATTCTTTCCACCATACCCACCCTCCCATCTACACTCCCACTACCCTTCCTCTTCCCTTTCTTATTCTCACTTTTTTTTACTAAGATTTATTTTCATTTAACTTTATACACATATTGTTAACTTTGTTAAGTAAAGAGTTCAATGATTAGTATGAAAGAAAAAAGATAAGGAAGATATGATAAAAGGAAAAGAAAAGAAAAACAAAAAATATAGAATAAAAAGTTGTTCCTCAACAGTCAAGATAAGGGCTGTTCAAAGTCATTGCTTCTCTAAGTGTCAATTTCATTTCTACAGGTTGCCTTTTAGGTGCTCTGTTAGTCTTCATAGGTCAGGGAGAATATATAGAATTTGTCCATTTGGGACTGGCTTATTTCAGTAACTATGATGTTTTCCAGTTTCATCCATTTTTTTGCAAATGACCAGATTTTGTTTTTGTTTTTTTTTTTCCCACTGTGTAGTATTGCATGGTGTACATATCTCATAACTTCTTTATCCAGTCTTCAGTTGACAGGGATTTGGGTTGATTTCACATCTTTGCTATTGTGAATTGAGCTGTGATAAACATGGAGGTACAGATAGCTCTTGCTGATTTCATTTCCCTTGGGTAAATTCCCAGGAGTGGGATGGCTGGATCATATGGTAGGTCTGTATTCAGATTTCTGAGATATCTCCATACTGTCTTCCACAGTGGCTTTACCAGTTTACATTCCCACCAACAGTGGATTAGGGTACATTTGTCCTCACATCCTCACCAACATTTGTGTGTTGATTTCTGTATGAAAGCCATTCTAACAGGAGTGAAGTAAAACCTCATCGTGAGGCCGAGCACAGGAGGCTGAGCTCATGATGCCACACCCAGCTGGGCTTTGAGGGATCACCGCAGCAGCTCTTGGAGGTGACAGGCACAGGAGTCCGGCCACATGGGACTGGCCACTGGGGTCCCGGGACAGCGGCCCCGGGTGCACCCATGCCATGGAGAAGCTGGCAGCTGGGCTGGCCAGCCTGCCCTGGAGCATGGGCTCCTTCCCACTGGACCTCATCATCAGCCACTGCAACCGGCCCTCACTTGCCTGCCTTGGGCCAGGGGTGTACACAGAGGGTGTCAGGGAGTGAGACATCCTGCTCATCCACTCCTGTCACCAGTGGACCATGGTGACAGCCCACATGCTGGAGAAGGGCCACTATGTCATTGGGCCCAAGATTGACATCCCTCTCCAGTACCCAGAATAGATTTGAAAGTAAGGATGAGAAAATGCCCACACCCACCAGTCGCCACAAATCAAACCTTACTCCTTGTTAGAGACCTTCAGCGTGCACCTGGCACTGCCTCATCTGCATTCTTTTTTGCATAGAGTTTCACAGAGAATATCCATCACGGTCTTCTTCCCAGTGTGGTACCACAGGAGCCCACGGAAGCAGGGGTGCTCATAGTCCCTGCTTTGTGTGTGTGTGTTAAGCTCACTGTTTTAATTAGGTGACTTTATAGGTGAATATCAAAATCTTAGACTTAAAAAAAACAACCTCATGGTGGTTTTAATGTGCATTTCTCTGACGGCTAGTGATCCTGAGCATTTTCTCATGTGTCTGCTGGCCGTTTGGATTTCCTATTTTGAAAAATGTCTGTTTAAGTCATTTGCCCATTTCTTAACCAGATTGTTTGTTTTGTTGTTGTTGAATTTCTTGATCTCTTTATATATTCTGGTTATTAATTCTTTATCAGTTGTATAGTTTGCAAATATTTTATCCCATTCTGTCAGTTGCCTCTTCACTTTCTGAGTGTTTCTTTTGCAGTACAGAAGCTTCTCAGTTTGATGTAATCCCATTTGTTAATTTTGACTTTGATTGCCTGTGCCTTTCTGGTCTTTTCCAAGAACTATTTGTCAATGCTGATGTCTTATAGGGTTTCCCCAATGTTCTCTAATTATTTGATGGAGTTGGGTTGTAGATTTAAGTCTTTAGTCCATTTTGATTAGATTTTAGTGAAAGCTTTAGGGTAGGGGTCTTGTTTCATGCTTCTGCATGTGGTGATCCAGTTTTCCCAGCATGTTTTGTTGACTGTCCTTCCTCCAAGGGTTGATTTTAGCTCCTTTGTCAAAGGTAAGTTAGTTGTAGATGTTTGGATTGATTTCTGGTGTTTCTGTTCTGTTCCATTGGTCTATCTATCTGTTTTTGTACTAGTACCAGGCTGTTTTGATTATAACTGCCCTGTAGTATGTCTTGAAATCTACTATTGTGATGCCTCCCATCTTTGTTTTTGTTGTATAAGGTTGTTTTAGCTATTTGGCGACTCCTGTGTTTCCATATGAATTTCAGCATCATTTTTTTCTAGGTCTGAGAAGAATGTCTGGTATTTTGATTAGTATCACATTGAATCTGTAAATTGCTTTCAGTAGTATGGACATTTTAATGATATTGATTGTTCCAATCCATGAACATGGAAGATTTTTCCATTTTTTTGTATCTTCTATCTCTTTCTTTAAAGTCTTGTAATTCTCATCATAAAGAACTTTGAGATCCTTGATTAAATTTGTTCCAAGGTTTTTGATTTTTTTTGTAGCTACTGTGAATGGGATTGATCTTAGAAGCTCTTTCTCGGCCATGGCATTGTCTGTGTATACAAAGGCTGTTGATTTTTTTTGTGTTGATTTTATATCCTGCTACATTTCCAAGCTCTTCTATGAATTCCAATACTCTCTTAGTGAAATCTGTTTCTAGCATTTCCTCAATCTCTTCATCTTCACCTTCTAATATTGAAATGTTGCAGTATTCCTTTGGGGGTCTCATAGTGTCTTCCTTATTCTTAAGTTTCTTCCTTTGTTTTTTTTATCATTTCTGTAGTTTTTTAATTGTGTGGTGGCTTTTATCTTTAGTTTGTGTCTCTGTGGCACAAATTTATACACAGATTTGTCAAGTTATAGACAAATTAGCCTAAAACTCTTTCTCTAGGCACATTACTATATATGTTTTTGGCTTTAAGTGCCCCCACTAGTCTAGCAGGAGCAGTGTATTTTGTTACTTTCCCATATCAATAAGTGGCCACCTTGATTGGAAATTAAGACTTTGAATGGTCCTGGAAATTATGACATTGGATGGTGCTTCCAGAAGTTACCCTGGACAGAGTGTCTCTCAAAAGCACCGTGTCCAACTCCCATCTTGAGTCCCCACCAGGCCACAGGAATTTTGTTTGCTCATTGATGCCCTTGTTGGCTCCCAGTCCTGCCCTCAGCCACCACTTATCCCTCTGCTTGTGACCTTGCAGCTTGATACTTCTTGAGAGTAAGTCTGACAGTCTCGCTTCTCCTGAGTCTCCCCCAAACCAAATGTGGGTCTCTTAAACCTTTGTTTCTTGACTTTTACATAGTGTTGTCTCTCTCTGAAGTCCTGGAGTTAGAGATGGCTAATGCTGGCAGAAACAGAGCCCCCACCATGTCCCTTCAGCATGACTAGAATGGCACCTTGCCATAGGGTACACAGCACCTACTGCATCTTCCTTGGATGTTGAGGCTTCTGCTGGTGTTCTGAACAAGCCAAAGGGTCACCTAAACATCCCCACACACTTTTTTCCCAGAATGATTAGTCCCAACTAGCAACAGAGTTTTTTAAATAACAGTTAATTTTTCTAAGCTTATTACTATTTAAAAGAGCTTATGTAAAATTTTAGTATCATGCAGTGGTTATTTTTTTTTTGACAGGCAGAGTGGACAGTGAGAGAGAGAGACAGAGAGAAAGATCTTCCTTTTTGCCATTGGTTTACCCGCCAATGGCCGCCACGGCTGGCGCACCGCACTGATCCGAAGCCAGGAGCCAGGTGCTTCTCCTGGTCTCCCATGCGGGTGCAGAGCCCAAGCACTTGGGCCATACTCCACTGCACTCCTGGGCCACAGAAGAGAGCTGGATTGGAAGAGGAGCAACCGGGACAGAATCCAGCACCCCGACTGGGACTTGAACCTGGTGTGCCGGCACCACAGGCGGAGGATTAGCCTATTTAGCCGTGGCGTCAGCCAATGCAGTGGTTATTAAGGCTGATTGAGTGCTTGCTTCGGCAGCACATATACTGAAAAAGGCTGATTGACCCAAGAATAGTGGAATCCTACTTTTTCCAGGCATTTTACTTCCTAGTTACAAGACAGTAGCAAGGAGTTGGAGCACACTGACACACAAAGAACCATTGTATAGCAGAGTTGAGCAGCATTTTGTTACATGAAGTCTGATGTGCAGCCCAAATTTCTGCATGCTGAGAACCAGATGAGAGCACATTCAATCTTGTTTTTTGCTCTGAAGTTGTTTGCTGTCAATAGGTTTTGATTGAAAGGGAGAATCCAGCTAATTTGCTGGTCCTAGAAAGATCTAAATCAAGAGACTGAGAGTGAGAGAATATATATGTTGTCTAGTAATGGCTATTGCTAAAGAGACTTAGGTTACAGCCAGGGCCAAGGTATCAGGTTGGCTATCTATGGAGAAGGGGAGAGCAGATATAGCACAGGGGAAAGAAGCAGAAGACAGGCACCTGCTGGACTGCCCCATTGCATGGGGACAGAGAGACAAGGGAAGGAGAGATGGAGGTGGGAAGAGAGGGCAGGGAGGGAGGGAGAAAGAAAGAGAATTGGAAAAAGAAGAAGGAGGGAGGGAGGAGAGGGGGGAAGAGAAGTGGGGGTGATTAAGGGAGAGTCAGATCTGGCCAGTTTTCCAGGGTGCACCTTTAGCATCATGGGTGACAGGATGGAGAGTCCCACATAGAACAACCGCATGGATGACTTAGCCCTGGCAATCACACCAGCTACTTTGCTTGGCTCAGTCCCATTCTTTGATCAATCCAGAGCAATATTTTATCCTGAACTTCAAGCAAGAAGTGTTAAGAAGCCTTCGTCTATCTTCTTGAGGTCTCCATTTCCCCTACTTGACTTGTTTCTCTTAAACCTTTAGTATCAACAGCTGAGTCTATTATTCTCTGATACAAGCTTAGTCATCTCTTTTCTTCATGTATCTCTCTTACTCATTTCCTAAGGGTGACACTTGTGAAGTAGAACATGGCTCGACCTTGGGATGTGAGTCTTCTTGGCAGGTGAATCATCACTGAATGTCTCAGGAGGCCGTTTGATCCTGGTGAGGTTTCAGAAAAGTCCTCTGAGTAACAGTTATGGCAGAGGCCCAGGAGGTGAGGTAACATCATCAACCACAAGGCTTCTTGTGCTATTGATGGAAGGAAATACCCAGATCAGTACCAGCCATGGGCACAGAATGATCCATATAGAACTTTAGAAAGAAAGAGCATTCCCTCTGTGTCCTTGACTTCAACAGTCAGACATATTTGAATGATGCAGCCCTAAATACCCACATGGAGAGTGACTCACATTTTTGGCGACACACCCAATCAACACATAAATCAGATACCATCTGAAATCAGGTTCTATCTGAAATGCCTTTTAAGTCAATCCATTCTACTTTCTTTGACTCCAGAACTCTTAGACCTTGGACCTTCATTTCTACAAATTTCCTCCTTGAGTAGTCTGCAGTGCCTTGGTTTTTAAGTTCTTGGCCATTTTCCTGCCATTTTCAGTGCAAAATGTTTGTGCCAAGTCTAGGTTTGTAGCAAGAATCCCATCACTGGAATCCACCATGACATTTGTCTTGAGCTCTGACACTGCTGTTGTTAAATTTTTGTCTCCATCTCTTTCTCAAAAGAATCTTTTGACACTTGTGTTTTTGTCTCTTGAGCGTCAACTCTCTCATCTGTAAAATGATGATATTAGTACCTGGTTGATAGATTTGTTCCAAGGATGAAATAAGTTCATAGAAGCAAAACCCAAAGAATAGACAGTCAACATATACTCATTTTCATTATTGCACTCACCCTACAACACATGAAATACTATCTCAAGTTTATTTGAAGTGATTTGGCGATATGAAAAAAAATACAGGGGTCTGGCACTGTGGTGCAGTGGGTTAAAGCCCTGACCTGAGGCACTGGCCTCCCATATGGGCGCTGGTTCTGGTCCCAGCTGCTCCTCTTCTGATCCAGCTCTCTGCTATGGACTGGGATAGCAGTAGGGATGGCCTAGGTCCTTGGGCCCCTGCACCTACGTGGGAGACCCGGAAGAAGCTCCTGGCTCCTGGCTCCTGGCTCTGGATCGGCACAGCTCCAGCCGTTGTAGCCATCTGGGGAGTGGACCAGCGAATGGAAGACCTCTCTCTCTGTCTCTGCCTCTCTTTATAAATCTGCCTTTCAAATAAATAAAATAAATCTTTTTAAAAATTTTTTTTTAAATTAAAAAAAAAATACAGGATGAATGAGAAGCATTGCCTTTGTAACTAAGTCTGGGCCAGGGTCAGCAAACTATATTCAGTAGAGCAAATCTAGCCTGATAACTGCAAATAAAACTTTATTAGAACATAGTCACATCTTTTCATGTACATGTTGTGTACATGTACATGATTCAACTGCAGAGCTTAGTTGCAGCAAAATTATTGACTTTTAAATATTTACTAGCTGGCCCTTTGCAGAAAAGCTCCTGACTTCTGATTAATGGATTTGAGATATGTATAAAGGGTTAGAACCCAGAGGGACATGGAGAAGACTAGAAGGAACTATGCCTGTAGTGCCTGATTCTCAAAGTGGGAGCCCCGGGACCAGCAGCTTCAGCTTCTCCTGGGAACTGGATACAAATGCACATTTCCTTGGGTCAGTCTTGGGGTGAGAGCCCAGCACCCCGTGCTGGAACAAGCCCTGCAGTGACTCTGGTGCACCCCCATGTGGGAGAAGCACTGAGTATCAGGGCAGTAGGAAAAAATCAACCACAGACCACAGAGGACAAACTCTGACTTCCAGGGCCTGAAACTCGTGACTGTTTACTTCAAGAAAACATTCTCCTAAGAGCAGGCACGTGGCGCAGGGTGAAGACCCCACTGGGGACACCAGCGTCCTATTTCACAGCACCTGGCTCCCCAGCTTGCCTCCACTTCCCACTCCAGCTTCCTGCCAGTGCACACCCTGGGAGGCAGCAGCTGATGCCTCAAATAGTTGGGTCCCTGTCACTCGTGTAGAAGACCCAGACTGAATTCCTGGCTCCTGGCTGTGGCCTGGCCCAGCCCCAGCTGTTGCTAGCATTTGGAGAGTGAAACAACAGAAGAGCAATCTTTCTCCCTCTCTCTCTCTCTGTAAAATATAAATAAATAAATTTTTAAAAATACATTTTATATATCCCTAGCAAGCAGTATATAGCATTCCTAGGTATATAATATATTATAATAATATTATGCAATAATTATTTGATAATTAAATAATATTATGTTATATAATATATTAAAACAAATTTTATATATACATATATATATATATAAAGTACCAGACAGACTCCTGAAATGTTGCATTTGAATGATATTTTGAAATACACTACTATTTGAAATGCAGTGTTATAAATAAGAGACATATATGTTGTTTTCTCAGGGATAAAAAGATTCAACAGTGGGCCTTTGAAAAGAAACAGGAAAAGAGTATAAAAAAGTGACTAATGGCCGGTGCTGCGGTTCAATAGGCTAATCCTCTACCTGCGGCGCCAGCACATAGGGTTCTAGTCCCGGTCGGGGCGCCGGATTCTGTCCCAGTCACTCCTCTTCCTGTCCAGCTCTCTGCTGTGGCCCGGGAATGCAGTGGAGGATGGCCCAAGTCCTTGGGTCCAGCACTCACATGGGAGACCAGCAGAAGCACCTGGCTCCTGGCTTCGGATCAGTGTAGTGCGCCAGCCGCAGCAGCCACTGGGGGGTGAACCAACAGAAAAAAGGAAGACCTTTCTCTCTGTCTCTCTCTCTCTCTCACTGTCCACTCTGCCTGTCAAAAAAAAAAAAAAGAAGAAGAAGAAGAAGAAGTGACTAGTGTACTGGTATTAATTAAATGTCTAAGTTTTTATTCAATCCTGCGTGTTCAAAGTCAGTCTCCTTAACTGGCTCCTGGGGCTGATAGCGTGCATTAGAGTTCTGACAACATGACAGGTTGGTGATAACTCCTACCTCACTGATTAGCCAATGACCCAAGAAACACCCTAGGCCACCATAGGTCTGGGTAGGTCCCCCTTAACTGTAGATGCCTTTTGAGGAGGGAAATATAAAGAAAAAGAAAGTGTGCATCCCACATGGTCCTTAGCTGACCCTACTCTTGTCCACATGGAGGCCACAGGTCGCCCACCAAGACCCATGTTCTAATTCCTACACTTCCTGTGACTATCATTTGCCCCTTTTTTGGCTTCGATTTCCTCATGGCATGGGAGGAGGTGGTGGGTGAATAAGAGCAAGTGTCCTGCTACTTAAGGCTTTCTGGTCTGGCTGAAAGGCCCTTGAGAGTATAGCAGGCATGGAAAGCCAAGACACTGTGGCAAAAAATGTTCTACATGAAGGAGCTCTGTGAGTGAGACCCCAGTGGAAAGAAGTGGCCATCAAAGAAGGAGGTACTTTTCTCTAAAGGAAGAACTTCCACTTTGCTTATGGCCTTGTCTAAATACTGATGGAGTCTGTGGATTCCAAAGGCTTCCATAGCCTAGGCAGCTCATGTCAAGAGCCTCAGGTGATCACTGACGTCATACACAAGAGTGTTAATTGTTAAATTAACAACAGGAGTCACTGTGCACTAACTCCCCATGCAGGACCTCTGTCCTCAATGAGTTGTATTATGAGAGTTAACTATAAAACTTCTTCTCAGTTTTTTGTGTGGGAAAATTATTGAAATCTTTACTTAGTATAGAATTGGTCTTCTGTGTTCACAGTTAATTGAAAATGAATCTTAATGGAGAATGGGACTGGGAAGGGGAGAGGGAGGAGGATGATGGTTGGGAGTATGGGTGGGAGGGCAGGTATGGTGGGAAGAATAATTGTATTCCCAAAGTTGTACTTATGAACTTATTATTCCTTAAAAATTTAATTAATTAACAAAAAAAGAAGATAAATAGTTCATCACTTAAAGGAGTTACTTTCTAGAGCAGGGGTCAGCAAACTGTGGCTCCTGGGCCAAATCCAGCCTTCTGCCAGTTTTGGTAGGTGCAAAACACAGCGGCACCCATTTAATTTACAGATTTTCTTTGACTCCTTCTTATGCCATAGTAAAACATTGAGCAGTTGTAACAGAGGCCACATGAATGAGAACTCCTCAAACATTCATTATTTGGCTTTTTATAGAAAAAAATTTGCTAACCTTTGATCTAGAAGCAACTAATAGTTTTCTGTGCAAATATTGGGTCAGCTAAATTTTCTGTGCAAGGAGCTTGTCAGATTATTTTCAGTTTTTAATGATTTAAACTATTTTAAATTTATTTTTAAATAAATTATTTTTCTAATAGATTTATCAAAAAAAAAAGTGTCCTGCTATACCTGCCACAGCTCTGATGGTTTATGCATCTCAGTGGTTGTGGAAGGACCATGGACAGCGCCCTCTCCCCACTCCTGAGTTTGTGGCCAGAAGGCCAGGAGCAGCTGCTCCTGCTGCCAAAGTTCATTCTAAGACCTTTGCCACCTGCTTCAGTGGAATCAGATCCCAGCAGACCCCTCGTGGGGGGTACAGCTCTCCCTGAGCAGCCAGCAAGTTCCTCTAAGCCCCCCCACCCACACACACACACACAGAGCTGACGAGAAGAAATGAAGCAGCGCAGAGGGCTGTCCACAGCTACCCCTCCCTGTTCCCCCAGTTCATGCCTCAAACAGAGGGACAAGACTAAGCTGAGGTTTTTTTTCTTCATCTGCAAAACTTCAAATGCATAGTTGGACAGGAGGCAAGCCATGTGGTAGGTGGGTGTGGCCAGCAGCATGAGGAGTCAGACTCTGCCACACAAGGCAGGATTTTGGAGGGTTGGAGTGGAGGATGACATCATCTATAGGTATCTAGTCTGCCATAAAAGAAAGACCTTCAAATGTAACTCACAGGGAATTCTCTGCACTGCAGGTTATGTTATAAAAAGAAAAATCTTGAGGCTAGCATTGTGACTTAGCAGGTTAAGCCACTGCTTGCAACACTGGCATCCCATATCAGAGTCTCCAGTTGGAGTCTTGGCTGCTCTCTTTCCTGCTAATGTGCCTGGAAATGCAGCAGAAGATGGCCCAAGTACCTGGGCCCCTACCACCCACATTGGGGACCCAGATGGAGTTCCTAGTTCCTGCCTTCAGTGCGGCCCAGACCTGGCTGTTGCAGCCGTCTGGGGAGTGAATCAGTAAACAGAATCTCTCTTTCTCCCTCTTTCTGTCACTTGGCCTTTCCAAGAAGTAAAAAAAAAAATCTTTAAAAAAAGGGTGGGGGAGGGGGTTTGCAAGACGAGTAGAGAGAGACAATGCATAATAGTAGAAGAAAATGGAATGAAACATAAATGCTTCCTTGCAGGTCCAAGAAATCCCATTGGCAAACATGTAGACTTTCTACTTCCTGAACTTCCTGTCACCTGTGGACATATGAAGGGAATTCTACATAAGGAGTTGCTGAAAGGTGAGCTCCGTGGTCTTGTCTGCTTCCACCGGAAATATCCATGCAAAGAACGTACTGTCTGGGCAGTAGATCCCTGTCCTGGGGCCTCCAAGTCTAGCCCTGGCCTGGCAACTCACTAGGAGGACCCGTAGGACTCAGTCCACAGCCATGCTCTCAACCAGGGATTATTTAAGTGAAGGGACACACAGCAGTGTCGGGAAAAGGTGCTTGGGCAAGTCCAGAGGAAACTAAGAGCTTCAGCACACAGGGTGTTCTCACTACACATGCCACATGTTGACCTCCAGGGAAGCTGCCCAGAGCCTAGGAGTCCAGCGTTTTTACCAGAGGTTGGTCTCATAGGCAGCAGATGTTCTGTAGAAACCGCATTGTTTGCACACATGGTTGGGCATAGCTGGCCACCCTTGTCAGTTCTGAAGAAGGTAGAACCCTTCCCAAAATCCAGTACCCCAAGGCCAGTCCAGGGCCAACTTTACCTGGAGGGCCCTCTAAGGTTAGTCCCAGGCCCATGGTGCTAACGCTTTTCTGCACAACATTTTCCAACTTTTGAAATTCATAAAGCATTAACCTGCCAGGCTACCTCTCCTTCTTGCCATGGGAAAGGTCCAAGGGAGGCCACTGAGCACCCAACACAAAGTCAAGCACATCAGACCCAGGTGGAAAATGCACACATCTGAGAAATCCCACAGAACCTTCATGGCCACATTCCTCGGAACAGCCTTACGCTAAGTGGGAAGAGCCCAGAATTTGGAATCAGAAGAAAGACCTGCAACCAGCTTCAGCTGCATCTACAGTATATCAGTCTGTTTTTCATTTCTATGATGAAAAACCAGAGGCAAGCTACTTTTCAAAGAAAAAAGGTTAATTTAGCTCTCAGTTTTGGAGGCTAAAGTCCAAGATGAGGCAGCCTCCAGAGAGGACCTCCTGATGGATGACACCATGACGGGGGAACATTAGAGAAGAGCACACTGCAAAACAAGAGACCAGAGACCAACCAGGGTTCCCATGATTCCTTCTGCAGGCAGTCCCTCAATAACCTACAGACTTCCCATGAGGCCTGACCTCTTCAAGGTCCCACCACCTCTCACGTGGCCACACTGCAGACCAAGCATCCCACACACAAAGACTCAGGGGACACACTCAGAACATGCCCCTACCCTGACAGGTGCATCCTGTGATAAAAGACATCAGCTGCTCTGACCCTGAACTTCCTCATCTACAAATTGAGAACAACCATAAACCTTGCCTCTCCACACTAGTAGGAGAAAAAAAATGAGGTGCTAGATAGGAAATACTTTACAGTTGCACTGCTCACCTGTCACAACTGCTCCCCACTTCCACAGCGTAGCTCTGTGGGCACCAATAAGTAGAAGTGTTTGCCCTATGACTCAGATACATATTTGTAATGCTAACTTTTCCCATGAGGAAACATTTCTATAATCGCTTTTAACATAAAATAGCCTGAGTCCAAACTATGAGAAATAATTGATTGTCATTAGCTGGAGGAATAAAGTTATGCAAGACATGGCGGTTGTAAGTGCAGTGACAATTCCACACGGCCAGCGGGCTCACAAGGACGCAGAGGGTGATTTTGTGCCCTCAAAATACTACAAATACTACAAAAGGGTAAATATTGATGACAGTTCTTCTCTAGCTTGCTGCGTGAAGATCAAAGACATTCACGAGTCGTAGAGTCCCCTCCCGCCCTCACCTTTCAGGCTGAGTATGGAGCTCTGACGTCTCTTAGGGGAACACAATGGACCCTGAGCACCAGATGGGTAGCCCCAAGTCCCCAGATCAAGTATGGCAGGAGGCTAGGCTTCCTTTGGTGTGTTCACTGTGGAGGAGCTCAGCTTGTGCTGGTCTTACAGGTGCCTCGGCGAAGTGTATAGAGTGTGACCACGGCTGGCTCTCCCCTCGAGAATTTGAAGTTGCAGGAAACCACATAGCATGGAAGAACTGGAAGAAAAGCTTGCTGTGCCACGGATTTCCTCTGAAATCTCTGATCGAGGTATTCTGAGGACATGTGGCATCCATCAAAGGTTTACCGTCAGGATTCCCCAGCCCCAAGCTTTGGCAGAATTTGGTAGAGTTTCTCCACGTCAGGAAGTCCATCCTGCCTGTGGTAGCGCTCACAGGCCTCCCCCTGTTCCACTGCAGCTGGTCCTCTCACTGCATCCCTCTGAGAACAGGATGGCACTTTGTGATCTCCACTCCGCCATGAAGGAACTGTGCAACTGGGTCACTTGAGAGGAGGCGGGGGGTCTTGAGCTTTGGGAGCCAGTGTTAAATGTACCATCACAGAATTCTGGATCTGAACATGATGAGTAGTGTGGGTAGCCCCTGGATTCCAGTGTATTTCCACTAGATTTCTTTTAATAAGCCACTCAAAGTTATCCTTGAAAAAGGACACAGGTTCATTGCATTATAAATCAAGTCTTTGCTGCTCCTGTCCACCTCCTGACGTGGACACGGCGGGCACAGGGTCTCTGTTGCAGTCAAACCTCTGTCTCGATTCTAGGTACAATGCTCCTTCTGCACAGCCTTAGACAGCCCTTGCTTGTCCAACTCTTGCAATAAAGAAAAGATCTTTGCAAAGCAAATATTTAGTGAGCTCCATCTGAGACCACAGGGATCTCAAGGTGTGAACCCCAAAGCAGGAGGACAGGTGCACCCTCACAACCCCAGAACAGTGTGGTGCTGAGGCTGGGATGAGAGGCACCCGCAGGAGGAGATGAAGCAGCTGGTGGAGGGACGGTTGTTTCTGGCTTTGAGATCAAGGGCAGTCTCATGGGACAGTCTGCTCTCAGCTGAGCCTTCGAACAAGAACAGTTCTGGCAAACCAGAGTGTAGGAGGGGCATTCTGCATACATAGAAAGGACAGTGTAAAAATCTGCCGCCCGATGTGCTGAGACATTGCAGGTAATGCGGCTCAGACTTTGGCTGAGCTGCCTGTGGAGGGCACAAAGCCTTTCAGCACTAGGGGATCATGGAAAATAAGCTCCAAGAAGACACCTTGAATTGGAGCTGACAGTGAGACATCCAGGCAGAAATTACAGGAAGGTAGTCATAGACACAAGCTCACAGAATAAAGGCAAAGATGGATCACATCATCATCATTTGTGTCTTTCAGGAAGGTCTTCTGCCAGAGCCAAAAGGAACCAGGAAAAAAAGTAATTATCACGTGACCTCCCGCCAACGCCGCATCTGTCAGATCTTTGATTTTCCATGTCCATCACGGTAGAGTTTTTTAAAGTGACCAATCGTGATAAAATGCGATTTTATAAATGATGCCTTTTGATGCTTTCAAACATCACTCAGTGTAAGAGGCAGGACATCTTCAAGCACTGAGAAATGGAGACAGAGGTGGGAACAGTCCTGCAAGAATAGATCCCAGGGGACCTGACCCTGCATGTGTTTTGGTAGGAGATCGAGTATCGGACTCTCTTAGGATGAAGTCTAAAAGATGGGACTGGAGTTGGAGAAGCAAGCATGAGTTTGAGAATGCTCAAGGCGTTGAATAGCTATCACCTTTGCACGCTCAGCTTAATCACTGATCGTTTTCCATTGTAGAGTTTTGAGTTTGTTTGAGTTCTATCCTTAATGGAATAAGGAGCAAAAGCGTCCTTAGAAACATCCCATGGTCACTCCAAGTGACCTAATGTAGAATTCCCCGGGGACGTACAGTGCCCAGTAGAGTAAACAAGAACACATTCTCTCCCTTTCACTCACACCTTGCCTCCAGCGTGTATACACACACAAGCACACACATGCACACACACACAGGACTTCTTCAAAGGGAATTTTTTTTCCTTTGCCACATACTTGAGAATAGAAGGACCGGAACAGAACCCCCTGCTGATCTGGAAAGCGGGAAGGACTTCCGTTGCCATAGCTTGTGCCAGAGCTGACCTTCCACGTGTCTCCCACCCCAGGAAGTCACGGTCGTCACACAGCTGGCCCTGGGCCTCCTCCTCTGGCTTGGTGACTAGAGACGCTGACGAGCGCCAACAGCCGCTGCAGTTGCTGGAGACGGAGACAGTACTTGATTTGTTCATTAAGAGAGGCCGGGGCAGCTCAGCCGGGGCTAATCACCTGAACGGGCCATTCCCCTCTCTCCATCCCGCATGGGCTCACAGCTCCAGCAGTGGAACCACCTCGGTTCTCAGAGGCTCTCTCAAGGTTCTTCCAGCCCAGCCCATGGCTTCTAACTCTTGTGTCACTCTCAGCACCGTGTGGCAGGCACTGCTGTTGGCAGCTTCCCTGCCCATAGGTCCTGTTAAACCCACCAGTGAGAGCCCAGGTGCTCAGGGATACAAGATGTGAGAATCCAAGCTGGGAGCCGGTGCTGTGCCCTAGCAGGGAAAGCCACCACCTACAGCACCGGCATCCCGTATCAGCACTGGTTCAACCCTCAGCCGCTCCACTTCTAATCCAGCTCCCTGCTAATGTAATGTACCTGGGAAAGCAGTGGAAGACGACCCAAGTGCTTGGACCCCTGCATCCACATGAGAAACTCAGAAGAAGCTCCTAGCTCCTGGCTTCAGATCAGCCCAGATCCGACTGTTGGGGCCAGTTGGGGAGTGAACCAGCCAATGGAAGATCTCTCTCTCTCTCTCTCTCTCTCTCTCTTCTCTCTGTCTCTGCTTCTCTCTCTCTGTAACTCTGACTTTCAAATAAAAACAAATAAACCCTTTAAAAAAATCCAAGCTGGTCATTCACCAGGTGCCATGAAATCTCCTCTCCTGAGTGACAGCTGTATACATTTGCTCATGCTCTTGTGAATTAATTCAATGAACAACTGTGGACGTGCTGGTCAGTGGTAATACTAAGGAGGCCAGGGTGACAGGACTGGTCAGCTGTAGCTCTGGAGACTTTGGGCACTTTTTGTCTTCAGGGCTGTGTCCCTACGAGAGCTGCAGGAGGCGACGTGGCTCTTCTCTGGGCCACTTGCATGGCCCTGGACTCTGGTCACAGGGGCCCTTAGGGGATGCGTCCTCAGCCTGATGGCCACTGCAGCTCCTCTGGTGGGATGACATTCCCAATTTAGAGAGAAAAGGGAGGACCAGGGCAACTGCTCCTGCTCTGTCTGGAAACCAAGGCCAGACCCATGTCAGGGCTTCCAAAGACCCACCCCAGGGATCAGAGAGCCAGGGCCCGAAGCTCGCTTTGGCCAAGCTGTCATGGACACATAAGCGAATGCTGTTCTGTCCTCTAGACAGACATCCAGGCCCATAAATGTGATATGAAATGAAACAAAGTGGGGGCTGTGGCACAAACCTCTTAAATAAAGAATTCTGTTTGGTGCCAGCATCATGGCACAGCAGGTGAAACCGTGCTTGTGTCACCAGCATCCCATGTGAGTGCCAGTTCAAGTCCCAGCGATTCCACTTCCAGTCCAACTCCCTACTAATGCTCCCGGGAAGGCAGTAGGTGACAGCCCAAGTGCCTGGGCCCACACTACCCATGGGTGAAACCCAGATGGGGTTCCTGGCTCCTGGTTTCAGCCTGGCCCAACCCCAGCTGTTGTAGCCATTTGGGGAGTAAACCAGCAGATGGAAGATAAATAGATTCTCTCTCTCTCTCTCTCTCTCTCTCTCTCTCTCTCTCTCTTTCTCTCTCTCTCTCTTTCTCTCTCTCTCTCTCTCTCTCTTTCTCTCTCTCTCTCTCTTTCTCTCTCTCTCTCTCTGTAACTGCCTTTCAAATTAAAAAAATAAATAAAGTATCTTACAAAACGAAACAACACTTCCCATCTGACACAGAGCCACTGCCTCCTGAACTTTGCCGTGGACCACAAGGTCTTGAGAAATCTCTGCTCAGTGTGGTTCCTTTCACTTTGAGGAGGGAGACGTCTAAGTGTCGCTCTGCTACATGCCAAGATCACATGTTCTAGAATCCCAATGTTTGACCTTGAATCCCAATGTTTGACCTTGTGGAGTCTCACCAATCCCAGTGATGTCTGCACTTTCTTCTCTTTCAGCCAGGAAACTCAAAATGTGAGGTGTGCAACCAAGAGCAAATACTGCTCTGCCGTGTCACTTGTTCAAAATCCTATCATCAGGACTGCCACATCCCACATGTAGAAGATTGGGGGTTAGTAACACACGGCCCCTGTCCCTTCCCACCTGCCCCCAGGGTGCCATCGGAGGGGACGGGTGTCAACATGTGCCTTTGCCTGCTGGGCAGTCTCTAGAGGCAGAAGACGGGTTAGCTCTTTCATCAAGCCCGTCTACAGCACCAGCTCTGCACCATGGGTCCCTGGAGCAGGAACAGAGTGGCCACGGGGAGTGCATCTCCAGGACAGCTCACCACGTCTCCCTGATTTTCAGGAGCCCCGCAGCACAAAGCCTGGTAGATACGGCTGGAGGAGGAATCTTGGGGCAAATGGAAAGGCTCTGACCCTGTTGGTGGATTTCTTTCTGAGAAGTTCCTGCAGGAAGAGTCTAGGGTTTAAAGGCAATGTCAGAGTCCAGGAAGCCTGCAGCTTGTGCTCTGTGCTTATTCAGTAAAGTTAAAACATAAAAACTGGCTCCCCTGAGTTTTCCTGTGGTCTGATTGATTCAACATGGCCGGAGACTCCAATCCGTAAGCTTCTGATTTCCAAGACTTGGTGGTGGCAAACAGGGCTCATTATCAAACTCACAGAGGCTCATATGGAAACTCCAGGTTTGAAGGTGAATGAGGGTCCATCATTGTGAGCATCTCACTCAAGAGGCTGCCACCAGTGCTACTACTGTTGACAGGAGCGGGGTGTCTTTGGCTACTGAACCCCATGCATCTACAAGAGGGAAATTGGATATAAGATGGAAACTACTAGTCAATCCGGCACAGAGGACTTTAGCCATCCTAGGACCCATGACTGACAGACCCTGTCTTTGCTCACTTAATACCCAACCTCCTAGGAACCCTCAGAGTTGCATCATTTGCAAGAAAAAGCTAATGAGGAAGGGTGCCCAGAGAACCACCCACCTCTCAGGAGTCTGAGG
Source organism: Lepus europaeus (assembly GCF_033115175.1). NCBI lineage: Eukaryota > Metazoa > Chordata > Mammalia > Lagomorpha > Leporidae > Lepus > Lepus europaeus. The sequence continues at coordinate 175,420,248 of NC_084827.1, forward strand.
TCCTGATGAGGCTGACGCTGTCTGGCTGTCCAAGGACCAGCTGGTGGGTCATGTTGTGAGCCCAAAGCTCGCTCTTTTCTGTTCCTGAAGGAGGAGCACCGTCCTGCAGAGGGCCAGAGGGAGGACTGTGTCTCAAGGCAAACCACTGTGCTTCCATCCATGTGCTCAAACACCAGAATTTGGATTCCAAAGAAAACCCCATTCCATGGGGCCGGTGCTGTGACGTAGCGGGTAAAACTGCTGCCTACAGTGCCGGCATCCCGTATGGGCACCGGTTGGAGTCCTGGCTGCTCCACTTCCAATCCAGCTCTCTGCTATGGCCTGGGAAAGCAGTAGAAGATGGCCCAAGTCCCTGCACCTGCTTGGGAGACCTGGAAGAAGCTCCTGGCTCCTGACTTCGGATTGGCACAGCTCCAGCCATTGTGGCCAATTGGGGAGTGAACCTGTGGGATGGAAGATTCTCTCTCTCTCTCTCTCTCTCTCTCTCTCTCTCTCTCTCTCTCTCCCACTCCTTCTCTCTGTGTGTAACTCTGACTTTCAAATAAATAAGTAAATCTTTTTTTAAAAAAAATTCCATGTTTGCTTTAAAGAGTCCGTGGTCTGGGAATCACGTGTTCTGCTTGGACATGCGAATGAGCCTGTTCTCTCCATTTGCCTTTCCCTCAAAATCGCCTTCATCTTCTGCAGAAATGTGAGCTGCTCCTCTTGAAGGTGCACTGTGATTCAGACAGTACCAGATGATGTAAGTACTGGCAGCAAAGCCCCAAACTGGCAACAGCCCAGGGTACAGGTGGGGCAAATAAGAACAGAGCTGGGGGTGTGGCTGCAAACGTGACCAGGGACCCCTGGCTGTGCTGTCTTCTGGACAGGTGATTGTCACCCACAGAGGACACCAGGCAGGAAGAAGAGCGTGCTTAGGGCAACTGGCGCTTCTCTTCTCTAAAGAAAGCTACTGTTGAAGACCCCCCGTTGCAACAGGGTCTGCTTGTCTCAAAGCAGCAAGTCAATCCCAAACACCAGGGCAGTGGCAGATCATGGGTGGAGCTGGGAGTCGGGCTGCTATGGCTGAATTCCTGGACTCCCTGAGGGATTAATGGGGGAGGGGGTGGATCTTACAGATTAAAGCTGGGGTTCAGCAGTGCACCATGAGCTAGTGTGCAGGTCTCTGGCTGGTCCATGGCGCTGGTGGCTTTCCTTTGATTGGTCAATGCTAGGAAGCCACTGTGTTCTCCTGACAATGCTGTGATGGCCACGTGGACTCTTGTTTGGTCAGGGCTGGGAGTTCTTTTTTTTTTTTTTCATTTATTAAACTTTTATTTAAGGAATATAAATTTCCAAAGTACAGCTTATGGGTTACAATGGCTTCCCCCCTCCCATAACTTCCCTCCCACCCTCAACCCTCCCCTTTCCCGCTCCCTCTCCCCTTCCATTCACATCAAGATTCATTTTCAATTCTCTTTATATACAGAAGATCAGTTTAGTATATATTAGGTAAAGATTTCAACAGTTTGCCCCCATATAGCAACACAAAGTGAAAAAAATACTGTTGGAGTACTAGTTATAGCATTAAATAACAGTGTACAGCACATTAAAGACAGAGATCCTACATAATATTTTTTTAAAAATTAATTAATTTTCCATGCCATTTCCAATTTAGCACCAGATTTTTTTTTCATTTCCAATTATCTTTATATACAGAAGATCGATTCAGTATATAATTAGTAAAGATCTCATCAGTTTGTACCCACACAGAAACACAAAGTGTAAAAATACTATTTCAGTACTAGTTATAGCATCTCTGCACATTAGACAACACATTAAGGACAGATCCCACATGGGATGTAAGTACACAGTGACTCCTGTTGCTGACTTAACAATTTGACACTCCTGTTCATGGCGTCAGTAATCTCCCTAGGCTCTAGTCATGAGTTGCCAGGGCTATGGAAGCCTTTAGAGTTCGCTGACTTTGATCTTATTCCGATAGGGTCATAGTCAAAGTGGAAGTTCTCTCCTCCCTTCAGAGAAAGGTACCTCCTTCTTTGATGGCCCCGTTCTTTCCACTGGGATCTCACTAACAGAGATCTTTCATTTAGGTCTTCTTCTTTTTTTTTTCTTTTCCATGGTATCTTGGCTTTCCATGCCTACAATACTCTCATGGGCTCTTCAGCCAGATCCGAATGCCTTAAGGGCTGATTCTGAGGCCAGAGTGTTGTTTAGGACATCTGCCATTCTATGAGTCTGCTGTGTATCCCGCTTCCCATGTTGGATCCTTCAGAAACAATGACCTGATCAGCTCTTGTCCTGACTCTAGATGTACAATGTAATACTTTATCCTTTTTAGTATTTGTTGTTGTTGTTGTTCTAGTACTAGTGGTTGAACTCTGTAATTAACACACAATTATTCTTAGGTGTTTAAATTTTAACTGAAAAGTGATCCCTGTTAAATTTAAGAGTGGAAAAAGAGAGGGAGGAGATATACAATTTGGGACATGCTCAATCGGACTTGCCACAAATGATGGAGTTAGAAATGTGCCAGGGGATTCCAATACAATCCCATCAAGGTGGCATGTACCAATGACATCTCACTAGTCCAAGTGATCAATTTCAGTTCACAATTGATGGCTCTGATAGGTCTAAGAGTCAAAGGGATCACACAAACAAGACATGTGTCTGCTAATACTAACTGATAGAATCAAAAAGGGATGGGAGTTCTTGTGAAGTATCTCAAATGGAGCCCAGTTTTAGGACATTAACTGTGGAGGTAATAACTGATTGGGTGTCTTGTGACCTGGATTATATGGGACTAGCCTGATCCGTGCACCACTTCCCTTAAGTTGGTGAGTTCATCCTCCAAGGGGAGTTGTCAAAGTGGAGACAAAGGAACCACAGGCTGGGGGAGGGATAAAGTCTACATCCAAGGCGTTGGGGGTGGGCGCTTGGTTTAAACACCACACCAAATTTCTCCAATTTCAAAGTCTTGGATTTCTTGACATCAGAATTTCCTATTCCTGTGACAGAAGGTTAACAAGGATTCCCAAGGGCAAGAGTCAAAGAAAAAGGAAAAGGTCATTCATTGGCCCTAGATGTTTCTGTACCATCGTGTTATTACAAATAATCTGGACAAGTTAAATCTATCAATAAATGCCCCACTAGGAATTAGCCTGCAAAATATAGGTTGAGTGTCCCTAACCCAAACATCTGAAACTCTAAATTCTCCAAATCTGAAATGTTTTGAGTGCTCTGACAAGATAGCACAAGAGGAAAATCCCACACCATCAAGCTTTGCTTCATGCATAAAATTATTAAAAAGAATGTATAAAATTACCTGCAGGCCATGTATACAAGGCAGAAAGGGAACATAAACGAATTTTTTTTTGGTGTAGAAACTCAGGTTGCATCCACAGTGTATCTCATTGTATATATGCCAAAATCCCCAAATCTCAAAAACCAGAAATCTGAAATCCTTCTGGTACCTGAAAGTGCGGACAAAGGGATGCACCACGTGTAGTGCTACTGTTGGTCCAGACAAAGAGAAACAGCCAGCCTCCCTGCTCTGCATGACCTGGGCCCCACCCCTCCAGCCTCTGATGTGTTTCCTGACAGTGAAGTCAGTGCCGTCCACATCCGGTGTTGACTGTGGTGTCTCTAAAGCAAGTAGGATGGCTGCTGTCAGAGACAGGCCCCCACTTGCTGATTCACTTAAAGACATTTATTTCTTGCCCACACGATCAGTGCAAGGTGAGTTCTGCTTGCTGGAGGGCTTTGCTCCATGCAGTCTTGTAGGAACGCTGGCTGATGGTGGCTCTGCCATTGTCACCAAGTGGCTTCCAAGGTCTTCATGGCTGAAGCCGAGGCAGAGGTAGCAGAAACAGCAGGAAGCTGGGATTGGGGGCAGGCCCAGGACTTGAACCCAAGTACCCAACCAACACCCTTAAGTACTTGGCCAAGTGCTTGACCATCAGATATGATTTTAAACCTTTCACTCATAATACATAAACTCATTTAAAATTCAAAATTACCCATTCCGACTGTGAAAATTGAATGGGGACATGTGTGCTGGAGAAATAATTTCTCTACCAACTAGAAACGAGACTCAGCCACTGTCCTGAAAGAGGTCGTCCCGCTTCCAATAGGTGGCGCTCTTCCTCCCACGATGAGTACATTGCCTCAGGGGTGGCAGTGCCAGCTGATAAAGAAATGATGGGCCCTTTTAGGTTGAGACTTTTTTTCTATTTGAAGAGTTTAATACATTTATTAATCATGTGGTTTATAGCTTGCTTATGTCTTACGCAATTTTATGTCATACACTTTAAAAGTAAGCTATATATTTCAATGAACAAAATGTACATTTTCCACCTTGGTCCCTGCTTTTTTGTTGTTTACAAAGTTAATCAGAGTGAACAGCACAGGAATCGCTTCATGAGTGACATCGAGAGACGGGGAGGATTAGTTCCCAGTTGCTGTCAGAGCACCGGGCGGCGTCTCGGCAGTGAGCTGTTACTGATAATCCCGTTACACTGTGCCAAAGCCTGCAGACATCAGAACGCTCACCAAGGAACCTCTGCATCCATGCTTCCCAAATGACTGGAAGTCGCCTCACCATAGGTCTGTTTTACAATACATGCAATTTTTAGGGTAGTAGCAGGGCTTCCAGAAAAAAAAAATCTAAAGCATGGCTCAAAGAATACACAATCGGTCCATGGCCTCAGGATCCTGAGTTCCAGGAAGCCCCTCTGTGGAGGCACGGCCTTGGCATTCACTCCTCCCGTCATGGTGCCAAGTACCAGCAGGACCAGCAGTACGCTTCGGCCAGCAGAAGTCCGCCATCCTTATCAGACTTGCACAGACAGTTCACACCAAGGGCAAAGGTGCCAGCTGCCCGTGTCCTTTGTCCTCAGGGTAGCATGGAAACGAAAAAGGGATTGGTGACATAGGATGCGGCAGGAGTGATGGCACGTGCTCATGATGCGGCCAAGGGGTTTCGCGTCTCACCAGAACTTGGGGAGTGAGGAGGAGCAGTCACAGCAGCCCCCGGGGAAGGTTCAGAAGAGTGGGAGAAGGCCTGGGGGGCAGCTCTTTTCGGGCCCCCAGCTCACATTCTGCCAGCGCTTCCGTCAGCTGCAGTTACGTTTTTCCTGTGTGGTCTACATGCAGAGGAGTCAGAGACCAGAATACGCCAACTCAAACATGCCGCTTTGGCAGAAGGGATATTTTGAGAGACAGCAGATACAGGAAAAGCTCCAGAAACAGAAAATCTCCATTCCTTAAGGACTCTCTATCACTGGATAAGGCATCTTAAATTTGTCCCACAAACCAAACTCTTATGTACCATAGTTTTCCTGGTCACCCCTATACCTGGTCTTTGCACACTCTTCTTTCCTTTTTAGCTGGATGGTATTTGAGCTTGAATTACAAGCCACCTCTCCGAGAGCTGCTATTTTTCCTGCGTATTGCCCATGTCTGTATAGTCATGTGTTCCACAATGGTGCTTTGGCCAACGATGGGCAGTATCTATAAGGGCAGCCAGCGATGTGACACTCTCCTAACACCGCGGTGCCAGGCATTACTCGTGTCTGCAGTGATGCTGGCACAAACAACCTTCCTGTGCTGCCAGGTGTAAAACGGAATAGCAGGTGCAATGATGCACAGGACGTAACAGTTAATATTGACAATAAATGACTGTGGTACTGGTTTTTACTAGTCTCTGCTTTTGTTGCTATTTTAGAGTGTATACCTACTTATAAAAAATGATTTGTGACTGTATCAAGAGGCGACGTGGAGGAACTGACCTACACCATCCAGGCAGAGCCATCTCCAACAGAATGAAGACTTGTCAGGGGTTTTAGTGTTCGTGCTTGGGATGTTGGCCTGCACGTGGGAGAGCCTGGGGTGACTCCCAGCTCCTCTGCCTCGAATCCAGCTCCCTGCTAACGCACCTGGGAAACAGCAGGTGATGGCCCAAATGCTGGGGTCCCTGTCTCCACATGGGAGATCCAGATGGAGCTCCTGGCTCTTGGCTTCAGCCTGGCCCAGCTCTGGCTGTTGTGGCTACTTGGGGAGTGAACCAGTAGATGAAACACTCTCTCTCTCTCTCTCTCTCTCTCTCTCTCTGCTTTTCAAACAAATAAATAAAATCTTTATTTAAAAAAAGGACACTGTCAAATGTTGAGAATGAACAGCAAACCAGGGTGTCACCTGCTGAAGCCACCTGGTGACCCAGGAGTGACACCCCTAGGCTACACCAGAGATGATGCAAAGCCTGCAAAGCACGCCAGGTTTCACATGGTTCCATCACACCCAAGTCAGGGGCCGTGGCTCTCCGCAGCAGCTGCCACTTTCTACCCCACTTCTCAGCGCTCAGCTTTTCCTCCTTCACAATCTAGAGCTGGTTCTATAACCCAGTTCAAAGAAATCCAGGAACCAACCTAGTCATAAGTAAGTAGCAAACAGGAAAAGCCGCACTAACAGAGAGAGATCTCGGCTGTCAGCTGCCCCACTGCGGGCCACCTGGTCCTGCCCCTTCCTAGCCTCAGAGTGTGACGGGGACAAGCCACCATCGGAGTTATCTGTGCTCTCCTGGGTCCAGTCTGGGATTCCCCACAAGGCTCCCGGGGTCAGAACAGCAGGTCTGAAACAACTCGCCTGGAGAGCCAAAGGTGAGGTGGCAGTGTTATGAACACACAGGGATGTGGGGTCTCTTTTCTGGTTTCTGAGTTTCTCACCTCTCATGGGAACACAGTGGCAGGGACAAGGAGAAGGATCTGTGGCATCAAAGCCTGGAGGGCCAGGGAGAGCCTCAACCCAGGGCAGGAGCGGGGGCAGCTCAGGGGGGGTCCACAGGGGCAGGGGCAAGAGGCCAGGAAAGTGTGCTTGACCTAACGGGACCAGAGCTGCTTCCCAGTGAGAAGCAGTTTACAGTCCTGGGAAGGAACCGCTCTGTGGTGGAATGAAAAGGCCATGCCAAGATGGCCGCTGGCAACAGAAACTGCCTGGCAACAGGCTGTGATTGGATGGTTTCGGAAACTGCCAGGCAACAGGCTGTGATTGGTTAGGGCATAGACCGTCCCTTGACCAGATTGGCTGCCTTGACTATATAAGCTGCTGTGACAACTGAAATAAAGGAGTCTGCGGGCTGCTCTCCTCTGGCCTGCTTTCACCTGACTCCCGGGTCTGTGTGGTGACTCTGCGCCTCTTGCCCCCACCACGCTCCTCCTCTCAGGAACGAATCCACCTCAACACTCCTCTGTCCGCCATTTTCCCTGCTGAGATTGCTGTGGGAGGGGAGAGGGGAAGCCAGAAGCTTCCAGGCGGCACTTGGGCCTGGCCTGGCTTGGCCCGCACACTGTCCGCTGGGTGGACAAGTTAGGCCCCTACAGGGTCTTGGCTACAGGGCTGGAGGGAGCTGAATACTGTACCTTATAAAGTAGGGAGAATGTGCCTAGAATTTCTGGAAAGCAGCTGGGTCACCGTGGCCAGAGGCAGGAGCCAAGCTGGTGGGCAAGGCCAACCTCCCAAAGGAAGCGGGAGGCGTTGCAGTCCCGCCGCCTCTCCCTGCCAGGTGGGCTCCCAGTTCTGCGTGGCTGGCAGAATTCGGCAGAAATGACGCCGAGCTGGTGCCAGGGCCACGTGTGCCCCCTATCAGAAGTGGACTACCTGGCCCTGTGACCCCAGACCCTGCTCCACGGGGCCATCTCACCCCACGGAAATGCCGCCTCTGACAGCTTCTGCAAACACCAGCCCCCGCCCCACTGAGATACCCTTCTCCTACCCTCATCTCGCCCCACCCCAGCTCTTCCCCTCACCCAGCTCAAGTCCCCACCACCCAGAAGAAAAGACAAAGCAAGACGCACCAGCTGGCGCAGCAACGCCCTCCCGCCATGCCCTTAGCTGGCCGGGGCCGCACAACCCTGGGTACGTGTGGACAGCCCCTCTCTCTTTATTAACAAGCTTGCCCTGGCTGGGAAGGTCTCCTCTCTGTCCCACTCCTACCTCCTTCCAAACACAAAGCCAGGCGCTAAGGAGATGAAGAGAAGCAGGCGGTGCGGAGCCCTCGGATGGACGGACAGACTCCCGGCTCCGCCTTCTCAGCCACTGGCTCTGGACACGGGTCTGGAACAGTGAGCAGCACGGAGAGTTCCCGTGCGTGGGAAGCCAGCCTGCCCACTGCCAGGGCTATACTCAAAGAACCAGTGCCTCAAACGGGTATCTGTATTCCAGCAATCCCAGGAGCACCCGTGGCACACAGCGGAGTGTGATCCACCCCATCAGTCTTTGGTGGGTACTGTAATACAGTATCTTGAAAACATTAAGGTAAATGAATAGCTACAGATTCCGCTTATATGAGGCACTTAGAGTAGGCAAATCTGGGGCCCGCGCCGTGATACGAGGGGTGAAGCCTGTAGCATTGGCACCCCAAAGGGGCATCCTGTCCGGGCTGCTCCACTTCCGATCCGGCTCCCTGCTGATGCGCCTGGGGAAGCAGCGGAGGATGGCCCAGGTGCTTGGACCCCTGCACCCACGTGGGAGACCTGGAAGAAGCGCCTGGCTCCTGACTTCAGCCAGATGGCCATTTGGGGAGTGAACCAAAAGATAGAAGCGCTCTCTCTCTCTCTCTCTCTCTCTCTCTCTGCCTGTCAAATAAATAAATAAATCTTTAAAAACAAACAGAACAGACAAATTCATACCAACAGAAAGTGGAATAGAGACCCCCAAGCGGCAGGAGCAGGAGGCAGGCACGGGTTTGTCCAGCGGGTAGAGCTTGCGCTGGGATCAACGGTGACAGCCACCCAGCACGCGGGACGCGCTGACTCTGAGCCGTATGCTCACAACGATAAAAGATCACTTAGTGAAGATGGCCAATACGCATCTTTTATCGAAACTGACAGCCACGGGCGGCGCTCGGGTCCTTGGCACTTGCAGCTCTGAGCTACCCCGCGGGTGGGGCGGCCTCCGGCGAGGCCGAGGGGGCAGGGGCGTGAAGCCGCGCCCTCGCGAGGAGCCGACCGTCGTCCGGCCGCCGTTCCGGGTCTGCAGCAGGCGCCTGGCCCCCTCCCCTGCTCGCACCCCGGTGCCAACTCCACCTGCCCGCAAGCGCCGCGGTCTAGGAGAACACAGCGCAGAAACCCCCGCTCCGGGTCCCCTGAGAGGGAGGAACCCCGGCCGCCTGAGGCCGGGCGCGGACGCGGACGCGGACGCGGGCGGAGCTCCAGCTGCTGCTCGTGCACCCGCGAGAGCAGGTGCACGGCGGCGGCATGCGGGCGGGGGCGCGCGTCCGCTCCGCCGCCGGCGCAGCAGGTGTCCCGGGCCGGGCCCAGGGCGCAGCCCCGAGCTCGGAGCGCGCGCTCCGGACCCAGCCGGTCAGCAGCTGTTCCCCCAGCCCCTCCGGGGAGTTCCGGAAATGCCACCTGCGCAGTTCGTCACTGCTGACTCGGGAGAGGCTTTCTCAGGTCTCCCCTCTTCGGCCCAAAGACCAAGATCCCCCCAAAAGTAGCTCAGTGGCCACCCACCCGGAGACGCCGAGTGGACCGCAGGCCCCTAAGTTAGCCCCCCCCCCCCACGCCTGCAGGGGGGAAGGGCGTCTGCTCGTCTTCCCTGGGGCGCCCGCTCTCTCGCGTCACTCCGCCTGCTGCCAGCTCACTCCTAAGAGGCCGCTGCGGAGCCCTCGGAGGGTGCAGGGCACGCCCCCTCCCCTGCACCCCGCAGGGAGCGGCCGCTGCCCCCCCCAGACCGCCCCACCCTCCAGGGGGAGCGCACCCAGCAGAAGCGAACCTCGCGCTGCGGTTGGCTTTTCATGTTAATACTAGCAAGAGAAACTCGAGCCGAAATTTGCATTTCGCCGCCCGCAGAAGGTGGGGGCCCCGCCTCCCCGCCTCGCTCCAGGTTCTCTAGAGCGTCTACACTGCCCTCTGGCGGCAGGATGTTGCAGATGCGCTTGCCCGCTTTACAAGTGCATTGAGTGTCATTTATCCCAAAATGCTGGGGGCCAGAATGTTTGGGATTTCGGGTTGTTTTTTTTTTCCAGGTTTGGAACATTTGCATATACGTAATGAGCTATCTTGGGGGTGGGAGCCAGTTATAAACACAAAACTCACTTCTGTTTCGTGTACACCTTATACACACAGCTGGAAGACCATTTTCTACAAGTGTTTTTAGCGCACCTGCCTTCCCACTGCTACCCGACGCACGAAGCCAGGTGTGGAATTTCCCACTTGGGGCATCAGAAGGTTTTGAATTTTTACAGTTCTGGGTTTGGGGTTTTCGTATTAACGACGCTCAATCTGTACGCGTGCATGGTATATTTTCCTCCTCATAATTAATTCAAACAGAAACCTTTTCTCAACCCTCTAACAAGCTGCACACAATCAAGTTAGAAGTGGCATTTTTCCTTCTAAATGCGGGTGCAATAGCATGAAAGATGGGTGTGGGAACGGACTGCCTGCTTGGCAGTTCAAATGCCCATAATGGGTTTACGATCCAGGCAGGGCAAATTTACCTCAAACCGTGAGGGACGGGCTGTGCCCTTGACTCCTTCCTGTCACCATAGGAGCTTCTACCTTCCTCCCTGGGCCTGGCAGACCCAAGGACGAACCCTGCGGACCCCCTCCCCCACCCAGCGCTCTGGGCGTGGCTTCCCCGCGGAGCACCGCCCATCCCCAGCAGGGAGCCAGGGCCATCGGGACTCTCACCTGGGCGGTCTCCTGGGTGTCCTGTCTCACCAGCGGCCGTTTTCTCATTCTCTTCTGCAGGTTCTCCCCCATCCTGCCCTGGAAAGGAGGAAGTGACTCAAGGCCAGTTCTTGGGCGGCTTCCCTTTCCTGGCCCTGCTCTGTCCTCCGCGGTCCTGTGTAGTCTCCCTGCCCCAGAGCCCACCGATGGGCTGTAGTCAGCCCCACCTCATCCAGCCAGACTCACGCCCCAGCCTGTCAGAGTGTCTATCGCCTTCTTAACACCTCTACCTGGAGCCGTTGACCTCTAAGTGTGGCTCACATCTGGTCACTCCTGGGCCTAAAATCCTACAGGGGCACTGGCCATGGAGCAGGCGTGGTCTCGCACTGAAAACACCAGGCATCCGCTTACAGAACGAGAATCTGGGCACAGGCCTTGCACCCTTCCCAAAACCAACTCAAAAGGGATCACGTTTTAAAGGTGAAATACAATGCCAGAAACCTCCTAGAAGTCAATGTCAAAGAAAATCTCCATGACCTAGGTTTTTTTCTAATAAAGATTTTACTTATTTATTTGAAAGGCAGAGTTACAGAGAAGGAGAGAGAGAGAGAGAGAGAAAGTCTTCCATCTGCTAGTTCACTCCCCAGATGGCTGCAACGGCTGGAGCTGAGCCAATCGGAAGCCAGGAGCCAGGAGCTTCTTCCAGGTCTCCCATGCGGGTGAAGGGGCCCAAGCACTTGGGCCATCTTTTACTGCTTTCCCAGGCGGTAGCTGAGAGCTGGATTGGAAGAGGGGCAGCCAGGATTCACACCAGTGCCCATGTGGGATGCTGGCACTGCAGGCGGCAACTTTACCCGCTACACCACAGCGCCGGCCCCATGGCCTAAGTTTTGACATCAGTTTTTCAGAGATGACACCCAAGTGGTAATCCATGAAAGAACTGGTCAGCTAGACTTCCTTAAAATGAAAAACTCGTGCCTTGTGAAAGACAACTGTTAAGACACAGACTAGGAGGAAATATTTGCAAAGCGACATCTGATAAAGCGCTGCCACCCAAAATACACAAAGAGCTCTTAAAACTCAGCAAACAGTAAGGAAGCAAACAGAGCAGCTAGGAAATGGGCCAAAGGCAAGCCCAGGCCGGGGCTGAGCTGCCGATCCCCTGCGGGCTTCCATTAGGGAACCGGCCGCTGTGTCTCCCGGGGGTGAAGCCGGGACATCCATCCACGCCGCACTCCTTGAGGAGGGTAGAATTTTGCCTGCTGGCGTCGTGGCTGTGGTTGTGTGACCTCCCGTGGCAAGAGGGACTTTGCAGGTGCACTGATGGCAGCAAAATAGGAAGATTATCCTGGCTTAGCTGGGTGGACCCAGCGTAACCGCAGGAGTGGAAGAGGCAGGCAGAGGGACTGTGGCCACTGAGAGCCACCTCCGGGTGACAGCGAGTGAGTGGGGAAGCAGAGACCTCAGGGTCACACCACAGCCTGTATGGCCTGGGACAGAGCCTTCTTGAGTCTCCCGGGAAGAACCCAGCTGCCTCGCACCCTGACTGGGGCCTCGTGAGACCCTTGTCCCCGGACCCAGTTGAGCCCAGCCAGGACTTGTCACCAACAGGCCTGTGTGGTGGTGAGTGGGTGTTGTTTGCAGGCTTCTGGATTTGGAGGGATTTGTCTCCGCAGCCGTAGGAGATGAACACACCCTCTCTGATTGGACAGCTCTGAGGAGGAGCTATTTGTGCCACATGGGTTAGGAGATGTGGAGAGGGGGAGGGGATCTCTGGAGAGACAGCGCCAGTGGGATGAGCCTGTCCAGACACTGATGGCAGGAATTCCTCACGGAGCCCATAACCTGCAGAGTGAGTCGACAGGCTGGCGACGGGGGGAGGAGCCGTGCCCACGACCCGGAGGCTGGGGGCTGCCCCACCCAGAGTCCACCCATTGAACATGAATCCTCCCAACGCACCCTCACAGATCCAGCCCAGGAGAATGCTGGGCCACGCGTCAACACCAGACTCCAGGCCCAGCCGAGTAGCTGGTTGGTGGTTTGGTTGGTTTAAGAATGTGGCTGCTTCCCAAAGAAAACAAATAAATAAGCAGATTTAAAACAGGCACATTTGCACTGGATATAACTGCAGGGGTAAAAATAGAGCTACAGGCATTTCAGATTTCATGGAAATTAGCTCAACGCTGCCTTCAGAACTGCCGGTGCTGGGGAGGAGGGGGAGCTGGGGTCCCATCATCTCAACTGGCTGAACTGGGTGTTCATCAAATTTTTCTTCATCCCATATGGGCGCCGGTTCGAGACCCGGCTGCTCCACTTCCAATCCAGCTCTCTGCTATGGCCTGGGAAAGCAGTAAAAGATGGCCCAAGTGCTGGGGCCCCTTCACCCACGTGGGAGACCTGGAAGAAGCTCCTGGCTTCTGGCTTCAGATTGGGGCAGCTCCGGCCGTTGTGGTCATCTAGGGAGTGAACCCTCAGATGGAAGACCTCTCTCTCTCTCTCTCTCTCTCTGTCTCTTTCTCTCTCTCTCTCTCTCTGCCTCTCCTTCTCTCTGTGTGTAATTCCGACTTTCAAATAAATAAATAAATCTTTTTTTTAAAAAAAAAGCTACTGTTTCACTACCCATTTGAAAAAAATTTTTTCTTCATCTATTTTATGTATTTTAGCTATTTCATGAAGCAAATATATGAATTATCTGGAAAAGTTTGGAAGAGTGAAGAGGGGGATTAAACTTCCTGTAGCTAAAAGCACATTATAAAGCTGCAGTAAAGTTTGTCATTGGTACAAAAAATAGAGCAATCCACGAAACACAGCACAAGTTCAGAAAGCGCCCCCAGCTGTGTGCATACGGTGAAAGGTGCCGTTTGGGGTCATGGGTGGGAGACCGGCTCTGACCTCCAAAAATAAATCTAAGATAGATTTGTTAATGAAATGCAAAAAAATGAAGCCATAAAAAGCAAACATGTGAATTTAGTTATATTCTTGGCATAGAAAAAGACCCTGTTGCATGCTATATCCAGATACCATAAAAGGAAAAGATTTTAAAATTTTTGTCTAAATAAAAATTTAGATTTCAAGGAAAGAGACAAACTGGAGAAACCACTTACCAATGTATGACAACTTACCTTAAATCCATAAAAGTTGTAAGAGTCAACAATGAAAAAAACAGGTAAATGTAATGAAAACATAGCAACCATTAAGCACAAGATGGACAACTTTACTAATAAAGAAGTGTATTTATGTAAACAACTAGATGCCATGTTTTAAAAATTGTTTATTTGATAGGCAGAGTTACAGAGAATGAGGGAGAGACACAGAGAAAGACAGATGTTCCATCTGTTGCTTTGTTCCCCAAAAAGCCTACAATAGCCAGGGCTGGGCCAGGCTAAAGCCAGAAGCCAGGAACTCCATTCTGGGCTCCCACCTGGACGGCCGGGACCCAGGTACTTGGGCTATCTTCCCTGCCTTCCCAGGTGCTGGGAGCTGATCAGAAGCAGAGCCACTCTAGATACTGACACTCTAGATGTGGGATGCTGGTATCACCAATGATGGCTTAACCTGCGGCACCACGACACCAGCCCCTCCATACAGCTTTTGTTCAATCAGATTTTCAGTATTTTATTGGGGAGGCCCTGGGCAGGGGACAACGGGAAATGCAAATGAGGCAGTCTTTAGAGTAATTTTCCACTGCCTACCTAAATGCAGCTTCCTCTCCTTTGATTAGCCAACTCCATGTCTTTGGGGTCTACTCACAAGTGGTGTGGAAATATCGAGGCCTCGCTGCCTGTGTCAGCGAGCTATGGGCCATCACTGGAACAACAGGTAAGGCTACACACAGTGGCAAAGAATGGGGTGGATCTCTGTATGGGTGGATATAGGAATTGTCCTACGGTTTATCATAAAGTAATGAAAGCAAAATACATGACAGCACTATTGCATAATCCACTTTGTGGATTTTTTTAAAGGATTCTCATATACTATAACTGATTCCAAGAGATTGTTTCTACTTTATACAATTTTCCAGTTGCTAACTTTTAACTATATGAATATGCTACTTTATTTTTTAAGCTTTTTTAATGAGAATACTGATGTGGTAGATATAAAATTATTAACATGGGGGCCAGAGTTGTAGCACACATAGTGGGTTAAGCCGTCTCTTGAGCCACTAGTACCTCATATCAGAGTGCCAATTTTGGGTACCAACCATTCAGCTTCCAATCTAGCTCCCTGTTGATGCACCTGGGAGAAGCAGTGGAAAATGGCCCAAGTGCTTGGACCCCTGTACCACATGGAAAACTCGGAGTTCCAGGCTCTTGACTTTGGCCTGACCCAGCCTTGGCTGTTGCAACCATTGGGGAGTGAACCAGTGGGTGGAAGACCCCCCCTCCCCCTCCCTCCCTCTCTCTCTCCCTCTGCCTTTCAAATGAATACAATTAAAGAGAGAGAGAGAGAGAATTAGGTTGTAGAGAAAAAACTAAATATTTTTGGAAATAGGTAAATGATGATGGATGGATAAATAGATTAGATAGATAGATAGATAGATAGATGATAGGAAGGAATAATGTGCAATAAGCAAGAATGGGAGCTAGACATACAAGACACAGGTAATCACTGGAAGGCAGACGAACTGAGAACCAGTTGGTTCAGGAATGGACGCACATCTTAAATTGGACCAGAGTGACTCTCAGGACTCTCACTTAGAATGATAGGAAAGGGGGTCAGTAAGGGAGGCATATGGCCCCCTCCCTAGATGTGAACCGGAAAGCAGGAAGCCTGGGTCATCTTCAGATGGCACCAACAAGGTGGCCACTGAGCGAAGAGATGCAGGGGCCCTGAATCCTTGGAGAGGTGTTTCCTGCACTGGATCAGCACCACCCAGGGACACACCAGCATCACAGTTACAGGCTGCAGTTTCCCCAGTCTGGCTTGGATGGTGTATGCCTTGCAACCAAAGCGTCCTGGCTAGCATCACAGGGCAGCACGCGCCACCTCCAGCCAGGTGAGAGGGGCTTGAAGCGAGCAAACCCTGCCTGGGAGCTTCTGGGATGACCCGCACTTCCGGATCCTGGCTGGGCAAGGAAGTGTCTCCCAGAGGCCAGAGGTGGGCTTGCTGAAGGAAGTGGGGCAGGGGCTACTCAGAAATGAGTGGAAGTACGTCTAAGTAGTTGGCCAGCAGGGGGCGTCATCTCCCACTTCGAAGGAATTGTGTGGCTGCCACCGAGGCAGCCATAGTAGAAGTCCTCCAGAGCTCCCAAAAAAATGCTCAAGAAAATGACCCCACACCTGAGTGTCTGTCCCAGCCACAGGACCCCAGGGCCAGATCACAGTGGAGCAGCCAACGTCTGTGCTGTCCCTCCCCTCTCTTCCCCTGCTCCACCAGCCCCGCAGAGTGAAAAGAGCAGGTGTTGAGGAGGAAGAGGTTGAGTCAGAAAGAAAACAGACACCCCCCCTCCAAGCCCCCCACCCAGGCCAGACACAGAGACCGAGAAGGCCCCAGCTTAAGTAGGGGGCAGCATCTGAGCAGATAAACTCTTGAGTGTCAGGGCGTGTGGGACTTTTTTGACTCCTGAAACAAGTTTTTCTTATGATTACGAGGGCTTGGAAGACCATGGGGTCTTCCTCAGATTTTAACCATGGTCCAGTGGACGCGGTCTACACCCCATGCCCCTGACCTTCACCCCATGCAGGACGGCTGTGTCTAGTGGATGCCTGAGACTCTTCCTGCAGCTCCTGTTTGGACAGTGAGGGTGCCCATTGCTTGGGAAGGCACATGGGAAGTGCTGAAGCCATCCTCACCCAAGGCAGGCCAGGAAGCTGTTGGATAAGTTCCACAGCCTACCATCCACTGGCTCAGGGTGGATAACTCTGAGTGCTGTCCCAAAACACCCTCTCTTGGCTCATTCCCTTTCCTATCTCCATTCCTCACTGTTTGCACTCAAATTCATGTCTCAGGGTCAGTTTCCAAAGAGAACAAAAAACCAAGATGCCACGCAGGGGGGAGGGGCAGAGTTGTTCTACTGGTCCGTACGACCAATCGCACTGGTGTTCTGCTTTGACTCACAATCAAGCTGTCTGCCTAAGACCGGGGGACGGAGGCCACGGGGGTTTCCATTCTCCTCTGCATGTTCGATACATCTTAACTGAAGCTGAATAGACTTAGAGACTCATCACCCAATGCTGCTGACTTCTTCCTGCGTTCTAGAACTTTCCATTTCCTCCTATGTTGCTGGAACAGAGTGTATCGTTGATGGGGGCCCCAGCTCACATGGTGCCGAGCTCAGAAAGTTGGTGCTGCTGTCTGATCTGTGTTGGGACAGCTAGTTTCCAACAGCCCAACAGCCTTGCTTACATTTTTTGTTGTTGTTCTAGTAAAGTGTAATTTACATACAATAAAAGTCAATTTTTTGCATGCAAAGTTCTGACACTTTTTTGGATTTTTTAAAACCTTTTTTATTGTGAAGAATAATGCAAAGAGTAAAAGAGCATGAAACATAGAAGACTGGCGTGATGATGTACTGGGTAAAGCTGCTCAAGTCCCGGCTGCTCCACTTCTGATCCAGATCCCTGCTAATGAGCCTGGGAAAGCAGTGGAGGATGCCCGAGTGCTTGGGCCCCTGCACCTGCATGGGGGACCCAGAGGAAGCTCCTGGCTCCTGGTTTTGGTCTGGCCCAGCTCTGGCCATTGTGGCCATTTGAGGAGTGAACTAGCGGATGGGAGATTTCTCTCTCTCTCTGTCTCTCTCTGTAACTTTGCCTTTCAAGCAAATAAGATAAATATTTTTATAAAATAAAAGAGCATAAAACATAAATACAAGGCTATTTCCAAAAGTTCATGGAAAACTAAAAGTAAAAAATAAGTTTAATACTAACAATTTTGAAATTCATGATTAGTTTTTTCATAATACATATTCCTCCTTGTAGGCATGCATTTCAAAGCTTTTTTGCACAAAAATATGTATTTTTAAAATATTTATTTACTTTATTTGAGAGACAGCGTGACAGAAAGATAGAGATCTTCCATCCACTGGTTCACTCTCCAAGTGACCACAGTGGCTGAGGCTGGGCCAAGCAGAAGCTAGGAGTCAGGAACCCCATTTGAGTCTTCTACATGGGTGTCAGAGGCCCAAATTCTTGAGTCACTGTTTGCTGCTTTCCCAGGCCCATTAGCAGAGAACTGGACCGGAAGTGGAGTAGATGGGACTCAAACTGGCACTCTAGTATGGGATGGTGGCATTGCTAGGGGCAGCTTCACTGCGGCACCACAGTGCAGGCCCCATAAACTTATCTTGTAATTCATTCTCCACCAACTTCTTGAAGGACTCACATATATATATATATATATGTGTGTGTATGTGTGTGTGTATACATATATATATACATACATATATATATATGGATGCATATATAAATGGACTCACTAAATGGAGAAACTTGGACTTCCATACAGTCATATACCAATAAGCAGTCAGACATAATTCTCGTGGGGTGTGGGAAAGATCACCCCAAAATATGGCACCCTGGAATACTGACCATTTTAAGCCTAAGGAAATTGAAAAAAGTACAGGAGCAAGATCTCTGAACTTCCTCCTTCTTCCCTGAAACATGGCCACGGGGAAATTCTCTGACCCTCTCTCCTGAAATTAGGTCATGAGACCCTCATGCCCACCCCTGGGAGCCAAGAAGAATATGAACAAACAGCCTTGCTTAATCCCCCCATCCCCACCCCCAGTTTATTGCCATTGGGTTGTCCGATCACGTTTCCACACAGCTACTCATCCTTCATCAAATTCAAGCATAAAAATATGGCTTTCTCTGGATCTTTGGCCTTCATTTCTGAAGGTTCCCAAGTCACATAAAACTCAAGTTAAATACACTTTGGTTTTTTTCCTCTTGTTGATCTATCTTTTGTTCTAGGAGGATCAGCTATGAACCTTGCAATGAGTAAAGAAAATTTTTTCTTTCCCCAATTCCATATTTAGGCCAGTGACCCATCTCAGACCATTTACTGAATGTAGTGTGAGGTAGGGATCAAGACCAATTTTTTCCATGTGGGTGTTCAGTGGACCCAGCATCATTTACTGAAAAAACTTCTTTCCTCACTGACTCTCTATGGAGCTTTTGTAACAAATCCAAGTGATCAAACCCATGAGGACAGTTTTCTTTTTTATTCCATCAGTCTGTTCCTCTCCAAGGAGACTTCAAAAAATTCATGGAGAATGGAATTAAAAGATATTTGGTTTGAGCAAAAATATTTTGAAATCTATGCTCAATATTTTCATGATACACATTTTCCATAAACTTGTATTCTTGTGTCACTCCCAGACTGTCTCAATTACTGTGACTGTGTAATAAGCCTTGGAATCAGGTAGTAGACGTCTTCCAACTTCATCTTTATTCAGGTTCTTCTGGGCTGTTTTAAATCCTTTGAAATTCCATATAAATTTCAAAATCATCTCAAGTTATCACAAAACCACCAGTAAGGTTAATATAGGAAGAACCAACAACTTAACAAGGTAGAGACAAGGCACAGATCTTTACTTACTTTGGTACCAATAATGTTTAGTGTCTCATGCTAGAAATCTTTTTATAATTTTTTATTTATTTTTGAAAGAAGCAGACCAAAGATACCTCCCACCTGCTGGTTCACTCCCCAAATGCTTACAATGGCCGGCAGAAGCCAGGAGCTGGGAACCCTGTGCAGGTCTCCCCAATGGGTGGCAGGAATCCGGCGATTTGAGCCACCACTGCGAGCTCCCAGGGTGAGCATTAGCTGGAAGCTGGAGTGAGGAGGCTGTGGAGGGAATCAGACCCAGGTGCTCCAAGCCAGGAAGCAGCGGTCTCGACTGCTAGGCTGAAGGCCCGCCCCTCACTGTAGATTTCTTGATCATCTTGATCTAGGTTTACTCCTGACTGTTTGATAGCTTCTGATGATAGAGGAGAACCCATCTGTGCCCCAGACACCTTTTGGCCCAACTCGAGTCCCAGCCTTGACTGTTCTACATGATACCTACTTAAAATGCTATCTCTATGTCCTACGTTTCTAGTCTATAAATGTTCAGTCCTTTCTTGCATATGGACTTCTTAGTCATGACTGTTACCTCCCAGAGTGGACATTTGTGGCTTGACTTCAGGAAAACTAAAAAGATGATATCCCACAGTCCAGAAAAGAACAGGCTTTCCCCCAGAGCTTTCTAGTATATCCCTCCACTTGGGAGCCTCGCACCAGGTTCCCAATGCAACTGGGAATCCACAGAACGGAACCACGTCTCAGGGCCACAGCAGCTGGGGGAAGGCAGCCACACAAGTCTCAGTGCAATTGGTGTTACAGAAACAGGGACCCCAGGCTGGGTAGTTATAAAGGAAACAAGCTGATTTAGCTCGCAGTCCTGGAGACAGAGAAGTTCAAGATCATGGTGCCAGCATCCGCTCTACTTCTGGTGAGGGTCCTGTGCTGCATCAATTCACAGAGGAGGAGAGGCAATGGCTCCATGCAAAGTACCAAGCTTGGGGAGGGGGTGGGGAGGTCCCGCTCTGTAACAACCTGCTCTCGTGAGATTCCCTTATTGCAAAAAAGGCATCAATCCCTCCTCCCCACTTATTGAGCTCTTAAGGCTCCCATCTGCCACACTGAGGAATCAACCTCCAACATGAGTTATGATTCAGATCATAGCAGTGACCCAGCTTCTAGAAGTCCATCTTTCTCCTTCCCTCCCACCTCTTTATCTTCTCATTCTTTTATGCTGACTACAGAGGGATGTAAGGTGACTCACAAATCTATGTACAATCTGGCAGGATGAGATTAATACATAAGGAAGTTGGAGGGGAAACAGGGACATAAAGTGAAACCAGGCAGGGGTGAGCCAAGCTGTAGGCACAGAAGCAGAGCCAAGGTGCGTGGATAAGCCAAGGTCCAAGGCAGTGCCAGAGCCCTTAAAGACCAAGATTTCAGAGCAGACCCAAAGCTCTGACCTTAGGGGGTCAGAAGGTACTCTGACACCCATCCTCTCTCGGTGGATTACTGCAGGGACCTCCTGTCTGCTCTCCCCGGCTCCAGGTCTAGCCCCTCCCCACAATCGACTGTCAAACCAGTAGCCAGAGTGATGTTTTACAAACAAGGGTTGGTTCCAGAATAGGAGAAAACATCTGTGATAAGGGTGCAGTATCCAGAATATTTTTAAAAGCCACTATCCCCAATAAACAAGAAAAATAACCCGATTTAAAACTTGGCAAAGGCTTGGAACAGCCACTTCTCCCAAGAAAACGTCCAAAGGGCCAACGAGCACATGAAAAGATGCTCACCATCATTAGCCCCTGGGGCGATGCAAATCAAAAGCGCACCCACTAGGATGCAAAGACACAACAACAAGGACTGACGTGGGTGTGAGAAATTGGAGCCTTCATACTTTGGGGCTTGGAACTGAAGACGCTAGGTCTGCCTAAGAGTTTGACAGCTCCTCCAAAGGTCAGCATAGACCCATAAGTTCTACTCATAGATGTATGCCCAAGAAGGATGGGATTCTGTGAAAACAATCAAAATGAGAAGACTGCTGTGTGCAACAGCACGGGTGAGCCTCATTGACCCGCTCTCGAATGAAAGGAGCGTTGGGCAAACGGGTGCAGATTTGAGGATCCCATCGATGTGAAAGTAAAAAACAAGCAAAATGAGTTTTTTGACCCATATCAAAGGGTGGGGAGGGGCCAGAAGCCCCTGGGCCTCGGGGTTGACCAGAATCAAGACCTCCGCCACCATCCGGGCTCTGGAACTTTCCCTGCCTATCGTCTCGGCTTCTGTTTAGAAGCTGCTTCAGGCTCTACAAATGTCTACTTTGGTCTCCACAGTGCATAGTCCCCACAAGACTTTGGACACACAGGTTCCAGCCCCTTCACCTGGAACAAGAACTTTCTTCCTCTCCTTCCCATTCAAAAAAAGTTAGTGGGGAGGGCATTCCGCCTGAGTTAGGATGCAGGTTGGGATGCCGGTTCCCATAGAGTACCTGGGTTCGAGCATCGGCTCTGCTCCTAATCCCCGCTTCCCGCCAATGCAGACCCTGGGGGCAGGGAGATAGCTGGCCATGGCTCAAGTGGTTGGGTCTCTGCCACTTACATGGGAGACCTGGATTGAAGTCCAGGCTCCAGGCTTTGGTCGGGGCCCAGCCCCAGCCATTGTAGGCATTTGGGAAGTGAACTGGGAGATGGGTGTTCCCTCTGTCATTTCTCTCTCTCTCGCTCTGTGTGTGTGTGTATGTGTATTGTGTGTCTTGTGTCTCCCTGCCTCTTGAATACGTAAGTAACTAAATAAAATGTTGGGAAAGGCTTCTAATTAACAAAGGATTCTACGTACCAACTGCTTGGCCAGTCTGGCAAACAGGAGAACAGGCAGCTCCCACTAGCCCCCTGTGGTTGGGATCGAGGGCAGGAAGAGGAAGAGGTCTCCCAAAGGGAGTGCTCTTCTCCAAAGAGAAGTGCCGCTTCCACAAATGGCACCGCAGTGGTGCCAGACAGACAACCTCAGCGATGCCCACGCCACTCAGGCCCCAGCTCCCTGGAGCTCACTCACCCCATGCCTTCCATCCTTCCCGGACCAACGGCCTGTGCCTCTGTGCTCGCGTGCACAGCCTCAGGGGCAGATGGGAATTCGCGCTCAGCTGTGCCCACAAGGAACCACTGCACCCTGCTCCTCAGCTGCCGTGGTCAACAGGTGCCTGGAGGGTGGGCAGCAGGTAGGGGGACGCAAGAGGGTCTCATTTTCTGAAGTTTGTATTTCTGTCATTTCTAAAAAAAATGTATTTCTTTGCAACCTAAAGCATAAAATAACGATCTGGTTTTGTTTTTTTGTTTTTAAGAAAGGGTCTGAAAGTCAGGGACAGCGCGACAGATGCTGCTGGTCCCCTGTCAGACAGATGTCTTACGTTCCCAAAGTTGGTTAAGAATTCAGACTTATCTCCTTGCTCGCTGACCCGTGACACAACAGACTAAATGTTTGACATGGGAAAACTCTCCAAGACAAAGGAGCCCATTCAAGCAGACCTAACAGCCATGAGCTATCTCATCATCAGCAGAGAGACAGACGTTCTGCCTGCGCTGGGGGCGGGGAGAGGCTGGGGAAGGAAGGCACAGGGCCAGGAGAACTCCGGCTTTGCTGGGAGTGCGGTGGTGCTGGCTTGCACAAGACGGGCCATGGGGGGTGATCGGGAGGGGGTGCCAAAGAAAGGAAGCCCATTTTAGCAAGACTGGAGCAGACCTTGCATCCGGAACTGTCCTCTTCGATTCCACTTATTGTGGTCAAGTTCTCAGACATGTAACATAAAAGTCACCATCTTGGCCATTTTTGAGCACACCGTGCAGTCCTATCAACTATACTCACGTTCTTGTGTGGCCAACACCACCATCCATCTCCAGAATTATATTCTTTTTTTAAAAGATTTTATTTATTTATTTGTGAGGTAGAGGTACAGAGAGAGAAAGAGACAGCAAGAAAGGTCTTCCATCTGCTGGTTCACTCCCCATATGGTCGCAACAGCTGAAGCTAAGCAGATCTGAAGCCAGGAGCCAGGAGCTTCTTCCAGGTCTCTGACGCAGGTGCAGGGACCCAAACACTTAGGCCATCTTCTACTGCTTTCCTAGGCCATAGCAGAGAGCTGGATCAGAAGGGGAGCAGCTGGGACTTGAACCAGCACCCATATGGGATGCTAGCACCACGGGCAGAGGCTTAGCCCACTACACCACAGCGCCAGCCCCTCCAGAATTCTCTGCATCTTAGAAGACAAAAAGTCTGGGCCTATTGGACCATAATCCCCCATTACCCCCTCTCCCAAAAGGACTGGCGGCCACCATGCTATTATCTAGCTCTATAATTTTTGACTACGCCAGGTTTCGCTTTCAGGGGATCAGAAAAAGGTGTGCCCCACAGATTAGCACTTGAGGATGCTGAAGACTTTTGAGGAAGGACCCTGGGGGCTCCCTTAACTCCCCTGAAGGCTGCATCCTCCAGGAAGAATTCAGTCCATCCGTCCCCCAGATATGCCATCACCCAGGAGACCGACCATGGCCGGAAATGAGACTGAAGGTCAATACCTCAACCACACACCTTTGGCACGGCCTGTCACCATCTCCTTTGAGCACAGCTACCTGAAAGATTTGGTCTCCATAATAAGAAAAACCGTGCTCACCACATTTCCTCCTCGCAACTCACCTAACCAGAAAGCACCACCCTCTGTAAGCGCCAAGCCCCCCGTTTTTCTGTAGCTCCATTGTCTTGGAGTCTCATATCTTGTGTGGCTCCCATGCACACACGTGTGATTGGAACGGATTTTTCTCCAGTTGCCCTGTGCACTGTCAGTTCATTCCAGACACTCATATTTTATTGAGCTTCCCTCAAGGGCAGGTGTCAGGGTGCCTGGGTTCCATGCCCAGCTCTGCCCCTGAGTCCAGCCTCCTGTTACCGCAGACCCTGGGAGGCAGCAGTGTGGCTCAGATAATGGGGTTCCTGCCACCCATGTGGGAGACCTCAATTGTGTTCCCAAGTTCCCAGATCCTGGCTTCAGCAAAGGCCATGTGGCATTTGGAAAGTGAGCCAGCAGATTAAATATCTCTCTTGGTCCCTCTTTCACTGCCTCTCAAACAAACATTTATTTTTTAAAATTAAAATAAAAATAAAACTTCCAATGTCAGAATCCCTTACCTTTTCCAGGCTGAATGATATTCCATCATATGGACTGCATACTGTATTATCCATTCGTCTGTTGATGGACATCTGGATTGCTTCCACATTGCAGCTTTTGCAAGTAACGCTGGTCTCCAAGACCCTGCTTGCAACTCTTCAGGTAGACATCCAGACCTCATCCTTAGCTTCTCTGACAGTGGGATAGGTTCTGAATTGGATGTCAGTAATAACAATTCCTGACTTGCAAGCAGTCTTCCAGTTTTTCAAGAATGCTCCCATGTAATCCTTAGCGCACTTGATTTTTACAACCTGCAGCGGGGGGAGGGGCAACTATCACCTTCATGGACAAGGAAACCAAAAGTCAGTCTCTTGGCGTCTCTGCACCCAAGTGGGAGTGTCCCCTAGGAGAAGGAAGGGGGCGTCTTTCCATCTGAGGTTTGGACTTCCCTCTTGTCCACCCTGGTGTGACCCAAGGGATGAGTGTCCCACCCAGAAACCACCTGGACACATGCCCACCTCTGCCCAGGTCTCAGCTCGGATGTATGTGACCGTCTACCAGAGGTCTTCTAGTTCAGGGCACCTGTGTGTGCGTGTGTGTGTGTGTGTGTTGGCCTCTCTTTGTGGAAGGAGGTGATTCGTACACCTAGGCTTGTCCACAACCACCCCGCCTCCTTCGTGAGTGAGGCTTCGTCCCACTGAAGTTGGGACAATCGCTTGTCCGTCTCATCAGGAGTGCTGGCTTCTCCCCGACGAGGCCGTGAATTGCCTCACACTCAGGAAGTTTTGTCCCCGACCTATTTGGGGACAGTTTTTCTTTTACATTTGTGGGGCATACATCCGTGTCTGCTGAGCTGATGAGTGTTAAGAGCCCAGGGTGTTCAGCGAGGAGGGTGGGGGAACCAACCCCTCCGCACCCCAGGTTTGCCCAGGTGACCTCGTGGCTCAGAGGTGTCCGCTCCCCACAACAGCCTGCTCCACAGTGCACTGCTGCTGCTCACACCAGGGTGGACACCTTCCGGGTTCTTCCCCAGAGGCCTCCCAAGGGCAAGGGGACAGCAGGGAGTCCAGACCTGGGCCGGAAGCAGTCACCCCTCCATGGCCAGCCGGAGAGCTCCCACCAGGGTGCAGCCTACGTAATTGAAGGTTTGGGGAGCTGATGGAGCCCACACCCCTAACTTACTGGGCCTCACCATTCTGCCAGGCCCCATGCCGTCACTCCACACCCCCTACCCACCTATCCCCTAGGCTGATGCCCTCACCCCCCACCCGCATTCCTCCCCACTCGGTGACGCTGAACAGTTCTATACCTCCCATCCAGTGCTGTTTGCATACTCTGGCCCCTCCCCAGCTGCCCAGAGGGCTCCAGTCTGCAGCGTAGAATGTTGAGGTTCCAGATGTGACTGTGGACAGAGGACAGAGCCGAAGTAGGGAGGCGGAAAAATGTCCCCAAGGACCGGTCTTTCCTCCCCCAGTGCTGGGACACTTTAGAGAGAAAGCCCAACTTGGATTCTGCTGTGAGAGCAAGGAGGGAGAAACCAGAATGCACTGAGCGGGATGCAGACCGAGGGGCAGAGGCACAGAGGGGTGGCCCACCCAGACCTGGCGGGATAGTCCCCCAGGAGGCAGACTGGGGCCCAGGACAGACCCCGACTGGAGGGTAATTAATGTTTGGGGGAAGTGACAGCTTTGTTTTGTTGCTATCCTTGTGCAAAGCACCTAATGTAACTCAGGTGCTGGGACCGCGGAAAAACGTTGGGAACATACTGTGGAGGGGCACGTGGTCCTGCATGGGAGACAGCGAGAGTGGACCACGGCAGGCCACAGGGTGCTCCTCGCAGGGGGCCTCGGGGTGGCTCCCCAGGGCAGCGTCCTGAGCCCAGGAATCAGACGGTCTCACCAGCAGCAGACATAGGAGGTACTTTCATTTCAAGTTTAAAAACAGACTGTGGGGCCAGTGCTGTGGCGTAGTGGGTAAAGCTGCCACCTGCAGTGCCGGCATACCATATGGGCACTGGTTCAAGTCCCAGCTGCTCCACTTCTGATCCAGCTCTCTACTATAGCCTGGGAAAGCAGTAGAAGATGGCCCAAGTCCTTGGGCCCTGTACCCACGTGGGAGACCCAGAAGAAGCTCCTGGCTCCTGGCTTTGGATTGGCCCAGCTCCGACCATTGCAGCCATTTGAGGAGTGGACCAGAGGATGGAAGATCTTTCTCTCTCTCTGCCTCTGCCTCTCTGTAACTCTGCCTTTCAGATAAAATAAATAAATCTTTTAAAAAATGAAAACAAAACAGTGACACACACATTGAAAATAAAGTCCGAGATTGTTGTAGAACCCCAGATGGTCACAATGGCTGGAGCAGCGCCTGGTCAAAGTCAAGAGCCTGGGACACCAGCCGGGTCTCCCATGTGGGCGCAGGGGCCCAAGCACTTGAGCCATCTTCTCCTGCTATCCCAGGTGCATTAACGGGGAACTGGATTGGCAGTGGAACAGCCAGGCCTCCAATCAGCGCTCCTATGGGATGCTGGTGTTACAGACGGAAGCTTAACCCGCCGCACCACAGCGCCGGCCCCACGGGCAGAGTCTCAGAGATTAAAATTGGGGCTGAGCAGTGCTTGATCAGCTCCCATGCAGGTCCCTGGTCGGTCCACAGTGCTCGCGGCCTTCCTCGTGATAGCGACCCCAGGCCAGCGTGTTCGGAGAAGGTCCCAATGGTGAAGTGGGCTCGGGTCTGGGTCTACTGGGAGATGGGTTATTGCTTTGTTCAGGGCCCTGGCTCCCATGAGGCACCTCGACACAGAGTCATGCATTAGGATGTTAACAAAAGAGGCGACCGTTGACTTCTTTTTTTTTTTTTTTTGACAGGCAGAGTGGACAGTGAGAGAGAGAGAGAGGCAGAGAGAAAGGTCTTCCTTTGCCGTTGGTTCACCCTCCAATGGCCGTTACAGCCGGTGCGCTGCGGCCAGTGCACCGCGCTGATCCAAAGCCAGGAGCCAGGTGCTTCTCCTGGTCTCCCATGCAGGTGCAGGGCCCAAGCACTTGGGCCATCCTCCATTGCACTCCCGGGCCACACCAGAGAGCTGGCCTGGAAGAGGGGCAACCAGGACAGAATCCGGCGCCCTGACCAGGACTAGAACCGGGTGTGCTGGCGCCACAGGCGGAGGATTAGCTTATTGAGCCGCAGCGCCGGCCTTTTTTTGTTTTTGGTTTTTTTGACAGAACCACTGACTTCTGAAGCTTCTGACACGAGGTCTTGAGGGCCAGCCCCGCCTTGGTCCCGCCCCCTTCATTTAGTGAGTGACCCGAGAGGAAGGAGTTGTGACCCTCAGTGCGGAGACGTGGAACTCCAGGCTAGGGGAGGGGGGCTGTGGACTGACCCAGTGCATACCAGAGGCACCAGGGCCAGGTGCCGGTGAGGGGGTGCAGCAGCCAGGGGTGGGGGGTAGGAAGGTGTCGCGGTGGGAGGAACAGGTGCAGCGGGCAGACGTGGGGGTAAGAGGTTTCAGGTAGTGATTTCCCCGGGGCCTGGAGCCCACAGTCCAGGAGGAAATTGCCCTCAGAGAGGAGGGGGTGGAGGAATCTGAGTTTTCATCTTGACGGTGACTGATAAGCCAGGAGCGGGACCGAGGCTGTGGGATCCGCATTCCTGCGACTCCGGCGCAGCTCTGCAGAGAACCGCCCGGCAAAGGAGTGTCTGGAAGCGAGCCAGCCACGGAGAGGCCAGTGCCACAACCGGCGGGGGAAGCTGAGGGCCCTGGGAGGGGAGCAGTTTCCGCAGGGTCCGCATGCACCTGTGGACACAGGCGTGCCTGGGTGACAGTCACGGAGCAAGTGAGGAGGAGATGGGTGCCGGGGTAGGTGCTGGGCCACGGCTCAGGATAAGGAGTGGGTTCTCAGGCACAGCTTTCCTGGGGTTACTGGAATAGTCTCCAAGTACCCAAAAGGCCTCTCGGGACCTCCTTCCAGGACAGGGAAGTGATCCCCCCCCCCCGCCCCCGGGCGCCTGGCCAGAGCGTCTGTGTTCCAAAGCAGCCGTGTCTCAGGTCCTCTCCTGGTGGTCACAGGACAGCGCTGAAATCACCAGCTGTCCCCTGAGACAAAGCACCAGGTGACCGTGAGAGAGTGGATCCTCCTAGGCCCCGGGGGGCTGGGAGAAGTGGGGGCAGAGCCACACAAGGAGAGTCCCAGTGATGAAGGTTGGGCTGGGGGCCTGGGCCCACGCAGGGTCCAGCCGTGCACAGAGCAGGCACCAAGAGTACCAGAGGGTTGGGTCCAAGAGGCCGGGGCCCCGGAACCGCCGGTGCTGGGGCCTCTTCAGTCACTCACCAAGGCCCACTCCAGCTGGGCCCTGGGCCAGCATTCCTGAGCGTCGAAGAGGAACCATCACACGCACTAATTACTCTTAGCTTCTGCCCTTCTTTTTTTTTTTTATTAAAAACTTTTATTTAATAAATATAAATTTCCAAAGTACAGCTTATGAATTACATTGGCTTCCCCCCTCCCATAACTTCCCTCCCACCCGCAACCCTCCCCTTTCCCGCTCCCTCTCCCCTTCCATTCACATCAAGATTCATTTTCAATTCTCTTTATATACAGAAGATCAGTTCAGTATATATTAAGTAAAGATTTCGACAGTTTGCCCCCACATAGCAACACAAAGTGAAAAAATACTGTTGGAATACTAGTTATAGCATTAAATAACAGTGTACAGCACATTAAAGACAGAGATCTTACATGATATTTTTTAAAAATTAATTAATTTTCTATGCCATTTCCAATTTAACACCAGGGTTGTTTTTTTTTTTCATTTCCAATTATCTTTATATACAGAAGATCAATTCTGCATATACTTAGTAAAGATTTCATCAGTTTGCACCCACACAGAAACACAAAGTGTAAAAATACGGTTTTAGTACTAGTTATAGTATCACTGCACATTAGACAACACATTAAGGACAGATCCCACATGAGATGTAAGTACACAGTGACTCCTGTTGCTGACTTAACAATTTGACACTCCTGTTCATGGCGTCAGTAATCTCCCTAGGCTCTAGTCATGAGTTGCCAAGGCTATGGAAGCCTTTAGAGTTCGCTGACTTTGGTCTTATTCCGATAGGGTCATAGTCAAAGTGGAAGTTCTCTCCTCCCTTCAGAGAAAGGTACCTCCTTCTTTGATGGCCCCGGCTTCTGCCCTTCTAACTGTGGCTCTGCCCAGGCTGTTCCCTCCCCACCTCCTCCTCCCTCCATGACGGCCCCTCTGTTGGCCCCGGGAGCCCTGCAGGCTTAGCTCAGGGCCTTGGTCCCCTCCTCCAAGCACCCCCTCTCCATTCATGCTAAGCCCCTCCCTCTGAAGGCCATTTGTGTGGGGTTGATTGCTCAGGCTCTGCCTTCTCCTCCCAAGGGACCCTGCCTGTGTCAAGGTCCTTAGGGGGTGCTGGACAGGAACCGCTTGGGGCTGTCCTCTGGGGCAGCCAGGCCCTCGGCGACATCGTGTCCTGGGCCACAGGTCTCCAACACAGCTGTGGGATGATCCGGTGGCTGGGTGCCCCACAGGGAGCCTGTCCCGCCCGTGCCCCCTCCTCCTGCCAGCAGCACCCCCTCACAGATGGGGGAACCTGCATCACAACACCCCTCGCCTGCCTGTCTGACCATGCCCTGTCCCACTGTGCACACAGGCCACCTGCTTCCTCCGCAGGTCCCAGGGACCCCTGAGGGGCAAATAGAGCCTGCCCCTTCATTCCACCTGAGCCCAGGGTGGGTCTCAGCTCTGCCCCCAGGACCCTCTGCTGCGGTCCCGCTGACCATGTCCCCTGGGATGGTCCCTGCTTTGAGAACCTGCTTCATGCCCCAGTTCCATCCCACCTAGCACCCCTCTGCCCACCCAGGATGTCCCCAGCCTTGCCAGCCTCTGCTGCCATCCTGGATGTTCCCCCCCTACCTGCTTCATGGTCCCCCGACATCCCCTGTTGAGATAACCCCAGTGCTCCCCACACTGCCCGCTTCCCCCCAGCACCTGCGGCTCGGAGCCCCTCCCCGGGGAGCCCAGTCTGGGGCCTGTGCCCTCCGGTTCTGCCCATTTCACTGCAGGCAGCCACAGGAGCCTGGTGGAGCCTCAGGGGTTTGCTGACTGCTTCCCAGGTGAGACTGAAGCACCTTCCCAGGACACAGCAGGTTCTGAAATTTCTAGAACTGCAGCATCGTGCGCGGACAGTGAGAAACAGGGTGCCGGGCATCTGAGAAGGACGATGGAGGCTTGGAGGGGACACAGGTTCTGGGGGGAGGGGGGCAGGAGGGAAGGCAGTTACGCTTTTTCTCAAGAAAGTCCATAGGGGCCAGCGGGTTAACGCCCTGGCCTGAAGTGCCAGCATCCCATATGGGCACTGTTTCAAGACCTGGCTGCTTCACTTCCAATCCAGCTCTCTGCTATTGTCTGGGAAAGCAGTAGAAGATTTCCAAGTCCTTGGGCCCCTGCACCTGCATGGGAGACCCGGAAGAACCTCCTGGCTCCTGGCTTTGGATCAGCGCAGCTCCAGCTGTTGCAGCCAATTGGGGAGTGAACCATCGGATGCAAGACCTCTCTCTCTCTCTCTGTCTCTCTCTCTCTCTCTGTCTCTCCTCTCTCTGTGTAACTTTACCTTCCAAGCAAATAAATAAATCTTAAAAAAAAAAAAAAGTCCAGAGGTAGGCTAAGCTGTGGTCTGGGGGCGTGGGAACACACAGGAACACCTCCTTGTGCTGTGGCCTCCACCAGCAGCTGGTGCCAAGCCCAGCCCTGGGGCCCACAGCTGCAGAGGCCCCGGATGTGCAGCCCACGGCCTTTGCCCCTTGAGGCGGGGCAGGCATCTGCACCTGGAGCCCTGTGGCCTCAGCAGATCTCGGGGAAGCAGGTGTGGCCTTGTGCAGCCTCATTCCATCCTGTGGCCTCCCACCAAGGCCGCCGTGTCCACCCGCCTCTGGGCCCTAGCCGTGGATACTCCACTGCCCCTGGCTTCAGGCTTGTCCTAGGCTGTCCCTGTTCCTCTAGGAAGGGCCTGGGCAGCCCCTGCCCAGGGGACCGCCCTCTCCCTCCTCTGGCGTGGCCTGCCAGGGCATCTCGGAGCCAGCCCCAGGTCAGAGCTGGGCAGCAGGCACCTCCCCGTGCCCTGTCCTCTACATTTGTGAAAAACCGAATGAAATCAACACATCTGCCCAGAGTGGCAGAGAGGAAGCCAAGGGGGCCAGCCCCCGCTTTTGGGCAGAGGCTGTGGGCAGAGGAGGTTAGAGATCATGCGTCTCGGGCACACCCGCTGGCAGCTTCCGTCTGCTCGCCCTCGTTTCCTTCCTGATTCTCTGCCCAGCAGAAGGGGTTTGGGGAAGGCTCCTAGGCAGCTACAGCCCAAGGCAGCCCAGGGCAGCATATACAGCTGGTGCCCGTGAATGGCCCAGAGAGCCCGCGCTGGAGTCAGACAGGATCCCAGCCCCGCTTTGAGTTCTCAAAGCCTCAGTTTCCTTGTCTGTAAAATGGTCACACTATCCGCGCCCATCCCACAGGGCTGTTAAAATGAAACGAGAAACTCTCAGGAATGCTCTCAGGATGAGGCCAGGCGAGCAGCAGGGCCTGCGTGAAAGTCAACCACCCTGGTGTCCTGATTCCTCGCTCATCCTGGAGAGTCTGCCTCCTGGGTGGGCCTGGGTGTCGGTGCCGGCAGACCAAGTGCCGTGACGGACACAGAGGAAAGCTCCCTGCCGAAGGCGTCTCACTCCCCTTCCCCTGCTGGCCAGAT
Organism: Lepus europaeus; assembly: GCF_033115175.1. Taxonomy (NCBI): domain Eukaryota; kingdom Metazoa; phylum Chordata; class Mammalia; order Lagomorpha; family Leporidae; genus Lepus; species Lepus europaeus. The sequence goes on from NC_084827.1 coordinate 175,452,332, forward strand.
CACAGGCCGGGCACAGAGACAGATGCAGGTGCATTGCTGGACCTGGGTGCATGGGGGTGGGGGTGGGGCGGGGGAGAGTGGAAGATGGACCTAGTTACCCACAAAGCTCCAATAAAAAGGGGCCCCGGCAGGGCAAGTATCCAAAGTCCCTTTGCCCAGCCCCACGAGTCTGAGCAACCCAAGAACTCGCCTGCCCCAGGTGCCCTCATCATCACTTAGCATTTGAGGAATGAGCACCCACCTCTTAGGGGGCATGGCTGGGGACCCAAGGAGACGACCCATGCACGCCAAACACCTGGAACAGAACTGGACATGGATGGTGTGCTGGTGTGCCAGCACTGCCACCCCCACATGCCACAGACCGGTGGCTTAGACCACGGCGATGGGGTTTCTCAGCGTTCTGGAGCCCGGAAGTCCGAGACCAGGTGTGGGCAGGTTGGGGCTCTGCCTTTGGCTGGCAGGAAGCCATCTTCCTCCTGTCCATGTGTCTTCTTGTGGCCTCCGTCTGTGCGCGTCAGTGTCCCAGGCCCCTCTTCTTAAAGGACACCAGTCGGTCACATGGCATAGGGGCCATTCTCACACCCTCACTTAACTTCACTTCTGGAAAGACCAGCTTCCAAAGGCAGCCGCACTCGGAGGTAGTGAGGGTGGGACTTCACCTTAGTGTGTTAAGGGCTGCAACTCAGCCCCCAGCAGCAGGTACCCAGGAGACACTGCGGCTCAACACACACCTCCTTATGCCAGGCTCACCCTGGGCGCGTGGAACTCACTGTGAGCAAAGCAGCCCGAGACCCCGGCTACAGAACGAGAAGTGAATTAGGCAGCGCGCTCAATGGGACAGGACGCACCCATGAATAAAAACGGGGCAGGCAGTGGGCAGGCAGGGGTCGGGACGGGACTTTGGAGCAGGGTGTGTGGGCAGGAAAGGCCACACCGGGACAGGATTTGACAAAGCCTCCGAGGAGCTGCTGTGTTGTCTGCTGTTTTTAGTTTCTTTCTTTTTCCTGCCTCAGGCACAGTCTTAATTTCTCTACCAAGCAGCATGCGAGGGGGGTACAGGGCCCTGCTCTGCTGAGATCCGCCTTCCTGAATCTGCTTCTCTCTATCTCCTCCCCAACCCCCCCCCCAAAAAAAAAAGGTAGTGTGACAGAGAAAGGGACACACACACCCAAAGAAAGAGATCTACTATCCATATATGCTGGTTCACTCCCCAGATGGCTGCAAAGGCCACGGCTGGGCCAGGCCGGAGTCAGGAGCTCCATCCAGGTCTCCCACGTGGGTGCAGGGCACAAGCACTCGGGCCATCTGCTGCTGCTTTCCCAGGTGCATAAGCAGGGAGCTAGATCGGAAGTGGAACCACCGGGACCAGAATTGGCTCTCTGATATGCGATGCCAGCTTGACAAGCAGTGGCCTCAACACCACCAACACACCGCAGCACCACAACACAGGCCCCCTGTTCTCTGTTATTGTTCCTAGGGGATCAACGCAGGACTTGTAAGCTTCGAACGCCCACATCTCCGGTATCAGAGGAGAACCATGCCTCTGAGACAGAAGGTGTGACTCTGACACTTGGCTTTGTTCTTTCCTTGCTCTGTGACTCTGGACAAGTCACTTGGCCTCTCTGAGCCTGGGCCTCACACCTGACACTCCTTTGGGCTGTCACCTCTGTCTGGTGGGGTCCGGGCCCAGGCCTGGCCCCAGGACGGCCATCAGTGGGCTGGGGCCAGCTGGGGTGGGTGCTAGGATTTCAAAAGGAGCTGCTGGGTTTCTCGATGGTTCGGCTGTGGATCAGGTCTGTTCGCAGCTGCAAGTCACTCAGAACCAGAGCCACAGGGGCTTCGACAAAGAAGGGATTTGTTTGTTTGTTGTTGGTTTTGTGCAGAAAAATAGGAGTTGGTAGTCAAGGGCCAAGGGCTGTTGCTGCTATTAAGTGTCTGCTAAGGATTGGACTTCTTTTCTTAAGATTTATTTATTTTTTTATGGCCGGCGCCGTGGCTCAACAGGCTAATCCTCCGCCTTGTGGCGCCGGCACACCGGGTTCTAGTCCCAGTCGGGGCGGCAGATTCTGTCCCGGTTGCCCCTCTTCCAGGCCAGCTCTCTGCTATGGCCCGGGAAGGCAGTGGAGGATGGCCCAAGTGCTTGGGCCCTGCACCCGCATGGGAGACCAGGAGAAGCACCTGGCTCCTGGCTTTGGATCAGCGAGACGCACCGGCTGCAGCAGCCATTGGAGGGTGAACCAGCGGCAAAAAGGAAGACCTTTCTCTCTGTCTCTCTCACTATCGACTCTGCCTGGCAAAAAAAAAAAAAAAAAAAAGATTTATTTATTCAAGAGCTAGAGTTAGATACAGAGAAGGGGGGTGGTCTTCCATCTGCTGGTTCACTCCTCAGATGGCCACAACAGCTGGAGCTGGGCCGATCCAAAGCCAGGAGCCAGGAGCTTCTTCTGGGTCTCCCACGTGGGTGCAGAAGCTGAAGGACTTGGGCCATCTTCTACTGTTATCCCAGGCCACACCAGAGAGCTGGATCAGAAGAGGAGCAGCCAGGTCTCGAACTGGTGTCCATATGGGATGCTGGCGCCACAGGTGGAGGCTCAGCCCACTACACCACCGCACTGGCCCCCAGGGTCTGGACTTCTTCCTCCCCCTATTGTTCATGTCCTGGTTTTATCCTCATGGTTGAAGGTGGCTGCTGCACCTCCAGGCTTCCAAGCAGCCTTCCAGGAAGGCGGAAGGGAAGAAAGAGGAAGTCACCCATGGCGATCAGCGTGCCAGCTGAGTCAGTTCCTTTTTAAACATCGACCCCCGACCTCCCCTCTTACCCAACTCGGCAGACATGGGTCAGCATGAGCAGCTCCACAGAGGATCCTAGGACGTATTTAGCAAGGCACGTGGACCGCTCCCAAAGCAGGGCGCTGTCAGTGAGAAGGGAGGGGACCCAGACACTGGGGGTACCCAGCGCACTGCTCCCTGCACAGCTGGATGGCAAGAACAGGTGCTACCTCTGGGCCCTGCCTGGCAAGACCTGGAGCTCAGAGCCTGGCCTGGCACCGCCCCTCATCCACTTCAGGGTGCAGAAAGGAGAGGGGCAGGGCCTGGGGCTGGGGGGCTGGGGGCCTGCATGGCGGGCAGGCAGCAGGAGGGTGTTTTCCTGCTCCTCCTGGCTCACGCACACTCCCGCACACCCGCGCATCCACGCCGTTTCTCCAGGTCCAGGCACTCTCCTCTGTCACTCGCAGCTCCCTGACCTGGTGTCAGCACGTGTGGAGGAGGGCAGGGATGTGCCCGCTCTTTATCGCTGCTCCTCCAAGGTTCCCCCTCTGCTGCCCCCCCCCCACCTAGGGATCACAGGGTGGGGCCATGGAGGCCCCGTGGCCCAGAGCTTGTGGGTCAAGCAAGGCAAGTGAGCACTGAGCAGGAATTAAAGCTGACTTGGACACAAATTGTAGCCTGAGCCTTGCTCCTCGGGCAGCTTCCACGTGGGTGTGTGATTGGAGGCATGCGGGATTGACAGATCCTAAATCCAACCTGACAACCCTTCCCCAGGGGGCCTCCCTCTCCCACAGCCTGCCCATCTCAGGATGGGGGCTCGGACCGATTGTCCAGCGCCCCCTCTCTGGCTCTGCCTCTCTTTCCATCTACTGCACCCAGATAGTGACAGCTCCTGCTCCGCAGATGCTGTCCTTGCCCAGGCTGAGTCGCCACCCCTCCCCCCCCCGGAGTGGGCTGCAAGGGGCTCCTGGCTGGCCTCCCTCCGTGTGCTTGGACACCACGCCCACCTGCGGCACAGCAGCCAACGGCTCACTCTTCCCGCATTAAAAGTCCTCCACTGTCCCCCAAGTCTTCACAGTGGCTCCCAGGCTCCCCAGTTCCTGCCAGACCCCAGTCCCACTCCAGCCCCTCGGGAAGTGTGTTCCTGCCTCAGGGCCTTTGCACATACCCTTCCCCCAAGAGTCCTGGGTGAGCTCCCGCCAGACACAAGAGTTATACCTTGAGGGAGGTACCAGGTCTACTGTGTTCACTGCTAAACCCAAAGTACCCAGAACTGTGCCTCAAGTCCTCAACTGTACAGAATGAATGACCCTAAGGAGACCCAAAGAAATGGGCAGGGGGCCGAGGTCTCACAGGACCCTCTGCATGAGCTACTGGGCATGTGTCTCAGACTTGTCTTATTTTGGGGGAGGTGGAGAGAAACAGATGGACAGATAGGAAGCTGCCAACTACTGTTTTACTCCCAAATGCCCACAACGGCTAGGGTTGGGCCAGGCTGAAGCCAGGATCTGGGAATGCAATCCAGTTCCCCTGCAAAGAGTGGCAGGAGCCTAACCCCTTGGTGCCATCACCACGGTCTGCATTGGCAGAAACCGGAGTCAGGAGCGAGAGCTGGGGCCAAACCCCAGCACTGCAGGGTGGGACGTGGGCATTCTGACTGCCGGGGCAAATACTCTCCAAACCTGCCCTTTGAAAGCCACTCCGGGAAACCAGGAGAGAACGAGACGGAGAGCTTCCGATGGAGAAGCCAAGTGGGAGGTGGGTGGTGTTCAGAGGTGGTGCGGGCTGACGGAAAAGCCCTCATTGTGTCCCAGGAGCTGCTCGTGGGGGGATGGGTGCAGGGTGACATTGCTGCGACAGCTGCTCCCCACCCCACCCCCGCCCCACCTTGGTGCTCTGCCTGCTTCCCAGCTGTTGTTCTTGGGAGCTTTAACTGCCACAGCTTCCGTCGCCTTATCTGTGCAATGGGTCAATAACGCACTTCCTCAGTGCCTTAACCCGCTGCGTTCTGAGGCCAACCTTCCTTCCAGGAGCTGGCCCGGACTTCCGGTCCCACCCACGACAGCTCCTCTCCTCCAGCAGAGCCCGAGAGGCCTCGATGCCTTTGAGCCCTGGCAGGGGCCCCCGGCTTCTGTGCCCCAGGGTCGCCGCTGGCTTATCTCTGCCCTGACTCACTGAGGTGTGGGGATCTCTGCCAGGGCTGGGCACCTGGTGTCAGCCCGGCTGTACCACGCCCCCCACCTCCCCGGGTTCTCTGGTCACCTCCTGGGTGCTGGGGCACTTGCAGTCCTTGCGCCCTGGGGACGCTATCTCCTCCAGAGGTGGAGTCTACGGTCCCCTCCCCACCCAGGACACCTAGAATGATGTCATCAACACCTGACTTCATCCATCTGGGGATTTACGGCTGCTGGGTGAATGTGTGACCTCGGACCTCGAGACAGCAGCTGTGTGGGGCACCATAGCAGAAGTGCCACACGCTGGGAGTCTCAGGGCAACAGCAATGTGCCTGAGCCAGCAGTGTGCAGCCCAGGTGTGAGCAGGGCCCCCAGAGGGGCCGCCCAGGCCTCTGCCTGAGCTCCTGGTGGTTTGCAGGCACCCTGGGTGCTCCCTGGCTTAGAGACGTAGCTCTGTCCTCATCTCCACGTGCCATTCTTCCAGTGCGTGTCTGTGTTCCTGTTTCCCCTTTTTCTTTTCCAGGTTTACTTTATTTATTCAGAAGGCAGAGAGAGAGAAACAGAGAGAAAGACAGAGAGAGATATCTTCCATCCCCTGATTTGCTCCTCAAATGGCCTCAACAGGCAGGCTGGGTCCAGGCTGAAGTCAAGAGCCAAGGATGCCATCTGGGTCTCCCATGTGGATGCAGGGGCCCAAGCACTTGGGCCATCCGCTGCTGCTTTCCCAGGTGCATTAGCAGGGAGACTGACAGGAAGTGGAACAGCCGGGACTCAAATCAGCACACATATGGGATGCCAGCATCACAGGCGGTGGCAATAACCCACTGAGCCACAACACCGGCCCCTCGTTTCCCCTTTTTCAAGGACAGAAGTCAGACGAGGGGGCCCACCCTACTCCAGAGTGACCTCATCTTATCGAATTACGTCTGCAGTGACTCAGTTCCCCAGAGAAGCCACATTCTGGGGGAACTGAGGGTTAGGACTTCGGCCCACCAATGTGCAAGGCGACACAATGCAGCCCACGACGGGGCCAGCGAGCTCTGGGGAAGGGACGAGTGTGGCTCAGCCCCACTAGAGGGGCGGCTCCACCTGCCCCTGCCCACCGTGGCCCCCCAGGGCTGCTGGCACCAGTCTGGGGTTTCCTGGGAGGAGGGACTTTCATTGCCAACACCAGGACAGTCCCAGGAAATGGGGATGGTGGTGACCCCAAAATGCTAATTTTTTAAAAGAATGTTTATTTTCATTCTATTTGAAAGGCAGAAAGAGAGAGATCTTCCACTGATCAGTTCACTCCCCAGATGCCTGCATATCCAGGGTGGGGCCGGGCTGGGGCCAGGTGACAGCGACCCAAGCCCTTGGGCCATCATCTGCTGGTCCCAGGGTGCACTTAGTCAGGAAGCTGGACTGGAAGCAGAGCTGGAACCCAAAGCCGGGCACTCTGATACAGGACACCGGCGACCAAACACGCTCCCCTCTTCTGAGCTTCTAAAATGAGCCTGAAATCATGATTTTTATGTGAAATCTCCCAGTTTTCAAGTGAGGCATTTAAACATGTAATTTAAGGAGTTTACAAATCCTGTGGGGTCCTACCTGGGCGTGTCTAGCCTGTGGGTGGCCAGTTCACCACCCACTGCAGGCTGACCCAAGACATTACCCCCCAGGCTGCCCCAGTTCCCAAGGCAAGGAGGGGCAGAGCCTGGTGTTCTCCTTGGAACAGGGTGCAGGCCCACTGAGAGGGAGAAGCAAGGAATTCCGCAGCTGGGCCTGGGAGACACCAAGCAGAGCGCAGGGCACGGACAAGACTGCAGGTGGGGACTGTTGAGGGGGCCGCCAAAGCGGCTGCCCGGCTGGCGCCTCCAGGCTGGGCCGTCTTTCCCTTCTCCCTCTGCTCCCCACAGCGCCACACTCAGACCAGCTGCAGCGCCTTCCAAGGCTGCGTGGCAGCCCCTGCCCTGCAGTGTTGCTGGTGGGAATCCAGGCGGCCAGCAGGGAGGCTGCACGGGGTCAAGTGGTGTTAGCGAGGTTTGCTGATTGCTCCTCTGCCAGGGCGCTAGGAAGCTGTGTGTCCAGGACCCTGCCCTCGGCTGGGCCTGTCGTGCTGCTGTCTCTGGTGTGCTGAGTGGGGCATGGTTACTGGGCCAGGCGAGCAGCCTCCTCCCAAGGAGGAAGCCAGGCCCTGGGGTACTGAACAAGGAAGCTGCAGAGGAAGTAGTGTCAAGGAGGAGAGGGGAAGGGCAGGGACCCCCACCCCCCACCCTGTCCCTGCAGGCCTGGGGAGCCGCGTCCCTGCCCGGCCTGGCCCCAGGTGCCCTGTCCTGCCTGCCGTGACCCGGGCGAAGCACACCACTGCTACACACACCCGTGCTTGCTGAAACCCGAGGAGGCCCGCACATCCCGGGCCCAGCTGGTTGTGCTAATTTTAGGTTTTTCCCAGCCTGACCGAGGCCCGCTAATCCCCATCGTCCCAGCGGAACCGCGCGTGGGTCACAGGGCACCTTCCCTCGTTCGTGGTGCCCACCCCCCACCCCGCAGGAAGCACCTCCTTCTGGCCAGTTTCAGTCTCTCTTTTACCTGCCCTGACCACCTTCTAACGCCCCCCCACACACATACACACATAAGAGAGCTCGTCCCCTCCCAGTGCGTGGGGGCAACTGGGGTCAGAAGCCACAGTAGAGCCAGTGTCCCAGGCCCTGGCACAACGCAACGCCCAAAATAAGCGCTTAGTATGGGTGGAATGGAAGTATAAACGAATGAATGAGCGCTTTATGACACAGGGGCAGCGGTGCGACTTGGAGGCTGAGTCGACGGTGAGCAAATAGTGTAAGGTCAAGAGCTCAGTGCTTCAGCGCCCCACCCCCACCCCGCCCCCCAGCTTCCATCAGGAAGGGCTGACATCATTTCGGGGAAGCTGCAAGCCCCGCCTCCTCGTCTCTCCACCCCACCCCCCCACCCCCACTCTCCTGGCCCTCTGCCCTAGCTCCTAGCCCTCTACTTGACCTGGCACTCACAGGGGCTTGCTCAGGGCCTCTCGGGGGTCTGTGCAGCAGGTCCTCAAAAGAACACGCATTTCGGGAGTCTTGAAGGTGAGAGGTTCTTTGTCTCTGAGCCAGGGCACCAGCGTCTCCTGGGCTCTGGGACAGTCTGTGGGCTGAGGGTGAAATCCCGGAAAGACAGAGGGGGACCACCAGGACAGAGAGCAGAAACTGCAGTGCAGTGCTCACATCGCTGGGCACAGCGCAAGGGGGACGCTGCAGCCCCAGGCCCTGAGCTGGGGTCTCTAAGAGCCGCTGGGAGAGGAAGCGACTGCTCCTCAGGCTCCCATCTTTCTCTGCAGTTGGCTTAGCGTCCTCCTCCTGGTTTATTCGCCATTTCCAGGCACATTAGAAATACTGATAGGACCCTCAGCACTCACAAACCTCACACGTGTGCGCAACAGCTGTTCACGTTTCTCCTGTTCTCTATCCCTGAAAGTGACGTGTAGAAAGTCCCACCGGCCAGCCCCCAGTATGTCAGCTGCCTCGCCCGAAGAATGGTCCATTCTCCTACAGAACCACAAAACCAAGGTTAATGGCTGTTTGACTTTAAAAAGGAAAAAAGCAATACTAGTACTATTTTGTTTTTTGCTAAATAAAGAAGCTCTGCATGACTAGAAAAATAAGGGAGGGTCAGGGTAAACCCATTCCACGCCAAGCCTACGTTTGCTCTGAAAAACTAAACTGGGTTCTCATCACAACAAGCAAGTGAGCTTTCAGCCTAGAAATGCACATTGAGCAGCAAGTCTCCAAAAGTCTCCAAGTCAGATGTTTAGACCTCCCAACAGGATGCTGTTGTGGCCACAGCTGTTCCATAAACACCTGCTTGTCACATAGTAGGTGCTTAATAAATCCAAATGCAAACTCTGCCCTGGTGGCAGTAGAGAGTTTTCAAAGTCCCCATCTTCCGGACCTGTATGGGGCTGGGATGGTTCCAACTGGCCCTAACCCAGTCTTGCAAGAAAACAGCCTTTACCTGATCAGGAGATGACACCCCAACCCCCCACCCCGGTCCTACCAGACACCAACACCAGCTGCTCAGAGGAGACCTCCCCAGAAGCCAGGTTCTCCAGCTCTCCTACTGAGAAAGTGCTGACCAACCCAGGGCCAGAGCCACAATCTAGCGCCTCTATTCGTCCTCCTCCACTTTCCCCTCTGGGTTCATCTTGTTTCCCCAACCATCATCGCCTAAGACGCTCCCCTTTCCTGTGCAGCCCAGAGCTCACAGCCGCCCTGCTGAAGCTGGGAATCTCATAGGATCCCTAGCCCCTGGCATGCAGGTGCTGAGCTGAGACTGTCCCAGACACAATCTCATGTCACTTTCACAAAGCCCTGCGATGTGGGCACCAGTGTGATTCCTGATCTGTAGACATGAAAGCTGAGGCTCAGGGGGACGAACAGAAGTCACACAGAGCAGGCACTGTGGTGTGGCCAGTTAAGCCGCCACTTGGGATGCCTGCCTTCCAGTTCACGGTGCCTAGTTTACTTCTTGGCTACTCTAAGCTTCCCATCCAGCTTCCTGCTAATGTGCCTGGGAGGTAGCTGACAATTGGACCAAGTATCTGGGTTCCTGTCACCCACGTGGGAGATCAGAGAGAATTCCTGGATCCTGGCTTCAGGCTGGCCTTAGCCTTGGCTGCTATAGGCATTTGGGGAATGAACCAGTAGATGGAAGACCTCTCTCTCTCTCTCTCTCTATCTCTCTCTCTCTCTCCCTCTCTCTCACTTCCTTTCAAAGAAATAAATAACCCTTTAAAAAAAACTAAATCAGAAGTCACACAGCTTGGAAGTAGCCACTGTGTCCAGGAGGGACCTGAACTGGTCACCCAGAAGCCAAGTGCCAGGCTCTTAACCACCTGGGGCACCAGAGATGGGGCAGGATAATGCAATCCCCCATGCACACTGTAATGGGCAGGGGCAGGGAGAAGCCAACGCTGGCCCTGGCACGGAGCCCACTGTGCCCGCAACGCTGGGCTTCTCTTTCCTGTGCGAGCTTTGTGTTCCCCAAACACACAGTCCCACAGAGCAAGAGATTCTATTTTCTCCTCGGATCTCACACGACAGGTGCCACATAATTGGTGAGCACGGGCAGGTATCTTCATGTCATTTATTCCTGCTTCATCCATGCCGCTGAGCAACTGTCCGGATGGCAGAGTTGGGGTGGAGGAGCCCGGGAAGGCTGAGACCCTCCCATCTGTGTCCTGTTGCCCTTTCTACCGCCGGCCCCGGAGCAACTGTGCGGATGGAGCGCACGTTCGGGTCGCATCCTGAGACCCTGGCACTGTCTCCCGGGGCAAGGAGCAGCAGGATTTTTTCCATAGCAGGTGATGAGAGGAAGATACCCCACATTCTTCTTCACTGTAGAGGACAGCTGTGTGGGATGGGGGGAGGCCGGGATGGAGGAACTCGAGACTGGAGAAGAACTAACAGACAGCCCTCAAGAGGTTTCTGCGGGGGGCCAGTGTCACGTTGTAGCGGGTTAAGCCGCCACCTGCAACGCCAGCATCCCATATGGGTAGTGGTCCCCGTCCTGGCTCCTGGTTCTTGCAACCATCTGGGGAATGAACCAGCGGGTGGAGGACCTCTCTCTCCCTCTGTAAATCTGCCTTTCAAAGAAATAAAATAAATCTTAAAAAAAAAAGGAAGAGATTCCTTCATTGTTTGAATCATTCATTATCCAGAAAACTTTGTTTATGATGGAAAAGGGAGAGATTCCAGTTCTTTCCTCAGACAGTCAAGGAAGACCTTCTATTCTTTTTAGTTTTTTCGATCAAGAACTTTGTACTTCTGCATGAAAAATGGATGGATAGAAAACCAGGCCATGGGTTTGAAAAATATTAATGAGAACTTGAACTTCTACTTTAGTCTGCATTCCATCTGCCTAGGGAGATTTTAAGATTTGGTACAGAAGTAAAATTAAGAAAGAAGAAATCCGGGTGCCATCCAGGCTGTATGAGGACCCCCAGCATACAGTTCCTCGACAGGCTACTGCTTTGAAAAGAGAGATTCTAGCTGACAGTCTCCACCACCCCCAAGGCAGCTTTTCAACAAGGTGAGCTCTCCCCATTCTGTGTGGAGAGAGGAGGTCAGGCCCCTCCAGCCCAGGGAAGAGGGAACAGCTGGGGTAGAGAGAGGGGGAAGAATCCAGGCAGCCCCACAAGCAAGCTGGAGGGGCCAGGGACCCCCTCTCCTTCTTGCTTTGTCCCACACTTCCTGTCCCGCCTGGAGCGCGCTCTCAGTGTGCCCTGGCTAGGCTGAGCTCTGGGAGCTCCCCCTTGCATCCTAGGGGCACAAGCCAGACATGGAAGGAGCTGGGAGACTTCTCCGGGGGCTGGGGGGAGAGTAGCGCTGTCGCAGGGGACTTAGGGCGCAAGCGAAACGCTATGGTGGCACAGAACCAAGTACCAGCTCCAGGCAGACTTCCCCCGGGGTGTTCTGCCCTGAGCATGGAATGGACTCAGGTGGTGACCTGGCTCTGGAGAGCTGGCCCTGGGCACCAGGCACAGTGGCCCAGGGGCTTTCTGGGAACAAAAGCAGCCCAGATGCTGGCACGCGGGGCCTTCGACCTTCAGCATCACAAGAAATCTCTGATGGAAACTGAGACTGCCACTGGTGAGCGCTGGTCCACGGGGAACCCACTTGAGGAAAGGACTCAGGGCCGAAGTCCAACACCAGGGTTCAGAAAGCCGAGTTCAGGCTGCGGACAGACCCGGCTCCCCAGGGAGCGGCCTCCGAGCCCGCAGCTGGGCCTGAGCCGTGAACGGGGCATTCATTCTGCGGGGAGCCGAGGGCGCGGCTCTCTGCAGGCTGTGCAGAAGCCCAGCAGCCGGGGCGCCCTCCCGACGGAGAACAAGAGGCCCTTCTTCCACTGAGGACCCCCGCCCGACGCCAGTGCCGCGTGGCAGGCGCAGGAGCCAAGGCAGCCGAAGCGAGGAGTCGGCTTGGAGGCCCCATCCCTGGTGTTTGCAACCTGTTCCATCCGCCGGGCTTGCCACGAGGCCCTCGCCCCCCCTGTCCCTGGGTCGACCACCGTCCTAAGCCTCTGTCCTATCACGGAGAGTTCCCAGGTGCCCTGGGTTCTGTGGGACCTCTGGCCACCTACAGGAGGAGACCACCATATACCCTAGTCCCCTTTCCTCCCAGTCTCATGCTAAGCTCCAACGCAGGGGTAGGGGCTTGCGCATCACCCCAAGATTTGTACCATCAGCATCCACCTGCCTGGTGCCCACCCCTCCCCTGCATCAGCTGTGGCTGCTTCCTCATGGTGAAGCCATTCAGCTGTGACCCTCGCGCACGGGCCCTCCTTCCTTCTGAGCCTTTGCCTGGAAGCCCTCTTGCCTCTGCCCCCCTGGATTTACCTGGCTGACGCCCCGAGATGGCACTTAGGTGTGCTGGATGCACGAAGCAATCTCTGAATGCCTAGTGTGGGGTAACCTTGCCAGCAGCCTGCACTGATCTGGCTCCTGGTACTTCACTCATTCATCGGACAAATACTTCAGCAGCTACTGTGCACCTGTCCTAGGCACCAGGGTGCAGCAGAGAAACCAAAGCTCCCCCGGCTTTGCAGAACTGATGTCCTAGGAATGTGTGCGAGGGAGCCCAATACTAAATGGACTATGTAAGAAAACAGCCTGCAATGTCAGACTCAAAGTCTCTCGAGACAACCAAGCAGCCAAGCGGATGATACGTGCTGCGTGATAGGTGTTGTGTGTGTGCGTGCTGTGTGTGTGGGATGTGCTGTGTGTGTGGTATGTGCTGTGTGTGTGATACGTGCCACGACAGAGGTGTGCCCAGTGGGGCACGTGGCTCCGCCTGAGGCTGTCGGACAGGGAGGCTTCCTGGCAGAGGTGACACACAGAGGCAGGCCCTGAGAGTGAGTAAGGAGAGAAGAATGAGGCAGACGAGAGAGCGGAGTAGCTTCCCCTGCGCGGGTCCAAACTCAGAGGCCCGAGGCTGCGGCCCGTCCTGTGCCTGGGACAGACTAGGGCAGGAGGGTGGAAGAGAAACAGGGCCCGCGCCATCCCCAGGGACGTGGGGGTCCCTCAAGGCGTTTCCGGCTGTCAGTGCCCTGTAGCCCCCAGGCCACAGCTTTCAACCTTAAGAGAGGAAGGGAGAGAAGAGAACCACAGGGCCGAGGAGTGAGTGGTGAGTGGGCGGAGCCGCCAGGTGGGGGCGGGGTTGGGGCCGAAGCCGGAAGCTCAGCCAGTGGTCTGCTGCAACCATGGATCCTAAGGATGGAGAGGAGCCCCGGGGCTCTGCTCGCCTGGGGCAGTCACGGTGTGTGTATGGGGGGACAGGGAAGTACGGATGAGAGGCAGGTGTTCAGGGTGGGGAGCCCGGGCCGCGTGGACAGAGAGCACCTGCAGAGGGACTGCCCCTGCCCGGGAGGAGCGACACCGTCCTGGGGACACGGGAGCCGGGAGGGGTCTGCGTGGAACCGGGAAAGCAGCCGAGCACTGCTCGTGCCGGCGGGAAATGCCAGAGACCAGAAAAACATTGCAAATCCAAGTGCACGGCTCCGTCTCAGGGTCCTCACTGTCCGCATGGCAGCAAGGTCAAGAGCAGAGTCGGGGGCAGGCAGTAACCTGTGCACTCAGGTGCTTGTGTTTGAGAAGCCAGAGGTAACAGGCAGTCAGGGTGGTCCCCTGGTAGAAATCTGGAATAGGAGGTGCCTGCTCCCCCAAAAAGATTCTCTGTAGCAGATCAAAGTGTCCGGCTGCTTAGGAATCTCCAAATTTACAAATTTACCATGGTTTTTTGAATCCTCAGTGAGCCGGACAGGATGGAGAATTGTAAACCAGGTGTTTTGTGGAGTTTGTCCCCGCCTTGTTGATTGACAGTTTGGTCCCCCAGCGCTGTGGGGTTCTTTGGGCCTTTCTCTCTTGCCCCCCCTCCCCCCCGGCTTTGCCACTCTGGCGGGAGCTTTCCTACTGGAATAAATAATCCCACTTTACTCTCACTGCCACGTCCACAGGATAATCCTTCTTTTGCGAGAGACAAAGAGTGGAGGCGCCTCTGTGGCCGTTTTTGTAACATTTGTAGCACAGAGCAGTTCTGGGCGAGGCCCAGTCCAGCACCTCCAGTCGGTGCTCCCTGGGAGCAGAGGTGACAGCAATGCATTTACCTGTATCTGACAGACGCGGCTTCCGGGGGCTGGCACGACGCCAGCATCCCACATCCGCGTGCTAGCCACAGTCCCAGCTCCTCTGCTTCCAATCCATCTTCCTGCTAATGCGCCTGGGGGGCTGCAGGTGATGGCTCAAGTACTTGGGTGTCTGCCACCTACACGGGAGACAGACGGGGATGGAGTCCCTGGCTTCTAGCTTCAGCCTGGCCCAGCCCTGGACGATGTGGGAATTTGGGGAGTGAATCAGCAGAGGGAAGTGCTTTCTCTCTCTCTCTCTCTCTCTCTCTCTCTCTCTGTCATTTTGCCTTTCAAATAAATAAATAAATCTTTAAAAAATAAAAAAAAAAAAAGGAAAGGAAGGAAGAAAGAAAAATGGTTTCAGTGGCTTAAACAAGGAGGGGGGATATATAATCAATCTAGAAGCAGACAAACATTGGTCATGGCTCGAAAGCTCTTTGATGATACAGTGGCCTTTGCTATTCATTCCTCATAGTTGACATATGCTCCAGCCCTCACTTCTGCCATCCAGGAAGGAGGAAAGAGAAAAGGTGGAGTCAGATACATGTGCCCCCTGTTATCAGGAAATAAATCTTTTCCGGAAACATTGCTCCAGCAGATTCCCACTAGGTCCCCTTGAGAGAACCAAGTCGTTGGTCTCTGCAAGAGGATCTTGAGAACTGGGACGGGGCTGCCATGCAGAGTGGGTCCCCGCCTGAGGCTGGGCACGCTGCTGCCGGGGTGGCACGTGGAGGCAGAGTCGGGGCTGGGCACGGTTAGGCAGAGATGAGAGCGGCCTCGCCATGCCCTTTGTGATGTCTGAAATCCTAACTTGGAAATGCAAGTTGGTAAGGGACAGAGACAGCCATCAGGTAGGGCTGGGGGCAGGTCCGGGAAGGGGTCAGAGGCCACAGCTCGAAAACGCTAGACGCCAGGCCAGGGTAGACTCTACTCCCAGGGGAGGCGTTTGGGGCAGGTGTGTGACAGATGGAACTGTGCTGGACATGGAAGGGGCAGGCTTACTTAGGCTAAGGGGGCACGTGGGGAGCAGGGTGTGTGTGGAGGGGGTGCCAGCAGTTTGCGTGGCAGCAAGTGGCCGCCCGGCCTCCAGGACTCCATCTGGGCCTCGGGGTACCCCAGGGAGACAAACTGGGCCACCCAGGCTGATGCTCACCAGCTGGGTTTGCAAAGTGAACACAAGGGGCCCTCCCAGCCCTCTTGCCCCTGCCCACGCCTCAGCCTCCCATCCAGGGGCCTCACATTTGATGCCAGCCCTCTTGCCAGGCTGTGTTTTGGCTCTGCTCCCAGCAATGCTGGGGACAAGCTTCCAAGTCGCTGTCCCTCCCCCTCCCCAGGGTCCCCAGTCCCATGAGCAGAACTGAACAAATGGGGCAGACTATGGGCGAGACCCCATCCAGGAGGCTGTGGACTGGTTGTGAGGGGCTGAGGAGGGGAGGGCAGAGCAGCCCCTGCTGTGGAAGCCTGGGAGAACCAGGCAGCAGCCATCCCAGCGTGCACCCCAGGGTGCCCTCCTTAAACCAGCCGGGCTGGGAGCAGATGCAGCACTGCGCATCCAAAGTGCTCTCTGACCACAGGGCCTTTGCTCAGGCTGTGGGACCCTGGAACCCTGGGACCCTGTCTCCACGCAGATGGTAAGAACTCAAGTACAGGGGCCATCATCTGCAGCTTTCCAGGTGCAATAACAGGGAGCCGGGTTGAAAGCAGAGGAGCAAGGCCTGGAACCAGCACCATGACAGGGGATGTGGGTGTCCCACGTGCCACACTGCCTGCCCGACTGGTTCGTTCTTGACTTGTCTCCCCTTGTAGGAACGTGTGACCCTGTTAGGTAAGGTGGTTACCACCAGGCACTGAGTCAAACCCAGGATCTCAGGAAACAAGCTCAGTTCCGGTTTCTTTCTCAGGAACTCTGGGCTCGTTGTGGGCTGGGTAGCGCAGGGCCTAAGGTCATCAGCGTGGGCAGAGGGTTGGCGAGACAACCGGTTCTGACAGGCTGTGCCTGGAGGGGACACGTGTGCCCTCTCAGAGTCCTTGGCAGGCACCTACCACATGGCCCAGCCCTCAACCATAAGGGGTGGGAGGGGCGTACAGTGTGTGTGTGTGTGTGTGTGTCGAGGGTGCCTGCTCCAACCCAGCTCATCCCATCTCCACTTATTTCTGAGCTGCATTGACAACTTATGCTCGCTCACCAGGCTGTGGACTCCAGCTGGGCGGGGACTGTGTGTGTGGCCCCTCACCCTCTCAGGGCTGCTGGGACAGCCCTTCCTGTATGTGCAGGTGTCAGTAAGCTCGGCCTGCATCGCCAAACGCACACAGGGAAGCACATGGCAGCTCGCTTCAGCCACAGAGACCCCGGTTATCTCCAGGGAAACATGTGGAGGCGGACGAGGAAAATTGAGTCAGGGACCCGAGAGGCGGCCACTGTGGACGGAGAAGAACATGTGGGGCGGGCAGGAGCAGTGAATGAGCCCCACATCCAGCTTGACAGTTCAGCTGCCTTAGCTGTGGCTCTCTCCCCAGCCAGGACAGGAAGTGGAGAGGGGCTGGTGCTGTGGTGTAGCCAGTAAAGGGCCCCTGGGGCAGCGGCATCCCATATGGGTGCCGGTTCGAGTCCCGGCTGCCCCACTTCTGATCCAGCTCTCTACTGATGCACCTGGGAAAGCATCAAAGGATGGCTCGAGTCCTTGGGCCCCTGCATCTACATGGGAAACCTGGAAGAAGCTTCTGGCTCCTGGCTTTGGCTTGGACCAGCCTCAGCCAATGTGGCCGTTTGGGGAGTGAAACCAGCAGATCAAAGCTCACTCGCTCGCTCTCTCTCTCTCACTCTTGCCTTTCAAATAAATAAATAAATAAATAAATCCTTTAAAAAAGAGAAGTGGAGCTCCGTGGTGGGTTTGGTGGCCACGGCCAGTGCCCGCTCGTTCCATGCCAACCCCACCAAGGCCAGCAATCCTAGAATGGCCGCGGAACACACAGTCCCATACTAGGCTCTGCGGTGGACTCGGGGAGGTGGCCTCGGGGGCAGCAGTTCCAGTGCTGAACAGGTGCCCCCCCTCCAGGTCGATGATAGGGGCTTCTGGTGTTCCTGGGGACAAGCAGGCAGGAAAGGAGAAATTACTGGGGGGAAAGGCCTCCAAGCTGGACGCAGAGGCTGGGGCCAGCGCGACCCCTCGAAGGAGGCTCCGGGCTCCTCTGTCCTCAGCTTCCTCCTCTTCACCCTGTTCCCCAGCTCTCCACGCTCTTTCTGTCCCTGCACGTCTCAGCATGGCTGAAATGAAGACGCAGGCAGCCATCAAGGGCGGGTTGCGGTGTAGACGGTGGGCCTTTCATCTGAATGGATGTGATATAATGGTGGTCCTACAAGCAAAGTGTCTTGGGTGCCACGGAATAAGGCATCCCATTTCTTCATTTAGGGTCAGAAATAACATAGGAGATGCCCCTGGCACAGGACCCACGCACAGATTTTTTTTTTTAAATCACTACTTTTATTCCCATGACTTTAAGATATAAAACAGAATCTTCAAAGTCCTTGTGAGCTGTCTGGGTTCCACCCTCGGATTCCACACGGCTGTCACTGCAGGCCTGGGAGGTGCCCTGGCAAAGGGCACTGACTTGGCAAGTGGGGCGGGATGAAGGCCGAAGACCAAGCCCGGAGGGAGAGAGAGACAGACGCAGGGAGACAGAATCAGAGGCAGAAGGAGATAAACAGTGAGAGGGAGGCCGAGGCGCAGAGGAGAGAGCCACAGAAGCAGACACAGTGACAGCACGATGGAGAGCAAGAGACAGGGGTGCACGGACAGACAGAGGCATGGAGAAAGAGACAGAGTGAGAGAAGAGGCCGAGAAGGAAACCTGAGGGTGAAGTACCAGTCCGTGCCCTCGTCGGCACCTCCCCGTGGTGACGGGAATCTCAGAGGTGCTGGTTCCAGGCCCGACCAAAGGGCAGGGGGTGAGTGCAGGGATCCAGCCTCATGGATGACTCAGACAATGGCACAGCGCAGCATCCCGGAGAGGAAGGAGTCCTTGGCCCCAGGGAGCCGGAGACCCGGGTCGATAAACCACAGACCTTGACGATTGGCAAGCTGGAAGTTGTAAATACGACTTTTCTTTTTGATCGGAAAATGGAGACTACACTTTGGGGCAAAGCTCCTCCCTGTTGACTGTTAAAGGAAGGAAGTGTGTCAGGTGCATGGGAGATCTGGAAAGCCTGCCCAGATGGGCTCAGGGGCCTGGAACCCAGCCCTGGCCTCAGCTTACTGCTCCCCTTCCTTCCCCACCACCACAGGGATGTGTTCAGTTTGGCCTTCTGTGTTTTAAACGTTTGTTTGAAAGGCTGATGGGACCGATGCTGTGGTGTGGCAGGTAAAGCTTCCACCTGTAGTGCTAGCATTCCATATGGGTGCCGGTTCGAGACCCGAATGCTCCACTTCCAATCCAGCTCTCCACTATGGCCTGGGAAAGCAGTAGAAGATGGCCCAAGTGCTTGGGCCACCTCACCCATGTGGGAGACTTGGAAGAAACTCCTGGCTCCTGGCTTTGGATTGGCACAGCTCCAGCCATTGTGGCCATTGGGGAGTGAACCAGTGGATGGAAGATATCTCTCTCTCTCCCCTCCACCCCCGTAACTCTGCTTTTCAAATAAATAAATAAATCTTTAAAAACAACAACAACAAAAAAAAAAAAAAAAACACTGAACAACAGAGAGAGAAAGAGAGATCTTCCATCTGCTGATTCATGCCCCAAATGCCCACAACAGCCAAGGGAGCCCAGAACTCCACCCAGGTCTCCCACATGAGTGGCAGGGGCCCAAGTACTTGAGCCATCACCTGCTGTCTCCCAGGATGCATTGGCAAGCAGCTGAATTGTTAGCAGAGCGGAGACTCAAACCAAGGCACTCCCCTAAGGGATGCAAGTGTCTTAACTGTCGAGTCAGATGCCACCCTGTTCCATCTGAACCATACCCATTATCTTAAAATACCGTAGGTGTGTGACTACCTGAGTACATATACTTGAGTTTACTATTTGAAAGTTTAATTTGGTTTGTGAAAGGTTTTTTATAAAAGCATCTCATTAGCTAATGGAATGGAGTAATTTTTAAAGTAAAATCAAAATCCGATCTGTATCGATCTGGAGAGGTTCTGCAGGAGATCAGATGTTTGTGGTTCTGCAGGCTTCAGTTAGAATTAGGAAGGACACTGGAAACATCAGCACAAATAAGCTTACGCAGAAATTGTGTAAGCAGGGACTTGGGCAGTCATTATTTTGGGGCAAGGGAATTATTAATGAATTGCTTTAGAGGCAGAATTGCCAATTGCTTTGTGACTTCTAGGGCAGAATAAATCAAATGTAAAAAAGCTCAGTTTTGTGTAAGTGTGGCCAACTCTGCTAAATAAAAGCATAAAGTTGTATGGGAGATTGATATTCAGAACACACAGATAATACAAGAACGTAGAACTTATTTTTAATCATAAGTGAGAGAGCTTGGCGCAGAGCCACATGTTTACAAACGTTTCCTATGACATAATCCGTACTTTAATATGATCAAGATGTCTTTGGAGCTGATTTTGGTTGGGGCAATCAGTGCTGGAACTTCATTTGAAATGCTTAGTCAGAAATCAGCCTGTCTTAATGTAATTTTAATTAGAAACATTCCATGGCTGGTAATTTTAACCAGGGGCATACAGTTATGATTAGGAGTAGTAGTGCATTTATTGAGAGTTTACGTTACTAGAGATATTTCATCTACCCACACTCTAGCTTTGTGTTCTGGGGTGGGGTGAGGTATGTGTAACCCCATACACCAGGCCTGGGCCATGGTGGCTCGTCTACGATGTGGGGAAGGTCTACTTCAGGCTCCTTCGCCCCCTCCCCACCTGAGATACCAGAGTCCCCGCAGAAGCAGCCCGGGCGGGCTCAGTAGAAATCAAAGCAGAAGTGGACAACACAGTGTTGAAGAAAGTGCAAAAGGAACTTTTATACATTTGACAGTGTAGGGCATTGTCAATTCCTGATATACTTACTGTAGTACACTTGCATAAAGGCAAGAGTTTCAAACTTATTATTGAAATAAACCTATCTGTTCATGAAAAAAGAAAAAAAAAAAAGACGGATGTAACCATCTGGCTATGCTTCCAATGTAAACAGGGTGGGAGACGCCTCCCTAGGATGGTGTTGGCTGCAAGAACTGAGATGAGCAAGTCAGACTAGACACATGGAGTGAAGATGTTACACTGCTGGTGCTTCCTGCATTGTGTAACTAATTTTTATCTCTTTTAGTCCAAGACTTACTACAAAGGGCATATCCCTGGGCTGGCTCCCAGACTGGCTGGAAATGTACCTGAATGATCCTGGGAGTGGTCATGGAATGTGCCATGGAGGTGGCACTGGTACAGCTGGGCACAGCCGGATCTGTAAAGGTCGCCATGACACAGCAACTGTACACATGGCTCCTTGGCCTGGGAGACATCAGGTTTCAGTGTGATGGACTTGATTTGATCTGGGCCCTCTCCAGCCCACTTTATGTACCTTACGTACCATTACGTGCTATTCTTCGCACACTGGCAATACAAGGATATCTTCTGCATCAGCCCTAAAATAGCTAGAGATACTGCAGCTCCTTCTTGGGGCACTGATGGCAAGTGAGGGCCAGCGGCCAAGTCCATCAGCTGCGTTCCTGCCGCGCCAGTTCATGGCATGAGTCATGATTAACGCTGTTGCCTGGACCGTGCCTGGACTAGACAGAGCCCATCTTCTGTGCCATCCTAGGAGGGTCTGAACGCTCCCTTCTGACAAGCAGTGGGACGAGAGCACAGTGGCTGGCAGCTTCCCCAGACTTTCCCACCATAGCAAAATCGTGAGAAGGCTAGATTCCAGCCATGGCTGCCGCTTGCCACTGGCCGCATAGCCCTGACCCCTGTGTCCGTCTTCTTCCAGAAGGCAGCAGAGGTCACTGGCTGCCCTTCAGTGGGAGGTCATGCATGCCTGCATTGGAGCTGGTCCCACCTGGCAGACTCAGCGCATTTTTTCTGCTAGGGAGTGGACTCGGCAGGAGAGGCCAGGTTCACAGAGTGCCACCTCTTCTTGCCTTCCAGCCCGGCAGGCACTACTTGGGGTGAGTCAGTGGGTCTCAGGATGAGAGCTAGGGGTCGCCTCTTGCTGTACCTCCTTTACAACTGTGCGCATATACTCACTCTCACATATACTCTTGCACCTGTACACAAACCCCCACCACACATTGTCACCAGCCAGACAGGCAACCACAGCATTTCCCTCTGCTAAATAATAGATGTTTTTGTCCAGCTGTCTCCTCCTGGCCCCCAAGAACAAAGTCCTTTGCCAGCAACCCAAACCCAGTTCCCTGCTCTAAGACCCACAAAGAATCTGGCTATGCAGGTAAATCTGATGTTTGTCACCACAGATTTCAGGGTGCCAGGGAGCCTTCAAGATGCTGGGCTACATTAATATGGACAGGTGGCATGGCACAGATGGGCCCAGGTGCTGGGGCATCCTACCACTGCCATGAGCATACCCACAGAGCCTCTTGACTGCTATCTATGATTTCTGCTCAATGTCCCACTGCTCCTAGCCCCACCTAACTGGAAGCCCTTGTCTCATCCTCACTTAGATACTTAGGCATGGAGCTCATCTACTTTCTTGCAACCAACACTATCCTAGGTAGGCTTTGTCCATCCCATTTACAGCAAAGCAGAGCAAGATGGTTACATCCATCTTTTGAAGTTCAGGTCTTCCACTCAAGACAACCTGGAAGAAGCTTACCATGGGGACTTAAAAGGTACTTGAACGTGCCCACCAGGGACTGGTGTTCCTTTAAAGAAAGAAAACTGGCAACTGAAGCTGAAACAGGGCTGTGCAGGACCCAGGCAGGGACCACTCGGAGAGATCCACCTAGAAGGGAGGCTAGGCTGTAACTATGCTGTTCACTCGTGCAAACCCCTGTGAACACATTGAGCCATTTTTTTCTTACCTGGGCTCGGACCCTGTCTTGGTGACCCTAGTCTAGACCATCCCAGTAACAGACCCTCATTCATTTCACCATTTTCAAGCCATGGAACCCATCCAGTCCATTTGTGAAGCTGAACTTTCTTAGGGCAAACAGTTCAGATGTGGGTCTGTGTGTGCCAGCAAGGAAGGCCCTCTGGACAAGCTTGGACCAGTCTGGGTATTTGGGGAGGGCTCACAGGTGTGATCCTCCGAGGCTTCCTGGGGCAGGGGTCAAGCTGTGCTCGGCTGGTGTCCTGACCTACGGTTATTTCCTAGGTCTATCTCTATCACGGGTCAGTCAGCATCCCCTCCCCCAAATATCAATCAATTTACTTGAGGTTGACTTGACCAGGTATTTGCAGTTAAGTAACCCTTATGACATCAAAATTCTCTGGTTCCCTTTGGTATCCCAAACTTCACTTTTCCATCATTGCCTTGTCAATGGGCTGCCCTCAAAATAAAATGAATTTGATTTGGACACACCACCCCCACCCCCACCAAGTGAGCACAAACCAAGAGCCTGCTCTCTTCTGCCTTCATCCAAACCTACACTAACTCAATCCTCCTGGGGCTGCCTGGCTTGGACGCCTCCCAGCCATGTATATGGGGCTACCTTATTGCTCAAGGCCTTTGGTTCTTCTGCCTGTTTTTCAAAGAATCCGCTCTGTTCAAAGCCAACTCCCAGCACACAAATGACTTTGAGACAAGCATGAAGGCTGGCAGAGATGAACTCAACGGGACTTGCAGCAGGCGGCCTTGATGGCTAAGCACTGCTGCTTGAGACAGGAAAACCCAGCCTTGGCTAATTAAGAGTGGGCATTTGACTCCCAGTGACTGGAGTTTTCCAAGAAGGTTCTAGGCAACCACTTGGCTAAAACTTTGTGTATACAAGTCCAAGTAACAAGAGTCACCCCATCCCCCTGCCTTACCCGGCAAGTTTTCTTGCTTTGTCATCCTTTATAAGACCCAGAACGTGTGATTCGCAGCAAGGACAGGCTCCCAAGCACCATGAAACGCCTCCCCAGTACCAAGTACTGTGCTAGGCTTGGGGACACCACAGACAGCGTCCAAGGGCCCTAAGAATTCTTAGGGGCTTCCTGGTGTTCGCTGGTCCCTGGGATCTTGCAACAGACAAGACCCCTTACACTTACTTCACCAGGGGGAAACAGACAATAAAGAATCCAGCAACTCCTGGGTTCCTGGAGTTCTCAGGCAACAAGAGATGGCTATGGAATGGCGACATCTTCGGGGTTTCCTTGTCCTTACATCACATGTCCTTGCTAAAATCCACCTGCAAAGTCACAGAGCTGAGAGATCCCATTGCTCCCTGCCTTCAAACACCCCTGACCACGCACACGCTACCCAGGGGAGCCCTTCTTGCCTTCTCTCACTGAGAAGAGCAATGAGATGGGACCCATGGGTTTAAAACTTGCACACTTTACAGCACTTGCCCCAGCCCAGCTCTGACTTGGCCTACTTTCTACCCAATACCTGTCCAGGCTGGATACTATTTCCTCCTTCCAATAAAGGCATAACCAGGCGTGTGTCACCACTGTCTCAGCCCAGAAGCATCTCAGACTGACTCCTTCCTGTCTCAGTCAGCACGGGAGGCAGGCGTTTCCCTTCCACCTGCTCCACTACCCGAGGCATCCCTCTCTGGGTTGGCTCACATCCTGAGCTGATGAAAGGCGGTTGTACACAGGGTTAAGCCACAGGAGGACTGGAAAGAGCCCCGGGGCACAGGTGGTTGCCCCTCCAGCAGCACAGTCACGGGTGAGGTGCTGGCTGCCACCACCAAAGGAGGCACTCACTGGCTGTGGCACACAAAATTACCCGACCATTAAGGAAGTGACTTCATTCAGGCCAGTGAGATAAGGAGAAGTTCCATTCCCGAGGAACATCTCAAAGATGAGGCAGGGAGCCTGGGGTCTTAGAGAGGCAGGTAGACAAGAGCATCATGGGATGGATGGAGGTGGTCTTCTATCAGGAATCGTGAGAGTAGCTTGGCACTCTGTGGTCAGCTGGCTCGCTCTTTCTGAAACACAAAAGCGCAGTGTTTCTAACCATCACTGCTGAGTTATGTGAGGCTTGGGTAAAGTTTGGGATTGTCAGTCCCAGCTTTGGTCCAGATGAATGTCGCTCATCACTAACAGCTCGGAGAAAGCGCAAACCTCCTAAACCAGTGCCTAAGAAACAGTCCCGCGGGGACTCCTGTTGTTCTTGTTACCACAAAAGCTGTTGAGCCATCTGTTGACAAGTGAGTTGTTTGAGGGTCCTGGAGACCCAGGCATCTTAAAAGATGGATGCCGCATCCATGAGTAATTATGCCGCATTACATGAGTAATAATGTAGAAGCCGTATTAAAGCAAATGGCCAGGGGCTGAACCCTGAGAAGGAACCAGTTCTGTGAATTCCAAGAGGTCAGCAGAAGAAAACCTCTCAGCACTGCTCCCCGAGTCTCTGAGATGAAGTTGAGATGTTGATGCCCTTTGTGATGCTGTCTACTGTCTTGGCTACTTCTCACACGAGAGCACGGAGGACCAGAGCATTCTGATGGATGGACTTCCTCCGTGGTCCAGCCAATGGCTTGTCCATGGTTTGCTAAACTGCTGGGTCTCTTGAGGTTTAGGCCAAGTCACGAGGCTTCAGCTCTCAGAACTTCATATCTTGTGAGACAAGGCCACCCCCAAGGCAACCCAGAGTCCTGATAGGGATCTGGGCAGTCAGGTTTTGATTCCTGGTGATGCCAGTTCAGGCTGTGGGAAGAAAAATGTGACAGGTTTGTTGGGAAGGGTGTGTACAAGGGATCTTCAAAAAGTTCATGGAAAATGTACTATGGAAAAATACACATGGAGTTCAAAACTTTTGCACCAAAATGAATTTATCTTTAATTCCATTTTTCCATGGACTCCTTGATGTACCCTAATAGTCAGATACAGAGGAGAACTGGAGGAGGTAGACATTTGGTAAGGATCAACAACAGGATCCAGGATCCAGTCCAGTTGAAAAGTTGGCACTCAAACTGGTTTTTCCACAAGGGGTGTGAGAAGGAAGTCAATTAATCTCATCAGACAGAGCTTGCAAAGTCATCAGCCACCTGCAGTGTAGAAAGGAGCATAAGAAAACTCAGAGGCAAGGAGAAGGGCTGGTGTCTGCTCACCAGGAATCTGGAAACACAACAGTTCTCTTTTCAGTCACCTCTCTTCTCATTAGGATAATCTCAAAGACAGATTCTTCTTGGTCACAAAATTCGACCAGTCTCATGCAATATGGTCTCACGGCGAGGATGGTCATTTCCCATTTGAGCTCCTTCTGTTTGCTTTGCTGGAAGCCTTGGGAAGGAATCTCAGGCTGGAATTCTGAACGGATCTTGAGGTTGGGAAATCAAGTCAAGAACTTAACATCACATTCACTGATGGTACCTATAAGTCTGAGCAAATTCCACTCTTCTCAGGGCCCCCAGGTACTGTATCCAGAAGTTCAGGGGCTTGCCACTAATTGACCTTCCTTATTCACCTGCAAGGCTGGGAACTCTGCAAGCCAGGCTCCAGGACACTTTTCCCAGATCTTGTATGCATTGGCTCCATAAAGAAAACCCTAGTTGCTCAAAAGTGTCAGATCACGCCTGGTTAAATGAGCCTCGTTCTCAAATAGGATATTCCAAGCAAAGCTTTGAGTGTGTGATCAGTGTCTCCAATTATGTCCTGTTAACAGGGAAAACAAGCTCTCAGTAAACCTGTGCAAATGATTACACTGTCACAGAACTGAGAATGCTCACCGAGGGGCCAGTGCTATGGCAACAGTGGACTGGGCTGCCACATGCGAGGCTGGCATTGCCTATCAGAGCAAAGGCTCAAGTCCTGGCTGTACAACTTCCAATCCAGCTCCCTGCTAATGGCCTAGGAAGGTAGCAGATTTCCCAGGTACCTGGACCCCTGCCACCCAAGTGGCAGACCTGGATGGAGTTCTGGGCTCCTGGCTTCAGCCTGGCCCGGCACTGGCTGTTCTACCTATTTAGGGGAGTGAACCAGCAGTTGGAAGATCTCTTTCTCTGTCATTCCCTCTTTCTCTGTCACTCTGCCTCTCAAACAAGCAAAAATTCTTTTAAAAGAATGTTTAATGAGAATTTCTGAATTTTGGAGGAGTCAAGGAGAGAGAATAAAATAGTCACAAATGGTTTGCTCTGGTTGCCAAGGTATAGCCAAAAACTGTTATGAGTTACAGACAGCTTAGGAAAAGTAGGTTTGTTAGGTGTCCAGGGCACAGGGCATGAAAGTAATATCAACAATACTCCAAATACAGTATATAGCGCAGTGTGTTAAGCTACTGCTTGGGATGCCTACACCCCATATTGGAGCGCCTGATTGGAGTCCCAACTCCTCTGCTTCTGATCCAGCTTCCTGCTAATGAGTACCCTGGGAAGGCAGCAGATAATGGCCCAAGCATTTGGGTCTGTGCCACCCGTGCAGGAGACCTGGATGGAGTTCCTGGTTCCTGGGTTTGGCCTGGCCTAACCCTGGTTGTTGTAAGCATTGGGGGAGTGAATCTGCAGGCGAACTATTTCTCTCTCTCTTTCTCTCTCCCTCCCTCCCTTTCTCTCTGTCACTCTGCTTTCAGATAAATAAATATATCCTATAAATATATATTTGAAGTAAAATCCTTGATCATAGTTCATTCAGTCTCAGGTAATAAATCCTTGATGCACTGGATTTGGGTTAGTCATCTCATGCATTCATTGGTATCTCAGCTGGAGATCTAGAAATCCTGACTCAGTGTACTGGTATGGCCTCAAAGCTGATTACATGATGCTGTCACAAGCTTATTCCCCGACATACCCAGCAGAGGTCTTGACCACATGGCCCAGACACACCCCTTCTTGGTGGAAGACGAGATGCTGTGGTCTGCAGTTGACTGTAAGAGCTTTCAAGGAAGTACCAGAGTGAGACAAAAAACTATCTGTAGATGGCAAAATGAAATGACTGTGGTTAACCTATTATTGACAAGTTTCAAATGTGAAGGACCTGCTTGGAGTTCATAACAAGGATAGTACAACTGACAAGGAAAATTGGTTGTTTCTGTGACATGCAAAACAAAACAGTAAAATCAGCCTAAAATGTTTTAGATGAAAGGGGTGGGCATTTGGCTTAGAGGTTGGGACATTGGTTGAGACACCATATCCCATATTGGAGTACATGGGTTTGAATCCCAGTTCCAATCCTAATTCTACTTCCTTGCTGGTGTGGACCCTGGGAGGCAGCAGGTGGTGTCTTAAGGAATTGGGAATCTGCCACTCATGTGGAAGACCTAAACTGAGTTTTTAGTTCCAGCCATTGCAAGCATCTGAGGAATGAACCGACAGATGGGAGCTCTCTTTCTATCTCTATTCCTCTGTCTCTCAAATTAAAAAAAAATAGACATATTAACATAATGGATAACCCTATTTCTAAATAGGAGATGTTGTATATACTTTATAAAAACAAAAGAACTGGCCAGAATTGTGGCACAGCAGGTTAAGCTGCCGCCTGCAATGCCAGCACCCCATATAAGTGCCAGTTCAAGTCCAGGCCGCTCCACTTCCAATCCAGCTCCTGCTAATGCACCTGGGAAAACAGTAGAAGAAGGCCCAAGTGTTTGGGCCCTGCCACTCAAGTGAGAGACTTGGATGGAGCTCTTGGTTTCAACCATGGGCCTGGCCATTGTGGCCATTTAGAGAGTGAGCCAGCAGATGGAAATCTCTGTCTCTCCCTCTCTCTCTCTGTAACTCTTGCTTTAAAAAAGAAAAAAAAGAACAATCTTTTTACAGGAAAAAATTTCAGATATATAATAATATATAATAATAATAATAATATGTAATAATATAAAATTTCAGATACATAATAATAATAATATTGGTACATAATCTACCATTAGTAAACATATGTTCAAGCACATTAAGACTATATAAAGATACATAAAAGCAATTCAAGTAAAGAAATGTATACATGTAGAATAGATCTTTTTTTTTTTTTTTTTTTAACAGGCAGAGTGGACAGTGAGAGAGAGACAGAGAGAAAGGTCTTCCTTTTGCCGTTGGTTCACCCTCCAATGGCCGCCGCGGTAGCGCGCTGCGGCCGGCGCACCGCGCTGTTCCGATGGCAGGAGCCAGGTGCTTATCCTGGTCTCCCATGGGGTGCAGAGCCCAAGCACTTGGGCCATCCTCCACTGCACTCCCTGGCCACAGCAGAGAGCTGGCCTGGAAGAGGGGCAACCGGGACAGGATCGGTGCCCCGACCGGGACTAGAACCCGGTGTGCCGGCGCCGCAAGGCAGAGGATTAGCCTGTTGAGCCACGGCGCCAGCCAGAATAGATCTTAAGTTTAATAACACTCCATTGGTAAGTGAAAACTGCTGGCCTCAGAGACACTAGATTCAAATTGAAGAAGCTGTGGCTGGGTTACCACTTAAAGAAATAGCTGAAATTATGACTGATAACATTCTACTATGGTTGTCTAAGATCTGGGAAAGCAGAACCAAGAAATACATCATGAGGGGCTGGCGCTATGGCTTAGCAGGTAAAGCCATCTCCTGCAGTGCTGGCACCCCATATGGGTGCCAGTTTGAGTCCTGACTGCTCCACTTCCAATCCAGCTCTCTGCTATGGCCTGGGAAAGCAGTGGAAGATGGCCCGAGCCCCTGAGCCCCCATATCCACATGGAAGACCTGGAAGAAGCTCCTGGCTCCTGGAGAAGAAGCACAGCTCCAGCCATTGCGGCCAATTGGGGAGTGAACTAGTGGATGGAAGACTTCTCTCTCTCTGGCTCTCCTCTCTCTGTATAACTCTGACTTTCAAGTAAAATAAATAAATCTTAAAAAAAAAAGCACATCATGGACAATGAGGCATTGACAAGTCTCTAGGAATTTCCCACATAGCATATGATTCCTAAAATCCCTGTATTTCATAGCATTCTACCATACAACTTTAATCTGGGGAAAGCAAAGTGCCTCTTCTGTTTCGACAACTCTTCCTACATAACTCATCAAAAGTTAACAAATCAAATACAACTAAGTATTTCCAATGATTCTCTTTTGTACAAAGTAAGAGGACAAATTCTTAGTGCTTTTCCTCTGGGAAACATCAAAGGCAGTTTTAGGTGCAAAACACTTCATTTAAAAATCAACATGGAGGGGCAGGCATTCGGACTCTCATATTGTCTATGGGAGCATCTGGCTGGAGTCCCTACTACTTCGCTTTTCTTCCAACTTCCTGCTAATACACCTGAGAGGCGGCGGGTGACAGCTCAAGTACAGGGATCCCTGTCACGCACATGGAGCTGGATGGAGTTCTGGGCTCCTGGCTTGGCCTGGCCCAACCGTCACTGCTGTGGGCATTTAGGGAGTGAACAAGCAGATCAGTCTGTCTCTATCTTTCAAAAAAAATGAATATGTAAAATTAAAAAATAAATTTGGGGAAGGCAAACTTTTAAAAGATGTCAAGGGACAATACTCGACAACTTAGAGTTACCATATCTATTTTTTAAAGAAATGAGAGGGCTGGCCAGCCCCGCGGCTCACTAGGCTAATCCTCTGCCTGTGGCACTGGCATCCCGGGGTTCTAGTCCCGGTCGGGGCGCCAGATTCTATCCCGGTTGCCCCTCTTCCAGTCCAGCTCTCTGCTGTGGCCCAGGAAGGCAGTGGAGGATGGCCCAAGTGCTTGGGCCCTGCACCCGCATGGGAGACCAGGAGGAAGCACCTGGCTCCTGGCTTCGGATCGGTACAGCGTGCCAGCCCACAGGCCGTAGCGGCCATTTGGGGGGGTGAACCAATGGAAAAGGAAGACCTTTCTCTCTGTCTCCCTCTGATGAAGAATCTGACTTTTTCCTAAGTGAGAAAACTTTGTTCTCTTAAATAATCAAGCTCTATCATAGCGTGAACCAGAGAAGGTTATTCTGGTCAAATACAGAACCTTTGTTCCCCAGGCAAACTACACAGAGGGTAAAAGAATAACCTTTCACAACCTTGCATTTCCTCGTGCCGCTCCGAGAAATCACTGTACGTGTGTGGACTTCAATCTCGAGGCTGTAGGAGGGGATGGCTCTGCAGATCAGAAGTCCAAAGCCAGTCTCACTGGGCTAAAGTGATGGGTCGGCGAGGTTGGCTGTTTCTGGAGGCTTAAGGAACAGTTCCTTGCCTTTCCCAGCATCTACAGGCTCCTCTCATCCCTGGCTCACACCCCCTTCCTCCGCCTCAGTCGGCTGCAAAGGGTCTCCCAGTGTCTTTCCCTCGGCGTCACACTCACATCACTGGTGTCTCATTCTGACATTCCAGGCTGCCTCTAACATGCCAGGGAAAGCAGCAGAAGACGGCCCAAGTACTTGAGCCCCTGCCACCCTCATGGGAGGCCTGGATGGAGTTCCTTCCTGGCTCTTGGCTTCAGCCTGGCTGTTGTGACCCACTGGACAGTGAACCAGTAGGTGGAAGATCTTTTTCTTTGTCTCTCCCTCTATCTCTCTGTCACTCTATCTTTCAAGTAAATAAAATTTTTTAAAAATTTAAAGAATGAGTTGAGTAAACAGGTTCAAGGAGCTCTGGAGCAGGCTGGGTGAGTGTGAGGGTATGGGGAGGGCAGGTGGGTGGGAAGCGTGAGCAAACAGGAGAGCTCCAGAGTCCAGACTTCAAAGGGAGAGTGGCTCCAGTGCCTGCAGTGTCCAGGGCGGGGCTGCCCACGCGGCTGTTGTGAAGCGGAAGTGAAAGTCACCAGAGCACAGCATCCAAGGGAACCATGATCCAACAGACCAGATGGGTGCCATTGTGTTGCCTGGGAGAACTCGGGCCCTGGGTGGGGTGGACAGGCAGCTATGAGTCAGGGCCCAAAGTCCTTTTGAAGATGATCTGATTAAGGCAGGGAGGTGCCTTCCCTGCCTCTAAGGGGGAGAGAAAGGGAAATGAGAGGAGTGGAAATTTACACAGCCCCAACACTGTTGGGCAGAGAATGAGGACTGTGCCCTTGGTCCTAGCCATCTGGGGGCACAGCATAGGAGAACAAAGGGCCTCTGCCAGCTTTCAAGATGAAGAGGTAGGGCAATGTCCTAGAAAATGGTTGTGCCCACAAATATGTTAGTAGAAAGGGCTTTGCAGGGAGCCCAAGAGAAGTGTTCAGAAGGTGTCTCCCCAGGGCAAATTCAAGTGGTCAAATGTCACGGTTCCTTCCAGCTTAGTTTCAGAATTTGTTGCAAACCCTTGCTCCAGAAATTTCTGTCACCTTGTTGCTACAATTCTCAGTTCTGTTGAGTTTATCCCCATGAAGAGATTAATCAGGAATCCTACTCTGACCCTTCAAGCAAAGGAATCAAAACCCTGGGTGTGAGATTAGCTGTTCCCATGCATTCTATTCTGTGAGAAATAGTCCAGGCTTATTTTGGTGGAATGTTGGCACAGTCAAAACTGCTCTTCGGGACTAAAAAGACTAAAAGAACCTACATTTTAAAAAAATTTGCAGGTTGGACATCGTGGTACACCAGGTTAAGCTGCCACTTGGGATGCCTGCATCCCATATCAGAGTGCCAATAGTCCTGGCTGTTTTGTATTTGACCCAGCTTCTTGCTAACGCACACCTAGAGGCAGCAGGTGATGGCTCAAGTACCTGGGTCCTTGCCACCCATGAGGGAGACCTGCACGGAGTTCCAGGCTCCTGGCTTTGACCTGGCCCAAGCCCAGCTCTTATGAGCATTTGGGGAGTGAACCAGCAGATAGAATATCTCTCTGTCTGTCTCTGACTCCCTCCATCACTTTACCTTTCAAATGAAAATAAATTACAAAAGTTACTTTTTAAATGATGGGGGTAAAGACTTTAATGAACAAAGTTTCAAAATTAGATATCCCTTGGAGTCTTGACTAGGACTGAGGGCCAGTCATGGCCTCCCCCACTCCCACAGTCAGCAGAGAGGAGCAGAGAGCCAGGGGCGAGCCAGCAGCCCTCCCAGCCAGGGCAGGTCCCCAGCTGATGTCTCTCTGAACCCAGACTGCCTCCTAGGCCCAGCCGGCCTCCTCCTTACAGGACCACCTGGCTTTTCTAAGTGTTCCCAACAGGCTTGAGATAAACTGCTTGGTTGGGTTGGACTTTCCTTTCAACATGCTGGAATTTTATTTACATTCCATCTTTTTTACTTAGGTGTCTCTCATCTACCTACCTACCTAGCCATCTTCACAAGCAAGACTAGTATAGTTACATTTACTGAGGTTTTGGTATCATGCCAATAGTAAGATTAACTAGCACCCCCACCCCAGCTTATTAGAAATGCAGAATCAGGGGCCTCTCCCCACATGTTAGGACCAATCTCTGCATTTCAACAGGATTTCCCATTTGAGAGGCTGCGCAGGCAACCTGGCTCTCCGACTAGCA
The DNA here is from genome assembly GCF_033115175.1 of Lepus europaeus. Classification (NCBI taxonomy): domain Eukaryota; kingdom Metazoa; phylum Chordata; class Mammalia; order Lagomorpha; family Leporidae; genus Lepus; species Lepus europaeus. The sequence continues at coordinate 175,484,826 of NC_084827.1, forward strand.
ACCTGGCTGTCCACCTGCACCTCCTCCTTTCCTGCTCACTCCCCAAACGAGGCTGATTCCCAAATCCTCTGACCCACCACCAATGCCTCCCACTGCTCCCTGCGCACCCCCGCCCCACCCCTTAGCCCTCCACGGAATTACGGAGCAAAAATTACTGTAGGAGAATCCAGTTTGCCACCTTCCGCCCTGCACCTTCCCAGCAAAGTGTGACTGGTGAGAAACACAGAGCAGCCCCGAGATGACCCCCCGCACACCTCTGCTCTCCCCAGAAACTTCCCGCACCGCCTTCTCACAGACCTGGGAGGGGGGTGACCTCGCTTCCTGCTTCGCTGAAGAACCAGAGGCCCTCAGGACTGACTTCCCTGCCCCTCACCCACCTGGCATCCTGCGTCTGTGCCCATGCTGCCCAGCGGTCCTGGTGCTGAGAGCCCCACCAGGCATGCAGCCAAGGCCAGACCCCGCACGGGGCAGCACAAGGCCCGAGACAGGGAGCCCATTGGTGTACACATGCACGTGTGTGTGTGTGTGTGCGCACACGCATGTATGAGTTTTCTTCTCACACAGCCACCAGCTTCTCCCCTGCCTTTACCTAATCCTAAATCACCTCCCAAAGCCCCACCCCTAAACACCATGGTTGGATTAAGTTCCCCCCACCCCATGCCACACATTGGGGGCTTAATTTCCACACGCGGAACCCTTGATTTCCAGTGCTAAACCTTTCCCACTGGTGGTTTTTTTTTTTTTTTTTTTTTTTTTAATTTTAGACAGGCAGAGTTAAGACAGTGAGAGAGAGAGAGACAGAGAGAAAGGTCTTCCTTTTTCCGTTGGGTCACCCCCCAAATGGCTGCTATGGCCAGCGCACTGCGCCAATCTGAGGCCAGGAGCCAGGTGCTTCCTCCTGGTCTCCCATGGGGTGCAGGGCCCAAGCACTTGGGCCATCCTCCACTGCACTCCTGGGCCACAGCAGAGAGCTGGACTGGAAGAGGGGCAACCGGGACAGAACCGGTGCCCCGACCGGGACTAGAACACGGTGTGCCGGCGCTGCAGGCGGAGGATTAGCCTAGTGAAACAGGGCGCCAGCCCCCACTGGTGTTTAAACATGCGGTCACAGCTGTCATCTGAAAAAACAAAATCAGACAAAAACCCGATTTTGATTCCACATCCCTCTCCTGCTACTCTCCCATGCCCAGTTCCTCTGTTCCTTCTTAGAAGCCAAACCCATGAAAAGTCGTCAACACGCAGTCCGTCTAGACCCGTCCTAGGTCTCACTCCGGTCTCTCCGGATCCTTTCTGGTCTCTCTTCTAGCGAGCGCTCCAGCCGCCTTCCCACTGCCGCCACTGAAACAGCCCCCAACAGTCATGAGCCGTCTCCAGTGCGGAGGCCAAGGCTCCAGGGCCGACCCCCGTCTGCCCGGAGGGTGGGCAGGCGGCCTGCTCCACCAGAAGATCCGCTGCTATCTGCTCCCGCCACCCTGGCTCCTCCTCCCCAGAATCCCCCGCTCGCCTCCCAGAACACTCCGCGGGTCTCCCAGAATCCCCCGCGGGTCTCCTAGAATCCTCCACTGGCCTCCCAGAATCCTCTGCGGGCCTCCCAGAACACTCCGCGGGTCTCCCAGAATCCCCTGCGGGTCTCCTAGAATCCCCTGCTGGCCTCCCAGAATCCTATGCTGGTCTCCCAGAATCTCCCACTGACCTCCCAGAATCCCCCACTGGCCTCCCAGAACACTCCGCTGGTCTCCGAGAACCCCCCCACTGGTCTCCTAGACTCCTCCACTGGTCTCCCAGAATCCCCTGCTGGTCTCCCAGAATCCCATGCTGGTCTCCCAGAATCCTCCGCTGGTCCTCCCTTCCCGATCTCGCGGAGCTGGCGCCTCCAGCTTGCTCCTTGGCCTCGCCTTTTGTTCCCACTCACTCCCTAAATGATCTCCGGAGACTCCCGGGCTGAGCGCTCGCTGGGCTCCGGTATCAGCAGGCAGCTTGGGCGCAGGATCCCACGAAGGAAGTCCGAGTCCTCCCTCCCCCCGGTTCTGCGGAAGTCCGCCCCGTGTCACCGAAGTCTAGCTTACAGCTGCTCAGAACAACGACGTGGAGCGCAGCCCGAGCAGCCCGGCCTTGGAGCGCGGCTGGACCCGCCGCCTCCGTGCGCCTCCCGGGACCTGCGGCTCCAGCAGCCTCTCGGGCCTCCCCGCAGGACTCAGCCTGCTCCTCACCCCGCAGCCAGCCGGGATCCTTGTGACATGTCAGACCGCGTCCCTTCTCTGCTCCAAACCCGCTAAACAGCAGAACCCCGCCTGGCATCCTCCCCTGGCCTGGGTGCCCCGCGCTCCCCCGCCCCGCCGCAGGGCTCCGCACCTGCCCCGGGACTCACTGGTGCCCCCTGCACGCTGTCCCCTGTGCGCAAAGGGCCAAGGCCCTCACTTTCCTCAAGTAGCTGCCCCAGAGGAGCACAAGTAACACCCCCGGCCTGGCTCCCCTGTTCACCCCGCCCTGGCTTTCTGCGTCGCACCCAAAGCCGCCCAGGATTCGCTGTTTGGTTCGGGGGGGCACGGCCCCTCCGCTTGCAGTGCATACAGTAGGCGCTCAAACACTCGGTCATTGACCAAGAAGCAAAAGCAGACAGGGCCGGTGTCTTTCTGTCCCGGCCTCCGCAGTCAGAGCTCCTCTGCACGGGGCTGGGCTCGGGTCCCCCATTATCACCCTTTTCGGGTTTTAACGTGTGCGGAAATCCAGGCACGGGGACATGGAGTGGTCCACACTGAACCCTGCCACTCAGCGCACCCCCACCCCTCCCTGGGACGCAGGCGGGGGAGAGCCGGCCTGCGCAGTCGGCTCCAGGCCTTCCGCGGAAATAAAGCTTTGCTCGGGAGCCTTGGTGCAAAGTCGGCCTGACCAGGGACGCAGGACTCGGCCCCCGCTGTCCCGCTCCCGCGCCCTGAGTCCGCCCGGCCGCCCGGGGGCGCCCGAGGCCGAAGGGGGCGTTGCGGCGCCGCCCGACGCCGCGCCCTCGGCGCCTGCGCAGTGCGCACGTCAAAGCCGGGCTCGGGCCGGGCGCGGGGCGCGGGTCGCGGGGCCTGGGAGACGCGGAGCCTTCCGGAGCGGGGCTGAGGGCCGAGGCCAAGGCGGCGCCGGGCCCCTCAGCGCCTGCGGCCGCAGCCCGAGCGAGCGCAGCCGCGCGGCGGCCACCGCGGGAGCCCCCGGGCCGCCGGGAGCAGGAGCGGGCGGAAGACAACGGAGGGGCTGAGCGCCCGCGCCGCGCCGCGGGGACCGAGCGAGCAGCCCGAGGCGGCGGCGGCCGCCGAGGACGGGGACGGCGACGACGCGGAGGCGGAGAGGGAGCCGCCCGGCCCGGCCCAGCCCCGTGAGTGCCCCGGCTTCCGCCGGCCCCGCGCCGGGCCCTGGGCTGCCTCCATTTTCTCGGGCCGGGGCGCCGGCCTCTCCGCCCGGGGCCGCCGCGCGGCTCTCGGCGGGGCAGGGGAGGTGCGGGCCGGGCTGACTGCCACTGCCCCCGGCGGCTCTCGGACGAGGACCTGTGCGGCCCCGGTGCTGCCTGCGGGCGGGCGGGCGGGCGGGCGGCGCCGCGCCGCGGGGATGCATCCGAAGGTGCAGCCGGCCCCGCGGTCGCCGGCCCCGGGCTCTGGCGCGGGAGATAAGGCGCGTCCGCCAGCAACCGCGATCCCGGGGAGGAGGCGATAAGACCCTGCGAGCGGTAGCAGGGTACCCGGGCGGGGGGGGAGGGGGACCCGGCCGATCGATGGCTTCCGCCCGGCAGAAACCCTGGCGGGCTTCCTGGGCGAGGCAGGGCTGCAGCGTCTTGAAGGCCTTGGGGTGGGGGCGGTGCAGGAGGACAAAGGTATTTAAAAAAAAAAAAAAAGAAGAAGGCTTGCTGTAGACCGGTGGGCCGCGGGTTTCGCTGGCCAGGGTCGCCTGCTACCGAGGCGTGGGGGCCTGCGCAGGAGCTGTTGGAGCGGCGGTTCTCGGTGACTCACGAGCCCGGAAACGCGGGCTGGAGGCTGCTCCCGGCGCTCTCGTGGAAGGGGCCCGGAGCCGACGCGGTGTGCAGGTGGACGCGGGGCGCCTCTCGCGAGACGGCCGGAGCCCGGGCTCGGGTGCGCGCCGGCGGCGTGGCTGTCGGTGGGTGACTTGGCTAAAACGCGCAGCCCGAACTTGGCGCCCCGCGTGTCCCGGGCCGCGCCGGGGCTGCGCTCGGCACGGTCCGGGGGGCGGAGGCGGACGTGCTCCTCTCCACGGGAAGGCAGATGGCCTTACTGTCCGTCGCGGAAGGCCAGAAGCCAGACTTTAGCTTATTTTGTAGATTTTTTTTTTTGCCCCCCGGATGGGGAACAAGTACTAAGCGGCTGCCTGGGGAGTCGGGTTTTTGCTCTGTGCGCAGCTTTCAGAGGTGAGCTTAGTGGGTGTGACGGGCGCTCTCTGCTCAGTGCTACCGTGGTCGGTAGAAAACGCAAGCCCTGCGGAAAGGGCTTTTGTGAATTGTCCCCGAGTCTCACCATTTCAGTTCGGTCGCTGTTCGCGATTTTGCGTGTTTCCCCTCCAGTCTCTGCCTGCGTTTGGTTCTCCTCTTCACCGGCGCGTGCTGCGTGCGTGCAGTCGCGGGGTCGTCAGAATGACCCTGGGAAACGTGTGCTGTGGACAGCGAAGCCTGCTCCGAAACAAGCTTCTCATGTTATTTTCGTGTGAGCTTTTTGTAGACCTCGCATCTCATTAATTTTTTCTTTTGTGGTTGTATATCTTCACATAAAATGTTTTCCCCCCGAGGGTTGACAGGCGCGTGCGTCCGAACTTCTCTGCAGGGTTGGGTCCTGTGGCTGTTGCGTGAAGCTTGTGCTTGGCAGGAAGCGAGTTGCCAGGAGGGATGCAAGGGGTGTGCAGAGCGCCGTGTCGGAGGGTGCTGCTCCTCCCACTCCCCAAAAACAGTCTCTTCCAGTGCTCCAAGCCGGGGTTCGGTTTTCCTGTCGGTGGCTCCTCGGCGTAAGGGGAGTTTGTCCTGAAGTGATTGGCTCTGTTATGTTTATTGCAGGGCAGCTCACTCAAGTGCATTCGCATCTTAGACTGCAGGTTCCTTTTTTTTTTTTTTTTTTTTAAGATTTATTCTATTTATTTGAAAGACAGAGTTACAGAGAGAAATCTTCCATATGTTGGTTCACTCTCCAAATGGCAGCAATGGCGAGAGCTGGGCCAGGCCGAAGCCAGGAACCTCACATGGGTGCAGGGGCCCAGCACGTGGGCCATCTTCACCGCTTTCCCAGGTGCATGAGCAGGGAGCTGGATCCTAAGTGGAGCAGCTGAGGCTCGAACTGGCACCCATAGGGGATGCTGTGTCTCAGCTGACGGCTTTGCCCACTGTGCTGCAATGCCGGCCCCAGACTGCGGGTCCCCAGACTGCAGGTTCTTTTTTTTTCTTTCTTTTTCTTTAAGATTTATTTTATTTAATCGTTTCTCGGCCTTTTGGCTAAGATCAAGTGTGAAGATTTATTTTATTTATTTGAAAGACAATTACAGAGAGAGAGGTCTTCCGTCTGCTGGTTCACTCCCCAGATGGCATCAATGGCCGGAGTGTGCCGATCCAACAGCAGGAGCCAGGAGATTCTTCTGGGTCTCCCACGTGGGTGCAGAGGCCCAAGGACTTGGGCCATCTTCCACTGCTTTCCCAGGGCACAGCAGAGAGCTGGATTGGAAGTGAAGCAGCTGGGACTCGAACCAACGCCCATATGGGATGCTGTTGCTTCAGACCAGGGCTTTAACCCGCTGCGCCACAGCACAGGCCCCTGCAGGTTCTTACATTAAGTGTTTTTCATCTTATGCTTTGCAATCTGAAATATGTTAATAGATTCCTTGTTTTCTTTCTAATCCCATAGTAAAGAGAAATGCTGAGTTAGACTGTGTAGGCTTTCATAAAGTTAATGGAATACCTAAGAAGATCTGATTTAAATATGAGATCTGATTTTATTTGAAGCTTTATTTGTATATTGCAGATTTACAAAAAATACGTGCATCTTTATTAGTTTGGAATATTTACTAAAGATTGTTTTTAAATCAGTTTTGTGGAATTGTAGATTTTTGTTTTTGCTGCCACACTTTTCCAAGAGCCCTTTTTTCCAGGAGATTGGTGGCTGAAAATTCAGTTTCGCTACCTGCCGTAAAAATGTACACATCTGGGTGGCGCCACGACTCAGTAGGCTAATCCTCCGCCTGCGGCGCCGGCACCCCAGGTTCTAGTCCTGATCGGGGTGCCGGATTCTGTCCTGGTTGCCCCTCTTCCAGGCCAGCTCTCTGCTATGGCCCGGGAAGGCAGTGGAGGATGGCCCAAGTGCTTGGGCCTTGCACCCGCATGGGAGACCAGGAGAAGCACCTGGCTCCTGGCTTTGGATCAGTGCGGTGCGTCGGCCACAGCAGCCATTGGAGGGTGAACCAACGGCAAAGGAAGACCTTTCTCTCTGTCTCTCTCTCACTGTCCACTCTGCCTGTAAAAAAAAAAAAAAAAATGTACACATCCAGCCCTCCCCCTCAGTACCATCTAGAGCAGGACAGACCTTCATCCCAGGCTGCCTGGTGACCCGTCTGGTGGCATTTCTGTTTCAGCTCTCTTTAAAGTCCATTTGCCTCTTTCCTGTGGGCATTTAATTAAGAGTCTGAGCTTATGGATGCCCGCAGTTGCTATTGAAGTAGGAATAGGTGGATTAATAAGGATAAAGACAAAACTTTGTTGGGTAAAACTTTGGTTTTTACAAACAAAACTTTGTTGTGTGACAAACCGTGGAAAGATCACATCTCTGTGAACCTCTGGGTTAATTTCTTCTGGCTTGATATTTAATTGATTTAAGAGCAATGCAGATGAAGCCAAGCAGCCTAAAAATTGCTCAGTCCTGGCTTTTGTTGGAGAGAAGACTATGGTGGAGCTCTTTGGTGAAAGGACTGGGTGAGGTTGTTACTCTGTGTCCCCAGTGACCCTGGACACTGCGTGTGTCGGGCTTGCTATCACTGGTGGAGTAGATCACTCTGGGAATAAAATGCTGGATGTTTTGCTTTTGTTTCTCAGGCCTTCCAAGGATTATAAGAAAAAGTTCTGGGGCTAGCCGTGGTGTAGCAGGTAAAGCCGCCACCTGCAGTGCTGGCATGCCATATGGGCGCAGGTTCCAGTCCTGGCCGCTCCACTTCTGATCCAGCTCTCTGCTATGGCCTGGGAAAGCACCGTGTGGGAAACCCAGAAGAAGCTCCTGGCTCCTGGCTCCTGGCTTCCAATCAGCGCAGCTGCAGCCATTGTGGCCATTTGGGGAGCAAACCAGCGTATGGAAGACCTTTGTCACTCTCTCTGCCTGTTTCTGCCTCTCTCTAACTCTGCCTTTCAAATAAATAAATTAAAAAAAAAAAAAAAAGTTCTGTGGGCTGAAAGATCTTAGATGGGCAGCAAGGAAATACGGTAAACAGCTTGTTGCTGGCAGTTTCTTTTGGGTGCATGCGGCTCTGCATTTTGCCGTTTCTGGTTCCCTGAACCTCCTAGTCCCACTGTGCTTTTAACTTTTCTCTGATGTGGGAGGGATCGTGAAGGGACAGCAGAACTGCGATTTGTGGCAGCTGCGCTGAGCCAGCAGAGGAAGGGCGAACAGCACGCAGAGCCTTGTGAGAGGTCAGTCAGGTGCAAAACAGAGAGGTGAACCGGCGCCGGCCATTTGTGTTGGCTGCGTCCAGCACATGCCTATTGCCTTGTGTAATTCTTAGCAGGGTGTGTCTAACGTGAGATCCTGGTACCCAGACTCAGAATATAGCCTCTAAATTGTGGGTTTGTGTTTGCGTATTACGTGTGTATGTGCTTGGTTACCCAGACTGATACTTAGTGGCAGTCTGCCTTTATATGGTGATTATTCCTTGGGAACATTATCCAGCAGGTAAGTTGTTGAGGACCTAGGAAGTATGGTAATATTGAAACATCACAACACTTTGGTTATTTGAATTAAGTGTTGTATGAAAAACAAAATAGACATTTTGTGGCTTGATCTTAATGAAGGTGCTACTTTATAACCTTGTGTGATGAATTGTAGCTTGCTCTTTTACAAAGTACTGTTAACATGTTAGTCACTGTTCTCCCCCACCCAGATTAAATATCAGCTGTATTTAGGCAGATGGGAGAAGTAGCAGGAACAGGTTTCTGTTGACAGGTCTGTAGTTAAGGGCCGTTCTTAGATTTATAAAATTTGGAGAGGCAATGTTATCTAGTGGTTAAAAGCAGGGGCAGCTGGGCCTTGTGGATTTGAACCCTCACCCATCCTTCTGTGGGCTGTATATAGCCTTAGGCAAATTCTTAACCTCTCTCTGGTTTAGATTCCTTAGATGGGGTAATAATAGACCACCATATCTGAGAGAGTTCTGGGATTAAATGAGTTATTCCATCCTGATGTTCCTGGAGCAGGACTGGACGCAGTAAGTAGCTGGTGGTGGAAACAGCCCTGTTGGACGGGTTCCTTCTGCAGGTGGGAGCTCAGAGGGCCACTGCCGCTGGAGCAGGGTTGGTTGAGCTTTCTGTGGTGCAGAGTTCCTTGCCTAGAACTGTGTAGTTTATTAGCCACAGAACTAGATTTAGAGGCTGGTGTTCTTCATTTTTTGTCCAGTTTGCTTGAATGAAATTGAGTTTTATAACTTAATGCAGTAATGTCTTCTTTGGACCTTTCCACTAAATTTTTTTTGGATTGCTCAGATTTTTTTTTTTTTTTAAAGATTTGTTTATTTATTTGAAAAGCAGAGTTACAGAGGAATGGGGAGAGGGAGAGGGAAGGAGTCAGAGAGGTCTTCCGTCCACTGGTTCACTCCCCAAATGGTCACACCGGCCACAGCTGGGCCAATCTGAAGCCAGGAGTCAGGAGCTTCTTCTGGGTCTCCCATGTGGGTGCAGGGGCCCAAGCACTTGGGCCATCTTCTATTGCTTTTCCAGGTGCATTAGCAGAGAGCTGGATCAGAAGTGGAGTAGCCGGGACTTGAACTGGTACCGATAAGTGATGCCTACACTGCAGGTGGTGGCTTAACCCACTATACCACAGCACTGGCTCCTCCACTAAAATTTACAAAGATGGTATTCAGAGTATATTAAATGTTCTGTGGCACAAAGTCCTTGATTAAGGTTTGGTGTGTATACTAATATTTATAATACAGGGGTTATATGAAATTGAAAGTTGAAATAGACAAAGAATCAAGGGAGCTGAACAAAAATTACTAGACAGGTTGGGAGAGCAAATTATCCTTGGATAACTGCCAGACACCCCCTGAGGCCCGGAGTATGTTCCCAGCATCACTGCAGATGGGAAACCAAAGCAAACAGGGTCAGGATTTGAACCCCGGTCTGCTTCTCTCCAAAATGTGTGGCTCCCTGGAATAGGGTCTGACTTCCTCACGTGAAATAATTGGACTTTCCTCCATGGGCTCTTGGTTTCTTCTGGAGATGACTGGTTTAGCGTTTTAGAATGACGGTCCTTAAAGAAAACCTAATGAGGATTTTAATAGGTTGCCAAAGAGTAACCACATATTATAATCCAAAGTGACGTGGTTTATTCTAAATGCTTTAGTTGTACAGAACCATAATTTGATTAGTGATTTATAGTTTAGTTAGATTAGTAGGTAGTATTTCGTTTTCTTACTAATCTTACAGAGCAGATAGGAGCCCCATGATACACTGGGAAATCAGATCAGGGCTGGGTCCTGACTCGGTGACTAATCGTGTTGTCACTCGGAACAAGCAGCTCCACCCCTCTGGGTTCCAGTCATCTCATTATTATACTGAGAGGTCCAGATTGAAAGCCCCTCTAATCCTGTGTGCTCCTGTTCCGTGGTCTGGGATGTGGGCTCGCCTTCCTCCTGTGTGCTCCTGCTCCGTGGCCTGGGATGTGGGCTCACCTTCCTCCTGTGTGCTCCTGTTCCATGGCTTGGGATGTGGGCTCGCCTTCCTCCCGTGTGCTCCTGTTCCATGATCTGGAATGTGGTCTCCCCTTCTCCCGTGTGCTCCTGTTCCGTGGTCTGGGATGTGGGCTCACCTTCCTCCCGTGTGCTCCTGCTCCGTGGTCAGGGATGTGGGCTCACCTTCTCCCGTGTGCTCCTGTTCCGTGATCTGGGATGTGGGCTCACCTTCTCCCGTGTGCTCCTGTTCCGTGATCTGGGATGTGGGCTCACCTTCTCCCGTGTGCTCCTGTTCCGTGATCTGGGATGTGGGCTCGCCTTCTCCCGTGTGCTCCTGCTCCGTGGTCAGGGATGTGGGCTCGCCTTCTCCCGTGTGCTCCTGCTCCGTGGTCAGGGATGTGGGCTCACCTTCTCCCGTGTGCTCCTGCTCCGTGGTCAGGGATGTGGGCTCACCTTCTCCCGTGTGCTCCTGTTCCGTGATCTGGGATGTGGGCTCGCCTTCTCCCGTGTGAGGTGCCTCTCTCTGCTTGTGGCGTCTGTTTCTCTAGGAGAACTTGGTGGCTGCAGCTTTTTTTCCTTTCCTCTCATTTGATCAGATGCCCAGAGTTACTTCACCGTATGAAGTTCTCTGCTCCAGGGAATGTGAATAACATCAACGTGTGTGTTTTCAAATTTCTGCCTTTGTGCTTGTGAGTGAATCGTTAAGAAGTAAATGTTACATGGTTGTAAAGTACAAGCTCAGGAAGTCAGGCTAATGATTTACAAATCCTCAAACCTCACATCAGTTCCATTGTCACAGTTGTGTTGTGAAGTTGGAATAACGTTAACCAAAAGCCGTGAGGGTAGAAAAAAGACTGAAAATGTCAAATCAAGTGTGAGGATGTAAAGAACATGCCGAAGGCAGTGTTTGTGGTACAGGGTGGCAGTCCTCTGCCCACAGACTGCTGTGAGGGCTGGCCTAGATGCTAGGGTCTCTGCCAGCCTGGGTTCATCACCGATAGAGGGGAGGGTGCTATTTACCTCCCAGGAGCATCCATGGTTCCTCCTTTATGTTAGGTGTGTTCTGAGTGGCGGCCTCTAAGGGTTCCTAGTCTAGGTAAACAGTTCTTCCTGCTTTGGTGGCCATTGACTTGTGGACCCTCCAGCGGGGAGACAGGAACTGTCCGTGCAGATCTTTTGGTTTCCATCTGTACACAGGATGATTTTACCCTCTGTTCAGCCTTTGTTGGTGTTTTGTATAAGTTTTTTCCTGTGTATTTAAGTTTTGTCTCTGGATTATGATTTATTTGAATTGAGGTATATTTTTTTAATGTTTCAAATATCAATTCTCTTTCCTCTTCCCTCAATTTGTGCTTTTAGAGTATAATATGTTGTTTTTATAAGTATTAATTGACACAGCTATGTGATTTATGATGAAAATGATTAACCAAAATACAGTTTCTTTTTATTTTGTTTCTGCTACTTTTGTGCTTATTTGGCAGTGATTTACTTACTGTGGTGGCTAAAGCTTATGGGGTTCCCCTTTCCCAGCTAAGTTCCGCACAATGTGGTGATTCCTATATTGTGTTTCTCAGAATGCTAGTGTTATGAGAAATTAGTCGTTAGGAGAGATGCTAGAGTGAATATTAGCTTGAGGAAAAAAACTGGGTTAAATACAGCTAAGCATATTTGTATTTTTTAAAGGTTGGAATTTTATTTAAGATTTTTTATTATTTGAGTGACTGAGAGGGAAAAACAGAGAGGTCTTCCATCCATTGGCTCACTGTCCAAATGCCTGCAACAGCTGGGAGTGGGCCAGGCAGAAGCCAGGAGACCTGAATTCCATCTGAGTCTCCATGTGGGTGGCAGGGACCCAACCTGAGCCATCACCTGCTGTCTTCCAGGGTGCACATCAGCAGTAGCTGGGATCAGAGGTGGAGCCGGGACTCACACCCAGGCACTCAAGAGTCTGGGCATCCTAGGCAGTGTCTTAACAGCTACACCATATACCCACCTCAGATTTTTATTTTTGATGGTGTTTGTAGTATGATTTTTCTGCAGAGCTTGTAAGAAATTTTTAATAGTGTGAATTCTGACTGTCCAGAAAGGGAACAGTATTGCCCAGTTTGTCAGCTTTATTTGGTGTTAAAAATACCTTCCTTCTCCAGGAAATGCCCACAGACATCTTTAAGGAGAACTCTCCTGGAACACGGTTTAGAAAGCCCTCTTGTTATTTACTAGTATGGCTTCTAAATCAGTTGCTTTCTGATGAGGGTGATAACCTATACCAGAATTTGAATTCAACTAAAGTTGGAACGAATTATTTTCAGCGTTGTTGAGGAAAAGAGTGAACACTTTTCAGGCTCCCTCCCTGCCCTTTTTTAAAACTTTTTTTAAACCTATAGTGAGAATTTGCATCGGTGACTCAAAATGCATGTATGCTCTGAAAACTGGAAAAGGAATTTGATGAGACAATACATAGGCCTTACTGTGTGTGCCACATTCTCGTACTTTCTGTTCTGTTAATGCTTGTTATGAGCTACCAGAATAGTTCACCACGCGATTTAAGAAACACTGAGGTTGCATAAATTTGTAAACTTCTAAGATATTAGACTGAGGATATGTCATAGATACTGTTTATAAGTGAGAAAACTGAAGATCCATGTAGACTTAAGAATTTGGGCTAGTGTTAGAATTCTGAATTTAAATCCTGGTTGGTGTGGCTGAGCAGGGTGTTTAATGTGTGTTTTTCTTCCTGCCTCTCTCATCTGTAAGATAGCAAGAATAGATCCTGTGCATAAAGTAGCTGTGAGGACTCAGTAAGAAATGCTACATGCAGGTCTTCTCGGATTCTGCAAGGGCCCAGCGCGCCGTAACTTACAACTGAAGCTCTCAAACTTTCTCCTGCAGTGTAGTTTCAGAAATATTTTATGACTTTGAAAGTGTCTAAGCAGTTTATATGTGAACCTGGACTCTTTGGATCTGTAGCCGGAAATATTGTTGTGATATCAGTCCTCTGAAATAGTACGTTTTAAAATAGCCAGAAGGACTGGACTCCCTAAAAGTTTCTCTGCCTCATAGTTCTAAATGTTATATCACTGTATAAAACATGTTTTCTTTAACAGTATCTTAAATTTCGAGTAATCTTTTATTATTTGCATGTAATTCCATACATGTGCATGCCTATATCATTGATTAACTTAGCATTTTTGCAGTCTTAATCTGCTTAAAGGAATAAAAGTTGCTATTTCTTGTTTTATCCTAGTTTCTGCAGCTTTTTTAATTCTTCCATACTCAGTATTTTTTTTTAATGCTGTTGGTGGTTGAATTTTGTGTCCTGACCTCACAAGGTGACATTTGGAGGTTAACAATGGTGCAGGCCAAATTCCCTGTTGTCTTAAACACAACTGGCTCCTTATCTCACCTGTGGAGCATTTGAAGTTTGCAGTCCTCAGTTTGGGTACTTTGTTTTTTGTTTTTGTTTTTTACTCATTTGTCTGCAGTGTGGCTTGAAGTTGCTGAAATAAGAGGTTCCAGTCAGCCTCCCTAACACTTACCAGTTCAGAATGAAAACTGCATAGATTCTGTGTTTGTATGAGCAGAAAGAATGAGGCAAAAAGAATAAATAACTGCTAACATAGCACATGCGTTTGTTAGCTGCCAAACTCTGCTGAAGATCCTTGCCAATAGTTATCCCATTTAACTCTGTGCCTACTCTGTTTTTGCCCTCATATTTCCTGGTGAGGAGTGGAGAAAAGGAGGCTAAGTAATTGGATGAAGTCATACACCTAGAAAGGGGCCCTGGGTTTGAAACCCTGGTTACAGAGCTTGAACTTGGAGCTGACTGTACCCTGATGGTTCTGCCATGAGAAACTGAAATGTAGAGTTACCTGGGACAAAGGAAGCCTCCAGTAGAAACAGGAGCATGTGTGATATGCCAGGACACTAAGAACAGTCACGTTATTTTCTTGCTGTCTGTGGTTTTTGAGGGGCCATAAAGAGATGAAGCCGTGTGGAGGAAGATTGGCCACTAAAGTACTCTTTTCCCAAAAAAGCAAAAAGTGTTCCACAGATCACAGAGACTGAACTTGATGTTGATAGCTGGGCTGAGTCCTTAGTTGGGTGTTGATTTCTAGAAGCTACCATTCCTGTACTGTTGTCTTTCCTAGTAAGATTCCGTTAAGGGTCTTAGATAAGGTTGTAGGCAGGAGATGAATATCTGAAAGAATTCATATTTTTTTCCCTATTTGAGATTATCTGAAAAATGTTACACAGTTTCAGTTGGAATATCTTCTAGAACTTGGTAGTCATTTTGGTATTTTTGCAAGGTGATTTTACTTGTACGTAGCTATTTAATAAGCTTTCCCAAGCTGCTCATGGCATATTAATTGCAGATAGAATAGCGTGCATCCCTGTGTCTGCCTTCTCAATTAGGCAAGAAGGAACTAGGAACTGGTAACATCTTCCTGTATGTACACAAAGCAAAGCAAATACTTGCTGGTGTTATGTTGTTAAAAATCACTCATCCTTGTTCTTTAAGATTACTCATAACCCATTGTTTGCCCAAGACCTTATCTTGGTCTTGTTCATGTAGAGTGAGTGGAAGTTGAGTTGATGGGAAGAGAAGGGTGGAGAATGCTAGTTCTTTTATCCTACAGAAACTACCCCACTTTTAAATTAAATGCAGGGAAAGGAGGACCAGACCAAAGGGGTCAGTGTGCTTAGCATAGGATATTATATGCAGACACCCATGGATGTGTAAACAGGTCAAGAGTGTATCTTGGGGCTGGTGCTGTGGCATAGTGGGCTAAGCCTCTGCCTTTGGCACCTGAATCCCATATGGATGCCAGTAAAAGTCCTGGCTGCTCCCTCTTCCGATCCAGCTCTCTACTGTGGCCTGGGAAAGCAGTTGAAGATGGCCCAAGTGCTTGGGCCCCTGCACCTGTGTGGGAGACCTGGAGGAAGCTCCTGGCTCCTGACCTCAGCTCAGCTCAGCTCCAGTCATTATGGCCATCTGGGTAGTGGACCAGTGGACGGAAGATCTTTCTCTCTGTCTCTCCCTCTCTTTGTAACTCTACCTCTCAAATAAATAAATAAAATCTCTTTTTTTAAAAAGTACCTTACCAAGGCTTTTGTTATCTCATTGAAAAGAGTAAGGAATAAGAAATCCTGAAAACAGGCCATAGAAAGTGACCAGAGAGACACTGATTCTAAATTTGTATGTCATGCACAACTCTGAAAGGTCTCATGATGAAAATGGAACTGGTTGCTTTTCACAGTTGCCTAAAGAAACAGAACTTCTTGAGTAGATGGTTAATCATGGAAGGTAGTAAATACATATTAAAGGCCGTGACCTCCCAACCAAAAGGAGGAGTGGGAGCTCCAGAGCCATGTGGTATAGAAATTATATGTTCTTTTTAAAAATTTGAAAAAAATTAGTAAACCTATCTCACTTCTTCTAGATCCTAGGGAAATACCAGAAAGAGATCAAGTTCATATGAAGCACCAGCGATTTTAATTAAGTAGCAAATTGTCAAGGAAGACAACTCCTGATATTTACTGTCCTAAGCAGTGTTATCTCGGTCAGTCTCAAAATTCTAAAAAAGAGGTTATTATTACCCTCATTGTATAGATTAAGAAGTTTAGGCCAAGAAATGAAATAGTCTGCCCAAAGATTAGTTGTGACTAAGCCACAGAGTCTACTTTTGCATCCTTGAAGTATGGCATCAGTGTGTATTTAACCCTCGGGCTAGCTCATCCCAATGTGTGCTAAGATAACAGTGCTAATTAACAGTTCCTCCTGATTTATGAACTCTTGAAATCATGCAGGAAAACAAGGATGCCCAGTAACTTTGTTTTCGTTTGCTATTATACTGGCCAGTGCAAGAATACATCAAATAAAAGGTATTTGGGGGTGGTGATGGTGGAAATAGCAATATTTGCAGACGATCATGATCTTAAACCTAGGAGAATCAAGAGAACCCAACTAACGAGCTAAACATAAGAGTTCAGTAAGATGGCTGTATACCACGTAAAGGTATTTGGTAATTGGTAACTTTTTTTTTTTGCTAGTGTTAGTTACAGAAATATTGGGAGAAAAATCATGTTTCTTCTAGCAATAAAAACATGAATGCCTAAGGTGAAGAATTCTGTATGAAATATTTGGGATCTCTGTGAAGAAAACTATAAACTTAATTGAGGGGAAAAAAGACTTAATGGGGCCACCATCATGACACAGCAGGTAAGCTGCCACCTGTGATGCTGGCGTCCCATATGAGCAGGTGCTCCGCTTCGAATCCAGCTCCCTGCTAATGCACCAGAAAGCAGCAGAAGATGACCCCAGTGCTTGGCCCCTGCCACCCACATAGGAGACCTGGATGGTATTCTAGCTCCTGGTTTTCGCCTGGCCATTGTGGCTATTTGGGAAATATACCAGCAGATGGAAGATGTCCTTTTTTTTTTTTTTTTTTCCTCCCTCTCTCGCTCTAACTCTGCCTTTCAAATAAATAAACATTTCTTTAAAAGAAAGAAAAAACAAGGAAGGAAAAAGACTTCAGTAAGAATGCAGAGTTGGGGGCTGGCATTGTGGCACCACTGGGTAAGCTGCTGCCTGTTGGCACTGGCATCTCACGTGAGCACCAGGTTGAGTCCCACCTGCTCCACTTCTGATCTGCTTCCTTGCTAATACTGCACCTGGGAAAGCAGTGGAAGATGGGATGGCCGAGGTGTTTGGGCCCCTGCCACCCGCATGGGAGACCCACATGGAGTTATAGACTCCGGGCTTTTGTCTGGTTCAGCCCTGGTCATTGCGGCCATTTGGGAAGTGAACGAATGGATAAACGATCCCTCTCTCTGTAATTCTGCCTTTGAAATAAATAAAAGGAAAAAAATTATTTAAAAGAAGGTGAGAGCTTTGTTCAGTGTTTTTGAGATACACCTCTCCCAGACTGGTGCCTGATGAGAGCTCTTTCTCCAGACCCTTAGCATGCTACCTTTCAAACAAGCCAAAGGCTAAAACACTCGATAAATGAACAGTCCATTCAGATAGTGGCTAAATAAAATAAACACAAATAGATAATAGAGGTGCTGTTCAGTAGAGGTTTTAGAAAGCCACCATGCTTAATGCTAGTCAGGATGCAATAAGACTCGAGATGACAATTTATTATACTGCCAGTAGGACCTGTCTGAGAAATGGTTTGGTTCACTATGGACCCAGATTGTCAGGGTGTTCATTTCATGTAAGCCAGGAAAAAAATAAAACCTTTTTTTTGTTCTTACTGTAAGTGGTGTCCAGTGTCTTAAAAATTTTTGTTTTATTGATTGTGGTGGTGGTTGTTCAACTCTTGATATACTAAAAACAATTGTGTATTCCAAATAGGTAAATTTATGGTATGTGAATTATCTCAATAAAACTTATTTAAAAAATATCTATTGGTAGCTATTGGATGGAAGATGGAAATTGAGTTTACTTCTGAATCTTTCAACTGTTAAAGATATTCAGACAAGTTAAGAGTCTTCCAGTTTGTGCTGCACTGATTTTATTGGTACACCTGGTTGATGCAGTGTCAAGAACCCATAGTTAGTGGAGTTAGTGCTGAGACTATCTTAGTGATAAAAAGTGCGCTGATGAGATTATCTCTTAGCAGTAGAACTCAGAAATTTTATAGTGTCAGCTTTATCAAAGTCAGTCTTATAATCACGTTTTGGTTTTAGGAGACACCTTGTATCTCATGTTTATTTCAAGCTCATGTGTGCACATACACACACAGTCTGTCCCTATTAATCTTCATTTTGTATCCCACCTTGTGACGAATACACAAAAATGGCCCTTGGTGTCTGTAAGAAAATTGTGTTTGTTACAGTTTTCAAATATAAAGGCACATAAGCCAGAGTAAAATAGCTTAAAGGTTCATTGGTTAAAAAACAAAACAATGACAACAACAGCAAAAACTCAGATTAAGGGGCTGGCCTTGTAGTGCAATGGGTTAAGCTCCTCCTGCAACTCTGGCGTCTCATGGGTACTGGTTCCAGTTCTGCCCCATTTCTGATCCAGCTCCCTGCTAATGGCCTGGAAAAGCAGC
This sequence comes from Lepus europaeus, assembly GCF_033115175.1. NCBI lineage: Eukaryota > Metazoa > Chordata > Mammalia > Lagomorpha > Leporidae > Lepus > Lepus europaeus. The sequence continues at coordinate 175,502,783 of NC_084827.1, forward strand.
AGAAGATGGCCCAAGTGCTTGGGCCCCAGCACCCGTGTGGTAGATCCGGGTGAAGTTTCAGGCTATAGCCTGGCCCAGTGCTGTGACCATCTGAGGAGTGGACAAATTGATGAAAGATGTCTTTTTCTCTCTTTCTTTGCCTCTCTGTAACTCAACCTTTTGAATAAATAAGTAAATCTTTAAAAGAAAAAAAGCTCATATTGGAAGACTGAGCTTGGGGAAGTTGGATCAGCCTGTTGTCAGCCTCCTCAGCGAGAGCAGGACGGATGAATTATGATGATGAAGTGTGTGCCTGGAGGAGAAATGGCAATTAGTTGATCACCTGACCTGGATCAGTGTGGTTAGTGGGAGGTTGAAGAGTTACCAAGTAGTGAATTGTGAATGTTTACTGATTCGAGCAAATAAATATTACCATGAGAAATTTCTTTTCATCATCACTAACAAGTCTTTATGTGCAGGTAACCCTGTCAGGCCCTTCTCTAAGTAGAGGGTTCTTTGCTTTGCTAGATTGGGAAATAAACACAAACAGAAACATTGGCTGGTTCTCTGGAGAACCCAGAGTGTCAGAATTCATGATGTGAGCAAATTTCCTGATTTGAAAGGGAAGATATGCCTGTATGTCTGTTGTCCTCAAATAATTATTCGTTGTGCCTCCTTCAGTCTCCAGTTTGCCTTAGTGATCAGTTGTTTTCTTACCATTTCACAGTTGCAAAACTACCATTCTGGGCCCCATCCCCTCTTTCTGTTGGCTAAGGATATGAGACTCTCAGCTCTGGTTGGTGCCTCCCTATAAGGGAGCTTGGCTCTGATGCCAACTCTAGAGCCGTAACAGCTTGCTGGTCCTTCTTTGGAACCAAAAGAGTTTTCTGTGGATTGCTTTGCCTTTTCTTCCCTCCAGACAAGGGCTGTGATGTTATAGCACCTCTAGCTAAGATGTTTGGAAGGCAAGATGCTAACGCACACTTTGTTTTTCCTAAATTCCCTCTACCTCCACTCTCACATATATAGCTTCTCAGAAACTATTGAGAGATGGGGAGCACTACTTTTTAAAGTTAGATTCTGTATAAATTATTAGGTTCTATAGAATCACAGAAAGGACTGTTAAGAGTCTTCATGTACTTGTTAATGTAAATTTTGTTTCTGAAGGAGGAAGCTTGCCCGCATTCACTGGTTTACGCCCCAAATGCCCACAGTGACCTCTGGCTGCGACTGAGGCTTTGAACCAGGAGCCTCCTCCCGTGGGCTGTCACTGCCACCTCCCGGAATCTGCCTCAGTCGGATTTGGGAGCCAGAACTGGCGATCAAAACCAGGCACTCTGATGTGAGGTGCAGGTGTCTGCACCACTAGGCCAAAAGCCTGACCCTATGAGTGTAATTTCTAATTCTTGATTTTCTGTATCCTTTCCAAGTTTTAGAGCAGATGGAACCAAGGGAAGAATCAGGAGTTTCACGAGGTCATCTTGGGAGTTCTATTTTGGATGACTGGAGGAAAATTGCATTTAGTTTGTATTTGCTTGTATAATCTTGAACTTTATAGTCTCAATTTGTGAGAATAAATAGGCATGTCCATTCTTACACTTTTATTTTCTTCATGTTTCTTCAACCATTGCAGATTTCCATCCCTAAAGTTAAGTTTCCGGAGTATATGGAAGAGTATAAGACAGTGCCACTCTCAGTCTTCGGTAGGCTAGTTATGCACTCTGAAAAGTTAGTAGGAAAAATGTCAGAGAGCTGCCCTCGAGGTACCTTTCTAGGTCTGGGGATTAGAGCAGTGAAGCCTAGGAGGTAGTCTTTGTATTCATTGGAACGCTCTTGTTTTTTCCATTACAGTCAAGATTTAATAAAATTCTGTCTCATGGAAGAATCAAACACTCCAGGTATGGGAAATGGCAGAGACACTGCTGGGTTTCAGGAGCACAAACACCATGAAGATGGTCCGTTTCCTACTCACCCCGCCCTCCCTGTACAGGCTGCCAACTTATTCCAGCTGAAAAGCTGGCCATTTGTATTTCCTGTCTTCCGACATGAGGAACTTCAGCCCTTGGGTAGAGACTGACCTCACTGTTAAATGTCTGCCTTGCTCTGCTGGAGCCAGCGTGAGTAAGGTTCACGTAGGTCGACAGCACCTCCCACTGGAGAGCGGAGAATGGCACCATGTAAGGGTGGGGAGAGTTGCCAGGAGATGGTGCTGGGGGGAGTAGAAGGCGGCTGTGACTGTTCTTATTCCTGTCTGATTGGCTTAGCTATCCAAGACAAGCTTAATGGACTGCTTGATTATTTGTCTTCCCTGGGCCACATCAATCCTCTTTTGCACTTTATCTCTCATTTTAACCTTAGAAGCAGGCCCTCTGGCCACAGATACCCTGAAGGACTGGAGGAGGACCACAGGATCCCAAAGGCATCCCATCCCTAAAAAAAAAAAAAGGCCCCTGCCCTTACATTTACTCAACTTTCCCGGAACAGTGGAAGGAGTGGCTGGAGTGTCTGCTACCTCAGGTGGAAGGTGGTTTTGCATTGTTGAATTATTGTTCTGTTCTAAGCCACCAGTATCTGATTGGGTGGCAGTGTCATCACCCTGAGCTTGCTGTCTGTTTTCCTTGTTCTCCTTGCCTGCACCTCCCCCACCACCTTCATCCCTCTTGTGTTCTTGTTGATTTCCTTAATTTCCCTGGAGAGTGGAGTAGACTGTGGGTTAGTGGTTTCCAGATACAACTCAGCCATTATTTTAATTTATGAGTGCTGTTTTTCCCTTGTTGAATCTACTTTATATACCTGATTAAAAAATAATTTTCTGTAAAGGTAGCCATTTAGACTTTAATGTCTGTAATGCCTCACACATAATAGGGGCTTGAAACATTGGTGAAAAAACTTGGAAATATTTTTGTCTCTCCTTACCTACAGGGAAGGAGAATGACAGCAACAAGACTGGTGTTGCACACAGGACCTGGTAGTGGCTCTCTGACCCACGGAGGGGCTGGCACCAGATCATGATACAAGGGACGCAGGGGTGGGGCTGCAGGTGCAGAGAGAAATTACATTTCACTCTTAAGAAAAATGATAGAAGTCCTTTATTTTGCTGTACACTACGCTTGTTGATTGCCTTGGTGCACTTTCTCTGTTTGACTTAATTTGGTAATTTCTCTCTAGACAGGATGTCCCCGTTAGCATTGTTACCTATGTACACATCTGCAGGAAAATTGACACATGATCTTATCATATGTAACAAATCTATCTTAGTGGTAAGATTAAAAGCTATACCACCCTTACACTAAAATTAGTTCATTTCATATTTCCTGCCTACCATCTTAGGGAAATGGAGAAAAAAATATATATATATATATATTTCCTTCTCTTTTTTCCCTCTCCCTTTCCCATTCTCCACCTCCCCCCAGATTAGTTAGATGGGAGCAAGAAAAAAATCAGGAAGGACACAGAAAATGATTGCTGGGACACAGTGCACGACCAAATGCATGTCTGTTATGCTGGCTATGTGAGTTTGATGAGCCGGAACAAAGAGGGAGGCAAGAAAAGTCTGACGTGGTGAGATAAGAAGCAGACCAGCCACTCAGGAGCACAGTTGTCAGACAGAGCCCTGCTCTTTAGGCATGCTGGGATACTTTGTATACTTTCCTCAAAGCTCTAGAGTGTCTGCGGAAGTGAAGTACCTGAGTTCACGTTTAGGATATCGTAGTACAAGACAGAAAAGACAGTAGCAGGTAGGTGCAAGGACAGTTTAATGAAATCAGTCGTTTCCTAATGCTTGGTCTGTATAATTACTTGTGCCTCTGAACTTCTGTTAACATTGGGTTCCAGAGAGGTTCAAGTTGTATCTCTGGCAGCTGCTCTGGTTGAGCCTATGGGCAGCACTACTAGCTCCTGCCTGCCTTTGAAAACTGAGGAGTTCACCCAGGACTGGATTCCACGTCTAGTTATCTACGTTAACTTGGAGCCTGGGTCCTACTTTCCGTAGAACGTAGTTCTCTGCCCATAATACAGACATATTGAAGGAACGTTGTTTTATGTTGTTAAGTAATAGTTTTTAACACTGTTACAAGCCTGATAGGAGTGAGGTATATGGGCTGGAGAGGAGGTGGATCCTCCCCTGCTCCATACCTTAGTTTAGCTAGAACAAGGTTTAACAGTTACTGCCAGAATCATAACTGATGTCATTTTAGTTGAAAGTATTTCAAAGTCAGGATTACCCTGGTGGGGAACAAGCTCGCCCTGTGCACCCACCTTCCCCTGCAACACCTGTAGGAGATGATAATCAATCTAACTTCCTATTCAGACCACAGTGACGCTTGAGATATACTTAACAGGAACCCAGCCTGTGTGGGGGTTCATCGAGAAGTTTGTGAAAAATGCATATTATGAAAACCCTGAATTTCAGCATTTTTGCCCTAAAATAGCAATCTTTTAATTCCATTTCCACAAAGGTTTCAAGGTGGACTTTTAGTTCAAAATCAAGAGATAATATTATTGTAGAAATGATAATTTTTTTTTTTGCAGATTACCTGGTACTTTCACAAATACTTAGTCATCACAATCAATTATTAACATTCTTCTGCTGAATTAGTAAAGGAAAAATGAAATCTCTTACTCTGAATTTTTGCAGAGGGAAATACATTTTTAACTTAAGGTATTCTTTCCATTATAGCTCTTCCTGAGGCCTCACTAAAACCTAACTTTATACATTCCCTTGGATAGGAGATGCTTTTCTTGTGCCTTATAGATACAGTTTTCAGGTTAAAATCAAGTTTTCCAGCTTGACTGTAATGTGATGTCAGCACTACCTGGAAAGCACCACTCCATAAAGTGTGGAATGTTCTTGGAGCCGTAAAGCAAGGCATGTGACTACTCTGTAAACAGCACTTGAGTTTACAGTGAGGTTTTCACCTTGTGCCTTCCTTTTCACTTGATGCATAATTACTCACAAGAGCTTGATGAAATTACAAGATAACTTTTGTTCTCGTTATAATTCAGACTACTGCATAAAGCTCTCCAGTCAGTTGCGTACTACATTTTCTGACTTTATCTGAATTTTTCAGTCTACAAGACTGTTGAAGTCTGGTATAGTGCCTTGTCTGTCCTCTGAACTTGATACCCATCTCACTTACCTGGAGTTTTTTCCTACCAGATCTGGTAATGTGGCATGTATTAATCTTCTGTAGTGTGTGTGTGTGCGCCACTTGCACCCCTACTTCCCCAGATACAGTCTGTGTCCTGAAACCATACTTGATGAGTATGTCCCACATGCTTACATGCCAGGTTATTCTGTGGTCTGTGAGCTGACTTTTAGCTGTATAATTGTGAACCTTTTTCCTTCAAATCCAGGCAGCTTTTATATTTGATCATGCCAGTCAGCTGACAAATAAGGTTCAATAGTTTCCTCTGAAGTCCAGCAGTTTTTCTCTCTCATTTCTTCGTCTAGAATTTTTCTCTCAACCTAGAATGAAGCCGCCTTATGCCAGTTAGTGTGTTGATGTGGAGTATGCAAAGGCCAGGTTTACTGAGAATTCTCAGAGAAATCACCCTTGGGTGGGTGGAGTATCCCATGTGATCCTGCATTCTGAGACTCTAGATATTTCTGCTGGAAAAAGTTGATTTACCAAATGGCAACCTTTGACTGGTTTACAAAGAAAACAAACCTTAATCTCCAACTATGGTGGTTTGGTGCAGGCTGGTTTTGTGGCGTGATTATGCTTTTGTGGGCGTTTGGCCAGAACAGAAATAGCAGGGTGTGGACCTTGAAGGAGAGTGGTTTTCCAGGTTTGTATCTGATCCTGTAGAAAAAGTTTAAGGGTGTATATTTTTAAAAGAAAAATTGTTGGTGGTTTTTTTAAAAAACAAAAATCAGGTGGCCGGCGCTGTGGCTCACTTGGTTAATCCTTTGCCTGCGGCGCTGGCATCCCATTTGGGCACTGGGTTCTAGTCCCGGTTGCTCCTCTTCTAGTCCAGCTCTCTGCTGTGGCCCGGGAAGGTGGTGGAGGATGGCCCAAGTGCTTGGGCCCTGCACACCATGAGAGACCAGAAGAAGCACCTGGCTCCTGGCTTTGGATCGGCGCAGCGCCGGCTGTAGCAGCCATTTTGGGGGTGAACCAATGGAAGGAAGACCTTTATCTCTGTCTGTCTCTCTGTCTGACTCTGTAAAAAAACAAACACACACAGGTCTTCATTAACATGACTAAAAGGAAAAAATAAAAATCATTTCACCACTCTCAGGTGGTTTTAGAACCATAGCATTTTAAATTTGCCTTTACTCTCTAAAACTGAAATAATTTTCTAAAAGACTTTTTTCTGTATTTGAACTTTGTTTCAAATTTTCTTATTTGTTTACAGTTCAAGGTTTGAATTGAATAAGGCATTATTTTTAAGGAACTATTTTTTTAAAGCAGGATTGGCTGTTTGCTTTTCTTATTTACCAAAACATGGGTAAGACAGTGATGTTTGCCATGATCATATGACTGTGCTTGCACAACCTTGTGGCAAAGTGAATAATTTAACCAGAAGAAAAAATAAGTTATAATTTTTTTCTGTTCAGCCATTTCATAAAGAAAGAGGGTACCAAAACCATGCCTTCTTCAGATCATGGCAATTTTAATCTATCCCATAAGCATAGCCATTAAAATCTATTAATTGGAGAAAATGTGGTAGTCAGATGGAGAACATAAATTATCACTCATCTTTGAAGATAGAAGGTTTATATTTTTAAAATGCGGACATTGGTAAACTTTTCATTTGTTAAATACATTGGTAATTTGTCAAATAGTTGAAGTTCACAGATTCTGAAACTAATTATAAAAATAGGATACTGTAAGTCTAATTTCTTTAGGCTATCTTGTGAATAAATCATTGTAGATAAAACTAAAGATCACAGATCCATATTGATAAAAGATCTCTATTCATAGAAACCTGTTAGTTATGTAGTAATGATGTTTCTAAATGATGTAACTTTAATTTCAAGTCTTAATCAAACCTTTGTGATGATTTGAGGAGTTCAGCATTGTGAGTAAGGTTACTAGTAAGATTATTAGTAAAAGAGATGCTCAGATTGATTCTTTGTGTTGTTAACTGCAGGCCCCATCCTGTCAGTGGGTTGTGATCAGCATTTAAACAGAGCGGGGGCAGTGGGGAGCAGAATAGAGCAGTGTTGATGAATATCTGTTTCTGGAGACCAGCGAAATCTGGAGCCACCCTTGGTGGTGGTAATGCAGCTAGGTGGCCTCCTGGTTGTTGGAATAACTGCGCACAGAATACAGTCTGACGGCTGGCTTTAGTTGGAAAGTTCCAGTGCTGTGTCTTCATTTTCCTGTCTGTACTTTGAGCAGACAGTAAAGAAAGGAACACCTATGTGACTTGCTGATCAGATTTGTAGTTGGAATCTGGTCGGGACGCTAATAGTACTCTGGATAACAGAATCGAGGTCCAAGGAGACATTCTGAATATCATACTGAACCTAAATCAAAAGGAATTTAATAGGAATGATTGTTCAGTCCTGTAGACAAGGACCCTAAATGCAATAAGAAACAATGGGTAAGATGTGGCTCACTATGAAATATGCAGAACTTGAAATATGAAATATGAAAACTTGGGTCAATTAAATTGCTGAGTGGAAAACTTTTTTTTTTAAGATTGTTTTATTTATTTGACAGAGACTGATAGACAAAGACAAAGAGATCTTCCAGACACTGGTTCACACCCCAAATGGCCTCAACAGCCAGGAACCTTGAATCCATCTGAGTCTGCCACATGGATTGCAGGGACCCAACTGTTTGGGCCATCTTCTGCTGCTTTCCCAGGCGCATCAGCAGGGAGCTGGATAGGAAGCGGGGCATCCAGTATGAGATGCTAGTGTTGCAGGCAGCAGCTGAACCTGCTGCACCATAGTGCTGGCCCCAGAAGACAGACTTTTAGCCATGTAATAAGACTATTAAAACTAATATCCGGTTGCCCCTCTTCCAGGCCAGCTCTCTGCTATGGCCTGGGAAGGCAGTGGAGGATGGCCCAAGTGCTTGGGCCCTGCACCCCATGGGAGAACAGGAGAAGCACCTGGCTCCTGGCTTCAAATCAGCGCAGTACACCGGCTGCAGCGCACTGGCCGCGGCGGCCATTGGAGGGTGAACCAACGGCAAAAAGGAAGACCTTTCTGTCTCTCTCTCTCACTGTCCACTCTGCCTGTCAAAAACAAACAAACAAACAAAAAACTAATAATGAAGTTTAAGACTACATTTATGAAATAACATGGATAGCTTGTCTTGACTGATCAAATCACATTTGGAATGTGAGATCAAGTTTAGAACACCACACTCAGAGCATCAATGGCAAATTAAATGGTGGGAGAATAATTAAGAGCGTCCCATGATTGAGTCAGCTCCCCCAAAGCTCATCTTGTTTTCACCTGTAAGGTAACACGGCTGGATACAATTTGTAGCTCTGTTAGATGTGCAGATTGGATGTGAATAGTGCCTCTTGCCCCCTGGTTCCTGTCTAGATGGTAATTTATATATGAGGTACCTTCAAAAGTTTGTGGAAAAGCATACTATGAAAAGAACTGTGCATGAATTTTAAGATTTAAAAAAAAAAAATTATGAGACAGAGATCGATCACCCATCTGCTAGTTTACTCCCCAAATGGCCACAATGGTCAGGGCTGGTCAGGCCAAAACCAGGTCTCCCACATGGTTAGCAGGGGCCCAAACACATGGGCCAACCTCTGCTGCTTTTCCCAGGCCACTAGCAGAGAGCTGGATTGGAGGAGGAACAGCAGAACACGAACCAGCACCCATATGGGATGCCAGCATACAGGCAGCAGCTTTACCCATATGCCACAGTGGTAGCCCTGTGGATTTCAAGAATTTTTTAACACCAAAATAAACTTATCTTTTAATTGCATTTTTCCCACAAATGTTTAGAAATATCCTCATATTACCTTGTTTAATTAGACTTTTCAAGATGCTCTGAGTTCTCTTCTCATGCCATCTCTCCCTTCCACTTTACCATAACTATGGACGCCTCCATGCCTATTAGGACACGAAGACACAGGTCTGCATCGAAATGTTTCTGCTTGATACACACTAAAATGACTGTCCAGGCTTGATGGTGTGTTCTGTCAACTGACTGCCGCTGAGTTGGATGAGGACTAGGAATAGAAATTCTGTCATTAACACACACACACACACAAAAAAAAGAAATTCTGTCACTTCATTAATATAGAATCCGTTTCTAAAAAGCATGCTATTAATTTAGTGGGTTTTTGTTTTTGTTTTTTGACAGGCAGAGTGGACAGTGAGAGAGAGAGACAGAGAGAAAGGTCTTCCTTTGCTGTTGGTTCACCCTCCAATAGCCACTGCGGCCGGCGCACTGCAGCCGGCGCACCAAGCTGATCCGAAGCAGGAGCCAGGTGGTACTCCTGGTCTCCCATGCGGGTGCAAGGCCCAAGCACTTGGGCCATCCTCCACTGCACTCCCGGGCCATAGCAGAGAGCTGGCCTGGAAGAGGGGAAACCGGGACAGAATCCAGCGCCCCAACTGGGATTAGAACACGGTGTGTCAGTGCCGCAGGTGGAGGATTAGCCTATTGAGCCACATCGCCGGCCTAATTTAGTTTTTAAAATACCCTCAAATCATGGGCTTATAATTTTGAAAAATGTCATCAAATTTAAATAAGTTATAAACAAAAATTTAACATAGCAAACAATTTAGTTAGTATAATAATATATAAAGAATATCCTGTGCTACTGCCCCCCAACCCCACCCCCAAACTCTTAGTAGGTGGTTGACTGGAGAAAAGTCATGTATGTTAAAGTGGATTCCTTGGTTGACTTTTTTGCCTAAACAGTATGCTATGATGAAAGCTGCTTCTCTTCAAACTGGATAGGGTAATGAGATTGTTAAATGAGGTTCTACTAGAACAGCTTATTTCAGAAGATAGCATTATTTCATTGTAAATAGTGGCTAATCTCTGAATAAGAAATTTTGCATTCATATTTTTTGAAGTTTTTAAGGATTTATTTTTGTTTATTTGAAAAGCAGAGTTACAGAGAGAGGGAGGGAGAGATGGAGAGAGAGATCTTTCATCTGCTGGTTCACTCCCCAAACGGCCGCAATGGCCAGGGCTGAGCCAGGCTGAAGCCACCAAGAGCCCGGAGCCTCTTCTGGGTCTCCCACGTGGGTGCAGCGGCCCAAGTACTTGGGCCATCTTCCCCTGCTTTCCCAGGCGCATTAGCACGGACCTGGATCAGAAGTGGAGCAGCCGGGTCTCAAACGGGCACCTATTATAAGGTGTCAGCATCGCAGGCAGTGACTTAATCCACTACTCCACAATGCTGGCCCCATGTAGGCAGTTGTGAGCCTAGTAGAAAATCCAAAATTTATAAAGAAAATTATTTATATAGAGAGCTTTAAGAAAAAAGAAAACTTTGTACATGAAGTGACAGTGTTGAAAAGCAATTGGAAAACTAAGAGCATAGGCCTAAAAATATGTTCATTGTCATCACTGATAAGATCAGCAATTAAAGTCAGCTGAGTTGATCAGAGAGGGGTAGGAAGAGAAGGTCAGGAAGATAGCATTTTACATCTGGTGTCTTAGCAGAGAGCAGAGGGATTGCTGGGCCCTGGTGTTGGCTACTGAGGAGGAAGTGGCTGCCCTGGAAGCCGCTGATGGCTGTGCTGGTTGATGTTCTTTCTGCTGAGTTGGGGTCTTCGTGACCTGACTTTGCTTTATCTGAGTCATTCTCAGGATCTTCCTTGGCTTCTGCTATTCAGAACTGCGCAGAATGGCTTCTGGTCTCTTGTGGCCAGAACAGCCTTCTGTTTGGTCATTCCTTAGTAGTGAATAGCTTCAAGGTGGGCACGGCAGAGATCACTTCCTCAATTTTGATAAAGATGAGGAACTGGCATTTAAGCTGTGACTTCTGTGAGTCAGACAGCTCTGCTTAGTAGGGAGAAGGACAAGGAATCACAGTTCTTTCCCTCCAGGCACAGCTAGGCAGGTGCCTTCAGATGGAGTAACCTCGGACAGGTCTGCACAGAAAGGAAAAGAGGTACTTCAGGAAGCTGGAGGGGAGATGGATTAAAAGGAGGGGGTTGGTGTGAAAAATTTTAGATCTGTGCATAATAATACATGTGTAATGCACATTTTAAAAGGTTGATTGATTAATTGATTTGTATCTTCTATCCACTGGTTCACTCCTAAGATGGCTGCAACAGCTGAGCTAGGCTGAAGCCAGAACCCAGCAACTCCACCTCTGTCTCCCACACCAGTGGCAAGAGCCCAAGTACTTGGGTGACCTTCCACTGCTTTCCCAGTCACAGCAGCAGGGAACTGGACTGGAGGAAGTGGGCAGCCAGGACTCAACAGTGTTCTGTATGGGATGCCGGCACCGTGCCAGCCCTGGGCTTGGGTCTGTTTGCTGAAATAGTTACAGAACAATCTGTCTTTGGGACAAATGCTGACTCAGAAAAGAACTACATTGGTCCAACAGTTTCAATTACGAAGAAATGGTATATTTACTTTCATAATAAATTTAAAAGACATTGTTGAAGATATTTTTGTGGAATTATTGATAAAAATATTGAAAGTTTTGCCAGACATTCATGCAAAAAAATTGAAACATAAAGACATAAATTTAATATTTAAACCCGACTTTATTGATTTTATTAAAGTACTCCCATTGAGAACAACTTTTTTTTTAAAAAAGATTGATTTTATTTATTTTTTTTTTTGAAATATATTTATTTATTTATTTGAAAGATAGAGTTACAGAAAGAGGTAGAGCCAGAGAGAGAGAGAGAGAAGAGGTCGGTCTTCCATCTGCTGGTTCACTCTCCAAATGGCCTCAACGGCCAGAGCTGTGCCAATCCGAAGCTGGGAGCCAGGAGCTTCTTCTGGGTCTCTCATGCAAGTTCAGGGGCCCAAGGACCAGGGCCATCGTCCACTGCCTTCCCAGGCCATAGCCAAGAGCTGGATCAGAAGAGGAGCAGCTGGGACATGAACCAATGCCCATATGAGATGTTGGCCCTGCAGGCCAGGGCTTTAACCTGCAGCACCACAGTGCTGGCCCCACAACTTTTTTTTTTTAGGTTTATTTTATTTATTTGAAAGAGTTACAGAGAGAGATAGAAACAGAAAGAGAGGTCTTTTCATCCTCTGGTTTGCTCCCCAAATTGCCACAACAACCAGGGATGGTCCAACTAGGAGTTTCATCTGGGTCTCCCACAAGGGTACAGGGGCCCAAGCACTTGGGCATCTTCTGCTGCTTTCCCAGGCACTTGAGCTGGGACCTGGATCAGAAGTGGAGCAGCCAGGACACACACCCATATGGGATGCCAGCGCTGCAGGCTGAGGCCAGTGCCACAGCGCTGGCCCCAAAAGCAACCTTTTAAAAAGAAAACATGTAATCAAGTGTGTTTGTGTATATCTATTAGAACTTAGAAGAATGAAGTGACAAAGCTCTTGTAACTTAGCTGTGTTCAGTTTGATTAGAACACCTCCAACCATATCTTTAAGTACATGTTAAAACTATTGGTCGGCGCCGCGGCTCACTAGGCTAATCCTCCGCCTTGTGGCGCCGGCATACCGGGTTCTAGTCCTGGTCGGGGCGCCGGATTCTGTCCCGGTTGCCCCTCTTCCAGGCCAGCTCTCTGCTATGGCCTGGGAGTACAGTGGAGGATGGCCCAAGTGCTTGGGCCCTGCACCCCATGGGAGACCAGGAGAAGCACCTGGCTCCTGCCTTCGGATCAGCGTGGTGTGCCGGCCACAGCGCGTGGCCGCGGCGGCCATTGGAGGGTGAACCAACGGCAAAAGGAAGACCTTTCTCTCTGTCTCTCTCTCTCACTGTCCACTCTGCCTGTCAAAAAACAAAAAACAAAAAACTATTTAAGTGTGTCTTTGTGCATATTCTGTCTGTTCCAGAAGAATTTAAGGCAGCTTGAAATGTTCTGTTGTACTTAATTATCATTACTTTAGTTTTTTAAATCCATAATGACCACATGGTACAGTGAAATTACCCCAATAAAACTTGACAATAGTACTGTGACTCTCACTAAGTGTTTGAGGTTTAACGTGAGGTTCTTTTTTGTAAAATTAACACATAACTTTTTACAGGAGCTGTTAAAATCAATCAACTGCTAAAGCAAAGCCGCCTCTTCTAAGCAGGTATATCCTGTGCTGTCACTCAAATAGTGAACTGTTCCATTACAGCATGTTTTATAAACATTGATAATTTGACATTCTTCATGTGTAGTATAATAAACTTTCAAAGATTAACAGAAAACCTTTTTTAGAGAAACACAAATATTATGTTTGCTAAGCCCAGTTAATTAAGTACTCATTCTGTGATTCAGAACAAAAGCTGTTCATTTAAATTTAAGATATTTTTCTACATATTTAAACTTGTGGGAATACTATTAAGGATAGATTAGCCTGAGATTTGATATATTTCATAGCAGAGTTGGAATTAATGGTCCTTATGATGAGTATAGTAGGTGCATTTAGCTTTAAGAGAATATTCCACTAAGAATGGGCTACCCTCACTTCCAAACTCTGAAAAGATGAGAAGATTTGAAGTCTTTGACAGTCTCTCTTTTTAAAAAAATGTTTGGAAGTGAACTTTGGTTTAGCTACAGCAGCATTTTCCTAAAGGATGAGGGTGGGGAAGCTTACAGTCACTCAGGCCTGTGCTTGTGCTCCAGAGGCTTGGTTGGAACTGGTTGTGGGACACACTGTTCATAGCTCAGCCTGCTGTGCAGTATGTATCTGAGGCTTAATTGAAAAGGAACATGGATTAACGATGATTAATAAGGAGCCTCTGAAAGTGTCTGAAGCAGAGATATGGACTAAGCTGATTATTTTCTAGGTAGAGGATGTCACTAAGGAGGAGTTATGCATAATAGCATTGCTGTCATTTCCAAGATTATTTCAGAAATGGATAGATGGGCGTGTGGGGGTGGGGAGGCACTGCACATCGGCTGTTGAAGGCGTTGCCCGTGTACCTATTCCCCCTGTAGAGTATTTGAATTGTCATTTGGCATCAACAAAGTGAATTTGTTTAGTTGAATTGCAGTGGACAAAATGAAAACACAAGTGTATTCTAACAGTGAAATAATAAAGCTCTGAGACCCCCACAGAGGAGAAAGAATTGTTTTTATGTCAGAAATGTGGCTCATTTTACAGTTGCTTGTAAATTTAACTTTGGGCTTCTTGACAAAGAAGGGGGAAGGTAAAGCAAAGCAAAACACAATATAGTCTACTTTGCAATAACTTATTTAAAGAAACGTATCGTTTCTTCAAATAGAAACTTTTCCCCATTACCAGTTTCTTAAAATAAGAAAACATTCAAGTATATAAAACATACTCTTAGTGTAATTTCTAGCTTTGAGAGTTTTTTATAAAAGATTTATTAATCTGAAAGGCAGAAAGACAGGAAGAGGGAGGGAGGGAGACAGAGCAGAAATTTTAATCTGCTGGTTCACTCTCCAAATGGCCACAAACTGACCTGAAACCTGGAGCCCAGAACTCCATCCAGGTCTCTCTCCCTCGTGGGTGTCAGGGACCCATGTGCTTGGGCCATCTTCCTCTGCCTTCCCAGGCTCATTAGCACGAAACTGGATCAGAAGTAAAGCAAGTGTGACTCAAATCATGGCTTTGGTATGGGTTGCCCACTGTGCAGTAACACCAGTCCCTTCTACAGTTACTAATACTTTGTTTACTTTGTCTCATTTATTGCCCCTTCCTTGCTGTTTGGGAGGGGCTGCACTGAAGCAGTTTAAAGCAAATTCCAACTCATACTTGAGTATTGGAGCCTGATAAGGACTTTTTTGAGGCAGGCGCTGTGGCTTAACAGGCTAATCCTCTGCCTTGCGGCGCCGGCACACCGGGTTCTAGTCCCGGTTGGGGCGCCGGATTCTATCCCGGTTGCCCCGCTTCCAGGCCAGCTCTCTGCTATGGCCCGGGAAGGCAGTGGAGTATGGCCCAAGTGCTTGGGCCCTGCACCCGCATGGGAGACCAGGAGAAGCACCTGGCTCCTGCCTTCGGATCAGCGAGATGCGCCGGCCGCAGCGGCCATTGGAGGGTGAACCAATGGCAAAAGGAAGACCTTTCTCTCTGTCTCTCTTTCTCACTACCCACTCTGCCTATTAAAAAAAAAAAAAAAAAAAGGACTTTTTTGATATATATATTTGCTATATTTCATTATAATACCCAATAGAATTAACAGTGATTCCTTAATCATCATGTACAATGTGTCATTTCCTTGATTGTCAACATACCTTTTTGTCATTTGGTTTATTGGAATCAGGTTTCAGAGAAGAGCATGCATTGTATTAGACTGTTTTGGAAGTCTGTTTTCTTATTTAATAGTCTCCACTGCTTTTTCCTTTCGTGCTATTTGATTTGTTGGAGAAACCCAACCTTTGTCATGTCGTATGTCCTATGTTCTAAGTTTGATGGACTTCTTCTCTGTGATGTTGTTTGACTTGATATAGTACCCCTGATATTTCCTGCTGACTGGTAACTCTAAATGCTTGTTTAGATTCAGATTTGGGAGAAAGGAGAAAAAATACTTCTTTAGATGATGCCTTATATTTCTACCTATTGTGTTCTGTCATGAGACACACGAGTGTCTGCTTGTCCTGTTTTTAGTCAAAGATCAGTCTGTTCCCTATCATCAGCCCATGTATCACTTATCCTCTTGGAAGACCCCTTCTACCTTCCACCAATTTTTTAAAGATTTATTTATTCACTCATTTATTCATTCATTTGAAAGTCAGAGAGTTTTTCCATCTGCTGGCACACTCCCCAGATGGCTTCAACAGCCGGAGCTGGGCCAGACCAAAGCCATGAGCCAGGAGCTTCATCTTGGTCTCCCACATGGGTGGCAGGGACCCAAGCACTTGGGTCGTTTTCCACTGCTTTTCTCAGGCCATTAGTAGGGAGCTGGGTTGGAAGTTGAGTGACTGGGACACAAACTAGTGCCCATACAGATGGGCGGCATCACAGGTGGCAGCTTTACCTTCTGTACCACAACACCCACCCCTCATCAGTGGTTTTGATGGCCTTTAACAGTTGTTGCCATGGCCATTATTTCATCAGTTATTTCAAAATGGTAATTTTCTGTTTTTCTTTCGACATTCATTAGCTATGAATCATCATCCTTCTGTAAGGACAATTTACCATGTCAACTATTTGGTAACACCAAAATACAAAGTGTATAGACTATGCTGGGTAAATGTGCAGTTCCTTTCCTTTTATTTGCCAATTCTTTGAATAATCTTGAGTTGCTACCTTCACAACCTCCAAGGAGACCATGTAGAAACCACTTTTTTAAAGATTTTTTTAAAAGATTTTTTAATTTATGTGAAAGGCAGAGATATGAGAGAGAGAGAGAGAGAGAATCTTCCATCTACTGGTTCACTCCCCATTTTTTTAAATTATAATTTTAATGTAATGCTTTTATTATGTTTATATTCCTATTAAATGTGATACACGTATGCAGATATTTTAATTTTCATGTCAGTGCATTATAGTTATTATTTATGCCCAAATTGTATATCTTAGGTCTGTGGGGCCCTTTCGGTTGGCTCCATGTCCTTTTTGGCATGACCTTGTTAGTTTTTGCTTTCCAAGTAACATGTCTCAGGCTCATCTTGGATATTTCCTACACTTTGATGAAACCCTGGTCCCTTTTAGTAGTAAACCATCTTGTATTATTTTTGTTTAAATACTACTTTCATAAGAGGGAAAATTGCATAAATTATATGTACACTTTAAATACTTTGCCTTAATAAAAATAAAAATATATGTCACATTCTCACTATTAACTTTTTTTTTTTTTAATTAGGCAGAGTTAGAGAGAGAGAGACAGAGAGAAAGGTCTTCCTTCCATTGGTTCACCCCCCAAATGGCTGCCATAGCTGGCGCACTGCACCAGTCCGAAGCCAGGAGCCAGGTGCTTCTCCTGGTCTCTCATGCGGGTGCAGGGCCCAAACACTTGGGCCATCCTCCACTGCACTCCCGGGCCACAGCAGAGAACTGGACTGAAAGAGGAGCAACCGGGACTAGAACCTGGCGCCCTATTAACTTTTGACATTTTTTTTTCCCTCCTGGTCAGCGTGTACCTCTACCTAGGTAGGTAACGGTAGGGATCATTTATATATATATATATATAAATACACATATACACACACATAATTATATATAGTATATTTGATATATAATTTATATTAAAGTACTTTCACATAAAGGGAATTATGGTTATCTTTTCATGTCAGTAGAGAACTTCAAGAAAATTAACTTTTTTTTAAAGATTTATTTATTTAAATTTTTTTTAAAGATGTATTTATTTATTTGAAAGAGTTACACAGAGGGAGAAGGAGAGGCAGAGAGAGAGAGAGAGAGGTCTTCCATCTGCTGGTTCACTCGCCAATTGGCCGCATTGGCCAGAGCTGCGCCTATCTGAAGCCAGGAGCCAGGAGCTTCATCCAGGTCTACCACGCAGGTGCAGGGGCCCAAGGACTTGGGCCATCTTCTACTGCTTTCCCAGGCCATAGCAGAGAGCTGGATCAGAAGAGGAGCAGCCAGGTCTCAAACTGATGCCCATATGAGATGCTGGCACTGCAGGAGGTGGCTTTACCTGCTATGCCACAGCGCCAGCCGTAAGAAATTATAAATTATTAGGATACATTAATTTGTTTAGAAGTAGGATTGCAGGTATAAGTGAAACATTTTTTAGAGATTTATTTATTTATTTGAGAGACAGAGTTACAGACAGATAGAGGGAGAGAAAGAGGTTTTCCATCCACCAGTTCACTCCCCAAATGGCTGCAATGGCCAAAGTTGGGCTGATCCGAAGCCAGGAGCAGGAGCTTCTTCTGGGTCTCCCACGTGGGTGCAGGGGCCCAAGGACTTGGGCTGTCTTCCACTGCTTTCATAGGTTCATTAGCAGGGAGCTGGATTGGATGTAGAGTAGCTGGGATGGACTCGAAGCTGTGCCCATATGGAATGCTGCATCACAGGTGGACGCTTAACCTACTACACCATAGCACCACTCTAAGCAAAACATTTTTAAGGCTACTACTATAATATGTAATGAATATAAAAGTTACTGGATAACCCTATAGACACTGCCTAAGAGTTAGCCAAAGCTTAGTTTTGAAGTCTCAGCTCTTAAACTTCTAGCTAGCTTCATAACATTTGAACAAGTCATCCAGTATTTTTGAGCCTGAGTTAAAAATTCATCTGTAGAACAGAAACAGAACATCTTTGAGGAATGAATATCAAAAGAATTTCACTGTTTCTTTGAAGATCAAAACAAATAGTTCATTCTACAAATATTCTACAAGTATGAGCCACACACTATTCCAATTTCTGGGGATACAACAGTGAAGGAATGAAATGAACTAAGCCTTTGTTTTCACAGGACTTACATTAATAGAGAAAGGAGACACATAAACGTACATCAGTGGTGGTGATGAGCACGGGGACAATATGGAGCCGGACAAGGTGATAGTGAGGGAGACCATCCTGGTAATTGAAGCTAAGAGCTCTCTGAAGGCTATGGGGAACGTGCTTAGGTCTAGTCCAGAAATGTCAAGTCAGAGTGAAGGAGGTGAGAACAGAGAGGAACAGATCATAGGGTCCTTGTAGGTTTGGTCAGGTGTTCAGATTTTATTGAAGTATGTTAATCCAGTTTGCATTTCTGTAACAAAATAACAAAGGAAGGTTAACTTTATAAGAAAAGATATTTATTTAGCTCACGAGTTTGGAGGCTGAAAGTCCAGATAGCATGATGCAGGCTTTTGCTAGCCCCCAAAGGCTGCATTCCACATGGCAGATGGCAATGGTTGGAGCACAGATGAGAGGGAGCTACAAAAACGGGGAGCCAGTCCTTTCTGAAGACACACCCCCAGTCGACTGAAGGACCTCCTGCTGAGCTGTACTTGTGAAGGTCCCACCTCCCAGTGTGGCCACACTAAGGACAAGCCTTCCAGTGCATGAACCCCTGGGGAGAAACTGCATAGGTGGGGAGGCAGGACAACACTCTGTAAGCTATGCCTGAGACATCCGACACTGTTTTAAATATTACTACTAAAAGATTGAGCTTCTTCTTAAAGCTCCTCCCGGCTTATTCTCATGGAGCTAAGTCATCACATCTTACTTGCAGCTAGGAAAGACGAGACCTCTCATCCTTCCAGAAGGCGAATCAGGACTTTTAGATGGGGCTTTCAAAGGGTATGATCGCTCATTTAATTCCATCTTATATTGTTGTGTAGTTTGCCTAGGCAAATACCTTATCTACCCATTTTGGTTCTGGAAATAGTAGTCATGAATCAGGTTTTAGAGGTGAGGAGGAAAAAAAGCTACCTCCTACTGTTTATGCGTATTTTACTACATACAGAAGTAAGCATTTCAAACACATGTAATATAATTCTTATGCCACCTTGTGAGGTATGAAACAGGGTAGACATGAGGCAGTGGGGCTTAGAAAGATCTCAGGTCTGTTAAGGTGGGTGACAGCAGCATCTGAAACCAGGCCGTCTTTAAGTGCACGCATGTCTGTAACCGCTGTGCTTTCTATAATTGCGTGGGCTTCTTGCATTTGTCCTTCTGTACAACAGTGTTATGACTCTGTGTGGTTTCTTGGTTGTTTGTTTGCACTCGACCACCAAGTTTATGAGTCAGATTTAACGCCTATGTTAGTGTAGTCTTAGAACACAGCTGTCTAGGAATGTGCTGTCATTCAGCAGCTTTCGTTATTGTCACTAAACACACACACACACACATCAGTGCACACCAGAATGTTGTCTTGAGAGCAGGCATTCTATCTTAAATTATTTTTTATTTATTTGGGAAAGAAAAGAACCTGGCCTTCCACAGGTTCACTCTTAAAATGCTTGCAAAGGCTGGGGCTGGCCTGGTTCCAGAGCTGAGAGCTGAGCTTGCAATCCAGGTCTCCCACATGGGTAGTGGAAACCAAATTATTTACTCCCAGGGTCTGCGTTGGTAGGAAGCTGGGACTCAAACTCAGGTACTCTGACATGGGATGTGGGCGTCTTAACCACTAGGCTAAACACCCACTGCCTCTTTAATAATTCACCTTTAGTAGAAATTTTTTAAATTGGGTTGGCACTGCGGCTCACTAGGCTAATCCTCCGCCTGCGGCACCGGCACACCGGGTTCTAGTCCTGGTCGGGGCGCCGGATTCTGTCCCGGTTGCCCCTCTTCCAGTCCAGCTTTGCTATGGCCCGGGAGTGCAGTGGAGGATGGCCCAAGTGCTTGGGCCCTGCACCCGCATGGGAGACCAGGAGAAGCACCTTGCTCCTGCCTTCGGATCAGCGCACTGCGCCTGCCGCAGCGGCCATTGGGGGGGTGAACCAACGGCAAAGGAAGACCTTTCTCTCTGTCTCTCTCTCACTGTCCACTCTGCCTGTCAAAAAAATTTTTTTTAATTGACACATTATTATAATTGTACATTAAGGAGCACTGTGTGATAATTCAGTATGTGTGTATAATGTATAATGATCAAATCAGGGCAATGTCTGCACTTCCTTGAAATTTAATTGGGGGGACCGGCATTGTGGCTGCCTGTGGTGGCAGCATCCCGTGTGGGTGCCAGTTGAGTCCTGGCTGCTCTACTTCCAATCCAGCTCTCTGCTATAGCCTGGGAAAGCAGTAGAAAATGGCCCTACACCCATGTGGGAGATCCTGAGGAACCAGCAGATAGAAGATCGGGCTCTCTCTTTCTCTGTAACTCTGCCTTTCAAATAAATAAATAAATCTTTAAAAGAAAACAAGCAGGGGCTGATGCTGTGGCTGTGGCATAGTGGGTAAAGCCACTACCTGCAATGCCAGCATTCTTGTGGGTGCCAGTTCAAGTCTCGTCTTTTCCACTTCCAATCCAGCTCCCTGCTGATGGTCCTGGGAAAGCAGCAAAAGATAGCCCAAGCCCTTGGACCCCTGTGCCCACATAGGAGACCAGAAGGAAGCTCCTGGCTTCAGATTGGCCCAGCTCTGGCTGTTGCGGCCATTTGGGGAGTGAGCCAGCAGATGGAGAGATGAAGGATCTCTCTCTCTCTCTCTTTCTCTCTCTCTCTCTCTCTCTGTAATTTTGCCTTTCAAATAAATAAATATTTTAAAATTATCATTTCTTTGTGTTGGAAATCTTCAAACTACTCTTCTAGTTCTTACTAAGGTATGTAATACATTGTTGCAAGCTCTGGTGACTCCACTGTCCTGTAAAACAAACAGCGTATTTCTCCTATCTGCCTGTGTTTTGGTGCCTGTTCTCCAACCTCCCTGTGTCCCCGTCCCCCTTCCTAGCCTCTAGTGACCATGATGGCTGGCTGGGTTGCTCTTTCCACTGTGGCTTGTGGCACATCAGCAGCACCTCCCACCGTTGACAGTGTGGGCTACCAACTTCCAGAAGCTACCGGGCAGCATGTGCTTTGTTTCTTGTTGCTCTTGTTATCAGTGTTGGGGATTAAGATCTGGACCTGAGTCTTCCCCACACCCTGGTATACCTCTGAGTTTCTGCCAGTTATGCTTAATCGTGACTTATTGATCTGATATTATGACATTGATCTGATTGGTGCAAGACTTGTCCCTCTTTTTGATGATTTTGTGCTTCACCAGGGGTCTGAGGGCAGCCATGATGCCTGTTAAATGGAGATGAGATGTAGTAGGCGCTCGTGGTGACTTATGTTTGTGGAATATAGTGAATGCACAGTTCGGGTCTGAATGGCTGAATGCCCATATAATTGGCTTACGGACCACTTGACTACATTTTGGTATTTGTCAGTGCATAGGTGAATATGGGTATGTTGCATAAGCCAACAGCAGATTGCCAAAGCTGGGCAGTCCCTAACTGTCCTAATGTGGACTTTTATTATTTTCCCAGTGGGTGTTCTGTATGTTCTCCAACACTTTCTTGGGGTAAAACTTTGTACTCTTAGGAATATTAACATAACAGGGCTGTGCTTTGTAAGGCAGAAGTGCCCATTTCTAGTATCATAGCTCTACTTCTGAACAGCACAAATACGAGGATATACCAAGCTGATGATGATGAGTATAGGCATTTGAAATAATGCTTGCTTTCTATCGTTAGTGTTTTGAGTTTCATAGAAACTAATTTTTAATTCTCAGTGATGGACTTCAATGCAGGAGTAGATAGATAGATTTTCATTATTCTGCCCTCTGCCCTCCACCTGCTCTGGGACATGTAAACTGGCAGAAGGATGTGCTTACGGGAGCAACAGCAGGGACAGCGCAGTGCTTTTTCTTTTTTTTAATGATGATAACGACAGTTTCATTTTTCAGTGGTCATTGTGGCAACAAAATTTTCTAGAACATCTCTACCTTAGTTTGCTTGTACTGCTATAACAATACCTGGGACTTGGTATTCATTTTTAAAAAGCACAATTTATTTCTCACAGTTCTGAAGGCTAAGTCTAAGATTGAGATGTGGCATCTGGTATCTGGTATCTGGTGAGGGCTGAGCCCTCACAGGGTGGGAGGTGGGAGCTCAGAAAGGGGCTGACCTCAGGGTTCTCACAAGGCGGAAAGACCCAGTGCACCTCTAGGAGTCCGTTCTGTAGTTGCATTAATCGGTGCATAAGGGCAGCGCCCTTGTGACCGAACACTTCTCATTAAGCTGGAGATGAAAATTCCCACCACATGGGTTTGGGCAAACATCAGAACTACATCAATACCCTAGGGATGACACTGGCCGCATTGACAACCCTGAGCTTGTGTAGGGGATTGGAGTCCACATGTGCTATCTGTAGGAATAAATTGAGAAAATAGAACTGACTAAACTTGTGAACCAATTATATATGAAGGAGTTAAGTAGAATCTACTGTGACAACCAAATGTTATGATTGGATCAACAGTGGATTCCTTCACTGCGAAGGGGAATATGGGAAAAAAAGAAAAAGAACTAGGATGAGGTTTGGGTCACCTAGAGGATATCTATTGGGAGCACCAGTTGGGAATGTAGACTGGAAATAGATCTCAGATGTTAGCTATAGATGAGATCACGCAGAAAATACAGGGCAAGGAGAAGCCAAGGATGGAAACTTGAAGGATCAACATTAGAGTAAAGATGAGTTAGTGAATTCATGCAAGAGAGAGAAAGAGGAAAGGAAAAGGCACTGGGAAAGAGAAACCTCTAGTAGAGCGCCATGCCTGACAGCTGAGGGGAAGTGAATGTTCATGCCGATCTCTCATACAGACTCAGCGTGCAGTGCCATGGGTGTTATTTATGCAAGTATAGCATCTTATGTACTGTGTGCAGCCCATTTTCAAGCTAGATTCCCCTGCAGGGTACCTTCATCTTTGGATACAAGCACATATCACTGATTATCTTCAAGAGCAAGCCTATCCCCAGTTTGAGAAGTGTAGGCATGGGTTTCCACAGGTTCCTTTAGTTGTCTCACCGTGAGTGGCTTTGTTCTGATCGATACTTTTGGCTCAGCCCAAGAAATCCTGCATGTTATGAAGTACTTTTTAAAAAAATATTTATTTATTTGAAAGTCAAGAGATACACACAGAGAGAAGAGGCAAAGAGAGAGGTCTTCCATCCACTGGTTCACTCCCCGATTGGCTGCAATGGCTGGAGCTGCGCCGATCTGAAGCCAGGAGCCAGCAGGTGCAAGGACCCAAGGACTTGGGCCATCTTCCACTGGTTCTCTCCCCAGATGGCCACAATGGCCAGAGCTGGACTGATTCAGAGCCAGGAGCCAGGAGCTTCTTCCAGGTCTCCCACATGGCTACAGGGGCCTAAGGACTTGAGCCATCTTCCACTGCTCAACTAGACCACAGCAGAGAGCTGGATCAGAAGTGGAGCAGCCGGGACTCGAACTGGTGCCCATATGGGATACCAGCACTGCAGGAGGGGTCTTCATCCACTACGCCACAGCGCCAGCATCACTCACCTGTATTTTTAAAAACAAAACTGAATGAAGTAGAAAAAACAAAAATTTTAGCTTTATACGTATGTGTGTGCATATGCACTTGTAACAAACTAAATGTGTGTCATACGGTCTTGGCTTTCCTTGCCTTTGAAGATAAGAAGGTTGGCAGTCTCACTTAGCTCTGTAACTCTGCCTTCCATTCAGGTGTTTTATTAATAGTGCCTTTTCTATAGTAAGGGTGAATTGTTTCATTTTATACATTGATTTCGTTAAATTTAGTTTTTATGTTTATCAAAGTTATACATTATATAAATGAAGGAGGCAGTTAGGTACCAGAAAGGCTCCCAACCACTACCACAACAAAATTAGATCCCCACCCTTTTCCTGTTCCATAGACTTTTGGTTTCTTTCTCCACGTCCTCAGTGAACATGCTTCTGGGACACATCTGTGATTTCATTGTGCTGCTTGTGAGACAGTGCATTGAGACAGATGTTTTTGTGTCAGTAGATGCTTTAATTTTATTATACTCACTGTAAATTCAGTAACTGAAATCAATACTTAAATACTTAGTAGCGCCATGTACATTAGTCTAAGAACTTTATTACTTAAAGCGTGACTCATTCTTTTAGCACTGTCGTTGGTACATTTGCTGACTGTCTACTTGGTCATCACATCACACTTCTTGAATTTTAAACTTTTCTGTATTTTCAGTTAATTGTTGTAAAGGTTGGGTCACAATATGAAATACATGATATTTGTTCCCTTTATATAAGTAAATAAATGTTTTTAAAAAGTTGGATCACTAACTGACAGACAACATTGATATATTTAATACTTAGCAAACCTAGACATAAGAAACAGAATTCTCTGATGTAGCAGTTTGGGGAACGTTATTTCTTTTTTGTGCCCACTGCAATCTTAAACGGAGGTATTATGTTAAGAAGCGAGTCGGCATAGAATGGCAAACGCCCAAAACAGCACTCTTGCCTCAGAATCAACCCTTGGGACATTCGGATCTGGCTAAAAGGTCCATGAGAGTCTCACAGTCATGGAAAGGCATGACACGGTGGCAAAAAACAATCTAAATGAAAGACCCTGGTGAACAAGACCCCAGCAGAAGGAACAGGCCATCAAGGAGAGAGGCGCCTTTCTCTGAAGGGAGGAAGGAACCTCCACTGTGACACGGCCTTAACTAAACAAGTTCAGAGTCGGTGAACTCAAGATACTTCCATAGCCTAGACAGCTCATAGCAAGAGTCTCGGGTGATTTCTGACGTCATAAATAAGAGTGCCAATTGTTAAATCAACAACCGGAGTCACTGGGAACATGCTCCCCACGTAGGATCTCTGTCCTTAATGTGTTTTACTATGAAACTTAAAAACACTACTAATACCCTATACCTTGTGCGGTTGTGTGAGTACAGCCTGTTGAAATCCTTGCTTAGTATATACTAAGTTGATCTTCAGTATATGAAGGTAATTGAAAATGAAACTTGATGAAGGGCGGGATGGGAGAGGGAGTGAGAGAGAGGAGGGCCACGGGAGGGAGGGAGGTTGGCGGGGGGGAAGCCACAACAATACAAAAGTTGCACTTTGTAAATTCACATTTATTAAATAAAAATAATAATAACTATAACAAAAAAAAGAGCTTAATACTTTACCCTTTTAGTATTTTTTATGTTCTACTTAAAACTATTGGTTGAACTCTATAATTAATACGCAATTATTCTTAGGTGTTTAATTAATGCTATAACTAGTACTCAAATAGTATTTTACACTTTGTGTTTCTGTGTGGGTGCAAACTGTTGAAATCTTTACTTAAAATATGCTAAATTGATCTTCTGTATATAAAGATAATTGAAAATTAATCTTGATATGAATGGAAGAGGAGAAGGGGTGGGAGAGGGGAGTGTGGGAGTGTTGTGGGTGGAAGGGAAGTTATGGGGGTGGGAAGCTATTGTAATCCATAAGCTGTACTTTGGAAATTTATGTTCATTAAATAAAAAAAAAAAAGAAGTGAGTCGGCATTTAGAAGGAAACAGGAGGATATGTTGAGAATTACTTCACTCATACTTTTTAAAATAAGAACTATGTAATTTTCCTAAATTATTTTTTGAAATGTGATTGTTCTTGCTCTTTTTTAAAAAAACATTTATATTTATTTTTATTTTAGTTGAAAGGCAGAAAGACCGCCACTGTGGCGTAGTAGGTAAAGCTGCCGCCTGCAGTGCTGGTATCCCATATGGGCGCTGGTTCAAGTCCCGGCTGCTCCACTTCTGATCCAGCTCTTGCTATGGCCTGGTAAAGCAGTAGAAGGTGGCTCAAGTCCTTGGGTCCCTGCACCCATGTGGGAGACCCAGAGGAGGCTCCTGGCTTTGGATTGGTGCAGCTTCGGCCATTGTGGTCATCTGGGAGTGAACCAGTGGGTGGAAGACCTCTCTCTCTTTGTCTCTGTCTCTGTCTCTGTCTCTATCTCTCTCTGTCTCTCTCTGCCTCTGCCTCTGCCTCTCTGTAACTCGGCCTTTCAAATAAAATAAAATAAATCTTAAAAAAAAAAAAAAAAAAAAAAAGAAAAGAAAGGCAGAGAGACAGAAATCCTCCTCCCCAGATGCCCACAACAGCCAGGGTGGCAGGGACCCAAGTACTTAACCCATCACCTGCGTGCCTCCCAGAGTGTGCATTAGGAGACTGGGATCAGAAGAGTCAGGACCTAAAACCCGACACTCCAGTATGGGATATGGGCACCGCAGGGGGCTTCTTAACTGCTGCACTGAATGCCTGCCCCCAGTCAATTACTTAACTGTTTTAAAATCTAAATCATTAAAGAATGTACATGTAAAAAATTTGTGAGGGAGGGGAGACTATGACCATGTCACGAGTCATTTTACACATGTGATTGGATCCTCCTGAGGAATGCCCACTTCTTATTTCGGGTTCTTGTTACTAACTGTAAAGTCTTTTAGTTTACAAGTATGTGTTCTGTTGAGTCTTAGCTACCTGATGCACTAAGCAGAATAATTGTGCCGTGTTCCTCTCCCCTCGCAGAAGTGTTTATCTGTGTTTCTCTTTGGCAGCTGTACTCTTTCTGTTGTGAGCAGCCCTGGTGTGTGGTAGGACTTTTTAAGCCTCTTTTACCCTGGAAAGTCACTCTTCCACTGTTGAGTCAGAACTGAAACTGTCCCTGTTGCGTAGCACCGTAACACTTCCTGCAAAATGCCAGTGCCACCGGCACCCAGCAGTGCCGTGCACAGCATCACTGCTGTGGTGTGCCGTCGCAGAGGGGAAAGGACTTCATCAGATAATGCAACAGCTGGTTTGGGGTGACTCTCCTTCAGCCACTCCAAATTCTCATCACAGAAAAGATACTGAACAGTGGATTTAAGCATACTTAAATTTTGAGAACCAGTAACTGAGGACATGTATTAGGCTATTTCTCTTTGGTGAATGAAGATGTGGGTTTTTTTTTTTTTTAATTTGTTTTTCTTTTTTTAAGGATTTATTTATTTTACTTGAAAGTCAAGCATTACAGAGAGACAGAGAATGTCTTCCATCCGCTGGTTCTCTCCCCAAATGGCTGCAATGGCCAGAGCTGGGCCAATTTGAAGCCAAGATCCAGGAGCCTCTTCCAGGTCTCCCACAGGGTCGCAGGGGCCCTAGGCCCTTGGCCATCTTCTACTGCTTTCCCAGGCCATAGCAGAGAGCCAGATTGGAAGTGGAGCAGCCGGTACCCATATAGGATGCCAGCGTTGCAGGCAGTCGCTTTACCCTCTATGCCACAGTGCCGGCCCCAAACACTTTGGTTTTAAATTGATTCAAAAAGGATTATAGGAAGTGGTATAGATAATGTTTGGGGATAGAGATTGATCAGAACAGATCATATAAAATCATGTTGAGAAATAATATACTTGCTTAATTATAATTTAATTATAGACTTGACTTTGGCATTCACTTGCATGGTTTTTGCACTAAATATTTATTGTTTGTAAACAGATAATGTAAGTCACTGTATCTCAAACCTTAAGGGAAAAATTTCAGGTTCTTCCTTCAAATGAAGTCTTTAGCAAAGCTCAAAGGAAATCCTGGGAGTTATGAAGTAGAGAGTTCTGTAGGGTTAGGACATCTGAGACCTATCTCGTCTTCCTTTGGTGTGGGGACTTCAGGAGAAGACATCTGGTACAGTTAAAAAACGAGAGCTTGGCTGGTGCCGCAGCTCAATAGGCTAATCCTCCGCCTGCGGCACCGGCACCCCAAGTTCTAGTCCCAGTCAGGGCGCCGGATTCTGTCCCGGTTGCTCCTCTTCCAGTCCAGCTCTCTGCTGTGGCCTGGGAGTGCAGTGGAGGATGGCCCAGGTCCTTGGGCCCTGTATCTACATGGGAGACCAGGAGAAGCACCTGGCTCCTGACTTTGGATCAGCACAGTGCGCCGGCCGCAGCGGCCATTGTGGGGTGAACCAATGGAAAAGGAAGACCTTTCTCTCTGTCTCTCTCTCTCTCACTGTCCAAAATAAAGGAGATCACTGATCTAAATGATGCTGAACATTCTTCTGAAAAGTGTTATCTTTTGGTATCTGATATGGAGTTGTTTAATGCCTGTGAGTTTAACTTCTTTATTTAATAAAAGAAATTTTAACTTCTGGCCTGTTCTTAAGTCCTTCCATTGTCTGTCTGGTTCACTTTATTTTTTCATGGTATCTTTGTAGTGTAGTATAATCGTATGTCTTCCTTTTGCATAATGCAGTATTGTAGTTTATGTTGCTGAAATGTTTTCTGCTACCCACAAAAAATTAAAAACTTCTAGAAGTTCATTGTTCTCATGGGTTTATCCAGTTCAGCTGAAAGACTGTGTATTGAAACTATCACATAAGGAAGTTGAGGATCTAGTAGATTTGTCCAAAGCACTGTCTCTAGCTCTGAGACCTGAGACTGGCTGAATAGGAGGAGGGTGTGTGCTGCCTGTGACAGTGGCCCACTGGAGTATTTAGGGGGAGCATTGTGAGCTGGGGGAGGAGCATGTGGAGAGACCTATGGAACAGGCCTGTTGCTAAATGTTGTATGGCCAAGCTGCTTAGGTAACTTGGCTACAGTTTTCCTCAGCTGTAAAACAGAGATACTTACTGATGGGGAGGTACACGGTGGGGACTAAGGATGCTCGGGATCTGGACAGATCTGAGCTCGTTGTGCTTAGTACATTGAGCTACATTCTCAGCCTTGCTCAACCTCCCCTGTAAATGGGAGCAGTCGTGTCCCTCAGGAATTGTTGGAAGGAGTCCATGAGATGATGAACTAAAGCACTCAGCATTGGGGCAGGCACAGTGGCTGCCCTGTGAGCGGGAGCAGCAAGAGCAGAATCCTCACCTGGTGTTGGGGGATTTGAGAGGTGCAGAATGCCCTGTCCTTCGGAGACATCACTGTATGATCGCGTCTTACCTTAGTGGGCTGCCCAGTTCCTACTGGTTTTCAGAGTCTTACAAAAATGGCTTTGGAAGCACTGGCTGTCTTCTGTTGGTTGCCCCCACTCTTGTCTCACGGGAGCTGCATGCTCTGTTGCAGGTCACGCAGGCAGAGCGCCGCACAGGCCTCTGTCACTGCCGCCATGCCGTTCCCGTTCGGGAAGTCTCACAAGTCGCCAGCAGACATTGTGAAGAACCTGAAGGAGAGCATGGCCGTGCTGGAGAAGCAGGACATCTCTGACAAAAAGGCAGAGAAGGTATGTGTCTGGCTGCACTTCCCGGAGTCTTTTCATTAGGAATGGATGTAGTGATTACGAGGTGATTTTTGACATCATTAAGTCCAGATTTGAGTTTATTTGGGGTTTCTAAAATGCGGTTCTAAAGTGGCATTTGCTGCTGCTGGAACATTCGTTCCCTCCTGTACTTCATCTCACAAATATATTCCCACATTTTTTCTCAGTTTTTCATCTGAGCTTTGTAGACTTCTTCCAGTTGTGTCTATTTTATTTGTTTTTGAAGTCGGCTTTTCTGCCTGCCTCCTCCCTGCGAGCATCTTCTCCAGAGTTTCTCTCAGGTTCTCCCTTTCTATGCCAAGTACCTCATCCACCCAGTCGCCATGGTCTGGAACCTGACTTTCACCCCAATCTCTTCTTGTCCCTTGTCCCTCAAACGATGCTTTTCACCAAATATGTGTTTTCCACTTCCTAGAAGGTCATGAATTGATTCTGACTTTGTTTCCATTTTGAAGAAGACCTTGGTCATCTTCCTGAGGGTGCTTGGCAGTCACCTTCTTGTACTTCCTATACTGCATCCCTGCCTTAGCCCCTCAGAGCAGACTCCTGTCCGAGCACACAAGGCCCTTTGTGATCTGGTGAATTATAGCCCCTCCCTCCGGCATTCTGTAGGCCACAGTAATCACCGCCAAGTTAAATACCAGATGCCTTGTGTTAGTGCCTTTGTCTTGTTGCGTCTGCTTGGCGTCTTATGCCCCATAGCCCATTTCCACCAAAACCCCATTCATGTTTCCATACTCTCTCCTACATTTCCTACATTTCCCTATCCCAGCCTGACTGGGATATCTTCTGTCCCAGCCCTGCACCTTGAAACAGATCCTCACCATTTTGGGAATCTGTTAGGAAAATGCCAAAACTGCTGCTGTCTTCTCCCTGTTTTTGTTGGTGCTGTATTTTGGTCTCTTACTCTAGACCATGAGCCCTTTGACCAGTGTGTCATTTCTGACATACCTGTGCCTGCCATGGTACTTGCTTCCATGGCCTGGATAGCTTGTTGTTTGTTGAATGAATCTCTGATTAGAATAAATCTCCCACCCTTTTATGTAGAAGATTGTTTTCTGTCTTGAGATGAAGGTTAGACTGCTTCACTATTATCTTTTTAAGTCTAAGACTGTGGTTTGCATGTGTTCTGGTGTGTTGTTGTTGTTGTTTAAGATTTATTTATTTGAAAGGCAGAGATAGAAGGATGGAGGGAGGGAAACAGAGGGGGAGAGAGAGAGATCGAGAGATCTACCGATCTACCATCTGCTTGTTCACTCCCCTGATGGCCACAATGACCAGGGCCAGGCCAGGCCGAAGCAAGGAGCCAGTAGCTTCTACTTGGCTTCCTACATGGGTGCAGGGGCCCAGGCACTTGGGCTATCTTCCACTGCTTTCCTAGACACATGAACAGGGAGCTGGATCAGAAGTGAAGTAACTGGGACTCAAACTGGTGCCCATATGGGATGCTGGCACTGCAGGCAAAGGCTTAACCTTCTGAGCCACACCACCGGCCCCTGCCTGTGTTCTGATGAGGCAGGGAAATTCGTACTTATGGCATAAAGATGTGTTTTCTTTTATTTTATTG
This sequence comes from Lepus europaeus, assembly GCF_033115175.1. NCBI lineage: Eukaryota > Metazoa > Chordata > Mammalia > Lagomorpha > Leporidae > Lepus > Lepus europaeus. The sequence continues at coordinate 175,533,997 of NC_084827.1, forward strand.
GAAGTAATACACAGTCTGTAAAAGTTTTTATAATTCTACCTTTAGATTTTCTGTGGAAATTCTAGTTTTTTGCATACCTATATAGTAAGATATGTAGATTACATTTGGTAACATAAAATAAGCCTTTTCAAGTATTTATTTTATTTCTGAGGCAAAGAGAAAGACAGAGAGATCTCCCATCTGCTCATTCAAATGCCCAGAATAGCTAGGGCTGCTGTGGCTGGGTTAGGCTCAAGCCAGGGGTTGGTGTCAGGAACCCAACTACTACTTGAGCCACCCCCCCGCTTCCTGGGGTCTGTATGAGCAGGGGCCAAAGCCAGGGGTTGGTGTCAGGAACCCAACTACTACTTGAGCCACCCGCCCTGCTTCCTGGGGTCTGTCTGAGCAGGCAGTTGGAGTCAGGGGCCAAAGCCAGGGGTTGAACCTAGCATTCCAACTGTGTCATATAGGCATCATAACCACTGCCCTACTGCCTGCCCCACTTCATTCATTTTTGAGAAAACTGCTAAATACTCAGTTCTGAATAATTGGTGTCCTATAAAAACAGCTAGTTTATCTCACCTGAAACAATCATATAAGTGCTTTTCCATAAGACAGCCAATCAGCCACATTCAGTAAGAATTTGACTGAACTTGGTATATACTTCCTGTTTGTCACACCCAGTGTATGCATATTCAAAGGTCAGAATTTAATGAAATTAATAACTTCTGCTTCTTCATGGGCATTATTAATTGAAACTGGCTTTTTTTTTTTTTTTTTTTTTTTTAAATCTTGGTACACAGTGGCTGCTGGTTCAGTTTGGTATCACCACCCCGAATCATGCCAGGGTGCCAGCACCGTGAATGCTGGCAAATAGCAATCCAGTTGGGGAGAGGAAAATAATGTGCTAGTATCAACAGAAAGTTATCCTTGACCTCACAGACCCTTCAAAGATGTCTCAAGGAACCCCGGATCCACACTTGGAAATCTACTCTGATGATTCATGAAAGGTCTGTGTGGCAGTGATCCAGGAAGCTGGCATAGGGCTGAGTTCTGAAGTGGCGGAAGGCCTTCCTGGGATCTGATGAAATCCTTGTCTACTTATCATCTACCCGGGATGATTTTGCCCTCCAAGGTGTCCCCTGGAATGACAGGAGACATTTTTGGTTGTAACATTAGGGAGCAATGCTGCTGTCGCCCAGTCAGTTCAGGCTGTAGTCGCTGCTCTACATGCAACAGAGAATTACCTGACCAAAAATGTCAGTGGAGCCGAGCTTGAGAACTGCTGCTCCAAACCTCCTGCTATTTGGAAAAACAAAGCAAAGAAAAAATTGTTAAATTTAGGAAAAAATAATCTTTGCTTAAAGGAAGGGCAACTCTGAAGAGCAGTCCTTGCAAACTACTTTGATGAATCTAAAATTTCTGGTTCACTTTTTTAAAAGATTTATTTATTATTATTTGTTTATTATTTATTTGAAAGAGTTACATAGAGGCAGAGGCAGAGAGAGAGAGAGAGATCTTCCATCCACTAGTTCACTCCCCAGGTGGCTGCAACGGCTGGAGGTGCGGCAATCTGAAGCCAAGAGCTCGGAGCTTCTTCCAGGTCTCCTACTCGGGTGCTGGCCCCCTGATTCCCTTTCTTATCAGGACTCTAAAGGAAATATCAATTAATGCAGTGGAGAAGGAGAAGGGACCCAAGTTCTGAAAACAGTGAGAAGATGAAAATCAAGTCACTGAATTTAAAACCATTAAAAATGACGTTGATTGCTGGCGCCGCGGCTCAATAGGCTAATCCTCCGCCTTGCAGCGCTGGTACACCGGGTTCTAGTCCCAGTCGGGGCGCCGGATTCTGTCCCGGTTGCCCCTCTTCCAGGCCAGCTCTCTGCTGTGGCCAGGGAGTGCAGTGGAGGATGGCCCAAGTGCTTGGGTCCTGCAACCCATAGGAGACCAGGAGAAGCACCTGGCTCCTGCCATCGGATCAGTGCGGTGCGCCGGCCGCAGCGCGCCAGCTGCGGCGGCCATTGGAGGGTGAACCAACGGCAAAAAGGAAGACCTTTCTCCCTGTCTCTCTCTCTCACTGTCCACTCTGCCTGTAAAAAAAAAAAAAAAAAAAAAAAAAAACTGACATTAATGTCAGTATCATACTGGAAAACTGATGTTAGATAGTCCTGTTAAACTAAGGTGCATGCTGTGACCTGTTATATTTAGCTTTGTTTTTGAAATTCTGGCCAGTACATTAAAAAATGGCTTAGAAATGACAAATACTGGGGTAGGTGTTATGGTGTAGCAGGTATAAGCCACTGCCTGCAATGTCAGCATCCATTATTGACGTTTGATTCCCGACTGCTCCACTTCCAATCCATATCCCCACTAATGTGCCTGGGAAAACAGCAGAAGACAGCCCAAGTGCTTGGGCCTCTGCACCCACTGAGAGTCCAGGGAGAATCTTCTGGCTTCTGGCTTTAGTCTGGCCCAGACCCAGCCATGGCGAAGTGAGCCAGTGGATGGAAGATCTCTGTCCATCTCTCCTTTTCTGTAGCCGTGCCTTTCAAATGAATAAAGTAAATCTTAGGGGGAAAAAAAAAAAAGAAATGACAAATTCAGCTCTCTTAGAGAAAATTATAGTATTGATATGTTCATAAATGTTTACAACACAGAATCAGTGGAAAATGATAGTTTATTATAGTATCTAAATAAATGAATAGAATATAACTTCCCTAATGCTAAATGAAACCAACTTGAGAATGAAATTTTTTAAAACAGTGTCTCATTTAAAAAGTGTACGAATAGTTTTATCAGGAAATATGCTGGACTGTATGAAAAGGCCGTGGGAACTTTCTTCAGAAGCTCAAAAGAATACTTGGTCTTGGTCTGTTGCCGTTGGTTCACCCTCCAATGGCTGCTGCGGCTGGCTCATCGTGCTGATCCGAAGCCAGGAGCCAGGTGCTTCTCCTGGTCTCCCATGCGGGTGCAGGGCCCAAGGACTTGGGCCATCCACCACTGCCTTCCCGGGCCATAGCAGAGAGCTGGCCTGGAAGAGGGGCAACCGGGATAGAATCCGGCGCCCCAACCGGGACTAGAACCCGGTGTACCAGCACTGCAAGGCGGAGGATTAGCCTGTTAAGCCACAGTGCCGGCCCCAGTGATTCTTTATAAACGCCTCCCTTAGAGTAACGACCTAGGCCTCAAGGAAGTTCTGTGGATGGATTGTGTCTGGATGCATGGAAGGCTCTTTACAGGTGGTTTCATGTATCAAAGCAGAATATATGTGAAAGAGACCTTATATAGTCTGGAAAGCCTAAAATACTTATACTCTGCCTGTTACAGAAAAATAAATGCCAACCCCTGTCGCCGATGATCAGGCCCATGACTCAGTGGTCTCTGGCCTCCTGTTCTTCCCGGCATCCATGTCTTTGCCTCCTCTGCTCCAGCCATGCTCCTGCCTTTTGGCCTTTGCGTCTGGCTGTTCCCTTGGCCTGGAACAGCTCGTGACTTGGCTTATTCCCTGTCATCTTCAAGTCTTAGCTCAGATGCCACTTCGCACCCAGCTCCTGTTTGAAATGCAGCTCCACCCTGTGGCATCCCTGTTCCTCCTTATCTTGCTCTGTTTTCCTATGTAATGAAGTTTATACTATTTCTTTAGAAGCCTTCCAAAAACATGACTGAATAAGTGTTTGTATTGTTTAAATTTTTATTTACTTATTTTAACTTTATTTGAGAAAGCCAGATCTTCCATCTGCTGATTCACCACCACAGCACATTACCCCCGCCCCCAGTGCCTCCAGTAGCTGTGATAGGCCAGGCCAGAGCCAGGAGCCAGGAACGCAATCTAGGTTTCCCAAGTGAGTGGCAGGAAACCATGTTGAGCCATCATCTGCTACCTCCCCAAGGTGCATTTCAGCAAGAAGCTGCATCGGAGATGGAGGAGCGGGGGTATGGGTTGCAGGTGTGCCAACCAGCATTTGAACTGCTGTGACAGACCCTGCCCCCAGTATTTGTATTTATTCAACATGGAATAGAAAGCACCATTAACATGAAACACTGTCACCTTGTTCTCTTCTGCTAAATTCACTCAAATACTGCTGTAAGTAATGTAATAATGTATAGACGGACTTTGTGACTTAGGAGGGGCACCGTAGCCAAGTACATCCAGGTTTCTGTGGTGGTGGCCAAGTATCATTCCCTTTTAGTGCTGCCATTAGAGAAGCAGTAAGATAAATGAAATTTCTCGAGAGACCTGTCCTGGTGGCCCTGGCACAGTCCAAATAGTTTTGTGTTCATTACCTTAGCCTGTAGTTAAGGATGTTCAGAGGAATTTTTTTTTTAAGATTTTATTTATTTATTTGAGAGGTAGTGTTAGAGACAGTGAGCGGGAGAGACAGAGAGAAAGATCTTCCATCTGCTGGTTCACTCCCCAGCTGGCCAAAAGCGCAGGAGCTGCACCAATCTGGAGCCAGGAGCTTCTTCCAGGTCTCCCACGCAGGTGCAGGGGCCCAAGCATCTGGGCCATCTTCTCCTGTTTTCCCAGGCAATAGCAGAGAGCTGGATCAGAAGAGGAACAGCCAGGACTAGAAACAGCACCAATATGGGATGCCGGCACCGCAGGCAGAGGCTTAACCTACTGTGCCACAGCATTGGCCCAAGGATGTTTTTTCATGAGTAGTCAAGCAGTCATAACAAATGGACCTGGTGATGACTCACCATGAGCTTGGTAGCAAGATCTGAGTGGTCTGTTTCTCGACATGGTACTCAAGTCTGAACTAATATTTGTTGGTTAACTTACATGAGGAGACTTAAATCACTTAGTCAACAGAGTTTGTAGATAAAAAAAGGTAGAAAATTCTATACCTGACTGAATTAGGCATCAAAGAATGGTCAGTTAGCTGGGGAGAGGGGGGTTGAAAGGAATCTTAATATAAATATACCATATAGATAAAGTTATGGCTCTGTGTCAGTCCAAGAAAACGGAGTATAGATAGCACCATAAAAACAAAATAGCATCACTAGAAATGTGTGATTAATCTGAAAGAAGGCAAAAAAAGTCATGGCCACAATTATGGTCAGAAACATCAATACTCTACTCTCAATAACTGATAGAACAGGTAGGCAGAAAATCAACTTTCTAGTTAGACCAGAAGGATACCATCAACCAACTTGACCTGATTAACATTTATAGAACACTCAACAACAGCAGAACACACCTACACATTCTTTTGAAGAATTCTGGGAACATTTACCAAGATATATCACATTCTAGGCTATAAAACTAAGTCACAGTGCATTTTAAAGGCTAAAGTTATATGACATATTTCCCATGACTACAGATAAATTAAATTAGAAATTAGTAACAGAGGGCCGGCGCTGTGGCACAGCGGGTTAACGCCCTGGCCTGAAGTGCCGGCATCCCATGTGGCCGCCAGTTCTAGTCCCGGCTGCTCCTCTTCCAATCCAGCTCTCTGCTATGGCCTGGGAAAGCAGTGGAAGATGGCCCAAGTCCTTGGGGCCCTGCACCTATGTGGGAGACCCGGAAGAAGCTCCTGGCTCCTGGCAACATTTCAGTTAGTGGGATGCTGCTCAAGTGTCATTCCAGGAAATTGATAGCACTAAATACCTGTATTAGAAAATCAGCTAAGTCTAAGCTTTCACCCTACGGAACTAAAAGAATAGCAGATTTAACACAAAGTAAACAGGAGAAAGGAAATAACTATCAAAGCAGAAACCAATTAATTCAAAAACAATGGCAGCAGAAGAAAATAAAAAGATGAATAAAACAAATTCTACCTAAGACTCATCAGGAGAAAGAAGACAAAAATTATCCATATCTGGGGTGAGCGAGTTAACAGTACAGATCCTACAGATATTAAAAGGATAATAGAGAATATTATGAAAGATTTTATATAAATAAATTCGACATTTTAGGTGAAAATGATGAATTCCTTAAAAAGACAAAAATTGTCATACTCAAAAAAAAAAAAATAATCTGAATAGCCCTATATAAAAGTGATTACATATTTAGTTAATAACCTTCCCATAAAAAAAACTGTAGGCCTAGAGTAGGATTCGAACAGCTAAGGATTTCTATGCAAACTCTTGCAGAAAATTTGAGAGAGGCCAGCGCCGTGGCTCAATAAGCTAATCCTCTGCCTTGCGGCGCTGGCACACCAGGTTCTAGTCCCGGTCAGGGTGCCGGATTCTGTCCCGGTTGCCCCTCTTCCAGGCCAGCTCTCTGCTGTCGCCCGGGAGTGCAGTGAAGGATGGTCCAAGTGCTTGGGCCCTGCACCCCATGGGAGACCAGGAGAAGCACCTGGCTCCTGGCTTCGGATCAGCGCGGTGCTCCAGCCGCAGCACGCCGGCCGCGGCGGCCATTGGAGGGTGAACCAACGGCAAAGGAAGACTTTTCTGTCTCTGTCTTTCTCACTGTCCACTCTGCCTGTCAAAAAAAAAATTTAAGAGAAAGGAATAGTTCTTAACTCATTCTATCCCATCAGCATTACCCTGACACCAAACTAAGACAACAACATTATAAGAAAAAGAAAACTTCAGACTGATACCCCTTATGAAGATAGATGCAAGAATTCTAAACTAAATGTTAGCAGACTGAGTCTAACTGTAGGATAATATGAGCATCATGACCACCTGGGTTTTATTCCTATAATGCAAGGCTGGTCCAGAGTTAAAAAAATCCATCGATATAATTCACTGTTTTAAACTGTCAGTAGGTGGGGAAAAAAGCCTCTGTTTCTGATTTAAAAAAAAAAGAAAAGGAAACTCAGCAAACTAGGAATAGAAAGGAACTTTCTATTAATAATAATAAAAAATTACTTTCTAATAAAGGTATCTAAAAAACCTCATAGCTAGCATTATGCATGAAACGCTGAATCATTTTATTGCTAAAAGCAAGAATAAGAGATGTCCACTTTCACCACTTGTGTTCATCTTTGTATTTGGAGGTTCTAGATTGTACAATCAGGCATGAAAAATTAAGAGAGATTCAGAGTGGAAAGAAGCAAAACTTTTTTATTTGTAGATGGCAATGATTATCTACAAACAAATGCTGAAGGAATCTTCAAAAAAAGAAAACCTAGAATAATTGAATTTAGCAAGATCACAAGTTACAAGATCACCATACAAAGGACAATTATATAGTAGCAATGAACAATTCAAAATTGTTTGAACAGTTTAAAAATCCCATTTAGGTGGGCTAGCTTTGTGATGCAGCTGGTGAAGCTATTGCCTGCAATACCTAATGTGCTTGAGAAGGCAGTGGATGATGGCCCAAGTCCTTAGGCCCTTGTCATCCATATGGGAGACCTGAATGGAGTTCTGGGCTCCTGGCCCAGCCCCAGCCCTTGCAGTCATTTGGGCAATGAATCAGGGGATGGAAGATTTCTTTGTCTCTCTGTCTTTCCCTCACTCTCTGTCACTCTGCTTTCAAATGAGATTATTTTAAAAAATAAAAATAAATAACTCCATTTAGAATAACATCAAAATTATGAAACCTCTAAAACATGTCTGTGCAGGTTTTGTGTGAACGTGTTTCCTCTCCTCTAGGATCACTACCTGAGGGTACAGTTCCTTGGGCATATGGCAAGGGCATATTTAGTTTTATAAGAAACTGCCAGACCTTCCAGACCTCCTGTATCACTTTACGTTCCTAGAAGCAAGGTCAGAGATGGGATGGGAGTGACTGTCTGTTTGGGAAGTTAGACTTCCATAGGGCAGAAGATGAACTTGGTAAGAAGATGTAAAGTTCGATTTCTGAGAGGGAACTGAGAGGACTTAGTGATTGCACACTCAATCCGGGTTCACATCTGCTACCCACCCGACGTTTCTCAGGGCATGAGTCAGCAGACTGCAGCCCAGGTGGCCCCTTCCGGGTTTCCTAAGTGGGGCTGCGCTGGACCGCAGGCCCATCCATTCACATGTGGTCTATGGCTGCTTCCCTGCTGCAGTGTGGGGTTGAGCAATTGCAACAGACCCTGTCAGCCATGAAATTTTGCTACCTGCTTATCTAGAGAAATGTGATCCATCCTTCTGATGAACTGCACTATAGCAGATATGATTTTAGTTAGAAGTTGGGGCAGGGTTTGGGGAGTATGGAGTGTGTCTGTGTGTTTCTTTTAAACTTAGTGGTCCATATATGTGCAAAGGATACTCAGAAGAAACAAATTAATCATGGCTGCAGGCGTTCTTTCTCCCATAGTGTACTTTTTAAGTTTTACTTTATCCTAATTTGTATATCGGGAATCTGCCTAACATTTTTTACTTTGAAAAATGATAGCACGCAGGAATGGAGAGTAGGGTATCAGTGACCCCCAGAAAAGCTTGGAAATCACTGACCTGGTTGACATCAGACATCTCATTCGACACTTAGAATGCTATGATGCTATGCTGCAGCAGCATTTCAATTTAACATGTTCATCTCAAAACTTCTCTCCTCCCTGGAACTGGTACCTCTCTTCCTGACTCCTTTAAGAAATAATGCTTCGGTATCCTTGCCCTAAACTTTGCAGTCATCACATTCTTTCTTCTTACTTCAACATTTGTTCATTTTAAATCAGTGGTTAGGGAAGGGGCACAAATATGTACCTTCCCCCTCATTCTCTTTTCATAAGAGCTTTTTAGGTAACATAAAATTGTAGTGTGGGCCTGTGTTTGAGACCTGCATTTCCTTCATTAAGCCTAGTGGTTTTAATTTAGCTCTAAATCTGTCTATACAAAGTAACATATTCTAGCATACCCTTATGTTCATTCAGAAAAATTCAGGAAGGACAGAAAAGTGTAAAGAAAAAAATAACACTCATTCTTAATTCACTGCCACATGAAATGACTATCATTAACATGTTGAGATGCCCTTACGGATTCTGTCTTTCTCTGTCCCCCAACTCTGGGACAGACAAGTAAATGAGTATAGGATCGTGCTGTTAGGTAACCTGCTTTGTTTTTTTAATTTGAGTGTTATTTGCCTGTTAGTATAGATACACTTATTTTTCAAGCTTCTCATGGTCTTCCATTTTATGGTTATATTGTGATTTAACCTCTTCAGTGGGATACAGTTTATTCTTTTTTTAAAAAAGATGTATTTTACTTGATTGAAAAGCAGAGTTATAGAGAGGGAGGGAAAGACAGAGGGAGAGAAATCTTCCATCTGCTGATTCATCCCCCAAATGGCCACAACAGCTGGGACTGGGCCAGATCAAAGCCAGGAACCAGGAGCTTCTTCTGGGTCTCCAGAAGGACTTGGGCCATCTTCTGCTGCTTTCCTTGGCACATTAGCAGGGAGTTGGATTGGAAATAGAGTAGCTGGGACTCCAAACAGCATCACAGGTGTCAACTTTAACTGTTACACTACAATGCCCGCACCGTGATACATTTTATTTTGAATTCATTGCTGTTGTAACTGGCACTGCCTGTGATCTCTTTCCATAGTTTAAGTTTCTGAAAGTATAATAGAGGGATTTCACCTTTTTTTAAATATAATTTTTAAATATATTTTGCCAAATTGCTTACAGTAAAATTTTATTTTCTCACCAGCAGTGTCTCTAAAAGTATTTGCCCTTGATAGGAGGGGAAAAAAATAGTAAGCAGCTTTAGGTTATCATGATGAAATAGAATATTTTTGTAAGGTGTTTACTTTTTTCTTTAATTTATTTATTTGAAAGGCAGAGTTCCAGAGACAGGCAGTTACAGAGACAGAGAGGTGTTTCATCTGCTGGTTCACTCCTCAAATGACCACAAAGGCTGGTGCTGGGCCAGTCCGAAGTCAGGTGTCTGGAGTTCCCTCCAGGTCTCCTGTGTGGGTACAGGGGCCCAAGGACTTGGGCCATCTTCTACTGTTTTCCCAGGCCACAGCAGAGAACTGGGTCAGAAGCAGAGCCGCCAGGAGTCAAACCAGCACCCATATGGGATGCCGCACTGCAAGATTCTATTTATTTCAGAGGTAGAGATACAGAGAGTGAGAGAGAGAGAGACAGAGACAAAGGTCCTCCCTCTGTTGGTTCACTCCCCAAATGACTACAATGGCTGGAGCTGTGCTAATCCAGAACCAGGAGCCTCCTCCAGGTCTCCCACATGGGTACAGGGGCCCTAGGACTTGAGCCATCTTCCACTGCTTTTCTAGGCCACAGCAGAGAGCTGGATTAGAAAAGGAGCAGCCGGGACTAGAACCAGCGCCCATATGGGATGCCAGCACCTCAGGAGGGGGATTAACCTACTATGCCATGGTGCCAGCCCCTGTTTTCCCACTTTGTTTTATTTATTTATTTATAGAAAAAGCACACAGTATAAAGTCTCATAGCCTTGGTGTGACTTAGAGAGGTTATTAAGGATGCCACTGTTAAAATTTGAAATGGTTACCTCTCCTACTTTACCCTGGGAGGGAAAGAAGTTAGTGCTAATGTTGCTATGAGTGAGGTGAGTATCAGCTGTGAACTTTGGGATATTGGGTACTGTTTAAGTTGATCTTATAGCTTAAATATTTTCATTTACAGTTATTTCTTGGGGTGGGCATTTAGCCTAGTGGTAAAAAGCCTGTGTCATATATCAGAGTAACTGGGTGTGATACCTGCCTCTGGTTCCTGACTCCAACCTCTGCCTCCAAATGCAGAACCTGGGAAGCTGGAGTGACAGCTGAAGAAACTGAGTTCCCAGCTCTCAGCTTTGACCCTGCACAGGCATTTTGGGAGTGAACCAGCAACTAGGATCTCTCTCTCTCAAATAGATACTCATTTGTCTCCCTCTGAGCTAAGAAAATTTAAATATATTTTTAAAGGTCATTAACAAATTGTGACCATCAGTTGTATGAGTGGGGCTTTGCCTGCCCCCTTGTGACAAAGGGACTGCACTTGTCAGTTCAGACTCTTGATTCTGAGAAGTTCTGCCAAGCCCCCAGATTCTCTGTGGCTCTGCTGTGCTGGGGTATCTCTAGACTCCCACTACATGTAGCTGCTTTGTAGAGACATACAGGGCAAATGACCTCTCAAATGCTGTGAGAAAACAAGAACTTAAGCAAAATTCTCTGCCTCTCACCTAGACGAGTTAGCAGTGATGGACAGTCCACATTATGCAGCCAGGCGAGTAGGCTTGTCATACAGGGGACTCTTCCATCACATGGTCTTCCTCTTGCCCATGTATTTATAAAACATTTGGCTGTGTTAAGAAAGCAGTCTGTGCCCATGAAACATAATATGAGGCTAACTGGCCCATACAAGTGCTTCTGTCTCAGAACACCATGTTCAGCTGACAGACACCTCCCAAACAATTCACTCAGCTAACAGAACCACAAAGTCATACAGTGTGTGAATTGTCATCTTTGACATTGGTGTGGAGGGGGAATATAATAAAGACATGTAAGTAAGCCCTTTCCCAAGCTCTTGAGTACGTTAGAGAAATGAGGGAGACGAAAGAGAACTCTAAAGCCACTGATGAAAGAAGGCCCCAGCTGCTGTGGGCTCAGGGTAGAGGGAAGGTTTGAGGACACAGGCTCTGGGTGGAGAGGGGTGAGAGCGACAGGCATTCAGGTTAGCCTGAGCAGGGTGAGAGGGTTGAGTGCAAGACAGGGCAAAAAAGAATTGAAGGACTTAATTTGGAACTTGAAATCTTAAGAAATTAAATGGATCTCAGGGGTCATCTGGCCCTGCCTCCTTAATTAGAAGAAATCCAGAGAGTTTCCATGAGCCCACACAGCTGAGAGAATTGCATAGGGGAAACTTGAGTCAAGGCCATTTTCTCTTGGTTAGGAGCCCTGTCTGTAGCACACAGAGGTAGAGCCATCAGCTCTGGAACTAACATGAATTGGCCCTTGCCTGTGAGAAAAGGCAAAATAGAGGACTAATGAACTTGTCAGATTTGCAACATGGCTGCAAAGAGGCTCCTTCTTCCAGCTTCTCCAGATGTTAACATTGTGCACAGCCAGAGCTCAGTGATTCAGACCAGCAAAGAACCTTGGTACAACACGTGAACTAAACCACAAACCTTTTCCAGATACCATCGGTTGTCCTAGTAATGGTCAGGATCCCACAGTGCATTCAGCTGTAACATCTCCTTCAATCTAGAACTTCCCTCCATCTTCCTTTTTTTAGTGGCTACAGTTTTGAAAAAGTTGTAGCTAGTTACTTGGAATGTTGCTTGGTTTGGATTTGACTGGTGTTGCCAGATTCAGTGTGGGTTATGCATGTTGGGCCAGAGTACTACAGATAGCAATGATGCTGTGTCCTTCTGAGGGCATCGTATCGGGGCACATGACACCAGCAGTCTCAGTGCTGGTGATGCTTACTTGATCATGTGCCAAGGGTGTCTCCTCCTTTTGTTAGTAAGAAGCCTGGGGGACTGGGCATCTTCTCCCAAAGCTCCTTAAGGGTGTTGCTAGACTTGAGGCAGAAATATATCAAGATGGAGCAAGGAAGTCGAGGGAGTTTTGAGTAATCAGAAAGTCTTAAAGCAGTAAACCTAGATGTTCAGATGTGGAGTCAACAAAGACTAAATTCTCTTAAGGAAGATGGGATGGTTTTGAAATACATGCTGCTGGGACTCCTGGTTGAAATCAACCCAGTTTGAAGAAATGTTTCTCAGCTGGATTGAAGGCAGTTGAAAGCCTGAATTATTAGTGAATCATCACCTTTTCTTCAGCACTCGGAGCTCTGGGAGCTGAAAGAGAACATTTTCAGTAGAGCACACCCAAGGTTGTGCAGGACAGCCAGAGACAGCCACCAGCCTGCGCAGTGCCGAAACGAGCAGTCTTAGGAGGACAGGCAACGTGGTTATTAAGGGACCAGTGGATTAGGGGACATATGCTGACTGAGCAGCTTGACAAGGGTCGTGTGTGGAGGGGCTGCACTTGTGACCAGCTTACTCAGTAGGTGTGAGGAGGCAGACGGGTGGTGGCAGACAAGGAGGATGTGGTGAGAGAGGCAGAGAGCACACTGACATCATGCACACAGGCCAGAGACAGTGAACCAGGCACGGTCAAATTAGAACAAGAATGACCAAGTTTGTTCATAGATGTCTGCTGAATTGCCTTTCCTTGTGATCTGCTTCTTAACTTTACTGGTGATCTTTCCCACCTTTCCTCCCTCCCTCCCCTTTCTTAAACTTTGTTTTATCAACTTGTGATTGTCCCTATAATGGGGAACAGAAGTCACACATACAGTTGAAAAACGTAAATGAAAAATCATCCATTGAAATGGCTTTTATAATCTCTGCTTATCAGGATGACTTTGTTAGGTTGATTAGGTTTAGTTTAGTTTGTGTATGTGTGTGTGTGTGTGATTATCATGCTGCTGGTTAACCTATGTGGATGGTATCTAGCCATGGAAGTATCCAGGTTTAGCAATTGCTCTCCCATTGTCTACCTCTGAATAGTTAAGCACTTTCTAACTGTTAAAATCCCATTCCAGCATGGGTTTATATTGATGTTGTTTGTGGCAGTTTTTCATTGTGGTTGGTAGACTTACTTACATATGTAGAGATAAATTTATAAAATTTGGTGAGAGATGGAAAAGAAGAAATAGGGGCGGCATTCTTATGCAGTAGGTTTAACCATCGCCTGCAGTGCCATCCCATATGGGCACCGGTTCATGTCCCTGATGCTCCACTTCCTATCCAGCTGCCTGCTAATGCACCTGAGAAAGCAGTAGAAGGTGGCCCAAGTACTTGGGCTGCTGGCTTCAGCCTGGCCACGGCTGTTGGAGCCATCTGGGGAGTGAACCAGTGGATGGAAGATACCTCTCTCTGTCTCTCCCTCATTCCCTCTAACTCTGCCTTTCAAATAAAAGAAGAAATAAGCAGTTAGTACCAACATAGTTAACATTTTGATCTGCTTATCTCATCCTCTTTATTTTTTTTCTCTTAAAAAAAGGAAAATGATTTATAAACATTCAAACAAGTGAAATTGAGTGAATGAAAAATGAAAGTGCTTTTCTTACTCTCTTCATAGGTAGGCAGTATCATTGTTGTATGTGTTCTTCCAGTTTTCTCTGCGATCTCAAGACAGATCACAACCAAACTTAGCTTTGTAAACCCCTAAGTTGCCCAAACAGCACAAAACACAGCGTGAGCACAGGGCGACCTAAGATTTCCAGCACAGCAGTGTTTCCTCAAGCGTGGAAAGAGGCTGAGCTTCGTTCAGTGGGGGACGAGGTGCCGAAGCTGGCTGTCGTGAGGCCAGCAGGGGCGAGGTCGGCCCGTGCTGGTGGATGCTAACTGTGCTCATCGGCCGTCGCTGCTCACCACTGTAAGTCTTCGTCACCCATGGGTTGCCCGCCTCCTTTGAAATGCAGTCACGCTTTCTGCCTCTTGTGTGACATTTCTTTGTACATTCTTAGAGGAAGGCCCATTCTTGCCCAATGTTGCACTAAGATTTATATATTTTTTAAAAGATTTATTTATTTGGAAGTCAGTTACACAGAAAGAGAGAGAGGTCTTCCACCCACTGGTTCACTCCTTAATTGGACCCAACGGCAGGAGCTGTGCCAATCTGGCTGGGAGCCAGAAGCTTCTTCCAGGTCTCCCACACAGGTTCAGGGCCCCAAGGACTTGGGCCATCTTCTGCTGCTTTCTCAGACCATAGCAGAGAGCTGGATCTGAAGTAGAACAGCCGGGACATGAATTGGTGCCTATATGGGATGGCAGCCCTGCAGGCAGCGGCTTTACCTGCCACACCACAGCACCAGCCCCAAGATTTTGATTTCTGGTTTTAATGTTTCCCCGCCCTTTCCTTTGTCAATGGTAAAAGGTTAGCTCGATTGTGATCTTGCTTTGCCCATTTGATGATCCAGCAGCCTCGGAGGGAGTTTAGAGGTAGGAGTCCAAATTGGTTTCTTTCTTCCCCATTTGTGTTGTTTCCAGGAATAAACCAAGTGGACTGCCCCCTTCTTCCTCTGGCTAGAATTAAATGTTTCTCACTGGTGTAGCAGTGTCTGTTTCTGGGACTGCTGAGATTCTGTCGTTAGTTTCTTTTTTTATTATTATTATTTTGACAGGCAGAGTTAGAGAGTGAGAGAGAGAGACAGAGAGAAAGGTCTTCCTTCTGTTGGTTCACCCCCCAGATGGCTGCTACGGCCGGCACGCTTCACCAATCCGGAGCCAGGTGCTTCCTCTTGGTCTCCCATGTGGGTGCAGAGCCCAAGGACTTGGGCCATCCTCCACCACCTTCTTGGGCCACAGCAGAGAGCTGGACTGGAAGAGGAGCAATCGGGACAGAAACGGCGCTCCAACTGGGACTAGAACCCAGAGTATCAGCGCCGCAGGCGGAGGATTAGCCTAGTGAGCCGTGGCGCTGGCCTCCTGCATCTAGTCTTAATCTGGATTTTATTTCCCCATTATTAGCTGAGTTGATGTTCAACTGTTCATCAGGCAGCATGGAATACCTGCAAGCACCAGGATCCTACTGAAACAGAAGGAAATAGTAATTTAGAAATCTGCAGGAAAAGTAGAAATACATGCAGTTGTGAGGGATACGTGATGGTAAGACATTGTACTGCTAGAATTTACCTAGAAAGACTTCTCTGAGGAATCGTTAAGCTGAGCAGCTGAGTCCATTGAAGAGCAGGAGTTGGCCAGGAGGTGGGGCACAGGAACCTGCACGTGCAGGGACATGAGAGAAGACCA
Organism: Lepus europaeus; assembly: GCF_033115175.1. Taxonomy (NCBI): domain Eukaryota; kingdom Metazoa; phylum Chordata; class Mammalia; order Lagomorpha; family Leporidae; genus Lepus; species Lepus europaeus. The sequence goes on from NC_084827.1 coordinate 175,549,582, forward strand.
GTGTCGCTGGAGCCTCGCTGCACGATGGTGGAGAGGGATTGCAGTACATAAGGTGCAGTTACAGAGGTAGGGCCAGACCTTGCAGGCTTTTACGGGCCATGTTAAAGGAATTTTTCTCTATCCTGAGAAGCGATAGGTAACCACTGAAACATTTTAATTTCAAGCATAGGTGATGTCTTAATCATATTTGTGTTATGGAGAGATCAAGCTAATGATGTGGAGAATAGAATGTAGAGGACTTAACAGGGATGCAGGGAGATCAGTCAGAGGTTATTTAATAGTCTGGCCAGGAGCTATTGAAGCTTTGGCTTGGGTGGTAATGGTTGCAGGGATAAATGGAGTTGGGAGAGTTTGTGGTAAATTAGTTACGGGGCCGGATGAGGACAAGGGAAGAGTTCTGAAATGCAGCAGCGACAGTGGTATCATTATCTGCAGTAGAGAACAAAGGGAGGGTGCCAGGCACTGGGGTAAGACCTTTTGTTCTGTTTTGGATGCATTAGGTTTGAAGTGCCTTGGGACGAACCAAGTGGAGACATGTTGAGTAGGCTGATGAATGTGCTGGTTAGGCCTGGAAGAGGAGAACTGGATATGAGATAGGAATCTGTGAAGCATCTGCATTTAATTAAAACAGTGGGTGTGGATGAGATCATACAAACCAGAGAGAGAAGGGGAAGGCCTAGTCCTGCTTTCAATAGTGCCCCACATTTAAATGGCCTAGGCAAGGAGGATGAACCAAGAAGGAGACCAGAGGTGCAAGTACAGAGATAGGAGAGGAGAGAGGGCGGTGGTGAGTCACAGAGGGTGAGGGAGGAGCAGTTTTGAAAGGAGGGTGTAATCCCACACCTCCAGATGCTGCCAAAAGCCCAGGTACAATGACAACTGGAAATTGTATGTAGTGTCGTGCAGATGATTGCTGATTGGCCAAACATCATGACATACTGGCGTAGAAGCCATGGGGGGTTGGGCTGAGGAGGAAGTGAGGAAAGAGACGTGGACTTTAATAAACACAGGCAGATGCTCTGGGAAGTTTAATTATGGGCTGGGCAGTAGCTGGGAAGGAGTTGTGGGGTCGAAGGAGAGCTCACTTAATTTTGTTAAGGGGTGTCTTGGTCATGTTTAAAAACTGATAGGGAAGGTCAGGTGAGAGGAGGAACTGGTTATAATGAGAAGGAGAGGATGACAAGCGGTGACCCAGGGCAGGTGAGGAGAGTGGAGTGGTCTGCCTGGTGCTGGGTGGCAGCGTTATCTTCTGAAAAGGAAGGGACTTCCTAGGGGAGTCCAGTTGCTGTTCAGTGCAGAAACACAGTGAAGAGCTTTCTTCCTAAGTGTGTTCCTGCCACTCTCCTTTTTTTTAAAGCACAGCTTTATTGAGATTCAACTCACATGCCATAAAGTTTACCTATATTTAAAGGGTAAAATCCAGTGGTTTTCAGTTTGCCGACAGATTTGTGCAATCATCACCACAGTCAACTTTAGAACATTTGATCACTTCAAAAAGAAATCTGTGCCCTTCAGCTGCCACCTCTTATTTCTCAGTGGTCTGTTTCTGTCAGAAGAGAGCATACGAGTATGATCTGAATCCAAAGTTAAAATCCTGTAATGATTTCAAAAAGAGTGTAAACGGAGATGTATGAAGCATAGCTATGAGCTTGAAAATCTTAGTCTACCTGGAGAAGCAAAGGAGGCTGAGACCGTCTACTTAGGAGTCACTGGTGTAAAGCCAACAGATAATGCATTCAGAGAACCTGTTGTCTCATTCTTCCTTGTCAGAGAATCATCTGAAGGGTCAAGGTTGATGAAATAGGATTGAAAGCACAACACATGTAAATAGATTGTAAGAGAACAACTTAACTCTTGCCAGATGGCTGCCTCCTGCCCAGAAAAATTGCATTCTGGATTATTTAAAATTTTCCTATGGGGTGATGAACCGCCATCAGAAATCTTCAAGGCATTACAGAGAGTAACGTTCTTAGATAGCAGCAGATTTGGAATGGTGACCTTAACATTGGTACCTTAACATTGGTACTGAATAAGACTTCATGATGAGGTTACTGGTTATTGGCATGTCAGCAGGAACGCGAAGTTACCGGGAATCAGCATAGGCATAGTAAAAAGGTTCTAACAAGTTCATTTCATTTTCATATAGTTGGAAAATAGGGAAGAACTAGCATGTTTTTATTTTTATCAAGATGCTTAACAGAAATGAATATGATTTGGAAATAGATACATGTGTCTGACTGAGCAGCTATGCCCAAAGATCGCCACTGAAAAGGGTATGGTGATGTGAAAGGCATGATAGCTTATATTCATGGTTCTTTCTTTTGCAATATTTTGATCAGTGATGGAGGTAGGCTCTGGAAAGCATACCCATGAAAGCATACCAATTTTTCAGATGATGCAAGAGCAATAGCTGGGGTATCGAATGCCCTTCAGAAGTCACACATACCTCCATAATCCTGAGTGATAATAAGATTAAATAGTGCGATGAGTTAAAGCCTTCATTGTAGTATCCTTCATCCCAGTTTAAGAACATCTTTGGAGAAATATGATTTTAAGAAGCTGTGCCTGTGAAACTTGGAGGTTCAGTTCACCCTAAATGCTCTGTGAATCAGTTGGATGACATAGTTGGAAAAGTTCTGAAAGGTACCTTAGGGCTGCATTAACGTTTGCAGTGGGGACTCGGTGGTCTTATAACCATTCTGGATACGCTTAGAACGTTAGCCCCACCGTTCTTAGGAGGATAGTTACAGAAGTCTGGAGAAGACAGATTAGGGTAGATAGGCACAGTGCTTCACCCACAGCCTGCACCTGCAAGAGAAGTTAGACTACTAGCTGATTCGCAGTACAGACGCAGGGCCAACAGTGTAGTGAGGCAATGTTTGTCTCCTTATAAAATTGGCAGCTATCTGATTCTGAAATCTGCTAATACTGCATTACTGACACTGGAAATATTTAAGGTGAAGCAATGTGATCATTTGGTGAGAAGGTTATAAAGGGATTCTTTAAGTACCATTAAAATGCTTATATTCTGTGAATTTATGCTAAGTAACCTTCCTGAAGTGTATTTCTGGTGAAAAATGTTTATATAGGTTTTCACAACCTTTATGTTTTCAATATGTCTTTAATATTTCATGTGTGTCTCCTTTGTTGGTTTATGGCTAGCGTATTTCATGAGAGTGTTGGGTTTTTTGTTGTTTTTTTTTTTTTAATGATTGTTTTAGGTTTTATAACCCCCTTGTTGGGTTGTCTTTAGGGATATGCATCTACACTTGCTAGAACCTTATGCCACTGTGCTTCCTTTAACCCCCTTTGAACCACTGTTGCCATACATTTTCTTTCTACATATGTCATAACCCCAGAAAACATTGTTATTTTTGCTTTAGCCATTTCTCTTTTAAATAATTTTATTAGTTAATAGGTAAAATCTTTTATATTGTATCACTGTCTCTCGTGCACTTCATACAGATTTTCATCTTGAATCATTTTCCTTCTGCCAGTAAGACTTCATTTCTTGTAGGACAAGTCTGCTGGAATAAAAATCTTTTTGCTCTTCTCTTTATTTCATCTTTTTTTTTTTTTTTTTTTTTGGACAGGCAGAGTGGACAGTGAGAGAGAGAGACAGAGAGAAAGGTCTTCCTTGTGCCGTTGGTTCACCCTCCAATGGCCGCCGCGGCCAGCATGCTGCAACTGGTGCACCACACTTATCCAAAGGCAGGAACCAGGTGCTTATCCTGGTCTCCCATGGGTTGCAGGGCCCAAGGACTTGGGCCATCCTCCTTTGCACTCCCAGGCCACAGCAGAGAGCTGGCCTGGAAGAGGGGCAACCGGGACAGAATCCGGCGCCCCAACCGGGACTAGAACCCTGTGTGCTGGCACTGCAAGGCAGAGAATTAGCCTATTGAGCCATGGCGCCAGCCTCTTCTTCATTTTTTGAAAGATACTCTTGCTGGGTATAAAATTCTAGGGTGACAGTTTAATGGTCTTTTTTTTTTCCCCAGTATTTTAGCACTGTTCTAAGTTTGTTGTTTTTCTTTTTCTTGTTTTCTAATCTGTAATCGCTCTTTAAGATTTTCTCTTGGGGCTGGTGCTGTGGCCCAGTGTCAGCATCCCATATGGATGCACATTTGAGTCCCAGCTGCTCCACTTCCCATCTAGCTCCCTGCTAATGTGCCTCGGAAAGCAGTGGAAGATGCTTGGGCCCCTGCACCCACTTGGGAGTCCAGGAAGAAGCTCCTGGCTTCAGCCTGGTCCAGCCAAAGCTGTTGCAGCCATTTGGAGAGTGAAGCAGTGGATGGAAGATTGTCTCTCTTTCTTTGTCGCTGTCTCTGTCTCTCCCTCTCCCTTTCTCCCCCCCCCCCCCCTTTCTGTCTCTCTCTAACTCTGCCTTTCAAATAAATAAATATTTAAAAAAAAAATAAAAATTCAGGGCCAGTGCTATGGTGCAGCGGGTTAAAACTCTGGCCTGCAGCACTGCATCCCTTATGGCTGGTGGTTCGAATCCCGACTGCTCCACTTCCCATCCAGCTCCCCGCCAACACGCCTGGAAAAGCAGAGGAGAATGGCCCAAGTCCTTGGGCCGCTGCATCCACTTGGGGGACCCAAGAGAAGCTCCTGGCTTCGGATCAGCTCAGCTCCAGCCGTTATAGCCATTTGGGGAGTGAACCAAAGGATGGAAGACCTCTCCCTCTCTCTGCCCCTCTCTGTAATTCTTTCAAATAAATAAAATAAAATCTTAAAATAATAGTCTCTTTATTATTGAATTTAAATAATTTAATTACTCCTTACCTTGATGTAAAATCTTTTGCCCACTTTTGTGCTTGAGATCTTTGAACTTTTTGGCTGTAAGGTATTGTAGTTTTAACTTGGGGAAACCAGTTATTATGTCTTGAGATACTTTGTATACGCTTCCACCTCTTTGGGGACTGCCCTTAACTGCTGAAAGTCATCCTGCAAGTCAGTGAAGTGATGTCTTTATTTTCCTCCCTGTTTCTTTTTTGATAGTTTTACTGCTCTGTCTTCATTAACTGTTTCTTCCGCAGTGTGTACACCCCTGCCAATGCTCTCCAGGGTGATTTTCATCTCGGACGTTGTGGTTATTATTTCCGAGTGCTTGATTTGAGTCTTATGTCTTCCATTCCTGTGTTTAATGTGCTCAGTTTTTCTTGAACATATTGAATATAGTTGTAACTCTTAATGTCCTGTTTTTTAATCCCCCCCCCAAGAAACCTTTTTATTTAAAGAATACAGATTTTATGCATTTCATAGTACAACTTTAGGAATATAGTGACTCTTCCCATCATACCCACCCTCCCACTCTTCCTCCTCCTCCCTCTCCCATTCCCAGTCCCATTCTCCACTAAGATCCATTTTCAATTAACTTTATACACAGAAGACCAACTCTATACTAAGTAAAGAGGTCAACAGTTTGCATGGAGAGAAAAGACAAAACAAAACAAAAAACAACTGTCCCTCAACAGTCAAGACAATGGATGTTCAAAGTCATTGCCTCTCGAAGTTAATTTCACTTTTTTTTTTTTAAACTTAAAGAAGCACCCAAGAATGAGGCATCTTTTGCAAGCAGTTAGCCATAATTATGATGGCACTCTTTGAGGAAAGGTCCTGCCTGGGAAGCTGGTGCACAGTGACTCCTGGTGTTGATTCAACAAGGAGCGCTCTCAGGTGTGAATGTCCTCCTTCATCTGTCATTTCCGCGGCTGTTTCTGCTGATCAGTTCTTCCCATTCTTGGTGGTATTTTCCAGTTTGGGTTCTCTCCAGGCTTACTGTGACCATCATTAGTTTAGGGCTAATTTTCTATAAACTGAAGCAGAACCTTCCCAGTGCTCTGCCTGATGCCCCTTGAATAGCAAGTTTTCCATTGCAGCTGATGGGAGCAGAGTTAGCAGAGTTAGCTTGCAGCCCGCAGGAGCTCTGCTGCTGTGTTCCCCGCCCTTGGCAGCTTTCCCCTCAGGGATGTGCCTGTCATTACTGCCTGCAGAGCTCTGACACACTCTGCAGCTCCCTCCCCACCTGCCCTGTCCCATCACCAATTCCCAGCCCTGCCTTCTCAACTCGCAGAGACTGCCTGTTCTGCTGGCTCTCCCTGCCCGTTGCTGTGGCCTGGCAGTCAGGTCGGGCCTTTGAGCTCCCCTCATTTGTTTCCCTTCTCTTGGAGATTGCTGTCCTGTGCTGCCTGGGTTCAAAAATTATTGTTTCATGGGGTTTACCCCATTTGCTAGTTTTTGGCCTGACCCCTATTCCTCCATTTTGGCCAGAAGTGGAGGCTCTTTATTCACTTTTTTTTTTTTTTTTTTTTTAAGATTTATTTACTTGAAAGGCAGAGACTGAGAGGTCATCCATTTACTGGTTTACTCCCCAAATGGCCACAATGGCTGGAGGTAGACAGTTGGAAGCCAGGAGCTAAGAATTTCTTTTCCAGTTTCCCACATGGGGGTAGAGGCCCAAGCACTTGGGCCATCCTCTGCTGCTTTCCAAGGCACATTAGCAGGGAGCTAGATCAGAAGCAGGGCAGCCGGGACTCAAACCAGCGCCCGTATGGGATGCCAGTGCCACAGGCGGCAGCCTCATTGCTATGCCACAGCGCCAGCCCCTTCAGTCGCTTTTTAGTTGTTGTTAATGCCTTAGCTTTGCATTAGAGCCTTTGTCAGCTTCATTTTCTGCTGTTGCCGCCTCATTCCCTCCACAGCTCGTCCCTGACAGGCCCTGGCCTTCTCCCACTCCTTCATCCTTGGCTCATACTGGGCCTTTTCCCTGATCCTTGCTTGTCCGAGTGTCTTCATTCTAGGCTCTGCTCAGGTGCCTCTTTGCTGATGTCTGTCTCCCACTTGAGAAGGACTGGACCTTTTCTCTCTGTGAAACCCAACACATACGCAGGGTTTTGGTGTTCAGTGTGCACTGGCTAGTCCCTGTGGAGCAGGCGTGTCGGCCCACCTTCACAGTGTGCAGCTCCTAAGGGCAGGGAGGGAGCTTGCCCACCTCTGCCTCTTGTACATAGTTCTGCAGGCATGTAATAAACAGAAAAGTTATTTAACAAGTGTGGGTGTGTTATGTTTGCTAAACTGACTTGTTTTTCTCCTCTTACCCAAACCCTGCCTCCAAATCCAGGCTACAGAAGAAGTGTCCAAAAATCTGGTTGCCATGAAAGAAATTCTATATGGCACAAATGAAAAAGAGCCACAGACGGAAGCAGTGGCGCAGCTGGCACAGGAGCTGTATAATAGTGGGCTCCTTAGCACCCTGGTAGCTGATTTACAGCTCATTGACTTTGAGGTAAGAAATCAGTTCCTTATTTTTCAAAAACAGTACACTAATCATAGTCTTTTTCTATATGTTCTCTCCTTTGGAGCATCTTAAGATTCCTATTGGGCTCTTGGCTCAAGGGTTCCTGACTGCGCTAAGCATGCCCAAGCCGCCCACCTCTTTAGCAGGGCCAGGCAGGAACCCAAGTGCGTCTCAGGCCCAGGCCAGTTTTCCCTCCGCTTCACCTCACTATATGTAGTTTCTTGGGTGCTCATTTGTGCCTTTTCATTTAGGTTGTGTATAGTGAATAGTTGCCCTTCGGAGCCTGTAGTAGATTATATAACTCATTGGCCCTGGCCTCTCAAGGAATCAACAATCTAAAGAAGAAAGCCATAGAATGTTTTAGAGTTTTAGAGAAAGCTTTCCAGAGAATGTCTAGGTTTGTCTCTCTTTTTACTTGTTAAGAATTCATTACGTTTGTTCAGCACAGCTTTTAAATTTTTTAATTAGTATAACACTGAAATAGCAGGGGATTTTATAGGCGATTCTGAAGTTCTGTTTTTTCTTGGGAAGCTTGACTCTGCCAATGTTAGGCCTGTCATCTGGAGCAGAGCAGCTCGCAGGAGTCCTCAGCAGGGCTGCTGTGGACAGCACAGCTGGCTTTTCTGTCTTGGAGCCTGCTTTACCATTTGGGACTGTGGCTCAGTTTACACAGCTGGACCATGTCATGTCAGATATTTAGTGACTTCTAACAGTAGGCTAATAACAGTCCTTTAGACTAGTCTGAGAAGCATGTATGGCAGTGAAGCTCCGTGGCAAGGTCATGGGCAGCCTCCTCTTTGACTTTCTTTTCCAAGTGTGCTTTGTTTTAAGCCCCTGTGTTTATCAACCGAAGAGATTGGATGTCTGTGCAGGCACTTGGAAGGCAGGTGTATGTCCCAGGGGAGAAACTGCAGCCAGAAAGCCAGAGTGAGTGCTGGAGAGGGGTGAGAGGACCTGGGGCACAGGTTATGTGGCTGTGATACTGATCATAAAAGAAAACAAAAATGTCTTTCTCACTGTAGAGCAGATAGACTAGGATATTTCCATTTATACAGCTGGTCTCATGTATTTTTAATGTTGTATCAAATTCCATCAACAACAGTTTTTATTGTTGGTGATGCACTGGAACATCTAGTTCCTTTTCATTTGTCTCCACCCATCCCACTCCTCAGCCTGGACACAGAACTGAATATTCATTTGGGACTTGAGGGATATCAGCTGAAAAGAGTATGTGCCCTTGAGACGCGTTCTTAGAGACTGCTGTTACTGTTTCTGCGCTAGCTCAGGTCGCAGGGTGATCTCTGCGTGTGCCTTAGGTAGGCCCTGGAAAGCTAGCGTTTCACTCGCTCTCCCGTGAGTTTGTCAGCCGTGAAACAAGTGGCTGCTCTGAAGCCTCTCTTGGGGTCCATTTTTCCATTTGTTAATTTCTTGTGCAGCTTTTTGATTGTAAAATTCACCAGATGATAATAATGTCCATCTGTTTTTGTACAGCGCTGTAGCAAAGTTTTGATCTCTGAACTACTGCATTATATAATACTCATTGCCTTCACTTTTAATCTGTGTACTCTTTCTGAGTAGATCTCGTTCAACAGGGGGATGTGTCTACCTGATATTAAAGCTCAGCTTCTTACAGTTATGTCATGTTCATTATACTAACGTAGTACAGCGTCCCCTCCTTCCGTCACTCTAAAAGGAAAGTGTATGTGCTTTTGCACAGCACAGGCGTCCTCTTTGAAGCTGCTATTCCAGTTGGGTGGGACTCAAGGTCCCTGTAGACTATAAGCATGTAGCACAGTTTTGTTTTTCATCTCCAAGTCAGCATGAGTCTGAAGGTTAGAAATGATTGCAGTGATATGTGGGATGTAGTGAGGTATCAGTGCCAACACATTGTTCATCTTAAAGAGTACACCATTGAAACTTAGGATCTGGGATTCTAAAGGAAGCAGTAAAATAAGAAAATGCACTCTCTCTAATTGTTTTTAATTCACATATTCAGTCCTAACTATGAATATGTAGTGTCCTTATTTGAGTTTATTTGGGCGGGTGGATGGGCATTTTAATGTTTAGTCAGGTAAATATTTTAATGATTGTATTCCTAATAGGGCAAAAAAGACGTGGCTCAAATTTTCAACAATATTCTCAGAAGACAAATTGGTACAAGAACTCCTACTGTTGAATACATCTGCACCCAACAGAATATTTTGTTCATGTTATTGAAAGGGTATGTACAATGTAATAAAATTTATATTCTTAGCTGAAAATAAAAAGGGAAGTTTCGCCTTGGGAGAAAACAGGATGGTGAATGTGGGAAGCATGTTCTCTGTAGTTCAGTCAGCTCATTTTCCGTGGATCTTGAACGTACTTCCCTCCTGAAACTTCAGTGTCTGAGCTAAGTTGAGTTTGAAAATGCCCTGTGCATGGGGAGTGTAAAATTCAGTGAGCCTCCAAATTCACAAGTCCAACGTGTCTGTCGTAAAACATAAGTCTTTCGTTGTCTTTTTTTCTGTTTTCTGAGATGAAAAAGTTGAATTCTTTCATTGTCTTTTTTTCTGTTTTCTGAGATGAAAAAGTTGAATTCCATTGAAATATTGGTTATGCATTTAAAAATCCCTCTTTTGGATATGCTGTTCACCCGGTGTGGCAGGAAAAGCCGCCTTGTCAGTGGAGTGTGGCTGCTGTGTGGCTTCACTTTGTTTCAACAGGGACTTGTTTATGATGCAATGTCTTTGATTTTTACCTGTGTCCACTCATTAGCCCCTCTCCTTAGTGAGTCATGGCGCATCTTCCTGGAGTTACTACAGGACTAAACAGGCATTTGTGTTTGGCTAGACTGTCAGCTTAAAAAGCAAACAAAAGCCCAAAAACTAAAACTAAAAAAAAAAACCAAATCCTCTTCTGAGCACCTAGCCTCCCCACCTGGCAAGGGAGCCTCCCGTTGTCTCGCACCGGAGTTTGCCAGCCCCGGGGATGAAGTACATGTGTTTGTCCGGGTGGTGTTCTGTTCGCTTGGCGGGCAAGCATGCTACTGGCATGACTGGCAGCGTGAATCAGCTTGCTCTGCCACCCCAGCTTTCTAGCTCCCTCGCTCTGATTCACGTCTCTGTGGTTTAGCACTTCCCCCAAGTTCAGACTTGTTTAGACAAAGCATGAGTCAGTGCGTGTGCTGCATGCCAGCAGTCTTGCTTCCTCCTTTCTATTTCTGACATCCCTGTTGCTTCTTCAGATGTTGCCATACAGAACTTTTGGCTTCTGATTTTGTTTGTATCAATCCAGAGTTGAGTGTGTAAACATGGAGTGAGTAGCCTGAAATTTTGATGTTCTTAGAGCAGCTTCCAGATGCCTTTGTGTATTTTTTTATTTCCTTTTCCATAGAAACCAGTGATTGTTAAAATTCATAAATTAGTTAACTCTCTCTGTGTTTCGTTTCAGAGTAGCCAGGCTTATGTCATGAACATTGTTAAACATTGAGTAACTTAAAGACTTCTGGGATACAATTTAGAGGTCAAAGCAGAAGCCTCCTCCAGAGAGGAAAAGGGGAAGCTGGGGTTGTGACTGGCGTTGGGGTCCGCCAGAACCCACCCCACCCTTTGCTGCAGGAATGATGTCACTGACGGCCCACCTCCCAACCCCCTCCACAGGGTTACTAGTGCTCTGTCATTCTGGCTTCCTCTCTTCCTTACCTGTTTTTCACCCTCTTGACATGTGATGTCACTTATTATGCATTCCCAGCACATAACACACAACACAGCATCACACACACGCCATGGCAGAACACGCCAGGCCCAGCATCACATATGTAACACAGCATTTACATACCATTTACATGCCATTTACAGGCCTAGATTCCTTGATTTTCACAAAAATATCATTTTACAATTAATTTGTACAAATCAGGTTCCAAACAGGGTTCACAAACTAAATATGATTGATATAGTTCTTAACTGTCTTTTAACTATAATAGTTAATGCCCTTTTTACAAGAATGCCATGCCATGATTTGTTTAAGCAACTGGGTCATTTCTTTAGAAAAATCTCATTTTGGATTTACATTTCTGTGTGTTCCTTTAACAGTTCCACCATAAGTTGACGGTTTGGTAAGAGTCATGTTCTCCTTAGGGACAAGAGCTCTCCAGGAGTGGCATTGGTTCTCCTTCTGACCAGTGGGTGCAGGTGTTGTTAATCTGTAATCTGCCCATTCTGAAGCTCTCCGTCAGACTTTTGCCATGTGGTTTTAGCATCTTCTGAGGATCATTGCCTAGATTAAAGTGGCATTTTCCTGGCTCTGTTCCTTATCCACATAATTAAATGTGTTTATTCTATAAGGAAGAACATTTCCTTAATGATGGCCTATGTATTCCAAAATACAGTCTATAGAAGGACAGGCATCTTTTGGTTTTGGTTTTGTTTTAGATTTTATTTATTTATTTGGAAGGCAGAGTTACAGACAGAGAGAGGGAGAGACAGAGGTCTTCCATCCCCTGATGCACTCCCCAAATGGCTGCAACGGCCGGAGCTGGGCTGAGGCATCATTCTTTAAGTATAATCATTTGGTGCCCTAAACACTTCTTTAGATAAGCATTGAGTTGCTATTGTTTTAAACATTACAAATGCAGGGGTTTTTTTTTTTTTGTTTTGTTTTGTTTTTTGTTTTTTTTTGAAAGGCAGAGTTAGAAAGGGAGAGACAGAGAGAGATCTTCCATTTGCTGGTTCACTCCCTAAATGGCTGCAGCCACCAGGTCTGGGCCAAGCTGAAGCCAGGAATCGGGAACCTCATCTGGATCTCTCACTTGGATTCAGGGGTCACGCACGTGGGCCATCCTCTGCTGCTTTCCCAGGCGCATTAGCAGGGAGCTGGATGGGAAGTGAAGCAGCCAGTACTTGAACCACTACTCCACAACACTGGCCTCAGGTTTTCTTCTTTAAAAAGTAGATACTTGATGTGTCTCAGTCCACTGCAGTCATTGTTCCTTATGTCCAGATTGCCCTTGGCCCCTTTCCGTTTGCTCCTGTATCCTCTTCCTAAGGCCTGATTGGTCTGTGCTAGCTTCCTTACTTTCTGGCATAGGAGATTACCAGGCTGATTTCAGAGGGCTCCTGCCAGGCCTGGAAAACAGCCGCTTTTTCAAGGACTTTTGTAGATTCATGAGTTTAGACTACTTCCATACGACATGATTATCTTCTGAGACTAAAAGTACTTCAATGTTAGACTTTGGGGGCATTAGGCTGCATTTGCAGTCTTAACTGCTAGTCTGCATTGGGAGGTTTTTTGTTACTGGCAGTTTACATGTTAATGTGCTCTCCACTCTAGTGCTAACAGGTTGTACAGCATAACTGTTTGCCTTGTACTGGTTGGGTTATGGTTTAATCATTCAGACAATCTTGACAAGCCTCCGTCAAAACCTGCCCAACTTGTTATCCCAAGCCCTCATGCCCTCGTCCTCTGCTGCTTCTGGGAGATCAGCAAGGATGAAGTGTGCAGTCAGCCGTTTGGGGGCAGGCGTTCCAATCAGCAAGAGCAGGTCGTGCCGGCCGCCGTGCCACAACCCTACGAAGGAATGTAGAGTTGATCTTGGTGAGGATCTACGATGAGTGCTTCCGCGATGGGAGGGTAAAACTACAGATAAGAAATGACTGCTCTAGGATTTCAGAGGATGAAGTAGAGGCTGCTGAATAAGACAGGGACTGGTCAAAGGAATGGCGCTTCAGATGGTCAGTATTTCTGTAGGCACAAGAAAGGAAGAAGGCGTCCTGACAGCATGTTGTCAGGCACACAGGTGCAGGACCGGCACTGGACCTGACATGATTGGCAGCAGTGAGGAGGGATCTGCACGTTTCATGGCAGGGTGGGGGGCTGGCGGGTCCACAGAATGGTAGGCCTGACAAGGGCAGGTGGCCATTACGCCCAGACATGTGCCCTTATTTGATTAGCAAGATCCTAAACTGGAAGTACTGTTGGTATACTTGTGAGTTGGGTGTATTTGTTAAAAGAGATCTTGAACAAAGACTGCAAGTCTCCAGGAGTAAGTTACTGCAGCACTGGGGATGGATACATAGAAATGAAGCCGGGATGTTTCAGAGAAGTTGTTGAGGGTGACGGGGTTTTGGAGCTGTGCAGAGGCAACGGCCAGTGCCTGAGTACTTGCAGAGCAGGCCCCTGGGGAGGGGTAGCCAGCGTCATGGTGGGCGGTGGGATTGCGTGGATGCTCACAGCTGGTTGGAGGGGACAAGTAGACTTGCCCAGGCAAGAAATAGAAACAGGGGGATAGAAAGGAGAACTGGGAGGGTTTTTTCCTTTTTTTTTTTTTTTTTCTTTCTTTTTTTTTTTTTTTAAAGAGAGATACAAAGATAGGCACTGTCCAGACATTCATTAGAATAGATTATGAGTAAAGAGTGCTTTTTTAGCCAAGAGACCTATTTGTTGTTTCATTGGAGTTACGGAGGATTTGACTGTACAAAACCAGAGGAGCATCTGCGTGGGAAGAAGTTAAGCCAGTGTGTGTGGTTTGAAAGGAAGCAGAAGAAGTAGGGGAGGATTTGAGCAGGGAAGCCCAGACTTGGTGCCTGTGGGAAGGGACCAAGCTGCCCGCTCGGCTCTGAGGTGTTCGTTCCAGGCCTGGGGAGGGGAGAGGTGAGAGATGCTGTGTGTGGAGAGCAGATGAGGCTGGTGCAGAGCCCCTGCACCCCCTCCTTTAGTACCAAGCCCTCAGCCCTGTGCTGTTTACGAGCTACCTCCAGCGTGAAGTACTGTTTTGAGTGTGGAAGCAATGAGATAAATGCTAAATATTTAATAGACCTGTTTAAATACTGGATTTCTGAATTTTGTTTTCTATTGTTTTTATTGTGCTTCGGGTTTGTCTTAGTGTTGAGGGCACCATGTGTAAAAACTAACCCCTCTATGAAGCACAGTGACCTTAAGTACTTCTTTCCACCTGTTTTAGCTTAGATAATGAACTTGTGGTCACATGGTCTCCTCGTGACTGTTTCCCTGAGCTGAAGGCCGTGTCACCAGGCAGCGCCTGTGCACTGTGCAGGGAAATTGACCCGCACAGGCTCTGCGCCCGGGGAAAGGCCCCTGTAACCTGCCGCAGCCACTTAGTTAGGACGTGGCTCTGACACTTCCTGTTCTGAAAGTTTGAGCTATTCGATGTTGGGGTTGTAAAAGAGATAATCACTTTTGGGTTTTTCTCTTTTGTTTTTGCAGATATGAATCTCCAGAAATAGCTCTGAATTGTGGAATAATGTTAAGAGAATGCATCAGACATGAACCACTCGCAAAAATCATTTTGTGGTCAGAGCAGTTTTATGATTTCTTCAGATATGTCGAAATGTCAACATTTGACATAGCTTCAGATGCATTTGCCACATTCAAGGTAACAAAAGCTTTCAAACTCTCAGTGTACTTTCAAGTCCCATGGACGCCTGTACAGCTTTTCCTTAACATCCTCCACCTCCTTGTCTACACACGGCTGCCCTCTAGTGGGAAGAAAGAATTTTTTAATATGTGTGATTTAAGACTATGCAGTAGTGTCACAGTTTAGAAAGAATGGGAAAGTTAGATTCCAAAGTCTGTCTAAAAGACAGTTGTCCTACACGGCCAGAATTCCCCTTTTGCATTAAATTACTCACTAAGTATGGTACATGAAACACTCACTAAGTATGGTACATGAAATACTCACTAAGTATGGTACATGAAATACTCACTAAGTATGGTACATGAAATACTCAGTATGGTACATGAAATACTCACTAAGTATGGTACATGAAATACTAAGTATGGTACATGAAGTACTCACTAAGTATGGTACATGAAATACTAAGTATGGTACATGAAACACTCACTAAGTATGGTACATGAAACACTCACTAAGTATGGTACATGAAACACTCACTAAGTATGGTACATGAAACACTCACTAAGTATGGTACATGAAGTACTCACACTAAGTATGGTACATGAAATACTCACTAAGTATGGTACATGAAATATAGGTACATGAAATACAGCCCCCAGGTTGTCTCCTGTGTTGGAACACTCTGTCTCAGCTGCTTTGTTAGACACCAGGTGCTGTCACTGGCCTCTGCTCAGGGGCCATATTAATTTGGAATATACATATTAGCAAATACTAGAACCACACCGCAGATGGAGACACCCACATTGTGAGCAGAACTGCGGGGACAGTGGAGTCACTTCCCCCGCCACCCTCTGCTCATGCCAGAACATGTCTGTTAAATCCCTTTGTGTGCCTTACCTCCTGTGTGTAGATTGGTGTTACACACCTGTCATGTGATGCCACTCTACAACACACAGCAGACTTATTAAGTGTCGTGTTGCATAATGTGTAAATAAACAGTCGTCTTTATTTTCTCACAGTGAGGGCAAGCCTTTGTATATTGCATTTTCTTTTATAAAATGTCTTAATGTATAAGTGACTGTTCAGGACTGTTTTAACATAAACAGTATTTAACAGGCTACCATGAACAGTGAGCAGTGGTCTTTACGGTGATGCAGAGCCCGTGAGATATGAGCAAACCCAAGTAGAATGCCTGCATCAGAATGAGTGGGTGCCCTTAGCGAATGAAAGCCGGGGGACCTGGTCGTTAGGGCTTCACAGTGAATGAGAATAAAATCGCCCATTACATGAGAGATGCCCAGGGATTAATTTCCCAGAACCACTAAGCATGATGTCAGAATCGTAGGGTAAGACTCAGGTATATTTATGTCAGTTTACAAAGCAAAATAAGTGAATTAGGGATTATAACACAGAGTGGCCATCGTAATGTCGTAGGTGACACCGCAGTTGGTGGGCTGGGCCCATGATTGGCTTCCGTGGATGGAAGGGTGCCCTGGTCTGAAGCGGCAGACCCGGCTGAAGGGAGAAGTGGTGGCACCATGTGTGAAGGTCAGACAGCCAGGACCCCGAGAGTGGCAACACTGGCTGCAGGAGGCTCATGGGAGAGGATGGAGGAGCAGCAGTGAGAGCTCGGCCCCTAGCCACATGGAGGACATATTCCTGGGTGGCCACACTGACTCCCCGGTGAGAGAGGTGTGCTGACTGCGTGCATGAAATGTGGCTTTCAGTGTCTGGCCGTCTCGACTGGCTCGCTGATCATTTTGTCTCCATTAGCTGCTTCTTTCTGGTAATTCTCACCAAGGAGAAAATGGTGGCGATGGAGCCCTGTGAGCGAAGCAGCCCTGTTGGTTCATGGTAGCCTCCACCCCAAAGGAGGGAAACTTTGGAAAAAGTGCACTTGGGTTCAAAGGATGGACGTCGGAAGAAATACATTGACCCATTTCGGATTCGGTGTCTCTCATGTTCTCATCACGTGGAAGTGAGCACTCATTAAAGAGGCCCCTAAACAGAGAGCTGTCCAGGAAACAAAGTGTAGAGCCTGCAGATGTGACAGTTCCTAGAGAGAGGCACAGGCCTACCACTGTCACCTCAGGGTGGCACCAGGCCTCCCCAAGAGAAACGCCAGTCAGCAGGGAGAAAGATCGCAAAAGCCTGCTGTCTGTTCAGAGCGTGGGGCCAGCCTGCCCTCCCCGCCCCCAGAGAATGTACTCCTCACAGAGACGCCACTCATCTGTAGCCCCGGAGTAAAACACCTGCTAAATCCTACAAAGGCAGTAAAACTGCTCTAAGCGTGCACCTGAAGTCAGTCCATCATAGCTTGAATGAATGGGTACTGAGATAGTAACCAGATGGCCACATATCTGTGATTTTTTTTTCTTTCTTTTCTTTTTTTTTGAGGGATTGAGATGGGGAAGGGCATTAGGAGGCCAACAAATATATTTCCAGTTTCCAGGATAAAAGAAGGTAGACTCCCCAGAGAGATTTGAGGTGTTTTCCAAGCACTTTGGAAAGGAAAGCATGCACCCACAGCCAACATGGATTCACTAGGAGTGAGCTCAGTCATCCTGGTCTCACAGGAGCCAGCTGGTCAAGGGGTTGAGGACGTGGCTGCCTGGCTCCAGACGTGCTCTGCTGATAAAGGGACCCGCGTCTCTCCATCTGTTAAAAGCCAAGTACCAAGGAGAGAGCTCTGTGCCTTCATGTCTGTGTCAGTGAACAGCTAGCTGTGTGCACGCCTCCTTCCGGACAAGGAACATTTGCTGGATATTGAATGGTTCTACAGATTTATTCTTCATATTGTACTGAGGCCACCCTGTGAAGGTGGCATTATTTCTTTATGGCTGAAGATTTGGAAGCCTAGGGATGTTGAGTGGAGTCCAGCAGTAAATGAGGAGGCGCAGGAAGCCTAACTCTAGAAAACACGAAATTCTGAATATACCCAGTAAAATGAGACAGGGCGTTGATGCTGCCCACAGAGCACCGGTGCCTGCATGGTGGATGATGTGCGGGGCCACCACTCACTGGTGGTCTCACTCTGCTCTGGGCTTATCAGGTGGCAGCACGTGAATGCGTTGCATTCCAGGCACTACACCATAAGAGACACGTGGACAGTAGATGGTGAGGGGAACTCAGAACCCTGTCATTGAAGGAAGGGTTAAAAGAACTGCACATGTTTAGCCTGAAGGAGAGAAGACTTGGTAGGGACTTGTGTTAAGCACTGCTTATATTTGAAGTAGGGACCAACACATGTCCCGTTCACATCCCAAATAGCCACAACGGCCAAGGCTGGGCCAGGCCAAAGCCAGGAGCCAAGAACTTCCAGGTCTCCCATATGAGTGGGAGGGGCCCAAGGATTTTGGCCATCCTCTAACTGCTTTCCCAGACACATTAGCAGGGAGCTAGATTTGAAAGGCAGAGAGAAAGAAAAATCTTCCATCTTGTGGTTCACTCCCCAAATGGCCACAGTGGCCTTTTTTTTTTTTTTTTTTGGTCAGGACTGATATTTTCTGGAAGTGACTTGGGATATGTTTTGACTCTAGCACAGGAAGAGCTGTCTAACTGTAAGAGCTCCAATAAGGAACTACACAGCTGTAAGGACTGAGTACCTTGTCCTTAGACATAGTCAGGCTTCAAGTAGGACATACGTTTTTAAAACCAGTCCACTGTAAAAGTTGGCTGCTCTATCTGCTGGACTGGGGAGGTGATCGCTGCCTTTCTCTGGGTTGCACCAGGGCTGTGGATACACTAGAATCCAGAGAGGCAGGAGATCGGAAACCCTGTTACCTCCTAGACGTGGTCTAGGATCACGTGTGTCTGAGTTTGTCAGGTCACTGACCAGACACTGACTACATGCCCTTTTCCCTTCATTTGCGACTCTGATTCCTACCCATACCCTGCCTTTTGTTCTCCAGAGCTCTCAGCACATTCTCATAAGCTATGATTCTTCTCCTCTCTCTGCAAGTAGAGGCACTGCCCAAGTCCCCATCACCTCCTTTATTTATTTTTTTTTAATTTATTTATTTATTTGAAAGTCAGAGAGAAAGTTACACAGAGGAGAAGCAGAGAGACAGAGAGAGAGGTCTTGCATCCTCTGCTTCACTCCCCAGTTGGCCATAACAGCCAGAGCTGTGCCGATCTGAAGCCAGGAGCCAGGAGCTTCCTCCAGGTCTCCCACACAGATGCAGGGCCCCAAGGATTGGGCCATCTTTCACGGCTTTCCCAGGCCACAGCAGAGAATAGGATCAGAAGTGGAGGAGCCAGTACTCGAACCGGCAGCCATATGGGATGGTGGCACTGCAGGCAGCGGCTTTACCCGCTATACCACAGCACCAGCCCCAACCCCCATCACCTCCTTTCCCAGCGTTGAATTGGCCTTCTCGGTGCTGGCTCTTCGCTGCTGCATCTTTCCCACAAATGTTTTACCCTCATCCCCAGACCATGGAATATCCTTAACAATGGCATTAGGGCTCCGAACCTACGTTAACATCAAAGAGTGTCCTCCTCTTTTTTTTTTTTTTTTTTTTTAATTGCTTTTTTTGAAAACCAACAGGTAAGGGGAGACAGAGAGAAAGATCTTCCATCCACAGATTCATTCCCTAATGCCTGCAATAGTCAGGGATAGACCAGGCTGAAACCGGGATTCAGGACCTCCATCTGGGTCTCCCATGTGGGTGGCAGGGACCCAGGTACTTCAGCCGTTATCTGCTTGACTTGAAAGCACAGTGTGGCTGGTAGGGGATGCTGGTGTTCCCAAGTGATGGCTTAGCCTCTGCACTGCCCCGAGAGTGTCCCTTTTCAATCTCTTCTACCTCAAAGCCGCTGACACTTGATTGCCAGATTGGTAACCAGTTCCTGAGTTTCTAGATGATAACAAATAGATGGGGAGATCTTAGAGGTGCCCCTTTGTGTGTCCAGCCATGAGCCTCTTGCTTCTGCTTGAACTGTATTCTTTGGGGAGGGTGTTTAGCCTGACAGTTACGATACTCATGTCTCATGTTGGAGTGCCTGGATTTAATTCACACCTCCAACTCCCAGTTTCCCATTTCCTGCCAGTGTAGACCTTAGGTGGCAGCAGGTAATGGCCCACGTAATTGGGTTCCTGCCCCGCAGTGGGAGACCTGGAATGTGTAATATATTAAACCCAGCTTCTGCCTCCATCCCCAAACTGGGCATCTGGGGAATGAACTAGCAGATGGGAGGAATATCTATGTCTAGCTCTCTCCCCCCCGACCCCGTCCCTCTCTTCCTCCTCTTCCCTCCCCCATCTCAAGTAAATAAAATTTAAAATACATCTTTCAGAGTGAGTGGTCACTTTGATCAAATCTTCAGTAAAAACCTCTTGCATAGCGTATTTATGTCTAGAGTTGTCCAGCCCAGGTTGAGAGCCAGAGACGCCCAAGACCCTTCCTTGCCCTTGGCGTTCTGTTTCAACAGATGATGTCAACACAATGAGCAATGGCTTCCTTCTTGTACTTCCTTGTGCTGGCCTCCAGAACAGTTTAGCCACAAAGAAGCAGAAGCGACAGAGTCCCTTGTTCAGTTCAGCAGGTTCTGAGTGCCTGCCCTGTGTCAGGATGAGCCCTGTCCTTGCAGCACCTACACGGGGACATCAGCCGCAAACAGACCAGCACAGCACGTTAAGAGGCCGTGGGAGCATGTGTGTTAGTGCCTTCTATGCCTGCTGTATAGAGTCCACCCTTGTTCCTCTCCCAGCCATCTGATCCGTGGACCCAGGTACTCACATCCTAGAAATTCCCTTCTCGCTTTCAGCTCCTCCTTCCCCTGGGGAACCGTGTGGCACTCTGCCAAGTTCTTGAGCTTGAGCATACTCAATCATACTTGAGCATACTAATCAAGGAGCATTTGGAATAAAACTGGGTAAGTGCTTCCCAGGCATCACTGTTCTGGTCCGGAGCTACAGCACACAGGCCCTCCCCAGCAGCTTGAACCAACCTTTGGGGTGGGATCAGGAGCTCCATAAAAATGCACTTTGGAGATGGCCTGATGTGACGTGTGATGTTTGCAGATGTGTTCCCTGGCTTTATGATTCCTCAGATCTTGAGTACAGGAGAGACTTGAATCACATAACCGCACAAACAGGGTCAAGTCACAGCTGAGGCCGGTTCTGTCAGGCTGGGGTTCCCTAGAAGTGATCCCTGAGTGAGATCTGTGGATGAGTGGCAGGTAACCAGGCAGAGGGGAGAGGCAGGCTGCACAAGGCCCTTGGGGGAGAATGTGAGCAGGAGGTGGGTGACCGAGGAGCTTCCTGCGGGGTCTCAGACTCCTAGGTTTCCACATGCGCGTCAAGCTCTAACACTTGGCGCATTTACCATGGAACGGTTTTGAGCACTGCTTAGGACCAGTGTTAAACGTGAACGTACTTCAGGATATACCACTTCGTTGTATCCTGGGCAACCTTTGAACAAAAACAGGAAAGAAACTCCAAGTTGCCGTTCTCCCGTCTGCTGAGACCAGGGCTCATCCATTCTGAACTTCTCCGTCCCCAGAAGCCAAGATCCTGTCTTTGCTTTTGTAGCCCCAGCACCTGGAGCTTCATGTAGGCTCATAGGAGGGACTAATGAGTGAATGATTCTTGTCTCGGGGAAAGCTGTGGGGTGAGGCCTGGGCTGTTTCAGAGAATACAGGATAGACTTTTGGTTAAACTGATTGTTAATTCTACATCTTTTGCACTATCATTCTGCTTACTTAGGCACAAAGTTTATAATGTGTTGCGGCTTTTAAAAAAGCATCCTGTCTGAAAAAAGATTGCATTAGATCTGAAACTGAATAGAGTGAATTCAGGGGGAAGAAAGTAGAGCCTCCAGCACTTTTTTTTTCTTTTTTAAGATTTATTTATTTATTTGAAGGAGTTACACTGAGAAAGGAGAGGCAGAGAGGGAGGTCTTCCATCTGCTGGTTCACTCCCCAATTTTCTGCAACGGCTGGAGCTGTACCGATCAGGAGCCAGGAGCTTCTTCTGAGTCTCCCATGAGCGTTCCCGTCTTCCACTGCTTTCCCAGGCCACAGCAGAGAGCTGGATTGGAAGTGGAGCAGCCAGGACTTGCACTGGCATCCATATGGGATTCTGGCACTGCAGGCGGTGGCTTTCCCCACTACGCCACAGCGCTAGCACTGACACTTTTTCTAATGAAAGAGATTTCCCTTCTCCACCATGAGCACTCGGCGCAGGATTCCATTTGATGGTTTACCCCGACAGTTAACGCTAACTTCCATTCCACTGTGTTGTTCTCTTTCTTTTTATATTTCCATTGTCATATATATGTGTTTCTTAGTGTTTCTTTTAAGAGCTATAGATCCATGACTAGTACTCATTGAAGTTGTAATTTCGAATTATTGACGACTTGATTTGCTGTTGTATGGAGTGAATGTTTTCAGTGTAGTTCATGCTACAATGTTCAATATGGGAATTTTTATCATTTTTATCAGGTAAAATGGTGGGGAATGTTTTAGGATTATCTCCTCTGAAAGAATTTGAGTGGAGAACCACTATAAAAGTATTTTCTTTTTCTAGGATTTACTTACAAGACACAAGTTGCTCAGTGCAGAATTTTTGGAACAGCATTATGATAGAGTAAGTATATGAAATTTATTCAAATAGCAAATTATAACTTTTCTTCCCAGAAATGAGGGATCAGAATGGTGTGTTCCAGGATATTTACCTTGCTTCTGTGTCTGTGCATGGTGCTGGCTCGGTGTCGCTCGGTCAGAAGCAGAATTGGATCTTTCCGGTCAGTGCTTTGCGCTCGGCATCTTTTCTTCAGAAGAGGAAGAGAGAGCATTTCGCTGCCCAGTGATGCCATAGTTAAGATAAAAGGAAGATGAACGCGTTATCTGATTCCCTCCCGTTTCTTCCTTTTTCGTCTGTGCCTGCACACAGGTAGCGAGAAGGGGGCAGCAGTGCTAGGATGAGAGCAGCCCTGAGGGGTGGGTGGGGACCGGCTGTGCTCCCGCTCTGCTGCTGCTGAGGGCTCTGGGGCCGCGGCCAGGGAACGTGAGTGCTGGGCTGTTACAGGTCCGTCCTTTGTTGTGTGCAGGGGAGGACTTTGGAGTAAGCCGTCGGCAAGGTGCCTTCCAGCTCTTAGCGTCACACTCGTGGCGTGAGTGTCCCCAGAGCTTTGTGTAGGACTCGTGCTGCCGCATCACTGCCTTGAGCCACACCAGCACTCCGCGGGCTGCAGTGTCACCTGTCCTTTGCTTTTTCTTTTTTTTTTTATTTATTTATTTATTTATTTATTTATTTATTTATTTATTTTTGACAGGCAGAGTGGACAGTAAGAGAGAGACAGAGAGAAAGGTCTTCCTTTTGCTGTTGGTTCACCCTCCAATGGCCGCCGCTGTAGGTGCGCTGCGGCCGGCGCACCGCGCTGATCCGAAGCCAGGAGCCAGGTGCTTCTCCTGGTCTCCCATGGGGTGCAGGGCCCACGCACTTGGGCCATCCTCCACTGCACTCCCTGGCCACAGCAGAGAGCTGGCCTGGAAGAGGGGCAACCGGGACAGAACCGGTGCCCCGACCGGGACTAGAACCCGGTGTGCCGGCGCCGCAAGGCGGAGGATTAGCCTAGTGAGCCATGGCTCCGGGTGCTTTTTCTTTTTTTTAATATTTATTTGTTTGAACAAGTTAGAGAGGGAGGACAGATTTGGTTTTTTTTTTTAAAGATTTGTTTATTTATTTGAAAGAGTTACAGAGAGAGAGAGAGGTCTCCCATCTGCTGTTTCACTCTCCAAATGGCCTCAACGGCCAGGACTAGACCAAGCCAAAGCCAGGAGCTTCGTCCAGGTTTCCTGCGTCGCTGCAGGGGCCCAAGGACTTGTGCTGTTTCCCAGGCACATTAGCAGGGAGCTGGATCAGAAGTGGAGCAGCCGGGACTCCAGCCAGTGCTGCACCACCACACCAGCCCCAGCCTGTGCTCCACCTCTGCCAGCTGTGCTTGTCTCCTGAGACACGGCTCTCTCCCGCCCTGTGGTTCGCCTACACATCATCTAAGATCGGAGAGGATTCCTAGGGAACTTAGAGTAATAGTGCACTTCGTTGTTTACTTTGCTGTTCGATTCAGTCATAAGATTCTGGGAGGCAAAAACCTGTGCTTTCTTCTGTGTTTTTCCCTGTCCCCCG
Source organism: Lepus europaeus (assembly GCF_033115175.1). NCBI lineage: Eukaryota > Metazoa > Chordata > Mammalia > Lagomorpha > Leporidae > Lepus > Lepus europaeus. The sequence goes on from NC_084827.1 coordinate 175,573,366, forward strand.
CCCACCAGCAGCATCTAACAGTGCTGAGTGCACACTCGGCCCTCGTAAGGGCTTCGACCTTGCGGCCCCTTGTTTCCGTTTCTGCCCCTGTGTGTTTGGGTGCGGGTGTGCTCCTCTGTGTGTGTTGTTGGTTTGAAATGGGAGCAGCAGCCTTCCTGTGTCATCAAGGACGCAGTTTGATAAGCATTTGATCAGCGGCAGCCGTTTTGTTGTCCTTGTCACAGTCTCAGGTTTCTCAGCATACTGACATCAGAGGCCACCAAAGACACAGATGAGCTGCATTCCAGGACACTTAGTGTAAGCAGGGAGTCTTTTATTAAATTCTGTAATACAGTAGCTTCCTGCATGGTACTAGTGGGTGACACGGTAACAGGGTTTTAGAAGACTGTGAAGCACATCCCAGGCCTGTGTTCGGAGCAGTGAGATCGAGGGAGAGGAGGCGGAGGTGTGGGTGAGTCAAAGAAAGCCTTGCGTTGAGGTGCACTTTGGCTCTGGTTTTCAAAGACCACAATACTCACATTTCTAAAGCAAAATGGTTTCTTAAGAAAGAATATAGCCTTTTCTGGCACAGAACCTGGGGCAGCTTTTTCCCACTGGTGTTCTTCAAGGGAAGTGCGGCTCAGTGTCACAAAGTGACGCCATCGCCTAGGGTGACACTGCAGTGGCACGGTGCTCCACAGAAGTGCCATTCCCTGAGCGACATCTAGGAGGGGTGCAGACGTGGGTGCGGGCGTGGCCGGGTGTATTCCCCAGCATCCGCCTGTGCCCGCCCCGAGGGACAGTCCCTTTCTTGAGGAAGGCACGTACTGAGCGTTGAGTGTGCCCCCACGGAGCTCCATAGGAAAGCATCCCTGGCGACCAAGGGACTTCGGGAACTTGAAATAGGTGTATTTTGTGTTGCCCGTTAAAGGCAGAGCCGATTATTTGGAGCATCAGTTTGATGACCATTTGAGAAGCTCCAGCTTGCTAGCACATCGGGCAACCTTCTGTCCTCCACGTGGAAGAGGTGTACAGCAGCTCTGTGCGAAAGATATAAGCAAATCCATTTACAACAAACACAGGGCTGTGGGCCAGTGAGGACCGTTGATAAAAACAGGCAGCAGGGCAAGGTCTGGCACGTGGGCCTCAGCTGGCCACTCCCTGCTGTGTATCACAGATGGATGGTGGATGAGGACCCGTCCTGACACATCAGCACAGATACGTTTCACGGGGCAGGTGACAAAGCAGCGTCCCCCAGCACCTGCCACCTGCATGAAAAGTCACAGCTCTGCAATCTTGGAACATCTCCAACTCATCCTCACCCAGACACACATAGACACATGCCCACATGTATACACACACACTGACACATGCCCACGCACATGTATGCACACACTGACACGTGCACAGACACATGCCCACATACATGTATACACACACTGACACATGCCCCCACACATGTATACATGCACTGACACGCACACGTGTGCACACAGACACATGCCCATATACACACACCGACACATGCCCACACATGTATACATGCACTGACGCACATACACGTGTGCACGCAGACACATGCCCACACACATGTATACACACACTGACACATGCCCCCACACATGTATACACGCACTGACACGCACACGTGTGCACGCAGACACATGCCCACACACATGTATACACACACTGACACATGCCCACGTACATGTATACACATACTGACACATGGCCCCACACATGTATACACACACATATACACACACGCTGACACATGCCCACACACACACGTTGAGGGAGAAGCTTCAAGAAGGTCATGGAAATGCACATTATCTTTCTTTTTTTTTTGGTGAGGCAGAGAGAAGGCTCCCATCTGCTGATTCACTTTCCCAATGCCCTCAGTGATGCTCTCCAGACTCAGATTGAGTTCTGGGTTCCTGGCTGTGACCCGGCCCAACCCCAGCTGTTGCAGGCATTTGGGGAATGAGCTAGCAAGTCGATGATCTCTCTGTGTGCCTCTGCCTTTTAAATAAATTTTTAAAAAAGCTGATGTGGAGTTTGGGGTGACAGCACTAGATCTGCACTAGGACCTGGCTGGAGCCAAGAGAAGATGGTCCAAGGGCCCTTTTTACAGGTGACCATCGGGCATCACCTGGGGCTCCCTGAGCCTCAGCGGACAGGAGAGCTGGGGCAGCCACTGGCCTTTATGGTGTTAATGTTTGTGTTTGAATTTTATAATGTTAGCTGCCAGTCTTTTTTTTTTTTTTTAACAACACTGATAAATGTTTTCTTGTCTTAGTTTTTCAGTGAATATGAGAAATTACTCCATTCAGAAAATTATGTGACAAAGAGACAGTCACTCAAGGTACGAGAGATTGTTTTCTGTAGTTTATTTCTCTTCCCATGTGTTTGGCATTTGGGCTTGTGGAGAGGGAATGGGCTGGCATGGGCTGGAACACACCTGTCTGTGGCCAGGGTCTCCACAGAGAGCAGTGGGCACAGATTGGAGGCTGGGATTCCCATGAACTAGATCAGCGTTCAGCGCGGCTGTGGCTCGTGGACAGCTCTGGCTGCTGCGTGTCAAATCCGAGATGGACAGGTCTTTCAGGAACTTAAAAATGTCACAGCTAGGATGTAAACTCTAGAACAGAGTTTGGCACACAGCAGGCCATGGCCCAGATGTAGCCAGTGCCCATGTTTGTAAACAAAGTCGTGCAGGGACTCAGACGTAGCCGTTGACTTCTCTGTTGTCCACAGCTGCTCCAGGTGGGACAGCATATTTGAATGGCTTGCAGAGGCTAAAGTATTTACTCACTGGCCCTTTACAGAGTTTGCTGACCCCTGCTCTGGACAATTCTCAGGCTAGTTCATGAAAGCCTGCTCCCCATTCTGTCAGTGAGTGGGCCCAGGGGGAACTGCCGTGGGAATCATGAAGGGTTCACGGGGGCGCACGCTCTGTGTGCCGTCGGCCAGGTCCGTCCCCTATGCCTGCCTTGCCCGTCCCACCCTGAGGAGAAGGCCCCCAAGGACTGTCTTCCCTGGAAAGACAGCGAAGGGTATCAGGAGCCTTCCACAGGAATGCTGTCTGCCGACCCTGCAGTCGCTGCTCAAGTCGCCCAGTCCACGCCGTGCCAGTGACGGCTCTCACCCAGGCCATCTCAGTCAGTGTTGAGGATCCTGATCTCAGCCTGGGCCCCAGCCCCAGGGCTTCCGGCCTAACGATGGTTCTGATGGCGTGTGAGGACCCTCCCACCTCACAGTGCTCTGCAGAACTCTGGGAGCTGCTGGAGGCACTTCCTCCCTGCACATCCGTGCGACAGGAGGACACCTCCGTGTCCTTGCTCCTCTGACTCGGCCCCAAAGGCCAGGGCATAGTGCTCTTCCCCAGCGTTCTGAGACAGCAGCCAGACAGGATGGCCAGGACAGCAGCGCCTCCTTGTGGTGTGCCAGAGGAGAGGGTGGCCATGTTTCACAAATCAATAAACTATGACCAGATTTCAGCTTGTTGGTTAAGGAGAAGGGCTTTCAGAATTACCAACATGAAAAGGAGGTGGCCACTCCACCTGTACACCCTGGGCGTAGACACGAAGCAGATCGTATTTTGTCAGTGGATGGCTCCCTGTGTGCAACTCTAAGTTCTTCAGTTTTGTGTCTAAAGAAATGTGAAGAACTACCATGCCCGCCATGCGCACACTTTGGTCGCCACGGCGCTGTCTTGAGATGCAGTCACGTTTTATCCATTCCCAGCTCACAGATGAGAAACTGAGGCACGGGAAAGTTTAACATGCTCAGGACTACGGCGCTGACAAGGAGTAGGGAGCCAGATCAGAGGCCAGGCCAGCTTTGCCCCAGGACCTCCGTCCCCAGGCGCTGCAGCTCAGCACCTGCTCCTCCCACAGGCCTCGCAGCCCGTGGCTCTCACAGCCACTTCAGTTCACCGGTCCTCCGAGTCCCTGCTCATATATGCTTACTAAAGGTGTTACAAATGTTTGTCTTTAAATCCTAATGTAAGAATGATTGTTTAAATGTCTTCTCAGCTTCTCGGTGAACTACTGTTAGACAGACACAACTTCACAATTATGACGAAATACATCAGTAAACCTGAGAACCTCAAGTTAATGATGAACCTTCTGCGAGACAAAAGTCGCAACATCCAGTTTGAGGCCTTTCACGTTTTTAAGGTAGAGTACGAAGATGAAGCCTTCATCCAGAGCTGCTCAGTGCGCTTCGAACAGATTGCAGGGTGTTAGCCTCACTCTGGTCGTCTGAGTGATGGAGTTCCGTGTCCTCAGTGTTCATTTTTGTGTGGTGTATGTAACATTTAAGCAGAAAGATCTAGAAATGTGGGATACTGTGAATTTGAGCGCAAGAAAGTTTATCTTCCACATTAGAGGATTGCTTATCACAAAGTGAACCATTTCTTCTTTTTTAATTTATTTACTTGAAAGGCATAGTTAAAAGGGGAGGGGGAAAGAGAGACAAAGATTCTATCCGCTGATTCATTCCCCAAGTGGCTGCAATATCTGGGCTGGGCCAAGCCAAAGCCAGGAGCTCCATCCAGGTCTCCTAGCTGGGTGGCAGGGCCTTGCCGTTGCTTTCCCAGCTACATTAACAGGAAGCTGGATTAGAAGTGGAACAGCCAGGACTCGGACTAGCAGCCACATGGACCTGCACTGTGGGCAGCAGCTTAACCCACTGTGTCACAATGCTGGCCCCAAAGCTAAACCACTTCTTAGTGGTTTTGTAGACACTAGTTTTCTTCCTTCTCCCCTTTCCTAAGATAGAGAAGGTTCCTGTCACTGGCTCACCCCCCAGATGCCTGCAATAGCAGGGCTAGGCCAGGAACCCAAGCCAGGACTTCCAGGTAGGTGGCAGGAACCCGTTACTTGAGCCATCATTGGTCTGCATTAGCAGAAAAGCTGGAGTCAGCCAAAGCCAGGAGTTAAATGCAGGCACCTTAGCAACTTGGCCAAATGCCTGTGCCCTGGGGTTTTTATCCCCTCCCCCACCCCTCTGGTTTTTTCTTTGAAGCTTTTTATTTATTCTAAAGGCAGAGGGACAAACAGATCTCCCATCCACTGGTTCATTCCCCCAATGACCGCAGCAGCCAGGGTTGGGCCCAGCCCCGCTAAAGCCAGGAGTCGGGAATTCAGTCCTGGTCTCCACCTTGGGTCAGGGAGGCCAACTCCCTGAGCTGTTCCTGCTGCCTCCCGAGGTGCACTTCAGCAGGAAGCTGGAATCGAGAGCGGAGCCAGCACTCACCCCCAAGCACTGTGAGATGGGATGCCAATACACCAGCCGGCATCTTAACTACTGCACCCCACACACGTCCGCCCCTTGGATTTTGGTCTTAAAATCCGGGGTCTGCACTGTGGTACAGTGGGTTAAGCCACTGTCTGCAATGCTAGCATCCTATATTGGAGCACCAGTTCAGGTCCCAGCTGTTCCACTTCCCATCCAGCTGCCTGCTAAGGCACCTGGGAAAACAGCAGAGGGTAGCCTGAGTACGTGGCCCCTGCCACTCACACGGGAGACCTGGGTGGAGGTCTGGGCTCCTGGCTTCGTTCTGCCCTGCCCAGCCATTGAGGCCATTTGGGGAGTGAACCAGCAGATGGAAGATCAAGCTCTCTCTCACTCAACCTTTCAAGTAAAAGGAAAAGAAGCATCCAGTCTGCCCTCCCGTGCCCAGAATTATTTCTGCTCGTTTATTCTGCAGTGGACGTCTGTAGTCAGCACCAACCACTGTTTCAGGGCTAGCGGGGTGAGCTAGTCCATTCTTCCTGTGCTAAAACATTGAATGTTTTTTCTCCAAATTGTAACATAAGAGCTTCTGAAGCAAAATCTAATGCCCTGATGTCCCCGCCTGCCCCAGGAGGCACTGCTCCGTGCTGTGACTGACGTGGCCTCTCCCTGTGCAGGTGTTTGTCGCCAACCCCAACAAGACACAGCCCATCCTGGACATTCTGCTCAAGAACCAGACCAAGCTCATCGAGTTCCTCAGCAAGTTCCAGAACGACAGGACCGAGGACGAGCAGTTCAACGACGAGAAGACCTACCTCGTCAAACAGATCAGGGATCTGAAGAGACCAGCCCAGCAAGAAGCCTAACTTCCAATAAACCCTTCAAATAGTAAATGCAAGTTCAGCATCTGCTGTAGCTATTCAGCGTCAGGCACTCTTCCCGACTCATGAGGAACATTACTGCTAATCTGCTGTTACGTGAACGGTTTTCATTTGACCTTTCTGTTCTTAGTCCAGGTTGGAGAGCGTAGCTGCTGCTGCTTGCACTAGCGCACACGTGGGCTTTTCCTTGATCTTTGTGTCATTTCAGAGTTCAAAGACTCCGCCGCTGTGGGAGTGCTGGACACAGCTGGCTTCCTGAAGGCGAGCACATAGCCGAGTGTGGCTAGGGAGGCGGGCGCGACCCCGTCCGCGTAGACCTGTGTGTAGGCATCGCCCTGTTGAAGACAGCGTGCGGCATGGCGTGCGCACCTGACCCTCGCGGCAGCTCCTGGGCCTTCGCTGAAGGCAGTCAGGGGGGCCCTGTCCCAGGCGGGAGGCTCTGGGGAGGATGAAGGTGGTGTGCGAATAAATTGATACACTTAGCAACTTCTCACAGTGTGAAGCTTCCTGGGGTCACGAGGGAAGTGTACATACGCTTTTCACGGCTTTCTAGGGTTTCTGACATTGGTTTTCTTGAGACTTGTAAACCTGGATATGTTGAGGGTATTTGTTGATTTTACTTTTTGCAGGTATTTTAAAACAGTAGAGCTAGCAACAACACCTTGCATTTCATTTCAACACTGCTCACAGGTTTCTTTTGTATATAATTCTTAGAATGCTCCTTTCTTTTAAATGGTTTAATTTGTACAGCAGAGGAATGTTATTGTAGTAGTATGTAACTATTACCTAATACTGAGTTTTTGCAAAAACAATGAATGCTCATATGTAATTGAAATACTTCAGATCACATGAAAATGCTGATTTAACATTTAAATATCACAGCATTAAAAGAAACAAAAAGTAAACCAATCCTTTGTATTTAGTTCCCTAATGGGGTGCCATCAACAGGCTGAACTCTGACCTGGAACTGGGTCAGCTACTTTCCTGCACAATATCGACCTCATTCGGAAAACGGAGTCATGAGTTTGCCAGGTCTCTGGGTGAGGCTGGGGCTCCGTGCGGGGAAGACTCCGTGGAGCGAGCGCCTCTTCTTGCTTAGAGCAGCTGACCCCGCCCCGTGGTTGTGAAGCTGAGTGGTGACCACCTCGGCTTCTCCAGGACAAGAGTTCCGGGCAGAGGTGTCCTGTGGGAAATGTATTTTTTTTAATGTCCTGTTCCTTAATGCTGCAAATTACCAGTATTTATAAAGTAACTGATTTTGCACCACTTTTTTGTTACTGTGACCATGGCAGAACAATGTCTCCTAGACTCTTATCTATATCAAGTTATTAGAATGGGATCTGTTCATCTTAGAGATACGAAGATCACAACTAACAACTTACCAATCAGAGTTTGCCCGTTCAAATTCAGCATGGCTGTAGCTGATCAAGAAATTCATGTAATTATTCTTCGCTAGCCTCTCGTACTAACTGAATGATTTATCAGCCAGTAAACATGTGCCAGCAGGTTTTAGGTCTCCTCCAAGGAACACCAGGTAGGAAAGTAGTTCCTGAAGTACCTATCGAATTCAGATTCATGAACATAGCAGTCTGCATTATAACCAGTTTTCCCGAGCCCATCTTTGTAACACCCTGTGGGAAGTGAGTCGTGTTTTTCTGCCAGACGTGGGGAAAGTGATCGGACCTACAAAAGACTCTGGGATGCTTAGGCAGACAGACGTGGCCGGGCCGTGGCACTGCGGCTCCTGCAGGCTAATGCCGTGCACCTGGATTGAGAGTGAAGCCATCCTACGGTGACAGGTGCCAAGTGGAAGAAGCGTTCCTTGCCAAGCCAGAAAGCTCTCAGAACTTCGGACAACGCGGCAGCTCCCACTTGAGCGCTGGGGCCTGCTCTGTGAGGAAGGGGCGGCCTCGGTGGCCCTGCCGGGGCGGGGGGGCAGGGGGGCTGAGGGTCCTTCACACTCTGTTGGTTTCTAAACAAGGCAATGTGAAAACATTCAAAGTGGAACAGTTGCATTTGAAGTTATGATCATTTAATATATTCATATTACCAAAACTATTATATCAAAAGTGGTTTCTTTTTGTGTTATAAAGGTTTAATTACATTTGGCAGTTACTTAATGTGATTTTAACCCTTTAAGAAAAAAAGTGGAGATGTATACAGTTGTTAGCAATGCCATGAGAGCATTTCCTTTCTCCTGAGGAAAAGTGAATTTCTTAGAATATCTGGCTGGCCCTGTAATTTAAATTAAAATAAAAATTTTGGAGAAACAGCATTGTCTGTCTTTATGATACCTTGTAGACTTGCGTCTGTGTCACTGGACAGCCTGGTCGGGAGACACAGAGGTACGGGTGCTCTCACAGCCTGGGCAGGAAACAGTTAACGCCCACTCCCCTTGAGTTCTCCCTCCCCACTCCCACACTCATGTTGGCCTTGCTCTGCCTGGTGTCACAGTGAAGTCGTTACTATATAGGCCTTTTAAAAGATGGATTTATGTATTTGAAAGGGAGAGAGATCTTCCATCTGATGGTTCACAACCCAAATGTCTGCAACAGCCAGGGCTGAGCCCAGCTGAAGACAGAAGCCAGGAGCTTCCTCTGGGTCTCCCACGTGGGTGCAAGGGCCCGCACCCCTCAGCCAGCCTCCGCTGCTTTTCCCAGGAGCAGTAGCAGAGCAGCCAGAACTCAAACCAGTGCTGTGATACAGGATGCCAGGGGCCCGCCCCGCTCCCCACAGTGTCAGTGCTGCACCATGCATGTAGACTGTGAAGTGGCGAGTGGGTCCTTCTTGGTCCCTGGCCCTTTATTAGCTGTCCAACCTGGGCAGAAGTGTTTACTGGGGCTGGCGCTGTGGCTTAGCAGGTGAAGCTAAGGGCACCAGTTCGAGTCCAAACTGCTCCACTTCGATTCAGCTCCCTGCTATGGCCTGGGAAAGCAGTAGAGCATGGCCCAAGTCCTTGGGCCCCTGCAACTGCATGGGAGACCCAAAGGAAGCTCCTGACTTCAAGTAGGCTCAGCTCTGGCCATTGTGATTATCTAGGGAGTGAACCAGCCAGCGGATGGAAGACCTCTCTCTCCCTCTGCCTCTCTTGTTAACTCTACCTTTCCCAAAGAAGTGTTTACTGCTTACCACCACGAAACTACAGCAAAGGTAGAACCATGCAGGCGAGGTGGACGAAGGCCCTGTCTGCTGGGCTGCCTTGTTTGGGGGGCATATGCAGCCCCCTATTTCCTTCAACCCCTCATCAGTAAGTGGGATCTCTTCTCTGCTGAGGGAAGGGGACATGCCCTGGCCAGTGATGCCACCTCACTGTTGCTATGGATTTGTTCTGAGAGGAGGAGTGTGGCAGGGGCAAGAGGCATGGAGTCACTACACAGACCCTGGGAGTTGGGGGAAAGCAGGCTAGAGGCAAGCAGCCTACAGACTTGTTTATTTCAGTTGGTACAGCAGCTTATATAGCCAAGGCAGCCAATCCAGTCAAGGGATGGTTTATGTCCTATCCAATTACAGCCTGTTGCCAGGCAGGCTCCGTTGCCAGCTGCCATCTTGGCATGGCCTTCTCATTCCACCACACCTCACCTCTGCCAGCTAATTCACTTTGCTTGTGTGTTGTGCTGCTGCTGCAGCAGTGGCAGGGCCCTGTCAGGTCCTAATGTCACTGGATGGCCACCCCAAGGGCTGTGCTCACGCATCAGCTCCCATTCTGCTTCCTACCAGTCACCAGCTGAATGCCCACCTCCCCTTGCCACAAACTGAGCTCCAGGGGCGCCTGGGAGGGTGATTTCTCACCCTGTCGTCCTGATTTGCAAAGGTCAGACAAGGTCAGAGCTCTGCACCATTCCGTGCCGGACGCTGGGGCCACCGCAGATAAGGAGGAATCCCACAGGAGCCCAAGGTGACCTTCAGGGAGCAGAGGGCGGCTCAAGGCACACTGCCCTGCAGCAGCTCCTGCACTGGCAGAGTGTGGTCTTTGAGAGCCTGGTGCCCACCCCCTGGCCACAGGTGTGACGGACAGGTCAGCTTCAGCCTGCGTGGCACCCAGATCCTCCCTCTGGCTCCTGTCACAGCAGCCCCCCAGGAGGAGCCATCTGAACACGGCCCTAACAACGCCCATCAGCTGCCATCCACCAGGATTTCACTTCCGTCAACCACAGCTCCGCCACGCACCTGCCAGTGCGGCCCAGGATCCGATAAGGGCGGTCCCCTCCCTGCGTTCCCCTGAGATTGGCGGACACGGTCAGTCTGCACGAGGCCGGCACCTGGCACTGTTCCACCGAATCGGGGCTGTTTCTAGGCAGGAGATGGCTTCCTCTGCCATTTGCCAAAATCTCCTTCCAAGGTGGTGTGAAGTTCAAAAACAGATCCCAGGGGTTTCTAGGGAACATTTCCTGGGTTCTCCACAGGCCTAGGAGGGTTTCACGCATGAGCTCTAGCTTGCCAGGTGCCCTGTCGCTTGGCCATAGATTCCCAGTACCTAAATCTCTGGCTGTTCTCCGGGGACGACCCGAGCTGGCAGCAGTTGCCAGTAGCCAGCAGGGCAGGCTTCACAGCCGGCCCCCTCCTTCTCTCCCCTGGGAGACTGGAGCCAGGTGGGTGTGGTCCCGGGGAGCCAAGGCCCCTCCCCACCAGGGTACCTGGGCATTCCCTCCCATGGTACAAAGTCTACCTGCATGGAGAAAATGGTGGTGGGGTCCCACCAAGTCAGGCCACCACTGCTAACCCACGTGGCAGCCTCTCGAACTTAGCCAAGTCCCTCTGCGGCGTGGGGCTCTCCCTCTCGGGGACCTGCCACCAGGTCCTGGGGTGTCCCCCTCATATACACTTCTGCTAACTGGGGCCGCTGATGGTAACGGCCAGTGCTCCTGCCCTCAGAGCCCCACAGCCAGCATACCAGCCAGTTTGATGCAGACCTGTCCTCGGGGGTCTTTCCCATCTCTGGCTGCTGTCCCATCTGGGAGCATCCTTCCTGCCAACTCTGTTCAGACGTTTAAAGGAGCTGTCCTGGTGGAGATGAGAATTTGAACCAGGCCGGCCGCATCTGGGTCTCCCTCCCCCGTGGTCAGCTTGCGCTCATTCCCAAAAGCTCCACTGGGTGGCAGTAGAGTTCCTTGAGTGCAGCAACAGCTGCTGTGGTGGGGAAGGGAACAGAGTGATAGTCGTTTACCAGACACCAGGGCTCATCCAGTGGCTTACAGAGGGGAGAGGGAGGAACAGGTGTGTGAGTGAACGACAGAACCTAGGTGGTGGGGGGGGTGGTATTTGCTTGTTTCGTTTGTTAATAAACTGCATTGTCTGGAAGCTTTGGAATTTATACTTAAAGGAGTAGGCATTTGATGTCCCCTGCCCTTGTTTTGAATGACAGCTTTGAGAAGAGTGCTGCTCAGGTATTTTGGAGACACTCCCTGGACTGGGATGCCTCTAATGCTTTCTCCTGATTGGCGCTGGGGAGCCGGCCAGAGGGATGAAGACCTGTTTGCGCCCCATTCCCCACTGCCGGGATGCTCCGCGGTCCCCCCTTGTTCAGGTCAGAGCCTGCAGGGAGTCACTTTGCATGGCACTCGCATAGGCAGCAGGTGTTGGTGCCTTCTCCGCCATGGTGTGAAACCCTTCAGCCGTCTGCATGCTTGAGCTGACTCCATCCCAGTCTCCCACGTGGGTGCAGGGCCCCACGCACTGGGGCCATCTTTGGCTGCCTTCCCAGGCGCATTAGCAGGGAGTGAGATTGGAAGTGGCGCAGCCAGGACTTGGCTGGTGCTCTGACGTGGGGATGTTCACCCAGCTACACTCAGCACTGGCCCCTGCCCCCGCCTTCTCAAGCCACCAGCGTCCTTGGCACGATTGTAGCCAGCGGCCAGAATGACACGATAGCTGTTTCCCCGTCCTAGGCAGCAGGCTCAGAAGATCACATTTATGCGGAAGCAGTGCAGAGCAGGTCTGCAATTTCATTTAAAGCTCCTGGCGACTGGCAGGTGAACCTTTGTGCACCTGTCCCTACTCGCCTTAACAAGCCAGGCCCCTGTCTCATCAGCTTCTCCATCAACGCCAGCAGTCCTCACTCACTCCCAGAGCTCCCAGACGCTGCTGCTGGGCACAGCCAGGTTGCCAGCTCTTTGGTGGGCAGCACGAGTGAGCCAGGATCGTGCCCAGGCCTGAGGGGGACCTCTCCAGGTTGAGGGCAGGCAGGGGACACGGGCACAGCTGCCAGGTCTCAGAGAGCCCTGGCCATGGCGCAGCCCAACTGACTGTGGAGTCAGGCCCGGGCCAGCACTCAGGGCTGGGATCCTGAGCACGCCAGGCGCCCCCAGGGGTGTCGGCAACACCGTGCCTGTGGTGCCCCCTCCCCTGCTGCCCTGAGCTTCTCGCTGGTACCCCCTTGCCTTGACACCCTCAGCCCCTACTCGGGGCTTAGCTGTGAGCTGCAGGGTGGCCACGCCTGCGTTGTGGTAGGGGCGTCCTCACATTCAAACCGCTTTCCTGATTTGCTAATTTTGCAGGACAGTCTTCTAGTGCGTGGCCTTGGAAGTCCGGGGAAGCAGACCTGCAAACACCTCCACCTCGGGTGAGTGACTGAGCCACACCCACCGGCAGGGTGGGGCCAGGGTGCTCAGATTGCTGGGGAAGGGAGGGAGGCACCGGTCTGGGAGCAGAGCTCAGGCCCTGAGGGCAGTGAGGACCCTGGGGACCGTTCTGCTCTCAGATCTCCTGAGGGAGCCTGCACCCATCAGAGAGACTGGGCCTTTGAGAACATTCCAGACCTGCCCTGGGGGGCGGGGCTGGGGGCGGGAGTCTGGCTGGCACCTGCTTTCCCTGCTAATACAGCATGATGCCCTCCATGTGTTGTATGGCGTGCAGGCAGGTGCAGGTGGAGCTGGGACACAGAGGCATGTGGGGACCCCTGCAGGCTTGGTTCTTCCCCCCAAGCACCAGCTTGTTGGGGTGCAGTGCAGAGAGGAGGCAGGAGCTGAGGGCCCTCAGTGAGCCCCTGAAAACACAGGAGCAAGCTGCTGGCTGGCAATGCCCCTCTGGCCCCCTGGGCCCCTCATGCTGTCCACGCTGGGGCGAGGCTGGGTCAGGGCTGTGCACACCCCTGGGAATCACTAGCTCTGTGGGATTCACCTGCAGATGTGGGGACGAACCCACAAGGCCAGCGTCCACGCCCCCCTGATGCCTGGGCCACAGGGAAGGGATGCAGAGCCTGGGGACCTTACTGGACGCAGCCCAAGACCCGGACACGCCCACTGGGAGTACTCGCACGGTGAGAACTTCCGCCAGAGGTCAGCAGACCTGGGTGAGGGGGCCACCCCCACGGACACCACAGCTGCATCTCCCTGACACCCGTGGGCTGCCACGGAGCCACAGTGACCTGCACGTGGAAGCACCGTCGCACTGGTCCATCTCTCAGTTTAAATATCACCGTACTTGAAATGTGAGGACTGTCAAGTACATCCTGGAGTCCAAGTGGAAGGCAGTGCCACGCCCTGCCCCCTCCCCAGCTCTAGTTTCTCTGAGGCTTTCCACGAGGCCTCAGGAGGTCAGCTCCGCAGACCCTGGAGAGCACCCGGCACACAGCAGGTCCTTGGTCCCCACTCGGAGAATCCATCAGGTGTCGCATGGTCAGTGCTGCCCTTGGGAATCCTGCCTTACCCTGACCCATCACCACCACAAGACAGACAAAAGCAAATCTACTCACTGGCATTGGCCGTGCTGGGAACATCATGGCACCTCCCCACCTGGACTCTGTAACTGCCGTTGGAGCCACTCCCTGCTGGACGCTGACCACCCACTATGTTTGGGGCAAAGTGTGCCTGGGTGTCAGCTCATTGAATCCTCACAGAAGCCCCATGAGGTCAGAGCTGACCAGTCAATACAGCAAGGTAGTGATGGGTTGTCTTTCTCACCACCTGTCGGAGGAAAGTTCCAGGCTTGACCTCTGCCCCCAGCCAAGAGACTTTCCTCCTGTAGTGACAAGAAAAAAATGAACAGAATAAAAACAGTATGTTTGCTGTGGTATAGCGGGTAAAGCCACCGCCTGTAGTGCCAGCATCCCATATGGGCGCTGGTACAAGTCCCAGCTGCTCCACTCCCAATCAGCTCTCTGGTATGGCCTGGGAAAGCAGTGGAAGATGGCCCAAGTCCTTGGGCCCCTGCACCCATGTGGGAGGCCCAGAAGAAGCTCCTGGCTCCTGGCTTCGGATCAGCGCAGCTCCAGCAGTTGTGGCCATCTGGGGAGTGAAGCGGCAGATGGAAGACCTCTCTCTCTCTCTCTCTCTCGCTCTCGCTCTCGCTCTTGCTCTTGCTCTCACTCTCTTGCTCTCTTTCTCTCTCTCTCTCTGCTCTGCCTCTCTGTAACTCTGTCTTAAAAAAAAAAAAAAAAAAAGAAAGGGCAGCTCCTATATCGAGGTGAGGACTGACCTGCATGGGAACAGCCTCCCGAGGCTGCTGAGACTTGGCCAGGACAGTGGGAGTGAACCGTACCTCGCAGACAGCAGCTCCGTGGGGCAGATTGGAATCTGGGGAAGCCAGGCACAAGGACAGAAACGTCCTCCTCTGAGTTTGCTGAGAAAGCAGCGACAGGACAGCAGGTGGTCAGTGAGGGAAATCGCAGTCTCAGATGTTCAGGTGGTGGCTGGAGCCCAGGCCTCATCCGGAGTTGGAGCCAGAGGTGAACCAAACACAGAGGAAACTGGAGGCCATCGGCTTCCGATCCCAATGACAAGATGGAAAGGCAATGGCTCACGAGATGGGGGCTGGGCTCTCATGAAAGCTACAGCCCAAAGCTCATCTTGTTCTGGGAGAAATCTGAAGGGACCCCTGCACCAGAGGGGAGGGCGTTCGGTCGTCCATGTGATGGGCTCCATGGAGACACGCCCAGGAAACCCAGTGAGTTCCAAGTTGAATGCAAAGGGATCCGTACGTTGAATGAAAAGGGGTCCATACACTGAATGCATAAAGAGGAAATCCTGAGGGCAGCAAGATTAGTCAGGGGAATAGAATACAGTTAACAGATTATTTCTCTCCTAGGATGGAAGTCAGAATGATTGACATATTCAGAAAAGGAGAAAATTGTCCATCGAGAGTTCTATACCCAGAACAACTGTCCTTCTGAACTGAAGGTGAAGTAGACGTATTACTTGCAGGCCTGCCTCAAAGAAACACTGTCACATCCCACATGACAACACGTCGCTCAGCACCGACCCCAGACAGTGCTGGCCCGGTAGGATGATGTCACCTAGCGACAGCACAGCCATCTTGGGTTGTATGAAGTGTGATGTTTGCACATGACAGAATCACCTGAGGATGCCTGTCTCAGAAAGCGTCCCTGTCATAAAGCAGCGCATGACTGTACCAGAGAAAGGAGATGACATCAGGCATGAAGTCAGATCCACAGAAGAAGTCAAAGCACTAGAAAGAGGAAACGTGTCCGTTTATACAGCAGAAAACTATGCTTCCCGCCAATTTCTTCTCTTAACTTGGAAGATACATGCATTGTACAAAGCATTAAGTATAACACTGTGACGTTGTGTTTAGAATATGTAGATGACCAAACAGTACAAGATAGGGAGGAATGCCACTGAGCTATGCTAAAGGCAAGTTTCTACATTTTGGTAGAATTGAGTTAGTGTCAACCCACGGTAAATCGTGGTAAGATGCATACTGTAACGCCTAAAGCAACCACCAAGGAAAAAAGACTCAACGTGTTGCTTAGAAATTCACAAAAGAATTTCAATGACATCATAAAAACATTTATTTAACATAAAAGAAAGCACTAATGAGAAACTAGGGGCGATATATAGAAAATACACAGAAAATGGTAAATAAAGATCCAAACATCAATAAATGTCAATAGTCAAAACACCCAAATCAAAAGGCAGGTGCTATTTGTGTAGACAACCAAATCCAGCTATGTTCTGTCTGCAGGAGACAAACCGTAAATCCAAATAAGTTAGAAATAAAAGAATGGAAAAATAAACCATGCAAGCAGTTAAATGTAAACCAGGGTGGGCATTTCACATGGTGGCTAAGGCCCTTCTTGGAACACCTATATCCCATATCAGAGTACCTGGGTTCAAGTCCCAGCTCCCTTTCCAATGCCAGCTTCCTCCTAATGTGCACCCTGGAAGGCAGCAGGTGATAGCTCAGGGAGCTGGGTTTCTGCCACCAATGTGGGTGACCTGGATTGCATTCAGGACTCCCGGCCGCAGCCTGGCACAGCCCAGGTCATTGCCGGCGTTTGGGGAGTGAACCATGAAATAGAAGCTTCTCCCCACCCCCGCAGTAACTCTGCCTTTCAAATAAACAAATAAACCTTTTTAAAAGAATTTACAAACCCATCAGTATTTAAAAAGTTAATTTTTTTCCTATGAACTACATATCATCCATTGTGAAATAAAGTAATAATTGATAATGCATTTTTCCTACCACAAAGTAGTGGTAAATTATTACTGTGATGTGGAAGTAAAGAAGCAGCTTTAGTTCCTACTACACTAAATGAGGCTGGAATAAAGAAATTTCCAGATGAATTATGGCCGAGAGGATGTATCACCTGCAGACTCCGTGCACTGGAGATGCTACTGGAAGCTCACTCGCCTCTGGGAAACAGGATGTGGAATCGAGAGAGCCAGAAATACAAATATGTGGGTACACATCAAAGACAATTTATTTCTGTCTTTAATTTTTTAAAAAGCAGTTGACCGGGGCCAGCACTGTGGTATAGTAGGTAAAGCTGCCACCTGCAGTGCCAGCATCCCACATAGACACCGGTTTGAGCCCCAGCTGCTCCCCTTCTATCCAGCTCTCTGCTATGGCCTGGGTCGCTAGGAAGCAACAGCTAAAACGAACAAAACAAAAATGTGGGGCTGAAAACCCGACAGGGGAGATACAACATAGCATCACAGCTTCCCTGCTTAATCCCAAAACAGAAAAAGAGAAGCCAGGAACAAAGAACAGATAGGACAAACAGAAGACAAAGAGCAAGATCACGGACTCAGCTTTATAAACATGTACATGCACGTGGGCCTGCCTCAGCGTGCCGGTCAGCGTGCTCACGTCTTCCCGGAGTGCCTGGCTTTGAGCCCCGGCCCCTGCACCTGACTCCACTTCCTGCCAGTGCACACCCTGGCAGGCAGCAGGTGGTGGCTCAAGTAGTTGGATTCCTGCCACCCACATGGGAGACCTGAATTATGTCCCCAGCCACTGGCTCCAGCCGGCCAGCCCAGCCAGTGTGGGCACTTGGGAGCTCTTTGTGTGTCTCTCTCCTTCATTGTATATATATATAGTGATAGTCCATCTAAAAGGCAAAAATTGCCACACTAGACAAGAAAGCAATATCCAGCTATATTCTGCGTACAATAGATGCACTTTAAAGACACAGATAAGCTAGACGTAGACGGATTCAATAACAACGTGCTACCAGTAATTATCAGAAGGCTGCTAGGACGTTACGACAACAGTAGGGTAGACGTTGAGGCAAGTGCATTACCAGGTCTATTTCTCAATGATAAGTGAACCTAAAACGGGTCCAAAACACATGAAATAGAAATTGACGGAGGAGAGGGCACTCGGCCCAGCCACGTGGGCACCGCACCCCTGCGAGGGCTCTGCTCCACAAACAGTTGGCCCCTGCAAGAGCTGATTCCACGCCCTTGCTCTCACTGGCCTGCACGTTCTTGAAATGCAAAGGCTGAAAATCCCCTTTACTACCTCCTTAGGGTTTAAAGGTAAGGTTAGCGAAGTAAAGCAAAGCCTTTGGAGGGTCCCCAGAAGTCCTGCTGCACCCCTCCCTATGCACAGTCAAGGTCAGCCAGACCCAGACCAAAGAGGAACTGAGCCTTGGGAATTGTATGTGGGCAGGATGAGCCCTCCAGGGTCCCAGGAGGAACAGTTTACCATGAGAAGTAAGCCCTGAGCCAGGTCTCCTGAGGGGAGCCCTGGCCCCTTCCGGGGGCGCACGCCCTGGATGCCGGGACAGGAGAGGCTGCGGGGGGCGAGCTCCTGTGCTCTTGGTGGGCTCCCCCGGGAAAGCTTTGGCCACAGGGACTCCACGTAGGGTCTGCCGATGGCCCCGAGGCTCTGTCACACTGGTCTTGGAGCCAAGGTGCCAGGTGGTGGCGGTGGTGCAGGGAGCCTGGAGCAGGCCCAGCTCCTCAAGTTCCCTTAGGCAAAAGCAGCAGTCACGGCTACAGTGAGAGTTTTGTCAATTGCCTACTTCATGCAAAAATGGTTGCCGGAATGTCGGCTCTTCTGGGGGAAACACGTCCAGTTTTTTGGAAACAGCCTCATGCAAAACGACTGTCTGGAATCCACTTTAGTGAAGATCAGACCAGAGAATACATTATTGGAAACACAAAAACTGGAGCATTCATAAAGAGCTGGAAATTGCTACCTTTTTACCTGCGCTTAAAATAGAGGCTTTTAGAAAAGACAGAAGGGAGAAACAACGCGGCGGCTGGCGTGACCAGAGCCATTGGGTCAGATGATGCCTGGAACTCTATCCAAGGTCAGGTGCCCGCTGCCGCAATAGCCTTTAGAATACATCAGAAGGGACCAGAGCACCTGCAGACAGCCCCGAGGGTCGCTCTGGGTCAGGGTGGTCTCCAAGGAGCCAGGGTGCCGCCTGCACGGGAGACCTGAGAAGGGGCTGTGTTTGCCAGATGCAGAGCTGGGGGACTCTGGAGCCAGCCAGGAGTAGCCCGGGGGCGGCAGTCCTGGGGGAAGACCCGAGGGTGGGGGCAGCTTGGGGAGCTCTAGGCACTGCACCGGGAAATGGTGGCCTCCTGGGAGATGAGTCAAAGGCAGTATAGGCAACCCTGCTACAACTCAAGGGAGTTTCGGTGTGTCCCTGCGTGTGAAGTCCACGAGCTGAGAGAGCGACACAGAGGTCGGGACAACCCAGGCAAGGGGCGGGGGCAGGGGACCCCCAGGTCCTCGCTGAGCTCCAGCAAGAAGAAAGGCACCGATGCGGAGGCACCCCGTGGCCCTAGGAGAGACCGCCTCTCCCGCACCTTGGCCAGGCTCCCGAGGGAACGTGCGGGGATCTGCGCGTCCCCCACTGTCAGAGGGCTCTGTTGGCTGAGGAAGCCTTCCTGGGACACAGCAGATGGAAGTCACAGAGGAATGCTGGAAGAGCAGCACCCTTGCAGCCTGCAGGTCTGCAGAGGCTGGGGGAGCCCCAGGGAGCGGCTGGTGCCGAGGGCGGCCGTGGTGTTCGCTGTGTGCTGTGTGTCTGTGCATGTGTGCCTGTGTGTGTGCTGTGTGCTGTGTGTCTGTGCATGTGTGCTGTGTGTGTGCGTGTGTGTGCTGTGCATGTGTGTGCTGTGTGTGTGCATGTGTGTGCTGTGTGTCTGTGCCTGTGTGTGCTGTGTGTTGTGTGTCTGTGCATGTGTGCCTGTGTGTGCGTGTGTGTGCTGTGTGTCTGTGCGTGTGTGTGTGCGTGTGTGCTGTGTGTCTGTGCATGTGTGCTGTGTGTGTGCGTGTGTGCTGTGTGTGTGCTGTGTGTTGTGTGTCTGTGCATGTGTGCCTGTGTGTCTGTGCATGTGTGTGCTGTGTGTTGTGTGTCTGTGCATGTGTGTCTGTGTGTGTGCGTGTGTGCGCTGTGTGTCTGTGCATGTGTGCTGTGTGTGTGCTGTGTGTCTGTGCCTGTGTGTGTGCGTGTGTGTGCTGTGTGTCTGTGCATGTGTGTGCTGTGTGTCTGTGCATGTGTGCCTGTGTGCCTGTGTGTGTGCTGTGTGTCTGTGCATGTGTGCCTGTGTGTGTGCTGTGTGTCTGTGTGTGCATGTGTGCCTGTGTGTTCGTGTGTGTGCTGTGTGTCTGTGCATGTGTGCCTGTGTGTGTGCTGTGTGTCTGTGTGTGTGCTGTGTGTCTGTGCATGTGTGCCTGTGTCTGTGCATGTGTGCCTGTGTGTGCGTGTGTGTGCTGTGTGTCTGTGCATGTGTGTGTGCTGTGTGTGTGTGCTGTGTGTCTGTGCATGTGTGTCTTGTGTGTGTGTGCGTGTGTGTGCTGTGTGAGGGCTTGTATGGGGTGGTGTTGTGCCTGAGCCAGCACTGACAGAGGCGCCGCACACCGACAAACTCTGGAGCCCTTTATGGCCAGCGGTGGAGAGCGGGCTTACGCCCTGCAGAACTCCCAGCCCCAAGCGCAAAGCAACAGGGCTTATAGAGGCGAAACCGTGAGGAGGGGAGGGGAACACGTGGCTGCCAGGGTCAAGCTGACCCAAAGCTTGTGGGAAACTAACGTCAATTACAATCTTGACATTAGTCCAAGTGCAGCCTGTTTTAAGCCTGAGCGATCGCGCTGGGGGGTTTTTATGTCCTGCCCAGCAGGATGTAGCCTACTGTTATTGTAGTTTTATGGTGGGGTGGGGGTGCTCTCCAACGGAATCCCTGCTGTCAGGGTGTCACTTCAGTGAGTGTGGTGCATGGAGGGGAGTGATGTGGTGTGTGCACGCGCATGTGTGTGTGTGTGTGTGTGAGAGAGAGAGAATCTGCAGAGAATCTTCTAGAACCCCAAGGTGATGTGGAGGAAGGAAGGCGTCAGGCTGTGACATGGGGCATCAGGGGCTGGTGCCCAGGGCAGCCCCCTGAGGGCCCCTCAGGGTGAGGACGTGGTGGCGACAGGCTCTGGCAAGCTAGCCGCTGCAACCCCTCGGCTTCTCCACCAGAGCCGCGGCAGCCAGCCAGTGCCCCCAGCCCGCCACTGCAGATGCTCGGATCTGCCTTTGTTTCTACCCCAGGGTCAAGGGTCACTTCCCAAGCTGTGCTCCTGTCACAGGCCAAGCTTCACCAGGGGCCAGAGAAGAGAACTCCCTATCTTCTCCCACTGCTGAAAAGCGACAAGGGGACCTCCCCAGGAATTCCCCCAAGCACATCCTGCCGCTGCCCCAGGCGCCTCCCAGCTGGTCCTGTGCC
This sequence comes from Lepus europaeus, assembly GCF_033115175.1. Lineage (NCBI taxonomy): Eukaryota > Metazoa > Chordata > Mammalia > Lagomorpha > Leporidae > Lepus > Lepus europaeus. Next base: position 175,594,370 of record NC_084827.1, read on the forward strand.
TTCTAGCAAGGCCCGGAAAGCGGAGCACTTTCTAACTCTCCAGAACTTTCTTCCGGTGCTTTTGCTACTAACTATCCAGGCTCCAATGCAAGCATGATAGGATTCTAATTCTTAGATTGTTTTATAATGGTGATTACTTTAAATGTGAATTTCTATGATTGTTTCCATTTCATTCTATTTGCAGGTAGCAATTTTTTTATTGCTGTTAACAGGTCCACTAAAATATTCAAACACACAAGAATATTCTTTGTGTTTCATCAAAAATAATTTTGGGGTAGGTGTTGCGGTGCCGTGAGTGAGGCTGCCCCGTGGGATGCCTGCACCCTGTATCGGAGTGCCGCTCGAGCCCGCGCTACTTCCAGAGCAGCTTCTTGCTAATGCATCTGCGAGGCACAGGTGACGTCTCAAGTACTTGGGCCCCTGCCACCTACATGGGACACCCGGATGGAGTTCCTGGCTCCTGGCTTCGGTCTGGCCCAGCCCAGGCTGCTGCAGGCCTTTGGGTGGTGAACAGTCTGTCCACGCGGGTATGTGACCCCCTCTCTGTGGCCCTGGCTCTCAAGTCAATAAATATCTGTAAATAAACAATGAAAAATTAAAAAGCAAGATTTGTAAAAGGAGGATTCATGACAGAGAATAAAAATGGCATAGTTTAAAGAATACTTTTGAATTTTCTATCTTGTTGCTGTTATACAATAATACAAAGGAATCTGATAAAATGTTTTTAAAAGAAACACTTGTTTTATTCATTTTAAAACATCTATTTGTAAGTTAGAGAGACAGAGGCAGACAGAGATCTTTCACCCACGGGTTCACGCCTCCAAATTCCCACCTGGGGCTAAGGCCAGGTAGAAGCTGGGAGCCAGGAACTCGATCTGGGTCTCCCAGGTGGGTGGCAGACTTGAGCCATCCCTGCTGCCCCCGGGGTGCACTTGGGCGGGAAGCCGGAAGCCAGAGCAGCCCAGGATGTGAGTGCAAGTGCTGTCTTGATTGTTGCACCTACTCCCCGTAGAACTTTGATTCTTAGGATCGTGTTTAATGAATGACCATTTTATAAACGTGGACCTTATTAGTAAGTTGTGTCCATTAGTAAGCTGTTTCTAGATAATGCAAACACAGGATTTTCATCACGGTTAGCACAGCTCCTCTATGAATCCAAGATCATAGTGATCGTTTGTCTCTCCGTTAAAGCGATTTGTGATATTCTCTTGTTTAGTTCCAATACTCTAGTTAAGTGATTATACAGTTGTTCATGAAGCTTGATAGATTTGCAATTCTTAGACTAATGGTCTATAAGTGTAGCTTATTCAAAAGTGAATTAAATCAGTAAAGTGTTTCCTTTTTTCTTGTTTTCAGAGAGTGCAGGATAGTCGCTCTGTTGATGCCTTCTAACCAATCCCTATAAGATGAACTGTGGTAAGAGCTTTAAATGAGAAATCTCACAGTTAGCAACATTTTTTTTTGGACAGGCAGAGTCAGGCAGTGAGAGAGAGAGAGACAGAGAGAAAGGTCTTCCTTTCCGTTGGTTCACCCCCCAAATGGCTGCTATGGTCGGCGTGCTGCGCCGATCCAAAGCCAGGAGCCAGGTGCTTCCTCCTGGTCTCCCATGCAGGTGCAGGGTCCAAGCACTTGGGCCATCCTCCACTGCACTCCCGGGCCACAGCAGAGAGCTGGACTGGAAGAGGAGCAACCAGGACAGAATCTGGCGCCCCAACCGGGACTAGAACCCGGGGTGCTGGCGCTGCAGGCGGAAGACTAGCTAAGTGAGCCGCGGCACCCGCCACAGTTAGCAACATTTGAAGCTCAGGGTTAACTTTGATATTTCAATGGTTGAACTTGGGGCCAGTGTTTTAGCAGGTAAAGCCACTGCCTGTGGTGCCAGCATCCCATATGGGCACCAGTTTGAGTCCTGACTGCTCCGCTTCTGATCCAGCTCTCTGCCAATGTACCTGGGAAAGCAGCAGAAGGAGGCCCAAGTGCTCAGTTCCCTGCACCCAATGGGAGACCTGGAAGAAGTTCCTGGCTCCTGGCTTCAGCCTGGCACAGCCTAGGCTGTTGTGGCCATTTGGGGGATGAACCAGTGGATGAACGCTCTCTCTCTCTTTGTCTCCCCCCCCACCTTTGTAACTCTGCCTTTCAAATAAATCTTTAAAGAAAAACAGCATCACTTATTTACTTTGACTTCTGCATGTCAGACTTCTGGAAGGGCTCAGCCTGCCTTCTGTGATGTGTGGTGTTGACTGAGCTCGCTCAGAGATCCGCAGTGGTTGGCAGATGGGTGGAGGTTGGCTGGTCCACAGCCTGGCTCTTATCTGGGCACTGGCTGAGACGGTCAGCCAGGGCACCTGCTCCACGCGGCCTCTGCAGCAGGCCACTCTGTCTCTTTCACACCAGCTGGATTTCAAGACAGCAAAAGCGAAACTCGCAAGACATCAGGCACCATGTGGGCCGCCTTTCAGAGTCAAGGCGAATCACAGACCAGAGCGTTTACTCAAGGGACCGGGAAGTAAATTCCACCTCTCATGGGAGTCAAACTGTAAAGGGGTGTGTGAACTTGAACCCCCCCCACACACACCCCAGATTCACGTACCAAACCGCTGCTTGATGTCCCCTGGATGCCGGGAGCGCATCTCAAACCCACACAACGGCAGAGCCAACTCTGGCTTCCCTCCCCACAGCCTTCCCTTTCCACAGCCACCCACCCCGTGCACGCTACAGGCCCAAACCCCTGGCTGTCGTGGGCATCTGGGGAGTGAGCCAGCACGTCGAAGATTCTCTCTCTCTCTCTGTGCTTTTCAAATTAAATGAAAAATTACTTAATTTTTTAAAAAAGTGAGTCCCAGCAAGGAAGACATCGCAAAGAATTCATGAGTGCAACCAAGAAGGTGTTGGAGTGGAAAAACGCAGGCGAGTTCTGAGAACAGAGCTCATGTTAGCACCCAAGAGCATCTTCTGTTTTTATGAAGATAAGTAAAATGCAAGCCTGTGTAAGGACGCGGGCAGGCTATTCAGAAAGAACTCTGTAACCAACAGGAGAAAATATCCAAACCTCTCAGTAACCAGAGAAATGGAAATTAAAGCAACGTGACGCTCTCTCCACTTACCAAATAAGCAAGTGCTAAAGATAAAAGTGTGCTACCGGGGCCTCTAAGCGTCCTTGGCTCAGCCAATTTCTCCTGAGCACCTGCCATGAGCCAGGCTTGCTGGCTTCCCACAGAGCACGGCAGTGGGAACCGAGGCAGCCCCGGCTCCTGGGGCAGAGGCGGAGTGCAGAGGCGGGAGGCAGAGCACGTGAGTGGGTCCCACATTTGTGAGCAATGCGATCTCGGCAGGGAGTGGGGAGACACCGCACGGTGCAGAGGCCAGGGAAGAAGAAGTAACCAGGAAACTCGGGAAACAACATCCCTGGCTGCAGGTGCGAAGGCAGGAGCAGGATCCTGCCTGACAGACGTGTGACAGAAAGAGGAGCGAACGGGTGGGGAGGAGAGAAGGCAGCAGTGAGGTCCAGAAGCCAGCAGAGGAGCCAGCGCTGTGGCTTAGAGGGTTAAGCAGCCGCCTGCAGTGCCGGCATCCCATACGGGTGCTGGTTCGAGTCCTGGTTGCTCCACTTCTGATCCAGCTCCTTGCTAATGCACCTGGGAAAGCAGTAGAGGATGGCCCAAGTCCTTGGGCCCCTGCACCCGCGTGGGAGACCCAGAGGAAGCTCCTGGCTCCTGGCTTCGGATCGGCGCAGCTCCGGTTCTTGCAGCCATCTGGGGAGTGAACCAGGGGATGGAAGACCTCTCTTTCTATAACGCTGCCGCTCAGATAAATAAATAAATAAATGAAGAAGGAGGAGGAGGAGGAGAAGGAGCAGCAACCAGCAGAGGCTTGATAGAGTCGAGTCTGGAACCCCGGACAGGCCTCTAGAGGTTATTCCAAAGGAAATGGGATGCCAGGGCAGTTTGAGGCAGAGGCGGGCACGGCCCAGTTACGTTTCACAGTGCGCCCTCTGGCGGCTTCGTGGAGCACGATCTGGCCGGAGGCTCCTGAGATGGTCCCGGTGAGAGTCAGTGCTGGGGAGACCGGAGGCAGAGTGCGGAGCGCTCTGATATATTCAGTGTGGACAAAGAGACAAAGAGAGGAGACAATGACTGCAAGGCTGGGCCTCACTGCCAGGCCAGGGCCGCCCTCGCTGCAAGGGGAAGGCTGGGGAAGGGGCGGTGCAGAACAGGAAAGACCTCGGTGGTGGGACTGTGCAGAGCCGCAGCTTTTCTGCAGGTTGTCAAAACGTGTCAGGTATTCTCGCGAGGCATGAGCTGTCACCGTCCACTGCTGCGAGGCTTCCTGGGTCAGTGACGAGCGTGGCCATCTAGCTGGGGTGCTACGTTCCCGTCTACAGCGCCTGGGGCTGGCAGGACTTCCAGATGAGAGCTCTTTGCAGGAAAGGCTTTGCATCAGTGTGGTTCCTTTTTGAAAAGACTTATTTATTTTATTTGAAAGAGCAACAGAGACAGAGAGGCAGAGACAGAGGAAGATAGAGAGATCTTCCACCCCTGATTCAGTCTCCAAATGGCCACAGTGGCCGGTGCCAGGACAGTCTGGAACTCCAGCTGGGTCTTCCACGTGGTTGGCAGGGGCCCAAGTACTTGAGCCATCACCTGCTGCTCCCCAGGAGCATTAGCAGGGAGCTGGACTGGGAACAGAGCAGCAGAACTCAAATCAGCGCGCTGACCCTGGACGCTGGCACCTCGAGTGGTGGCTTACCCCACTGAGCCACAACACTGGCCCCTGTATCAGTTTCACTCTCATACCTGCTTGCTTTAAACTGCCCAGGCACCACCCTGCTCCCAGTGCCCCACATGGATGCTTCATGCCCACCATCGCCGTGACCTGTGTGTGTGTGTGGCCTCCAGGCCCTGTAAGTAATAAAATCTTTGTTTCCACCTTGTGTCTCTCCTGATCATTAAGGAATGTGCCCCATCTGAAAGATTCTAAATTAAAACCCAGCTGACCCACCTGGAGCAACTTACTGCAGAAAAACAGCAAAAGAGGGAGCGAGAAGGGTGCGAGGCATCCAGGTAGCTTCATGTCTGTGAGAGCAAACATCGGGAGCGCCATCGATTCTTCAGATAAAATACGATGCACCAGCAGGTAGAACCCTATACACCCACTAAAAGAATTAGGATGTGTTTGATGATGTGGAAGGGGATACAGAGTATTTTGTGGAGTGACCAAAAAAAAATCAGGAAATAGAGTAATCCCCCTTTTTTAAAATCAATTTTAAAGTGTGCATACGCATGTAGGGGGGGCCAACCGCGTGCTGCCGGCGTGGCCAGCACATGGTTTGCCTGTTGAAGTCCCAGCCCCCAGGGCCTCAGAATGTGGGAAACAGGGCCACCGCAGACTCCCTCTGTTGCGATGAAGGCATTAGGGTGGGCCCTGGTGCGCTTGGGGAGGGGGAGGCTCGGCCACAGACCCACATACAAGCGGAAGTGAGGGGAAGAAGAGAGGGGAGTGCCTCTGCACACCCAGGACCACCCACAAACCTGCCCATGCCAAGCCAGCACCGGGCGGGCAGCAGGCTCTCCCACAGGGGCCTCTGAACTTGGACTTAAGGAGTTTCTGGTGTTTGAGCCACCCCAGGTGGTGCTCTGCTATGGCCACCCTGAGGACTCCCCGGATGATCTGAGCTGTGTCAGCCTTCCACACAATGTGTGTCATTTAGTCCTCAGAAAAACATTCACTTACAAGCGTTAGGTCGGAGCAGGCATTTGGCCTCGTGGTTAGGCTGCCAGCCGGGACACCAGCATTCTGTACCAGAGTCTGGGCTTGAGTCCCTGCTCCACTCCCGATTCAGGCTTCCTGCCAGTGTGCAGGAGAGGACGGCTCCTGCAGCTGGGTCCCTGCCACCCCCGTGGGAGACCGGGACTGAGCTCCTAGCTCCTGACTTCCGCCTGGCCCAGCTGTTTCACACATCTGGGGAATGAACCAGCAGATCGGAAATCTCTCTCTCTCTCTCTCTCTCAATCTCTCTCTCCCCGTATCTTTGAAATAAATACAGCTGGCGCTGTGGCTCAACAGGCTAATCCTCCGCCTTGCGGCGCCAGCACACCAGGTTCTAGTCCTGGTCGGGGCACCGGATTCTATCCCGGTTGCCCCTCTTCCAGGCCAGCTCTCTGCTGTGGCCCGGGAGTGCAGTGAAGGATGGCCCAAGTGCTTGGGCCCTGCATCCCATGGGAGACCAGGATAAGCACCTGGCTCCTGTCATCGGATCAGCGCGGTGCGCCGGCTGCAGCGGCCATTGGAGGGTGAACCAACGGCAAAGGAAGACCTTTCTCTCTGTCTCTCTCTCTCACTGTCCACTCTGCCTGTCAATAAATAAATAAATAATAAAATTAAAAAATATTTAAAAAGGCCGGCGCCGTGGCTTAACAGGCTAATCCTCTGCCTTGCGGCGCCGGCACACCAGGTTCTAGTCCCGGTCAGGGCACCGGATTCTATCCCGGTTGCCCCTCTTCCAGGCCAGCTCTCTGCTATGGCCTGGGAAGGCAGTGGAGGATGGCCCAAGTGCTTGGGCCCTGCACCCGCATGGGAGACCAGGAGAAGCACCTGGCTCCTGGCTTCGGATCAGCGAGATGCGCCAGCTGCAGCAGCCATTGGAGGGTGAACCAACGGCAAAAAGGAAGACCTTTCTCTCTGTCTCTCTCTCTCTCTCTCTCACTATCCACTCTGCCTGTCAAAAAAAAAAAAGAAAAAGAAAAGAAAAAGAAAAAGAAAAAAAAGAAATAAATACAAAATTTAAAAGTAACAATAAGAAGCCATGAGCTGGAGACAAAAATTTGCACACAGAGACGTCCATGAAAACGAGAGACATTTTGCCTTCTGCGGACGCCATGACCACAGATTGAGTGGCTTTAAACAACACCAACACGTTAGCTTTGGAGGGTTGTGGCCAACAATACCTCTCCTCGCCCCGTACCTGGTCTCCCAAGGTCACCATCTAGGTGTTGACTCTGGCCAGGAGGGCCAAGGGAAGGGCCTGGTGCTCATTCCCGCGGTTGGTGGCGCTCAGTTCCGAGTGGGGCAGAGCTGAGGTCTCTGTTTCTTGCTGAGCGCACATTCCCGGCCACGTCGCCCCTCCCCTGCCTTGACACCATCCACTGCAGAAGTCCCCTTGCTCAAATCTCCCCAACTCCTGCTGCGATCCCTCTCCCTCTCACCAGAGAAGCTTCTCTTCTCTGAAGGGCTCCTGCATTGGACTGGACGCAGCCAGAGGACCGCTCCACAATTCCACACCTCAATTGCACCTGCAGAGGCCTTGCAATGAGACCACCGTTCAGTAGGAGGCCCGTGAGTGTCTCTGGAACCCGAGCAGGCACTGAAATTGCCTTCCCTGGGTGGGGGGGCCGGGAAGCAGACTTTGCAACAGGGTTTGCCAACCCTGGAGCTACTGACAGTCCAGCCTGGACAACTCTGTCGTCGTGGGTACTGTCCTGGGCTCTGCTGGGTGTTCAGTAGCAGCTCCAGGCTCTGTGGTGGCTGCAAATGTCCCAGCGTGGCCAGATGTCCCACCTGGGGGAGACCCATACGCCCCCTGCTGAGAACACATGCACTCACACGGCGTGGTCCCTATTCTGCAAAACACGCTCAGCACCCACACACATGCCCGCATCTGGAGGGTAAAACACACTGGAGGAAAAATAACAAAGCATTAATTGTCCTCATCGTGGGTTCTGTCTTTAGAGTTGTTTTTCCCCTTTCTGCTTTTTCAAGTTTGAATAGATTTTTCTCTTCAGCATTATTTTACAAAGCAATTTCTTTCAATTTGGATAGATTTTCCAAACACGAAATTTATGTCTTTATTTCCTAGGAGAAGTTTGACTTGGCGGCTACTCGCTGTTCTTCCAATGTTCTGTTGGATTTTGCACACACACCCCCACTCATAGCTGAAGTGGTGCTTTTCTCTTTCATGTGTCAGATTCGTGTCAGAATATATAATCTGTGCCTGAGATTAACTGACACATCAATAGAGTTAGCTGATCGTTTCTTTGAAAGAAAGCACCTGCTAAAGGATCCGGCTGCTCACAACCGTTTTTTGGAGATTTTTGCTCGAGACCCATAGTCTCCCTGATTACAAGGCCTTGTGAGTCTACTTCTCCAGTCCATTCTGGCTACTGAAACGTCTCCCCAGGCGTATCCATTTCAGAGTATCTGTCTGGGGAGGGCGCTGTGTCTCAGAGGGCTCAGCTGCTGCTTGGGGCGGCTGCATCCCCGATCAGAGCACCTGGTTCCAGTCCTGGTTCCTCTGCTCCCAATCCAGCTCCCTGCTAATGCACCTGGGATGCAGTGGCTGACGGCCCCTGGGCCCTGCCATCCACCCATGTCAGGGGCCAAGATGGAGTCCCAGGCTCCCGGCCTCAGCCTGGCCCAGCTTGGGCTGCTGTGGGCACTTGGTGAGGAAGTCAGCAGATGGAAGCTTGCTCTCTCTCGCTCGCTCGCTCTCTCGCTCTCTCTCTTGCTCTCTCCGTCTCTCTGTCTCTCTCTCCCTGTCACTCTGCCTTACAGATAACTAAATTTTTTTTTTTTTTTTTTTGCAGCAAGAAACTTTATTTCTGTTTGGTCCCAGGTTTGGGAGAGGGTCCAGGGCTGTGAACAAGCTGCCTAGGGCTGGCAGGAGAGCGTGGGCAGACGCGCCGCCGCTGGCTCCCGGCGCCCCTAGTCGTGCTTGAGCGTAAGCCTCTCGAAGAGGTACTCGCCCAGCGAGGCCTGGGGGCCGCTCAGGCGGCGGATGTTGGTCAGGTGGTCGCCCATCTTCTTCAGGAGCTTCACCTCCTCGTCCAGGAAGTGGTTCTCCAGGAAGTCACAGAGGTGAGGGTCCGTGTGGGCGGAGCCCAAGGCATGAAGGTCCAGGAGGGCCTGGTTCAGGTTCTTCTCCAGGGCCAAGGCGCTTCCATGGCGTTGAGGGTCTTGCCCCACTCATCCCGGGACGGCTTCTGCACGTCCTGGAAGAGGGCGCGGCCTCCGCGCTGGGTTTGCCTCTTCAGGAGCCGCTCTCTCGCGCTTCTCCTCCGCCAACTCGCGGAAGAAGTGGCTCACGCCCTCCAGAGCCACATCGTCGCGGTCGGAATAGAAGCCCAGAGAGAGGTAGGTGCAGGTGGCCCGCAGGTGCAGATGGACCAGGTGGTTGACGGCAGCCTCCACCTCGGGGGAGGCCATGGTTGGCGACGGTGAGATGCCCACAGAACCGCGGTGGGCTGGTCCCAGAAGCAGGAGGTGGCCGAGAGGTGGTCCCGGAGCTTCTGACTGGAGAGGCGGTGGGAGGGCGGTCGAAGCCTCTGAGAGAGTCCCCGGGCAAGACACAGGTCCGCGGGTCTCCCGGCGCGTAGCTTCCAACAAGTAAATCTTTTTAAAAAGAATATTGATTCCATAGAACTGTAAAAATACCTCGTAATTTGTCAAACCCACCATGTTAGTAGTTACATTATTCTTATCGTATCAGTATTCTTATTTAATAATTATATTTTTGAGGCTTGATTGATTTCTTCCGGAAGAATGGCCTCTTCAATACTTATCTGTTCTTCTGTTTTCCTATTTTCTCACTAATTTATGTCCTTTCTTCTGCCTTCTCCAGGTGAAACTGTGCTAACCGATTCCCAATATTCATTTTCCCTTTCTTCTTTAGTAATAAAAACTCACTTCTCTGAGTTCATTGCTACCTAGTTTTAAAAAAAAAAAAATCCTCAACCTTCCCTGAATCCATCGAAATTCATTAGAATTTTTCCAGTTTGAGATCAGCCTCTTTTCATGGTCTTTTTTTTTTTTTTTTTTTTTAAGATCGATTCACTTATTTGAAAGGCAGAGTTATAGAGAAAGGGAGAGACATAGAGAGCTCTATCTTCCATATCTTCCATCCACAGGTGCCCTCCCCAAATGCCTCCAACAGTGAGGGTGGGCCAGATCAAAGCCAGGAGCCAGAAACTCCATCCAGGTCTCCCATGTGGGTGTCGGGGACCCAAGGACTAGAACCATCATCTGCTGCCTCCCAGGGTGTGCGAGAACAGAACGCTGGCTAGGAAGCAGAGGCGGGACTTGAACCCCAGCAATCCCATATGGGATGCCCGTGCCCCAAACAGCAGCTTACCTGGTGAGCCATGTGCCTGCCCCTTTTCATGGTATTTCCAGATAGGTAAATACATCGCTGTTTCCATCCTGCTTTCCTGCCTATGTACTGAGGAAGTCCTCACTCCAGACTTCCTGTTCACCAAGGTTTCCTTCCAGAACTGTTATTTCTGCTTTGTTGAGATCTTTCGGCATCATTTCTTTTTTCCTTTAAAGCTCTCGGCAGTTCGAGGTGTTAGCTTTGCCCCATCAATTTTAGGAGGGTTCTTCCACTTGTCTGCAGAAATCTGTTAGGGTCTGATTGGATTTGCTTTGATTTGCAAGGGGACTGACATTTTCATTTTTTAAAATTATTCATTATTTGTTTATTTTAGACCTGACATTTTCATAAACTTCCCACCCAGGACCTGGCACACACACTCCATTCACTCAAGCTCCATTCCTTCCATAGAATTCTGTGCCTCTCTTTACGGAGGCGCTAAGACCGGTTGCTAGGAATGTGACATGGGCACCGATGTTGTGAGGGCAGGACGGGCCTGTCACATTCCAACTGCGTCTTGCTGAAGGTGTGGCTCTCCGTCTCTCGCAGTGTGATGCCTGCAGACCTCAGGACACGGTCAGCCACAGTGCCACTGCTGGAAGCTGAACCAGCGGCCTGATCTTGGACTGGGCCCTCCAGAAAACCAGAGCAAACCTTTTTCTAAAGTTAGGCTGCCTCCGGCGTTTCATTACAGTAACAATGTACTGTTTGTAACCAGTGCAAATCCCTAGGGCTCTATCCGCAGAGCAGGACATCACACCGATGCTCTTCAAAGATGCACTTTTCACCAAAACATCTCATGTCACAAACCCAGCGCTGAGGATCACTCCTAAGACCATGCACGAGGCTTGACGCCGAAATCGAACACCTATAGACGATTCTGAGCTGACAAGGAGGGGCTTTGTCCTCGCTCTGTCCGCTCACCTCCGTCGCCAGCTCCCCGGTGGGACACAGCCGTCTCACCTCCTGTCTGGGACGTGGATATGCTCCACACTGAGATGTCATTTGTGCCAGCGTGTTGGCAGCAGCAGATGGTGACAGTTCCACTGCGGACTGTCGGCAGAGCCATGTCACTCCCGCAGCAGGTGGCAGCATTGGGGTACACGCAGGAGCACCACACAGTCAGGAGAATGAACGGACTGCCGACATACTGCAGGGATGAACTCCCACACTCAACGTGTCGAGCTAAGAGCGCCAGGCAGAAAACAACACATCACGTGCATGTACACGTGTTTAAAAATAGGCAGAGTTCCCTCGGCGGGCAGGGAGTGAGCGCAGTGGCTACTCTTGGGTGCTAGGTGGAAGGAGGGAGGAGAGTGAGAGTCGGTTGTGGACCCAGGAACGCTTTTCTCTTGATCTGGGTACAGCACCTGCTGCTAACACAAAGGGGATCTGTGAAGCCAATGAGGGCAGCCAACACCTCCTCAGAAGCAAGGGGAGGACCTCCTGGCTCAGCACTTCTCTCTCGGGCCTGGTGCTTGAGCCCTGCTCAGTAGGGCAGGAAAAAGCAAGAAAAGGTACAAAGGTGGAGGATAGGAAGTGAGAGGATCCTTGCTCTCAGAGGACATGCCCAGGTGTGTGGAAGACCCCAGGCATCTGTCGTCTAAAGTCTGTGTCTAATAACCGACAGCACTGGGGCTGCAGGGTGTGGTCCATGCACCTCCCCTCTGGTCCGGTCCAAACCAGATCCCCCTGCATCTCCAAAACGCCTCCCCCACCTCCCCATTCCCTGCCCGGGTCCGTCCGAGGCTGCTGGCTTCTTTCCTTCTTGATGGGTTTGTCGTCAAGCTTGCTTGGTTGTACAAGATCTGAGCCAAGATGGTCAGGCCTAGGACGCGGGCGCCTGAATCCCCTCGAGACCTTCGTGGGAGGGAGGTGGAGGTCTTTGTTGAACCCAAGGGCAGAGGCGAGGCTAGGGGTGGGCCGCCGGGCGCAGCCTGGACCGGGGACAGTGGCGGGCAGGGAGCAGGGCTTTGGTGCCAAGAACCGCGCCCTCGCCACTCCGCAGGGGTGGAAAAGCAAGGCTCTGACACCTGCCCTGGGGATCTTCCCGCGTGGGCCAGACACTGGAGCCGCAGCTGCCACCGGGCGTCGAAGCGCAGGGGCGGCCTCCGCTCCTCGGGCAGGTTGTGCGGGAACCAGGGGCGCAAGGAGCCTGGCGGAGAACGCGGGAGGCGCGAGGGGTCCAGGGGCCACGCCAGGCGCGGGCGGGCAGGCGCCTGGCCTTGAAGCCGCCGCCCAGCGCGGGCTGGAGGAGGAGGGCGCCCCAGCGTCCCCAAGGAGGGGGTGGTGGTGGAGGTCTCGCCGCGTTTGCGTCGTGGAGACCGCGCGGGACGGGAACAGGCTGCGAGGGGACTGGGTCCACGCGTGGCCACCAGGCGAGCCGGCGAGCGGGAGGCAGAGGACAGCCCAGCCCGGGCCGCCGGCCAGCCCCGACCCGGGCAGCGGCCACTGCGCGCCCCGCGGGCGGGCAGGGGGCGCAGGCGCGGTGGGCGCCCGGGCCCTCCCGCGGGCGGGGGGCGGCGCCAGCGACGGGGACCCAGCGCCGCCGAAACTTCCGGTGCCTGCGGAGCGCTGTGCGGCGGGCGCACGGGAGACGCTGCACGGCAGAGGCTGCGGGGCGGACGCGCGGGCCGGTGCGGCCATGGTGAAGATCAGTTTCCAGCCCGCCGTCGCCGGCGTCAAGGCCGACAAGGCCGACAAGGGTCCGGCGGCGACCCCCGCCGCGGCGCCCGCCCCGGCCGCCGAGATCCTGCTGACGCCGGCCAGGGTGAGCGGGGCCGGGGCGCCCCGGGCTGGGGGGGGGTCCCAAAGGGCCCCTCCTCGCCAAGTGAGGAGGGGGCTCGGGGCGCGTCCTAAAGCGGCAGCCGAACAAGAGCGGGCTGGGGTCCGAGGCGCCGGTCCTCAGGTGCAAGCGCTCCGGGTCCCTTCCGGAGTGGTGATGGTGGCGGCGGGGTGGGCGGTGGGGGGGACCCTGGCGCCCGGCCGCGGGCAGGGGGAGGGGGAGCGTCTGGTTCCAATCAAGGGGGAGGGGCGCGAGTCGTGGCCTCGGGTGGGGGATGGGAGGAAGGGTGGCCGCAGGTTCCCCGAAGTGCGACGGTGGGTCCCGATTGGATGGGGAGTTGGGTGGGTGGGTGGGTGGCGTTGATGCCCCCTGCTTGGGGGCGGAAAGTGTGGGTCTGGTCTCCCGGGGGTACTGATCGGCCGGAGAGTGATTGGAAATGAACCAGAACCCACCGGGCCGCGCCCCGGGAACGCATGGGGGGGGGTCGTAAGGCCAGCAGCCTCCACCCCTCTCTGCAGCCCCGCAAGGGCTCCCCCGCGCCCCCCGCGCCTTCCGTATCCCGGGTCTCTCAGGTCCGGAGTTGCAGGGCGCGACCCTCTCCTCCAGGCTGCACTCTGACCCGAGGAGGGGTGGGGGCTTGCCGTCGTGGACAGCCGTGTCTGCTAGCAGAGTGTCTAGACGCGCGAGCTGCCACACCTTTACCCCGGCAAAGGTGTCCCCGGGACCCGAAGCCACAGCCGCCCGTGGAGGCCGAGCTGAGCTGAGCAAGTCTGTCGGCTCCCTGCTCTCTGCAGGCCAAGTTCATGGTCTTGCCCCGGGTTATTTAGGGGCCCGCAGAGGATGAGCTGGGCCTTGGAGGAGGGGGCTGCTGCAGAGAGGCCTCAGAGATGGGGGTCGCCCTGATCAGAGCCAGCGTGGGGTGAGCTGCCTGCCCGGGGGTGCCCACCACAGCGAGCAGGTGCACAGCCTGCCTCCTGGTGGGTTGCGGTGGCTTCTTGGTCTGAGAGCAGGGTGGTGAGGGGTTGAAGGTGTTGGGCTGCAGCTTCCAAAGGGCTCTTAAAAGCCCTTTACCGAGGGCCACCAGCCCTCTCCTCTCAGCTCTTGGAGGGGCAGGGTTGTTGGCAGGAGGTGGTGCTCATGCCCACTGCTTCTCCCTGGACAGGCATCTGGCTCAGAGCTGGATTTGGGACTGAGCACTGAGAGCCATTGCGTCTGGGGGGGGAGGAGACCTGGGCTGGACAGCGGGAGGCTGGGGCTCCAGCTCTGCACCCCCACCCCCACCCCGTATTTCTCGGCACCTCCTCCCGCAGCAACCTGCTGAGCAGGGTGGCAGAGCCCCACACCAGGACGGTTCAGTTTCTCTTCCAGCTGAACATCCCATGACTTCAGTCTAGGAAGTAAACTGATAGATTCTTTTTAAAACTTATTTGAAAGGCAGAGTTGGGGGGCGAGGGAAGGGAGCGAGAGAGAGATCCTCCATCCACTGGTTCACTCCCTAAATGGCCACAACCGCAGGGGCTGAGCCAGGCTGAAGCCAGGAGCTCCATCTGGGTCTCCCACGCGCCTTCAGGAGCCCAGGGACCTGGGCCGCTCTCCAGGATGCCTGCGTTGCAGCCAGCGGCTTTACCACTACACCACCATACCGGTCCCCTACACTGACAGATTAATAGGGAAGCAAAGCAGTGTTTGGGCGCGTGAGCATGGGAACCTCCACACAGGGGACGCAGAGGAGAGTCCCAGTGGCTGGAGTTCATTGTCCAGTACAAAGCAGGGAGGGGGGAGACCCAAGTTTGGAAGGATGAGAAGGAAGAGAGTCACCACAAATACAAGTTGCTAATGCAGATCCAGTGTCCCGGGTGCCCACGTTGGAAGACCACCTGTAGTGGCGATCTGTGTCTGAACCAGGTAGAACAGACCCCTCGCCTCCTCCTCCCGTGAAGATGCTGCCTGGGCCGGCAGGGAGCAGTGTTTGCGCCCACGCACGTCACTGACAGTGGGTGTCCTCCACCCGTGCTGATCTCTGCGCACACACACACACACACACACGGATGGCTTTTCAGAGCTACTCCGGCCAGCAGCCGTCTTAAATACGTTCAGGACGTATATTTGGGGGTGGCCTGGGTGCCTCCCAGCAGCACCGGCCCCGGGCTCCTGGCTTTTCATCCTGCTCTGGGTTTCTTCTCCCTGACCCAGCTTGAAATGGAAACATCAACATCTCCCTTCGTGCTGTTGGTAATGGCCCGGCGCCTGCTGCAGACCTGGTTCCTTGCACAGGGTCCCCCTCCAGCTCTGACCCTCCACAGGGAGCTTGGGAGGCAGCTCGGAGGAGGCTTTGCAGCCCCCGCCTCGGCAGCAGCTGCAGCTTGGATGTCCTGGGTTGGCTCTGCCCATCGCTGCCAGACCTGGAGCCTTGGAGGACACTTCACGGCTGCCAGCCTCTTGTTGCCCTCACCTGGGCGACAGGGGTGGTCCCCCCCCACTCCCGCAACCCTGGCCTAGCACCTGGCATGGAGCCAGCTCCTCTGGCCCCCAGCGGTGAGAACAGGCAGCCCGTGTCACAGGTGGCCCCAGGACAGAGCATCTGCCCATGTGAGGGTACTGACAGGCAGACGGGGCTCCTGCAGGACAGCTCATTAGCAGGTCTCTTCTGCCTTGACCCCAAACCCCTCCGTGGTGTTCACACGTGGTCCCTGCAGAGCCTGCGGGCCGGGAGGCTGCCACGCGACACCCTCAGGGCAGAGGCTGGAACCAGGGAGGATTTTGTCCCCAGACCTGAGGCTGGAGGGAAGTGCCTGGGGCGGGGAGCTGCCTGGCCTCCGTCTCCCCCACAGGGTATTTTGACTCCGGGATCCTGAGAGACCTGCACAGAAGGGCAGGCTGCTGGTGTGACTGCAGCTTGGGAAGGGGGCTGGGCGGGGAGCAGCCCCTCTGGGTCCTCCGTGGAGGCCGTGGCCAGCTCTGGCCCCGCAGCCCGCTGCCTTCTCCCGACAGTCGGCCTGTGCTGGGTACACGCACACACTCACATGCTCGCACGCTCGTAGGTGTGGGCTTGTGGGGCCATGGGGGAGTGGAACAGGTTAAATACTGGGCTCTGTGATTTTCTCCTCGCATTTGCCTTTGATTAATGGCCCCTGTGTCGCCCCCTCCCCCAGCCCGCATACCTGGGGATCGGATTTCACTTTCCTTGTGTGTCCTGGCCCTGGGCCCTGGGCTGGAGGAGCTGTAGGGGAGGTTTCTCTGCCAGTCCTGCAGGCCGGCCTGGCCAGCTCTCTCCCCACCCAAGACCCCTGGTGCCTGCTGGCTGGAGGCATGGGGGCTGTCGCCGCTGATGTCCGTCCCTAGCCTGTTCCGGGGCTTTGGTGTTGGAGCGGGGTGCTAAGGGGGCTTTGCTGCATCTCCCTCATTTTCCGTTCTCTTGGCCGTGCCACAAACTGCCAGCCAAGGATGAGTCGGGGCGGGGGGGGGGGGGCGGGGGGGTGAGGGGAGGGCTGTTCGGAGGTTGTCACAGAAGCACAACCAGATTCCCCCCACCCCTACCTACCTCAGTCCCTCTGAGCTCTCCCTGGGGAGCTCTGCCAGCTGCCACCGGGGCTGCTCCTCCCAGAGCCTCCAGGGAGAAGGGGTGGGGGCCGCTGATGGTGAACCCCTGAGCCCTGGCAGCATGTGGCGTGTTCCTAGTGACATCTGTGCTGCTGGGCCCGTGTACTCAGGGGTGCCCACGCCTCCCGCCCCCGGGCTGGGCCTCTGCCTGCCTTCCCCGCTCTCTCTCTCTCTGTGTCACACGCACGCACACCCATTGGTGCCCTTGCCTCGGGGCCTGGAGCTTCAGGGTGCTGAGGACAGGAACGGGGTGAGGGCAGGGAGCCGGGACCACCCCCAGCCTTCAGCCCCGGCCTTTGGCAGCTGAAGCTGCTTGCCATTAATTCAGATGCTGTTGCTGAGAGAAGGAGGCCGGGGAGCCCTTCCCCCGGGCTGTGGGGGCTGCTTTCCCCCTGTCCGTTTTGGCCTTGGCTTTGCTAAATCATTGCACCAGCACTATCTGGGCCCAGGCGCCTCTCAGGTCTCCGGATGTCTGGCTCACGTGCCCGCACGAGTGCACCGAGAGGCACTTTGCCTGGGAGTCCCGTTGCCTTGGAAACTGCAGTATTTTTCTACTTCCGCAACGCAAGCCCCCCAGACGCCTGGCTGTCAGTTGCTGCCCGCGTGGGGAGCAACATTTCTCTGGGTGGGTGACAGGTGAGGTTGTGGGGGTCTCAGGGCCGGGCCCAGGCTGACCGCTGTCAACCCAAGGCCACCAGCCATAGCACAGCTGGGGGCCCGGGCTGCAGAATATGAGCGTGGGCCCAGCAGGCAAAGGAGGCTGGGGCAGGAGCCAGGGCCTCTCCCCGAAGTGCCTTTTGCCTCCAGGCAGGGCCGTCCATGTGTTTCCCTGTCTCCTGGCAGCCTCTGGCCTTGCCTCACTGCCAGCCCTGGTGCTCAGTCTCTGTGCTTTGGAGGGTTCGCAGCAGAGAGCAGGTGGCAGAGCCCCGGATGTGTGCCTGGCTGTCCATAGGGGGTGAGCGTGAGGGCCATGTTTGAGCGTCACGGAAAGTTGAGCTTTTCTCTTTTCCCTCTGACGGTTTGATCCTGGCCGGCTGTGAAATGAACTGACAGTAGGCAGATTAACAGGAAACAAAGGTGTTATTGCACATGTAGACCCCGGAACCATGTACAAAGTGTGAGACTCAGAGGGCCAGATGGTTGAAGCTGAAATAGCATTTCTAGCCACAGGAGGAAATAGGGCTCCAGGCGGCTGGGGTGGTGGCCACCCAGATTAGCGGAGGGGCAGGGGTTGTGTTATTGTGCAGATCAAGTCTCCCACAGGTAACCACCCCCAGATGACCACGTGTGGTGACCTCCGCCTGGGCCAGAGGTTGGCTTTCCTGGGCAGGTGCGGAGATCTGAGAGAGAAAGCCTCTGTCGGCATCTGCTGTTTACCGATGGAGGCAGAGGTCAGAGCCTGCCCCGTGTCTGCAGAGGTCTGCGGTTTCACAGTAACCAGTGGAAATTTGCCAGAGAGCTACTTGGGGTTGGGTATCTTGATCTCCCGCGGTAGCCCTGGCCGGGAGAGAGGTCTGCCTACTGCCTCGGCTGGATGACGTGGGAGTCCTGGCTGGCGTCTCTGCCCTCCTCAGCCACACGTGGACACCCACCCGCCCTGTCCCCTGTCCTCACTGGCTTCCTCTCCCCACCTCCCTCCCTAGCGCAGGGAGATGCCTGACCGCCCCCACCCCCACTCTGGCCATCGGAAAGAGGGCAGCCGTGAATCCAGACTCACCTTGCCTGTGAATTTGTAGAGCTCCGCCTCATGGCCCGTTGACTTTCTTTCTTTCTTTTTTTCTTTCTTTTTACGCAGTTCTCCCAAGCAGCCTTTAGAATTTTTCTAGAATCCAGGAGCAAAAGCAGGACCACGGTGCAGTTAGCAACCTACCAGGGTGACAGTCCCAAAAAGGAAGAGCCAGGCTGATAAGGATGGTGCTACTTTTATCCTCTGCAGAGGGCTCCCGGGTTGTCTGTCTTAATCCCATTCTACCTGGGGGACCTGAGGCGGGGCAGCCGCCGTGTCTCTCCTGAGCCCCTAACTGCGGTGCAGGCTGTGGGGTATGTTGGGCACAGGGGCAGGAGTCACAGCATGTGCTGGTGGCCTGGCCTGTCCCTGGGTGGGTCGCCTCACCTTCTGGCCCATCGCGACCACGACAAGACAGAGGCCACCTTGTTTGCAGGACTCCCTGGTGGCTTGTCCCTTGGGAGGTGCTGGCAGTGTCACCCTGTCTGGTGCTACTCTTGGGAGCCCAGTGGGGAAAGTCAAGGCCATTGCAGAGCCCCAGCGCCTCCCCGGGGCCCGCTGCCATCTGTGCCACTCACCAGTGACCTTAGTGGCCCTAGGTCCCGAGGAGATGGGTGGGGCCCGGGCAGTGCTGGGGTGAGGGCTGCAGGGCAGGACCGGCTGGCTGCTGATACATGTGCAGGGCTAAGGGATAGGAGCCTCCACATCCCCAGTGCTTCTCCTGGGCGTGGAGAGGGGCCAGAGCCAGGCAGAGAGGACTCGGAACCTCTGGTGGGGCTCAGCCCTGCTCCCTGAGGCCCAGGGCCCCTGCTGTGCTGAGAGCTCTGGGCCTGGCCTGCCCGGTGAAGGGAGCAAGCGAGCATCGTGCGACCCCAGGACACCTGGTGGAGCGCCTTCTGGCTGGGCTGCCCATTTTGCTGATGGGGAAAACTGTGGCTAGGAGAGGGCTAAGCATGGCCAGCTGTCCTCCCAGCCTGTGCCAGCTCCCGGAGGGACGGATGTCTAACCTCACCCGTGGTGGTCCCTGGACCGCTCAGAGGAGGGGTTCAGTGGCAGACAGACAGACAGGGCCTCTGCAGCCTCTCCAGGGGTGAGCGAGCGCCTGTGTTAGGGCGACCGGCTGACACAGCCCAGTGTTCCGAATGGGTCAGGCTTGCTGTGTGATGCACACCTTTGCCCGCTGCCCACTGCGGCCTGGAGTCGGGGTCTGGCTGGCCTCTTGGCTGCTCCACAGCTACGATCCTGAGCCCAGGCCTGATTCTTAGAAGAGTTTTTCCCAGGAGCTGTCTGGCCTCGTGACAGCCACGTTTCCCTCCTGGCAGGAGCTCTCTGGCTCCAAGCTGCTTCCAGATTTTACCCTATAGATGCCACGCCGATGGCCTGCTGGGGCTGGAGGCGAGCCCCCTGCCCTCCTGGTCTCCCGAGCGAGTCCAGTAGCCTCCCATGCCCCTAGCCCAGTCTTTCCCTGTGGTATATTAGGGCACAGATGCTGGGCACAGCTGATGTCATGAAAGGGACAAAGCCCGGCTCATTCAAAATGCACCTGCTGGGTCCCAGGGGTCACTTCGGTGCCTGTCCGGTGGCTCTCAGTTTCTGTAGCCAGTGGAGGCCAGGGATGCTTCCTTCCCAGAGGTGTCCTCTGAGCCTTGGCCAACAGAGAGGCCTCACCTGGGGCGGGGTGGGGGCATCAGGGGAGTGGACACACCCCCTGGGGTGCCTGACTGGCCCCGGCACTGCCATCCACAGGAGGAGCGGCCCCCCTACCACCGTGCCAAGAAGAGCTCAGCGGGCGGCGTGTGCTACCTGTCCATGGGCGTGGTTGTCCTGCTCATGGGCCTGGCCTTTGCTTCCGTCTACATCTACAGATACTTCTTCCTTGCTCAGGTGAGGGGCCCGGGGCCTGAGACAGTGACAGAGGAGTGGGAACAAGAGACACAGGTGTCCCGGCATGTGGAGAGGGGACAGCGAGAAGCCTGGGTCGCCCGCAGCCTCCCTCCTCCCAGGGCTTCCTCTGGCCCTGGCCAGCTCCTGTCGCCCTGGGGCAGTAGCACCAGGGCTCGGACCCTGTGCCCACGGGTCATGCCAGTGAAGTGACTGATTCCATCCTGCACATGGATGTCTGCGGTACAGGACAGGAAGCGTGGCGGCGATGTGCAGTTAAAGTCCTTGCAGAGGATAGCTGTGTGTCTCAGGACAGGGACAGGGACTGGAATTTGCTGGTCATGTAGGGCCCAGTGCCCTCCTCCCACCACCTGGCCCATTCCCCTTGTGTTCCGGGCTGTTGCTTCCCTCTCCACCCTGGCTCCTCCTGGTCTCTGCTGTTCCCAGCCCCCACTCACACCTCCTGGGGTTCCCAGCCCATCCAGTCCCTGGGCAGCCCAGACACCATAGGTCTGGGTCCTGGGACCCAGGGGTTCTGGCTGGGGCTGACCAGGCAGCCGCAGGGGAGCACACGTGCTCTGGAGAGTGTGCACCCTGTTAGGGGAGGGGACTGTCAGTGAAGATGGCCCGAGCAGGACTCTAGAGGTCCTCAGAGAAGCAGGAGACTGGCCAGCCAGTCCGGTAGATGCATTGGCACTGCCTGAACTCCCACTCTGGCCCACACGTGGGGACCAGCAGCCATTGGGCTTGGAGGTGGCCCTGGTGGCCTTGGAGCTCCAGTCCCCTCCCCATGTCCTCAGGGTCTGCAGGCCATAACAGCAGTGGTGAGTACCCCCACAGGGCCCAGGCTCCCTCTGCAGGGCCCGGGGTGACAGGGCCCTCCTCCTGCCACCCCTCTCCATCTCAGACTCAGGCAGAAGCAACTTTAGGAATTGTCATACTTTACAGATGGGGAAACTGAGGCTGGGAAAGGCCCTCCACCTAGGACCCAGCAGACCTGGCTCCACCCAGCCTGCTGTTTGTGACACTGCAGTGCCTTGTCCAAGGCTCAGCGCACCTGCGTGCCAGCACCAGCAGCCCTGGACCCGAGTCCCCACATGCCTCAGTTTCTCCCTCTGTGAAATGGGCCTCATAGTACCACCAGCCCTGCTTGCCCAGGCCGGGCAGGGGATGCGTAGCAGGCACGCGTGACCTGTGTGTGTGTGTCTGCCTGCCCTTGCTCAGCTGGCCCGGGACAACTTCTTCCACTGTGGCATGCTCTACGAGGACTCGCTGTCCTCCCAGACGCACACCCGGATGGAGCTGGAGGAGGACGTGAAAATCTACCTCGAGGACAACTACGAGCACATCAACGTCCCCGTGCCCCAGTTTGGCGGCGGCGACGCCGCAGACATCATCCACGACTTCCAGCGGGTGAGGGCGGCCTGCGGGCGGCCGGGGTGGGCGGCGGTGTCTCCCGGGGGTGCAGAACCCCAAGGAGGAGCCTGGGTGCTTGCTGCGGACACAGACTGCACAGGAGCTCTGTGGTTCCGTTTGCTGGGGCCTTGAAGACCCTGCTTTGGGTGGGCTGACTGCAGCTGAGCGTGAACCGGCCGTGGTTGGTTTTTTCCTCGGCTGCAGATGCGGGCGGTCTCTGCCCACGTGTGCCCAGTGCATGGCGTGTGCGGCTCTGCACAGGTGCACGTTCTCGGGCCATCACCCAGGCTGAGACCCAGGCTGCATAGCCAGTGGCCGGAGGCCAGCGGGACGCAGGCTCCCACCCTCCCTGGCCAGCACCTGCAGCCCGGCTCCTCTAGGGGCTGTCAGTGCCAACCCTGCCCTGGGGTCCTTGATGTTCTTGCGTGGAGGCCCACACAGGGTGGTGGGACGGCACAGGTTAGATGGAGCGCACGTTGGAGGTCCTGGGCACCTCAGCCCTGCAGCCCCCAAGCGGGGCCCCTGCAGCCATGACACTGTGGCTTGCATACAGTGGAGTTTGAGCCTTCTGCAAATGTGGGCCCGGGAGGAGCAGGGCACGGAAAGGGTGCACCCACCCCCACCCCCACCCCCAGAGGCCTTCTGGGTCCCGCCCTGGCCTGTGCGGGGCCTGACGCCGCCCCCTCCCGCTCAGGGCCTTACCGCCTACCACGACATCTCTCTGGACAAGTGCTACGTCATCGAGCTCAACACCACCATCGTGCTGCCCCCTCGCAACTTCTGGGAGCTCCTCATGAACGTAAAGGTGGGGGGCGAGGTGGGGGTCCTCCCCAGCCCCGCCCCCGTGGAGTCCTGGCCAGGGGTGGGCAGAGAGGATGCCCCGCCCCCTGCGGCGGGAGGCGCTGCCCTGGGAGTGGGAAAGGCCAGCGTGGGAACCCTGAGGGCGGGCGGGGTGGAGTTTGGGCACGGGCAGGGAGGCCCAGGGTGCTGACCCGGCGCCCGGCCACCCCTCGCAGAGGGGGACCTACCTCCCGCAGACGTACACCATCCAGGAGGAAATGGTGGTGACGGAGCACGTCAGTGACAAGGAGGCGCTGGGTTCCTTCATCCGCCACCTGTGTGATGGGAAAGACACCTACCGGCTGCGGCGCAGGGCCTCCCGCAGGCGTGAGTGGCCAGCCCCCCCCCCCCCCACCCCCATGAACCCATCCCCGCCCCGGCCCCAGACCATGGCTGGCGCTGGAGTCACAGGGCAGCTTGGGGCAAGTGACACCCCTAGGGCCATCCACTGGGTCACTCCCTAAATGCCCACAACAGCCAGGGTTGGACCAGACAGGAGCCAGGAACTCCATCTGGGTCTCCCAGTGAGTGCAGGGGCCCAGGCACTTGGGCCACCGCCCACTGCCTCCCCCACAGCATTAGCAGGGAGCCGGGTGGGGAGTGGAGCAGCCGGGACTTGAACTGGAGCTCCCGCGTGGGGTGCACGAGTCCCAAGCAGTGGCTGGGCCGGCTGCGCCCCAGTGTCCACCCGTGACTGGAGCTGCCGCTCTGTCCCCATGGCGCTGGGCTGCTCCCAGCGACCCTGGCAGTCACACCCAGGGCTGCTCCCCCCAGGCCCCACCGCTGGTTCCAGGCAGGTCCGGCCTCACCGGGCCTTGTCTTTCCTCCCAGGCATCAGCAAGCGAGGGGCCAAGAACTGCAACACCATCCGCCACTTCGAGAACACCTTCGTGGTGGAGACGCTCATCTGTGGGGCGGCGTGAGGCCGGCCGCCCTCCCGCCCTGTTCTCCTGCTCCCCTCCTCCTACTCCCCCTCCCCTCCTCCTCCTCCCCCTCCCCTCCTCCTCCTCCCCCTCCCCTCCTCCTCCGGGGCCACTCCTGCCCTCCTCACTGCCTTGCTTGTGTGCTGTGGACGCCTTTCCCTAGATGTGCCCTGTCTGCATTTCTCCCGGTGGCCTCTGGGGGCGCCCTTGCTGACCCTGGGCGTAGGGGAGGGAGGGGCGCCTCCTCCAAGTCAGGCCGGGCCCAGGGGTGGCCCTGAAGGAGGAACCCTCTGGTGAGGGTGTGGGTGGGGGAGGGGAGAGATGGGGTTTGCACGGGTGGGAACCCCCCCAGAGCACAAGGGGAGGTGGCTGTCCCGGCGTCTCCCCAGGACTCCTGTGAGTGCCTTGAGCCCCCCAGCGGGACCCTGGGGTTTGGGGTGGGGATGCCTGTCAAGCACAAATGTTTCCTGAGTGGAACCAAAGAAGCCGGGAGCCAGGGCCCAAACCTGGCCCCAGCAGCACAAGTGGGGCCCCCCCAGCAGCGGGGGCGGGAGCAGGTGGCCGAGGCCGGGGAGGAGCCATGGGGTCATTGCTTCCTGCGAGCCCAGGGCTGGTTCCAGAGACCCTGCAGGGACCCCGCACGGAAGAGAGAGCCTGCTCCTTGCTTGCCCTGCGCCCCCTCCCGACTCCGACTCCATGCCCCCTGCTCCGGGCGAGTGCAGCGCCCGCCCCTCCTCCCTACTTTTGCATGTTTTTCCTGACCTGGGATTCGCTGATGCTGACAGCCCTGAGCCTCCGGCCAGACTTGGGTGCTCTCTGGGGAGGAGACTCGCTCGCTTTGTATATTTTCTCAGATCTCTTTTCAAAAGTGTCTGCAGAACAATAAAAATCTTTTACTTCTGACCTTGGCTTGGGTATGGCCGGTGGGCCTGGGCACAGGGGTGGAGCTGGGCATCGGAGGGGGCAGCAGGCAAGGGGAGGCCAGCAGAGCTGACCCTAAAGAGAAGGACTGTTCCCGGTTCAGCCAAAGAGAGTAGGATGTGCGCCTCGCTGGCTCCCCTGTCCTCTGACGGCTTCTGGGGACAGGTGGAGCTTGCGCGTCACAGGTGAGGAGTGGGAGGGAAGAGCCCGGCTTCCGCAGTCCGTCAAGTTGTGTGAGTGCCTGCGGACCACCCTGTTAGATCCCATGGCCGGGGACAGCGTCGTAAGCTGCAGGAGAGCTGGCCAGAGCCCTGACTGTGTGGCCCCAGAAGCAGCGAGGACGGGCACCTGTCATTTGGTCTCAGTCCCCAGAGACAGAACACCGAAGACCCATTTGTGCAAACTCGCCGCGTTCTTGGATCCAAAGCGCGATGCCAGTTTGCCTGCCTTCTGCTGACCTAAGTGCCGTACATGCACAAGACGCCAGCCACGTTTATTTTGCACCCTGCTCCGGTCTGCGCACGTGGGGAGGTAAGCCAGGTAGCTCCTGCCCAGGGGGAAGCCCCGCCCTCAGGTGTTTGTCACCACAAATCCCAGGTCGGTTTGGTGGTGCACAACAGAGGGCCCGGAAGTTGGCAGATCGGGATGAGAATTAGAGTGACGGTGCCAAGTTCATGGGCACACGTGAGCCACGTTCCACAGAGCGCTGCCCCGTTTGGCGAGGTGGAGCTGGGCCCTGCTTCCTGTGACAGTTCTGAATGGGTTACGTCTGAAGTAAGAAATGAAATCATAGAACGCAAGGCAAGGTGACCCAGAGAATGACCTTGGAGCAGGAAAGGACTTTGCAATCATGATCCCCACCCAGGGCTCCGAGAAGGGAGAATTGATGCGGGGCAAAATGCCACGCAGAGTGTTCTAAGCAGCCAGCGAGGGGATACTGTTTCAAACGTGGGGCATGACAAAGAGCTACTTTCCTAATACACAGCATCCTATTAGAAATGAATAGCCCTGCAGGTCAGCGGGCAGGGACTGGACAGGCTGTTCACGGTGAGAGCCGGGCAGGTGCACCAGGGCCTCCCCAGAGAAAATGTTACAGCCCCGGAGGAAATGAAGGCAAAGTGTCTGCACATCTCAGGGTCTGTGGTTTTTCTTTTTCTTTCTTTTCTTTCTTTTTTCTTTTTCTTTTTCTTTTTTTTTAAACATATTTTGTATTGTGAAACATTCCTCACAAAATACTACCCGGAGGCCCTTGTCAGGGTAATGACCTTGTGTCCTGGGCTCCCTCTGTTCCCGTGCCCCAGAAGCAGCCGTGGTTTCTTTATTGCTTTCCTGGCTGGGGGCTGCAGCCCCTGGGGTAGCGGCTCGCACCTGCTTTGCGCACCTGCTTTGCGTTTGTGGGAGCTTGGCTGGGCAGCCAGCAGAGCTCCAGGGAGGGAAGCAGAAGCCACGTGTCCCAGCACATCGCTTGGGGGCGTTCTGTTGATGAAAGCAAGGCACACATCAGCCGGGTCTGGGAGGTGACTGTGGCACTGTGGCAGCCCAGGGGTGGGCGGGGAGGCTCGCTCGCCAGCCCTGCCCCATCGCTAGCCTGCTCCACTTCAGTTTCCTGTGAGGGGCATGAAAGCCCGGGAGGCAGACGTCTAGTCTTAGATCCCAAGCAGCCTGGAGAACTTGCCAGCTTTCCGTGTGTCAGCCCGGGTGATGTCGCGAAGCCGATTCGGGTCATTCCGGCCCTGAGTTTCTGCTCTACTATTGCACTGGGTAGCTGAGAACACCTAAGGCAATTTCACTTGGATCTGGAGATCATAAGAGCGGTAACGAAATACACGCATCGTTCTCTGACTTGCTTTTGCCCTGTTTCTGAGACCTGTCTGTGTCAGTTACTGAGGTAACAGTTAATTCAGCGTGTCAGTCTATTCTGTGAATATACTGACCGGCCTATTTGACTACCAGTGACGATTTGGGCTCTTTTTAAAAGGCATACAGAGAGAGAGAGGACAGAGAGAGAGATTATCCACCGTTTCACTCACCAAGTGCCAGGTCAAACCGGAACTCCATTCAGATCTCCTATGTGGATGACAGGGACCTGAGAACTTGAGCTTCACCCAGAGTGTGTGTGGACATCAAACCGGATCAGAGAGGGAGAAGCTGGGACTGGAACCAGGGCTCCTTCCGACTTTTCACAGTTACAGCACTTTCATGAGCACTGCTGGGACACCTGAGATTTTCTCTGTTATGTATACCTAGAAGCGTGCAAATGTGCAACAAACAGAACCTCCGAGATTGGTTTCTGTAAGAAACATGACCAGTCCACAGGGCCACGGGCACTGCCCAGGCATTCTTTTTATTCCACAGCCTTGCCAATGCATCATGTTAACAATCCTTAGGATTAGGTGCAAAGTGGTATTTCATGGGCGGAGCATTCAATATAGCAGTCACTGCTTGTGACACCTGCATATCAGAGCATCTGGTTCAAGTCCCAGCTCCTCTACTTCCGATCCAGTTTCCTGCCCACACATACTCTGGGTGATGCCCAAGTACTCGGGTCCCTGTCACCCACGTAGGAGATCTGAATGGAGTTCCGGTTTGGCCTGGCACTTGGTGAGTGAAACAGTGGATAGGAGACATCTCTCTCTCTCTCTCTCTCTCTCTCTCTCTCTCTCTTTCTTTTTCTGGATGTGTGTATGCATGTGTATGCCTTTCAAATATTTTTAAGTGGCATTTCATTATGGTTTTAATTTCATTGCTGTGATTATTAAGAAAGTGGGTGGGTTTCATAAGCTTATTGGACCCTCAAATTTCCTTTTCTATAAAAGATCTGTCTGTGTGCTTTGGCCTACTTTTGTATTGGACTCTTTTTCTTATAATTTATATAATTAATTTTTGTATATTTAAAAATATTTATCTATTTGAAAGGCAGAATGGGGCCGGCGCCGCAGCTCACTTGGCTAATCCTCTGTCTGTGGCGCCGGCACCCCAGGTTCTAGTCCTGGTCGGGGCACCAGATTCTGTCCCGGTTGCTCCTCTTCCTGTCCAGCTCTCTGCTGTGGCCCGGGAGTGCAGTGGAGGATGGCCCAAGTGCTTGGGCCCTGCACCCCATGGGAGACCAGGAGGAAGCACCTGGCTCCTGGCTTCGGATCGGCATAGTTCCGGCCATAGCAGCCATTTTGGGGGGTGAACCAACGGAAGGAAGACCTTTCTCTCTGTCTCTCTCACTGTCTATAACTCTACCTTTCAAATTAAAAAAAAAAAAAAAAGGCAGAATGACAGAGAGAAAAAGAGAGATCTGCTGATTCACTCCCGAAATGGCCACAACAGCCAGGGGTAAGCCAGGCCAAAGTCAGGAGCCTGGAATTCCATCTGGTCTCCCATGCAGGTGGCAGGGACCCAAGTTGTCCATCATCCACTGCTTTCCCAGGTGCACTCGCAGGGAGCTAGGTTAGAAGTGGAGTAGCCAGGACTCAAACCAGCACTCCCACATGGGATGCAGGCATCCTAAGCAGCAGCTTATCCACTGCTCACACACCTGCCCCTATATCTACATAATTTTTATTATGTCATTGATGGATGACAAATACCCTACCCAAGTTTCTGACTTGTCTTCTAACTCTCTCTGGTCTCCTTGGTGAACAGAAATTATTGACTTTAATATGGTCAAATTTATTCAACTTTGTCTTTATAGTTAGAGCTTTTCACATCTTGTTTTAGAAATCCTTCTTAGGGGCCAGCATTATGGCACAAAAGGCTAAGCCACCGCTTGCAGTGATGGCATCTCATATGAATACCAGCCTTCCAATCCAGCTTCCTGCTAATGTGCCTAGGAAACCAGTGGAGGATGGCGCGAGTGCTGGGGCCCCTGCCACCCATTTGGAGACCTGGATGGAGTCCTGGGCTCCTGGCTTTGGCCTGGCCCAGCCCAGTCCCCACTGTTATGGCCATTTGGGGAGCAAACCCAACAGATGGTAGATTCTCTCTCTCTCTTTCACTCCCTTTCTCTTTGTCCCTTTGCCTTTCAAAGAAATAAATATATTTTAAGAAATCCTTCCTATCCCAATGTTGAAGAGACATTATTCTATAATTTCTTATAATTATTATTTTGAGTTTTACATTTTTTAATCCCCCAGAATTTATTCCTTGGAATGGTGTAAGGTAGAGATCACC
The DNA here is from genome assembly GCF_033115175.1 of Lepus europaeus. Classification (NCBI taxonomy): domain Eukaryota; kingdom Metazoa; phylum Chordata; class Mammalia; order Lagomorpha; family Leporidae; genus Lepus; species Lepus europaeus. Next base: position 175,622,764 of record NC_084827.1, read on the forward strand.
ATTTGTTCTGTTTTTATGGGGGGGGGGGTGGATTTTCCTTCTCCATTGAGCTGCAGTGTGTGCCTGCAAGGATCAAGTATGTGTGTGTCTGGCCTCTCTGTCATGTGTATCCCCAGGGCTGGAGCTTCACTGCCAAGAAGTCTTGATCTCTGATAGTGCAAGGTTTCTACTTTGATCTTCTCCATCAGGGCCATGCCAGTTTTTGCCCCTTATTCTTTTTATTCATTTTAGAAATAATTATCAAATTTCATGAAAAACTCTCTTAAGATTCTTCCTGGATTTGCATTTTAAAAAAATATTTATTTATTTATTTATTTGAGAGGTAGAGTTACAGACAGAGAGAAAGAGAGACAGAGAAGAAGGTCATCTGGACTTGCATTAAATCTTTAGGTCAACTTTTGGGAGAATTGAAATCATTTGATACTTAGTGCTCCAATCCATGAACATGGTATTCATGTTCGTTTACTATCTCTCAACACAGTTTTATATTTTCTCACTAGAAGGCTCACAAATCTTTGGTTAGGTTGATTCCAAAGTTCCTTATATTTGCTGTTATTATCATTAATAATTATAACTTGGTTGCTAGTATATAGAAATATAATTTTTTTTATTTTTTATTTTTTTTTTACTTTTTAACTTTTATTTAATGAATATAAATTTCCAGTGTACAGCTTATGGATTACAATGGCTTCCCCCCCCCCATAACTTCCCTCCCACCCGCAACCCTCCCCTCTCCCGCTCCCTCTCCCCTTCCATTTGCATCAAGATTCATTTTCAATTCTCTTTATATACAGAAGATCAATTTAGTATAAAGATTTCAACAGTTTGCACCCACATAGAAACACAAAGTGAAACATACTGTTTGAGTACTAGTTATAGCATTAAATCAAAATGTACAGCACATTAAGGACAGAGATCCCACATGAGGAGCAAGTGCACAGTGGCTCCTGTTGTTGACCCAACAAATTGACACTCTAGTTTATGGCACCAGTAACCACCCTAGGCTCTCGTCATGAGTTGCCAAGGCTATGGAAGCCTTCCAAGTTTGCCGACTCTGATCATATTTAGACAAGGTCATAAAAGACAGAGTGAGGATAGTAATCAATGATCCTAAGAGTGGCATTTACCAGGTTTGAACAATTATACAGCATTAAGTGGGGAAGAGGACCATCAGTACACACATGTTGGGAGTAGAGCCATTGGTGGTAGAGTAGAGGTTATGATTACAAAGGAATGAGGCCCGAGTGCACTAGACAGGGCCTAGAACAAAGGACAGAGTCATTATTAGAGGAGCTAAGAAAGGTGCTGTCTAAGCTACAATTAAGTTTTCTGATTGAGAGGCAAATAGAACCTGATAGAAGGGGCTTGATAATAATCTGGTGGGCTTTAGGCCTTGTAAATTCAGAGGCCCAGACCTATCTATCTCTTCACATGGGGTATATCCTAAGGGAGGTGTGAACCTCAGAAATATAATTTTTAAAATACTGACAGCAAATTTGTCAAGCTGTCCTTCTTTCTTTCTTTCTTTCTTTCTTTTTTTGACACGATGGCAATTTATTAACAGAAAACAATCTGGGGAGTCCTGTTCACAGGCGGCGACCACAGCGACCCCCCTTCCTGCGGGTGCTGTCGGAGGGGATGGGGGTGACATCCTCAATTCGCCCAATTTTCATACCCGAGCGGGCAAGGGCTCTGAGAGCCGACTGGGCCCCAGGTCCAGGGGTCTTTGTCCTATTTCCTCCTGTGGCCCGGAGTTTGATGTGGAGGGCGGTGATGCCCAGCTCCTTGCACCTCTGAGCTACATCCTGGGCGGCCAACATGGCGGCGTATGGCGAGGACTCGTCTCGGTCGGCCTTCACCTTCATGCCACCAGTCACTTGGCAGATAGTTTCCTTGCAAGAAAGATCAGTGACGTGGACGACGATGTCATTGAAGGATGCGAAGATGTGGCAGACACTGAAGACATTCTCCCCCTCAGCCACCTGCGGCCCAAGGCTGATGACCTGTTCCTTCTTCTTTTCCTTCCCCTTGCGAGGTGCCATTGCTGCGCGTCTTCGCCGGACTCCACTACCGGAAAGATCCTTCTTTCTTTTAAAGATTTATTTTACTTATTTGAAAGAGTAACAAAGAGAGAAAGAGACACACACACAGAGAGAGAGAGAGGTCTTCCATCTGCTAGTTCACTCCCCAAATGGCCACAAAGGCTGGAGCTGAGGCCAGGAGCCAGGAGCTTCTTCCAGGTCTCCCATGTGAGTGCAGGGATCCAAGCACTTGGGCCATCTTCCTCTGCTTTCCCAGGCGCATTGCAGGGAGCTGGATTAGAAGTGGAGCAGCCGGGACCCTAACCAGCGCCCATATGGGATGCCGGTGCCGGCCCTCAAGCCGTCTTTCTTATTTGAAAAAGTTGTCTAAGAATGCTTCTGTGCTTTCTATATAACCAACCCTATTGACAATGAAAAAAATGTTTGATTTCTTCCATTCAAATAATTAAAGCTTTCGTGTGTTTTGCGTGTCCTCCCTCACTAGCTGGGAGCTCCGTTTCCACAGTGAGAGCCGTGAACCTTGTTCTGCTCCTGACTGCTTATTCTTGTTCGGATTTCTAAGAGAATTCGCCTTGAGTACAATTTAGCGACAGGTGTTAGGAGACTATTCTTTTGGAGACTAAGGAAGTTCTCCTCTATGTTTAATTTTCAAAGTGTTTTTAATCAGGGACTGATGATGAATTCTTTTATCAACAATTTTTGTGCATCTATTCATATTCAAAAGTTTGTGGGAAATGAAGTTAAAAGGTGTTTATTTTGGTGCCAAAAGAATCAAAATTGTTGCATAGTTTTTTCTAATTTTTTTTTCTTTTTGAAATCTATTTTATTCATTTGAAAGACAGTTATAGAGAGAGAGTGTGAGAGACCAAGACAGAGAGGGATCGTCCATCCTCTGGTTCACTCCCCAACTGGCCACACTGGCTGGAGCTAGGCCAGGCAGAAGCCAGGAGCCTGGAGCTTCTTCCAGGTCTCCCACATGCATTCAGGGGCCCAAGCACTTGGTCCATCCTCTGCTGTTTTTCCAGGTGCATTAACAGGGAGTTGGATCAGAAATGGAGCAGCCTGGTCTCGAACCAGCGACCACATAGGATGCCAGCATCCCACACAGCAGCCTAACTCACTATGCTACAATGCCGGCCCCAGTTTTTTTCAAAACATGCATTTGCCATGAACTTTTTGAAGACTGCTTGTATTTTCACATCCATTTGTATGACTGAATCTCTCAATGGGGTGAATAATGTGAATATCGGCTAATTCGGTCAGGGTGGATTTTCTTGTGGATCCCATGTGCTGATATTTTATTTATGAGTTTTAGATATGTGTTTATTAGCAACATTGGCCTGCAGTTTTCTGTCTCACTTTGTCCCTCTTGGGTTTTTGTGCTAAAGTCTTGCTTGTCTCTTAGGATGAGCTGGGGAAATTAGTTCTATGCTTTTTTGCTTTAAAAAAACATTTAGCAATTCCCAGTTTTCTCAAGGGTGCAAAACCCTCTTGTACCAAAAATGAGAGTAAGTTGGTTTGACAATATCAAATTTTAAACTGCAATATCTTTGACCTAGAAATTTCACTGCTAGGAATTTATCTTCTGGGTCTACCTAAATGAGCATACCAAAATACATGATTCGAGCCATTCACTGTTGTACTAGCAAGAAACCAAAAAGGAAACAGGAGAGATTTGGTTTACGAAGGGGAGGTTGATCTCTTGGTGCTGCTGGGCAGGGTTTTCCAAAATCTGTCACTCAGCAAAGGCAGGTAGCGGAGCAAGGCTACAGGTGCACACAAACATAGATGTACAACTCAACTCATCTGGGGCTTTTTAAAAAGACAGCTAGATGGGTGTGCGTCTGTTGTTTCTGGAAGAGTGCTCAAAGCCTCCCAGGACTGGTCACCTCGGCAGCAGGGATGGCAGGAGCTGCAGACTCCACGTCCCCCCCTTGCTCTTGACTTGAGGGCGTGTGTGCATGTCTGTTGCAGCACGCACAGCCTGCACTTGTTGGCCGAGCTGTCCTCACAGCTACCTGCGCCGTCTCACCCACTTCCCTCTGCGGCCCTCGAGGTCTCTCACTGTCCTAGGGAGGAAGCCCTGCATGTGGCTCGGTTTTGGCCGGAAGAATCGAGTGGTTGGAAATGTTAAGTTGACATAAATAGGAAGCTCTGTAACCTCGTGCAGGTGTTGCCTTGGAAACCAGAGCCTGGGCGGTCTCCATGGAAACCGGCCTCAGCCTTCTGCCCGAAGCAGATACCACCCACCCGTGCTGGAGTCTCATCAGTCCGGGACCTCGGAGCTCTGATAAACTGCTCAGAGAATGATGAATGATGGCAGGCTGGCCCCTGCCCAGCCTGGCCCAGCCTGCTGTGGGGCTCAGGCCACTGTCTGCCTGGACATGCTCCCCCTCGGAATGCAGCGGACCCCAAGGCTGTGCAGGGAGTGTCCCCAGGGTGAGGAGAGGGACCTGTCTCCTGAGATCCAGGGGGCTGGACCCTGCCATTGGCCAAGGTGCAGCTGAAGAGCTAGGGCGACCTAACGTCCTCTCTGGGTTCCCACCTGCTCTTCTGTAAAAGGGGGGGATCGGGCCCTGTAGTAGCCAAGGGTTTTGTCCAACTTTAATGACACATGGCTTCCACGTGGCTTGCACAGGGGCGCAGAGGAGGGAAGGAGCCGTCAGTGACCAGGACAGGCTTTGTGGGGACTCACCTGAGGGTGGAAGGGCGGGGAGGAGGAAGGGCAGGGAGTGGAGGAGGGGCCCCAGAGCTCGCCCTGTATAGACCAGGGGCCGTGGTGCAGGCCGAGTTTCCTGAGGGTGGGCTTGGGACCAGGAGGGAGACTGAGAACAGGGCTTGGTGGTGGGATGAGGAGAGGGGGCAGCAGGACTGGGTGCTGCTGTCCTAGGAGAGCGGCCCTGGCACCGCTGCCCGTGTGTTGCCAGAGGGCAGAGGGGTCGTTGTGCCCCTCCTGTCTGAGAGGGCCCTGCCGCTGGAAGCTAAGTGCCCTGGGAGCCGGGCTGTGCCTAAGAGCGCAGGGGGAGAGCAGGGGGAGAGGGCAGCCGTGAGCTCCCAGGGAGGAGAAGGGGGAGCGATGACCTTGACCAACTCCCTCGTCCGGCAGTATTGACCGAGTGCTCACCATGCTCAGGCAGTGCGCCTGCGCCTTGCATCGATTTCTTGTGTTTGCTGCTTGCATTATCTGTGGGGTGAGTATGGATTTCCTAGCCACAAATGCAGGTGTGCAAAAAGAAGCCCTGTTTTTCCACAGTAGTTGATTTTGTAGAACATCCTGGGACTCGAATTCCCATTAGGTTGGGCTGCAGAAAGTGGGTCTTGCTGATTCTGGGTAAACTGAGTCACTACTTTGCCGTCACATTTGCCCCTCTTCCCCAGGGCTGGTCCCCTGAATCATGGTTCTGTGTTTGGGGTCTTCCCATGAAAACAGCTTTGACTGGAGACAGCGAGCCCCTTCTACTCCGATGGCTGGCGTGAGTCTGGCTTTCCCAGCACCCTTTGCAGCTGGAGTCAGGCCTGCGAGCAGGCTCAGGTGATCAGAGGCTTCCACCTTGGCCAAGCGATTCGGGAAGCAGGAAAGTAAAGAAGGTGTCCTGGGGCTGGCGCTGTGGCACAGCGGGTTAAGCCGCCGCCTGTGACACTGGCATCCTGTATGCGCACTAGTCCTGGCTGCTCCGCTCCCAAACCAGCTCCCTGCTAATGCTCCGGGGAAGGCAGTGGAAGATGGCCCAAATGCTTGGGCTTCTGACACCCATGTAGGAGACCCAGATGGGGTTCCAGGTTTCTGGCTTCAGCCTGGCCCAGCCCCAGTCATTGTAGCCATTTGGGATGGACGACCTCTCTCTCTGTCACTCTGTCTTTCAAATAAATCTTTTAAGAGAGAGACAAGAGACAGAGAGAGAGAGCATCCTGAATCCCAGGAGAGGAGCCCCAGGGGCACCAAGAACTCCAGTACAGCAGGGGCATTCCCCTCCGGGTTCTGTCGTCCCTTGGCGGCCACCCAGTGGTAGAAGCCGTGTCCCCAGCAAGTCTCTGAGCCACCCAGTGTCCTGTCAGTAAACTCCTGGCTGCCAGGATTAGCCAGAATTTTTCCAGTTGCTTGTGTAACAGTTTAATTGAAGGGTATTATATCTGATTCATGGGTATAATCTAAAAACAGCTTAATTCTTCCTTCCCCACTCACTTCCTTTTAAAACCTGTTCCGTGAGATTGGCTCCTCCTTAACCCTGGATAAAATCAAAGGTAGGGTTTTTGTGTTTTCTGGCCAAGATAATTAAAATTCCTTGAGTCACTTTTAGCCACAGAGATCCAATTTCAGTGATTGCAATTTCCAGTTATGAAAAACAGTGAGACTTCAGATGCCACCGGAAGCCAGAGCGGCTCCCCTGCCTGGGTGCAGACCTGCGCCACGCAGGAAACCCACACGGGGCCAGCTGCTCGCCCACGCCCCTGCCTCCTGCTCCACGCCTGCTCCCCCGCACCAGGCTCCTGGGCTGCTCCACGTTTGGGGCAGGCCGGCGGGGAGAGGAGAGGCCGGGAAGATCACTGGCAATACCTGGCACCAGTCCGCCTCCCTGGGGAGAGGCTCAGTGAGACTCTGACCCTCCCGCTCCCCTCCAGCTTCATCTTCTGGCCTGTGTCTAAGGCACTGGGTCCAGCCTCTGAGCCGTGCACACGCCCTTGGCCGAGCCAGCAGCACAGCCTGGTCCAAGTGCATGGGCGCCTTGCTCCGGGCTGCCAGCAGGTGGTCCTGCCCTGCCTCCCCTCCCGTAGCTTTCCCAGGAGCTTTTCACAGTCACACACCTATCCATCCACAAGGTCCTCCTGCCCAGCAGCCGGGGCACATGGTGAGGTCTCCAGACGTCTCTTTGAAGCCCCTCTGGCTAGGCATGAGGCCGAGGGGTGGGCCGTGGAGCACGAATTCGTTTCTCCCCTCTTAGCCTCAGTGAGAGCTGGGAGACGGGGCTTGGCCAGAGCTGCAGGATGAGCTTGGGGTCATGGCCCTGGGCAGCCATGCATTGTGGAAGGTGGGACCGGTGGGCACAACCCCCCTTCTCCCTGGAGCTCCCCTCAGGGGATGGGGGTAGGAGCAGCCAGCGCCCCCTGTGGTCTGTGTGGCCACAGCTGACCTCCCAGGCACCTACACAGGCATCCCTTCCCCGGGCGAAATCAGCTGGGTGGGGAGAGGGAAGAGAAGGCGACAGGTGGGGAGTCGGGAGTATTTCAGAGGAGAGCCGTCCCCACCCCATGTCACCCCACCGGGTAGGTCACAGCGCCGGGGCCTCGAGGATTCTGTGGGCCTGCAGGGGGGCAGTCAGAACCAACCCCCCAGCCTAGGCGCTCCCCAGGCCTCTCTGAGGGAGTCCCCCATAACATGGACCACGGGGCAGATCCAGGTGTTCAGAAATGCCCGGTTAATGGGGCCAGGGAAGGCCTGGGGGCCTAAGGTGCTGAGGTGGGGGCTGTGTGGTGGTTGGGGGAGGCGGGATACCCACCCTCTCAGGTGTGCCGCTGGTCCCAGGCACCACGGGGGCATCAAGCCCTGGCCCCTCTCAGGCCCTGTGACCCTGGGAGACCCAGGCCCACCCTGGGGGGTCCCTTCACAAGCAGAGTGGCGCACACCCTAGCAGGGCCCCAGCTCCTGCTTCTGGTCCCCAGGGCTCCCGGCCAGGCCTTGCCGAGCAGAGCCCAGGATGGCTTCCAGTTGGATCACCTCCGGCTTGGTCTTTTTGTTGCTGGTAATGAGCCTCGCGGTTATCAGAATCACAGCAAACGCAGTGTGGGGAGAGTTGTGCCAGGCCCCACGCGGGCAGTTAGGGCCCAGGGAAGCCACGCCCTGGCTCGGGAGGGCTGTGCTCCCCCAGTTTTGTGGGGTGGCCATGTCCCCACCAAAACATCAGGCACCCAGCAGGTGTGCCTTCCACTCCACCACCGGCATCTCACGGTGCCCCCCGACATGGGCACACATGGCCCAGGCTGCCCAGGAAGGGCCCCAGCACGGACACTGGGGGCCTGCTGCATCGGTGGCATCACCACCTCCCTGTTTCTCAGTTAGTGATGGGTTTCTCCTCACCCCATCAAGGCCCAGATGGCTTCCTGCTTCCCCGGGGAAGCTTCCTCCACGGTCCTGGTCCAGGGAGATCATTGCTGCTTCCCTCGGCACCATCCAGAATTCCCAGCGCAGTGCCTCCTCAGTGCCCCACCACTGCCAGGCACCGCCTCACTCTGCCACACGGCTGCTTGCATCCGCTGATGCTCTGGAGCCGGCGAGGTGTGCACCTCATTCTGCTGGGCGTGCAAGTGGACTCAGCAACCCAGAGCGCGTCAACCGGGCAGGCAGGTGCTTGAGTGTCGTGAGGCCAGGTGTCCCACAGAAGGTGACCACACTGTCCCAGCTCGCCTGGGACTGTCTGAGCTTTAGCACCGAGTGTCACGCACCCTGAGAAAGCAACGTGGGACAGCCGGTCGCCCTGCTCAGCAGCCAGGAGAGAGGAGGGTGCTGTCAGTGACGCCCCTTCTGCACCAAGGGACGTTGGCTGCACAGTCAGCCCAGGTCCCATCTCCGCAGTAGATGGAGCTCCTGCTATGTGCCAAGCTCTCTGTGCAATCTGAGGGATCCAGAATAGGACCCAGTTCCCCTCACTCCAGAGCTGTTCAGAGCAGGGTTTGGGAGAGATTTGTTTTGCAAAGGGCCAAAGTCATCAGTCCTCTGTGAGCCACACAGTCTCGGCCAGGACCACCCAGCTCTGCCGCTGTGGCGTGAGACCTGCACAGATGGCACCCATGAGCCTGACTGTGCGCCAGGAAGTCTTCCCAGCCAGCAGCTCCAGGAGAGAGGTGGGGACAGACACACGAAGCCTCCGCACTCCTGCCAGGGCCCTGCTGGAGGCACCAGCGCCAGGCGGCCCCACAGGCAGTCTCGTGGTGCGTCCCACGGCCCCATCTCTCCTGCCATCTTGGCTGGGTCAGCCGCCAGTCCGTAACCCAGGTGCAGCCCATCCTCAGGCGGCCACCACTGGACAGGGGCACACAGGCCACCTGCCCATGAGACACAGGCCATCAGCTGCAACAGGGGTGGCCAGACACAGAGGGCAGAGCAGAGCCCTAGACTCCCGGGAGTCCTCTCCACTCTCCAGGACTTGAGCCAATTTCCCTGCGCCTTGAGGCCCAGCCGGGGGAGGCCCCACTGTGAACCTGACCTGGGCTCCCACACAGCCTTGCCCTGGAGCTGAGAGTCCCAGCCTCTTTATGTCCGTGTTCTCCTTACGATAAAGCATTCTCTCCCCACCCCTCTCTCTCTCTCCTTCTCTCTCCAATTCTATAATTTTTAGTAAATTTATAAAGTTGGCAACCATTGTCCCATCCATTCTGTATAACAAACCTGCTTTTCCCGAAGGGACCCAAGTGAGTTCCCTGCACCAAAGACCCTCACTCACTCAATGCATTGTGGGAACACAGAGCAGGGACCACCCCCCCCCCCCAACCTGGGACCTGGGGACGGGTGTCAGGGGACTTTCTGGAGAGACTTAGGCACAGGTGAGAATCCCGTGGGAGATGTGGGAGGCGGGTCCACAGCAGCTGGGCCAGGTGCCTGCTGCCACAGGCTATCCGATGTGCCCGCCAGCACCTACCCCTGCCCCTCCGTGCCCTCCTGCGGCAGCCGCCACCCACGGTCATGTCCCTGGACTAGGCCTCAGAGGCCAGCTGCACGGTCTTCCACAGCCCCACCGCAGGAAGGGAGGAACATGGGCTCTATGGCTGGGGCAGGGTGACAGGGGCTTTGCCGGGTGCAGCACCGCAGACGTCTTGTCCAAGAACCGACTCCCCAGGGCGTCCCAAGGAGTCCAGGTGGGAAGGTCCCGGAGCTCTGCACCTGCCGTTCTGAGGGTTCTGGAGCTTGGGGGTGGGGTCTAGCCTGACAGCCTCCCTCTCTGCCCCCCTAGAGAGAGCATCCCCATGTCCTGTCCACAGCCCAGAGCCTGCAGTGCCTGCATCCCATGTGGGCACTGGTTCGAGTCCCGACTGCTCCACTTCCCATCCAGCTCCCTGCTGATGCATATGGAAAAGCAGTGGAAGATGGCCCAAATCCTTGGGCCCCTGCACCCACGTGGGAGACCTGGAAAAAGCTTCTGGCTCCTGGCTTCAGCGTGGCCCAGCTCCAGTCATTGCAGCCATTTGAGGAGTGAACCAGGGGATGGAAGACCTCTCTTTCCTGTTCTCTCTCTCTCTGTATCTCTGCCTTTCAACTAAATAAATAAATCTTTAAAAAAAAAAAAAAAAAGAGTAGTCTTACGAGGAGTTCACTGGGCTTGCAGGGCACACAATGGCCTGGGTCTTCATCACTCTGACCCAGCAGAAGGGACAGCAGATTGCAATGATCTCCATGGCTCCTCAGTGGAGGACAATGGAGTGTGGCAGAGGTCTGTCCGAGTGTGGGGCAGACGCCAGTCAGTCTTTCTTCTTCCTACAGTGAGTTTAGTTTGGGAGAGCTCAGGGGAGGGACCAGTGGTGCTCCGGACTCGGTGTGGACACGGGAACTGGCCCAAAGCCTCTCCATGCACAAGGAGTGGGAGACACGCAGGAAGCTCAGCACCGATCTCGGGGGCTCGCTTTCTGGCATCCCCCCCCACATGGAGCACCCCAGCAATTCCTTTCTCCCTGACAGGGCAAGTGACACAGGCTGATCTGGGAGGGGGTGACCTCACTGAAGGCAGGGGCCAGGGAGGTAGACTCCAAGCGCAGCAACATAGAGGCACCCCCAGCCCCCGCTCTGCCTGTCCACCCCACCTTGCCCCTTGCCCGGTTTGCGGATTTCAAATGCAGTTCACCTGTGCCTCCTGGTGCACTTGCAAAGGCTTAGAGGTGCTTCTAGAACTGTTCCTCCCATGGTTACTTCTTTGAACTACAGCTCTGCTCCCGGTCCCCAGGCAAAGAGTCCTAGGAAGAAGGTCAGCTGTGGCCCAGCACTTAAACCAGGGGCTGCCTCTTCCTATCTAAGAGCAGGTGCAAAACAGTAGGAAGAGACAGGCGGGTGGAAAGGAGGGAAACCCCGGCCATGCCAAAGGCAGGATCTGTTGGGAGTGGCTGGGCCTCGGAGCTGTTTTCTGGGGAGACAGGAGCCCCAAGGACTTTGACATAAGGCTGAGTAAGGTCCCCTCTGAGAGGGGCTCTTGTTACAGCACTGGTGCGGGAAGACAGTGCCTGCAATGAAAGTGGACACGGAACGAGGGTGGTGAGGCTGCCAGTGCTGTGGCCCCCTCTTAACTCGGATCTTTTATCTTCTTCTTCTTCTTTTTTTTTTTTTTTTGACAGGCAGAGTGGACAGTGAGAGAGAGAGACAGAGAGAAAGGTCTTCCTTTGCCGTTGGTTCACCCTCCAATGGCCGCCGCGGTTCGCGCGCTGCGGCCGGCGCACCGCGCTGATCCGAAGCCGGGAGCCAGGTGCTTCTCCTGGTCTCCCATGTGGGTGCAGGGCCCAAGCACTTGGGCCATCCTCCACTGCACTCCCTGGCCACAGCAGAGAGCTGGCCTGGAAGAGGGGCAACCGGGACAGGATCGGTGCCCCGACTGGGACTAGAACCCGGTGTGCCGGCGCCGCAAGGCGGAGGATTAGCCTAGTGAGCTGCGGCGCCGGTCAAGGATCTTTTATCTTCTTAATTCGTTGCTGTGGCCCCTGATAATGAGCCACACCCAGGGCTCCTCGGTAGTCCCCCGTGGAGGTCAGCTTTGCTTTCTGGCCCCTGCGAGGGAGCCAGGAAGGTGGACAAGGGCTCCCTCAGCCCCCGGCTGCTGTTTCTCACTGCCGTCGCCAGGTGTCGCTGTGGAAGCTCGGAGGAGGCTGACGCCCGCAGAGGCCGGGGTGCGGTGCTGGTCTCGGTTGGGGTCTGGAACTCCTGCCAGTCCGCTTTCTTCCCAACTCAGCCACTGCTTCCCAAAGCACGGGCCCTGGGGCAGGGGCGGGGAGTGGAGACTGTCCAGCATCAGCCACGCCCCAGGCTGCCCTCGGCCTCTGCCCCTTTACGTGGTCGACGCGACATCAGCCAAGCCTGTTCCTCCAGGTGGTTTCCTTTTGGGGACTCTTTGCCTGCCCTGCCGCGGATCTTTGGGTCACCCTAGCACACCTGGCTTTACGCTTTAGAGATCGAGAGTTGCTTTCAGAGAGCCGCAGGGACCCTCACCCACAGGGCAACGCCCCAGCTTCTGCCAAGCCCCACAAGCACAAGTCCTGGGTCAGCCCAAACCTCAAGAGAGGGAGGATGGGAGCAGAGTGGCCCTCATTTGCATAATCAAGAGGGCACACCTGAAAGAACACGTGTGCCCAGGTACCCCAAACCGGAAGTTCTCAGCCTGGGGATCTGCAGCAGAAGACACCACACACTTACCGCCAGTCCTCACCAGCCGGGCTACACTGCTTTCCCTTATGCCCGCGGGCCCCAGCCCAAAGCCTGGGACCTGCCGCTCCCTGCAGTGCTCACGGGGATTTTCGTGTCGCGCCACACTCGCGGCAGGCATCTGCAACTATTTGGTGACCGGACTTTGTCACGATTGGGGTCCTTGGTGAGACCGTGCGTTCTGATTTCCCGGGACGACCAGGGCTCGCCAGACCGCAGGAGGGGGCTCCACGCACAAAACAGGTGGAGAGGAGCTTTCAGAGTAGCCCGCTGAGATTCTGAGAGCTAGTGACTTTGGAACCCTCTCTGTGTGCCAGGCGTTGCCTGCGTGGGTAGAGCTGTTTTCCAGTTAAAGCCAAGACACTCAGCTGTGATCACACCTTGGCCAGCACTGGAGACAGGGTTTTGTTTTTGTTTTTCAAGATTTGTTTATTTGATAAGCAGAGTTACAGAGAGAGAGGGACACACACACACACACATCTTCCATCCAATGGTTCACTCCCCAGGTGGCTGCAACAGCTGGAGCTGGGTCAGGCTATAGCCAGGAGTCAAGGACTCTGTTGAGGTCTCCCACATGGGTGGCAGGCACCCAAGCACTCGGGCTACCTTCGACCGCCTTCCCAGGCACCTTAGCAGGGAGCTAGATTGGAAGCAGCCAGGACTGGAACCAGCTTCATATGGGGATGCCGACGTCACAGGCCGTGCCGGAACCGTTGTGCCCGAAGGCTGGCAGCCTGGAGCCAGGATACAGCCTTGACCTTCAGGCACCAGGCAGCCAGAGTCTGACGAACTTGGCTGCCTCCCCCAGGGCCTGGGCCAGATAAGGCCAGGGGAGGGACGTGGTCTTGGGAGTCCCTCACTCAGCCTGCAGGGGGCAGCCTTGGCCTGAATGGTCTGTCCTGCACTATGCAAGCATTGGTAAATAATAGTTGCCTTCTATAAAACTGCTTTATTAAGTGTGACAGAGAAAGAGAGACACAGAGACAGACAGAGAGATCTTCCATTGCTGGCTCACTCCCCAAGTGGGAGAAAGAGCTGGGACTGTTACGTAGGTGGCAGGGGCCCAAATACTTGAGCCATCACCCACTTCCTTCCCAGGCATATTAACAGGGAACTGGATCAGAAGGAGAGTAGCCAGGATTCGAACCACACTCTTATAGGGGACACAGGTGTCGCAAATGGCAGCTTAACCCTCTGTGCTGTAACACTAGCCCCTGAATACTATTTTCTCAATCTCATTAACAACTAAGTACTAAGCTGGGTCCGAGGACCCCGGCCAAGACAGGAGAGGAGCCCTGGAGATGTGATGTATGCATTGGAGCCTGGAGTAGGGCATCACTCCCTGGTGTCCCTGGTGTCCCTGCAGCCTTCTCGGTCTGTCCCCTGCATGTCGCTCTCCTGGGAGTCATGGAGCACCAGCCACAGTGCTGGGGAAGCCTCCCTGCCGGGGAAGACCCCCCAGCCCCGTCCTTGAGCTGCTCCTTCCTAACAAGTCCCCTGCACTGGCCCTGGGGGCCTCTGTAGCTGTCCGAAGCAAAGGGAGATGCCAGCAGCCAGGAAGGCTGGAGCCAGCCTGGACAGTGGCCGAGGCCCTGCGAGGCAGACACCCGGGCCTGACTGTCCCAAGGACCCGCACCCTGGGCACCCGGCCTCCAGCTGCCTGCCCTCCCCGACTGTCTTGGTGCAGCCCCCCATCTGTGATCCTCCTGGAACGAGATGTCTCACTCTGCCCCCCTGGTGGCCCCCACACCACCTCGGATTGGCCACCCTGCATCCTCAGGCCCCCAAGCACGCCCCTCCCAGGCCCACACTGGCCCCCAGAATAACTTGAGCTGAGTGCAAGCTGCCCACCGGGCTCCCGAGCTCCTATGGCTGCATCCCCGCCCTCCCGTGCCGTCCTCCCAAGGTTAGCTCCAGGACACTGCTGAACCGCTGAGCCCCAGGTCAGAGCAGGCGTCAGGGGGCAGGGCTTGGGCAGGGGCCAGACCCCCACAGTCCTGGCCACTCGCACTGCAGGCCTGGGGAGGCTCCTTAGGAGCCCTGGTTAGTGCAGCAGCCAACATGGGAGGGGGCGTGAGTAGAGGGGTGCAGGGTGGGGGCTTGGGACCTCCCACCACGGCTGCTCCTCTTGGCCTCTTACCTGTCAGTCTGCTGTGGCCCCTGACTCAAAGGCCAAGTGAGGGGCCGGCGTCCACCTGCATTCCACATGGGAGTGCCTGGGTTCTGCACCTGTTTCCTGCTAATGCAGACGCTGGGAACAGCAGGGATGGCTCAGGTATTTGGGTTCCTGCCCAGCCTGGCTGTTCCGGGTATTTAGGGAATGAACCAGCAGTTAGGGGCCCGTGCACTCGCTCGCTCTCTTTTTCTCTCTCTCTGTGAGCTGTGAGACCCGTCATGAGAGGCCAGCAGACACACACACACACACACACACCTTTCTCTTGTCCTGTGATGCTCTGGGAAGCCCGGGGACTCTGTCAGTAAGAAAGCCATCGCCAGGTGAGACCTCTCAACCCGCACCTCCAAAGCCAATAGCCAAAATAAACCTGTTTTCTTTAGCAAGTAGCCTGCCCTATGCATTTCATTACCACAGTGAAAAACAGGTGACCACAACGGGCATGTGGTCGGTCAGCTGACATGCAGCGCCCGGGAGGGGGGGTGTCGGCCACATGGGCCATCTGGGGTTGCACCTGTCCTAAATTCTCTGTGGTGCCTACTCTCTCTTCCACAAAACACAGCTTGAGGAGCCGGCGCTGTGGCATAGCGGGTAAAGCCACCACCTGCAGCGCCGGCATCCCATATGGGCGCCGGTTCAAGACCCGGCTACTCCTCTTCCGATCCAGCTCTCTGCTATGGCCTGGGAAAGCAGTGGAGGATGGCCCAAGTCCTTGGGCCCCTACACCCTCCCCATGGGAGACCCGGAAGAAGCTCCTGGCTCCTGGCTTCAGATCAGCGCAGCTCTGGTCGATGTAGCCAATTGGGGGTGAACCAGCGGGTGGAAGACTTTCTCTGACTGCCTCTGTCTCTCTGTAACTCCACCTTTCAAATAAACAAATAAATCTTTAAAATAAAATAAAATAAGATCTCAAGCAAGAAACACACATGAGTGTGTCTGAGGGCTGTTGTCAGTAGGAACATGCAGCACCACTCCTGGCACAGCGCCCTGGTGGCCTCTGTGTGGCTGTGCCCTTTGCAGGTGCAGGTCTCTGGCCCTGCAGGGAGCATCTTGGTTACACAAGAGCCCCCAGAACGAAGGTGCAGTCTGAGCCCCCAAAGGTGAGCTCGGGGCCCCTCCCCCACACAGAGCCCTGGCCACTTTGGATTGACAGCGCTTCCGGTCTGATCCTGCCTCCTGGAGAAGGCGAGACTTTGCAGTGCAGAGGCCCACGCTTCCGCTTCCATCATGGGGCAGGATAAAGACCCCTCCCTCAGCAGCACCCCGGCAGGCCGGCTGCTGGCCTGGGAGGGGCGGCTCAGGCCCGATGCGGGGGCCGAGTCCTCCACTTCAAGCTGCCAGAGCCCCCCTTGATCTGTGTAAAAGTCCACGCTTCCCCAAACAGCCGTTCAGTGTGGTGGAATGAGAAGGCCATGCCAAGATGGCCACTGGCAAGCCAGCGTCAGTTACTCAGGAATGGCTTCAAAACCCCCTGGGAAACCACCTGGCAATGGAGCCTGCCTGGCAACGGGCTGTGATTGGTTAGGGTATAGACCGCCCCTTGACCGGATTGGCTGCCTCCACTATATAAGCTGCTGTACCAACTGAAATAAATGAGTCTGCAGGCTGCTCGCCTCTGGCCTGCTTTCACCTACTCCTGGGGTCTGTGTGGTGACTCTGCACCTCTTGCCCCCACCGCGCTCCTCCTCTCAGAACGAATCCACAGCAACAGTTCAGGGCTCTGTGTCTGGGGCTCCCTGAGAGGCAGTGCAGGTGGAACTTTGGGGGCGGGGCTTGGGGATCCTTGTGCCCCCTGTCCTCAACCATGGGTTTCTCACCAGGGCCCAGCCAGCTTCTTCTTGGCCCTGGAAGGCTGCCACCCACGGCACAGCTGAGCACACTCTGGTGGGGACAGCTCCATGCAGTTCCATCTCTCCTCATCGCCACACCACTGGCTCTGCCCAGTTTCCTTTTTTTTTTTAAATATGTGTTTATTTATTTGAAAGTCAGAGTTACACAAAGAGAGAAGAGATGCAGAGAGAGAGAGAGAGAGAGAGAGAGAGAGAGAGAAAGAGGAGGTCTTCCATCCATTGGTTCACTCGCCAATTGGTTGCAACAGCCAGAGCTGCACCAATACAAAGCCAGGAGCCAGGAGCTTGTTCAAGGTCTCCCACGTGGGAGCAGGGGCCCAATCATGTGGGCCATCTTCTACTGTTTTCCCAGGCCATAGCAGAGAGCCGGATTGGAAGTGGAGCTGCCAGGACTAGAACCAGCACCCATATGGGATGCCGGCACGGCAGGCGGCAGCTTTACCTGCTACGCCACAGCACTGGCCCCTTTGCCCAGTTTCTTAAAACCTTATTTGCACACTGAGTCAGAAGGCAGAGTGCCAGAGAGAGAGAGAGAAACAGAAAGAGAGATCTTACATCCCACTGGTTCACACCCCCTCTATATGTCCACTGTAGCCAGGCCAAAATCAGGAGCCAGGAACACTCTCTGGGTCTCCCGCATGGGTGGCAGGGACCCAAGTACTTGGGTTGTCTTCTGCTCCTCCCAGGTGCATTAGCAGAAGCAGAGTAACCAGGGCTTGAACCAGCACTTGGCTATGGGATGCAGGGGCCGCAAGCCAGGACTTAACCCACAGAACACAACACCCAGGGTCTCCCTCACTCATCTTTTCTAACCTCCACGAGTCTCTGCGGTTGTCTAGCAGGACACAATTGCTGTTTATTTGCAGCAACAAGGTACAAGGATGCCCTGGGGCTGGAGTCGATCTCACTATCCCAAATGTCCTTAGCATCCCCCAGCTGCTGAGAGCAATGACGCAGGTGGTACAGAGCTGGCGAACGCCCTTGAGGACACATTCTGCAAGTCACATCTTCCCCGGGGGACGTGGCCTACATGCGAGGTGGCTCCCGGGGTGCTCGGAGATGACTGTCCAGGAGCGAGGCTGTCCCCAGCCAGCCCTGGGCACCGCGGCAGCAACTGGGCTGTGCTGGGGATTGTGGGAATTCGGAGCAAGGGGCAGTGCAGGCCAGAGCCTAGGAGGTCACACTGGCCAGGAGCTCCCAACAGCAGGACTCACATGTGGGGAACTGAAAAGTGCTGACCTGACCTGAGGGGCTGGATGGCGTTGCAGGAGGTGGGAGAAGGGGGCCGTCGGAGGCTGGCCTCTGGGACACTGCAACCCTCCCTGGCCAGCAGGCCTCTTAGGCTGGACCTCCTGGGACAGGTGGCAGGAGCAGGGCAGGGGGCACCGTGGTGGACGTGTGGGGTCTGTGGTGCCCAGTTGCTGCCACGGGGAACGGAGCACCCGCAGCGGGTGGGGAGTAGACACTGGACTCCGCAGGGCCTGCCTCTTACCATTCGCTTCAGACCAGCTGAGCTCCTGGAGTGGGCCTGGGGGCCGCTCCCCAGAGCCTCACGCATGGCGTCTGCTTGGCCATTGAAGGGACAGAGATTGTTGGGTCACCCTGCTGGGTGTCCCAAAGGTAGGCCAAGACGAGACACCCAGCATCGTGCGGATCTGTTTATTTGGCAAATCGGAGTAATCAAGGCTTTCGATATTAACTGTGCTGGTTTCCCAAGTGCACATACAGCAGGTGTGTCTCTGGCTCATTCAGACAAGCAGCACAAGTAGGGTCGCATTAATGGCCCAACAGTGGCTCCCAGCGCCTCTGCCCTTCTGGCTTTCCCCAACTCACCGGCTGCCCCTTGCTGGGGAGTCACCCTAGGCTGCACCCCAGGCCTGAGCCTGTTAACACTAGGGCCACCCCGTCTGCCCCCACTGTAGCCACAGGGCCCCAGCTGGTGCTGGGCCACTCAGGCTGTGGCTACTCAGAGACTGGACCTTCGTGTAAGACAGCCCCCCACCCTGGCCTGCTGCACGGGATCTGTGCCCGCTCGCCAGGCCCTGCGGAGACAGAGACAGAGGGAGAAGGCCCCTCCTCCCCACAGGGTCCCTGGACACCATGCCCACCGACACCAAGATGCCACCCCCTCCAAGGCCCAGCCCCTGACATCACATCATGGGCAATGGCTCTGTCCCTGGACAGGCCCCAGCGGCCACAGTCAAGATTCTAGGTTTGAACGTTGCTGGGGAAGCAGGTGGTGTCAGGGCCCGCTGAGCTTTTCCTCTTAAGAAGCCGCTAACCCTGAGCGATGATGGGCACACGTGCACCTGCAGGCTACCTTGTCAGTGCCACCAACCGGGCTCCCCGCGGCAACACAGAGAGTGCCATAGGAGGACGGCGGGGGGCAGTGTGTAGTGTCCATGGCAGGGGGAGGGGGAGGCAGCCGGGCTGCACGGAGCCTCCTCTGTGGTCTGCAGAGCCCCTGTGGACTCTGGCTCCCCTCCCAGTGTAATGACTCCAGCATCAGGGACACTTTGTCCCTTCCACCTCCCTGCCAGGCCCCCACTCATCCCCCTCCCCATCAGGGCACAGACACGCCCTCCTCCCACCTCCTCCTCCATCCCCTCCTCTCCCCCCTCTCCTCCTCCTCTTCCCTCTCCCTCCTTCCTTCTCCCACTCCTGGTCCCAGTCCTCCCCACTCTGCCGCCCCTCCCCCCAAGCCTCCAGGGCAGGTGGGCGGAGGCTGCTTCTCTCCCCTGGCTTGGCTCATGTCGGGAGGCATCAGCACTCCTCACCCTGCCCACTCACTGCTGAGTCACTGTCACTCTGGCTGTCCTTAGGCCAGCAGAGCCCTGACACTTGTTTCTAGTTCCCAGCGCCCCCAGAGCCCCTTGCTCTGGCCTCTGAGGACACAGTCCCCCATTCCCCACTGGAGAGGAACAGCTCTGTGGGCTGCACCACCCGTGCCACCTGCCCAGCGAGCAAGAGATGCAGCGCCTCACTCTCTCTCAAGCCCGAAGCTTTGCTCAGCGTTTTTGAGGACGCAGGAAGAGCCCCCCCCCACTTGCTGGGGACAGAAAGCTGGTGTTCAGGAGGACCCCTCTCCCAGGGCCATCGCCCTCAGTCTCCCCCACCCTGAGAGGCGCTGACCCTCCACACAGTGGACGCCCTGAAGTGTGACCCCGGCGGAGGAGCTGTCCTTGCCAGCCCCTGGCCTGTCTCCTGCCTTCCCCATGGGCATCCTGTCCCTTCTGGCTCTCAGGAGTCACCAGTGCCTTTGCACCATCTTCCCACTGTGGCCACAAACTTCCCCGTGGCCTCATCATCTGCAGCCTTCTCGGGCACGCCCACCTGCTATCCTCTCTTCCAGGGCTCCGGATGGGACCAGAATGCACAAAAGTCCGCCTCCCCCTGGGATCCCCAGATGGAAAGGGGCCTGAGCCGGCCCTACCACTCCCACTCCGTCTCTGCCCAAGACACCCCCACTGCAAGCAGCTCTGCCGAATCCCTCCCTCCTCGCCTCTTTCTTTCCGGAATCTTCTCCTCTAACAGCCCATCAGGGCATGCTGGGATTGATCTCACTCTCCTTCTCAAGTCTTGGGCACCGACATCGGGAATGCCTCTGGATCTTCAGAGCACCCCAAACACGGGTGACTTGTGCTGCGCCGTCTGGGTGCTGGGGAAAGGGCTCTGGCGAACGACAAACGGAAATGGTGTTCGGTGGGCAGCGGGGGGAGCGCAGCCGTCGGCGGGCTGCGGTCACACTGCCACATCGCAGCCCCGGCCACAGGACAGCCGAGACCAGGATTCGGGGCTGGGGTCTCCTTCCTCCGAGCAGAGCTCCCCACCCTTAGCCCCTGGAAGTCACGGTGTCCAGCTGCACCCTGGAAGGCCGGCGGGCCATGATGTCCATGCGGAACTCTTTGATGACAAAGTAGTAGCAGAAGACATCCAGGCAGCAGTTGACGTTGGAGAAGCACAAGGCCAGCTGCAGGAACAAGCTGATGTTCTGCTTGGCCCCGCACTGCGCGATGAAGCCGTTCCTCACCAGGAACTGCAGGAAGAAGGCCAAGTGCACGGGCAGGAAGGAGACCACGAAGACGGCCAGGCTGGCGGCGATGCTGCGGATGCAGGCCCTCTGCTGCACCCAGTCCTGGGTGTAGTCCCTGTGGCGCCGCAGGAGTTGGATGCTGCGCGAGGAGCAGAAGCCCATGACGGCCAAGGGCAGGAGGAAGCCGAACACCTCCAGCGGGAAGAAGACCTTGGCGCTCCACGTGCCATCCGACATGTTGTGGAAGCACTTGTACTCCATCTCACCGTGGAAGCTGTAGACGGGAATGCTCCCGGCCCACACCAGGCCCCAGATGGTGCAGCAGATGCCGAAGATCTTGCCGGGGGACCGCAGGTGGCTGACCAGGAATGGGTACCGGATGGCCAGGTACCTGTCCAGGCTGATGAAGCAGATGGTAAAGACGCTCCCGTACATGCTGACGAAGTAGAGGCACTCCACCAGCGTGCAGAAGGCCGGCACCGGGGGCCGCACCTGCGACAGGACCATCTTGAACGGGAGCGAGAGCACCAGCAGCAGGTCGAAGATGGCCAGGTTGATCATGTAGATGGAGGTGGCCTTGTAGTCCGGCCACCTCCTCTTCAGGAAGGAGCTGAAGCCGCGGATGGCCAGCACGTTGAGCAGGAGGCCCAGCAGGAAGGTGGGGATGTGGACGGCCAGCTGTAGGGTGTTCATCAGCTCGTCCACGTACTTGAATGAGCAGCTCATGTTCTCACCTGCAACACGAGCCAAGGGTTAGAGGGCGTTCCTCTCGCCCTCCTCAAGTCACGGCCCCAAGTGATTTTGTCTTTAAAGATTTATTTATTTGAAAGGCAGAGCTACAGAGAGGAAGAGGCAGACAGAGAGAGAAAGAGAGAGAGAGAGAGAGAGAGAGAGAGGTCTTCCATCCGCTGGCTCACTCCCCAGATGGCCACAGTGGCCGGAGCTGAGCCGATCCAAAGTCAGGAGCCAGGAGCTTCTTCCAGGTCTCCCATACGGGTGCAGAGGCCCAAGAACTTGGGCCATCTTCTACTGCTTTCCCAGGACATAGCAGAGAGCTGGATCGGAAGTGGAGCAGCCAGGACTTGAACCGGCGCCCATATGGGATGCCGGCACTGTAGGCGGAGGCTTTACCCGCTACACCACAGCGCCAGCCCCTCAAGTAATTTTGTCAAGGATAATAAACACCTTCACACAGCTATTGGTGTGAATGGAATCCCAATTACAAAACACAGAAAAGGAAAATGACCTCTAGGCACGGCACCCAGATAGAACCACTGTGACCTGTGTACAGCGGCTTCTGCGTGGACGGTGGGGTCACATAAGCCCATGGTAAGATGGAACTGCGTTTGCTGTGTCCAACCTGGCTCAGCCTTGCTACCTCAGACACGCTCAGAGCACTCCCGTCAGCCTGCTGTTGGGCCAAAGCATCAAGAATAAAGCCTGTTTGCAAGCAATGTGCTGAATGGCACCGCCAAGGACTGGATACTGCACCTGCAGTGGTAGCAGAGTGGATGCCCGGATGTGCTTCTGCACCACGAGAAAGCCAAGAAACGGTTTGGTGAGGCACCCCTGGGCGTCACTCCAGACTCGTGGCCTCGTTCTCTCTGCACCACACACACACACACACACGTTTTTCTTTTACAAAAGTGGACCGTACTGTGTACAAACATGCAAACGTGTTCCTTTGTGTGTGTGTGTGTGTGTGTGTGATTAGAATTCCTTCTGCTGAACGTCATGACGATAACACAAAACCTTGACTCACACTGGTTTAACCAGAAAAGAATTCCCCATAATGGAAAACATGACAACTACGGTGGGGCTGGCTTCAGGTGCAGCTTGAGAACGGGTTCAAATGCCGTCTCCAGGACTCAACCACGCTCTGATTCTGCCCTCCCCCTGCCCTCCCCCGCCCACCTTCCCATGCTTGGCAGCTTCCCTGAGCGTAGGCATCAGGCAATCATCACATCGGATTTCCCTGGACTCGGATTTATTTCCCCATTCATTGGCTCAGGAAGAACATTTGACTCACCCAGAGGCAAGAAAAGCAATAAAACTCTCGCTGGGGTTTCCAGGCAGAGTGTCCACACTGCTTCTGCGGGATTCAAAGTTCGGAAGGCCTTGGTGTCTGGAACCAAGCGAGGGCTTGAAGTCCCCACAGGGCAAACACAGGCGCTTAGGCAGGCAGGAAATCAGAGCTGGCCTCAGGGACGGGAGGACCAAGACTCCCAGGCTCTGACCGCACAGGGATGGAGTCTGAGGCAGGCCTGGGAGGCAAGGGGGGGATGCATCCTCGCTGTGTGGCCTCATACCCAGGTGGTGGCCATGGAGCAGCTCAAGGCCAGCATGTCCCACCCAGGCCTCCCGGGAGAAGCGAGAATTCAAATAAGCCACAATGATCACCCTCCCCTGTGTGCCCACCCGCCCACCACTCGCCTCCTTTGCCATCTTCCCCACTCCCTGCCGGTGAGGCCAAGCTACTGTGCACCTCTGAGCCTCTGGCTATGACTTCCTGGCTAGCTGGGCCGAGGTCCCAAGATACAGCTGGCACGGACAGTCTCTCACCGGAGAATCTCGCACCGGTGATCGGTGCTGCCATATCTTTCTGTCTATGTGGTTATCCTAGGCTTTTTGTTTTTTTAATTGAAAAGGCATCCCACTCAGTAAGATACCCAAACAGTACAAAAGAACACACAACTGAACGCCAGCCTCCGTAGAACCCCAGGGCCTCATGGTACTTTCATGGTTAACAGTCTCCTGTATTTTTTTTTTCCTAGAAGTTTGCCAAGCGTATGCATAGACATACACGTAAAATGTGGAAAATATGCCTATAGCTGTGTCTCTTGCTTCTTTTACTGAACAGTGTTTCCTGGAATTTGTCCCATGTCAGATGTGAGTCAGCCGTTTATCTCTAACAGCATCATTGCATCCTAGTGTGTGGATAAACCACAGCTCGCCCAGCCAGGGGCCTGTTGATGAAGATGTCCCAAAGCCCACAGTAACCACCCCCATGACTTATTTCCTTGCTCCACAGCGGTGGCCAAGAGCATTCTTGCCCTGCTGTTGCATCACACCTGGAGCTGTGGGAAGAGCTTGGCTCTTGAAGCCAGGAGCCAAGAACTCCATCTGGGTCTTCCACATGCGTGGCAGGAATCCAAGTATTTATGATACAGGCAGGCAGATAGGATTAAACCAATTAGACTCATGAGCTGGAAAACCATGCCCCCTCCTGCCCCCTGTAAGATCTTATGTCCCTACCTGATCTTACCTGTATACACCCCACCTTTTGATTAGATTATGCAACCACTCCCCTTTTGGAAGCGGATAAAAGATGTGGATAAACAGATCTGGATAAAATAGCAACGGGAAATCAGCTCTTGCTATACGCCCCCTAAGGCAGACTTTGCAATCTCTGATTTCCAGCTGGAGTTTTATAAAAAGGAGCAGACTTCCATATAAATGTAATTCTGATCTTAATTCAGATAAAGATATGATAAAATATCAGCATCTTAAATCATCAAGGTGTAATTGATAAATGTACATTGGGTAAAAGTAAATGAGATAATTGTGTCTAAATGTAAACATTGGTACTCTTTTTCATCTTACAGTCTATGGAAAAACTATTTGGGTTTGCTAACATATGTTTTCATAAACTATCATATGTGAAAACTAATTCAAAACTGCTTGAAAGTACCTAAAGTTAGAATTCAATGTTGGGGCTGGTGCTGTGACGTAGCAGGTAAAGCCACTGCCTGCAGCATCCCACATGGGCACCAGTTTGAGTCCTGGCTGCTTCACTTCCGATCCAGCTCTCTGCTATGTCCTGGGAAAGCAGTAGAAGATGGCCCAAGTCCTTGGGCCCCTGCACCCACCTGGGAGACCCAGAAGAAGCTCCTGGCTCATGATTTCAGGTCGGCTCAGCTCCGGCCATTGCGGCCATCTGGGGAGTGACCAGCGAATGGAAGATCTCTCTCTCTCTCTTTCTGCTCTCATAATTCTGCCTTTCAAATAAAATAAATACATCTTTTTATTTTTTAAAAAAAGCATTCACTATGTTATCTTATTTAGAAAACATCTTAATTTGGAGATTTTTAAGGCATTATTTCAAAATGTAAGTCAAGGAGATCAGCAGAAACATTTGGAAACAGCCCTAAATCTGTTTTCAAAATCTGTTTACAGGTCAGCGCCGTGGCTCAAAAGGCTAATCCTCTGCCTGCGGTGCCAGCATCCTGGGTTCTAGTCCCGGTCGGAGTGCCGGATTCTGTCCAGGTTGCTCCTCTTCCAGGCCAGCTCTCTGCTGTGGCCCGGGAGTGCAGTGGAGGATGGCCCAAGTGCTTGGGTCCTGCACCCGCATGGGAGACCAGGAGGAAGCACCTAGCTCCTGGCTTCGAATCAGCGCGGTGCACTGCCCGGAGCGCACCAGCAGCAGCAGCCATTGGGGGGTAAACCAACAAAAAAGGAAGACCTTTCTCTTTGTCTCTCTCTCACTGTCCACTCTGCCTGTCAAAAAAAAAAAACAAAAAACAAAAAAACAAAAAAAACAATCTGTTTACAAACTGCAGCATCTCCTTTGAATAGTTGTTGTTTAACTGGTGACAGTTTTCTAACCAGCTCCAGTAAGCTTTCTTCTCTTCCCTAATTCTGATTCTGTTAATATTTTCCAAGTACTAATTTCCAAATGATTCCATGTGTTAACCCTTATGTTTAAGGTTTTATTTTTTGGATGCCTAAGAGACACATGTTTTGTTTTCTGTTGAATTTATTATGCTCTCTACTGTCTCTGTTAAGATCTGACTGTTTCAAAACAGCTGAGTTTGTAGTAAAGTTTTATTTGAGTATATACTTATTCTAAAGCATTTGAGCGATCCCTTTATAGCAATGATCATGTCTGGTCTATGTTATGCCATGATGCTAAGGGACGCTGTTGCTACCAGATATTTTAAGCCTTCTTGGCATCTTTGACAGGCTTTCAAAAAAAATGAAATAAAATAAAAGTTCCAAATTTCTTGGACTTTGGTATTTCCTGTTGGGTTCCTGGAAATGTCAAAGGATATATCTCTCATCTTGTAGAGACACCAGCTAATCAGGCTATGTGGATTAAATTAAAGCTACTGTTAAGGTGTGAAGTGGTGCTAAATTTTAAGTTATGACAATGTAAAATGCTACTGATACAAATGCCCAGAAGTTACAAAAGTCTAATGGTCTTGTTATCAGACATGATGCTTATTTTAATTAAAAAGGCCCAGAGGCCTAAAAGGAATAAATGTTTTTATAAAATCTTACAGGTGCTTTCAAAAATACTGTGTGGAGAAAGCAAGTGCCTCTTGTTGGTTAATGAGTTCATAATTTTAAACATGGCTTTTTAAAGCCTTTTGCCATCCACAGTTTTGTATTCTCCAGACACTAAAAATCAGATTACTGCTCATGGAAGTTAAAGCATTGTTGGTTCTGTGTTTAAATGTGTTCTCTTTTAAGTCCCAAAGGACTTCTTTTTCCCTGACTTCTACTGTGTTCAATACTTCGGGACAGTTCTGTAAGCAGATAAAGCCAATAAGGGACTACAGGTGCCAACTGAGGCAAAAGTATGTATGTAAATTCAAGGGTTTTTTAAATTATTTATTTATTTATTTTGACAGGCAGAGTGGACAGTGAGAGAGAGAGACAGAGAGAAAGGTCTTCCTTTTGCCGTTGGTTCACCCTCCAATGGCCGCCGCGGCTGGTGCGCTGTGGTCGGCCCACCGCGCTGATCCGATAGCAGGAGCCAGGTGCTTCTCCTGGTCTCCCATGGGGTGCAGGGCCCAAGCACTTGGGCCATCCTCCTCTGCACTCTCTGGCCACAGCAGAGAGCTGGCCTGGAAGAGGGGCAACCGGGACAGAATCCGGCACCCCAACCGGGACTAGAACCCGGTGTGCCGGAGCCGCAAGGCGGAGGATTAGCCTATTGAGCCGCAGTGCAGGCCTAAATTCAAGTTATTAAGAGCAGGAAGTGGCCGGCGCCGTGGCTCAACAGGCTAATCCTCCGCCTTGCGGCGCCGGCACACCGGGTTCTAGTCCCGGTCAGGGCACCGATCCTGTCCCGGTTGCCCCTCTTCCAGGCCAGCTCTCTGCTGTGGCCAGGGAGTGCAGTGGAGGACAGCCCAAGTCCTTGGGCTCTGCACCCCATGGGAGACCAGGAGAAGCACCTGGCTCCTGCCATCGGAACAGCGCGGTGCGCCGGCCGCAACGCGCTACCGCGGCGGCCATTGGAGGGTAAACCAACGGCAAAAGGAAGACCTTTCTCTCTGTCTCTCTCTCACTGTCCACTCTGCCTGTCAAAAATTTAAAAAAAAAAAAAAATTAAAAAAAATTAAATAAATAAAAAGAGCAGGAAGTAATTCTAATTAATTGATGGTAAGTTTTTTTAATGTTAAAGATTTGAAGAAGCTATTACTGAAACTGTTTTATTGTTTTATCCTGTAATGTATGTTATACGTTCTATGTGTGTACATATTGTATGTCTACAAGGGAAAAATTATTAAGGTCTTGCTATTCTCTCTGCCTTGTTGGCTTGGAAATTCTTCTTTCGCATGAGGCAAAAGGACCGACATAATCTTTTCTCTACCACCATTCTACCCGTTACACACTCAAGGTAAAAACCTTGTGTTTAGTACGGGCTATGTCCCCAGAAGAAAATTAAATCCATTTAACCGATCTCTTTTACTGGGGCTGCCGTCACACACCCTCAGCCCATCCCGCTGAAGCGCCAGCTACAAAGCCAGTGTGGGCAGAACAGGGAAACCAGACGCATTACTTCAACGGGCAGCTGAACACCTCAAAGCTGGTCCTATTGAACTTTCCACTGGTCTTGGAATAGTCCAGTATTTGTCATAAAGAAAAAGATCAGGTACGTGTCAATGTTGGTGGGTTTAAGAAGAATCAGTGCAGTAATTCAGCCCATGGGGGCTTGCAGCCAGGTCGTCTGTCTCCTACTCTGATCCCTGGAAACTGGCCTCTGGTCATAATTGATTTAAAAGTTTTCTTTAAAATGTTCCACTAGATTCTACTGATTGTGAAGCAGTTGCACTTACCATTCCTGCCATTAGTATGAAGGGAGCCACTTTTCTATATCAATGGGAAATGTTGCCCAGGGTATGCTAAGTAGCCCCACTATATGTCAAACTTTCATGGGCCAAGTGTTAGCTCCTGTTTGCCAGAACATACAAAAGCTTATTTTATCCATTATTTGCATGACATTTTGATAGCAAACCCAGGATTCTATTCAATAGCATTAATTACTGATTATGCTAAATGATGCTTAACCAGAGCTTGGTTACACATTGCAGTAGAAAACACTCAGAGATCCTCTCCGTAGGACTACCTAGGAACTAAATGGTTAATGAAATGATTCTGTTAGGTAGGAAGTCAGATATGAGATTATGTGTGTGTGACAAAGGCCTAAAGAGAAGACATCTATGTCCAGCATACGCATCTCAAAGTCATCCCGATAACGTTTCAGGGGCAGCCCCGTGTTCCCATCCTGTCCTGCCCCCTTCTACCTACCAGGTGGGGGTCCCCACCCCTTCTGCCTGATAATCTTCCAGATGCAGCCCAGTATCTGCATTTCAAACACCCTGCTCCAGATCCTGGTTCTTCAGGGGGTCTTGCTCACCCTTCTTCTAAACTCAGGGTGGCGCCAGCCAGGCTTCCTCCTGTCTGATACCTTCAGAGGGAAAACTCAGATAGGAGTTTTTAAAGTCTTTTGTTTCAGGAGGAGATGTGTGAAGACAAAGACCCATCTCCTTAAAAACCCCTGGCCTCAACCGGACTGCGCGCTCAGCCCTCTGCCTCTCTGCTGAGCCGCCCGCCTGCCTGCCCAGGTGTGCTCTCTCCACTCAGCCACATAACCCAGCTCTCCTCCAGTCCGAGCGACTGCACACTCTCAGGTTCTGTCTGGAGAGGTGCCCACCCGTTCTTACGGATGTCCCTTCCCTAATAAACCTTGCTATTTTACCTCCCACTACTCTCTGTCTCATGCCTGAATTATTTCGTGTGCGAAGACAAGAACCCTGCCACTCACCGGTAACAATTCCACAGAAGGCTCAAATTCACACAAACTCATTGCAGATCTTAAATGACTTTCTTTCTTTCTTTCTTTCTTTCTTTCTTTTTTTTTTTTTTTTTTTGACAGGCAGAGTGGACAGTGAGAGAGAGAGACAGAGAGAAAGGTCTTCCTTTTGCCATTGGTTCACCCTCCAATGGCCACTGCGGCCGGCGCACTGCACCGATCCAAAGGCAGGAGCCAGGTGCTTCTCCTGGTCTCCCATGCGGGTGCAGGACCCAAGCACTTGGGCCATCCTCCACTGCACTCCCGGGCCACAGCAGAGAGCTGGCCTGGAAGAGGAGCAACCTGGACAGAATCCAGCGCCCCGACCGGGACTAGAACCCGGTGTGCCGGTGCCGCAGGCAGAGGATTAGCCTATTGAGCCATGGTGCCAGCTCTTAAATGATTTTCAGAAACTGTTGGGAACCATTAATTAGCTACAATCTTCTCTTGGAATCCCTACCTAAAAATTACGGCATTTATTTGATATCTTAAAGGGCAACCTAGATTTAAATAGTCCTAGAAAGCTAACTCCACTTGCAAAACAAGAATTAGAATGGATACAAAATCTTGTTCATCAAGCTCAGCTACGGTGTCAATCCTTCTGAAAAAAAATTGCCGCTAATATTCCCTTCTCATCTTTCCACTTGGTTATTTATCTAACAGGAAAAATGCATGGAATGGATATTCTTGCCCAATAAATAACAAAAAGAATGGAGAGTTATTTAGAAAAAATAAGATTGATTAAAGAAAAAGGACATAAAATACTAAGAATTTTAGCTGGACAGGATCCTAATCATATTAAATTTCCTTTGTCTAAAAAACAAATTGAACCAGCTTTTCGACAGTCTCTTGGGTGGCAAAATATAACTATCAAGTTTCTTTGATATACTAGATTGTCACTTTTACTCTTCAAAATTATTTAATTTCTTTCTTTCTTTTTTTTATTTTTTAAAGACAGAGATAACAGGGAGAGGTAGAGCTGAGAGAGAGAGAGAGAGTGAGAGAAGTCTTCCATCCGCTGGTTCACTCCCCAAATGACCACAACAGCCAGAGCTGAGCTGATCTGAAGCCAGGAGCCAGGAGCTTCTTCCAGGTCTCCCAGGTGGGTGCAGGGGCCCAAGGACTTGGGCCATCTTCTACTGTTTTCCCAGGCCACAGCAGAGAACTGGATTGGAAGAGGAGCAGCCAAGACTCAAACCAGTGCCCATATGGGATGCTGGCGCTGTAGGCTGGGGCTTTAACCTGCTGTGCCACAGCTCCAGCCACTGCGATTATTTAATTTCTTAAAGACAACTTCTTGGATATTACCCGTGTCATTAAAGATGAACCTCTTCTTATCCCTCCAATCTATTTCAGATGTTAGTAGTGATAGAAAAGTGGCTTGTTACCATCCACTTTCCGAAAGTGTTCAGGCTAATTATGCTTCAGCACAACAGGTGGAATTAATGGTAATTATTATTTTCCTTCAAGACCAAACAGGACATCTTAATATTGTTACTGATTCTCAATATGTGTTGAAAATTGTGCAAAACCTAGAAACAGTAGGCCGGTGCCGCGGCTCACTTGGCTAATCCTCCGCGGTGCGGTGCCAGCACCCCGGTTCTAGTCCCGGTCGGGGCGCCGGATTCTGTCCTGGTTGCTCCTCTTCCAGTCCAGCTCTCTGCTGTGGCCCAGGAGGGCAGTGGAGGATGGCCCAAGTGCTTGGGCCCTGCACCCCATGGGAGACCAGGAGGAGGCACCTGGCCCTTGGCTTCCATCGGCACAGCGCGCCGGCCATAGCGGCCATTTGGGGGGTGAACCAACAGAAGGAAGACCTTTCGCTCTGTCTCTCACTAACTCTGCCTGTCAAAATAAATAAATAAATAAATAAATAAATAAATAAATAAATAAATAAAATAAAATAAACAGTATCCCATCCTGTCAATGATACTTCCACCATGATACAATTATTTACTAGTCTACAAATACTTACTTGCAAACTTACTCATTCTAGCTACATTAGCATATTCTCATTCTCAATTACCTGGTCCTTTAGCTGAAGCTCATGCTCTTAGGTAGAAAGTTAAGAACTAGCCTAGGCTCTAGCCCCGGAGGGCTGGAAGCCAGGTGGCCACAGGGCCCAACCACTGGTGTCAGCTCCACTCCCATCCTAATGGAATTCGCTGCTCCTACTTCCCTGCCCGCCCCCTGGCAAAGGTTTAAAAGGACCTGTTCCTCAACATGTGTCTCTCTCGTGCTCTCTCTTCCTGTCTCCTGACCTCTGTCTCTGTCTCTCTCTTTCTCTTTCATACTCTCCTTCCCCTTCTTTCTCCTTCTTCACCCCTTCCCTCCAGTCTGTCTGGTTTCCCCCAATAAACTCTTTAGCTTAAAAAAAAAAAAAAAAAAAAAGAATTAGCCTATGTTTAGGTGGGAAGGGCCTAAAGAACCAGCATCTGCTTTGGAAGCCCCAAAACTCAGCATCTTGCACTTCAAAGTCCTGCTCAGACCCTGACAACCTTCCACGTGGTCCCAGCCCTTCCCCCACCCCTAAGGAAAGCTCCCAGGAGAATTCTCTCTCCTCATGGGGCAATAAAACTTTCACGATGCCCTACAGGAAGCCCCTCTGCCCTGCCTGCAAATCTGGGGAGGAATTTGCTAATTTTCACCTAACAAACCCTTTTCCTGGACTCCCCACCCTTTGTCCTGGAGGGGAAGGGGAGGGGGTAAAGAGACTCCCTTAAACCAGGAGTCTAAACGCAGGCTGTGCTCAGCTCTCTGCTCTCTGGGAGCCGCCCTCCCGGCCTGCCCAGGTGTATTCTCTCCATTCAGCCGTGTTACCTCGCTCTCCCCCAGTCCGAGTGACTGGACACTGTCTATCTGTCCCTGTCTATCTGTCCCTTCCATTCTGAGGGATGCCCTATCCCAATAAAACCTTATCATTTAACTCTGTCTCACACCTAAATTCTTGAATGAAGACAAGAACCCCGTGGCTTCCAGGGCTCTTTTCTCTAGAGCCAATGCTAAAGTAGATAAGTTGGTTGCAAATACGTTTCTTGATGCCCAACATTGGCATCGATTAACTCATATTAATGCTGATGGTCTTTTAGAATCATGTCCTACTTCTCGTGCCCAAGCAAGGTTGATTCTTTCTCTGTATCCCTCTTGTTCACAAATCGCCTCTCCTCCTTTCTCTGAAGGTGTCAAGCTCCATGGCTTACACCCTAACGAGCCTGGCAAGTGGATGTCATGCGAGCTTTTTCTTTTGGAAGCTGGGCGTTCTTCGTATCTCTGTAGATACGTTTTCTAGATTCAGTTGGGCTACAGCCTCTCCTGGCGAAACCTCTCAGCATGTCATGTTAGTTCCCATTTGCCATCTGCTTTTTCTGTCTTGGGAAAACCTTGCAAGATTAAAACCGATCATGGGCCTGCCTATCTTGGTCATAAGCTGCAAAACTTTTTTACTGCATGGAACATACAACTCGTTACTGGTCTTCCCTACGGTCCTCAAGGTCGACCTATCAATGGAAGAGCTCATTTAACTCCAGAACGACAACTGGTCAAACAAAAAGGGGGACTTCATAGATCCCCTCATGCACAACCATCCCAAGCTCTGCAAATGACAAAATACAAAAACGTAGATGAAGCAGGGCTTCCCGCAGCTGACAGGCAATGGCCTTCTCCCCGGACAAGATGGCAGCCCAGCCACTATGGTAGAAGGATCTACTCGTGGGACAGTGGGAAGCTGGAGAGGTTGTAACGTGGAGAAGGCGGTATGCTTGTGTTTCCATAGAATCAGATCACAAGCCATTACCTGCTCGCTGGACTAAACAGCCCAGATATGGCCAAGAGGGCGAGATTCGACGTCGAGGAGCCTCTGAGGGGAAGGTTTGACACCCAAGATGACACGGCGTCTGCTAACACCAGGAAAGTGACATCCCCACATGGGGACAGCTAGAAAAACTAACTTTGGAAATGGAGACGTTGGTTCAACAAAACAACCACCTCACACTGCTGCTACTCTACTTGGCAATGCTGGCTGCGGTCACTTCGGCTTCTGCTTTAGTAGCTGTTGCAGTAGGGGAAGGGGCACCATCAGTGTTATTGTGTGTCCTTAACTGTTTTTTTTTTTTTGTTTTTTTGTTTTTTTGTTTTTTTTTGACAGGCAGAGTGGACAGTGAGAGAGAGAGACAGAGAGGAAGGTCTTCCTTTTTGCCGTTGGTTCACCCTCCAATGGCCGCTGCGGCCGGCTCATCGCACTGATCCGAAGGCATGAGCCAGGTGCTTCTCCTGGTCTCCCATGGGGTGCAGGGCCCAAGCACTTGGGCCATCCTCCACTGCCTTCCCAGGCCACAGCAGAGAGCTGGCCTGGAAGAGGGGCAACCGGGATAGAATCTGGCGCCCCAACCGGGACTAGAACCCGGGGTGCCAGTGCCGCAAGGCGGAGAATTAGCCTGTTAAGCAACGGCGCCAGCCTTAACTGTTCTAACTATTTACTGGGAAGAGTGGAGTGGTATAAAAAGGGAAAGTGTTGTATTCTACCTATCAAGAAAAAGATTGGTGTGATTGAACTGACACAAGGTTAGGGTCATGGGGCATCTGTGAGAAATCTGTGGGAAATCACAAGTGAATATGGAAGAGAATGGGATTCATAGCTGCTCCAAGGGAAAACTGGAGGATTAGTTACTACGGTACTCAGTGGGTTTTGCACAAATTAATGAACAATTTAATTGGACTGGGAGCTCCTGCAGAATATTTCCAACCATCAACAGGACATCGAGTCACCAGCCTGTCTCGGGGGAAGTCCTCGTTCCCTGTCCCCTATCTGCCTATCTCAGTTTACAGAATGAATGTCTCTGCCCCTGAATTACTACAGGCTCCCTCTGCTGCTTCTTTCCAGCCTTTGTTCTGTGGGAGGGGCTGTTCCTTTATTCCTTTCCCCTCTTCACAAGCATCTCCAATAAACAGAGTTCGGAGCTCCCGATCTCTGTCCCCCAGTTATGACAATCACTTTAATTTAATGAGCATCTCCACTGCGGTTATTATGGCAACCTGTGTTTTGCCCGTACCAGGTATGG
Source organism: Lepus europaeus (assembly GCF_033115175.1). Lineage (NCBI taxonomy): Eukaryota > Metazoa > Chordata > Mammalia > Lagomorpha > Leporidae > Lepus > Lepus europaeus. Next base: position 175,656,386 of record NC_084827.1, read on the forward strand.
TGGTGGGAGTTCACAGAGTGCTGGGATAATTGGCTTGTATTCTATCAAAAACCGCTAGTGTTATGGCTACCTATCCTATCTCAACACTGAAATGACCCAGATTCAAGAAGGAGTATTACCAAACAGGACTGCCATAGATTATTCATTGCTAAAAGAAAATATTGGATGTTGGAAATTCCCTGGCCCGTGTTGTTTTAACATAACCGATAATTCCCATCTAATGCAAAAGGGAATCGATAGATTAAAATAAGGTTAGTAATCCACATACATGTACCGAAACTTGGAATGTAAAGGGTTCTTTGTTGGTGAGGCTCTTACGTTTCTAGGACCTACTCTGGTTATCATCTTACACTTACTGTTTGGACCTCGCACTCTGTCCTGCCTTTCTAAGACCGTTAGGCTGAATAGAAAGCAAATTCAGATTCATCTGACTGCTAAGGCAAAACCTAATGTGGGCAAAGGGTATGTACTCAGATACCAAAAATGTAAAATTAAGGGGCTGGCGCTGTGGTGTAGCAGGCAGAGCCGCTGCCTGCCGTGCCGGCATCTCATATGGGCACCAGTTCAAGTCCCGGCTGCTCCACTTCCAATCCAGCTCTCTGCTATGGCCTGGGAAAGCAATAGAGATGGTCCAAGTCCTTGGGCCCCTGCACCCACGTGAAAGCTCCTGGCTCCTGGCTTTGGATCGGCGCAGCTCCAGGCGTTGAGGCCATCTGGGGAGTGAACCAGTGGATGGACAATCTCTCTCTCTCTTTGCCTCTCCTCCTCTCTCTGTTAACTCTGAGTTTCAAGTAAATAAATACATCTTGAAAAAAAAAAACCATAAAATTTAAAAGATGAACAAAGGAAAAGGGGGAACTGTTGGGTCTTCCTTGTTCTGTGGAACATTGCCAATGTCTGAGACAGGCTGTGGCTGCCTGGGGCTGACCTCCTAGACGGTACTGGAAAGTCTTCAGAGAGACAAGTTCATGGTGGCCCGCGTGCCGCGGTCTGGGGCACTAGGCACACCTGCGTCCTCTCCACGGGCACCACAGCGCCCTGTGGCTGGCCACAGGCTTGTTACTCATGTTTATACACAGAACATCTGTCCTAGCTTGTTTGTAGGTTTGTAGTTGCGATGTTATTGTCACCCAGGACACCATGAGTTACTGATTAGCCATTCTGAGCCAAATAAAAAGATAAGAAGCACAGAGATACCGAGATAGGGAAGACTCCGGGATCCTGCTGTTCTTTCTTTTTACTTCGTGTTTCCTGTCATTCTTTCTCTTCTCCTATTGACGCTAGCCATCGCGTACTGGCTGGTACTGGAACCTGGACGTGGGATGTGGGAGTTCTGAGCTGAGGCGTAACCAGCTGCAACACAACGGCTGCCCCCACGGTTTGGATATTTTTAGGATCCTATGGGAGGGCAGGCATTGTGGCACGGTGGATTCGGCTGACTCTGGGGATGCCTACATCGCACACCGGAGCCTTGGTTCACGTCTTTGCTGCTCCACTTCTGATCCAGCTCTCTCCTAATGCACACCTGGCAGGAAGCAGAGGATGGCTCAGAGTGCTTGAGCCCCTGCCATCCACATAGGAGACCCTGATGGAGCTCCTGGCTTCTGGCTTCGCTTGGTCCAGCCCTAGCTGTTGCAGCCATTTGGGTAGTGAACCAGTGGATTGGAGGTTCTCTCTGTCTCTGTCTCTCTCTCACTCAATCTCTCTTGCTCTGCCTTTCAACTAGATAAAAGTAAGTAAGCAAAATACATTTTTTAAAAAAGGATCCCATATGGAATGCCACATGTATATATATATTCATAGATACGTAGACATGTCATCCATTGGACTCTATAGATGACCTGATCTGGTGGCCTTACAAAGATTCTATGCTTTCCCAAAAGAAGTGTCAGCTGGCAGGCAGCCTGCCCCTGACTCACGTGCCATGAGTCACAGCCACAGGCCTTTCTTTAAAAAGGCTCACATAATCTGGAGCCAATACGAAAAATTCCAAAAGTGATAGGAAAGTGGGCCAAAGCCCAGTCCAGGCCTGAATGAAAAGAGCTGCAACTCCAAAGGGCGAGAAAGACGGCAGAGCAGAAGCAGCGGAGAACCAAGAACCACGCAGACACACGCACGCCGGTGTTCAAAGAGCTCCAACAAGGGGAGGTATTTGACACAGAATCCCATATTGGAGCGCCTGGGTTCCGGTCCCAGCTCCACTTCCGATTCAGCTCCCTGCTCATGCACACCCTGGGAAGCAGCAGGCATGGCTCAAGTAGTTGGGTCCCTGCCGCCCACATGGGAGAGCTGGATTGAGTTCCAGGCTCCTGGCTTCAGCCTCAGCTCTTGTGGGCATAGGGGTTTATGAACCAGAGGATGAGAGATCTGTGCCTTTCTCTGTCTCTCTCTTTCTCCATGTCTCTCAAATAAATGAAAATAGATAGTAAAAAATTCAAATAAAATCAAGCGATCCAACAAGACTGCAAAAAAAAAAAAAAAAAAAGAAGTCAGGGCATGATCTTGCTGAGTCATGCTCAGACACACTTCACAGTGATTTTGCTGAGTCATGCTCAGATTTCACAGATTGAGTCCACCCTATTGCTGGAGGGTCTAAGACCAGCACAGAAATGAACTCAAACTCTGGCTGAATTGTTTTAAAAATTAGTTAGCAAAGGAAAAAACTAATCTCAAAAGCAGCACGCAACCGAAGGGGCTGGCCTGTGGCGGCAGCCGTTGAGTTGACAGGTACTCTGCAGATTCCAGGGCTCGGCTCTCAGCAGGCGCCGGCAGGACCGCCCCAATGAAATTGACATGACCCCCTAAAATTTACACAAAAATGTGGCCCCTTAAAGTTCCCCAGAAGCACCATCTGGGGTGCCACATATGCTACTGGAATTTGGGGTGCTATACGATTTCACCATATGCTTGTTAATAAATCCCCAATGTTAATAAGCCCGAGAGGGTTCTTGCCTAATATTTAGAGAAGAATTCTAAAAACCGGCACAGAGAAACGAGGCAGCATGGTACATTTTAGGCTTTTATTTAGTATCTAGGAAAGTGAGGGCTTTAGTCCAGGTTGGAGAGAGGGGAAAGTCTGGGAACCGGGGTAGCGCCCATACCAAGCAGAGAGCAGGCCAAAGTCACGTGCAGCCAATGCCTTGAGCTGCTGTCCACCGCTTACCACCGGCAGCAAAGCAGAGAGGCAGAGAGCTTCATTTCAAGAGAGAGGTAAATCTGGGTTCATACCGAGCACCAGGAACCAGCCATGTGGAGGAGCATCTAGGCCAGGAAGCCTAGGGCGCGTGGCCCAAAGGCCATGCGCCCTGCAGGTGCAGGGCTACAGCAAGCCCCCTCCTGGCAAGAGGCCAAGGAAAAGAGAAGGGCTGGGCCACACTGTGTCCCAGGCTTTTAACCCACTTCCAAAGGGCAGTGGTTAATTAACCTGATTGGCTGATGGGCACCCAGGTGTGGCCAGGAAAGGAGATGAAGCCACACAGGGGCTTGGCGAAGGCGTGGTCTTCCAGTGCACAAATCTAATCAGTTTTAGCTTGTATGCCTGCCTACTTCACCAAGGGCACATTGGAGTTACCAGAGACCTGAGACAGTCCTCCAGTGGAAACCTTTGAAGCCAGAGAAAGGATGGCAGGAAGGAAGGAAAGAAGGAAGGGGGTGGGAGGGCGAGATTAGTTTGCAAAAACTCTCAGCTAATGGCAGAGTGAGCAGAAACATCTGAAAAGTTAATCTGGAAGTTCAAGGAAGTGATCTTCTTAAGAACTTTAAGAAAAATGATGATCAGACACTTCACCGGAATAAGATTAAAAGACATAAACACGCTCCAGGCTGCAGCAGGAGATACTACAGCCAGCTTCCTCGAAGAGGAGCTGCTAATAAAGCCAGTCCATGCAGCGCTCATCCTGGGGCCACCCGGGGCCAGAGCAGCTGCTGCTCCAGGGGGCTGGCTGGGGGCTGCGTCCCTTCAGGTCCTCTGAGAAGCTAAGGCAGTGTCGAGCGTCCAGGAGATTTGGGAGAGGACCCCGAGTCCACCGTGCACCGGGAGAGCCTTCGGCCCCCCGTGGCTCTGCCCTGTGGCAGGGGCCGCACCGCCAGCCACAACCTCCAGCTACCTTTCTGCAGCGGGCGCCTTCGCCTCCTTGAAGGATTCGAACCTGCAGCCAGGAAAGAAACAGAACGGAATGGGGCAAAGGCAAGCAGATGTGACCCCCGGCGACTTGGCGGGTCACCAGCAGCGAGGTGCCCGGGAGGTGGGGCTGCATCGGAGAGAGAGGAGGTGCCAGCCGCGCTCCTGGTCAAAGGCGTGGGAAAAGCCACTCCCAGGCGCTCCGCCTCCGTCTAGAAGCGTCATTCCCGCAGAGCCCCTGGGAAGCCCCTCTGAGCGGATCACCCACACGGGAAGTGGTTTGGGGCAGGAAACCTGGGCAAGAATTGCCGGATCCCGCACCACGCTCCTGTCCCGGGCGGAGCGCGCAGAAGCCTGGCCGGCGGGGAGCGACGTCTCCAGGGTGTGGAGCCCCCAAGACAACGGCCATGAAGCCTGCAGGTGGAGAAGCCCAGAACTGGCTCTCTGGAAGAGACCACGCCGTAGGGGAGAAGCGAGCACCTGTGCCCTTAAACACACAGGCGGCCCGCACGGGCGCGGTACCACCCACGGTTTCGGGGGGGTGGGGGGGGTCCTGCCTCCTGTCCCACCCTCGCTACCGTAACGGCCGTGAAGAGCGACTGCCGTAATCCTTGGACAAGTGAGCCGGCGGGAAGACAGCGCAGGGGCGAGGGCGGCGGGGAGCCGAGCAGACGGCTCGGTATTCCACAAGGGGAACCCAAGTTATGGCTTTGTTCTTTGATAATTACAGAAATACATGGGTAAGATGTTTTTGAGAACTTTTAAGTAACCGCCGACTACTAAATATAGGATGGCTGTCTTCAAAGTCACGAGGCAGATGAAAAGAGACAAAGCAAAGGAGGAAACACAGCGGAAAACGCAGCTCCGCGTAGACATTGCAGCAGTCAGTGTGAAGCATCGTTCTCTCCCCCTCAGGCCAACTGAGAAACCAAAATTCCACTGCGCTCGCATCAAGGCCACACTTCCATTGAGAGCTTAGGTGATGGCACAGACACAGACAGAAGCAAATCAGTGTCGATAGTCCTAACTAGCAAGGTGCAAGCCACGGGATCAAGAAGGTCATTTCATTTTAGTAAAACAAACACGTAGCTGTGATGCAAACATGGTACAGCGTCCTGGATGGCGCAGCATGAAAGTATATGAGTGAAATTGTTAGAATTCAAAATAACACTGGCAAAGGTAAATCCTAGTTGTGGACATCAATTCATTGTAGACTAGGACAGATCAAGTAGACAAAATATAGCTTAGAACCTAGAATTATAAAAATAATCTAATTAATACAGTTTACTTGAGTTTGGTAACAGGTAATCCATTTTTTTTTTCTTCTTCTCATGCGTCTGAGAATCATTTGGCAGAGTGAGTTATCCAGCCCAGTAAAAACAAAATCTTCCATTAAAAAATAAAGAAAAGATAGAAGTTATGTGGCTATATCTTCTGACCACAAGCATAAAGGTCTGGGAAATTAAAGAGATATAATTGGCTATTGAAAAATAAAGTGAAAACTACAAAACAAAATGTATGAGATGTAATTAAGCCTGGAAGAACTTTTTGGATTGGGTGTTTAAAAAAAAAATTCTCAAGATGCAGCCAAAACTATTCAGAGAGAGAAACACATTGCTCTAACTGCTTTCATTCAGTTTCTTAGGAGGAAAAAAAAAAAGGGTGGGGGAGTCTAAATAAATGAATTAGGCACTCAATGTGAGCACTTAGGGGGAAAAAACAGAGCAAAAAATCTTAGGGGAACCAGAAGAAAAAAATCCTATAAAAGCAGAACCAAATGAACTGGAAAAGAGAAAATGCCAGAATCAATCCATTGGCTCCGTTGTTCCCTGGGACCATAAACAGCAAATGAAGCAGTACTTCTGTAACAACCAAGATCAAGGAAAGACCTCAACCGATCTTAACATCATAACCAGAAATAGGAAGACATCGAGCTGGGAGGGCGAAGGGGTCAGAAACAGCAAGACGCCGTCTTAGGACTTGTGTGCAGATCCTCCTGAAAGCCTCAACGGAGCTGATGACTTGGGGACAGAACATAAATGACCATAGTTGTGTGACTGATATGGGGAGAGGTCAAAGTGTTGATTAGACCCATGACCGTGCGAGAAACTGAGGCTGTTATCCAAGAATTGTTCTGAAAACAGGCTTGAGCTTACTTCAAATTTCCAAGCACCAGACAATTCTCACCCTCTAGGAACTATTTCACAACGTATGGCAATATTAATCAGTTTCTGCTATTAAATTTGCCCAAATTCCAGAACTTGGCAAATGTAGCACAAGAGAAAAAAAAAACATGGCTTCAGTGCATTAGGAAACTCTCTATATAAAACATTATATATTACACATAAAAATATTCCCAGGTAGAATTCAGTGTGTTAAAGTTATAACCCATCACAACCAAATCGGACTGCCTGTAGAAAAGCAAGATGGTTTAAATGGGAGGAAATCTAGGAATATTTTGCAACACACCACGAAAGCAAAAATGAGAAGGCATCAGATCGCATCAATAGGTTTTAAGCAAAGTCTTTGCACTTGGTCTTCCATGGTGAGGTAGCAAAGGGGGTCTTGTTGAAGTCAGACATTTGCTAAACACCCCCCAAATCCCAGAGAATGCACTAAAATATAGAGGAAAAATAAGAAGAGAAAAATCAGCAACCCAGGAGGAAGCTTAGCCAATAATTTATGTTGGAGGCAAACCCCAGTTTAGATCTGCGTCTCACACTCTATAGATAAAGAAATTCCAAAAAAGAAAAGGACAAGAGAGAAATTCTAAACTCAATATGGAAATAAGTTTTTTTTTAATCAAACCATAGAAAAACTAAATGAAAATTTAATAGATACCCAGCAGAAGTCATTGGAGGGGAACGCTCTTTGTCAACTTAGAGTGACTGAAAAGCAACAGAAGCAGAAAATAAATGGAACAGGTTTTACAGTACAAAAATAGAAAACATTTTGTTAAAAAATACCAAGTGTGGGTATTACGGTACTGTAGGTTAAGCCACCACTGGACATGCCTGTATCCTACATCGAGTGCCTGGGCTCAACTCCCTCTTCTGCTTCTGATCCAGCTTCCTGCTATGCTGTTGGGGGCAGAACTTGATGACCCAAGTACTTGGGCCCCTGCTACCCATGTAGGAGACCTGGATGGGGCTCCCCACTCCAGGCTTTGGCCTGGTCAGCTCTGGCTGTTATGGGCATTTGGGGAGTGAACCAGTGGGTGGAAGATCACTTGCTCTCTCTTTCTGTCTCTGCCTCTTCTCTATCACTCTAGATTTCAAATAAGTAAATAAACCTTTAAAACAGATTGTAACACCAAAATAATACACTGGAGGAAACAAAATGTAACCAGCATGTGAGATGAACGGCGTCCATCCTTTACGAAGAGTACGTAAAAATGCAGACTCTCAAGACTGCACAATCGATAAACGGACAAAGGACACAGTTCCCAGAAGAAGGTTTATTTTATCAAGAGATAACATTTTTGCTTATGAAACTTAACAAGCAGCTGGCAAGGCTTGGGTGAGAAAGTCACTGGGGAGACAGATTGGTAGCGCAGGGTTCAGTAATTTATATTGCAAGCTAAAAAAACTGTGTTACTCGTTTATCTGGTGGTTCTGAGAATTTGCCCTAAGTAAATTATGCAACAGAAGGAAAATCTGTGTTCAGAAATATGTTCAGCTAAGCATTTTTTTTCCCTCAAAGCAAACAACATAGACACACATTCAAACAGGAGCAAGAGTTTTAATTTCACTACAGTGAATCTACTCAATGGAAAATGTTTCTATCTGTCTGTGCCATGTTTATGCTGACTAGGTTAGGTAAAACCCACAAAGTGTAGAATTATGCATTCAAAATGATTTCAACTATGATTGTTAAAAACCCACGCATAGAGGGGAAAAAAACCTAGAACAACATATCCATATGTCAGAGCAGTTACTGTTAGAACACAGGGGGTTTTCAAATCTTTTCTCTTTATCGCTCTCTCTCTCTTCTTGTTGGCTTTGGTGTATTTTTCTAGTTATTTATTATTACTGTGTAAACAACTGGAGTTTTTAAAAATTACATTAATGCTGGGGGGGGGGGGGAAGGAGACTCGCCAAGTCTAGTTTTTGACTTTCCTTTACACGAAGGAACTACAAAATTAATGGAAGTGGAATTGAGAGAGAAGTTTGTTTTGGTGTAAAAAAAAAAATGGAAACTGACGCAAGTGAGGAACCTTCCAGAAAGTTCATGGAAATTTCCATTATGAAGAAACTGCGCAGATAGCAGTCTCAATGGGTAGAGGCAGAAAATGGATGAGAGAGCAGAAATAGGCAGCCAACCTATGATTTTTTGTTTGTTTGTTTTACATCAAAACCAAAAAGTTTCATCTGTGCATGGGTCAGCCGTCGGATCACAAAAGCCATGCGGATCACCAGGCTTGAAGGGCAGCGTAAAAGAGACTCGAAACGCCCCATTAACAAGGGGGGGAAGGCAGCAGAAGATGGCTAAGACTTGATGTCCCCAAAGTTTGACCAACTCCTAACAGAAGCAGCGCAGAGGTTAAAACTTCAATATTTTTCAAATTGGATCTTTGATGCAATTTTCTTGTCTATTTTAAAAAGGATGAAAGAAAGGCAATTTACAATGGAAACTGGAAGCGAAACACTGCGATGTCTCAATATAGAAGAGAGAGAGAGAGGCAAGTCCGGGGGGCTCACCCGCATGCTCTGAGCGACGATAACATCAGCCTCGCTCATTGCTCTGAAGAAACAAAACCCACGCACCTTTTGTCCATCGGAAACAAGGAGAAAGCAAAAGGCATACCTAGAGGAGGATGACACACAAAAGAGCATAACTTTGGTGCTTTTTTCTTTTTAGTATAAAGAACCGAGAGGGTAAGACAGCGGTCGTTTGTAACGGCACCTGCCGGGAATGCAGGAAGCCATGAGCATAGGAGGAAGAGGCAAAGACCCTAGGATGCCCCTCTTAGAATATCACCCGCGAGGCCGAGGGAGAAATTAGAGTTCTGAACAGCCCCCCAAAACGAGGAGACTCGGCGGATCAGTAGGGGAGGACGCTGGGTTCAGAAGAGCAGTGTCTCTCCCAGAGTCTGCCACCCCCCTGTCCACGCAGGTGTGCAAAGGGCAGGGCCACACTTCCGGCCACCAAGAACACAGCTGGTGCTTGATGCTGCCCGCAGGGCTAAAGGGCTTCGGGGTCACTGACCCGCACACGGTCTCTCAAACAACGCAAGTCAGAGACGCGGTGGGAGGTGGTGGGTCCAGGCACCGGCAGGAACAGATGTGGATTCAGGAAATACAGATGTAGTTACGGCTGGAACAAAACCGGCCACCCTTCCAACAAAAGGACAGTGGAAAATGAGGCGTGGCCTCAGGACATCTCCCGAGAACCTGGGACACGGAACAGGCGTGCGGTGGGGTGGCAACTCCTCCCATCGCTGGGCTCTGATCCCCTCCCCACCGCAGGGGCTGCCGGCTGTTGCCTGCAGGGGCTGCGTGTGGCAGGCAGCCAGGGGCACAACCAGGAGGAGTTATAGAAAGAACAGCTGCTGCTAAGCCGCAGAGGGAACCCACGACGCACCTGCCCAAGCCCGAGGTCCGTGGTGTGACTTCACGTGGATCCCAGAGCTGCCAAGAGCAGATCTATCCTGCAACCGGATTGTCCGAAAGCAGGCAAAGCGGCCTTGCTGGGTAGTGAGCCCTCTGTCGCCAGAGGTATGCAAGCCAAGGCAGGAGATGTGCTTATCTACAACACTCTAGAGGCAATTCTCACACACACACACACACGCGCACACACACATCCCAATGTCTTACTGGAGGTGGTTGGTTTGTATGTTTTAAACCCTGAAATGAACGCCTCTTTCAGTATATTACTGTTTTCTCAGGTTTAACGACGAGGGAATGCCCCCATGTGTGCAAAGGGCCTGGGAGCTCCCTCCAGCCCCAGGGCTGTGTTTCGGTTCTCCGGGCTTGGCCCTGGGCACCTGCAGCCCGGCCTCTGTGTGCTGGCTCCTGTCCCCAGGTCTGCCTCCTCCTGGATGCAGATTCCTACAGCTCCTGTGCCCTGAGTGCCCCCAGCTGCCCACACCTTCCAGGAGCCAGCGTCCCCCGTGCACAGCTGAGGGCCCCCGCAAAGCTGTGTGGCTCAACACCAAACCAACCTTCCTCCCGCCGTGGCCTGGGTTTTCCAGAGCACTCGGGCAGCAGGAAGAGTGTTTGCAGGCGACGAGGGAGTCCCCTTTCCCCCGCTGCAAGCCCTCCTCCTCCTCCTTTCCTCTGCTCGGAGCCCTGGAGTCTCAGCCACCTCGGGGCCAGACGCCCGGGAGCAGAGTCTGCAGGGGTGCGGTTCCAGGAGGCCCTGGAATGTCCCCAAGACCAATGGCGTCCTACCTGGGTTCCATGCCTGAAACTCCAGTCCCCGAGGGCCACAGTGAGCGGCGCGGACGTCCACCCTCACAGTGCCCAGGCGTCAGTCTGTGCCTGAGCCACAGTGCAAGGAGCAACAAGACACGACAGGGACAGAGCATGTAGCCGTAGGATTTTGCTGGAACTTGATCGGAGCCTCTCCTTCCTGGTCTCCCATCCCAGCCCCGACCAGCAAAACCAGCAAGACCACCTGCAGTAGGCAGCCCCCTCCTCACTCCTCGGTCTGCCTCGCTCCACCCACCTGCCGCCTCTTTCCCCGTAGACGCTCCCTTACTGCCACAAATCCCACCCGTGCCTTCCCTGATCTCTGGTCTGCCTGCATCACCCCATGGGATTTCGCCAGCGTGGCAGAGTGGGGGCCGTTCGGGGTCATCTGTGTGCAGCGGGGAATGTCCCTGAAGTCCCCTGACAAGTGCCTTGTTGATGCTGTTTCCGGGAGCCTCATATGAGACGGGTCCTTGGGAAAGTTTTTGTCGGATGAAAGAGGAGGTGAATGAATGAGAGAATGGGTGAATGAATGAATGAATAGCCCTCCCTATCTGCTTCCCCCGCAGAGCAGCTGTGCTCCCCCCAGGGGCTGAGATAAAGCCAAAGAGGCAGAGGAGAGCCCAGCCCTTCATGGGTCATTGGGCAGCCCATTCCCACCCTGCCTCCATCCCCACTGCTCCAGGGCAGCCCAGAGCCCAGCCCGGGGCCAGGCCAGGCCTGCAGACAACTCCTGACCTCGTAATCTTTCACTCAGAGAAGAGTCTAGAACGTTCAGCGTGCCGTCCCTCCCAGCCTTTCCAAAAGATGCTAGGCTGGGTGGAGAACCATCCGGTTAAACTATGGAGTGCAGTCAGAGGTCCCGTGCTCCTCAGGGGACGGCAGCTCCCTCAGCACGAGACCCAGAGGTGTAAACTGATGCTAGGAAAACAGGTTCCCAAGCCCACCCCCGGCTGCCACTCACGCCTTCCTCAGGCGCCACGGCATGATTCCCAACAGTGCGTCATCTCTGGCCCCCGGTGCTTTCCCCACGGGAAGCTGGGGCAGCGGCCGTGGCCTGGTGGAGGGTGGTGGCACGCAAGCCCGGTCCACCGGGGAAGGCTCCGGGGAGGTTTCCTCACCCGACTCTGGGCTGTAACCTGACTCAGAACAGGAGGAAGCTGAGGGCTCGTAAAAAATCTCACCCGTCATCGGGACAGACTGGGTCCGCCAGCTGCAGCTGCTGCCGTCTCAGAGGCTGCCAGCCCGGGACTGCCGCCAGCCCCGCTACCTGGCCCAGCCCACGGAGCCGCGTCAGGTGCGGGCAGCACGCAGGCCCACGGGAGCCTCGCTGTGTGTCCCATGAGAGCAAGGTCAGGTCAGAGGCTCCATGCCTCGGTTTCCCTCCCCGGCCCAGAGGCTGTTAGTGCTGGGCGTCTGGTGCAGCTGAGCGAGCCGGGAGCTGTCGCTTCCCCTCCAGCAGCGCTGGCTGCCAGCCTGCTCCGGGGAGAGGTGCTTCCCCTCTCTGGGTCTCTACTTCCTTGCTGGTGAACCGAGGGGGTGGGACCAGGTGCTCTTCAAGTGGCTCCAGCGGCAGCCTGCAGGGCGAAAGGCGCTGTCAGGCCCGGGGCCTTCCCCTGGGGTCTGCAGCAGGGCTCTGGAGGTGGGGGGGGGTGTCTCCCTTCCAAGGGGCAGGGAGAGCAAGTTTCTTAGAAGTCCCGGAAGAGGGGTCACACACTCACCCAGCTTTCAGAAACAAAACTCAAAAGAGTTTCCAGGAGCGACAAGGCCTAGGAGTCTTTCTGGAAGCGTCTGATGTAGGCCTGACGTCTAATGAGGGCACCACGCTGCAAGCTGAGGAAGGTGGCCGTGGTCTGCAGGCTCCTGGGGTTTAGGATTTGGTGCCGGTCACCCACACACTCAGGTGTCCATGCCCGGCAGGGGCGGCCTCAGGCCCCACACGCGTCTCAGTGTGGCTGGGTCCACGCACTGCCCTGTGCCCCTACAGCGAGCCAGGCCAGCCCCGGACCTCGCAGGCTGCTGATTCCCCTGGGGCCTCTTGGCCTCTGTAGGGGCTGGCACTGCTGAGCCTCCCCCGCACGTCCCACTTGGCCCTCAGCTGGGACCCCTGGCTGTCCAGAGACCTGGTGCTGAGACGCGGCTGGTGGGTGAGCTCCCGGGCCCTGGGCGCAGGACAAGGCTGGGGCTATTTTTGCCAAGCGTGTGCGCCGTGGCTCACAGGTGTCTACAGGAAGAGAGACCACCTGAGGTGGGTCTGGTGACTCAGAAGAGCGGCTGAGCTCGTGTGTGTCTGCGGGGAAGCCGCGGGGGCCCCAGCCCCCAGCTCCGCTCAAGACGTGCACTCCCAGCCTGGGCCAGTGCTTCAAGCCCCCGATCACACCCACGCGTGAGACACGGGCAGTACCAAGTCCACCCCGCACCAGGCCACAGGGCCCCCCGTGGACGGAGGCACTGGGACAGGGCCCTGGCAGACCTGGCCTCTCCCAGCAAGGCCCCTGCAGGCTCCTGATGTCAGAGGGGCTTCGTGTGGGGGCAGCCAGGACCAGGGCCTCCTGGACACAGGGGGCCATGAACTGTGGGGGCTCACGGGTGTCGGGGCTCACCTGCCCCGGGGAAGGCATCCACGGCCAGAGGCCAGCAGGGAGCCGTGTCACCCGGCTCAGCCCCTCCTCAGGGGGTGCCTCACTCCCCTCCATGCTGGCTACCTTCAGGTTCCTGCTGCCTCACAGATGGAGAGCCCAGCAGGCCTGGCCCTGCTCTCTGCTGCAGAACGAGATGCCACCAGCCAGCCAGGGGCACAAGGACGAGGTGAAGGGGAAGATGCTGGAGGCCGAGGACATGTGCAATGTAGACAGACGCAGGAGTGTGACATCTTGTGGGGTTCAGAGGTCTCCCTGGGCAGCCAGGGCCCAGGGATGGCAAGAGCTGGGGCTACAAGCTGGTGGAGCAGGAATAGGGGCAGGGGCACTGGTGTCCCCAGGAACATGCACATTGAACAGCAATGGCATACAGCAAACTGTCCCATAAAAAAAACCTCGGACCCAAACCAAGACCTGCTCCGGTGGGGTAGGGTAGCTCCAGGGCTGGACTCTGGACAGACTCCCACGGGGTCAGGTTGGGGTGAGACAGCAGCAGTCACACAAGGGACTCAGGACAGGAAAGAGGTGTTGGGGGCCCCCAGGTCATCTGCAGCAGCCTGATTTTAAGAGCGCCCAGCCAGTCTTGAAGGTCATCCTCCAAGCGAGCTGGTGGACTTGACACCTGTCTCAGAAACTGGGAGGAACAGGTGGAGGCGTGGGCATTGTGCCCAGCAGGTGCCTGGTCTCTGGCTGACTCTGGGACCCCCCACACACACGCAGACACTGGCTTTATGTGCACCTTTGTCTCCCCTAAAGCTCTATTTGGAGACAACAAAAGGAGCCACATGGATGATGAGGGCTCTCTGATCCAAGGGAGCAGGAGCCCCAGATGAGAGAAAGCCTTGACAGACAGGGGTGGCCAGGGGAAACTGAGGCAGGCAGGAAGGAAGAGGCCCACGCAGCAGTGGCTGCCCCACATCTCCAGGCTCGGTCACACCTGTCCCCAAGCTCCACCTGTGCACCTGAGCCTGATGGCTCCTGTGGGCACAAGTGAGACTGTTCCCAGAGCACCTGCTGCATCCCTGGGGATGGCCCCCACCCTGCGCGCCAGAGACCCATAGAGGCCCTACAGCCACCTGTGGGGGCCCAGAATGTCCCGCCTCCTTGAAGGCAGGTGTAGGGGCGGGCAGCGGCCAGGCATCCAGTCTGTGACCCCTAATGTCAAGGTGGGATGCAAGGGGGGCAGTGACCGTCTAGAATTCACCCCGGCCTCACTCCCATGCCCCTGACCCTTCCTGGAAATGCAATGGTAAGCGGCAGGGGGAGGGGAGAGCGCCCAGCTCAGATAGCAGCCCCAGGGCTGCCCTACTCTTCCGATTCGCTCAGAGCCCCCAGCTACTCCTCCGGCGGCCATGCTGACTGTGGCTGGTCTTGGTGGAGCCTGGAGCCTTCCACCCTGGCACATGAGTCTCAAGCCTGGGGTGTGTCTTGGCACTTGGGGTCTACAGCATCCAGGGGGACCCTCACCCTGGCATTATAAAGACTGCAAGGTCCTGGAAAGGCCGGAGATCTCCCGCTGCTCCTGCTGCTGACCGCTGGGGAGGAGAAAATGTGGTTGATAGAAGTGTCGCCCTCAGTACAAGGGACCCTCGGGGCATCTCGTGAGCACCGAGCGAGTGCTCCAATCAGCAGTACAAATATAACATTACACCTGCTCCATGAATAATATAATAACATAATATTACAAACGCTCCAATAAATAATATAAATATATTATAAGTGCTCTAGTAAATACTATAAATATCACATTATAAATGCTCCAATAAATAGTATGGATATTGTAATATTAGAAATGCTCCAATAAATATTATACATATTCCAAATTATAAATGCTCCAATAAATACTATAAATAATAAAATGCTCCATTAAACACTGGCTTCACCCTGTCCAGGCCAGAGCCTCAAGGGGGCAGGTACTGGGCTGGACCACCCCTAGGGCTTTCAGCCTTTCCCACCTGACCACCAGGACCCCAATCCTCTCCACTCCCATGGGGACCTGGGATCCAGGGCTGATGAGCCAGGGGCTTCCTTCTCACCTCTGGGTGCCAGCTCTGGCCTCCCAGAGGCTCCTGGTCCAGGCTGCCTAGTCCACTTCTTGCCATAGCCAGAGGTCACAGTGTTTCCTGGGCGCGCTGGGTGGGGGGAGGGAGTGAAGAGTCCACTTTGAGGTGGAAATCCTGTTTCCGCTCCGTGTCCCTGGCTCATGAACCACACTGCTTCCTCCGCCCACGCACCCACCTGGGCCAGTGTTCTCTTTTGCAGGTTGGCAGCTAAGTTAAAGGTCTCTCCTCATTTACGGTGAGGGTTTTCTCCCCCTCTGCGTCCCTCCCCACCTTCCTCCACATACACACGTTTCTCTGTCTTACTGCAGGACGAGTGTTCATTTCGGGAGAAGAGCACGAATCGTCTTCTAGCACTTTCTTTTTTCAAGATTTATTTATTTATTTGAGAGGCAGAGGCACAGAGAGGGGGGGGGGCCTTCCATCCGCTGGTTCACTCCCCAAATGGCCGCAACGGCAGGAGCTGCTCTAATCCAAAGCCAGGAGCCAGGAGCTTCTTCTGGGTCTCCCCGCTGTGTGCAGCGGCCCAAGGACTTGAGCCATCTTCTACTGCTTTCCCAGGTCATAGCAGAGAGCTGGATAGGAAGTGGAGCAGCCGGGATTTGAACTGGTGCCCATATGGGATGCCGGCGCTGCAGGTGGTGGCTTTACCTGCTACACCACAGCACCGCCCCTTCTAGCACTTTCATACTTGGCATGCGCACCACCCCGCCGGAGTTAAAGTAACTGTGTCATTCACTTCCTTCCTGAAATCTTTGGTTTTTTAAAAAAATATATATTTATTTTTATTTATTTGAAAGGGAAAGAGAGACGTTCACCCTCTGATTTAATTCCCCAAATGGTCAGGCTGAAGCCAGAAACCAGGAACTCCCCCTGGCCTCTCCCATAGGTGCAGGGGCCCAAGCACTGTTTCCCAGCAGGGAGCTGGAACAAACTGGAGCCCCAGTATGCGACACCAGTGCCCCAAGCAGTGCCTTAGTCCGCTCTGCACCGAAATGCCCGCCCCAGCTGTGTTTCATCCAGGGCTGGAGAACAGCTCTGCTCCAACGCCCGAGCCCTGGGAGAGGCGCTGTGCGCAAGTGCTCCCTTTGTCCTGAGAGCCCCTGGCTCCCAGACACACCAGGGGTCCCTCCCCATAGTCCCTGGGAAAGTGGGTGTTCAACAGGCGCAGAGTGACAGTGTGGGTACCCCGGGGTGGCCGGCGTGAGAACGCCCCAGCTTGACCTTGAGGCTCACCTACATCCAGTCTCCGCCCACTGGCCACACATTTGGAAAGCGAATGCTTCCTCAGTTACAGAGGGAGGAGGAGGAAGCAGGAGGAGGAAGGAGCTGAGCCGCACCACATCCCTCCACCTCCACCCCACCCCGGCCTCCAGAGACCCTGCTGGTCTCTGGGTGAGAGGTGAGCCCTTCTCAATGTGCAACTTCTCCTGTACCTTAGCCCCCTCCCACCTGCCCAGCTCGGGGCAGTCTCTGCCCGTGAAAGGCCCCTCCCTGCACACCTGTGGGCGCCCCCAGCCTGGGTCAGTCCCCACACACCCAGCTGCTGAGCCAGCAGAAACTGCTCCAACAGAGTGAACCTGGGACCCTGACTGCGGATCTAGGAGGGAGGGGGCCCGCACCTGTTCCTGGATTAGCCCCATCATGGCCCTGGTTCCACAGGAGGCCGGGACTCCACACCCTAAGGATCCAGCTCCCTGCAGGCAACTTGGCCACCCACGTCTCAGAGAAAACCTGGGTTCCCAGGCATAAGCTCTGACTCCTTGTCCTACAAACCACTGCTCACTTAGAGAAAGCCAGCTTCCACCGCCAGCCTCGGCACCTGCTCCATCACTGCCCCCCCCCCCCCCCCCCGGCCAGGTATCACTGTCCCCAGGCAGAGACAGGCCAGGAGAGGTCAGGGACAGTCAGACTGGGCTCCCTGCTTCACTGCCTTTGCAGGGAGTAAATTGTGAACCAGGTGGCTACGGGTGCCGTAACCTAAGGTGACCGGAAGTCTCGGCTTGTGTGTTACCTGATCTTTAAATGACACAGCTTGCTAACGGCTCCAGGGAGTTGTTACCCAGTGCGCACAGCTGCAGGAAGGCAAGGTTTGCAGTGTCCAATCGCGATCTCTGGGTCTACACTTCTTCCAAAGAAAAAGAACCAGGGGATGAGCATTCATGGGAAGGAGGCAGAGCAGCCTCTCCCCAGACCACAGCCCGAACCTCGGAGCCCTGAAGGTGGCATTACGAGGCCGAGGACGGCGCCCACAGAGCTGCCACCAGTGTGTCCTGGTCCTGCCGCTCGCCGTGGCCCCATGTTTCTCTCTCTCATCCTGCCTCTCACGCCATCCCTGACCCTTCCCCTCCAGGGCCCCTGTGACAAACCACACCTGTTCTAGCCCAAGCACCGTCTCTGGCGGAGTCCACCAGGGCCTCAGTTTTCACTTCTCTACAATGGGCACAGCTGTGCTGCAGCCAGGACTCTCTCTCATCTTGTGAGGTCACAAGGACAGGTTCCAGGGGAACAGAGACAGGGGAGCACTCAGAATTCAGAGCCCCAGGGTCTCACTCTGGCTTTCTTCACTTGGACAATGAAGAAGCAGCAACAGAAGTGTTGTTTCCCTCCCCATCCCTGGCCCCTACCTTCCTTGGGCCACCTCCTGCTCCTGCACCTACTTCTGTACCTGCCCCTGCGAGGGTCAGCCCCCTCCTCCTCAGGAGCCCCTCCCCAGCCCCTGTGGTCCCCACCCTCTGCCCTTCCCACCTGGCTCTCTCCCTGCCCTTGACCTCTCTCCTGCCTCTTCTCTGGCCTCCAGCCCCCTGAGCAGACTGCTCAGCTGTGAGGAGGCAGGGAACGCCTGCCATCTGCTTGCCCAGGGAGCACCAAGTGTGGGCTGTTGCCTGAAGCCTGGGGGCCTTTGGGGTCTCCAGGACCTGCCACCCCATGGCGAGTCCTCGGCCCCCTGGGGTCTGGTCACTGGGTGGGTGCTCCTCCCCAGGATCCCTCTGCAGCCAGAGATCAGAGCGGCCTCTGTTTTGTCCCCGCTGAGCCCTTGGAGCTGCACAGGAAGCAGGGCCTGGGCTCAGGGCTCTGAGCCTCTTTCCTTGCAAGCCCCTCCCTCCTCTGGGCCGGCCCCACCTCTTCCAAAAGGAGCAGCAGTGCCCAGTGTGTGGCCTCGTGCTTGGCTCCCACACCCCGCCTGCCTGGGAGACAGAAACTCGGCTTCCTGCACAGGCTATGGTGGGGGTGGGGCTGGGGGAAGTGGCAGGAGAGGGAAGGGAAGCCCCACTGCAGGGGGCTGGGGCTGGGCTGCCTTTGATGCTAGCAGCTGCATTGTCCTGGGGCTCTTGCTGCGGTCTCCCCTCTGCACTGCAAACACCAAGCCTACTACCTCCCTCCCGGAGGGCAGATCTCCCACCCACGGTGAACAGGCTCAGGCCCAATGCGTCTGGGGCCCCAGGGGCTATCTCATCTCCTGCAGCTCCAGCCTTCCTCGTCCCCTGGGAGCTCGGGCTGGAGAGCGAACGCCAGATGCCCACAGCTGCTGATGGCACAGGTCCCTGCTAAGAGCCCCACCCCTCAGCCCTTGGTCCCAGGAGAAAGATGGGGAAGAAACCCAGCCTTGTCCAGGCTCAGGATGGTCTTGGAGCACCAGATAATTCGGCTCCCCATCTCCGCCACCAGTCCCACAGCACACTGGGGTCACCTCCCCACGAGAAAGCCTCAGCATTGGGGCTCCTCAGTGTGGCCCCATTTGCTCCCTGGCATGGGTTGCAGAAGGCTCCCGGGTGCCCACCGGGGACACACAGGTCTCAGAGGAAGCAGCTGGGGGCAGGAGACGCCTCCTCTGTCCTCAGCAATGCGGGGCAGGCGCCGGCTCCAGCACCACCCCGACCACGGCCAGGCAGAGAGGCTGTGTGTGCCTTCGGGCTGTGCTTGTTGCCAGCGCTGGGCACACCAGGGAAGGGGCACAGGAAACTAGGGTGTGGGGTCCAGGGCAGCAGCCACCTCCCATCCCCCCCACCCCCCGCACAGCCCCTGCCTAGATGAGGGAGGGGCTGGGGAGCCAGAGACCACAAGGCCCCACGGCCTGCTCATTACCTTCCCCACCAGGAAGTCTGACCTTTAAAAAAATTAATAATTTATTTGAGAGGCAGAGACTGAACAAGAGAAACAGTGAGAGGCAGACAGAGCTCCTATTCTCTGGTTCACTTCCAAGTGCCCAGGAGCCAGGAACTCCAACCACGGCTCCCTTGTGAGTAGCAGGGACCCAGGCACTTGAGCCATCCCCTGCTGCCTCCCAGATGCCATAGCAAGAAGCTATCCCAGACACTTGGCTCTGGGATGCCGATGTCCCCAGCAGTGTGTGTCCTGGACCACTGGCTCCCAGCCAGCTTCACACGGGGGACCGAAACTGCCGCAAAGGGGGTTTTACCAAATTATTTCAGTCTCAGAATCCAGAATACCTGCCTTGTGTTTGTGGTCTTCCCTCAGACCCTCGCCAGCTCGCAGGCAGAATCGTGCACACCTGCACACACACGCACGCGCCTAGGAACATAGTCCAATCCAGAGACACACATTCAGAGCCACACACACGCACATGTGCACCCGAAGACGCAATCACACAGTGTGTGTGCACAGGTGTCCAGACATGTACATACTCAGAGACACACATCTGGAGAAGGACGCATGAGGGGTGAAAAGCTGATGGCCAGGGATGATGCTGTGGTATAGTGGGTTAAGACACCGTCTGTAGCACCAGCATCCTATATGGGCACCAGTTCGAGTCCCGGCTGTTCTACTTCCTATCCAGCTCCCTGCTAATGTGCCTGGGAAAGCAGTGGAAGATGGCCCAAGTGCTTGGACCACTGCACCCATGTGGGAGACCCAGAGGAAGCTCCTGGCTCCTGGCTTTGGTCTGGGCCAATCTTGATCATTGCAGCGAGTTGGGGAGTGAACCAGCAGATGGAAAATTCTCTCTCTCTCCCTCTCCCTCTCCCTCTCCCTCTCCCTCTCCCTCTCCCTCTCTCCCTCCTCCCTCCCTCCCTCTTTCGCTCATAACTCTGACTTTCAAATAAACAAAATAAATCTTTTTTAAAAAAGAAATTGCCATTTTTAGTTGTGTGCGGGGAGACATAAGCTACAACAGGACAGTCCATTCAGAGAGAGTGTTTTACTGTGATTAGAACTACGCAAATCAACCAGCAGGAAAGAAAACAGTAGTGGTGAGAGGAAGGCAAAATGTAGGACTATTGGGCTTTTTTCTTTTCCAATGTTCCTATAAAATGGGCAAATAAAAATTAAGTTATAACCACATAGGTGTATTGCATAGGAATATTGCTAACCACGGAGAATGAAGCTACTGCCACAGGTGTATAAAATCCCCTTCGCGGGGCAGGCATCTGGCCCAACAGTTAGGTCACCACCTGGAACATCCACATCCCTTATCCGGGAGCCTGCTTTGAGCCCCAACTACTTCACCTCCATCCAGCTTCCTGCCAATGCGTACCTTGGAGGTAGCAGGTGACAGCGCAAGTATGTGGGTCCCTGCTAACCATATGGAGGCCCTGATTAAGTTCCAGGCTCCTGGCTTCTGCCAGGTCCAGCCCTGGCTCTTGCAGGCATACAGGTTAAAATTGATTAGGTTTGTGAGCTGGAAGACCACGCCTTCACCATGCCCATGTGTGGACCTCATGCCCCTACCTGGCCACACCTGAGTACCCACCGGCCAATCAGGTTAATTAACCACTCCCCTTTGAAAGTAGATTAAAAGCCTAGAACAGGGTGTGTCCAGCCCTTTCCTCCCTCCCTCGCCCTGGCCTCTTGCCAGTAGTGGGCTGGCTGTAGCCCTGTGCCTCCAGGGCATGTGGCCTTTCTCTCTCTCTCTCTATTCCTCTACCTCCCTCTGTAACTCTGAATTTCAAATAAGTCAAATAAAATTTTTTTTATTTTAATTTAAAAATTTAGAAAAATGTTAAGATGCAATTGGTTCTTTGAGTAAGATGGTCTTGATACACGTGATTGTTTGAGGGATTTGTGGCTCAACCCAAAGCATCCTGGGGCAGAGGCCTCTCCTGGAGATCCCTAGGGCTGGGTTCCCTGATTTTGTGGACCAGGTAATACAGGTGCTCAATGGTTGGAGACCATCTTCCCACTAGAACAAGGTATTTGAAGCTCTGAAGACTTGGCTAGACCCATCCTGATGCTAATACCTGGGGTTGTAGAAAGCATCCTGAACAAAGGAACGGGGCAGGGACGGAGCCGGCAGTGCTGCGAGGAGTCGCCAAGGAGCCCTTCCTATGGAAAAGGCCATCGGAAGCCTCCTGGGAGACGCAGTGAGTGAGAGCAGTGAGAGACAGCAGAGTTCTCTTCCTGCAGCCAGATGGGGGGTGGGGGTGGGGGACAGTTGAGCCAGTCGGTGGCACCTGTCTTTCACCCTGCATTCCGGGGTAGTGTTTTTCAGCGCTATCTTCTCCTGCTTGCAGAAATGCGAGCTCCCGGGGCAGGCGCTGTGCCGTAGCGGGCAAAGCCACCGTCTGCAGTTCCGACATCCCATACGTGTGCTGGTTCGAGTTCCGACTGCTCCTCTTCTGATCCAGTTCTTTGCTATGGCCTGGGGAAAGCAGTAGAAGATGGCCCAAGTCCTTGGGCCCCTGCACCCACATGGGAGACCCGGAAGAAGCTCTTGGCTCCTGGCTTCAGATCGGCACAGCTCCGGCCATTGAACCAGCGTCCATATGGGATGCTGGTGCCGCAGATGGAGGCTTAGCTTTCTAAGCCACAGTGCTGGCCCAAGGCCTGGCTTTTCTTAATAGCTCCTCCTCCCTCCCCACCCAGGGGTGGGAAGCTCCTAGCACAGAGAGTGATGGGTGGCTTCCAGCAGCACCACTGGGTTCCCCCATCCCCTGCCCCCAGTCTTTCCATGAACCCTGCAATCCTGCAGCTGGGACTGAGCCTCAGGGGACCCGGCTCACCTGGGCTCTGAGAGCAGGCCTTACCTGGGCAGACATGGCACAGCTCTGCCCTTGGCCCAGCCTGTCTGAGACTGGGGGAAGCATGCTGGGGGAGCCGGCAGGTGCCGCAGAGAGAGGGGTGGGGGTGTGGTTTGGAGCAGGGAACCAGCATTCCCCAGAGACGTGTCCAGGCCAGCAGGTGGGACAGTGGCCTGCAGTGCTCTTTATAAACAGGGCCCTCTGCATTGCGAGGAGACTGCCAGGCTGCCCGACTCCCTGTGGGTCCCGGCACCCATAGGGGACTCCTCTAGGGCACATGAGCAGGAGGCCCAAGGGCGCTACAACCCCAACGTCAAGGTCTGTAGATCTCCTGCAATAACTGGGACAACTTGGTCCATCTCCCTGGAGAAGAGGAGAGGACAGGGGACAGAGCAGTGCATGGTCTTAGGGAACAGGGAGGGGCCAGGTGAGGAGCAAGCATGGAAGCTGAGCCCAGGACCTTGGGCGGGTTGGCAAGAAGGCCGAGGGAGGGGGCCTGGCAGGAGGAGGCAAGTGGGTGGCAGGTGCTCCCCACCTCTCCTCACAGCTGAGCAGCCTGCCCAGGGGGCTGGAGGCCAAGGGCAAAGGCAGAGTGAAGAGCACGGGGTGGGGGTGGGGTAGGGACGTAGGAGCTGGGGAGGGAGAGCAGGTGCAGGAGGTGGCCCAGGGCCTCGGAAGGCAGGGGCCAGGGGTAGCAGGGAGGGGGGAGAGGCCAGAGATGGGGAGGAGGAGGGGGCTGGAGCAGCAGGAAAGCACTAGATCTGCTGCTGCTTCCTCATCCTCCCAGTGAACAGAGCCAGAGTGAGACCCTGGGGCTGTGAACGCCAGTGCTCACCTGCCCCTGTGACCTCTCAAGAGACAGACAGGGCCGGGGTAGGGGGAGTCCTGCCTGCAGAACAATTATGCCCATTGCAGAGATGAGAAAACTGAGGTCTGAGTGTGGATAGTCAGAGGCGGTACCTCGGCGACATCCAGGGCAGGAGCCCTCTCCAATGTGAGTCAGTGCATGGGGGCCGCAGCAGGGCCTGTGGCTAACACCCTGGCCGGCTCCTTCCCGGAGACTGCAGGGAGCTGGGCTGGCTCATGCACCGGGACACCCCCCTGCTCCCTGGGCGCACCCTCCACTCTCTCCCAGGGGGCCTTCCACAGGTCCAGCCAGCTCTGGGCTCAGGAGGTCCCTGGCATGAGCAGGGCTACCCAGGTTTGTCTTTGGGCACCCCCGGCCCAGGGGACAAGGCCAAGTGAGTGAGAGCAGAGAGGCTGGGGAACGGGGGCGTCTGCAATGAAGGCCGTGTATAGGGGCTGGATTTCCAAGAGCTCAGGCCAGGGCCAGCGGACCCAAACCCAAAAGCACGAGAGCCCCAGAGCTAAGAGCCTACTGCTAGGAAGGGGGTGCCAGGCGTGGGGGCCCTAAGGCTGCCCCTACTCCCTCTGCCCTAGTCCAGAACTGGACCAGAGAGCACAAGGGGAGCCTATTCCGGGAGACCCTGCCTCATGTGTCACTCAAGTCCCATCCTGTAGCATCTGGGACCCCGCCTGGGCAGAGTGTGGTGTGGGAGGGACGAGCCACCTCCCTCCCCGACGTGACCAGGCCGCCCCAGCTTGACCACCCGGCAAGGGAAGGAGGCTCTGCCCTGAGACGGCGGCGGGAAGACCCCAGCGGGGAGGCCAAGGAGGCAGAGCCTGTGCAGGCGTGCTTCCAGTAACCGCCTCCAGGGGGCCCCGAGGGAAGCGTGCGTGGCAGAGGCGACTGTGACCCAGCCGGAGGGCGGACTGAGAGAGAGCGAGAGTGGCTGTGCACTACTCCCTCACCGCACCGCCAAAGGCTCTGTCACAAGTTCCCACCGGGTCCCTCCATCACCACACTCCAGGCCCAGGCCGCTGTCCCAAAGGCCACAAGGAAGGCCCACTGCCTGCCCTCGTGGTGACCACCCGGTGACCACCCAGGAATCACCTTGGTGCCCTGCAGGTGGCAGGCGCCACACTAAGCCCTATAGATGCCGCCGCGAACCAGGGCGCTGTCCCAACACTTAGCTGCCCGGGGAAGAGCCGGATACGCAGCCCCAGGTGAGCCCCTGGACAAGCATCCCCTGCGCTGCTAGGGGCGGCCATCCCTCCTCCCTCCAGTGCCCGGGAAGGCTTGGGTCTGCTGGCCCTGGCTTATGCTCTTGGAAATCCAGCCCCTATACAGGGCCTTCATGGCAGATGCCCCCATCACCCGGCCTCTCTCTCCCTTAGCTTCCAGTGTCCTTGCTCTGCCTTTTGATAGCAAACCAACCACTTACTGAAATGACCTCGCTGGGGCCAGCACTGTGGCATGGAGGGTTAAGCCGTGGCCTGCAGTGCCAGCATCCCATATGGGCACTGGTTCAAGTCTTGGCTGCTCCACTTCCAATCCAGATCCCTGTTAATGCGCTTGGAAAAGTAGTGGAAGATGGCCCAAGTGCCTGGGCCCCTGCATCCACGTGGGAGGCCCAGAAGAAGCTCCTGGTCCCTGGCTTTGGCCTGGCCCAGCCCTGGCCGGCTGTAGCCATCTGGGGAGTGAACCAGCAGATGGTAGATGTGTATGTGTGTGTGTGTGTGTGGGGGGTGTCTCCCTCTGTCTCTGTAACTGTCCCTTCAAATAAATAAATATTTTTTAAAAGAAAAGAAAAGAAAAGAAAATTGCTCCCCAGGTTGAGGGACAGTGCAGGCGGCCCTACAAGCTTTGGTCACAGGACCCACGCAGGTGCTGGTTTCTGTGACAGGGAGCATTTTGACGGTCAGTCTTTTCTCAAGGGGTTTCTTTTCCAGGAACTACAGGCCTCAAGCAAACAGTACCACCTGCACGTAGCCCCCAGACAGGCCGGAGCCCACTTTGCATCAACAGTCCCTAAAGGACACAGTGTCACCAACCAATGGGTTGAGAGACCCAGGAGCTCGGCAGAGCAGCCAGGGGCCTGGAGGAGGACTGACCCCGCCCCCTCAACCCCAGCCTGTCTCCTGGAGCCTTCACGCCTAACCCCTCAAGAGCTCTGCAGTCATGGAGAGCCCCTTTGCTCTGTGCTTTGCAATAAACGCCGCCTTTCTTCCAGCCACTCGGTGTCCTGCGCGTGGGGCAAGCAGAGCCAGTTTGGGGGTTTCTAAAGCAACTCCTCTGACCAGTTTTGGGGTGTTCTCTAGCAGCTCCTTGTGATAACAACCTCTGGTTACAAAGAAGACAGTCAGCCCTCCGAATCCTGGAGCCGTGAGCCTGCAGATTCAACCAGACGGCAGACACTGGACGGGTTTTTCTTGCCATTATTGCCTAAACGATACAACGTAACAGCTCTTCACATCACGCTGACATGGCATCAGTTATCAGTAATCACTCGGACACAATTGAGGAGGCACAGGCAAGTACTATGCCATTCTGAAGAAGGGACTTGGGCATCCTTGGGTTTGGTACACCCGGCAGGGGCGGTGGGAGAAGGGGGTTTGGAACCACTGAAGAAGACAGAGATGTTAAGGTGATTTGCACAGAAGATGGTGGGGGTGCGGTGAAGAAAGCTGGATTTGCAGAAGAAAGGGGGGGGGGGCGGGGGGGCGGGCAGGCTGATGTGCAGTGGGGATTTGAGAGAGAGAGGCCGCAAGGGAGGTGGGAGTCTGGGAGGCAGCTGCCTTCTCCCTTCCACGTGGAGGGGATTCGTGCCGGGGGAAGGATTTTCTTTTTTTTTTTTTTTTTTTTTTTTTTTGCTGTGCATAAAGAAGGTCTTCGTAGACAAGTAACCAGCTTCTTGAATAAATCAATGACATGAAAAGAGGAAACATTGGTAAAGAATGCAACAGGGGCCCTCATTCCCGTCCTGATTCAAACAAAGCAGCCATAAAGTGGCTTCTGACACAAGGCAGGGAGTGTGAATTGGATCAGTGTGAACTGGATCAGGCGGTAGACGGTAGACGATAGGAAAGGCTGACTTTGAGCTTTGTTAGCTGTGTTGACGGCGCGGTGCTCGCTCTACAAGGCAGGCATTCAGCCTAGCAGTTAAAACACCTGTGTTCCACATCAGCTTCAGCTCCCAGCTCTGCCCCGGACTCCAGCTCCCTGCTGATGCAGGCCCTGGGGGGCAGCAGTGGTGGCTCAAGTGGCTGGGTTCCTGCCGCCCTCATGGGGGACCTGGAAGGAATTCCCAGCTCCAGCCCTCACCTAGGCCTAGCCCCTGCTGTTGCAAGCATTTGGGGAATGAACCAACCAATGGGAGCGCTCTCCACCCCCTCCTCCCCCAGTCTCTCTGCCTCTCAAATACATTTTTAAGAGAGATAGGATGGGGTTTACATAGCAGTTAGGTCGCTGCTTAGGACACCCATATCCCTTATCCAAGCGCCTGGGTTCTAGCTCAGCTCCACCTTTGAGTCCAGTTTCTTGCTGATACACACCCTAGGAGGCAGCAGGTGATGGCTCCAACACCTGGGTCTCTGCCACCCACAGGCAAGACACAGCTGGCATTCAAAGCTCTTGATTTCAATCTGGCCCCTGCCTGGCTGTGGGGAAACATTAGGGAAGTGAACCAGGGTATGGAAGCTCTCGTGTGCTCTCGCTCTCTCTCTTTCTCTCTTCCCCCAGCACAAAAATAAATAAGCAATAATTTTTTAAAAATTAAAAAGGTAAACAGGAAAACTCTGTTCTGATCTATAAAGTGTACTTTTGATTCCCAACAGCCAGGCTATGGAAGCGAACCAAGTGTTCACAGAGAAGAATGGAAGGAAAATGTGGCACGAATACCCAAAAGGACATCTTAGGTCCACCTGGATGGACCTAAGTACCAGACAGAAAGACAAACACTGTGTGACCTCACTTCCGTGTGGAATCCAAAAAAAGTCTAACTCAGAGAGGAGTAGAATGGTGATTGTCGGAGCTGGGGGCCTCGGGACTGGGAGTGGCACGGGCGATGTTGGCCAAAGGGCCCAACAGTTCCATCAGATGGAAGAGCATGTTCTGAGATCCACCGTTCAGCCTAGCGACTTAGGTCACCACAATCACTTGAAAACTGCTAAGAGCAGACCTTCATTGTTCTCACAAAAGAAAAAGGTGGCAATGTGAGGCGACGGCTGTGTTCGTCAGCGTGGTCCAATCCCATTGCATGCTGTCTACCACTGTCCAAGCACCGCGTACACCATAAACACATACAACCATTGTGGGTTAGACCTTAAGGAAGCCGGGGGCAGGGCACAGAAGCAAGTGTCCTTATGGGAAGAGACGCACTCGAGGCACTAGGCTGAGACACTGCGAGGTGAGTGTGAGTGGGTGTTGGCTCGTGTGGGTTGTTTGCCGTGGAAGCTGCGCAGGGTGTCCCTACAAGGCGGACGGAATGAGTGTATGGCCCGCATGTGGACTCGGCCTCAGCTGGCCCCATTGTCTACTCAGGCAGAGACGGGGCAAGAGGGGCTGCCCGCCAGGCCCCAGGGACCTCCTGGGGCGATGGGACAGGGGCCGGGAGCCGGGAGCCGAGCAGCTGTGGCACGTGGGCAGTCCATGCGGTTCTGTAGGACTCCCCTGGGGTTCTCCGAGACACGCTTCCAGGATGGAGGGCAGAACATGCTAGCCACATCATCATTCAGTGAGCCGCAAAAGGCAAATAAGTGTGGCCCAACCCCACAGTCGACTTTCCCACACTCGACTTGTGTAGACTCAATTTTCCACGTGTGAGGCCTTCCCCCTTTGACAAATGCAATCCAGAAAGACCCACTGGGCTTCATGGACCTTTCCACCCATCTCCAGAAACACCTGCCTGGCCAGCAACCATTGGGATTGTTATGTCCACTTCATCTGGGTAGGGACTGCCCTCATTGTGTGGTTCTGGGACGATGTTACTGACGTTGGTCCAGGGTTTTTTTTTTTTTTTGGTTTATGACTTTTTATGCCAGTGATAGGAAATGACCTTAGCAGAAGTGAGACGAAGACGGAAATCATTAGTCTCTGGCAGTTGTGCCTTGGACCACTGCCAGCCAGGGCCCTGTGCCCAGCGTGAAGGGCAAGGCACATTCCAATCAAGATGCTCGCACCCGTGGTGCAAGGTGTAATTAGGGGTGTGGTTGTATTTGCAGCTCCAGGGAATAAACCCATTCCACACTCCTCACTCCCACCCCCCATAAAACCAAGTCTGTGGCTCGGCTTTCTGACTTCAAGAATATGTTTTAAGCTCAGGGTCAGCCAGTGCTCCCGAGTCCTGACGCAGCCTGCACATGGCCACCAGGTTTCCTACAATAGAAACCTGGCACCGGCCCTGCCTACCCAGGGAGTCTTTGCATCCCACCTGCCCAGGCCCAGGTGCCCTGGATGTCTGCTGAAATCCCCATGGGGGCCTTACTGTGCCAAGAACCCCGCCAGCGCTGGCTGCCCCCCCAGAGACCCTCGCCTGGCCCCTGACCTCGTTCTCTCCAAGGGGTCTCAGCAGCTGCTCCCTCCCCCATGAGAAGAGCAACAGGTCTCCAGGCCTTCCATCCTCCCCCACCCTGAGCCCTCGGTTCACACATCCCACTGAGAGGGGAGCGGCAGCCCCTCCCTGGCGCCCACACTCCCTCCTCTGTCCTCGCTCCAGCCTGGAGCCGCAGCTCTCCTCACCTCCTAACCACGCTGCCCCTGGGGACCGAGACAGACTAGAGAGGGCTTCTTTTGCTTTCTACTTATTGCAAAACAAAAACAAAACCCAAACAAACATGGAAACAAACCTTGACAACCAACCAAAAATACAAGTTCTCCCAGGCTCCCAAGTCTCAGGGAGCTAGTTCACTCCCCAGATGCCCACAATGGCTGGGGCTGGGCCAGACCGAAGCCAGGGGGCTGGAGACTCAATCCAGACCTCCCACCCTTGGGTGGCAGGAACCCAAGCAGTTGAGCCATCACCTGCTGCACTCCAGGGTGTGCAAGAGCAGGAAGCTGGAATGAGGAGTGGAGCTGGAACAGGAACCCAGCAGGTGCCCCAAGCAGTACCTTCACCTCTGCTCCAGAGACTCTCTGGACTTGATCCTCGGGTGCCCAGAGCCCGAGACTGGCAGGCACAGTGCTGTCAGCTGTATAATTTGCATTTGCACTATAAAGGCTATGTATGTTCCTCCCATGCTACTACATAGCCTTTATAAGTATCCTTTGAAACCACAGAATATCCGAGTAAATGGATTCAACAGCATTTATCGTGCCATGCTCTAGTTGGACATCAGTTAGGAAGTGGTCCCTTCTTTTGGGATTCTTGTCTGAAACCCGTGTTCCCAGAAGGGGAACTGCTGGCCAAGCCGCAGCAGACATCCTGAGGGGAGAAGGAAGATTTTCTCAATCCCCTGCCTGGATCCCTGGTTCTCGAAGTGTGGTCCAGGCACCCCGAGTGGGGGGGTTCCTGGGAGTCTTTTAGGGGATCCTCAAGGTCAAAAGCATATTCATAATAATATTGAGAAGTCGTTAGCTCTTCCCATGCTCATCACAGAGAGGCCAAATACCCGTTACGATGCCAGACATCAGAGAGATTTGCGAACATGTGAAAATAATGCCTCCTTTCTCATTTGTCTTTTGTTTTGGAAGATATAATTATAGTTATAGTTATTTGTGTAAATACTTTAAGGTTTTTCTGTCTTAGCTCTAATACAGGAGTGCTGCTGGATGTAATTTGAACAGAGAAAAGCTTCTGGGTCCTTAGAGGGGTTTAACATCCATGGAGGGCGACTTGGGTTCTGTTCATTGGAGAACCGCCGGCCGGGTCGTGATGCGACAGAACTGGGGTCACCTGGACAAGGCTGCCCTGGGCCACACCCCACCCGCCTGTCTGCCGGGCGTGGAAGTTGCACGAGAGGCCGAGCTGTCACACTGCTTTTTCTCTTCTCATCGCTTCAAGGTTTTCGTGACATTTGCAATAGCCTTTTCATCATTACTAATCCCGTTCAAGAGAGGTAGCGTGCGTAGGTTTAAAAGGCATCTTCACACGTAATTCAAGAACTGAAAATGAAAATGAGGCGGTTTCTCCTCCCGAGGTGGCACGGATTTACCAAGTGGCAGCGCTGCCAGCATCCTCACGTGGTCTCTAGCCGGCAATGTGGCACTGGGAGCCTCGGAGCCTCGTCCCAGGGAGAGTAAAGGCTGACAGGTCCTCTTGTCCCACCTGCAGCCTGGAGTTGCCTGGGACCCTGAGAAGTGAGAGTGACAGGGACTTCCCCCAGCCCCTTTTACTGAGCCCAGAGAAGATTGCATGTGGGGAGGGAGGAGGTGCCTGCAGGGAGCAGGAGAGTTTGTGATGGGGCCGGGGGCTGCACCCCTCCATGGGGACTTTAGGGTGCTCCTCCCTCCTCATGATCTCCTGCTGTGTCGCAGTCTGGGGGACCTTACGTGATTGAAAGGCACAGCCTGGGCACAGTGCTGAGATCCAGAGGGCCGCCAGAGTCTGCCCGGCCCTCGGCCTCCATGTGCACCTGCTGTCCCACAGTCCGCACTCCCAAAGCTCTCCCGTGCTTCTTGCATGTCCCCAGGGCAGGGGTGAGGTCAACCAAAGGTGACAGGGAATTCTATCCCTCCTTCTTCGTTCAGGAGCTGTAGAAACACACTTGTCTCTGGATTTCTGACTGTCGCACGTCACGTGTGAACCTGCAGGAAACCTTCCACTGGAATCCTCAGGTCAGCACAAGGTACCGCGAAAGGCTCAGAGCGTTTCCCTGCCACGCGTGTGGTCCCCACTTCTCCGCCTCTTTCCCTTGCGCTGCTCGGCTTGTGGAAGTGCAGTGTGTACCTTTCATCTGGGTCAGCCCCGCTGTGCAGATGAGGGAGCTGAAACACAGAGCAGCACCTTGCCCAAGGTGGCCCCAGGAGCGAGAGACCTGGGGTGTGAAGCCCAGGCCCGTTTGGCTTTGAAGGTCCTGTTCCTGACCCTTTCTGAATACCTTTGTGACAGCCACAGCCTCAGCCACTTCTGATCTGTGTGGCTGCTAAAGAATTTGTCAGGGGCCAGCGCTGTGGTGTAGCAGGTGAAGCTGCAGCCTGCAGTGCCGGCATCCCATATGGGCGCCAGATCGAGCCCGGCTGCTCCACTTCTGATCCAGCTCTCTGCTGTGGCCTGGGAAAGCAGTAGAGGATGGCCCAACTCCTTGGGCCCCTGAACCCATGTGAGAGACCCGGAAGAAGCTCCTGGCTCCTGGCTCCGGATCAGTCCAGCTCTGGCCATTGTGGTCATCTGGGGAGAGAACCAGTGGATGGAAGACCTCTCTCTCTCTCTCTCTCTCTCTCTCTCTCTCTCTCTCTCTGCCTCTCCTTCTCTCTGTGTGTAACACTGATTTTCAAATAAATAAATAAATAAATCATTAAAAAAAGAATTCGTCAGCCTTCCTCCTGAGTATTTGCAGTACATGGTGTAAAGGCCACAGGAATCAAACCAAAAAAAGTGGGTTGGGGATCACTGGGATTGTTCTCCCGCTGTTTCCCAAGCTCTCTGTAGTGAACAAGCATTGCTTTCGCGACACCGGTACAGATACACGGACAAAGGTAGTACTTTTAAAAAGAAACAAATCCTAGACAGTTCAGCAAATTGCTAGATTCCAGCTGCAGGAAGGCCCTTCCTGGAGGTGGCCTGTCCCTGTTAGAGCCGGGGTCCCCAGGTGGATCGATGGGCTCAGCCCTGGGCTCGTGTGGAGCAGGTGACAGTTTAGCAATGCAAAGGCTCTTCCTAAAGTTTGTATGAAAATGGGGTGAAAAGGTAAGTATTTTGGTGCAAAAAATTTTGAAGCCACGCAATTTCTTCATACTACATTTTTTTTCCCATGAACTCTAGGCATGCCCTTTGTATGCATGGATTTCCAGTTTTTTGCATCAAAATAAACTTAACTTTTCACTCCACTGTTCCACGAACTCTGGGTAGTCACCTTGTTCTACGCTAAGCCCACTGGGGAAAGAACCAGTTCAGCGGATGCACGCTCTCCCCGGGCCCTCGCACAGGCTGGCTTTGCACGAGACTCCAGGCAACATCAAGCTCAGAGACGCCTGTGAGCCTTGGGCCTCCAACTGTTTGCAGAGCAAGGGCAAGACACACAGGAAACCGCCGTTGAGAAGAAGATAAGAAGTGCTCACCGCTGGGATGGGCGCTGGGTGCTGTGGCTAAGTCACCATCTGGGACATCCACATCCCAAACAGGACTGCCTGGGTTCAAATTCCAATCCTGCTTTCGATTCCAGCTCCCTGCTAATGTGCAACAGGTGATGGCTCAAGGAGTTGGGTCCCTGCCACACACACACTCCAGGCTGAGTTCCGGATCCTGGCTTTGATGTGGCCCAGCCCCAGCTGTTGTGGGCATTTGGGGACTGAACCAGTGGGTAGGAAGCAATCTCTCTCTCTCTCTCTCTCTCTCTCTCTCTCTCTCTCTCTCTCTCTCTCTCTTTCCCTTTCAAAGAAAAGAAGAAAGAAAGCAACACTCTATGGTAGAACAAGAGGAGCGATCATCAGCCAGAATGATCAGATACGGGAGTGGTTGTTGAGGATTCAAGAAATTTCTAGAAGAGAAATCAAAAATCATAGACTACAAAGTCGTTTATTCCGAGTTTTATAAGATGCCGGGCCTTTGTAGCCTGTCTATATCTCTTGTGTCTGTTTTCTCTACAGTTTTCAGCAGAGCGAGAAAAACGCTTTTGCAAAGGAAAAAAGAATGGTAAGGGAGACTGAATCCCAGTACAGAGGTGTGCATGTTTCTGATGCCAAAGACAGCGAAGAGCTGGCAAGTCGCTCCTGCTGAACCACTGCACACCAACAGCTTTCCCCGAGACCCCTTGCAAGCGGAGATCCAAGGCCAAACGTCCACCCGGAGACGAGCAGGGAGTCAGGACTTACCGCAGCCAGCGAGGACCCCGCCACGGTGGCCAAGCTGTCGCAGGAGGGCCTGAGAGGTAGCAACAATGCCTGGCCCCGCCTTTGGGGGCCACCAGGATCTGACCTGGAAGATGGGAGAAAAAAAAATCCCCAGGTTTCCAGCAAGGGCAGAGGAAAAGTAACTATTTTAAAATCCGCCCAGTGAAAAGTAACCATTTCCAAGGCCCAGCGTGTTCTGTCCCTAACCAAGGCCCAGCGCGATCTGTCCCTAACCAAGGCCTGCCACCCGGGGAGCGGCTCACAGGGACCTTATCTGCCCTCCGCACCAGGGGAGAAAGAAAGGGCAAGGCCAAGAGACACAGCGGGTGGGAGGCCACTGGGGGTCCGCTGGGGGTGACCGAGGCTGCAGACCTCACACCCTCGGGGATCTGTGTCCTAGGGCGGCCATAACAAGACATCCCAAACCACGTGACTTAAACCACGGGGTCCACGGGCACGGCTGTGGTCCCTGCAGACCCAAGGCCAGGAGCCCTTGTGGTTTCTGGTGGGAGCCGCCAGTCCCCGGCTATCCTTGGCCTGTGGCTGCAAAGCTCCGGCTCTGCTCCTCCATCACACCCCCCACCCCCAGCTCTACCCGCTGAGGGTTTCCTGTTGTGCCTGAGAATTCATCGGACACAAAAAGAGGAGCAGGAAGAAAGCAGGCCAGCGCGCCCAGCGGGAGTGTACGCGGCCAGGGGCCTTCGTCGGGACATTGTCTGAGCCTGGTCCCTGCGCTGTCACAGAGCGCCGCGGGCTGGGCAGTGCTAAAGAGCAGAGGTTCGTTCCTCACAGCTCTGGCTGCTGGGAGTCCAGAATCGACTTCTGTCCACATAAACACGCGCCGATGAGTGTTTACAGCAGCTTTATTAGTAAGTGTCATAAACTGGAAGCTACCAAGATGTCCTTCAAAAAGTAACTGGATAGGGGCCGGCGCTGTGGCGTAGCGGGTGAAGCCACCACCTGCAGTGCCAGCATCCCATATGGGTGCCGGTTAGAGTCCCAGCTGCTCCACTTCCTTTCTAGCTCTCTGCTATGGCCTGGGAAAGCAGTGGAAGATGGCCCAAGTCCTTGGGCCCCAGCACCCAGTGGGCAGACCCAGAAGAAGCTCCTGGCTCCTGGCATTGGATCGGCCAAGCTCCAGCCTTTGCGGCCATCCGGAGAGTGAACGAGTGGATGGAGGACCTCTCTGTGTGTCTCTCCCTCTCTCCATCTCTAACTCTGCCTCTCAAATAAATAAATAAAAAATAAGAAGAAGGAGCCATGTTTGTTGACTTTGCCACTGCAGATGCACTTCTGTTACTTTGCCATTTTACAAAAAACGGCTTTAAACATTGGGCGTCAGCTCACTACTAAAATATGTCTGTCAAGCTACTGCACGCATGGCCTGTGGGACACAGATATAACTCTGCCTCTCGAATAAATAAATACTTTTTTTTTTAAAAAAAAGTAACTGGATGAACAAATTGTGGCACATCACACAATATAATATGAGTTGGGTATTATTATTATTATTTGAAAGGCAGTTACAGGGGGAGGGGGAGAGAGAAAGAGAGAGAGAGAGAGAGAGAGAGAGAGAGAGAGGGAGAGATCTTCTAAGAGCTGATTCACTCCCCAAATGGCCAAGCCAAAGCCAGGAGCTTCTTCCAGGTCTCCCACATGGGTGCAGGGCTCCAGTACTTGGGCCATCCTCCCACTGCTTTCCCAGGTGCATTGGCAGGGAGCTGATTGAAAGTGGAGCAGCCAGATCTCGAATCACTGCCCATATGGGATGCACATGGCAGCTTAACGGGCTACACTGCAAAGCCAGCCCTTGGGCATTGTTTTTTAAATGAACTGTCAAATCACATAAAGACAAAAGTAACGGTCAATGTATATCCATGCTGCATGGTTCCAACTGTATAAATAGTCTTTTTTTTTTTTTAGTATTTTAAAAATCTTTTTAGTTTTTGTTTTTTATATTTTTTCTTGGTTCTTTGTCTTTTTGTTTTTATTTTTTCTATTTTATTTATTTTTACTTTTTACTTGTTTTTTCTTATTTTTGTTGTTTTTATTTTTGTTCATTTATGCTTTCTCAATTTTTAATTTTTTTTCTTTTTAGTATTTTTTATTTATTGTATTTTTTCTATGTATAATAGTCTTGAAATGCAGCAAATAGAAGCAGCAAAAAGACTGGTGGTTGCCAGGAGCTCGGGGCAGGGGCCGGATGAACAGGAAAGGCACAGGGGGTGAGGGCAGTGAGGCCACATCACAATGGGCACGTGGCATCGTGCACCTGCCACAGCCCAGGGGACGCAGCACACACGGGGGCCTTGAATGGAAGCCACGGGCTCCAGTTAACAGCAGGCACACTGTCAGAGTCAGTTGGAAACAGCGCCACGCAGGATGTAAGATGTTAGCAATGGTGGACTCTTAGGGGAAAGACAGGGGAGCACCTGCTCTGTTTTCCAGTAAAACTCAACCTCAAACTGCTTTTAAAAATGAAGTCTTTTTTTTTTTGCCACCGTAAGCAAAGTCAAAAGGCAAATGCCAGATTGAGGAGGAAAAACCCTCACAAGTCAAATCACAAACAAATCAATGACAAAATTACTAACAACCTAACAGAAAAAGGGGGCTGCGGGACACAGACAGGCAGTGCATCCCCGGGAGCTGCAAACAGCCCAGCCAACCTCACGCAGAATGAGAAACACGCAGGATCCAAGTCCCGGGAGCTACCACCCCCACCCCAGACTGAACCACACCCAGATGCTTGGCAGCCCTCCCCCACCCTCGGTGGAAGCGTGAATCTGTGTAACCCTAATGGGAGACGACTCAATCACATTAATCAAGGCTACAGACCCCCAGACCCTCCGGAACATAGCCCGGGACACACTCACACGTGCACGGACAAATCCACAGCGTCGCTTCCTGAAACATCATTTTGTACCACAGAACAGCAGAGGCACTGAAAGGCGCATCACAAAGGGACCGGGGAAGAAATGATGGGGCGTGTGCGTCACAGGGCAGCCTGCCTCTGTCCACCAGGAGGAAGTGCTTCAGGAACTACCGCGGGACAACCTGCAAAATGCACCGTGGAAAACACAGCCCAGAGAACTGTGTATGGCGTGAGTTCGGCCAAAGGCCACGCCTCCCTCTTTGCTTGCAGCTGGAGACTGCTCCCAGGAGGGTACCTCTGGTGCTCCCAAGGGGCTGGACCCACGGCTGCTTCTGGGAGAAGAAGCAGGGGCCCAGAAGGCAGGAAGGAGACCCGTTTTACGTCTTTGAATTTTGGCCTGGGGGCATTGGGGGTGTGGATCCTACATTCGCTCCTTTCCCCTCTGCCGTCTGGGGGCCAAGGCAGGGGACCTCGGTTCCGTGGTGGCCCTGGGGCACCTGTCGCCCCCAGAGCACCCTCTGTCCGGAGCTGTACATCTCTGCTGGTGTGTGAGACGGGGAGTCGCAGAGGAGTGGCTGATCCCCGTGGAAGGGGAGGGAGGGGCTGAGTGTAACGGGGAGCCCCCAGGCCCACCCATGTCCACCCTGCAGTGGCTACGTAGGTCAGAGTCCCATTGCTCTCACAGGCTATCTGAGGTCGACTCCTTTGTAAAGAAAACAGGTTCATTTAGCTCACCGCTTTGGAGGCTGAAAGTCCAAACAGGCATGGCGCTAACTCAAGCAAGCCCCACCCCCAGCTGTGTCACACCCGGCAGAGGGCTTGGGGTGGGGGGTGGGGCACGTGAGAGAGGAGGGATACCGAGGCAAGACAGGAAGTCAGAGGGTGGAGGAGGGGCCAGGCTTGCAATTCACTCTTGCAGGGGCTAACTGGGTCCCTCGAGAAATGAGTGAATCCCTTCCCAGTGACCTCCAAGTAGGGTCTACATCTTAGAGGTTCCACACCTGTCCCGTCACCACGCTGGGGACAGAGCTTCCAACACCTGCGACCTCGGAGGCGGGGGTGGGGGGCGCCACCCCCGAGTAAACCTCAAGTGCCTCAGCCCAGCCGCTCCGAGATCCGAGATCCGGCTCCCAAAACCACCACCCACCCACCACCACCCCCCCACCCCCCCACCCCCGCCCCTCCTGTGTTCCTCGCCTGGGCTATGCTGCCCCTACTCCATATAGGTGGGTGACGGTGACAGGGAGCCTACCCACCACCCTGAGCCATCCCAGAGAGGCACCCGTGTCTGATTCAGGGCCAGATGTGGCCAGATGTGCCAGATGAGGCCAGGAATGACAACGTCCACTGCTATGCTTTAGCTTTTGATGTTCTATCCGCCAATTGACGTGTGAACGCAGAATTATTGTAACTGAAGGTAAATGCTGCAATCATTAATAGTGATTGTGAAAGATATTTATTCAATATATCAAGCACGGTTAATTAGGAAGCAGACTGATGGTTAAGAGAAAACGTGTTAGCTGGAGAACTTTAAGAACAATGTTCCCTTCATGATGCGATATCTAATATAAATATTTAAATGAGACCACAAAACAGACTAGTAGACGTGAAATGTTATGACAATTCTAAAGTTTTATAAAAATAGTGTTTTTGCATTTGTAATATTAAACTAAATAATCTTATTTTTTAGGATTTATTTATTTAAAAGGCAGAGTGATAGAGAGATCTTCCTTCTGCAGGTTCACCCCCAAAATGGCGCCAAAGGCCAGTGCTAGCCCAGGCTGAAGCCAGGAGCCTGGAACTCCATCTTAGTCTCCCTCATGGCTGGCAGGGACCCAAGTACTTGGGTCATCTTCCACTGCCTTCCCAGGTGCACTAGCAGGGAACTGGATTGGAAGCAAAGCAGCCAGAACTTGAACTTAGTGCTCCAATGCGGGATGCTGGTGTGCAAGCAGCCACTTAGTCCACTGTGCCACAACACTGACCCCAGAAATAAATAACATTTAAGATGCTATTTAATTTTCAGTTATACAATCCAGTTATACATTTAGACTATGGGTTGTCTAAATAAAGTCCAATTTTCTAGTTCTTTAGAGTTTATTAATTTACTTATACTTGGAAGGCAGGTCTCCCACGTGGGTGACAGGAACTGTAGTCCCTGTGCCATCGCCTGCTGCCTTCCACAGTGCAAATCAGCAGGAGTTGGATTCAGGAGCAGAGCTGGGACTCAAACCGACACTCTGGTGTGGGCCACAACTACTGCACCAAATGCCTATACCCTTAGGAATTCTCTCTATATAAAGATTTTTATGGGGCCAGCATTGTGGGTTAAGCCAGTGCCTGCAACACCGGCATCCCATATCATGGGCATGGGCAGGGTTTGAGTCCCAACTGCTCCATTTAGGATCCAGCTCCCTGCTAGCGCAGCTGGGAAGGCAGTGGAAGATGGCCCAAGTCCTTGGGGCCCTGCACCCATATGGGAGACCCTGATGAAGCTCTTAGCTCCTGGTTTTGACCTGGCCCAGCCCCAGTCATTAAGGCCATTCGAGGAGTGAACTAACTCTTAAAAAAAAAAAAAAACCTTGTTTAAAGAAATTTTATGAAGAAGTTCTGGGGGCCAGCACTGTGGCATGGCCAGTAAAGCTGCCGCCTGCAGTGCCAGCATCTCATATGGGCATTGGTTTGAGTCTCAGCTGCTCCACTTCCTGTCCAGCTCTCTGCTATGGCCTAGGAAAGCAGTAGAAGATGACCCAAGTCCTTGGGCCCCTGCACCCATGTGGGAGACCTGGAAAAAGCTCCTGACTCATGGCTTCGAGTCGGTCCAGCTCCAGCCATTGCGGCCATCTGTGGAGTGAAACAGCAAATGGAAAATCTCTCTCTCTGCCTCACTGTAACTCTGCCTTTTAAATAAATATATTTTTCTAAATTTTTTTTTAAAAACCCACAATGCATCTGATAGAAGATTAAAATCAGAATACATAGAGAACTCCTAAAACTAAAAAAAATCAAAAACAGGCAAAAGATTTGAATAGACATTTTCTCCAAGAAATAACAATAAGAAATGAAAAGTTGTTCAACATCACTATCATTAGGGAAACACACATCAAAACCACAAGGAAGTACCCTTCATACCTATTAAAATGGCTATCATGTAGGAAAAGGAAACAAGAAAAGACATAAAATAACAAATGTGGTTGAAGATGTGGAGAAATTAGAACCCCTGCCATTATTGGAAACAGTATGGCATTTTCTGAAAGAATTCAAATAAAATTCCCATCTGATCCAAGAATTCCACTTCTGGAGATGTACCCGAGAGAATTAAAAGCAGAGTTGCAAACATGTGTTTAAGCCCATGTTTTTAGCAGGTCAATCACAGTCACCAAAAGGGGGAAGGAACCCACTGGTGAATGGACAAACAAAATGCGGCCCACGCACACGGCAGAGTAGGACTCAGCCTTAAAGACAGAGGAGGGCGCCGGATTCTGTCCCGGTTGCCCCTCTTCCAGGCCAGCTCTCTGCTGTGGCCCAGGAAGGCAGTGGAGGATGCCCAAGTGCTTGGACCCTGCACCCCATGGGAGACCAGGAGAAGCACCTGGCTCCTGCCTTCGGATCAGCGCGGTGCGCTGGCTGCAGCGCGCCAGCCGCGGCGGCCATTGGAGGGTGAACCAACGGCAAAGGAAGACCTTTCTCTCTGTCTCTCTCTCTCACTGTCCACTCTGCCTGTCCAAAATAAATAAATAAATAAATAAATAAAGTTAAAAAAATAATAATAAAGACGGAGGAAAGTCTGACACGTGCGTGCAGCAGCATGGATGGACCTTGAACCGTTGTGCTAAGTGACATAAACTGCTCACAAGACAAACACCGGGCGAGTCTACATCCATGAGGTGCAAAAGTCAAGTTCATAAAGACAGAAAGCAGGATGGGGGGATACTGGGACCTGGGGTGAGGGGGAAGGGAGGCGACTCTTCCATAGAGTTTGAATTCAGGATCTTTGAGATGGAGGGCACCCCACCCCTTCATTGATTAGGAGAAACTCCAGCTGGAAACAGTTTATCACTAACAGGTCCTGGGAGGTACACAGCTCCTCCTGAGGCCAGAGAGCTCCTGTGAAGAAAGAGAAGCAGACAGACAGACAGACATGGGCCAACAGCATTCCTGGGGCCTGGACATTATCCGAACAGGTTTCCCACACGGAGCTGTAACTGGTAGGTTTAAAGCAGGCAGGCCAAGTTCCAGGAGGTGGCTACTATGAAGCACCTGCCGAGCCCAGCCAGGCCGTGGGAGTCAGCCAGGCACCTGCCAAGCCCACCCGGGCTTCGGGAGTCAGCCAGGCACCTGCCTAGCCCACACGGGCACCCACGCGGGCTGTGGGAGTCAGCCAGGCACCTGCCGAGCCCAGCCGGGCCGTGGGAGTCAGCCAGGCACCTGCCTAGCCCACACGGGCACCCACCCGGGCTGTGGGAGTCAACCAGACCCTCAAGTGGGCTGTACCTGCCTGTGCTGTAGATGAAGTTTGTGTGTGGAAAGCTGCCAAGGCGACATCCAATTCTAAGAATCATGCCGGGTGCAGAGTTCGAGCTTTGCAAGATGAAGAAGCGTGGAGATGGAGGGTGGTGGGGGGTGCACAAGGAGAGTGTCCTGAACGTCACTGAGCTGGGCACTTCAAAATGTGGCAAATCGCTAAATTTTATGCTGTGTATATTTGACCACAATTTTCAAAAAAATAAGTAATTTTTAAATCTGGCAAATAGAGGGACCGTATCATCTACTGCTGAAACTGGGATGCTTTGGAGAGTAGAAGTGAATGTTTTCTTTTTTACTTACCTATGTTTAAAGATTTGTTTCATTTATTTGAAAAGCAGAGTTACTGAGAGAGGGCAAGAGAGAGATCTCCCATCCTCTGGTTCACTCCCAAATGGTCACAAGAGCTGGGGCTGGGCCAGGCCAAAGCCAGAAGCCTAGAGCTTCGTCCAGTCTCCCATGTGCATGGCAGGGACTTAGGTACTTGGGTCGTCTTCTGCTGCTTCCTCGGGTTCCTTAGCAGGGAACTGGATCAGAATGGATCAGAATTATGCCGGGACATGAACCAGCACTCTGATATGGGATGCTGCCATCACTGTCAGAGGCTTAAGCCTCTGTACCATAGCAGTGGCCCCGAAGTGGATGTTTTAAATAACGACATCTGGCCCTGCGGGGTCCCGGGAACTCTCCTGGGCAGACAGGGCAGCCCCAAGTGTTACTCCTGCCCTGTAATACCAAGTTGTTGTTTTTTTAATTGGCCACTAAATTTTTAAGAATAAAATTGCCATAATAATTTTTGGATAAACTTTAGATGTCCAGGTTTATCACAGAAGTCTACTCTACTAGGGCACTTGGCTCTGTTTGCCAAGCTCAGCTGTTGCCACATGTGTTGGGGACAGGGGGAGGGGTAGCACGTTTCCTTTCCTGCCTCTGTCCCCCCACCCCCTTCCTCCTCAATCCCTTCCTTTCAATGCCATCCATTCTGAAGGTAGTCCACAGGCAAATGCCTCCCTGTCCCATCGTCTTTCCTGATCCACCTGCAGAATTTCTCCACTAGCAAGCGGCTTTGGTGCTTCCCTTGGTATCCTAGTGTGTTTTATGCGGATTGGACAATTTATAAGGAAGGAGATGTATCTGGCGCACTGTCTGCAGGCTGGGAAGTTCAAGGGCATGATGCTGGTATGTGGTGATGGCCTCCATGCTGAATCATCCCATGGTAGGAGGAGGAAGGGCAAGAGAGGCCAAGAGCAACGCAGCAGGAGGGGACTGAACCTACTTTTTAAAAATTGTCTATTGGGGCTGGCACTGTGGCACAGGGGGGTTAATGCCCTGGCCTGCAGTGACAGCATCCCATATGGCCACCAGTTCAAGACCCAGCTGCTCCACTTCTGATCCAGCTTTCTGCTATGGCCTGGGACAGCAGTAGAAGATGGCCCAAGTCCTTGGGCCCCTGCACCCACATGGGAGACCAAGAAGAAGCTCCTGGCTCCTGGCTTTGGATCAGCACATCTCTGGCCACTGAGGCCAACTGGGGAGTGAACCATCGGATAGAACTCTCTCTCTCTCTCTCTCTCTCTCTCTCTGCCTGTCCTCTGTGTAACTCTGACCTTCAAATAAATAAATAAATCTTTAAAAATTGCTTATTATTTTTATTTGAAAAGTAGAACAGAGAGAGAGAGAGAGAGAGAGAGAGAGAGAGAGAGAGATCTCCAATCTGCTGCTTCACTCCCCAAATGACCACAACAGGTAGGACTGAGCTAGGCCAAAGCCAGGAGCCTGGAACTCCATCCAGGTGTCCCACCTGGCTGGCAGGGACCCAGGCACTTGTGCCGTCCCTCCTCTACCACCTCCCAGGATGCACATCAGCAGGAGGCTGGAACAAAGCGGAGCGAGGCCTAGAACCCAGGCACTCTGGCCACTGTGCCGGACACCCTCCTCCAGGAGACCCTCCCTCCCAATAGCATCACTTTGGGGATTGAGTTTCTAACACACACATGCTCAGGAGGACACATTCGATCCGTGTGCCTAGCGTAAGGATGACACCAGATGAGACCTGTGTTATGGGGTAATGGTCATTAACCCTGAAAATACCAGAATCAAAGTCATCAGCCAGCTGTCAGGGACCCCCCCCCCCCGCCCCGGGACGTCCCCCCGGAATCTCCTCGGCACTGCCTTGGGTGCCTCTAGTGTCCAGGGCGCACTGAGGCTGGGGCTCCGAAAGCATCTGATTGATTCCTGGCCACAGCAGGGCCCGGCATTCATCTGAGTGTTTCAGGAAGTGGTAATTCTCACCCTCCCCCGCCAGAGCCTGCCTCGCGGAGCTACCCCAGCCCCTCGCCAGCGCCAGCCAAAGCCGCCCAGTAAAAGGCCAGCTGAGAAATCCCCCCGGGGGGCCGGCGGGGAGACGGCTGCTCTCCCCATTCATGAGGTTTTGACACCTGGATTCCGCAGGCCTAGGCCTGCTTAGCTTGTTCACACACATTGCAGGGACAAAGCCCCAAAGGTCGGCTGTCTTGGGGACTATGTCAGATCCCCCCTCCCCCACCTCTGCTCTACTGTACCCCTTAGAATACAGTGAGTGTGGCTGTGTGTCGTGGAAAGTTGGGTCTAACATCGTGCTCAGTAATGAAAAGGACTTCTCTCCCACAGCCAGGGGTTCCCGGGGTCACCAAGCAAATGTCACACTAGCAAAGACTGAGTTTTTTAAAGTCAGCTTTTATTTTTAATTTATTTTATTTATTTATTTGAAAGGCAGTTAGAGAGAGAGAGGCGGAGAGGCACAGAGAGAGAGAGTATGTTCTTCCACCTGCTGGTTCACGCCACAAATGGCCGCAACACCCAGAGCTGGGCCAGGCCAAAGCCGAGAGCCAAAATTCTATCAGGTCTCCCACGTGGGTGACAGGACCCTGGATGGGAAGTGGAGCAGCAAGGACTTTAACCGACACTCCTATTGGATGCCAGTGTCATGGGTGGTGGCTCAACCTGCTGTACCACAATGCCAGTCCCCCAAAGATTAATCTTGTTGACAGGAAATTGGAGGCTTTAAGCAGCCTCAGTAAGCCAAAGGGTGACATCGGAGAATAAAATGCGACATCTCAAGCATGTGACCGAAAGGGGATTCTGGGAGCACTTCACTCGCACCCAGACCACTATGATCAGAGAAGTGGGAAATAGCAAGTGTGCAGAACTCGCATTGGTCAGACCCTCGCTGGTGGCGCCGCACCAGGACGCAGCCTGGCAATTCATCAGAGAGTAAAATACACAGCTACCCTGTGATGCAGCCCCAGGCGAGCAGCCCAGCTGTCCCCTAGCAGAGCCCCGGGTAAGCAGGCCGGGGACACCCACACACTGCAAGATGAAGGGGTTAAGTGGGAAAGCTGTGCGGCTGCCTGCTACGCTTGGACGAACCTTGAGAACACGGTGCTGAGTGCACGGTGCCGCACCACATCGTGCGATTCCATCTAAGTGAAACACC
Source organism: Lepus europaeus (assembly GCF_033115175.1). Classification (NCBI taxonomy): domain Eukaryota; kingdom Metazoa; phylum Chordata; class Mammalia; order Lagomorpha; family Leporidae; genus Lepus; species Lepus europaeus. The sequence continues at coordinate 175,700,294 of NC_084827.1, forward strand.
CAGAACAGGCAACTCCACAGAGACAGACGACGGATTGGGGCTGCCGGCGGCTGGGGGCAGGGGAAATGAGGAGTGGAGGGGTGAAAACATGATGCCTATACCACCTGGGGCCAGTCCTAAAAGCCACTGTGCACACACTCTTAAATGACAATCATGGTAAATTTAGTGTTATATGGATTTCACCTCGATTTTTAAAAAATCATAGACTTGGACTATGGCAACAGCTTGGCACAGAAACAGCGTCTTCTTCCAACATTTCCTAATCCTCCAGTGGTAAAGCCCCTAGTCCCCCAAAGCCACCCACATCCAGACAGGGAGGGTCAGCCTGCGTATAACCCCCACCCAAACCCGAACTTCATCCTGTTGCCTTCTCCCAACTCCAGAGTTCAGAGACCGGGCAGATCCACAGGGACCCAGGGGTTGCCCAGGCCTCAGCATCCTGGGTGCTCCACGGTTTTCCCATAATCCCATCAGGGATAGATTAGACACAAATCAACACTGAATGAGATCCACGCGAGGGCAAGCTTTTCTCCACCTGTAATAACCCTGGGGCAGGGGAGAAGGCCCATCACGCTCCTGTAAGGCATCAAGAGGAAATAGGAGTGTGTGTGTGAGTGTGTGTGTGAGTGTGTGTATGTGTGAGTCTGTGTGTGTGTGTGAGTCTGTGTGTATGTGTGAGTCTGTGTGTGTGTCTGTGTGAGTGTGTGTGTGAGTGTGTGTATGTGTGAGTCTGTGTGTGTGTGAGTCTGTGTGTGTGTGTGTGTGTGTGACTCTGCAAAAAGCAGCATTGGAAACAGGAAGCAGAAACTAACAAAAGCAGCTCACTGTGGAGGTGGGAGGACCAGGAACGGCAGAGAGATTTCTCCACCTTGATGCATCGTTTTGACTTTTAAACCGTACAAATGGCTCACACACCAAGATAAAACAAATACTTTAAAGGAAGGGATACGAGGCAGGGCAAGCAAGCAAATCAAACTGAGCCCACAATCAGCCGAAGTGAGCAATGCAGTCGGGTTTTCTGCTTCCACAGAGGGGTACCTGTTCTAGGAACTACGAGAAAAAGTCCTGCCCGCTACTCGGTAGGCTGTTAGCAGAAACACTGGCTTTGTAATTCTGAAACTCACTTAGGCATGCTACGGTGTAAAGCAAATATATATTTTACTGTTTGAGAAAAAACTGCTACAGGTAGAGTCTCCCTTTGCTAAAAAGCTTGGGACCACAAGTGTGTTTGAGGGGTCTTAGATGTTTTTTCAGATTTGGGAATTTGCATATACCTAGAGAAATATTTTGGAGCTGAGACCCAAGCCCAAAGATGAAATCCATTTATGTTTCATATGCTTACCTTATACACAGAGTTTGAATTTCAGATTTTTCAAGCACTTCAGATTTTCAGGTGAGGGATGCTAAACCTGTAATAAGTAAAAGAAGTTAATGAAAAAAAGCCTGTAATTTGAACTTGAATTGCAAATATCTGTTTGAACTCATGATTTATTTTTTTAAGTGGCGCTCCTGGGGCCAGCTTTGCTGTACGGTGGGTTAAGCCATTGCCTGCATTGTCTGCATCCCATATGAGCACTGGTTCAAGTCCCGGCTGCTCTGCTTCTAATCCAGCTCCCCGTTAATGTGCCTGGGGTGGGGGGTCTTCCATCTTCTGGTTCATGCCTCCAAATGGCTGCAATGGCTGGGGCCGGTCCAGGCTGAAGCCAATAGCCAGGAACTCCATCTGGATCTCCTATGCAGAGAGCAGGGGCCCAAGCACTTGGGCCATCCTCTACTGCATTCCCAGGTGCATTAGCAGGGAGCTGGATCAGAAGTGGAGCAGCAGGCCAGCACTGTGGTGTAGTGGGCTAAGCCTCCACCTGTGGTGCCAGCATCCTATATGGGCACCGGTTGGTGTCACCGCTGTTCCTCTTCCTATCCAGCTCTCATTTATGGCCTGGGAAAGCACTGGAGGATGGCCCAAGTGCTTGGGCCCCTGCACCCACATGGAAGACCTAGAGGAAGCTCCTGGCTTCCAATTGGCACAGCTTCGACCATTGCAGCCATCTGGGGAGTGCACCAGCAGATGGAGGACCTTTCTGTCTGTCTCTCCCTCTCTTTGTCTGTCACTCTGCCTCTCAAATAAAAAACTAAAATCTTTAAACAGGTGAAGAGGAGGAGGAGCAGCCAAGACTCAAACCAGTGCTCTTATGGGATGCCGGCACTGCAGGCAGTGGCTTAACCCACTGTGCCACAACACTGGCCCCAATAACACATTTTTTAAAATCCACACATCCACAGTGATAAATTTTTTAAAAGTAGTGGCAAGAGGTCATTCTTACAGAAAAAAAAAAAAAAAGCCAGTCAGTAAATGCAGAAGGAATGAAAGAATTAAAAAACATTGTGAAGGCAGCTGCTCAGCCCGGTGGTGAGGTGTGAGCGGAGATGCCTACATCCCAACCCGGAGCGCCTGGGGCAACACCCGCTCTGCTCCTGACTCCAGTTCCCAGGGGTGCAGAGCCTGGGAGGCAGCGCGGATGCCTCAGGTGATCAGATCCCTGCTGCCCAGGTGGGGAGACCTGGACTGAGCGACCCTGCCCCTGGCTTCAGCCCAGCCCAACCCCAGCCTTTGGAGGCCTTCGGGGAGCACATAGATGGGAGATCTCTCTCTCTCTCTCTCTCTCTCTCTCTCTCTCTCTCTCTCTCCTGTTCAAATAAATAAATAGTTTCTAAAAAGGAAAAACAGCACCATTTTGTAACATTCAATACTGTACCTTATCCAGGCAAGCATCACCACTGACAACCTCACACCACTGGGTGACCTGGATGTGCAGCTGTGGACCCCACACATTACTTCCTAGTTCGAAAGGGGGAGTGGGAGAGAAGTGCGGTGATCAGATTTGGCAGCATCAGAGTTGGTCCTGCTGGCCTTGCTCCTGGCGTGACGCCATGAGAAACACACACCGTCACCTACACGTGCTGTTGTCAAAAACACTGAACTTGAATCAAGTCCCGGCAGCTTGACAAACGCAGCGGGTGGGACTCCCTACAAGACAACCGACCAGCGTGGACGCCTCAACACAGTGGTAGGAATACAAACGGCAATGATGGTGACAAAAAGGGGAGAGGCTGCTCGAGGCAGAAAGAGACCACACAGCTCAATGTCGACGTCGATGTCCACTCGATCGGAGCCTGGAGAGGACAGAAACAATTCGGCCACAAGCTGGAGTCCTTGATGGCGCCGCCTGTGCTGCAGCTCTTCTGGTTGCAAAAAGGGCGTTGTGGTTTTGTGGGAGCGCACGCTGATCAGGAGATGCCTCGATATTTAGAAGTGTGAAGATGTCAGCAACTTGTTTGTCCACTGTTCCGCAAAAGACAAGCATGTGAAAACGCAGAGAGAGCGAGAGCAAGCAAGTAGGGCAAAACGGCAGCTGCTGGAGACGCCAGGCTGAGTGCCTCCGGGCTCCTTTCAACTCCTCTGCGGCTTGGACAATTGCAGAATAGAACTCGGCATACAGAGAAGGGAGCTCCAGGGCTGCTGCCAGTCTGCTCCCACCAATGAGCAGCCGTGGCCTCTGCCCGCACAGGACCCATAGGGAAACTCCAACTGTGACAAGACCCACAAAAGAGAGGACAGGTGCCATCAGAGTGGGGTGGATTTGGGGGACGATGAGACGGAACGTGGGGACACTCCCAGGGCTGCGTCACTGGATAGACAGAGGAGGAGGGCTTCATCAGAGGAGGCCTGCAGTGAGACGGGGGACAGACGTCCACGCACCGGGGGTGCTGTGGGTGAGTCGTCTGTGGATCCCTGGCCATGGGAGCCCGCCTTGCCCCCTCTCCAGAAACTACCATGCCTGGAACGACACACACAAGAACAAGGCTTGGAACCCCGGGCAGCTTCCTTGGAGTTCGCTCTCCCTTGCCCGTCCTGGGGTGCAGATTCTGGGGTGCAAGGCACAACACATGGTGTGATGGTGCCTTGGCTCCGCCCCTAAAGGCACAGTGGGGGGGAGGGGGATGCACATGCATGTACACACTCATGTGCGCACACACACATACACACGCACCCACACTTCTTTCCCTCGGGATCTGCTTGATGAGCTGGGCAAAGGTTAGAGATTCTTTCATTCACCCCGATGTTATCAAAGGAAAGCCCAGCGTCCGTCCTGAGAAGTGAAACGCCTTCCCCAATCCCCGATATCTCCTAAAAACAAGAAATTCTTGGCACCCAGTGGAGTCCGGCCGCCAGGTGGGCACAGTGCAGAAGCGGGGGAAATGGGGCACGCGTAGAAGGGTCCTGGGCGTGGAAGCCCATGCCTCCCCTCTGTGTGTCCCTGATTTGGGGCCCAAATCAGATAACAACCCCAAGGTCCCGATTATATCTGCAAAGACCCTTTGTCCAAATCGGGTCCCAGGCCCAGACCCCAGGGCTGTAACGTGGACACCTTTGGGGAGGCCCCTCCAGTGTGCTCCAGGCTGCGTGTGGCTTTCACAGAGCAGGGGATGGGAGGCAGCGGTTGCACCTTCTTTCTTTCTGACTTGGCGCTGGCGCCTTGTGGCCAGGCCCACTCATACTTGAACTGCACAGAGAAACCCACCCCTCCCTCCCGCTCTCACTGCTCAAACAGACAGGGGCATTCTGGGAAATGTGTGTGCTCCGGTCCACTATGCAAACTGAATCCTCTGCTGGTCACTCCAGGCCCCCCACCTGCCTCGCCACCCATCAGACATGATCTTGGCCATCAATCCTGCTTGCCCTGGACAAGCATGTGCTAGCTGCCCACTCTGCACCAGCCCTCAGGCAAAGGAAAAAACTCACTCAGCCATTAATCCTGCAAGGCTTCGGTTTGGTACCCTAAGCTCGGCCCTGCTCTGTGAAATGCTGGGTTTCTGGGGTGGAGAAGAGTGGGAATTTGCAAATTCAGCCCAAGAAGCTAAAACACCTCTCTCCTGTCTCTTGGCAACATCATGACAGGTGGGGCCTCACCCTGCAGTGGGCTGAGTTGGAAGATAGGGATGGGGGTGGGGAGACAAATGGGTTAAAGAGATTGTTCGCCTCTTTCACTTACACGCTACTCAGCTGGCTGGCCTAGGTGCCGGCTGATGGCACTGTGTTCATGGTGCAGGAAGAGGTCCCTTATCTGTCCTAGAGGTGGCCACAGAGTGGGCTGTGCACACAGGGGCAGAGCGGGTGCTGGACTGCGTCACTGAGGGTAGGGAGAGAGGAGGAAAGGGAGTGATGTCCACACCCGCAGGCCTCACTCCTGCAGGCAACTCGCTCAACTGTTAGCAGAGGCTTTCTCGGCTCATCCCCATCCCTTGCAAAGCCACGACGGCGGTGTAGACCGAGGCCCACGCCACCCAGCTGCTGAGCTGCACACACGTAGCGCCACTCTCCCTGAGTGTCCCTCGGGGACACCCTCCCCTGCAAAATTCATGGGGCTCAATCCCTTACATAAGGAGTATTTGCATAGAACCCACGCACATCCTCCCCTGAGCCCGAAATCATCTCTAGATGACTTGCAATTCACTGCCCGGCGAACGCGATGCAAGTGCTCTTCTGCTGTATTGCCAGGACACAGCGACAAGAAGGAAAAGACTGTAGTGTGCCCCACAGACCCAGCTGATTCTGCCTGAATACCCCACAGATGGAGAGGGCGCCTGAGCGAGCTCACTGAGCGTGGACCATCTCAGACGGGGCCCTGTGGGGTCCTCCGTCAGTCAGGGCTCTCCAGAGAAACAGGGCGTACCAGCTGTCAAGAGGGGGGCAAGGAACGGGCTCCCGTGACTGCACAGACCAGCAGGGCCAGACCCCGAAGGGTGGGCGGAGCTGATGCTGCAGCTCCAGTCTGGTCTCTGCTCCACAATGCCCCCACCCCCTGCAGACGGAAGGGCCACATTGCACTCAGCTCTAACCCCTGGCTTCACGCCCATCTCAGCCAAACACACCCTCCTGCAACACCCACTGGCTGAGCAAGGGTCCGGGTGCCCGGCTGGTACCACATAAAGCCACCACCCCACTCCCAGACCCCAGTGCTAGGGCCTGCTAGGGCTCCCCCTAGGCTCTTCCCCACCTGTCTTACCAAAAGGAACCCCAGGCACCCAAATTCCTCCCTGACCCCCTCTCTTTCCAGCCAGGGGCACGCCTCGGCTTAAGGGCTCCAGGGATTGCACCCACCACCCCCCTCAGCTGACCCGGACGGGAGTGGCTCTCTCTACTCCCCTGCGCGTCCCCTTCCTCCTCACTCCTGCAGCTCTGACCAGAGCCCTGGCCTTGCTTGGCTTTCTTCCGGTGTTCAGAGCCGCGTGCAGCGCACCTATTGGCCTCCTGTGGATGGTCTCGCTCCCACCACAGCAGAAACTCGCAGAGGGCGGGGACTCCGTCCCCAGCGCCTGCCCAGCCGGAAGCTCCGTGTGTGTGGCCACTGCCCCAGGCGGGATCCAGGCTCAGCCATTTCCAAAGCCCCAGCACTTCCAGGCTCGGCAGTGCACGCGCCTCCCTCTCCCGTCTCCCAGCCCCTCCCCTCCTGAGTCGGGAACCACCTTCCCTCCCTGCCGGCGCGCAGGGACGCGGGTCCTGGGAGCCCCGGGTGGAAATGCGAGCTGAGCCGCTGAGGAGCCTTGGGGTTGCTTGGAGGAAAAGGACCAGGATAGGCGTGGGCGCAGGCGGCTGAGCCCTGCGTTCCGGCGCCGTGGCTCACCCACAGTCGGGGCCGCTCCGAGGCGTTGCAGAGGGCGCGTCCCGGGGCACGGCATGCGCCCCGGGGAGATGCGCCCGGAGAGAGACTTCACTCTGCGCCCCGCGCATCCCTCGCGGGCCTGCGTGCGCGCAGCCCCGGGGCCATGCGGACCCGCGAGGAGGCGCTGTTCACCCCGGCCGGCGGCGCAGCAGCGACCCCTGGTGGCGCGCGGCGTCGCGACTAGCAGGGAAGGGTCTCTGCTTTGGCGTTGGTGGCACCTGCACGCCTCTTCCTACCCCTCCCACCCCCGCACAAAGCAGGACGGCTGGTCTGGTGTCCCTTTCTTTCTCTCTCAAAAGTAATGTGCGTTTATCATAAAAAGTCCAGTTCAGCAGAAAGCTGCCAGATAAAACACAGGCCACCCAGGAAAACCCGGGTTTCAGATCAACAAGGAATGACTGCACGTCACATGCTCGCTCTAAACGGCGATCTGAAATTCAGGGCTAACTGGATGTCACGTATCTATTTGCTGAGCCTAGCAGCTCTGGCCCTTAACCACCTCTGGTTCTCCTACTATGCATACATCAGGGAGACTGTGGCAAGGGGAGTTTTCCTTTCAACAACACCCGGGAGCACCTTTTCCCCTTCCCAGGACATTCCCAGCCTCATTCTGTGGCTGACACAACCTGAAGCTTTTAGACGCTCTTTTCCCCCCAGGCACAGTCGTTCTTCCTGTTCCTCCCCGGTTTCCAATGCACTTCACCGGGGAGGTTCACACTCCGGGCCAGGAGCAGCACTTGGGGCAGGTGCCGGTCTCACTTCTGCATCACAAGTCAGCCACCCCTGGGCTGTCCTCAGAGAGGCTCCAGGGACCTGGCTCAGGCGTTCGGCTTCTCTCCTCACCTGCCAGCTCCGTGACCTTGGCCGTGGCTTGGGACCACTTGGCCAGGCTTCCTCGATCATGACACCGACCGTGAGCCTGGTAGGGTTGCTTTGCAGATCAGCCTTTCTCTCCCCTTTAGCTGGCGTCCTCCTGGTGGGCAAAGGTCACCCTTGTGTTCTTTAAGATGCACTCAGATCGCTCGGACACTCCAGACCTTCACCCTCCAGGCTGAGCGAGCGCCAGACACCACGGGTGAGTCCCAGGTCTGGGAGCCAGCGTGGAGTGGGGACTGGGGGAACGTGCCGGACTTGAATCCTTGCCCTGCCGCTTTGTGGCCATGTGACTCCGTATCAGTTTCTTACTGCTGCAAATGGCCATGACTTCGGTGGCGTGAGATAATGCAAGTTTGGGGGTGCTTAGCTCTCACTGGGCTGAAATCCAGGAGCGGGCAGGGCCGAGATCCTCGTGGGAGGCTGGAAGGGAGGCTCCACGTCCTGGCTCCCCCGCAGTCCCTGGCCTACGACTGCTTTCTGCCATCCCCAAGCCTCATGGTCGCGTCCCCGCCCCCACTCACCCCCTGCAGGACCCTGGGGATTCTCTGGGGCCCACCTGGCCAACCCAGCGTAATCTATTTTTAAGCCAAAGATTAGCAACTGAGACTCCATCTGCAACCCTCATTCCCCTTGACCAGGGAACCTAACGCCTCTGTAGGTTCCAGTGACTCGGATGTGGCCTTGGGGAGCTGGGACATGGTGCTGCCTGCCACAGACCCGGGGCAGCGGCAGGGCCTCCAGGAATCTGCTTCCTGCCACGGTCGGAGTGGGCGTGAGGGTCGGTGGCTGAGTTAGTTCTGAGCATGGCGTCACGAATGGCCCCGGAACTTGGCAACCTGGACCAGTACTGTCCCACAACTCTTTTGAGTGGTTCAGGCGAGTGGCTCCAGCTCCGGTCTTTTACAAGGTGGCAGGCCAGACCTCAACAGAAGCTGCTGGTCTAAAAACAAAACAAAAACAAAACTGATCAAGCTGGACGCTCCCAGGACGGCGCCCTGGGAACCTCTCCAGGGGCTGGGGGCTGGCAGCCGAGTCCCCCCAGAGCGAACCGAGAGAGCAGAACAGAAACTGCTATCTTTTTTTTTAAAGATTTACTTATTTATTTGAAAGTCAGAGTTACACAGAGAGAGGAGAGGCAGAGAGAGAAAGAGAGGTCTTCCATCCACTGGTTCACTCCCAGATGGCCGCAACAGCCGGAGCTGCGCCAGTCCGAAGCCAGGAGCCAGGAGCTTCTTCCAGGTCACCCACGTGAGTACAGGGGCCCAAGGACTTGAGCCATCTTCCACTGCGGTCCCAGGCCATAGCAGAGAGCTGGATGGGAAGTGGCGCAGCCAAGTCTCGAACTGGCAGTCATGAGGGATGCTGGTGCTTCAGGCCAGGGCGTTAACCCACTACGCCACAGCGCTGGCCCCTAATCACAATGTCTTTATGTCTAGCCAGTACCCATGATACCTATTGGAAATAATCGTTTTTAGACATAAATAACAAAAACGACCCACACCGCTACTCAGCTAGCTGGTTCGTCATCAGCAGAGTCCTCTCCTCAAATTCAGCCTCACAGGGCAGCCAGGCTCAGGGGCGACGGCTCCAGCAGGTGTGGGGCCGGCGCGGGCCCCTCAGCCCTCAGCTCACAGCCCTCGGATTCCGGCCCAAGCTGGAAATCACTGCTCTGATGAGTGAGATGGCTAAGGGAGGAGCTCCCCTCCTCCTGGAGTCTTCTCACTGTCTCCTTACTTTGCAATATTTTATTATAATTGTCTTAACTAGAAAATTAAAAGCCTTCAAAAGAAAGATTAGCCAGATGGTGACAACAAATTCTCAAACTATCCCCGCTGTGCTGTTAAACCGTGTACCCAGAATTCACAGCTTAAGGCCAAAAACAAGCAGGGGGCTGGGCCCAGCTGCTCCCCTCCCCCCTCCCTGGCCTGTCTGTAGCCCTTCCCCTGACCCGCTCGGGATGAGCCTCCCAGCACCCCTGCTCCCTGGCTCAGGGGCCGGGCACCCAAGATGTGCAGGCAGTGAGGCTTTGCTAACTGACAAGCTCCCGAACCTCCCTGAGCCTCAGCTGCTGCGTCTGTGGCTTGGAAATGTGCTCTCGCTGTTGCTGGTCCCCGTGAAGCTGACGCACGTGAAACACCCCAGTTAACAGCTGCAATTCAGGCCCAGCGCTGTGGCATTTTGTTTTGGGCTAAGCCTCCGCCTGCAGCACCGGCATCCCATATGGGCGCCTGTTTGTGTCCAAGCTGCTCCTCTTCCCATCCAGCTCTCTGCTATGGCCAGGGAAAGCAGTAGAGGATGGTCCAAGTGCTTGGGCCCCTGCACCCACATGGGAGACCCCAAAGAGGCTCCTGGCTCCTGGTTTGGATCAGCCCAGCTCTGGCTGCTGCAGCCAACGGGGGAGTGAACCAGCAGATGGAAGACCTCTCTCTCTCTCTCTCTGTCTCCCCCTCTCTGTAACTCTACCTCTCAAATAAATAAATTAATTAAATATTTTTAAAAAATATAGCAATTTCTGTTCAGACACAGGGGAGTGTGTTAGCCATCCCTCCGTTTCCTCTCACCCCTCCCCAAGGAATAACAGGGTTCCCAAGGGTTCCCTGGGGGACTGAGCACCAAGACAGAGGCTCTACTTGCCTGTCTCCTTCTCAGCCAGAGTTGGTCAAAACTCTTTTCAGGCAATGGGTTGTGAATCTGAATGTGGGGGCTGGTGCTGTGGCATAGCAGGTAAAGCCGCTGCCTGCAGTGCCAGGATCCTATAGGGGCACCAGTTCAAGACCCGGCTGTTCCACTTCCAATCCAGCTCTCTGCTATGTCCTGGAAAACCAGTGGAAGATGGACCAAGTGCTTGGGCCCCTGCACCCGTGTGGGAGACCCAGAAGAAGCTCCTGGTTCCTGGCTCCTGGCTTTGGATCAGCACAGCTCTGGCCATTGCAGCCAATTGGAGAGTGAACCAGTGGAGGGAAGACCTCTCTCTCTCTCTCTCTGCCTCTCCTTCTCTCTCTGTGTAACTCTTTCAAGTAAACAAATAAATCTTAAAAAATAAAGATTTATTCACTTGATTGTTTGAGAGGTAGAGTTACAGACAGAGAGAGGGAGAGACAGAGAAAGGTCTTCCATCAGCTGGGTCACTCCATAAGTGGCCGCAACAGCCAGGACTGGGCCAATCTGAAGCCGGGAGCCAGGAGCTTCTTCCAGGTCTCCCATGCAGGTGCAGGGGCCCAAGCACTTGGGCCATCTTCTGCTGCTTTCCCAGGCCATTAGTAGAGAGCTGGATCAGAAGAAGAGTAACCAGGATTTGAACCTGCATGTTTATGGGATGCCAGCTCTGCAGGCCGAGGCTTAGCCTACTAGACCACAGCGCTGGCCCCTATTATTATTATTAATATTAATATTGCTATTTTGTTAACAAAGATTTGTTCATTTTAAAGGCATAGTTACAGAGAGAAGAAGAGAGAGATGTAGCTCTTCCATCCTCTAGTTCAAACCCCAGATGGCCGCAATAGCTTCCATGCTGAAACTAGGAGCCAAGAGCTTCATCTGGGTCCCTGGCCTAGGTGGCAGGGAACCAAGCACTTGGGCCATCTTCCACTGCCTTCACAGGAGCTTCAGCAGGGAGCTGGACCAAAAATGGAGCAGCTGGGACTGCAACCAGTGCCCATACTGGATGCCACCATTGCAGGTGGTGGCTTTACCTGCTACTTCCACCGCCAGCCCCTAATGTTTTTTAAAGGTTTATTTATTTATTTGAAAGGCACAGAGAGGGAAAGAGGAAGAGGGGGGAAAAGGGAGGGAGGGAGGGAGAGGGAGAGGGAGAGAGAGAGAGGTCGAGAGAGATCTTCCATCTACTATACTAGTTCACTCTCCAAACAGCCACAATGTCTGGGGCTGGGTCAAGCCAAACTTAGGAGCCTGGAATTGCATCTGGGTCTCACTCAGAGATGGTTGGGGGCCAAGTACTTGGGCTGTCTTCCACTGTCTTGCCAGGTGCATTAGCAGGGAGTTGGATGGGAAGAAGAGCAGCTGGGACTCAAACTTTGATATGGAATGCTGATGTTAAAAACAGCAGCTTAACCTGCTGCACCACAATGCTGGCCGCTATTTTTTTTTTTTTTTTTAAGATTTATTTATGGGGCCGGCACTGTGGCGTAGTGGATAAAGCCACTGCCTGCAGTGCTGGCATCCCATATGGGCGCTGGTTCAAGTCCTGGCTGCTCCACTTCTGATCCAGCTCTCTGCTATGGCCTGGGAAAGCAGTAGAAGATGGCCCATGTCCTTGGGCCCCTGCACCTGCATAGGAGACTGGGAGGAAGCTCTTGGCTCCTGGCTTTGGATCAGCACAACTCCAGCCTTTGAGGCCAATTGGAAAATGAACCAGCAGATGGAAGACCTCTCTCTCTCTCTCTCTGTCTCTGTCTCTCCTTTCTGTGTGTAACTCTGACTTTCAAATAAATAGATAAGTCTTTAAAAGAGTTACAGAGAGGCAGAGGCAGAGAGAGAGAAACATCTCCCATCGGCTGGTTCACTCCCCAAATGACTACAATGGCCAGAGCTGGGCCAATCCGAAGCCAGGAGCCTAGAGTTTCTTCCAGGTCTTCAACGTGGGTGCAGGGACCCAAGCACTTGAGTCATCTTCTACTGCTTTCCCAGGCCATAGCAGAGAGCTGCATCAGAAGAGGAGCAGCTGGGACGTGAACCGGCGCCCATATGGGATTCCAATACTGCAGAACGGGTCTTTAACTCACTGCGCTATGGCTCGGGCCCCTGGCTCCTAATTTTTTTTTTTTTTTTTTTTATTTGAAAGAGTTACAGAGAGAGATAGAGACACAGAGAGAGGTCTTTATCCACTGGTTCATTCCCCAGATGGCCACAACGGCCAGAGCTGGGCCAATACAAAGCCAGGAGCCAGAAGCTTCTTCCAGGTCTCCCACACAGGTGCAGGGGTCCAAGGACCTGGGCCATCTTCTACTGCTATTCCAGGCCATAGCAGAGAGCTGGATCGGAAGAGGAGCAGCCGGGACTCGAACCGGCACCCATATGGGATGTCAGCACTTCAGGCCAGGGTTTTAACCCACTGTGCCACAGCGCCACTGCCACCCTCCCCCAGCCCATATTTTTTTTAAATAATTTTAAACAACTTAGTAAATCTCATTTAAAAAAAAATTAGGGGCCGGCGCTGTAGCGTAGCAGGTAACGCCAAAGTCTGCAGTGCCATTATCCCATATGGGCGCCAGTTCGAGTTCCGGCTGCTCCATTTCCAAACCAGCTCTCTGCTGTGGCTTGGGAAAGCAGGAGAAGATGGCCCAAGTCCTCGGGCCCCTGCACCTGCATGGGAGACTGCGAGGAAGCTCCTGGCCCCTGGCTTTGGGTGGGCTCAACTCCAGCCATTGAGGTCAACTGGGGAATGAACCAGCAGATGGAAGACCTCTCTCTCTCTCTCTCCCTCTCCCTCTCCCTCTCCCTCTCCTTCTCTCTGTGTGACTTTCAAATAAATAGATAAGTCTTTAAAAAAAATTCAAGAGAGAACACTTGTCTCCACAGCTGGGTTCCCGAACTCTGGCCGTCTCCATCTCAGGCTATTTCCCCTGTGTGGGGCAGTTAGAGTTTGTTTTGTTTTTTCCTGACATTCCTACAGGCCTCTGATACCCACAGAAGACTGGAACTGAAGGGACCCAGAACCACTTGGCGCAGCCCCGTCAGCTTAAAGCAGCCCAGGGCTCTGGCTCCCAGCTCCTTCGCACAGGACAGCCTGGCTGAGCCTGCGCCAGGTCCGCCTCCCAGGCCACAGCCTAGTCTGTTCTCACTGCTTTCAGAAGCCGCAGGTGCGACAGCATCCTGGACCCCTGCTTCTTATTTTTATTTTATATTTTAAAGAGTTTTTGTAAGATTTCTTCACTATTTGAAAGTCAGGGCCGGCACCGCGGCTCAATAGGCTAATCCTCCGCCTAGTGGCGCCGGCACACTGGGTTCTAGTCCCGGTCGGGGTGCCGGATTCTGTCCCGGTTGCCCCTCTTCCAGGCCAGCTCTCTGCTGTGGCCTGGGAGTGCAGTGGAGGATGGCCCAACTGCTTGGGCCCTGCACCCCATGGGAGACCAGGAGAAGCACCTGGCTCCTGGCTTCGGATCAGCGCGGTGCACCGGCCACAGCGTGCCGGCTGCGGCGGCCATTGGAGGGTGAATCAACGGCAAAGGATGACCTTCCTCTCTGTCTCTCTCTCACTGTCCACTCTGCCTGTAAAAAAAAAAAAAAAGAAGAAGAAGAAGAAGAAGTCGAAGAAGAAGTCAGAGCTAGAGATAGCGAGACAAAGAGAGATCTCCCATCCACTGGCTCACTCCCCAAATGGCCATAACAGCCAGCATTGGGTCAAACCGAAGCCAGTGTCTTCCTGGTCCCCAACGTGGACAGGGGCCCAGGTACTTGCACCATCTTGCCATCTTCCACTGCTCTTCCCAGCTCCTTAGCACGAAGCTGGATTGGAAGTGGAGCAGCCAGGATAGGAACCGGTGCCTATACAGGATGCCAGAGTAGCAAGCCACGGCTTTACCCGCTATGCCACAACACCAGCTCCTTAAGATTTTATTTGCTAGGCAGAGTGCCAGAGTGATATTTTCCATCTGCTGGTTCACTCCCCATTCCAGCAACTGCCAGGACCAGGCTGGGTAAAACCAGGAGCCAGGAGCTCCATCCAAGTCTCCCACATGGGCGGCAGGGACCCAGCACTCGGGACCCCATCTGCTGCCTCCCAGGTGGTTTTAGCAGGGAGCTGGGTGGCCAGCGCAGAGTGACCTGGACTGGGACCAGGCACTCGGACGTAGGAGGCGGCACCCCAAACTGCGGTCCAACCCACTGCCCCGCAAGCCCCCCGCCCACTGCTTTTCAAATACCCTGGGTGCACCAAACCTTGTATTACCTGGAGACCTGCTCGTAAAACATCCCTCCATGGGATAAAAAGGGAGGTGCGTTTAGAACTCTGCACGCACAAACCGCGGGGAAACCTAGCAGGGTGCGGTCACAGCAGCGCCCCACAGCTGCCTCCTTGGTTTGGAAGATTCCCAAGGAACAGCGGGGTGAAGGCCCCGGCCCACGACGGAAGGGGTAGGGCGCAGGGGTATTGTGACATACTCCGGGCAAGGACAACTCTTCCCCGGGCGAGCGCAGGCCCCGGGCCCATTGGGACAAGGGAGCCGGACCGCGCATGGACCAGGGGCCGGGGCCCCAGGGGGCCCCGCGGGAGGGCGAGGCCGAGGACTCGCCGCAGCATCAGGTCCAGTCCGTGCAGGGCCGCGGCCGCGTGGTGCTGATCAGAGAGTTCTGGAAGCACGAAGACAGCTCTACGACCTTGGAGAACTTTCTGGAGCAGGCCCCGCCGGATCCGCCCGCCGGGCCCTCGTCCAGCGGAGCCCCGAGCTGCCACAGCAGCACCAGCAAAGGCGCCCGGCGGCGGCTCAAGCGCTGCGGCGGCGAGGATTGGACCCGTAGCTCCGACTGCCCGGCCGCCAAGTCCCAGCGCTGCAGCGAGGAGCCGCGGCTCGCCGGGCGCAAGGCGGCGGCCACCTGCCCGCGCGAGGCGCCCGAGGCTTGGCCAGCGACGCCCGCCTCGGCCCGGGAGGCGGCGGCGGCGCCGGGCGGGCCTCCGCCGCAGCCGCGGGAAGAGCGCGGGGCGCAGCTGCTCCTGGTGATGTGCCGCGCCTCGACGCTGAGCACGCAGCTGCCGCGCCTACAGCTGCTCCTGCGGCAGGTGCGCGCCCGCGACCGCCGCCCGCCCGCCGCGCTCGTCGGCGTCGTGGTGCAGCCGCAGCCGGACGAGGAGGCCGAGGCGCGCCGCCGCCTGGAGAGCCTGCTCCGCAGCGTGTTCGCGCCGCACGACGCCGCCGTGGAGGTGCACACGGCCGTGTTCTGCCCCAGCCGCCCCGAGGGCGCCCTGGACGTCCGACGCGCCGCGCCCCCAGCGCACGGGGGCCGCCTGGTGGACCGCGCGACCCAGACGGATGGTGAGGGGCCCGCGGGCGGGGGCTGGGAACGCCCGGTCACTGTGCGCCCCCGAACACGTAGTGCCGCCCCTGCCTGTGCTGCCCACCGCCTCCCCACCCCCAGGAGTGGACAGATCCCGGAAGTCTGAATCCCGTTCCTGGCGCCGCCAGGACCTCTGGGTTCCGTTTTGGGTGGAGATGAACTGAGAGGTCTCACCCTAGTGGTGCTCGCTGGGGCCTCCTACCGTCCAAAGTGGGCAAATGGACCGATTCGAAGGGCTGGCTCTCATGCCCACCCAAGCCACAATGAGAGATTCGGGATTTTCTAAGCAGAGGGGCACCCCAGCCCCTATTCCTCGCTTCTCCCGGTTCTCCCGGGGGATAATAGCTACAACTCAGAGGTGCCTTATGTGATCCAGGCACTGTGCTAAGGACTTGTCACTCTCCTCCTCACAACCACCCTCTGAGGGTGGGTCCCAGTCTACACTGGCGGTTCCTCCCAGCAGGACTCCAGGCCCAGGGGGTTGATCTGTAGTTCTCAGGGCCCTGGGCTGTGGGGTCTTCTGTGAACCCCAGCTCCTTGTCTGTCTGCAGAAGCACCTCTGGCTGCAGGCCCCCAGGGACAGCGGTAGGGACGGGGCCAGTTCTCACGGCCCCCGCCATGCTCCAGCTGCACAGCAGAGCAGGTGTCTTCCTGGACCAGTTTCCCTCCTGACATGTGACGCTGAAGGGCTGGCAGGTGTTGGGACAGATGGTCCCATCCAAGGGCCGGTGCCACCAGGTACTTCTATGTGGAGATGTTCACACCCTAGGGACCTCCTGCCTTCACGTGGCTGGGACGCGTTCTTCCACATCCCCTAAGTAGTCTGGCGCAGCAGGGTTAAAGGCCCCTTGTATAAGGACTGTTGCAGCTTTGGTCTTCCATCTAAGGCTAGAAAACCCCCAGTCCGTGCCAGAAACCAGCGCCTTGGTAGTGAAGTCTCGAGATGTCCCTATCCCCCACACCCACCTGCCACCCATGGGCTAGTGCTCTCTGTCCCCTGCCTACACTCAGGCAATGCCCACAGTGTGCTTGGAGACTTGGGCCCTGTGTGGTCTTCACGGTGTGGAGTTGGAAAGAGAGACAACGGAGCAGGACAGAAAACATCTCAGGGGCATGTCACATGGCGCCCTGGGGCTCTCAGGGAAGGAAGGCTGGCCGCAGCTGGGGACCTCGGGAAGGCTGCCTGTGGAACGGAGCCCCTTGAGATGGGTCTTGACCTTGGAATACGTTTGGACAGCAGTGGGGAGGGGAGTGATGGAGGGGCGGCGTTCCCACAAATGCAGAAGGCTAGGCGTGTGCCGGAGACCGAGTTGCTCACGGTTGGCTAGAGGTCAACATTAGTGGCGTGGTGGCCGGCGAGCCCAGGCAGTGGGCTGTGACAGGTAGCAGGAGGGTTGGTCGGCGAGCCTGGGCAGTGGGCTGTGACAGGTAGCAGCGGGGTGGCAGTGAGCTTGGGCGGTGGGCTGTGACCCTGTCACAGGCTCGGGCTTCCAGGCTAGGGACTTGTGTTTGCGCGGAAGAACTGTGGCAGTGCCGTTGTGCATCGTCTTTCTAGGAAAATCTCTCAACCTGCAAAGCACCCTCTGCCTGCTTCTCAGGACCACCCTTGATCAAAATCCACACGGATCTCCTCTGTGGTCCCAGCAAAACTCCTCCTTCCTCCGCGAGCCTGCCCTCTAGGGTTCTCTGTTTCTCTTTCCTGCTTCTTTGATGCCTAACCGGGAAATTCTGCCTACACCTGTCTGCCTCATCGGATCCATTTAAGTCAGCGGTTCTCAGCCAGGGGCAGTGTGGACACCCCTGCCAGCCCACTGAGCAATGTCTAGAGTTGTTTCTGGCTGTCCTAGGGTGGGTGTCACAGGAGAGGCCAGCGACACTGCTGCGCCTTCCTGCAATACACTGGAGCGTTTCCAGCAGCCAAGATGTCAACAGGTTGGGAAACCCTGATTTAAACCCAATTTGAGGACCTTGGTCAAAACCCAGGCACAGATGCCTGAAAACCCAGTTTTCAGACTTCCAGTCCTGTCTGCTGAATCCCAGCTGGGTTCCTGGCCGGGGTGTCCAGTCTTCAGATCTAAGCGGAATCCCTTTGAGGGATCTGCTTTGACTTAAGGGCATTCCCGTGTCGTAGACTCCCCTGCTCCGCCAAAGTCAATCAAACACTGCTGATCTAAGCGTCCCTTCGCTCTGGTCCTTCATTCCTTGGTCATCTTCAACCCTTGCACTCTGGAGATTTTTGTAATTCATTCATGTAAAAGCCTTATGATGATCTGACTCCCCGGGGGCCCTGAATTGGCGTTTAGCCCTGGCAATGCCGCCACCCCTGTGTGTGGCCTTGGGAAGGCAACTTCCACAAACTTCAGTGTCCTCTTGTGCAGAAGGAGAGTCTAGACCTGGCCTTGCGTGGGGACGGCCTGCTTGGGCCCCTTCCTCTGTAGCTACATCTGCCCTGAGTTCGTCCTGGGGCAGGTGCGTCACCCCCGGCTGCAGTGGTCCTGGGGCCACAGCGCTCACTCACCTGCACGGATGTGGCCTCGGGGAGGGACGTCTGCTGGGAAAGACGATGCGCCGGCTGGGTCATGCTCTTCCCTCTTCCCTCTTCCCTCCTAAGATGAAGAGCACATTGTTAACACAGAGGAAGCCTTATAATCTGCTCCACCCGACCACGCCGGGGTTTGGGGAGCCGACGGTCTGTCGTCACCCCTGTAATGAGTCTGAGAGTGTTCACCTTCTCAGCAGCTCGTACGTTTGTAAGGAAAAAAAAAAAACTGCCAAATATGAGTTTCTTATCAGAGCTGGGACGCCCTCCCCCCACCTCCACCTCCCTGGCTCCTGTCCACCGTGGGGGCTTTGGAGGAAGGGGAAGCTACTCTGAGATGGAAAGAGGCTGTGTGTCGTGGAAGGTTCGGTCTTCAGAGGAGCTCCAGGGCTGCAGGAAAGTTACCAAAAACGCACGGACTGCGTGGTGAGAGCACAGATATTTTGGACGGGAAAGGAGTCCGTGGGAACGGGTGACAGAGCTGTCATTTGGTGAGACAGCTCACCTGGCCTAGGAACGCAGCTGCTGAGGGGTGCCTGCAGGTGGCGCTCCTGTCACAGGATCCAGTTGGCCCAGGCCCTCCCCCTCTCCCTCACCAGGCCTACCCAGGCCAGGGCAGCTGCTGTCACCTGGAGGACCCAGAGCAAAGGCACCAGGCTGGCCGGGCAGAAAGCTGCCCCTGAGCACTGCCCTAGGCGTCACCCTGGCTTTTGTGACCTCACAGGAGGAGAGGGTGACTGTTGTGTGCAGTGGGGCCTGGGGCCAGTCAGAGGCCAGAATCGCACCCCGAGGGCAGAGGGCCGCTGGGCCCCTCTAGGAGGGAGCCAGGGATTAGGCAGCTCCATGTAGGTCCACGTTTGGGTTGGGAGGCCCCACCATGAAGAAGGTCAAGAAGAAACGATCAGAGGCCAAACGCCACCGGGACTCCAACTCTCAGCATGCCAGCTCCAACTCCACGCCACAGCAGCCCAGCCTGGAGAGCGTGCAGCAGCCGCAGCCACTGCAGCCAGCGCAGCAGCAGCCGCCGCCACGCCCCGAGACCACCCCTGCCCCGCAGCTGCCTCGCCCGGAGGCCGCTCCCCTGCAACCTCGCCCAGTGTCCGCTCCCCAACAGCCCACGGCCCAGGCGCCTCCAGACCCCGAGAGCCGCCACTCCTCTGGGAGCCTGTTGTCTCCGGACAGTAACGCCAAGCCAGCCCCGCACTCCCGGAAAACGAGCGGACAGCCTTCCAGCTCCGGCAGTTCCCGGAAGTCAGGTGGGCAGCTGTCCCAGCTTCTCTGCCCAGGGAGCCCCCGGGCCACCCCTGAGGCCTCTGGAGGGGCGGTGATGGGAGCTGAGCACGTGTTCTGGAACTGTGCCCTTGCGGGTACTGAAGGTTTCTCTCTTATCTTGGCCTGGGAAACCAGAAGTCCTGGTTTTTGTGGTCCTGCTGTGGGAGACATTCATGCACAGGCATTCACCGCTATCTTGGCTTCTTGGTAATACCGGGCCATCAAGTCAGCAGGGCCTTGTGACTGCTGAAAAACGGCAATCGAGGCCGAATTCGTAGCCATAGATGTTTCAGCTGTAGATTAGGTCCTGATTTCCCGTGTCCACATCAGGCTGTCCTCGTGGGCTGGAGAGATGTCTAACAAACCAGTCTGAAGAAGATGGTGCAGGGTGGTGGGAAATGAGGGGGTCCGGGGGAGGTGAGAGCCAGGTGGCGTATGGGGGTTGGAGGAGGTGACCTGTCTGCTGGGAGAGGTGAGCCGACCTCGGTGCTGCAACCACCCCCACCCCCGGACCACCCCCCCTCTCCCGCCATGGTCCGATGAAGGCCCAGGGGCAGGCCAGCCAGAGAAGGAGGAGTCCCAGCTCAGTTTTAGTTTCAGACAAGCAGCACATGACTGTCTTAGTTTGTGTGTCCCAAGTATCGCATGGACATCCTGCAGTTTCATTTGCTAAACCGGCCACCCTCCCAGAGGGGGCACGGGAGACAGATGGATTCCCGCTTAACATAAAAGCTTTCCAACGGTGAGCTCTGTCTGGAAATGGGACGGTTATCTGGGAAAAGTGGCTCCCATCTTCTTGGCGAGCCGAACGGAGTCTGAATAAACGCTGGATTGTGTAGCGGGAACTCAAGTGGGCTGCTTGGTGCTACTAGCAATAACGGTGATGGCTAACATCTGTCACCGAGCGTGTCCCGTGCAGCCAGCATTCGGGTCACCACCTTTTATCTGTCGGCCTATCCCGGGGGTATAGTGTGGCGTCTGTTGTATGGATGGGAAACAGGCTCACGGGGGTCGGACAAGTCCCCCCGGAGCAGCACTGACTCCAGGATGCTCACAGCGCTGGCTGTTCCATCCCAAGAGGCCTGCTGCCCCCCCCCCCCCGTAGGAAGATGGTCCCTGTGTGATCTTCCCTGGCATCTGCCCTGAGCCAGTGCCCATGGCTCCATGGCCCTGAGCAGGCCATAGCTTATTTCCCTCTGGGATGGCTTGGGCTTAAAAAAAATGAGCCGTGCGAGTGACAGTGCTCCATCCAAGGAAGTGCCAAGTCAGCGACATTCCTGTGGCTGGAAATCAACCTGTGTTTTTTTTTTTTTTTTTTTAAGATTTATTTATTTATTTGAAAGGCAAAGTTACAGAGAGGCAGAGGGAGGGAGGGAGGGAAGGAAGTAGGGAGAGAGAGAGAGAGAGAGAGAGACAGAGAGAGAGGTCTTCCATCCTCAAATGGTTGCAACAGCCGGAGCGGGGCTGACCCGAAGCCAGGAGCCAAGAGCTTCCTCCAGGTCTCCACATGGGTGCAGGGGCCCAAGGACTTGGGCCATCTTCTACTGCTTTCCCAGGCCATAGCAGAGAGCTGGATCAGAAGTGGAGCAGCCAGGATTCAAACCAGCATCCATATGGGATGCCAGCACTGCAGACCAGGGCTTTAACCTGCTACACTACAGCACCAGCTCCCAATCTGTTCTTGACATTATGGGATGCCTTTGAGTTTATACAGCGTGTTGCATATATCATGGTCATCGACCACCAAGATGAACCTTTCTGTATTAAGGCCTTCAGAACTGGAATCTGTAGGAAGCCAAACATTCTATTCCTGAATCTTTTAAAGAGTGCATGAAACTTGTGTCCAGAGAGGAGCAGAGGGAGAAACGCTGGAGGCTCATCTGTGGTCCCGCTGGACGTCCTACACTTCTTCCGAAGGGATTTCCCCCTTTGAACCAGAGTGGGAAGAAAGGCTGGAGATTTTTTTGTATGTGGAAAATGGTGTAGCCCAAGAAACTACAAGCCTCCTACCAAGGCTGTCATCACAAACACAGGCAATCACAAGTGCTGAGAGCAGGTGGAGGATTGGGATCCTCGTGCTGTGTGGGTAGTGAGGCAGCCGCTATGGGAGGCAGCATGGAATTGTCCCAGGGAACATGGAGTTACATGGCCTGGGTGTATAGCCAGGAGAATTCACAAACCGTACGGCCACACAAACACGTGCACGTGAGTGTTCAGAGCAGCAACATCACAGAAAGTGGCAACAACCCAAATTTCCATCACCCGATGAGCGGACAAACAAAAGGTGGCATGAAGTACTGCTTGCAAGATGACGCGCCGACCCATGCCGCAACACGGATGAACCTTAAAAACCTTAGGCTAAGCGAAAGAAGCCAGTCCCTCCAAGCACAAACGCCGTAGGATCCCATTCTTGCAAATGTCAAGAGCAGGCAGATTTATTGCCGAGGACTGGGGTGGGGTAGGGGGAGGGGGAAGCTGTTCCGGAATTAGATGACAGTGACGAGAGGATACTGAAGTCAAGGAATTAGACAGCCTCTGTACGGAGGTGCGTGTAAGGTTGATTAGGGCAGAACGTGACTCACATAGGCTTGGGGAGTGTTCCAAAGTGGTCAGATGCTGGGATGTATGTATCCCATGAGAACAAAAGTTCCTTTGCCCTTACCCAGTGAGCACACGTTGGTTTGGCCCCGAGAAGTAGGCTTGAGGTAAGGGAGGGCCGACTGCCCACAGCTTGGAGATGACCTAGAGCCGCGGATTTTAAGGACATTCCAGGACCAGATGTGAGAAGGAACGTGGGTGTCGCAGGACCTCGCGGTGCTGTTCCAGACGGCTACGACGTGTTACCCAGCCAGACTGAGCCGAGACCCCTGTCCGAGGGTCTCAGCAGACGCCCCTCTGCGGTGCTCTGCAGGCTGTTCAGGGGCAGTTCGTTCTGACTCAACACTCTAAGGGTCAATCTTCGGACCTGGGAAATACCCAGCCGGAAATTCGCTTTCCCAACAGCAGAGGGCGCCGTCCCTGAGTTCTGTTGGAATCTGCAGCAGAGGACAGATAAGGCAGGTTCCTTTGGGGTGGTGTTTCCAGGACTGCACGCCAGAGCAGGGGGTGCCTTCTGAGGCCATCAGCACACACCCGTCGACAGAACAAGGCTGGCCTCGTACCGGGAACCTCGGCGCTGCCTCTCGTGGGGTGCGCAGTCTTGCTCGCGTCGCTTCCTGCCGATCTGCATGGCAAGAGTCCCCCACCCCCACCCCGGACTGCAGAGTTGGCAATAACCTTGACTTGAAGTCCACGGCCAGGATCTCCTTGCTGCAAAGCCTCCGTTTCCTTATTTATAGAACGAGACTGAGTCAGAAGCCACTTGGGCCAATTCAGAGAGGGGGATAAGGATGGGAAGTGGACACACTGGTGTCCTTAGTACAGCTGCTGGTGCCAGGTGCACCCCAGGGTGTAAAACAGCCATTTTCCATCGTGCGTAGTTTCTCTCCCGTCTGGTAAGAGAACAGTTTCCGGAAGAGCTGTCCCGCGTGGGCAGTTCCAACTCGAAACCCTGATGTTGCCTTTATCAAGTCTAGAGTCTCCCCAGGTCACCCTGCATCACCACGGCTGCAGGTGGATTCTTCTGGGATGGTCTTCCAGGCTGCCCCCACGGCCTCCCGGAAGCAGGTGCACCCCGCAACTCTCTCCTTCTCTGTCCACCTAGGGCAGCTGACTTGTTCGAGCCCACGTTCCTGCCCCTGTGCTGCTTGCCCGGGCAGCTCTGCTTGCTGGCGACGTCTGGGGCTGTGCCACAGCCGTATCTTCGATGTCCTTCTGCCTCGAGACTGGCAGCTCGTGCCAGGGAGAGGATGCCCAAGCCTCCTCACCTTCTACAGGTTCCGGAGCGTGTGGGGGGCTGGAGCCCCGGGGCACTCGGTTCCCAGGGCCAGGCTGTGTCCCCAGCGGCCACGCGCTATCTTCCTCCGGGAAGCCTTGCCACTTCCTGGGGTCGGCAGTCCAGGCCCTTGCCCTCCTGGGGAACCCACGCCCCTACCCAGAGAGGAGCCGGTTTTCCTGCTTGCTGGGAACGGCTCCTACAGGGCTTTCTCTTTCCTCTTCTGCATCCATGCTGGTGGATGAGGGCTTCCAGCTCTTGCCTTGTGTGTTGGTTTCCCTCAGGGCGTTTGTTGCTAGGAAGGAATTCTGACTCCACAGCACAGCACACCCTCATCCCTGCCTGGGTGTGCCAGGCTGTCTCTGGGCGTCTTGTACCTGCTGGCGGCATCCCCTAAGGCGTCACCCATGCTATCTGCCCTTCATTTCTTTTGCACAAAGCTCCCATGAGTCCAGGCTGCTGCTGCCTTGGGTGGCAGGTCCCATCCATGTCCAGGGAGGCCCCACCCCCGCCCCCACCCCGCCCACCGCTCCCAGCATCCCCTGCCTGCTGGTATCACTGCCTACCTGCTCCGGGTTGTGCGATGGGTTGATGCAGGGAAGCAGCGGCATAGGCCTCCAGGTGCAAGAGGGAAACAGGAACAGAGACTTTAGCCTTAGAGTGTTAGAGATGGAGCTGTGACACAGCACAGCGCGGCTTCCACACCAGGCCGAGCCTGCCTCTGCCCTGGGCTCCAGGGGCCCGTGGTCATCATCCTGTTCCCATCTGAGCATCCTTGCCAGGATATTTGCCTTCTCAGCAGATTGTAGTGTTGGCTTTTGGCTTTCAATGCACACTCACATTTAACGAGGACCTGCTCCTGTAGGATTTTTTATCGAAATGGATATGGGCACTTTTGCAAGCTTTCATGCAGTTATTGGCCTAATCACCCCCTCTGCCTTGTAGTGGAGCCATGACCTCCTGGGGGCCCTCAGGGAGGACCCCAACCTCCGAGCGTTGTTGTGAGGCTTGTGGAAGACACTGGGAGTGAGGTGCTTAGCACATGGCCTGGCCCACGGCAGCCTCGACGACTCTGTCACCTGCCCCCTGCCCTCCCCGCACCCCCGAGTGCCAGGGCAGCCGGCATCCCGGGCCCACTCATCCTCCGGCCCCACGGGTCTTGTGGCAGGGACTCGTGGGCATTCAGTGTTCCCTTGGGAGGAAGTGGACAGGGTGGAGATGGGGGCCCCCTCATGTCCACCTGGTCCGGCCGTGGTCGGGCACCCCAGCCCGATTCCCACACCCCGCTGTCCTGTGCTTCACAGACGACCTTCAAGAAAACACTCATCCGGACATCGTAACTCACGTGCTCCATGCCCTCGGGACTGTGGCTGTGGCTCTGGGGGCCCTGGGAGCTGCCTACTACATCGCTGAATCCTTGTGAACAAGCCCCCAGGCCCTCGGTCCGGCAGGTGGGTGCACCCCCCCCCCCCCTGAGAACAAGGCCGCTCAGCCCTAGGCAGCCCCGGGTGCTCTGGATCCCGTTACTGACCTCATCCTTGCTCCCTGGGACAGTCCCCCGTCACAGGTGCTAGCTGGGAGGTCATGGGAGGGGTGGGCAGAGTTCCTGTCCCTGCTCAGAGCTTGTCCTTGGAGCTTTCTCCCTGCCTCCTTTCCTGCCACTTCCGGTCCTACCTACCCTAGGCCCCCTCCGGCCACCCCAGCTCTGTGCTGTCTGCCTTCCCCATCACTGTCCTCTCCGCTGGCCCCCAGAAGCAGAGCCAGAAACAGGGGTTGCAGGCCCAGGATTTATTGAGGACTTGCTCCTGGGGGAAAGGCAGGGGGGTGCAGCAAGAGAGAGCCACAGCCTGACCCCTTGGCGGGCCCTGGAACACAAGGAGGCAAGTGGCTTGCTCCTTGGCGCCCTCTGTCGGTCACCCCTGGAAGAACCAGGCGAATGCGGCCACGGTTGTCTGTGGCGACAGCGGCTCCCGCCAGGCAGGGAGCGATTTCCTGGGGAAGGGGGCAGCTCTCAGAGGTGAGTAGCCCAAGTCCAGAACGCACAGGCGCTGGTGCAGAGCCCAGCTAGGGGATGTAGGTGGAGCACCACGAGCATCCACAGCCGTACCCACTCCCACGGCCACACTGGGTGAATGCTTACTCTAAGTGATGGTGTTGGTGGGTGAGGGTGGGGGCGGTGGGCGGGGTCATGGGAGCATTTCAGCCCTCCTCCCCAGCCTCCAGCAGTCACAGAAGGGGACAGGTAATGGCCACAGCGCCCCCGCATGGTGCTGGGAGCAGGTGCGGGGAACAGGGAGAGCTGAGCATCTTCTGGGGCTGTGCCACCTACGGAGGGGGCATTCATGGGAGAGGACTAGGAGCGCCCGGAGCTTCAGGAAGTGCGCAGTTCAGAGCCTCAGTTTCCTCATCTGTAACTAGGGACAATAACGGTGCCCTCCTCCTGGGACTGTGGGGACTGATAAGAGCTGGTCATGTGACTTCTCTCTGGGGCTTGGAGGAAGAGGCTGGGTTTGGAGCCGGGGCTGGTGCGTTCCAGCCAACTCTGCCACCTGAATATTGGGTGCCGAGGACACGCCTCTGAGCCTCTGGACAGGGTCATCCCCAGCGGGGAGAATGAGAGCTACCTCCAAGGGCAGGGGCTGTGCGGGATGCCGGGGCAGGGCCTGGGCCGGGCGGCGGCCAGACATTGGTCACGGCAGCTGGAGCACTTGGTCTTCTGGATCCTGCAGCGGCGCTCAGAACTGGAGGTGGGCGGAACTGGGGCCGGAAAGCCCTTAGCACCCGGGCTGTCCCCGCCTCCTTGTTAAGGGCAGATAATTACAGCAAAGCTCTCACTGTGGTGGTGCGGGTGGGGGGAATGCGCGTTAAGACACTTGGCACAGGCCTGGAGTGGGACAAACACACAACATAGGAGCTACATCATCATCGTCATCACCATCATCATCTCTCACCTCGGGGTTCCCAAACTTCCCCGACCTTTGACACCTATAATGTCACTCCATGTTTTCTTTACATTATCTTACTGTTCAACTTAAATGCACTTATCTTCATTTTTATTGATTTGAAAGGCAGAGAGACAGAGATGTTCCATCCAACATGGTGGTGGAAACCTAAATACTTGGGCCATCATCTGCTGCCTTCCCGGGGTGCACATTAGCAGGACGTTGGAATTGGGAGCAGAGGCGGGACTCAAACCCAGGCACTTGGATATGGGATGCAGAGTCTTAACCGCGGTGCCAAACCCCTGCCTTTTGGTGCATGTATTTTAAAAGGCATCTCAATGGAAACTTCCATCACTCACTGTAAACAGACTAGCGGGAACTATAAACACTCAACGAGGGAAACGCTTGGGAATTCCAGCGGACACAGGCACCTGATGGTGTCGCAGCCTTCAAGGCTGAGGGCTCTGTGTCCAAATCGTGAGCAGCAGGTGCTAGGTGCTGAGCCAGGCCGGACCCGAGCCCAGACTCTGCACGCCAGCCAGAGGGTTGACGGCTGATGGAAGTGGGCCCCACTGCTTAACATGGTGTCCAATACCCCAAAGCAGAGTTCAGGGGTCCCTGAGCCCTGGGGGGATGC
Organism: Lepus europaeus; assembly: GCF_033115175.1. Taxonomy (NCBI): domain Eukaryota; kingdom Metazoa; phylum Chordata; class Mammalia; order Lagomorpha; family Leporidae; genus Lepus; species Lepus europaeus. Next base: position 175,727,166 of record NC_084827.1, read on the forward strand.
ATCAGGAGATGGAGGAGGTGTGGTGGGTGGTGGGGGGAGAGGACGGGAAGGGAAAGGAGACCGGGAGAGGAAAGGACGGGACTGGAGTTGGCCCTGGGCGTGGCGTGGGCGAGCTGGGTTCGGATCTTCCCATCCCTTTGCCTGTCCGTGTGACTAATTGAAGGTCTGTACTGGTGGCAAACGAGGCTTCGCACGGTCCTGTCTCCACCGCATGGCCCGGGCTGCATGTTGGCCTCTAGAGACCTCTTGTGTTGGGACTGGGTCATGGCTGCCATCACTCACAGCACCCAGAGTCCTACAGGTTCAGTGTCACAGCCGCCCACTGCCAAGCCCCTTTCTTCTGCCCCAAGCAGTGACACCAGGGACTTCTCTTTCTGCACTTGGGGCTCCCAGAGGCCCAGGGATTGGACACAGAGTTAGGGTGTGGCCCCAGGGGCCACATGAAACCACGCAGGGGACAGATTGACTCTGGGTCAGAGCTGCTGTGGGACAGCTCAGCACAGCTGAAGGAGGCGCCAGTCATGGGCACAGGCTCCTCCCCAGCCCCCCCCCCCCCCAGCCTTGCTGGTGGCTCCCCACGTGACCTGCTGCTTTTGCTGCACTGCCAGTAACTGCCTGGGACGCAGTGGAGCGACCGATCCCATAGGCAGGGAGCCGTTTGAGGGGTGCTGGAAGCACCCTGCAGGCTCCAGTCTCACCTCTGCCAGAGCCCAGGTTGTGGGGTCGCGTCCGTGTCTCAATCACTGTACACTTTGGGACAGAGGAGTCTTCTGAGAGCGCCACCAGCAAGGGTCAGGGAAAGCCAGGGGGGATGAGTCGTAGTGACCGGATTAGACCAGCCTGGGTCTCCGCTCAGGGCTGGGACTGGGCTGGCTTCCCCCCAGCGTGGCCGAGAGGAGTGAGATTCAAACCAGTCGAGGCCCCTGCCAGCGAGGAAGAAGCAAGATAAGTGGGAGGGGCAGCCGCCAACAGGCAGAAGTCTTTGGAAGGCGATTTGGTGGCTGTTTGCAGGATGGACTTGACAGGGCGGGGCTTGCTGGCTCCAGGCCCTGGGAAGCTGTGCTGGGGCCAATGAAGGCGCCCTGAGCCATAGGAGAGCAGTGTTGGGAGAGGGGGTGCTTCATGGAAAAGGAGCAGGGACGAGTCTTTGGCTTTTAATGCACCTGCTGAGGGAGGATGGGCCAATTTTAGGAATGTCTAAAAGCATCTTTGCCCAAGGAGCATGAACTCGCCGTCATGGCTCACCTCTGGGGCCTGGAGTCTGTGTGGTGGCCGCCGGGGGCTCCTGGGGGAGGGGTAGGACCAGAGGAAGCCCCTGGTGCTGAGTGGGCACTTTGCAAAGGGCTTTACAGCCAGCCGGAGGGGAAAAGCACTCCCTGCCCGTGTGCAGAATGGGGGAAATTTGCATGCCAAATAATTCTGCGGATGGCTCAGGGGGGCTGTGGGGGGTGTGAAGCTGGCCAGCCCTGAGCGCCCAGCGCCCGGAGTCAGCCGAGCTAACGATTCTGCCCTCGTTTCTCCTACAGATCCACTTTCCATCTACGGATCTCACCTGTCACCAAAATAAAGCCAAAAAAAGAAAAAAAAGGATTCTGTTCCTTTAGTGTGTTTCCTCGAGATGCCAAAGCGGGACTGGGTGATGGGTCCGGAGGTCAGGTTGGGGGCGGGGGATGGGGAGGAGGCCTTGGGCACTGTCTGAGCCGCAGGTGAAACAGAGTGGGGGGTGGGGAGCCTGTTTTTCCTGTTTGGAGCCCTAGACTCAAGGAGGAGCCTCTTTCTGTGCGAATCCTTTCCCTCTAAAAGGAGGATTTACAAAGCAGGTGCGGAAGTGCGGGCGCCTTCTCAGGCCTGCATGTGGGAGTACAGAGGCCCTGTGCCCAGAACTCTACTGCTCTGGGAAATGACTCCTTGGGCTCCACCTGGCCTGGTGGCGACGTGGCCTGCAGCCTTGTGGTCAGTCCTGGTGCCTGGTGCCTGGTGGGCTTTTCTGTCTAGCTCCCGAAAAGCCAAGGCGGGAGCCTTAGTTCAAGGTGATCCAGCAAACACCATCAGGGGAGGGAGGACAAACAGGGCAGAGCGGACAGTCAAGCAGGGGAGAGGGGACGAGAGTGGACATGTGGCGCAGCGGATGAGGTGCCACTTGGGTGGCCACATCCCGTATCAGCGTGCCTGAGTTTGTCTCAGCTCCACGCGTGATTCCAGCCTCCTGCTGATGAGCACCCTGGGAGGCAGCAGGTGAGGCTCAGTGGTTGGGTCCCTGCCACCCCAGAATGAGTTCCCAGCTCCTGGCTTGGGTCTGGCCCAGTTACTGCCGGCATCTGGGGAGTCAACCAGGGGGTGGAAGGTCTCTGTGTCTGTCTCATATAAAATAAAATACATCAAAAAATAGAGAGCAAGCCGGGTCAGGGGCCACTGTAGGTACCTGGAGTCTGATCCTGGTGGGGCCATCCTTAGGGACAGTAGAATACACCCCACACCACAGAGTGACCCTGCCCCAAGGGGACAGCTGGAGATTTACACCCCCACCCCATCCTTGGGGAAGAAGCCCCCAGGCACAGAAATGCAGAAGTTGGAGCTTGGGAGCCGGCCAAGGCGGCTGAAGCTGTAGCCAAGGGAGAATGGTGCTGGACAGAGTGAGGGCCAGAGTAACGCGTGTGAGGGATGTACAAAGCCATGAGCAGGGCACCTGCTGCCCCTCTAAGACGTGGTCAGGCCAGCACTCTGCAGGACCCTTGGGGAGGCAGACAGCTGGTCTACCTGCAGCAGCCTAGGGGGGATTGGGCAGGATGGTCCAGGCTGGCTCCCAGGACCCCCACAGCCCACCCACCACCTCCTAATATCAGGCAGGCACCTGCTGGTTTAGGAGGGGGTACCCTGAACTGATAGCAACCTGCTCTGAGAAGCCAGCCTCCTGAAGAATGTCCACTTCCGGGGAGGGGGTCGTGCTGGGGTCCTGTCCTGGCTGCAGGTTGGGTTGAAGGGGATTGTAGACATGGTGAAGAGGACCAGCCACAGCTGCTGCTCTGGACGGCCCAGCCCCTCTGAAGACACTCAGTCCCTTCCGTGCCATTGAAGGACTTGTACTTGTGAAAATTGTAAAAATTTACCAGAGCCTAACCTGCTGAAAAACAAGGAAGTTTCAAGAAAGGTCAGCTAGAAAGTTTCAAGAAAGGTCAGTTTCTGGGAAACTGCAACTTAGCAGATAACAGGGAATACCAGTTTGGAAACCCCCCTTGTGCAATGGTTAAGATAAATAAAACTGATGTGTACTGAGATAAGTAAAACTGCTGTATACTAAGTTAAGTGTAATTACTGTAAACAAAAACCCCATTCCCAGGCCGGCGCCGCGGCTCACTAGGCTAATCCTCCGCCTTGCGGTGCCGGCACACCGGGTTCTAGTCCCAGTTGGGGCGCTAGATTCTATCCCGGTTGCCCCTCTTCCAGGCCAGCTCTCTGCTGTGGCCAGGGAGTGCAGTGGAGGATGGCCCAAGTCCTTGGGCCCTGCACCCCATGGGAGACCAGGAGAAGCACCTGGCTCCTGCCATCGGATCAGCGCGGTGCGCCGGCCGCAGCGCGCTACCGCAGCGGCCATTGGAGGGTGAACCAACGGCAAAAGGAAGACCTTTCTCTCTGTCTCTCTCTCACTATCCACTCTGCCTGTCAAAAAAAAAAAAAAAAAAAAAAAAAAAAAAAAAAAAAAAAACCATTCCCCTTTGTATTCACTTGCTTAAGATAATTTTGTGGTTTTTGCCTTTAAATACTGCCTGTAACCCTCGTCCAGTACCTCACTCTCTCAGGAGGGAGGGGTCTGTTTTGAGCAAAACGTAAATAAACTGCCTCTTGTGTTTGCATCGCCGGTGTCCGGAGTCTGAATTTCTGGGTCACCAGGGTGCTACCCAGGACCCCGCCAGCTTTGGGTCCTTCACCATGTTAGTGAGGTCCCTTCTGCAGTAAATGACAGACAACCTGACACAAAGCAGCCGGAGCCAAATGAGAACGCATCAACTCCTATGAAGCTCTGAAGAGTTGGGGTTCAGATAGGGCTCACTCCAGGGCTCAGGCTGCACCCCCAGGGCCCATTGCTCTCTCTGCTTTTGCAGAGTTGGTTCCACTCTATTTGCAGGCTCCCATGGTCAAGGCTTGCAGGGGAGGTGAGCAGCCTGCCTCCCACAGCGAAGGACACCGTGGCTCAGGCACCCACGGCGCTGTACCGGAAGTGCAGCACCCTCACTCACCAGGCCATAGCTCCACCGCCGCCCTTGGAACTGAGCCTAAACCCCAGGGAAAATGTGCAGGCTGACAAGCAGGGAAGGAAAGGTTCCATCATGGTGGCTAACCTGTCACCAAAAGCAATGAGGACGGATGCTGGGCAGCTGTGGGCAGCACATGCATCCACTGTGGGGAGGGGCAGCTGCAACTCAGACCGCCACCCTTCCCCTCCACCACCACCAGGTGCCCAGAATGAATGCTGCAGCGGCCAGGAGAGGGACCTCCAACTGCCCTGGCCGTTGCAATCCCCAGGGAAACATGGGGCCGAGCTGCTTGTCAGGTGACTGGGGATGCTGTGGGTTGTTGGTGATCAAGAATTCAATGCATAGGACAGTCCCCACAATAAGGGAAGGTCCTGGTGATGGCTCAAGTAGTTGCATCCCTGCCACCCAGGTGGGAGACTCGGATTGAGTTCCCAGCTCCTGGCTTCAACCTGGCCCAGCCCCAGGCATCGCAGGCATTTGGAGAGTGAAGCAGAAGAGCTCTGGCTTTCTCTTCCCCAACCACCACCCTAAAATGCATTGTAGAGAAAGAGGGCCCCTGAGGAAGGGTTAAAGAAAATAGAGAGGACTTTGGGAAACAAATTCTGGGAAAATCCCACCCCTCCAGGGAGACACAAAATAACACAATTTAGAATAGACCAAAGGAAGGAAGAGGGGCCATATGGCACCCACGGTAAGGGCATGGGAAGCATCCGCCAACTACCGACTTTCCTGCACGTGGACAGCGGCAGGGAGCACATCCAAATATGACCTTATCTCACGCACGGGGTGAGGGCCAGCGCGTCACAGAAAAGGGAGAGGGGAGCCCTGGGCAGGCAGCTTCTGTTGCTGACGGCAAATAAACTTGCTTTGGCTCTCGCACTCCCTCTCGGACTGTTCTGTACTGAGCAGCAAGTCCACAGACCAGGGAAGCAGCTCCCCAGCCAGGACGGGACAGAATGATCTCCCCATGCACTGCCGGCACGTGTCAGTGGACACTCCCCTGCACTGGGGTCATAAATGGTAGAGACCAATCTTGGAAACAGAAATCGCACTTGCTAAGAGTCGTGTGCCAAGTGAACCTCTGTTCATCCCTGCTGTGTACAATGTCAATGCCCCCCCCAAGCCCGCATCCCTGTCCCATTGTTAAGACCAGGGCTTTTTCCTCTCTGGAATCTTTCCCAGCTCATTCTAGAATCTCAGGCTTGGATAGGACTGTTACCACTGAGACCATTTGGAAATAAGTTGAGATTTGAGTTGAGCCATTATATTCAGGGTGGTTTATAAATGGGATCATTGGATTGGACTTATTTTATTTACTTATAATCTCAAGCAACAGCCCCTGATAGGTGCTTTGGGAGGGAAGTTTAGGGCAGAGAAGAGTGAGCAGGTGCCTTTTTTTTTAATAGAATTTTTTTTGACAGAGTTAGACAGTGAGAAAGAGAGAGACAAAGGTCTTCCGTCCATTGGTTCACCCCCTAAATGGCCGCCGCGTGAATCCGAAGCCAGGAGCCAGGTGCTTCCTCCTGGTCTCCCATGCGGGTGCAGGGCCCAAGCACTTGGGCCATCCTCCACTGCACTCCCGGGCCACAGCAGAGAGCTGGCCTGGAAGAGGGGCAACCGGGACAGAATCCGGCGCTCCAACCGGGACTAGAACCCGGTGTGCTGGCGCCGCAGACAGAGGATTAGCCAAGTGAGCCGCGGCACCAGCCTAGCAGGTGCCTTTTGAATGCAGTACAGTACCCAGGGCTGCTGTGGCTGATGGCTCAGCTGGAGACAGCCCAGCAGAGGCTGTGCCTGCAAATCTGATCTTTTCACCAGGCTGGGCTCAGATCTGGCTTTGAACGTCATCTTGGTACCACAGATTGGTCATGCCTGCTGTCCCCCTGGAGCGATCCATACAAGGGTGAAAGGGACATGGGCTGGTGGTACAAGGTGCAAAGGGCAGGACCAAGTCCTAGAAGCCCCCTCCTCCTGCAGCCATCTGTCTGGTGCGTCCAGCTCACTGGTCAGAGCCATAGAACCCCCTGGAAGGTGTCCATCCCTCACACCTGCACCCTTGGAGAATGGCTACCCTCCCACTGACCAGGAAGCCCAGGACATCGGCCATCCCTGGGCTACAGGGAGAGGAACTGAATAATCAGGATCCCGGGAATCGGACTGCCCAAGAAAGCCAGTCCTGAGACGTAAGGGGGACTCCCAGTATGCACGCTCTCCCGCCCCCTGCCAGACCCCTGGCTCAGTGCCAGGGTGCAGTTAGGCAGGGCAGGAGACCGCCAACCTACCAAAAGTGGGACAGGTCAGGCAGCACCGGGAGACTCGGGCAGTCCCTTTGTCCCCAGGCAGCTCGTTCTGTGTCTGAGCATCATCACACCTCACACAGCCAGCCCGGAGGGTGGGAGCAGAGAGCTGAGGTGGCACAGCGCCCTCGCCAGTCCCAAGGTGCCTTCCCGGTCGAGCCAGGGCTGGCACAGCATTAGGACTGACAGCCTGGGGGCACCTGCTTGCTGAGAGTGTGTGGCCCCAGCAGCTGCCAAGGAAGAGGCTGCAGGTCCCTGCGGAAGCAGGGATCCAGGCTCCGACTCCTCCAAGAGGGGCTTGGAAGTGGAGCGTTACAAAGAAGAGTGCTGATCAGGTCTGGGGTGATGGGTAGGAGAGCACACTTGCCTTGCACTGGGCTCAGGCTGGAGGGGCTGGGATGAACAGGTCCACAAAGCCGCTGAACCTGGGGCTGCGTCCTCCTTGAGCCCTTCCTCCTCCTCCCTCTGTGGCTCGGCCCTCCTCTGGCATGCCCATGGCCAGAATGCTCCGCCTTACCAGTTCTGGGAATCTGATTGTACTTGGATTGCGTCTGCTGCAGGACAGCACTGGGTTTGTTTGTTTGTTTGTTTTAAAATGAATCTGCCTGAGGGAAATCAGCATCCATTAAAAAAAATATTTTATTTTATTTGACAGGTAGAGTTATAGACAGTGAGAGGGAGAGAGAGAGAAAGGTCTTCCATCTGCTGGTTCACTCCTCATATGGCTGCAGTGGCTGGAGCAGGGCCAACCTGAAGCCAGGGGCCAGGAGCTTCTTCCAGGTCTCCCTTGTGGGTGCAGGGGCCCAAGGACTTGGACCATCCTCCACTGCTTTCCCAGGCCACAGCAGAGAGCTGGATCGGAAGTGGAGCAGCCAGGTCTTGAACTGGCACCCATATGGGACACCAGCACTGCAGGCAGCCAAGAGACTTGGCACCTGGCACACACCAGATGAGCCCCTCTGGCTGGGTGGGCTGACCAGGAGAAGTGGGGAGGAGGATGTTTGCCATCTGTTTTGTGCTTTGTGGTCAGTGTTTCCCACGCATCTGGGGACGCCACGGTCTCCTCCGGAACAAGCTAAAAAGGTCATTTTGTTCTGCTGGAATTGTTAAGGTGGCTAGGTAGACATTAGCCTATGTGTGTGAGAGGGGCCAAAGAAAATGGGGATTTTTAAGAAAAATGAGAAGAGAATGGAAATGTCTAAAGAAAATGAATTTTTGTGCAATGCCCTCAAGGCAGAGCAGCCATTACACTGAAGCCACGGCTCTCATGCAGAGACCCTGGTAAAGCCGGATCCCAGCCCTCTCCCTGGGGCAGCTCAGGGGCCCCCCTTGCAGGTGCCAAGGAGGTTATGAGGTCGATAACAAGGAGCTGATAAATCCTGGGAGTATTTTCCAGAATTCCACATCCTGAAAACCCTTACCCACATCTTCCCAGAAGAAGGAGGAGGGGAGAAGAAATGGGGACCTACGCCCATGTCCCTAAAACCTCAGTCTGCATGCAAACAGAACGGCTCTCAGCCCTTTCCTGGCAGGCCGGCCCGCTCTGCCAGGTGCACTGCCCCTCGCTGCACCTCCGCTCAGCCATCTCCACTGAGAGAATTCGGGGCTGATTTAGGACGAGATCCTTCCCTTGCTCGTCTCCCAGCATCTCACTCACTTGGCAGAAGCACAACCCGGCTAAACCCATCTCTGCTTCCTGCATGCCTGGGCTGGCGCGGCCAAACGTGAAGGAGCTCAACCACACAGGCCACACGCACTCAAATTCATGACCACTGGGTGGACATTTGGAGCAGCAGTTAAAAAAAAAAAAAAAAAAAAAAAAAAAAAAAAAAAAAAAAAAACACTGCTTGGGAAGCCGGCACCCCACATAGGAGCACCTGGGTTTGAGTCCTGCCTCTGCTTCCAGTTCCAGCCTCCTGCTAAAGTCCCCCCTGGGAGGCAGCAGACGATGGCTCAGGTGCTTGGGTCCCTGCCACCCACATGCGAGACCTGGATGGGGTTCCTAAACAGCATCTGGCTTATAGAAAGTGGTCAATAATATCTTGCTTGGATTGGTTGAAACAAGGAGAAGAGGGAGAATAGGAAGGGGGGAGGGTGCAGTGGAACAAAAATGAGGACCACCTGCAGGTAATTTTTGTATTCCACTGGCTTTTTATCTTAGCTACTTTGCTATCCATTTTGCTACCTCGCTTGGTTAAGGAATATCAGAGAAAATCCAGGGTAATGTCCCAGTCTAGGGCACAGGTGGGTGTTGGAACGAGTTCACCTGTAGTATCCTATGCACCTCAGTGGCTCTGAGGGGGCAGCCTTGTCGGGTGGGGGTGGGGCTGAAGCTGGACTTGGGAATCCCTCAGCTCTGCAATCCCAGATGCGCACCCTGGACCTGCAGCAAGAATTGGGGTGGACCTCATGGAGTTCAAGCTCCTCTGCCGGTCCTCATCTGAGCACAGGCCACGGGACAGAGTGGTTGACCAATGTCCGCCAGTCCCTCCAGCTTTCTCACCATGACCTCCAGGGCTGGCTCCCTTGGTGGGTCAGAGGAAACCTAGAGATGGGCCGAAGGAAGCCTGCGCAAACAACACAGAGGCTCCCATCTGAGCAGGGGCTGCACCCCTCTCCCCACACAAACACTACCAACCAGGCTCCACCCCCTCAACACTGCCCAGTGGCCTACCCTGGCCTCCTAAGAAGCCCATACCCTGGACACAGAGGAAGCCGCAGGGCTGGGAACAAGGGCTCCTGGCACTGGGGATCATGCTGCGTGCTTTGCTCCTGCAAACCAGCTCCCTGGAAACCTCCAAGGAGCAGTGACTCCACACACGCGCATCCCAGCATCCTCCGGGGCTCTTGGCAAGGGTGGATCCCCCACCAGTCGGCAGCTGCTGGGAGTGCAGCGTGCCTCCGCTCTCGGCTTCCCCCTGGACTATACTCAGAGGCAGGCACAGAAAGACCTTATTCACAAGCTCCCTGCTTTTGAAAGCTTTTGGAAAAATGCAAATCTCTCAGAAGTGGCGTCTCCTTTTCAAACGCTGTCAAGTTGCAAATTCCCACTGAGAAGCTGAGAAGCAGAGCAAGGTTTCTCTGGGCAGGAGCCGCCCTTTTTAAAAAGGAAGCAGAACTCCCAGCTGGGGAGTCGCTGGGCTCCACAATGAAGGCCCGAGCCTCACCCCTTTGAGGATGTGCAGGTGCGAAGTCCCATCCCCTTGGCCCTGCCCCTTCATCCTTGCATTCCGTGCTACTCTCAGGGTGTCCACATTAGTCCCAGGGGACAGGGGGCTCAACAAGATGGCGTTGTGCCCATCGGAAGCCCAACCCAGTGAGCTGGGCAGGCCACCTGCACCCTCTCCAGGGACTGTGTCCCTTCAGCCTGGTCCAGGAGGAGCAGACCACATGAGGATGCCTGGTGCATCAATAGCATGGGGCACTTCTCATGGGGGCCCCTCCTCCAGCCCCCTCCTATTCTGTCATTTCAAAGACGGAGCCTTTTCTCTCTGCCCCTGCTGAGGCCTCCAGCCAGGGCTCCTGGGGTGTCCTCCCACCCCATGCTGTTCCTGGGAACAGGCGACAGCTGGGATCCGGGCTGAGTTAACTGGGGAACCAGGCTCCTTCTCTGCCCCCCCCACCTCCTCCCAGGCCCTCCAGGACACCACTGGCTGACAATGGCCTTCTTGTTCCTGATTCCATAGGATGGTTTGCCATGTTTCCGGCTTGCTTTTCCCACCGTCCAAGGAAATCTTCCCAGGCAACTCTTCATTTTTTAACAGCTGAGTGATGCTCGCTGGTCAGACTGTTTCAGAACTGGCCAAGTGAGATCTTGAGCGGCCGTGACACTGGTTAGATGCACCCACAGGGCAGGGGAACCCAGCACCATCGGCGTAGACACTGCGCCAAACTCAGTGGCCCATGGAACAGCGAAGTCTGTAGGTGGGGCGGGCACACTGTGGGTTTAATCCAAAGACCCCTTGTTTTCCCCTCCCCCTCTGTCTTCTGTGGGTCCCCCAGTGCTGTAAGATGGCTGTGAAGGGGCGGAGACCTGTGGTATCTTTCCTCACCCACCAGAAGGGTCATAACCAACCCCTGTAACACAGACAGGTTAACAAGAGAAAAGTGCAGATTTACTCCATCAAAGTTTTCCATAAATAAGAGCCTTCCAAAATGAGGATCTAGAGACCCCGGGAAAATTGCCTATTCTTTCTTTTTTTAAAAAATTAGTTTATTTATTTGAAAAGCAGAGATACAGAGAGAAGGAGAGAGAGACAGAGAGAGAGAGAAAGATCTTGCCTCTGCTGATTCACTTCCCAAATGGCCACAATGGCCAGGGCTGGGCCAGGCCGAAGCCAGGAGCCAAAAGCTTTCTCTGGGTCTCCCACATGGGTGCAGGGGCCCAAGCACTTGAGCCATCTTCCACTGCTTTCCCAGGCACATTAGCAGAGAGCTGGATCAGAAGAGGAGCAGCTGGGACTTGAACTGGCGCCCACAGGAGACGCCGGCACTGCAGACAGTGGCTTAATCTTCTGTGCCACAGTGCTGGCCCCCAAAAATCTGCCTATTCTTTTGCTTAAGTCCAAGGAAGAATGGACAACCACATGGAAGTGTAACCGGACGATAGATTGTGATCTGGCGGTCACAGAGGAGCAGAGCCCAGCCAGGCCTGTGTGTCCAGATTCTTCCTGGCTTCTCTGTGTAAGATTCTCTCCTAGGGGCCAGGACCCCACTGGCATGAGGATCTTCGAGGAAGAAGGCAGATGGAAGGGAGCGACTCCTGGTTTGGGGCTCACTCTGGGGAGAAGGTCTAGTTTCCAGGACCTGCCTCAGGGAAGAAGATTCTGGACCTGGTCACTGCCTGGGGAGAGAGGAGTAGAGGCAGGGGCCAGGAGAAGGCCAGGGAGGAACTTGCTTTTGAGGCCTCCTCTCATCTTTAGTTCAAAATACTCAGCATGCCACGGCATCATGCCACAGAATCATGACATGGCAGAGCACTGTGGAATATCGGTTTTCCAAGCCTCAACAGCACCCAGAGCTTCAGTGAGTGAAGCTTCAGCCACACCCACAGAGAGTGCCCGTAAGCCTGTACACTTCCCAGCATTCCAAGCAAGAGTCCTGTGACTCTAATTGGACCATTGGTGGGTCACATGACCACCAATGATTGGGAGCAAGGGACTAGAAAATGTTGATTGGTTGTCACCCAGGACCCCTGGGAGTTGGGTTGAGATTATGGTCCCTTGAAGCTACTAGACTGCGTGAAAGAAGGCAGAATATCCAAATAAAAATCAGGTATTTTGAAATGCATGAAATTTGTTCCCTTCATATAAATTTTAAAAAGTAAAGAATTCATGAAAATACCAAAAATAAAATTAGCTGGATTCAGTCACAGAAGACATTCCAGCTTCAAAAAGTCTTAGAACACTCAGCAACATAGAAGAGACAGACATGAGACCAGGTCTGAGCATGGGTTCGAGGAGCTACTTGTGTGTCTTTGATCTTGGATGAGTCTCTGAGCGGCCTGTTCTGCTGATTTCATAGTAAATTAAGGTGAAAGCCACCATACATAAAAAATAAAAAAAAGGAAATTAGATATTTTGATATTTTATAAAGGAAACGCGGAGTGCTGAGAAGGCCATCACATGTGCGCATGTCTCATCATCCGTATTTTAACCACTCTCCTACTAATCACTGTGCAGGTTCCTCCAAGCTTTCCTTTCATAAGCAGTGCTACAGTGGACTCTCCTCCTGTCCCCTGGGCCCTCATTACCCTCTTCTGACTTGCCCTACACCTCTCTGTCCTGTCTGGGGCCCCAAGGACGAGCTGCCCGATGCTCTCATGACCATTACCCCCCAGCTTGCATCAGGAAGACAGGAGTGAGGCAGAAAGACCGTGCAAAGATGGGGAATCCAAGGCTCCAGCCTCCCCCTACACCAGCCCGTGGTGACAGGAGAGTGGCCACACAGCGTCATAAGTCCCGGACAGATAGTCTCCTTGTGTCTTTAGAGCTAATTCTTTACTTTTCCTTTAAGCCAGCACATCCTGCCCAGGGGCTGACTTAGCTTCAGAGAAGTTACCCTTCTTGTGTTCCACCACAGGAAAGCCGGGGAGCCCGTGGCAACAGGACTGCAGAGAATGCCATGGTGAGCTCCTCATGCCCCAGTGCCAGTGTTCGCTGCTGCCTGCCTCTGAGCATGGTCCTTGGCTATAAAAAGCTGCCTCACACCCAAGGCCAGGCAACAGGAACCCAACGACAGGTCCACATAGGGGTAAAGGCCTGGATCTGTGCCTTGTTCGGGGACAATTCTAAGACTACCCCAGCTCCAATGCTTATGATGTGTTTAGGTTACATATTGCCACATAACAAAACATCCCCAAATTTAGTGGTTTAAAATAACAATGATCCATTATTTCTCCTGATTCTATGGGTTGTTGGGGCTCAGCTGGGCGGTTCTTCTGTTCCACAAGATAGAGCAGAAGTCACTCACACAGCTGAGTTCACTTGGGAGTTTGGTGGGAGCAAGAGCACCAAGACCACATCTCCACTTCCTCATTTTTCAGGGTCTCTCCACATGACCTTCCGCACACATGTACAGCAGCTGAATTCTAAGTAGCATTCCCAGAGGGCAAGCCTACCGCGCAGGTACTTTCCAAGTCTGCTTGCCTCATTCTTCCTCATGTCCTTTGGCTAAGCCCTGATATGGGACTAACTACACAAGGATGTGATTACTAGAAGGCGTGGTTCGTGGGGGCCAGCAATGTAACTGTCCACCACAGTCTGCCCTTTGGCCCCACTGATCCATATCCACTTGCAGTATAGTCACCCCGAAAAACACAAGCAGAACTTCCGCGAGTGTCTTTTCTTGATGTCTAGAAGTCCAGGATCTACACATCCGAGTCAGACCCCGGGACGGGTGATGCTGCTCAGAGCAGTTCCTCAAGTGCATCCCTTGGGGGCAGATGCCTGTGAGTTATCAGTGCCCCACTCCTGAGTACCTGATGAGAGACAGGAAGGCTGCAGCACTCTCATTCAGAAAGCTGACAGGGGGAGGGGGCATATCTAGCCTAATGGTTAAGACCCTGCATCGCACATGGGAGTGCCTGGGTTTGATACCTGGCCCTGGCTCCTAACCCCAGCTTCCTGCTAATGCAGACCCTGGGAAGCAGTAGGGGTGGTTCAAGTGATTGGATTCCTGTCATCTCTGTGGACTGAGTTCCCAACTTTCAGCTTCCACCCTAGCCCAGTCCTGGCCATTGCAGGCACTTAGGGACTGAAGCAGTAGACAGAAGTGTGTGCTCTCTCTCTCTCTCTCTCACTCTCTCTACTTCTCTATCAATTTTTTTTTAAAAAAAGTGGAGGAGAAAGACAGGCATACATATGGGATGCTGGCATCGCAGGTGGCAGCTTAGCCTACTGCACCACAGTGCTGGCCCTACAGTACACATTTCCCACAAACCTTTTGGAGGCCACACATGTGCATAGATTTCAAAAATCTTTGCACCTAAATAAGCATATCTTTGCTATTCTAAAAATTTTTTATTGATTTTATTTTCATTTTATTTGAAAAGAAGAGATAGGCAGAGAGAGATTTTCCACCTACTGGTTTACTCCCCAAATGCCTGAAACAAGCCAGGCTGAAGTTAGAAGCAAAGGTAATTTAATCATCGACTCTCAACAGTGAGATGAGCTGTCACTGGACAGCGGGGCCGTTATGAGGGTGCAGCCTGGCGCCCTCTCCAGTTGTCCCTCAAGTGGCCCTGGTCAGCAGACCTGAGTGTGGACAAAGCTGGGCTGTGGTACAGTCACCCACGTGTGCCCGCCACCATTGAACTAGAAAATCCAGAAAGATCCAGGGCAATGCGGGACAGATTTTCCACACTGATACACCTGAAGCTGATGGAGGAGCACTTTGAAATAGTAAGACCAGGGTACAGATCTGTGTGTGTAAGGTTGTGCGCAGAAGTGCTTTTTAAAACTTTTATAATTGCATAGAAGTTCAGAGTCTTACATTAATTATGGTTAAGCAAATGTGAGGGTACCTCAAAAGCTCATGAAAAATGAAATTTAAATGGCAAGTGTATTTTGGTGCAGAAAATATTGAAATCGATGCCTAGGCTCTTCCCCACCCCCATCTCACCCCTGCACTATGCATTTTCCACGAACTTTTTGAAGACGACTCATATACATGGATTTTCTTTCCTGTTCTGCACAGAAATAAATGCTACCTTTTAATTCCATGTTTGGCAAACCTCGAAGGACCCTCTTCAATAACACCATTCGTCCTCCCGAAATGACGGTGTCGGTAAGTGTTGGGATGGAATGACAGCCAGAATGTCTACGTCCAGGGAGAAAAGTAGGGGTGGGCTTTGCGGCCGCAGTTCAGACCTGGACAGAATGCCAAGTCCCAAACCCGAGCGTCTGGGCTTAACGCCTGGCTCCAGCTTCTGCTCACGCAGACCCGGGGAGGCAGTGGTGGTGGCACAAGCAGTGAGCGGGAGACTTGGATTGAATGCCCAGTCCCGGCCCAGTCCCGGCCCAGTCCAGCTGGCTGCTGTGGGCATCTGGGGAGTGAGCCCGCTGATGAGAGTATGCTTTCTCTCTCTGTCTCTGTTTCAAATAAATGAACAGAAAACTTAAAAAGACACCACTTCTCTTAGAGAAGAAAAGTAGGAAGCAGAACCTATGCACTCTTGTGATCCGGTTTGCATACATGTACCCTGGGCTGTGAGGTCCACAGTAGGGAGGTGCTGTTTCTAAATTTGAATCCTGCTGCATTCCAGGACACAACGTGGTGATTAACATACAGTAGGCCCTCAAGAAATCTCTTTTGAATGAATTTTAAACTAGACAGTTAAAAATCGGCAATGTCAACCCCCTGGCTGCTAAGGATAGGAAGATGGGTGACGTTTTTCCCTCGGTTTCTATTTTCCATTTATTCTACCAGAATCATGCTGACAAGAGGGTTGTGGCTGCTGCCTTCAGAATTGCACACAATGAACCCCTAAGGTCTGCAAGCCCAGGGGTACCTGTGGTGGCAGAGGGGTCGGGGTCCCGCCGAGCTTCTCTGGCCTCAGATTGGCCTTCTCCTCACCCTTAGGACAAACAGCCAGTGCTTGCTATTGGTTTGTACCAGATCCATGTCCAGAAAGAGAAAGAAACGCCGCACAACTCAACATTCCTGGAGTTCTTAGAGGATTGTGTGGCTGAGTTATAAGGATTATAGACCTGAACTGCTGAATCACATTCCCTCACCCAGAGGAT
The DNA here is from genome assembly GCF_033115175.1 of Lepus europaeus. Taxonomy (NCBI): domain Eukaryota; kingdom Metazoa; phylum Chordata; class Mammalia; order Lagomorpha; family Leporidae; genus Lepus; species Lepus europaeus. The sequence goes on from NC_084827.1 coordinate 175,742,961, forward strand.
AAAGATGAATGCATAGCCACTGTGTCAGGGCAACAGCAGGCGGAAGAAAAGGACTTTTTAAAAAGAGATTTATTTATTTATTTACTTATTTATTTACTTATTTGAAGGCAGAGTGACAGAGAGAGACGGAGTGAGACAGAGAGAAACATTTTTCATTCACTTGCTTGTTCTCCAATTGCCTGTAGCAGCCAGGGCAGAACCAGGCTGAAGCCAGGAGCCTGGAACTCCATCCGGGTCTCCCACGTGGGTGCAGGGGCCTAAGCACTTGGGCCATCCCCCGCTGCCTTCCCAGGCGCATCAGCAGGGAGCCGGATCGGAAGCGGAGCAGCTGGGATTTGAACCAGCGCTCTGCTAGGGGATCCCAGCATCGCAAGCAGTGGGTTAACCTACTGTGCCACAACACCAGTCCCAGAGAAAGGCTTTTAAAAGGATGAAATTGCTTGAAAATTCTTTGTAGCAGAATAATCACAGGAGTGGTGACAAAACAATTTATTCTCAAGGATCGGAATGAAAACTTAAAACCTAGGAAAATCCCTGGGCTTCCCAGATTAAAGAAGAGCTCGGAGCTCAGCACAGACTCCAGGTAAGACATAACATGTTAGGTATTTTATCTGCTTCCTTATATTCATCTTGTCCTGGGTAATAAATAAAGAAAATACATTTAAGCTTGCTCACGACATACTTTCTGAAATGGTCACAGGCGATGTTAGGAAGAAGGCGAAACTAGGAAAGGAGGAATAAAGTGGATCCAGGGACAGCATTAATTCCCAAAATGTTCGTCATAGAAGTCCCTCATGCTTGCCAGATAGGGGCCAAAACTTGACGCTGAGCTTCCTAGCCACCTGTGCAAAGAAAGAAACGAGACCAGCTGTGATACCGACAAGATTCATTAGACAGGAAATCAGACGACAACTCTGAGGCCAGAAAGGAACTTCTTTTATTGTTTTCACCCAAAGGACCTGGATCCCGTGGTGAACAAGGCCTTACACACACCTTAGGGTAACTAACACCGGAAGTGCTGTGGGGCCATTCTTCGCAGTCTCCCTGTTGAAGTCGACACGTGGCCCTGTGCCACCAAGGCAGAAAGCCTGCAGGTGTCCCAGGTGCAGTGGCCAATCCCGGAGGAAACACTCCCAGGACCGGAGGCCTCATGCATGAATGACCCTACGACAGCCCGCCACGTGGGACAGAACACACGCATGTTGGTCTTCATCCCTGGTCCCTAGCACAGAGCCCCTGAAGCCCTGGGAGCTCCGAGTGTTGGGGGGAGAGGGGCGTATTCCTTCACTCACAATAAGCCCCTTTCAATAAGCCCACCCGGGGTTTGGGACCAAGAAGTTGCTTCTTGGAGGACAGGGACTGGGGCTGATGCCAGAGGAAGCAGATGTAGGATTAGATGGTGGGGATTTCAGCAACCCCTCCCCAGCCCCAAACCCAACCCACCTGCCAGGAATGGGGAGAGAGAGACTGGGGAGTGAGCCAGTGATTCAATCAAGCCTGTCTACGTACCAGAGGCTCCAGAAGGACCCCGAGCAAAGGGGTTTGGAGAGCTGCGGGGCTCCCAGCTCCACAGCCATCGGCAGCCCTCCCGGGCCGGGTGTCTGCATCTAGCCACTATGGCACCCTGTATGACGTCCTAACGTCCGGTGTGGCTCTACTTTCGGCCTCAGGATGCCTCCAGAGGTGAGCCCTCATGTGACAAACTGCAACCTGGGGCCAGCGTTGTGCACAGCAGGTGAAGCCGCCACCTGCAGTGCCAGAATCCCACAGGGACCCCGGTTCAAGTCCCGCCTGCTCCATTTTTGACCCAGCTCCCTGCTAATGCACCTGCAAAAAGCAGCGGAAGATGGCCCGAGTGCTTGTGCCCCTGCACCCACATGGGAGATCCAGATGGGGTTCCAGACTCCTGGCTTCAGCCTGGCCCAGCCCTGGTCATTGCGACCATGTAGGGGAGTAGGCTAGCAGGCAGGAAATCCCTCTATGTCTCTTCCTCTCTCTCTCTCTCTCTCCATAATTCTGCCTTCTAAATAAATAACCAAATCTTTGATCTCTTACTCCCGTCTTTCCCAGGCAGGATCCGACCACATAACCAGGACACCGCAGCGGGGAAAGGGATGGGTCACAACCTGGCAGGGCTTCAGGACACCGGCTCTGAGCCAGCGCAGATCCCTGGGGGGCCGGAGCACCACGGAGGCAGGGGATTCATTTGATGGGGGCCCTGGTTGTGGACGGTGTCGGAGTGACTTCTGCAGGGCTCGGATGCAGAACTGGAGGTCACCTGAAGTGACTGACAGAGTTCCCTCATGGGTGCTGTGACAAAAGAGCGAGGACTCCTATGACGCTGTTGGGGCTCAGCAAATGACATCCCATCATGGGCTGCGCTGGCACGCGTACTGCTTTGAGCTGCAGGAAAGAGACTCAGAGTGAGATCACTCGGACCGCCTGCCCTTTTCATCCCCAAGGCAAGCCACAAAAAGCGAGAATTCCTCATCCCCAAGGCGGGTCATAGAAACTAGAATCTCTCCTCAGGAGCCATCTGCATGGCCTGGGAATACCTCCCCCGCCTTTTTGTGGAAGAGCTGGCCATAGGAAATTCTTTGACTTTTCTTTTTGATCACAAGACCCTTATTCCAGAGGGGCTCCTGCTCCATTCTCAGGAGGAAGGGAAGCCGCACAGTGGGGCCCAGAAGAACCTGGGGGCCGGCTCTGTGGCGTAGTGGGTAAAGCCGCCGCCTGCGACACCAGCAGGCCTGATTCAGTGATGCCTTGGACCAGCGTGGGGTCTTGCTGGCTGGGGAAGCAGCCACAGAGCCCACGAGCAAGAAGGAGAAACCGCTTGCTGGCCACTCCCCGCAAGCCTGGGCCATGGGAGGGCTACATGGGCTTCGGAGGGAGCCGTCCCGACCCCGCCCACCGACCCTGCCCACCACAGGCGCACCTGCTGACTCATTCACAGTGCCCGACACCTGCCTTTGCTTGTGCTAGGTTTGCTGTTCTGTTGGGATGGAATTCCGAGAGTTTCCCTTTGCCTTTCCTGGGAGGGATTAACAGGTATGTGTGTTGTGCTGATCCATCAGAGACGAGACAGCGACAGCCCTATGACAGAGGGTAGAGAGAAACAAGAGGAAAGATCCAAAAATCCAGGGAAAATTGGCTATTTTTATGCTGAGATTCGAAGAATGGGGGCTGTGTAACACAAGGTTGAACAAAGGGATGAGATCTCATGGTCACAGGCAGGGAAACCCAGCCAGGCCTGCGTGGTGGAATGAGACGGCCATGTTCAGATTGCCTTAAAAAGGGGGGAGGGGCATGCTGTGGTGCAGTGGGTTAAAGCCCCAGCCTGCAGCGCTGGCATCCTATATGGGCATCGGTTCGAGTCCTGGCTGCTCCAATTCCAATCCAGCTCTCTGGCATCATAAACAGTTGGCTAAACGTCTACTCTCAATCCTATTTCTGAGTAGATCATTCATTCATGTGGAACAAAATCAAAGCAAACAATGAGTCTATCGTGTAAAATTCTCTCCCACCCTGAATCACAACTTCCCTGGTCTCTTCAGAATCCATCAGTTTACCTGTGTCTTGGGTTTCTGTCTAGGAGGTTAAAAAAATATTGTTTCTGCTTAACAATTTGTGTCCCATCTCAATACAAAAACATTTAAGGCAGGTGTTTGGGTTTCACGACTTGCAGGGCAGTGAAAATTCACAACACCGGAGAAATAAGGGATTCACTGAATCTTCCCAAATATTATCAACAATTATTGTCTTGGCCTTTCCCTCACGGTGGCAAGATGGCTGCTGTAGCTCCAAATACCAAATCTTTCCATAACATTGTTCTAAAAAAGGGAGATAATGGGCCCAAACGAGCCATTCAAATTCTTTAGCCAGGGGAAAAAATGATCTTTCCTAGAAGTCTCTCTAGGACTTCCTTGGATTGGCTAAAATGGAGCCCCATGTCCACCCAAGGGCCAATCGTGGACCAAAAATGAACAGAAGTACCCCAGCTGGCTTCATGGATATGTGATTTGACCCCTGAAGTTGGGTCATTGCTCCCAGAAATCTTTAAACAGAGAGGGTAGGAAGCCAGCTGTGTCTGTGACAGCCGGTCCCCCAGTCCAGTACCATCTAAAGTCAGAACACAATCTAAACCGTGCTGTCAGTCAGGCTAGGGACGTCACCATCGCTGGAGACAACACACCTGCTGTGACCTGTGCTGCCCAGTGTGGTAGGCACTCCAATTACCTGAAATTAAATCAACTCCCCAGTCACACCAGCCACACGTCAGGTGTTCCCCAGCCCCACGTGACGGGCAGACTACTGCATGGGTCCAGACTTGGAACATTTTAATCAGCCCAGACAGCCCCACCAGTGAGCTCTGCCACACACCCCCACCCCATGTCCCTGGTAATGAGGTTCCCAGGCAGCTGCGAGGCGAGGGTCTTGCTGCCCATCAGTGATACCACCACTGCCTTCCCCCAGCACAACCTGGACTGGCAAGAGGGGCACCCCCTAGCCCGGGAGCCTGCAGGGCCACGTCACACACAGAGATCTGGTGCCAAAGAGACCTGTGCTGCCGTGCCCTGGCTGAGCCCCTCTTCCCAACCGGACCCTGGATCTGCACCCCTGGGCAGGAAAAGGGGTCAGCCAGGGTCCTGTCCTGTTCTGGGAGCCCGCAGCCACTTCCGGGTCACTTTGGCCAACATCTTTGCCCAGGAGGCTGGATCTTGGGACGTTCACGCTCCAGGTCCAGCTGCGTCTGGCTGGGCAGAGGCTCCAGAGGAGAAGCTTTGGAGTTGCCACACATCCTTCCTCCGCGGGTCAGCTGCTGTCCCCTGCCTGCCCTGCCCCAGCCTGGGATGCTCTGGGGCAGCAGGTGCAGACACCCTGTCTGCTGCATGCTGGGGGTCTGCTGGTGTGCAGATGTGTCTAGGTGGAGGGGCAGTGGTTCACCTCCTTGGGACCCACTGACCGCTCCCACACGTCACTTCCCATGTGCGGAGCAGTCAGAAGCCTCTGGGCCACCCTAACACGTCCCCCTCATGTTGTGGGAGAACTGGGATCTGAATTCCTGTTCCACGTCCTTGACTTTCACCTAGAGAAGTGAAGTGCTCTAAGTAGAGGCACAAATACGCCACATGGAGTGAGAAGTTTATTTAAAAGGTGGGAAACACACACACACACATACACACACATACACACACACACGTGGGTATAGCCCAGGAATAGAGGGCCAGGAAGGAAAAGGACTGGGGAGGAGAGTAGAGAGACAGTGCCTCAGCTCCCCATCTGCAGGGAGAGAGAGAAGGAGAGGGAGAGATCCTCCCAGTTTGCTGGCCTCTTATGAAGTTGGAAGGGGAGTGGTTACTGGTGCCTCCCCCAGGTCCCAGGTGAAGGGAGATACATCCTGGGGGAGGAGTGATTTGACTGACAGGTAGGCAGATCGGATTTCACGGGGTGGAGGAGGCATGGCTGCCTGCTTTATCCCCAGCGCTCAGCTCCCAGACACGCAGGCTGCTCGACCCCCACGGGAACCCACGCTGGCACGGAGATCTGCGGAAGAGGGTGAGGAGAGGAAGGACGGAAGAAGGATGAGCGATGGAAAGAAAAAAGCGACCAGTGGAGAGAGGGGAGGGCAGTGGAGGGGGGAGAGGGGAGAGGAGGCACTGGGCAATGCGGCTGAGACCGTGCTCCCCCTGTGTGCCAAACCCGCGCTTCCACAGTGCCCAACTTCTGTTTCAGTGAGCACCGAGAGGCAAATGGTCTCTAAAACCCCAGCTTCAGTCCACGCCTCCGCTGAACACCCAGCCGCCTGTGTGCTGATGCCTCCCAGGCGTGGATGGAGAGGAGGAAGGGACAGTGCTGGCCTCCCGCCTCCGGTGGTTAATTCAACACCAGGGCCCTTGCTGTGTAAACAGCACCCGTGAAGATAAAGGCTGTGACCCTGGACTCCAACCTCTGCCCAACATTCCACCTGCAACCCACCCCCCACACACCGGGGTCCAGAATGTGCACATAAACAAAGTAGCTGCAGCAGCTGAGCTGGTGGGCTGAGATTCTAACACAGACCCCAGTGCCGCGGCGGCCCCTCTCCACTCTGCTAGGGCTGAGATTCGAACACAGACCCCAGCGCCGCCACAGCCCCTCTCCATTCTGCTGCCTGCACCTCCCCCCATTCCACATGGGGTCAGCTCCCTTCCTATTCATCTGCGCCCTCCCAGCTTCTGCCCACTAAAGAGATGGCAGTGAACTTGAGGGGCCGACCCCTCAAGACACCATAGCAGCCAGAGGGAGGTTCATAAGGCCTCTGAGAAACGGGGGTGAAACACAGGAGAGGCCCCCCATGCCTCTGTCCTTCAAGACCGGGGGACGGGGAGGAGGCTGAGAGGACCCCAACCCTTTCTCTGCCCACACTGGCCTCCATAGCCCACCCCGTCCCCGCCCCTCCACTGCCACGGTGCTGGGAGGCAGCAGGTGTCTGGGCAGGCTGGGGGCACAGCACCAGCGGGACAGCAGCACAGGTCAGCCAGCTCTGCCAGTCCCAGTCCCTTCTCCCTCATCACCGGTGAGGGCTTCTGAGTGCAAGACCAGCCCGCGAGGGAGCAGTGGCCAGGAGGGGGCCAGGAGGGTACTGAGAGGAGGGTGGCGTTCAGTGGCCACACTGGAAGCAGTTTCCACTCCTCCCTCCCCACCCTCCCTGAGCTCCCAGGAGGGATACAAGGCAGGGTCTAGGCTTTATTTATTTTTATTTTTTCTTTATATATATATATATATTTAAAGATTTATTTTATTTAAGTGCAAGACAGAGTTACAGAAAGAGGTAGAGATAGAGAGAGAGAGAGAGGTCTTCCATCTGCTGGTTCACTCCTCAAATGGCCGCAACAGCCAGAGCTGGGCCAGGCAGAAGCCAGGAGCCAGAAGCTTCTTCCAGGTCTCCTACCTGGTACAGGGACCTAAGGAGCCATCTGACCCTGCTTCCCCAGGCCATAGCAGAGAGCTGGATCAGAAGAGGAGTAGCCGGGACTTGAACTGGCGCCCACGTGGGATGCCGGTGCTGCAGGCTGGGACTTTAATGCACTGTGCCCCAGTGCTAGCCCCTTCTTTATATATTTAAGAGGCAGAGAGAGAGACAGACAGACAGACAGAGAGAACACAGAGATCTTCTGTCTGCTGCTTAACTCCCTAAATGCCTGTAATGGTGGTGACCAGGAAAGAGTGAAGCCGGGAACGTATCCAAGTGTCCCCGCTGGGTGGCAGGGACCCAGAGACTTGGTAACTGCCGCCACCCAGGGTGTGCATTAGCAGGAATTGGACAGGGGCTGGGACTGGGACGCAGGCACCACGGTGGGGGGGGGGGGGATGCCGACATCTTTCTCGCTGGGCCCAGGGCCCGTGCTGCAGCTTAGGTTGGTAGCCTCCTCCAGGTGTATGGGTCACGGCCAAGGCAGCAGAGCTCCAGGGAACACGAACGCTCTGGGACAAATACTCAGACTTCTGGGAATTACAGTGGCTACGGGAGTCATGATTGGTCTCAGCTACGGATAGTACAGACTCCAAGGAACAGTGGCGTGGACACAATGAGAGCGTATTCTCTCTGCGGAAGTTTGGAGGTAGCCAGCTCAGGGCTGAGCCACCAGCTTGGTTTTTGCTAGATCTGGGGTTTTCACTCCAGGACACCATTGTCCCATCACATCTTCATGAGCCCAGCTAGCAGCGAAAGTGCAAGCCATCACATCTATATCCCAAGCAGCTGGGTAGCAGACAAAGGAAGGAAAAAAAGTCTGGTTGATTTCAGATTTCTTAGCAGCAAGACTACGTTTAAGAAAGAGCTGTGGCACAGCGGGTAAAGCTGCCGCCTGCAGTGCCGGGCACCATTTCTAGTCCTGGTTGTTCCACTTCCGATTCAGCTCTCTGCTGTGGTCTGGGAAAGCAATGGAAGATGGCTCAAGTCCTTGGGTCCCTGCACCCATGTGGGGTACCCAGAAGAAGCTCCTGGCTCCTGGCTTTGGATCAGTGCAGCTCCAGCTGTTGCAGCCAACTGTGGAGTGAACCAGCAGATGAAAGACCTCTCTCTCTTTCTCTCTCTCTCTCTAACTCTGACTTTCAAATAAATAAATAAACCTTTAAAAAAAAGAGTTGAGTAACAGTTTTAAAGGCTCAGTGGAAAATAGCTTGGAACACAGGTTTGGATCTCTAGATAAACTATCAAATGTGTAAAGAACCAGAAGTTTCATTTGAAACCACCCTTGGAGGAATCACTCGACCCTCAGAGAGAAGCCAACCCTGCGGTGCCAGGAGGAGGGATTAAATCACTGTGTCAATCAGTGGTGTGGTGCCGGCCAGCCAGGCACAGCCCCTGGTCCCCTCCACGCCACTGACCTGGCACCTGGTGAGGGTAGGGAGGAAGAAGCATGGGGCCTCTCCCGGGTCTCACCTCTGTTTCTCAGAGACCTTACCCCCCTCTGTGTCCTCTGGAGCCCCTGGGGCTGGGGGGGTCACAGCAAGGGGCTGGCCCCTCAAGAACACTGCCGTCTTGTTGGCCCTGGGTGATTGTTTGCACAACACCCGTGGCCATCTGAAGCTGTTACTCCTGTGTCTGTCCGTGCCTTCTCTCTCTCGCCAGCTCCCTGCCTGCTCACAGCTCTCTCCGCACACAGGGCCCAGCATGTGCCCCAAATGCTCTGTAGATAGCAGGTGAGAGATTGCAGCTCTGAGCCCCGATCAAGCCCAGGGCTCACACAGGATGCAGGCATTGTGGGCCATGGCTGAACCCATTGTGCCAGCACGCCAGCCCCTAAGCACCGTGTCCTGACGTGTTCTTGACCCTTTGGTCAACTGCTGAGCAACACAGATGGGGAAGCACCCTGACCGCACTGTCCAAAGCCACAGCCACGAGCCACGTGCCGCCATTGATTGAAATTAAATAAATTTCAAAACTCAGCTCCTCCCTGGCGGGAGCCAGATTTCCAGCGCTCAGCAGTGGCTATGTGGGGCTCATGGCTACCGCAGTGGTCGTGGGAAACACAACCATCCCCACAGCCGCTCTGGGGGACAAAGCTGACCCTTAGAACGAAAGGAAACGCATTCCTGTTTCTGACCCGGCCTGCTGACATCCATGTTTGCTCTGCCTAGCCCAGGGGCGGGGGGCAGATCAGAGCCCCCTCCCATGTCCTCCTCTGCCCCACAGGGAGCAATATGTCTGCCTCATGTCCTACCCCTTTCTCTGTGCCTTCTCTGGCCACACCAGAGCAGCACAGCCAGGGCAGGCCGGGGCCGCACACTACCCAGAACTCGCGAGAAATGTTCCCGGTCTCAAGGCGGTGCTACCTCGTGCATCCACCAGCTTGCCTTACCGTGGAGGGCCCGAGCGAGGCAGCCTCCCTTTCTAAGGAAAAGGGGTTGATTTTGGCTCAAGTCCTGGAGGTTCAAAGTCCCTGGTGGCGACCTTTCTGCAGGCAGAGCAGGCCCAGAGACGGGCGCCGCGTGTGCACAGCCTGCGGGGTCTGCCGCGGGGGCTCCACGCTGCAGCCTCACCCAATCTAAGCGTGTCTCTGAGCTCTGTGGTCGGAATGGGTTCCACTGTCTTGGCACCACTGACATAAGCCTGGGGGCGAAATCTCCTCCTGCGCCAGTGTGCACCTGCTCCCGGAATGCTGCTGTCCGCCTGGGGGCGAAATCCCCTCCCCGGCCAGTGTGCACCTGCTCTGGGGACACAGCTGTCCGCCGCCGCCCGGCAGGTGCAAGTGTCTGCAAGGCTGGCTGGACCCGGGGAGGAAGGCAGGAGGCCCCGGGGACTGCGGAAGGAGCCACCCGTATTGGGCTGGGGACACAGTCCCCTCCCTCCCACCCCGCCCCCGCCCCGCGGCCCCGCCGGGGGTCCGAACGCCCGGGCCCCGGGGGGCGTGTCCTGCTGACCCAGGCGCCGGGAGGCGGGCAGGGGAGCAGGGCGGCGGCGGCGGCGGCGGCGGCGGCGGGCGAGCATGGAGCGCGAGCTGGAGGCGCTGGCGGCGGCGCCTGCGCTCCCGGCCGAGCCGCCCTTCCAGGCGCTGGTGGAGGCGGCGGGCGGCCGCGGGCAGGTGCTGCTGGTGGGCGAGCTGTGGGAGCGCGAGCCGAGCCGCGCGCTGCTGCGGGACTTCGCCCGCGCCGTGTTCCCGCCCGAGCCGGCCACGGCCAAGCCGGGCGGCACCGCCGCGGCGGCCGAGGGCGCGGAGCCCCGGGCGGCGCGCGCCATCCGCTCGCCGCTCGTCTTCGTGCTGTGCCGCGCGTCCTCGCTGGCTGCCCGGGAGCCGCGGCGCCGCCTGCGGGAGATGCTGCGCGACGTGCGCGGCCGGCGGCGGGCCGGCGCGGCGCTGGTCGGGGTGCTGGTGGCCGAGACCGGACCCGAGGACGCGGCGGCGGCGGTGGCGCCGGGGCTGCGGCTGCTGGAGGCGCTCCTGCGCACCGTCTTCGGCCGCCAGGCGGGAGGCCCGGTGCAGGCGGCCGCCTACTGCCCCGGCCGCCCGGCCTCCAGCCTGGCGGTGCAAGCGGCCGCCTGCAGGGCCCTGCAAGCCGCGGGGCCTGGGCGACCAGGTGAGGCTACGCGGGGCGGCGGGCGGAGGCTGGGGGAAGCCCCCAGCTTGGACTCCTTTAGGCCAGGCCCCCTCTCGCTGCACACCTAGGTAAACTGAGGCTCGGAGCGGGGAGGTGCCCAGCGCCGGGCTTCCCAGCTAGCAGGCAGCGAGCCCTGGGCAAGGGGTCGAGTCTGTCCTGGGAGTGCAGGGCCTGGGACAGCCGAGGGGACCTGCAGGTGGCGGGGAGGTGGCTGGAGAGGAGCGCCAGAGCGAGCAGGTGGAGGAGGAGATGCGAGAGCCTGGGGCGGCGAAGTCATTTGCGCGGTGGCGGTGTCAGGAGCTCCCAGGGCGCAGCGCAGCTCGGGGCGCGGGGGACCGAGGAGGGCGTCTCCAGCGCGGCGCGGCCCAGGGTGCGAGCCTGCGGGGTCGTAGGGAGGAGGCGAGGAGCGGTGCCAGGGACCCGGGGCTTTGCAGGGGGCTGAGAGCGCAGAGTTCTCCAGCGCCTCCTGGCGGCGCACCCTGGCGGTGCAGCCACCTGGGTGTAACGCCAGGCCTCCCGCAGGTGCGCCCAGCGCGCTCCACGGGCTCCTCGCGTGTAGGGAAGCCAATGAGGGTCCTTTCCTGCTACCTGCGGCAGAAAGATCAGATTCTCTCCGTTCTGCAGATCGCGGCACTCCCCAGCTCGCAGCCCCGCACCCCGCACCCCGCTGGCGCAGCCCTCCAAGCCCCCCAGCCTCTAGTTCTTCAAACGCGAACTCAGAGGGAGCCGGCTGTGCCCCCTGCACCTCCACCACGGCCTTGGCTTCCCACGGGGAGATGCCAGACCTGGGGGTGAGGGGCTCTCCCTGCAAGAAGACCTGGTACCTGTGACGGTACACATGTCACAAACCCAGCTGCCAGCCCTGCCTTCTGGCAGAGGTCTTTGCCCCACCCCCACCCCAGCTGTGGGATCTGCCCTAATGGGGACCCGGGAGGGGCGCGAATGTCCCAGGTGGACGGCTGCGATTGCCTCCCAGGGAGAAAGAAGGGAATAGAGGCAAATTCTCTGCACCCTGTAGAGGAGGTGCCTGCAAACTCCTGCCGGGCTCCGGGCTCTTCCCTTTCTGTGTCCAGCTCCCCCAACCACGCTTACTTTTGCACCTGTGGCTGCTGCCTGGGCCTGAGAAGCCTCTTGTGCCCTCCTCTTCCTCTGCACCTGGCTCACCCCCGGCCACTGGCCTGCCTCCTCCAGGAAGCCTTCCCCTTCCTCCCCACTCCCATGTGGAAATTAACCAGGAAACCCCAGGACCCTTGCACCTCCTGCTCTGTAAGCCCTGTCCTGTGTAAGCCAAACCTCTGCCCTAGCGGCATTCCCACTGCCCGACACCCTGCCTGGGTGCAGGACGGGTGGATGAGGCCCCGCCTCCTCTTAAATGCACCGGAACGCTGGTGAAAATGGAATGCTTTGCAAAGAGTTAAAGGGACTCGTTTTCTGCTGTGGTAAACGCTTTCCCAGTGTTAGGAAAACACTCAGGGCAGGATGAACCCCTCCACGAGTGAGGGAAGGTCACACGTATCCTAGAACTCACCGCCCACCGAGTTCTGTGCCGTGGCGGCGCTGTTAGCCTTAAGTCCGTGGACTCACGTGGCTACGATGTTCCCAGCCGCTGTGTCTGCCTGTCAGCATTTGCTGATCCCATTCCTCGCCGCCGGAGCCCAGTTTTTATTTTCCTAAGTTGCTTGTCTTTTGGCTGTGCCCTTGGTTTATTTGCCTAATCCAGCTGCCTTTGGGTTGGAAAACTAAAGATCTGGCTCCGTTAGAACTGAGAGCAAATTAAGAGTAAAACAACTTGGAATAACGATTAGGAACAAGGGCTTTTTTGGCTGCCAGGAGTAGTTTATTTTTTTCTTAAGTTTATAGGATTTTAATATATATATATATTTATTTTTATTCTATTTGAAAGGCAAATTGACAGAGACAGACAGAGAAGGATCTTCCGTTTGCTGGTTCATTCCCCAAATGCCCGCAATGGCCAGGGCTGCGCCAGGCCAAAGCTGGGAGCCCAGAATCCGATCTTGGTCTCCTATGTGGAAGGCAGAGACTCCAATACTTGAGCCATTGTCTGCTTCCTCCCAGGGTGAGCACTAACAAGAGGCTGGGCTGGAAGCGCCATAGCTGGGGCTGAAACCCAGGCACTTCACCATAGCACGCAGGCCGCTCCTGCTCCACATAGCCCTCCTTTTTTCATTAAAAAAAAAAAAAGTTATCTACTTATTTGATAGACAGATTTTTTTAAACACACAGTTCCTGGGGCTGGTGCTGTGGTGTAGTGGGTTAAAGCTGCGGCCTGCAGTGCTGGCATCCCATAGAGGCACCAGTTCTCATCCTGGCTGCTCCACTTCTGATCCATTGCCTGGGAAAACAGCAGAAGATGGACCAAGTGCTTGGGCCCCTGCACCCATGTGGGAGACCCAGAGGAAGCTCCTGGCTCCTGGCTTTGCCCTGGCCGTTGTGGCCATCTGGGGAGTGAACCAGTGGATAGAAGACCTCTCTCTCTAGAACTCTGCCTTTCAAATACTCAAATAAGTCCTTAAAAAAAATGCAGCTCCTGTTGGCTTGGTTCTAGGTCGTCGTGGCTCTCAGACTAGCTCTAGATGACTGAAATGATATTCTGGTCTTCATAAGGAAACTAGAGTCAACGTTACTCCAAATTGTTATTTTGTAAAATCTACTCCTGTTAAGAGATAGTTCGGACTAAAAATCAGGGAGCGAGCTCTGCCTATGAGTGTGTTCTTTGGCGCCAGGTGCTTGTACTTAATCTCATGTCCTTCCCATCCATCGCTGTGGTTTCCCTGACACGGTAACTCCATCGTAGAGCACTGGGTAGGATGGAGTGAGATAACTGGGCCGTTGAATCTAGGGCGCTGACAGTGGAGGCTCTGGGGTGGCAGCACAGAAAATCTGACTCTTCGGAAGCACGAACCGCTTGACCGTCTGCCTCTCGGGTTTTGTGTATTTCCTCGCAGAAGGAGCTGGGGAGAGGCCGGGCCTCCCGCGGCTGCTGGCCTGCTTCTCTTGGGGTCCCTGGAGCCAGAGAAAGGACCGAGATGCCTCCTCCTCCCGAGGCCCTGCTCAGGGTGAGTGCTTTGGCTTCCTGGACCCTGAGGGCTGAGTGTGTGGATGCAAGGACCTCAGGGACAGAGTGAGCCAACATCCATGGAACACCTGCCACGGGCCGGGCATGGGGGAGCAACTCGAAGGCCCTGTGCCTCCAGGCAGCCAGCACCCAGGCTCGGGCAGCAGTCTCCACCTATCAAAGAAGATGGGCGGAAGAGGCAGTGCAGGTGTCGTCAGGTGCATGGCGGGACACAGGGCGCCCAACGCAGTCTAAGTTTCCCTGAAGGGTCCAGGGAGTGTCATGGAGCAAGTGACATTGGACTGAGATTTGCACAGATGAAAAATGGGGAATTCAGAGAGGAAATACCTACCCAAAGGCTTGACAGCAGAGGTCCTGCTCAGAAGGGGGCTGCCCTCCAGGGCCCAGGGTGTGGCTGGAGAGGCTTCTGGGCTGCAGGAGCAGCGGCCAGCGGCAGAGCTGAGCCAGGAGGGGACTTCAGCAGGCAGCCTGGCCCCAACAGAGGTGGCGTTGGAACAAGGAGAGGATTCATCCAGGAGCCATGCTGAGGCCGGTCTCAGGCTGATACACAGAGGTGGGCCAGAAGGCGCTGGGGAACACGGGCCATGGTGCTGAGGCTGTTGTCATGGAGACGGGAGACACAGTAGGCCCAAGTGGTCCGTGTGCTCACCCCACTGTATCTGTACTGAGCTTGCACATTGTCATTTTTCCTTGAAGACATTCATTCACATAGTGGTTACGTTGTCATCTGGGGAGGATTTAAAGTGTGCGGAGGGTAGGCTGGGTAGGTGAGATGCAGCTATATTGCCACTTTGTCTAAGGGACTTGAGCTTCGTGGATTGTGATATCCACAGGGGGTCCTGGTGCCAGTCCCCCATGGGTGCCCAGGGATGCTGTACCCAGAGGAGTAGGCTGCCCTGTCCCCAGGGGACATGCCCCAACCCCAAAGGGCACTGAAAGTATAGCAGAGGGCAGTGGTTTAACATAAACATTTTGAGCCCCTAATTTTTAAAACCAGTCACTAGTGGATGCATCAGTGACCTACTGCTGTGTCCTAGATTGCCACAGTGCCAGCTGGGCCTGTGCGCAGCTTCAAAAGGCACCGCTGTTCCAGTGCCTGCCTCGCTCAGGCTTCTCCCAGCAGCCACTCCTTCCTGCAGCAGGAGACCCTCTCTGTAGTTGAGGAGCAGGGGGCGGGGGGCGCAGGAGTGCCTGGTCCTCTCTTTCATCACGGGAGGCACCCTGCTTGGCAGAGTGAACACCTCACACCCGATGCAGGGGCTTATACTGAGGCCAGGGTCTTGGGGACTGTCTTAGAGTTCTGCCTTTCACAGTTGGAACTTCAAAAACACACACACATGAATATAAATATCAAAAAAAATAATCCGCATGATTCCATCACTCAGGAGTAACTACAAGTCTACTTTGGGGTAGACCATTCCACTTGTCTATCTCCTTCTCATGCTCTCCTGTGCTGTTTAAAATTTAATAAATGCACCTGTATATAATATCTAAATAATCTGCAAAATGCTGCATGTATTTAAGACAGTTAAGCACAAAAATAGGCGCAGGCTTTGGCTGAGCAGTTCAGATGCCGACCCGCACATCACATATCAGAGGGTCTGGGTTCGAGTCCTGGCTCTTCCTCTGATTCCTGCTTCCTGCTAATGTGCACACTGAGAGGCAGCAGGTGGTGGGTCAAGTAGTTGGGTCCCTGCCACCCACTGAGAGACCCAGATTGAGCTCCTGACTCCCTGCTTTGGCCTGACCCAGCCCCAGCCACTGTGGGCATTTGGGGAATGAACCAGCAGATGAGAGGTTTACCTCTGTCTCACAAATAAATTAAAAAAATAACTTTTTTAAAAAAAATTCACAAAACATGAGCTTCAACCTCTCTGTCATCATTTTTCATGTATCCAGGAACTAAAGGAAAAAAATAAAGCAAAGGAATCATGTGGCAATTGTATGTGAATCTTGGATGCCGTTCCTCTCTGTAACATATACAAACGTCATGTCGAAGTGACTGTCTTAAAATACAAATGGCATTTTTGGACTACATGGCTGGCCCTCTGTGTATCTGGGAATTCAACCAGCCTTGAGCCAAAACTATTTGGGGGAAAAAATTGCATCTATGCTGAACACGAAGTGACATTTGTCTTGTCCTTACTTGCTAAGCAATGCGGTGTGACAACCATTTACACGGCACTGCCTGTGACGATTTAAAGTGTGCAGCAGGATGAGCTCAGGTTATATGGAGACATCATCTTCCATAGGGGACTTGAGCATCTGGGAATTTTGGTGTCTGTGGTGGGGAGGGGGATGCCTGGGACCCATCCCCTACAGACAAGGACAACTGTATATGCATTTATAGTATATATCGTCAACACCAGATATTACATGTGTTATATTATGTCTAGTTGTTCTATATAGTATATGAAGATAGGGTATTAGAGTATATGTTTATTCTATGTGATATACTACGTACACTTAGCCATAGAGTTTGGCAATCTGCTTTCGTCATCAATAACCTGTTGGACTATCTTTTCGTGGCAATATGGATATGCCAACAGCATCGTTTTTTCTTCTTTGTAGACTAACATGCAGTTGTAAGACATGATGTAGAGATTCCGTGTGTATTCTCCCGGTTTCCCCAATGGTGACAACTTGATACTGATGTTGGTTCAACCCTTAGATCCTACAAGGATTTCTCCAGTTGTGTGTATGTGTGCATGTGTGTGTGTTCACGTGGGATTTTATGCCACCTCCTTTGTAGTGCCCGAATCGCACTGTGTGGGTACAGCTCAGGACGCTCCCCTCTCTCCTTGCTGGACTGGAATCAGGGTGCTGTCGCTGCAGGGGAAGGAACTGTCACCCAAGCAGCAGAAGCAGTCAGGGAGTCCGGCACCCGTGCAGAGACGGTGCCGGCTTCCGAGTTGGTGGCCCCAGGGGCCCAGTGACCCAGTCAAGGGCCCAGTTCTCGCCTCCTCTCTGCTGGGCCACCCTCGATATTGGTTTCACTCTCAGGCTGGTAGCAAGCAGTTCCACTAATAATTCTCAATTATTTTCTTGGGATAAAATCCTAGAAGTGGAATTGCTGGGTCAAAGAGTATGTACACCTTTAAGGTTTTGATAACGTGTTTGATTTGGCTTTTTAAGTAGATGTTCAGGGGCCAACTTCCTTCCTCCGGTCCTAGCTTACTCTAAGCTCAGACCGGTCACTTCCGGTTGGATAATTCCTTCTCCTGTGTTCCAGACCACATCCAGGACCCCGAGGAGCAGCTGGCCCTGACAGCCGTGTTTCCCAATGGAGCCTGTGAGGACCTCACCAGTGGGTTAAAAGCCTGTGATGGAGTCGTCCACACTCGCGCTGAGCCCACCAGAGACTCGAGATGAAGGCTGGACCATAGGGCTGACCTTGGCCCTGACCTACGGGCTGGGTCCTGGTTCCTCTCACTGAGCCCGCATCTCACTGTTGACCACAGTGGCGACTGCAAAGACCCCTCCGGCCAGGGGCTGCCATGTTCACCGTCACCAGTCAGGCCGCGGGACAAAGCCGACCTAAGAGAAGTCTCCTCCCCACTTAGCATTGGCTCCCTTGCTGGTCACAGTGAGGTCGGTTTGTCTCTCTGTGCCTCAGTTTCTCTAAGCCAGTGAGACAGACGGCTCCCCTCGGGGCTCCGCCATACTGTGGCCTCCTGGGTGTGTTTGCAGTGCTCTGGACACGTGCCCCAGAGTGCAGCTGGCAGGGTCCCTGAGCCACAAGTCATCAGGTCAGAGGTGTGACCTTGAACATGTTGTCGCTCCGTCTGAGCCTCCTGCTTCCCCAGTGCACGGGGGAGCTGCCAGCTCTGTCGCTTTCTCCAACCACGGGCCAGGCCCCCTTCCAGGCCGCACTGGAAACAAGTGCTTGTATAAGGAGGAAGGTCACTGTGCCTGTGGGGCTTCCCTGGCACTGAGTGGACATCCCGCAATGTGCAGCCACAGTCTCCAACAGCAAAGAACTGGTCCTCTAAAACGTCAGGGTGACACCTCTGAGAAACTGGAGGAACCGAGCGCTTCTGCCTTCAAATTCTAGGAAGGATCGCCTGGAACACAATGGCCTGGCTTCCTGGGACCTTGGCTCTCGGAGCAGGCCAGGGCCACAGCCCTCCGTGAGCCGCAGGGCAGGGACAGAAATAGCTGTGCGTGCCTGTGAGAAGAAAGGGCCTCTCTCTCTTTCTCATGTCGACGTTGCTTGTCTGTGCCAAGTTCTTTGAGGATAAGAATGCTGGGAGCTGCCCATGGCACCCAACAGAAGGAAAGCCGAGGGCAGTAGGGCCCAGCACTGGCTCTAGGTCTCAGGTCTTAGCCAAGGTCAAAGCAGGCACAGCCCCGAGGTTCTTGCAGTCCTTTCTCTGTGTCTGAGCCAGACAGGGTAGAGGAGTTTCTCCTGCAGCCAGGACGGCCATCTGTTCTCTCACAGAGGGAACCCTGGATTACCCCGTGGCCTTCCTTGCCTGTCCCTGTAGGAGTGTGGCATCTTCAGAAAGGCAAGAGCAGTCCTGGTTCTCCCTAGCGGGAAGCACTGTCCAAGTGAAGTCGCAGAATTCATCCACTAGCGCACACGGCTCCCAGCAGATACACCACTGTGCCTACTCTGGGCCTAGCACCCCGCGAGGTGCTGCCTCTCTGATTAGCTATGCCAGCTCTCACGATGGCGGTGCCAACGTTTGGAACGAGGAAGCATCTTTGGCTGATGTGTGGAAGGGACAGACCCTGCCTACCTGGTGGCTCAGTTTCTTCCCCGTAATAGGGAGCCCAATGCTGGGGAGGTGGGGGGATGAGCGGATATCTTTGAGGTTGGCCGGCTGCAGGCGTTTCAATTATGCGGGGCTGTCACCCACACGAGGGCCCAGCTGGCTTCCTTCTGCACGAGAAAGAAGTCAAGGGACTTCGAGTCCTTGGTTCTACTGATTTTGTTTCAAAATGGGGAGACTGGTGTTTTTGAAGCTGCTGTATCTTTCCATTTTGTTATTAATTTCTTTATAGTAATTCCAATGGAGTGTTATTATTTGGTGGTCGGGGGGAGGAGCCTGCCTTAAGTTAGAAATTTGGCCAGCGCCGCAGCTCACTAGGCTAATCCTCTACCTGCGGCACTGGCACACCAGGTTCTAGTCCCGATCGGGGCGCCGGATTCTGTCCCGGTTGCCCCTCTTCCAGGCCAGCTCTCTGCTGTGGCCCGGGAGTGCAGTGGAGGATGTCCCAAGTGCTTGGGCCCTGCACCCACATGGGAGACCAGGAGAAGCACCTGGCTCCTGGCTTCGGATCAGTGCGGTGCGCCAGCCACAGCGTGCCAGCTGTGGCGGCCATTGGAGGGTGAACCAACGGCAAAGGAGGATCTTTCTCTCTGTCTCTCTCTCTCTCACTATCCACTCTGCCTGTCAAAAAAAAAAAAAAAAGGAATTTGTCTAAGGAGGAGCAGCAGGGTTTAAAAATCTTTTGGTGTTTGTTTCCAATATTTGAAACTTAAGGGATTGCACACACAAAAAAATGCATATCTAGTGTTCGGGTAGAGGAGGGAAGCTGTTTCCTGCAGTTCACCCCTGCCTTTCTTGGGACCCCTCACGCCTTCCCCCCTGCACCTCACTGCCTGCTCCTGGCACAGGCAAGGATTGGCTCAGCAGTCTTGTCTACAGGTGGTGTGCACGTGAGTTCCTCGTGGTCTTTGGTGTCTCCTGGAACCAGCTGACGGTCCTGTGTGCTGGACTTGGGTGCTGCCTCCCAGTGGCTACAACAGGACTCACAGCCCAGCCATCCCGCCTGGGACGTGGCCACTGCAGGCTCTCTCCTTGGAAGGATGTCTCTCTGGGGTTTTCTAGCAGGCAGAAGAGCCCAGTGCCACCGGGGGGATGATCTCGGTGGTGGGTCTCTTTCTTGGAGAACTTTAAAAAGGCCTGAAGGTTGGGTGGGCCTGCAGAAGGCAGATGCGCTGTGTTAGGTCGGTGGTCCTTAGGAGCCATTGTTGGGGGACCTGCACCCGGGCCACAAGCTGGGCCCTCGGTTTCTAATCCTTGTAATCTGGCAATAGTTTTGCTACTCCTGGCTGGAATGGCTAATTCTTTATATGTAATAAAACCATGCAGCACTTCATTGGTATCCTATCAAAACACAAAATAGATTTTTCCCCTTCGCTTTGTTTTGTTCAGATTTCATTTGAGAGGCAGAGTGAGAGAGAGAGAGGAGATTCCATCTGCTTGTTCGCTCCCCAAATGACTGCAATAGCCAGGGCTCGGCCAGGCTGAAGCAAGGAACCAGGAACTCCATGTGGGTCTTCCACATGGGTGGCAGAAACCCAAGTGTTTGAGCCAGCACCTGCTGCTCCCCGGGTGCATTAGCTGGAAGGCGGATAGGAACCGGTGCTTTGATGTGGATGCAGGTGTCCCAGGTAGCGGCTCAATCCACTGCTCCAACACCCACCCATAAGCAAATATTTAAAGAGGTTTTAACGATTGTATTCAGCACACAATACTGTGCGTGTGTACACACAGTTGGCCTTCTCTGAGTCTCCTGGACCCGTGGTAATATCTGTGTCATGGTGTCTCTTTCAAAGGCTGCCTCACTCGCCAAACCCAGGCATACCTGCGAAGGGGCGAGAGTGGAGGCCCCCAGCCTGGAACTTGAAAGAGCCCCTCTGACCCTGGCAGAGAGCCACGTGCCAGCACTCCGCCACGGAGACCCAGTGCACCTGAAAGCTGTCCCAGTCCAGGGTGACCTGGACTTTGTCCTGTTTGTGTGAGTGTAGGAAGCTGGCTCTTTGTACCCAAGCACGGCAGGTGCCCTCTGACCTGCTTGTGTGGGTTAGTTAACAAGCACTGCGACCGACGTGGAATGTGGCCTGGGCAGTTAGCCACTGGTGTCACCTGGCAGTTCTGGGGGAAATGGGCGCAAGGCAGGGTGGATGACCAGCAGCCTTTCTAGAGCCTTCCAATACTTTTGACCCCCGGGCTGGAGCCCTAGGATTGCCTCATTTCGGAGGCTGTCTGGGTGGGGGCAGAGGCAGAGGTTGCCCCACTGGGCTGGGCCGTGGTCCACAGGGTAGTGGGATCCCTTTTTGGGGGGCCAGGGTGTTGGACAGCTCAGACCCAAAGTGGCGCTGGGGCTGCTGTGGGGAACCTTGTCTGGGTTTCTCCCTGGGCGAAATTTGGAGACTCGTGTGTTGGAGCTGGGTCTAAAGTCTTGGTTCAGGCTCGCTGTTGCCTGCTCAGCCCTTGGCTGGCATCGTTAGCGCTTAACCGAGTCCCCAGTCACCAAGCCTGCATTTTTTGAGTCCTAGTTGCAAAAGCAGAGTCCCTGTTTCAGAGCCCTAAGTTCCTTCTCTTCCTGGCTGGGAAGCGAGGTTTGCTGAGTGTTGCCTTGACCGTGACCCTAAGCCCAGACCGAGCTCCTGCTGAGCATCCTGCAGGAGCAGCACATCCTCCAGTACCCGTGGCCACCAGCGCAGCCTCTCCCAGCCCCTGGCTCGCTGACAGGACCAGGGGTCTCACCTCCTGCCACTGCCCGTCCTGCTGGTCTAGCACCAGCAAACAGTGACGAGAGCCGCAGGTGAGAGCCGCTTCACGATACATTGTATGTAGCCCAGAATATCTAAAATAGTATTGCAACTCTAAACTGTTAGTGAGACATTGTGTGTTCTGCCTTATGAGCTGGGTCTTTGAATCTCAGGGCATTTTCACACTTCTGATTCAGAAATTCAGTTTTCATCAGGCCTACCTCGTTTGGACCTGGATTCCCTGACATTTAGAATTGTAAAAAATCCACACCCTCAGATTGTTTTAGATACACTTAAACTGTTTTCCAGAAGCTGAGCTGAGTATCTTGATTTAAATTCCAGTTAATTAAAATGAAATACGGTTGAGAACTCAGTTCCTCGGTGGCTATGGGCACAGCACCATGGCTGGTGGTCACCACCTTGGACAGCACTGGGGACGAGGGGAGATGCCAGGGACCATAAATGGGGGTACCCTGTGGTTCCTGAGACAACTGGTCCCCAGCTGCACTTGCTCAGAGCTGGCCGGTCACCCCAGCGCCCCAGCAGGCAAGGCCCAGGACAGGAGGTGCCATCTGGGGCTTAATCCTTAGGGGGCAGAGAACCTGGTTCCCTCCGTGGCTTCACAGATCCACTTGTGCCTTCGTCTGC
Source organism: Lepus europaeus (assembly GCF_033115175.1). Classification (NCBI taxonomy): domain Eukaryota; kingdom Metazoa; phylum Chordata; class Mammalia; order Lagomorpha; family Leporidae; genus Lepus; species Lepus europaeus. The sequence goes on from NC_084827.1 coordinate 175,764,797, forward strand.
CCAGACCAATTCCAGCTGTGGTGCTGTCGCCGGAGACATCCAATCAGAGGCTCTTGTCCTCGTGCAAGAAAAGAATTTCCTACGTGAGGCAGGGAGGAGTGAGAGACATGCTCGCCAAGTGTAACGAAGACAACACTCCCGATGCACCAGGCGGGCATCTCAGCGAAGAACCCAGCCCAGCCTGCATTCAGACTGGAGTTTTTATGGCTACAGGTAGGGGCTGTCCATGTCTCCTTCCCCCTCTCTCTTCTTGGGCATTGGTGGGTGGAGAGATTTGTGGGTGTGGAATTCCTGAAATTCCTCCCAGGACTTGATCAGCACAGCTGCACCCCCATACACACTCCCACCTCCCCAAATCCCCAGCCTTACCCACCCCGAGGGCTGGACCCCGCCCCCCCCCCCATGAGGTTCTAGAACATGGACAAGACTTTCAGTGCACAAATGCTGGCCTGCTTCCAAGGCTTACTTCTACATTGTTTTCTCGTTCTGATGGGGAGATTGTCTTCGCACAAGAGAGAAACCAGAGGAATTCAGACACCAGAGAGAGCAGTGGGAAGCAAGGTAGCAAGGTTTAATGGGGCAGGGCATCCATCAGAACGGATGGGACAGAATCCGAGAGACGCTGCCCAGTTATCCCGACTGGGGAAGGCAAGGTCACACGGTTCAATGGAGAGAATACACCCGGTAGGCCAGGCGGGCGGCTCAGCAGACAGCCGAGGGCTGAGTGTGCGGTCTGTGTTCAGACTGGGGCTTGTGAAGAAAAAGGGTCCGATTCTTCCCACCTCCTCCTCCAACTCCAGGACAAAGGGTCTGCTCGCTGTGAATTGGGTAAAATTCCTCCCAAGGTTTCACTGCTCAGTGCTATCAGGCTGGGAGGCCCACCTGGCACCGGGCAGAGGACCTCCCCTAGGGCACCTGCCTTGGAGGAAGGAGGTTATCAGGCCGGGAGACCCATTTGGTGCTGGGGAGAGAAGAGTCTCTGTGCGCTGAGACCACCTGGAAAGTCACCAGTTACGCGGGTGTGGGCAGGACTTTGTGACGTAAAATCCTGGGCTGCTTCCAAGGTGAGCTTCTGCACAAGCTTGGATTTCCTTAGGCACCTGCCACACACATGGGCTAATTTCTAACTTCACAATTCCACCGCACGGAAAGCCCCGTTTTCTTCAGCCCCTCTGACGCACACAGGCTAACAACGTCTACCTTGCTGCCTAACAGCGCCTGTCTCTGCTCAAACACCCATTCATCAGAGGCCCTGGGCCACCAGCTGTGTCTCACACCTTTCCTCCCATGAAGCAATGTTTTTATTCTAGAAGCACGAGGCACGCGTGTCGTGTGTGAGATGGCCCCCGCCTCTGGCTGACTCATCCTAAGCCCTGCTCTGTGCCTCCCAGGGGCTGGCCAGGTGGGCGGCTCCATCGCCTTTGCAGCACAGGCTGGGACAGCTCCCCTGACACCCACGGCCACAGCCCTGCTAAAACGGGGAACGGGGATTTCACTCAGGCCCCTTCCTCCAAAAGCAATCAAGTTGGGTACTTCATGGGAGCCCTTTAAAGATCTATTTTATTTAGTTGAAAGACAGAATGACAGAGAGGGAGAGAGGGAGAGAGAGAGGGAGAGAGAAAGAGAGAGAGAAGGAGAGAGAGAGAGAGAGAGAGAGAGAGAGAGAGAGAGATCTTCTGGTTCACTCCCCAAATGGCCTTAAGGCTGGGGCTGGACCAGGCCAAAGGCAGGAGCCAAGAGCTTTCTCTGGGTCTCCCACGGTGCAGGGGCCCAAGCACATGTGCCATCTTCCGCTGCTTTCCCAGGTGCGTTAGCAGGGAGCTGGATCAGAAGTGGAGCAGCCAGCAGGTATAAATGTCTGTAGGCTTGGGGGTGGTGGCCACAGGGCTGGCCTCCTTCCCGCGGTCTCCACCTTCTAGAGCGTGCTGCCTCCACCAGTGGGCACTCAGAGAGGTCGCCAGGCGGCTCAGAAATGGACGCTGCTGAAGGAGGGGGCGCACTGGGCAAAGCAGCCAGGCCTTGGCTCCATTTCTTTCCTTTACCCCCACGAGTGCCCAGTCCAGCCCGTACCTGCGTGAGGCCCTGGCTGACGACCTTGGCTGGGCCTTGAGATATTTTGGGCCCCTCCTGAATTTGGAGGGAGACAGTGGGTGACCAGAGCACTCCCTGGAATTCTTCCTGTGAGCTCACCGCGTCCTAAAAAATAAATTGCACTTGTGTTACACTCTTAGGGCAGGCGCCTCAGAGTCCGAGCCGTAGCCTTGTGGCGATAACTAACTGGTTATCCGTCCGTTCCTCCTGCAGGTCATTTATTGAGCACCTACTGTGTGCCTGACACTTTGACAGCAAAATGAGTGAGGCAAGGGCCTTGCACTTGAATAGTTCCCATCCAGCTGGGACATGACAAGGCAGAGGCTGTGGGGGTACAGGGAGAGCAAGGCTTGACGCATAGCAAAGAGCAGGCACCAAGGTCGGAGAGAAGGTACCGGGGTGCAAGGCTGCTCTGGGGGCTGCAGGAGATCGAGTGGCTGGGATGTGGCATGGCAGGGCCAGAGCGGGGGCCGTAAGGATGGTGGGAGTCCTGGAGGGGCGGACCCTGCTCTAATTTGCTTCTGTTGGCTTCCCTGGTTGTCTGCAGGATTGCACTGGACAACTGCGAGAGGCTGGGCAAGAAGTGGAGGCAGGAAGTGGGTGAGGGAGTGAGGCCTGGAGGCGGCTGGTGCTAAGGGGGCAGGAGCTGCTGCTGGGGGGGGGGGGGAGGGTCAAGGGCACCCAGGGTTCTGTTTCCCAGATCCATCTCCGCTGATGTCAGGCAGGAGCAGCTTGTAGGTTGGAGAGGTGTGAATGAATCATGGGGGCAGGGCTGCCGGGATTGGGGGGGGGGTCGGGGGTAACGTCTCGGGGGCCACCACCTCGTCCACAGCCATGGCAGGCATTGCTCTCTGTGTGGGAGAAGGGAGACTGAGAGGCCAGGAAATGAAACACTGGAAGGAAGACACAGAGAACAGGGCCCGAGATGGAGGCCAAGCTCGGGAAGTAATGTGAAGTGATGCTATAACTAGTACTGAAACAGTATTTTTATACTTTGTGTTTCTGTGTGGGTACAAACTGATGAGGTCTTTACTAATTATATACTGAATTGATCTTCTGTATATAAAGAGAATTGGAAATGAAAAAAAACAACCTGGTGTTAAACTGGAAATGGCATAGAAAATTAATTAATTTTAAAAAAATATTATGTAGGATCTCTGTCTTTAATGTGCTGTACATTGTTATTTAATACTATAATTAGTACTCCAATGGTAGTTTTTTCACTTTATGTTGCTATATGGGGCAAACTGTTGAAATCTTTACCTAATATATACTAAACTGATCTTCTGTATATAAAGAGAATTGAAAATGAATCTTTATGTGAATGGAAGGGGAGAGGGAGCGGGAAAGGGGAGGGTTGCGGGCGGGAGGGAAGTTATGGGAGGGGGGAAGCCATTGTAACCCATAAGCTGTACTTTGGAAATTTATATTCATTAAATAAAAGTTTAATAAATGAAAAAAAAAAAAGATTGCCCTGGAGAAAGGGTGCAGAACGGACCCCAGAGGCTGAAGCTCAGGCCTGGGATAGTCAGCCTGCGGGGAGCGTGCAGCCCCCAGGCGAGGGGGCTGATCTGTGGCCACGCCCCTCGCACAGGTCCAAGGCTGACAGTGACAAGTACAACATCCGAGTGGGAGACACGACCGTGTTCCCGCACGGAACGCTTCTCCCTGAGGCGCCCAGTGGCACACTGGCCGCCGTTGTCAAGCATTTTGAGTGCATTGCCAACATGGAAAACTCCAGAGATGTCCACAGAATTCTGGCTTCTGGCTTGTCCTGGAGAAAGCACTCACTCGCGTAGCCGGAATCCTGCACGCTTGCCTGGCAACACCACGAGCTGAGCGCCGGCTTCGCTTTCCAGATGGAGCACTGGCTCTATTTTGCCACAGTCCCCGTCGTCCCCTACTGCTTCTTGGACACTGTCCGTTGCCATTCGCCATCCTGCTGAACGGGTATTTTCTTACCCTGGGCATCCCTCACTCACTCGTGTCCATGACCTGTTGGCACACGCGTGTGGAAGCGCCTCTGCTGAGCGAGACCTCAAATCCCCAATCTTTATTTTGCACGCTCGCTCCCTGGGGCTGTACCTTTCAGTTTGAGGTACTGGAAAAGGGTTCAATAACTTAATATGCTTGGAACAACCATAATTCAAGAAAACAAATTTTTACAAAATTTGCCCATCCACGCAAATGTATTAGCAACCACATTTCACTCCTTGGCCACCCTAAACCTTGACCTGTGCCACCAGCTTAGACTATTTTTCAGAAGGCCACAGAAAGAAGCTCAGGCCAATTAAAAATCAGCTTGATGGGGGCTGGTCATGCGGCCCAGGGGCCGGGCCACCGAGTGCCAGCTGCTCCGCCTCCCATCCAGCTCCTCCCCAGTGTGCCCGGGAACACTGTTCCATTTCTGAAGAGATCTTAGAAACCAGGGACCCATTGCTAGGAGGAAGGAGAGGAACTGCGCGGAGGGCGGGAAAAGATACTCGACTTCCCCACCCCTCTTTGGGAACTTTCATCACACAAGAAGTCCATTTTTATACTTCTGAGTTTCTAAACGCACTGATGTGTAGTATTAACTGTCCCAAAGGCAATGAAAAGCCTTCATTGTTGCACTTTATCATTAATCAATGCCTACTCATTGATTCGGTACGATAACAAAGCACTTCTGTGAGGATTTCTTTTGAAGACAGAAAAAGAAAAGTCACTTTTCCCCAACTCCCCGTGTCGGCTGGGGAGCGCACTGCTGCAGGGAGACCTCCCAGCCAGCAGGTGGCAATGCGCGCGCCGCCCGCGCCTCCCCTGACACCCAGTCTCTGCACAATGGCGGGGGATCGTGGGGGCCTCTCTCTGCAGGTGGCCATCCTGATGCCTGTCCCCAGGTGCAAACCAGCGTCCGCACGGCTTCCGAGTTCTGACGCCGAGGAGGGCTAGCGAGAACAACGGGGCTCTCTGTGTAGCTTTTCCGGCGGGCTGCGGCGGGGCGCCGGCGTCTCAGAGCACGCAGCCCGGAGGCGGATTCGCTCCGGGCCGCAGGCGGGGCGGGGGGCAGCCCCGCGGCGGGCGGGGTCCTGGGTCGAAGCGAGCCGGCGGCCCGAGGAGGAGACTGACTGAGCCGCGCACCGCGGAGCGTGAACGGGTCTCGGAGCTCTGGGGGCCCTGCTCTGACAGATCCGCGGCGCGGTCCGGACGGCGAGCGAGCCGACGCGCGAGTGCTGGGCGCAGCCATGATTACCTCGGCCGGTGAGTGCGGCCGGGCGCCGGCGCCCGGAGGGAGGAGCCGCGGCCGCGCCGGCTTTTAGCTGAGTCAGGGCGGGTGACTGGGCACCTCCTGGCCGGCCGCCGGCCCGCGCGGCCCCTCGCTGCTCCAGGCGCGCTCCCGGGCCGGGGGCTGGGGTCGGGCCCCGCGGCTGCCCCGGGGAGCCGAGCTGGGCGGACCGCGCCGGCGCCCCTGGCCCGCCACACCCCCGTGCCCGGACCCGACGCGACCCCCAGCCCGGGGCGGTCTGTCCTGTGGCTGCGGGTGTTCGCGTGCGGCTAGGGGGCTGTAGCCCTTCCCAGCAGGTGCACCCGGCCGAGCCCTGCTCCTCGGGGTGAGGTGAGCGGGGCCCTCTGTAGAGACGAGGCTCAAGGGGCGATGGCGCGTGGCCGGCCGGGGTCTCCGTGCCCTGACCCTCCGTGCTGACGGACCCTTCCCTGTGCTCGAGCCGCCCAGGCGTTCAGGGGCGTGGGGCCCGCGACGTCCCTGGGCCCGGCCCTGCCAAGGCAAACTCACTGCGGGCGGGGTTGGAAATGGGTCCCTCGCGGGCTCGTTTTTAAGCTGAGGTCAGGAACGGGCCGCGAGTGCTAAGTAGGAAGGGTCCCCCGGCTGTCACACCCGTGGTGGCCCGCGTGCTGGGGAGCCCAGAGCCGTGCGGTCGTGGGGGTTGGTCGGGGACCCGCGTGGGGGCGCAGCGCGATTGTCCCCAAGCACCTGCTGCTGCAGTTGGGCTCTTGCCCACCGGGTACCGGTGACTGGGAGGCGGCAGGAAGACTTTTCCGTTCTGAACTCCCTGAAGGTGAACTAAACTCTCCCTTGCGGGCCGCGTTCTGGTCAGATCCATCCCTTACCTGGCTCCGCATCACCTGTCTCTCCTCTGGGTCACTGTGACCACCTTAACACTTGGCGTTTTATTTTACTTTTTTTTTTAATCACCTCCTTGCAGTCCACTCTTTTCTTGCAGTCAGATCTTCCTTTTGACCGCGTATTTCCTGTGTTTAGGATACAATGCAGACGTAGCCAGAGGCCCGCGGGATCTGCCTGCCTGTTCGCACTCCCGTCCCGATGGCGCCGGCCTCTGTGCGGCTGCTGCGTTCTCTCGGCCTCAGATTCCCCCTCGGGACCTCCCTCGGCTCCGGGTCTCCTCCCCACTGGGTTAGACTCGCTGGCTCCCTCAGCTCCCTGGCTGCCAGCTCTCCCTCACTGTTGGGCAGTTGCCTTGCTGGTTCCCCTGCCCATTCACTGTTGTTTCTCGCCTGGGGAATTTGGGCAGCCTGCTTGCAGTGCCCACAGTTAGGACGCTGCTGGGCTCAGGGCAGAAGGGCAGAGCAGGGCTTGAGTGAAGAGAGCCGGAGCCAGTCACATCAGTGAGTCAGCCCATCGAGTCTTTTAAGCAGAGGCTGAGAGGGAGTTTGTGGGAACACAAGAGAGTTCGGGCCTGTTTCCGTGTACCGTGGTGTGATGAATGATTTTTGAGGTCCTACCCTGAGATTCTGTGATGATAGTGCAATATGTATGTATTACTACCGTTTGATAAGTTTATCTCATTGCTTGTCAATTTCTGCACCAAACCTTTTACCTTTTACTTTCACTGCTTTGTTTCCTGTCCTACGGCTCATTTTGGCTTGGGATCTGTCCCAGGTGCTAAATGAGCCGGTGTTCCGCTTCTGCTGTGGACTAGTCAGCTCATTCATTCATTTGTCCACTGGGAACTCGGAACACAGTGGTGAATAAAAGGTCCACATACACAGTTAATTTTTTTTAAGAGCTGTGATGTGGAAGAGAGCAGAGAGAGAGAGGAGATGGAGGTAGGTGGTTAGCAGAGGGAGATGTGAAATTCAGTGGATTGGGCTTTTTTTTTTTTTTTTTAACAAAATACAAGGAAATAGTGCTAAAAACATGTTTGTTTTTTTTTTCCAAAGTTTTATTTATTTGAAAGGCAGAGTTACAGAGAGAGAGGGAGAGACCTAGAGAGAGAGAGCCACTGGTTTACACCTCTGATGGCTGCAACAACCAGGGCTGGGCCAGGCCAGAGCCAAGAGCTTCTTCCCTGTCTCCCACGTGGGTGCAGAGGCCCAAACACTTGGGGCATCTGCTGCTGCTTTCCTGGGCACATTAACAGGGAGCTGGATTGGAAGAGGAGCACCCAGGACTCAAACCGGCACCCGTGTGGGATGCCAGCATTGTAGGTGGTGGCTTTACCTGCTGTGCCACAGCGCCGGCCCCACTGAAAAGTTTTAAAACAGTAGTCTCCCACTCTCCTTTCTTACTGATCTATGGAGGAAACTGCCTTCTGCTTTGAAGGTGTGTCTTTTGGAACATAACTTTATATTTACAAATAATACCCACATATTGCCATAACTTAATTCAGCAACTTCAGACAGTATCTACTAAGTTCCTATTTTAGCATGAGAGAGTTTTAGCTAACTTTGTCCTCTCCCATTCTCTCCCCCATCCAGAGCAGAGTTCCGTTTGTTTTTGTTTTAAAGATAGTAAGTATGGAACATGGAGTATTTAATTCAGTTCTGTCCTTTTTAGGTCTACCCAAAGGTTGACTTTCTAAAACCAGGAAAACCATGTAGCAAATCAGTCACAAGTGAAACCAAGAAAAGCATAAAAACCCATCTCTTTTTGTAAAAGCCATTCAGACACACTGTGGATGATAATGAGTAACCAGTAGCATTTTTAGTGTTTATGATCTGTTGTACACTTGAAACACTCTAGCCTGTCACCTAATCCAAATCACTGGTTTGCCTCCCTCCCCCACACCGGCTGCATTTTAGAGTTTGTTTCCTGTTTATGCTGTTAATTCAGTGTCTCTCTCTGGACTTATCATACCAAGCTAGGGTTCCAGAAAGTTTTTTTGTCTGCTTTTATACTTGTTGGAATAGTAGTACGCCCTAGTTGTTTGGTTTTTTTTTTAAAGATTTATTTATGGCCGGTGGTGTGGCTCAACAGGCTAATCCTCCGCCTACCGGCACCGGCACACCGGGTTCTAGTCCCAGTCGGGGTGCCGGATTCTGTCCCGGTTGCCCCTCTTCCAGGCCAGCTCTCTGCTATGGCCCAGGAGTACAGAGGAGGATGGCTCAAGTGCTTGGGCCCTGCACCCCATGGGAGACCAGGAGAAGCACCTGGCTCCTGCCTTGGGATCAGCGCGGTGTGCCGGCTGCGGCAGCCATTGGAGGGTGAACCAACGGCAAAGGAAGACCTTTCTCTCTGTCTCTCTCTCTCTCACTGTCCACTCTGCCAGTCAAAAAAAAAAAAAAAAAAAAAAGATTTATTTGAAAGGCGGAGTTACACAGAGGCAGAGACAGAGAGAGTGAGGTCTTCCATCCACTGGTTCACTCTCCAAATGGCCATAACAGCTAGAGCTAGGCTGATCAGGAGCCAGGAGCTTCTTCTGGTCCCCTGCCAGGTCTCCCATGCAGGTGCAGGGGCCAAGGACTTGGGCCATCTTCTACAGCTTTCCCAAGCCATAGTAGAGAGATAGAAGTGGAGCAGCCAGGACTTGGACCAGTGCCCATATGGGATGCTGGCACTGCAGGCAGCGACTTTTCCCACTGTGCCACAGTGCTGGCCCCCAGTGTGCCCTAGTTTTGCTCGGTAAGTTTTGTATCCTTTCCTGTATGCCTCCTCTGAGACTTTTGAAGCTACTTGGCAAGTCTACCCTTATCTGTTAGAAATGGCTACATCTAACTAAAGTTGTCTTAACATTTTTTAATTAGATCAGTGTTAGCTCAATATTCCAGAGTAATTTTAAGATCTATATGGGAAGCATATTTGAGAGATAGTTTGATTTCCTTTGTGTTGTAATAACAGTAATTTCCCAAATCTTTTTTTTTTTTTTTTTTTTGACAGGCAGAGTGGACAGTGAGAGAGAGAGAGACAGAGAGAAAGGTCTTCCTTTGCCATTGGTTCACCCTCCAATGGCCGCCATGGCCGGTGTACCGGACTGATCTGAAGGCAGGAGCCAGGTGCTTCTCCTGGCCTCCCGTGGGGTGCAGGGCCCAAGCACTTGGGCCATCCTCCACTGCACTCCTGGGCCACAGCAGAGAGCTGGCCTGGAAGAGGGGCAACCCGGACAGAATCCGGCGCCCCATCCGGGACTAGAACCCGGTGTGCCGGCGCCGCAAGGCGGAGGATTAGCCTATTGAGCCGCGGTGCTGGCCTCCAAATCTTTTTTCTTTTTTTTTTTTTCTTTTATTTATTTATTTTTTTGACAGGCAGAGTGGACAGTGAGAGAGAGACAGAGAGAAAGGTCTTCCTTTTGCCATTGGTTCACCCTCCAATGGCCGCCGCAGTAGGCGTGCTGCGGCCGGCGCACCGCGCTGATCCGATGGCAGGAGCCAGGTGCTTATCCTGGTCTCCCATGGGGTGCAGGGCCCAAGCACTTGGGCCATCCTCCACTGCACTCCCTGGCCACAGCAGAGAGCTGGCCTGGAAGAGGGGCAACCGGGACAGGATCGGTGCCCCGACCGGGACTAGAACCCGATGTGCCAGTGCCGCAAAGCAGAGGATTAGCCTAGTGAGCCGCGGCGCCGGCCCTCCAAATCTTTTTTCTAAGAATCCCTTTGACCCCTGAGGGTATTTCATTTCCCGGTAAATGCTTTTGGAGAGCACAGTTGCTTGTTTTACTGTCCTGTGTCAGAGCCAATGCCTCATGGATAAGGTGAGGGGTGGTTGAATTCAGAGTAAGTAAGATTGCTCATCATTAGTAAAACCTTCCAGGTTACTTGTGATGGTAAGGAGGTACCTTGAAGTAATTGAAATATTTTACATAGATTTAACATGATGAAAAATACCTTTTTTGTAAATTTTTGGTTTCTTTTGTGTGAATAGTTGTTCTAAAATTGTATGTGAAAGTTTCCCATCTTGATCATTAAAATAGTAGGCCCGTGGTTTTCAAGCTATAGTGAGCCTAGGAATCACGGGAAAGTCTTATAGCCAGGTTGTTGGGCCCCAGCCCTGTAATTTTTGGAGTGGAGTTAAGAATTTGCATTTCTAACATGTTACCAGGTTATACTAATGCAGTTGACCTCAGACTACACTTTGAAAACCATTGAATTAGGCATTTGATGTGATGATATGTATGGTGTTATGAGGGTTTGATAACAAAGAGTTCATTCTTAAACTTTGAAATATAAACCTTTACAGTTTTAAAGAAAAATATTATTGCTCCAGTAAAGTTACTTCTCAGAAAAAAACTTTTTCCAGCTATTGTGCATTTTTGACCAAGTACTGATTTCCATCTTAGTATGTTTCATAATAACGATATACTTTTTGTTTTATAGCTGGAATTATTTCTCTTCTGGATGAAGAAGAACCACAACTTAAGGTATGAGTTGAAGAAATGGTAACTCAGCTTACTGTGGACACTGTGAAGCTCTTTGCTGTCTTCCATCATTTAAAGTAGCTGCTTGCCCACCTGTAGCTAGTCATGAAGCATAGAGAGAAGACGGAATTTTGGCAATAGCAGTTGGTTGGCCTGGAGTTTAACAAAGCTAAGGCAAATAAATCACAACATGGTATTTGAATAAGCCTCCAATTTCTTTATGAACAGCACAAAAAGTGCTTACATAACACATGTTTTTAAAAAAGATGTATTTACTCATTTGAAAATCAGAGTTATAGAGAGAAAGGGAGGGAGGGGGCCGGGGAGATCTTCCAACCACTGGTTCACTCCCCAAATGGCTGTAACAGCCAGAGCTGGGCCAGGCCAAAGCCAGGAACCAGGAAGTTCTTCCAGGTCTCCCACATTGGTGACAGGGGATTAAGTACTTGGGCCATCTTCTGCTTTTCCCAGGCCACCAGCAGGGAGCTGAATTGGAAGTGGAGCAGTTAGGACATGAATCAGCAGCCAAATGGGATGCTGGCATTACAGGCAGCAACTTTACCTGCTGCACCACAACACCGGCCCCACACATTACACATATATAAAATTATTTTCATTTGATGAAAATTTGCACTGTACTTCTAGTGTGTTTAGACACCTAATTCATTTACATCTAAGCTAGCAACCTGGAGTCAATTTTACATATTAAAAGGGTAAAAATGTTCATTATGATAGGTAATGTAACAATATAATTAATCTGATGTTTTATGATTGGGAACAGAAAATGTACCCAAGAGAAACTATGGCAGTTGGTAAATTTCTCTCATACATTAGAAGTTTTAGTGAACATTACTGAGGATTTGGTCATTGATTTACTGGAAACTTTTTTTTTTTTTTTTTTTTTTTTTTTTTAATTTATTTGAAAGGCTGAGTTACATAGAGGGAGGGAAGACAGAAAGAGAGATCTTTCATTGACTGCTTCACTCCCCAAATGGCTTCAATGGCCAGGGCTGGGCCAGGTCAAAACCAGAAGCCTGGAAAACTCCATCCAGATCTCCCACGTGGGTGCAGGGGCCCAGGCACTGGGGCCATCTTCTACTGCTTTCCCAGGTGCATTAGCACGTAGCTGGATTGAAAGTAGAGCAGCCAGGATTCGAACTGGTACTTTTATGGATGTCAGCTACGAAGGCATCAGCTTAACCTGTGCTGTGATGCTATCCCCTGCTGGAAACTTTTAAAGGAAGTATAATTGTATGTCTTAAAATAAAATTTTGGTTTTATCTCCTACAGGAATTTGCACTACACAAATTGAATGCAGTTGTCAATGACTTCTGGGCAGAAATTTCTGAGTCGGTAGACAAAATGTAAGATATTACTTAACTTATATAAACTGAAAGAACTAGACCAATTCTGTCTATGGCTGTGGGTCTTGTGGCTTATTAACTCGTTCACTCGTTCAGCAATTTGCTGCTAGTAAATTGTGGTTTATTTGATTTGGGATTTTTTTTTTTTTTTTTAAACACAGTTTGAACTGGGCCTGTGTCTCCTAATTTCTTTCAGAGAAGTTTTGTATGAAGATGAAGGTTTCCGGAGTAGACAGTTTGCAGCCTTGGTGGCCTCTAAAGTGTTTTATCACCTGGGTGCTTTTGAGGAGTCTCTGAATTATGCTCTTGGGGCAGGTGACCTCTTCAATGTCAATGATAACTCTGAATATGTGGAGACTATAATAGGTAATTGTCTTCCATCTGGTAATATTTATCTTCTTGGCTTATTTCATGCTCTGGTGTACTTATATACAGCATTTTTTGTTCTGAATTTGATGTTGCCAAATTTTATTTTAACTGGAAATTCAAAATATTCCTATAATATTTTTATACAGACTGTTTTTTTAATCTGTGCTCCAACTAAGTGCTAATTATTTCAGTGGTTATTGTTCTCTAATCCAATGAACATACTATTGCATAAAAGGATTAAATGAGATTATATGAGTAATGAGTTATCAATTTATATAATTTCTAATACAAGAAATCAATAAGTATCTGTATTGTGGTGAGCCTGAATGGTTATTACAATACACACCATGGTTTCTTCCACATCTGACATTTTAAAATTTGCTTATCCCTTTAAGTATATATGAATATATGTAAACATCATGTAAACATTGTCTTTTCTGGTAGATTAGTCTAATTTACAAGGTAATCACAGTTTTTTTATTTTCTCATAGCAAAATGCATTGATCATTACACCAAACAGTGTGTAGAAAATGCAGATTTGCCTGAAGGAGAAAAAAAGCCAATTGACCAGAGATTGGAAGGTATTGTGAATAAAATGTTCCAGCGATGCCTAGATGATCACAAATACAAGCAGGCAATTGGCATTGCTCTGGAGACACGAAGACTGGATGTCTTTGAGAAGACCATATTGGAGTCGGTAGGTAGATAATTTATTTATATTTTTTTAAAGATTTGTTTATTTGAAAGGCAGAGAGAGAGAGAGAGGTCTTCCATCCATCGGGTCACTCCCTAAATAGCTGCAACAGCCAGAGCTAGGCCAATCTGAAGCCAGGAGCCAGGAGCTTCTTCCAGGTCTCCCATGTAGGTGCAGGGGCCCGAGGACCTGGGCCACCTTCTACTGCTTTCCCAGGCCATACCAGAAAGCTGGATTGGAAATGCACCAGGGGGGACTCAAACTGGTGCCCATAAAGGATGCCAGCACTGGGGGCTGTGGCTTTACCCACTATACCACAGCGCTGACCCCGATGATGTCATTTTAGAGATTGTTGTTAAAAAAATTGGCAAAGCAAATTGTTTTTTTTAAAGATTTATTTTATTTATTTGAAAGAGTTACAGAGAGAGAGGTCTTCCATCTGCTGGTTCACTCCCTAGATGGCAGCAACAGCTGGAGCTGAGCTGATCTGAAGTCAGGAGCCAGGAGCTTCTTCCCAGTCTCCCACACTGGTGCAGGGGCCCAAGGACTTGGGACATCTTCTACTGTTTTCCCAGGCCACAGCAGAGAGCTGGATCAGAAGAGAAGCAGCCAGGACTAGAACCGGTGCCCATATGGGATGCTTCAGGCCAGGACTTTAACCTGCTGCGCCACAGCGCCAGCCCCAGCAAAGCAAATTATTTAAACTGTAAAGAGCATGGATTGTGAAAAATCTAATTTTAGAAATAGTAAATGTTTGCCAGGTGTTTTTGAAGCTTAGTTGTGCTTCGTGTTTATACCACATTTTTTTTATTCACTTGAAATCTTTTTTGGAAGTTGTATTAATTAATTAGCATCTTCTTTGTCAGAAGGCTGAACTGCCAAACTACTACTTTTATGTATTTATTATGGTTAAAACTACAAACCAGAGTCCTAATTTGGGGTGTTTTACACTAATGAAGACAATCGTGAGTCACCAACTAAAGTGGTGAGAAAGGGGCCAAGACTGTGTTAAATGAACATTACTCTGCAGGCCCACTTTGCACACCACCTGACCTTCACCATGACACTCCAGCCATTTCGGCTTTTTCTCGTCTAGATGAGCCCTACCCCATTCATCCAGCCAAAAAATGCTTTTCCCTTTCTTTAACTGTTTCTTTCCTGTTTGTGATTCAGTACTGAGCTCAATTACCACTTGTTTATAGAGCTTTCAATTAGTCCCCAACATCCATACCCTCCCAGCCCGACTGCAAAGACTAGGTCTATCTCTTGTTAATCTCGTGTGTTTTTTTCCATAGCTTTTATCATTTGTTAATTTATCGTGTTTTCCGGTAGATTATGAGCTCTGTCAGGACAGGTACTTGGTACTTTTTTTGCTACTGTGTTCCCAAAGACAGAGTCAGTGATGAGCAGCAGGAGTAAGAATTCCTTAATGAGTAAATGAATGAATGCCCTGCTCTGGTGGAACGGCCCCTGCTTCGTTTTGTTTCATTTTTGAGCAGTGGTAGCCTTTCCTTGTCTTCATGTGAGTACAGTTGAAGTATTTGTTCTCATTCGTCAAGCAAATATATTTTGAATGCCTTCTGTGTGCCTGACATTGTTCTAAGCATTGAAGATTTAGAAACAGGATCACCGAGGTTCCCTCCCAAAACAGTCTATTGAGGGAATCTAGAAGGAAAACGGGCAGTGAAACAAGTAAGCAGATGAGGTAAAAGGATGATAAATATGGTGTGTGTGTGTATGTTTTTTAAGGCAGAGTAGGTAACGCATCTTATTTTGCATCCCAGCGCACATAGGTATATAACTTAAATCTTAGGAAAAAATACCTATGTCACTACTTGTGATATAACTGATATTTTTAAATTGTATTTAACTTTTCTAAAACTAGCCATACCATGTTGATTTCATTATCTACTGGTGAATCATAACTGACTTTTTTGAGAAACTCTTCTATAGCCCTTCAGTATGCTTATTTATGTTGTTAGAGTGGTATCACAGTTGTTAAGTGTGTTGAGAACCACAAACACGTTGTCTGTCTAGGTCACAGTTTCTTTGTAAGAGTACTAGGTAGGTGTAGGAGAGCTAGAGGTGTACCACATTGTGTTTCCTGGCTGGTGAGTGAATACAGGTGATAGGTCAGGGGAGTCTAGGAGCAAGGTAGAAGGCAGCGAGCAGCCACCAGGGAAGGCATAGCCAGTATGTGGCCAGCTGGATATTTTTTATAGGAAACAGCATCACTCTGTTACAGTGTACTGTGTTCCTGAGGTGGAGATCCCAGGCCATACTAAATATTTTTTCAGTCCCTTTTTGTGTGTGTGTGAAGATATGGAAATACGTATTTCTTTAAAATTTTTCATCCAAAATGGTTAAAAAGTTAGTTTTTTGTTTAAGAGGTTTAAATCATTGATTGCCTTGCATGACTTAAGATAGATGAATTCCATTTCTAAAGAAACACTGCTTCAGTAACCACATAAAGATGTATCTTTCAATTATCTCTTTCAGAACGATGTCCCAGGGATGCTGGCGTACAGTCTAAAGCTCTGCATGTCTTTAATGCAGAATAAACAGTTTCGGAATAAAGTCCTGAGAGTTCTAGTTAAGATCTACATGAACTTGGAGAAGCCTGATTTCATCAATGTTTGCCAGGTAATTGCATTACTGCATACTCTGCTGAGCTTATTTACACCCCAGTAAATTATATTACTTTTTTTATTACATTATAGTGATGGCTTCTTACATGTATCTCAGTTGATCCTCACAGTAGCCCTGCGAAGATAAGGCATGTGATTCCTATTCCCCCCCCTTTTTTTTTTTTTTTAAGGATTTATTTTATTTATTTGAAAGAGTTAGGAAAGGTAAAGCGAGAGAGAAAGAGAGTTAGAGGGATCTTGCATCCACTGGTTCACTCCCCAGATAACCGCAGTGGCCATAGCTGAGCTGATCTAAAGCCAGGAGCTTCTTCCAGGTCTCCCACGCAGATGCAGGGGCCCAAGGACTTGGGGCATCTTCTCCTGCTTTCCCACATCATCACAAAGAGCTGGATAGGAAGTAGAGCAGCCAGGACTTGAAACGGCACCCACCATGGGCTGCCAGCACTGCAGGCTGGGCTGTAACCCACTGCCCACAGCGCCAGCCCCTCTATTCTGTTTTACTGATAAGAAACATCTCACAACACTGAAAAGCTAATTTGTAAGAATTCATTCTCTTTACATATTGCTTTTTCATTTAGAAAATAATCCAAGCATTAAGGAAATTCTGCAAACAAGGAAAACTAAAGTGAAAACACAACCTATACTATATTATGCCATTCTATAATTCAAAGTTTAAAAATTACCTGTGGTTTCATTACCCAAACACAAGCGAACCTTGGGGTACATTTTTACCTTTTCCTATACAAATTTGTACATTTAAAACAAAATTCAGTTGAATACATAAAGTATAAAGTCTTTCCCTTTACTTGGACATTTTCACAGAGGTGATGCGTATTTCCCCTGCTTATCGCCATGTGTAGACCAACTGCGTGCTTTCGGATTGCTGTGCTGGGTTTTATTGACTAGAGGTGTACATTTGGCTTTTTAACATTGTACATGTAGTTTTATGTTCTACTTAGAGAATAGGATTTTACTCTTATTTTTTCGTTATAAAGTGCTCTCGTGTATTTTCATCCTCTATACTTTTTAAAAAATTAGCTTAAAACATTCTTTTAAAGCATGCTTTTTAAAGCAAGTTTGCAACAAAGAAATGCTGAAAGAAAAAATATTCACATTTAAATCAGCTGAGGTTTACTTTTGATGTTGACTTTTTATATCACTCAAAGTCAACTTAAATTTTTATTTTTAAGACTTAGCTATTTGTTCACTTGAAAAACAGGGTAACAGAGAGGGAGAGACAGAAAAAGATCTTCCATCTGCTGGTTTACGGCTAGGCCAGGCTTAAACCAGAAGGCTAGAACTTAATCCAAGTCTCCCACATGGGCCATCTTCTGCTGCCTTCCCAGACACATTAGTAGGAAGTAAATCAGAATCAGAAGCAGAATAGCCAGGACTTGAGCTGGCACTCTGGTAGGGGACGCACGTGTCCCAGGCAGCAGTTTAGCCTGCAGCGCATGCCCTAAAGTCAATTTAACGTGTGATAGTGTGTTTCCTTGCAGTTTTTGGAGTTCTGTTTGCTTCTAAATTTTTAGTGGTATTTTAAAGTAGTTTTTTAAAAACTTCATATGAAAAGTAGTAATGCCCTGTCCTGTTTCTCTGTACAGCTTCATTAGAGGCAGTTATTTTTAACTTGTCCTCTTTGATTGTTGAAAAGTATATTGAGCATTTTTAAAACTTATTTATTTGAAAAGCAAAGGTAGAAACAGAAAGATCTCCCATTTGCTGTTTTACTCCTCAAATGCCCCAATATCCGGGCCTGGGCCAGGTTGAAGCCCAGAACAAGGAACTTAATCCTGGTTTTCCACATGGGTGGCAGGGACCCAAGTATTTGAGCTACCACTTGCTGCCTCCCAAGGTACACATTAGCAGGAAGCTAGAGTCAGAAGTAGAGCTGTGATTGAAACCCAGGCGTTGGTGCAACAAATGCATACCCAAAAATATGCAAAAAATATGTAACGTGGTTAAAATTTAACAAGAACCATAGGATAAACAGTGATAAGTCTTTTCATGACTCTTCTGGCAGCCAAGTTTCCTTTCGTGGAGGCAAACAGTAGCAATTGCGTATAGCCTTCAACTTAGCATTTTTCCATAAATTCTTATGCTCACTCTTGATTGTGCACTATTCATTCAGTGTGTGTACTTTGCCTTACTTAACCATTTCTTCCTCTGTTATTGGTCACTTAATTTATTAACATTATTTCCTGTTTTTAATCTAATAGTTTTGATTAATGTGTTTACATTGAAGTTGAATTACTTGCTACTGAGGGAACCAAAGAATTTTTTTAAAGATTTATTTATTTATTTGAAAGTCAGAGTTACACAGAGAAGGAGAGTCAGAGGGAGAGAGAGAGAGGTCTTCCATCCGCTAGTTCACTCCCAAGATGGCTGCAACAGCCAGAGCTGCGCTGATCCAAAGCTGTGCCGATCCAAAGCCAGGAGCCAGGAGCTTCCTCTGGGTCTCCCAGGAGGGTGCGGGGCCCAAGGACCTGGATCATCTTCTGCTGCTTTCCCAGGCCATAGCAGAGAGCTGGATTGGAAGTGGAGCAGCCGGGACTCAAACTGGCGCCCATGTGAGATGCCAGCACTGCAGGCAGTGGCTTTACCTGCTATGCCACAGCTCTGTTCCCCCAAAGATTAAAATTTAAATTGAATTCTTAAAAATCCCAACTTTATTGGATAATTTTATTTAATGGCCGATTATAAGAGTAGAAGGAGAAATACTTTCTAATACGGTGATTTTAATGCCTCTTATGCTAGGTCAGGCTTGTCTCCTACAATGTGTGGTAAGGAAGAAAAACACAAGTTAAGCTCTTAGATGTGGTTAAGGTTTAAAGAAGCCAGGATTCATTCTGCAGCCAATGTTGAATACTGCTAATTGCCAGTATTAGGAGCTCTGAATAGATTTGCATGGCTTTTCTTTATCCCAGATAGATGCCATTTTCAGGAAAACATCTAGTGCTGGGTTTAGAAAGAGTGCTTGACCAGTGTGCCTGTGTTTACACTTACGATTTTCTCTGTTGTTGATTGTTACCCTGTCAGTACCTTATAGATGAAGTTTCCAATTATAATTGTTCTTCATCTCCATTTCAGTGCTTAATTTTCTTAGATGACCCTCAGGCCGTGAGTGATGTCTTAGAAAAACTGGTGAAGGAAGACAACCTCCTGATGGCTTATCAGATTTGTTTTGATTTGTATGAAAGTGCTAGCCAGCAGTTTTTATCATCTGTAATCCAGAATCTTCGAACTGTTGGCACTCCTATTGCTTCTGTACCTGGATCCACCAATACGGGTACTGTCACAGGATCTGAGAAAGACAGGTATAAGTATCATTTTCTGCATTAGAACTAATTGAACAATCTTTATTATATTTTGGGAATAGGTAGAATAGTCATAGACGGCATATTCTAAAAATAAATTTAACCCTTAACTTTTTTAGGTAGTAAAGTCATCGTGGTCTGTAAAGGCTCTTGTTCTGTTATGCATTATGCTAGGCGTAATAAGGAAAGTCAAAGAGTAGACTCTTCTGGAGAGAAGTAAAAGGGATTCTCTGGTTGAGAGGCCTAGTAGACAGTTTATGTACTATTTAATCAAGTAAGTTAAAAATTTCAGATAGGTTAAGTGGACTAACTTTTAAATATCTGGGTTGGATAGTTGCAAAGTAAGAAACATTCTCAGCTTTTTGTGCTTTTATTAGAATGAGATACATAAATATCATATGCTGGTATAGTATCTTAAAAAAAATATTTATTTATTTGAAAAGCAGAGTTACAGATAGGCGGAGGTGAGGATGGGCGGTGTCTTCCACCCGCTGGTTCACTCCCCAGTTGGCTGCAATGGCTGGAGCTGCACTGATCCGAAGCCAGGAGTCAGGAGCTTCTTCCGGGTCTCCCACACAGTGCAGGGTCCCAAGGACTTAGGCCATCTTCCACTGCTTTCCCAGGCTATAGCAGAGAGCTTCGTCAGAAGTAGAGCAGCTGGGTCTGGAACCAGTGCCCATATGGGATGCTGGCACTGCAGGCGGAGGCTTTACCCACCACACCACAGTGCTGGATTTCATGTATTTCCTTAACACATTTGGACCACTTTTTGAAAATGTTTGTGTGTCTTAGTTATGCCTGCTTACTTTCGTTCTGAAATTGTCCACTTTAGCAGTGAGAGTTCTTCTGAAGCAAAATAAGATGTCACACCCCTCTCAACCTCTAATACCTTCAAAATATATTTCAAATAAAATTATAAGTTCTGAAAGTAACCTACAGGGCTGTACATGACAACATCAAATGTCAGTAAAGCCACAGAACAACTAGGATGCTCAGACTATGCCAGTGGGAGAGTGAAATGGTCCAAGCACATAGAAAAAGTATGGCAGTTTCCTTAGCAAGTTAAATGTCTAACCTGCGTTGGGCATTGTGGCACAAGTTAAGCTGCCACTTGGAGCATTCACATTCCATATGGGACTACCAGTAGGTGGTAGGTATGGCTTCTCCATTCCCCTCACTTCTCCTTATGCTCTGCCTTCTGACTTCACTGACCTTCTTGCCAGTCCTCAAAAATGTAAAAATATTCCTACTTCAGGTTTTCTTTGAAGTTTATTTTTACTTTTTGTTACTTGACTTTATTTTTCTCCGGTGGAGGCCTCCTATTATAGGTATGTTGCATTGACTTTGCCCATCTTCTGTATTTGTTACTTTCTTTTGAATCCTTTTCTGCTTCAATTATTTTTTCTTTTAATTGATTAATAACTTAAACATAGGTAACTACAGATATCTTAAGTGTAAGTACAGGGAGGAGGTTGTTTCCTTTTTTTTTTTTTTTTTTTTTTTTTAAGATTTATTCATTTATTTGAAAGGCACAGTGACAGGCAGAGGAAGAGAGAGAGGTCTTCCATCCCAGATGGCCGCAACAGGTGGAGCTGGGCCCATCTGGAGCCAGGAGCTTCCTCTGGGTTTCTCACATGGGTGCAGGGGCCCAAGGACTTGGACCATCTTCTGCTGCTTTTCCAGGCCATAACATGGAGCTAGATCAGAAGTGGAGCAGCCAGGACTAAAGCTGGCACTCATGTGGGATGCTGGCACTGCAGGCAGCCGCTTTTATCCACTATTCCATCGCGCCAGCCCCATTACAGGGAGTTTCGACAATGTAAACACTCCTGTAACCAGCCCCGTTATCATCCCAGAAACTTCTGGTACTCTTTGCAGTCGACTCCCCAGCCCCCAGACAACCACTGTTTTGATTGCTGTTACCACAGATTTGTATTATTGAATATCAAAGATGGGATTATATAGCATTGATACTTTGTTCCCGATCTTTCTCATTCAGGCTGATGTGCATGCAGCGCATCTGTATTTTTGCTGAGTTACATTTCATTGTATTCATGTGCCGTAGGTGGTTTATGTTTTCTTCGAGTGATGGGCATTGTTGTTGTTTCTAGTGAACAAAGCTACTGTAAAAATTCTGGTACGATGCTTTTTGTAGACAGACGTTTTTATTTCTTTTGAGTAAATATGTATTCTGCTAGTGCAATGACTAGATTTTAGGGTGGATTTTTAAAAAAGATTTATTTACTTATTTAAAAGCTAGAGTGACAGGCAGAGACAGAGAAGAGAGGTTTTACCTCCACTGGTTCACTCCCCAAATACTGGCAACAACTAGGTCTGGGCCAGGCCGAAGCCAGGAGCCAGTAACTCCATCCAGGTCTTCCCCATGGGTGTCAGGAAGCCAAATACTTGGGCCGTCATCTGCTGTTTCCCATGTGCAGTAGCAGGAGGCTGGATCAAAAACCCGGAGTAGCCGGGATTCAAACTGGCAGTCCCATATGGGATGTGAATGCTCCAAGTGGCAGCTTAACTTGTGCCACAATGCCCAACGCAGGTTAGACATTTAACTTGATAAGGAAACTGCCATACTTTTTCTGTGTGCTTGGACCATTTCACTCTCCCACTGGCATAGTCTGAGCATCCTAGTTGTTCTGTGGCTTTACTGACATTTGATGTTGTCAATGACTTTACTATTCTTCTGATGTTTCATTGTAATTTTAATAGAAATTTTAAATAGAAATCCAGTACATGTATCTTGAATGTTTTCTTTGAGTCTTCGGCTTATCTTTTTATTTTCTTACTAGTGTCTTTGGATGAGCAGAAATTTTCATTTTAAAGAATCCAGTTTTTCATTTTGGGGTTCCATCTAAAAAATTCTTTGCCAGCCTCATGGTTGCAGAGATACTCTGCTGTGCTTTCTTCTAAGAACTATATACTGTTAGGTTTTGTTTGTGTCTGTGGTAGAGCTCAGCTTAACTTTGTTAAGGTGTAAGGTAAAGTTGTTATTTGTTTTCCATATATGGATATCACCATTTGTTTAAAGACATGGAGGCATTGACAAAAATCTGTTTAACAATTACAAAGGTACCTCAGAAAGTTTGTGGAAAAAATGGAATTAAAACATGATTATTTTGGGTGCAAAAATATTTTGGAATCATGTTTAGTTCTTTTCACAAAACATTTTCAAGAATTTTTTGGTAATCCTCCATAAGTATGGATTTCAGTTCTTTCTTTGCACAAAAATAAGCCTGTCTTTTAGTTCCATTTTCCATGAACTGTTGGGAGTACCCTCATATATGTGATGATAGTTTTTTTCCTGTCTGATCTGTTTGTCTTTTCTTTTACTGGTACCCCTTTCTTTTTTCTTTTTTTAGATTTATTATTTGTTTTTTTAAAAAGATTTTATTTATTTTTTTGAGAGGTAGAGTTACAGACAGTGAGAGGGAGAGACAGAGAGAAAGATCTTCCTTCCGTTGGTTCACCCCTCAGATGGCTGCAATAGCCGGAGCTGCCCCAATCCGAAGCCAGGAGCCAGGAGCTTCCTCCGAGTCTCCCATGTGGGGGCAAGGGCCCAAGGACTTGGGCCATCCTCTACTGCTTTCCCAGGGCATAGCAGAGAGCTAGACTGGAAGAAGAGAGCAGCCGAGGCTAGAACCAGCGCCCATATGGGATGCCAGTGCTGCATGCGGAGGATTGACCTAACTGTGCCATGGAGCTGGCCCCTAGATTTATTGTTTATTTTAAAGGCAGAGTTACAAAGAGGCAGAGAGAGGTCTTCCATCTGTTGGTTTGTTTCCCAGTGGCCACAATGGCTGATCTGAAGCCAGGAGCCAGGAGCTTCTTCCAGGTCTCCCTTGCAGGTGTAGGGGCCTAGACACTAGGGCTATCTTATAGTTCTTTCTTAGGCCACAGCAGAGAGTTGGTTTGGAAATGGAGAAGCCAGGACTCGAACCGGCGCCTATATGGGATGCTGGCATTGTAGGCGGGTGGCTTTACCTACTACACCACAGCGGCTCCCCATGAACCCCTTTCTTTATTACTAAAGTTAGTAAGTCTTGAAATCAGGTAATTCCTACAATTTTCATTTATTTTTTTTAAGATTGTGTTGGCTGTTTTAGGTTTTTTGCATTTCTATAAGTCTGTGGGAATTCTGATTAGGATTATGTTAAATCTCTTCAGTTTGGGGCACATGGAAGAAGAATTCTGGCATTACTGAATTTTGTAATTCTTGAAAATATTTTTCATTTATTTAGGTTTTCTTTAATTTTCTTCTATTGATTTATAAGTTTTAGTGCAGAGATTTTATACATTGTTTCTTAAATTTTTTGTATTTCTAATTGTGTTTCTGATGATAATTTGGTGATATTTTAAGATTTCAATTTTCTGGGGCCGGCACCATGGCTCACTTGGTTAATCCTCTGCCTGCAGCGCCAGCATCCCATATGGGTGCCGGGTTCTAGTCCCGGTTGCTCCTCTTCCAGTTCAGCTCTCTGCTGTGGCCTGGGAGGGCAGTGGAGGATGGCCCAAGTGTTTGGGCCCTGTACCCACATGGGAGACCAGGAGGAAGCACCTGCCTCCTGGCTTCAGATTGGCATAGCTCCGGCCGTGGCGGCCATTCGGGGGGTGAACCAACGGAAGGAAGACCTTTCTCTCTGTCTCTCCCTCTCACTGTCTGTAATTCTGCCTGTCAAATAAATAAATAAAATCTTTAAAAAAAAGAGATTTCAATTTCCAGTTTTTTGTTGCTATTGTGTAGATAACCATTTGATTTTTGTATAGTAATGTTGAATCCTATAACTTTGTTAAATCACCTATTAGCTTTTATTACATTTTTAATCCTTTCATAACATTTTGTACATATATAGGAATCGCATTGTCTGCAAATGGGGAGATGGTTTGACTTCTTCCTGTCTCATCTTTACGCCCCTTCCCCCCTTGTTTTTCTGCATTGGCTAGGATATCCAGTCATTATAAAATACAAGTCATGAGAGTGAACACCCTCATTTTGTTCCCAGTCTTAGGAGGATAGCATGTAGTTTCCTTTTGATTTAAAAAAATGTGTTTTTTGAGGCTGATGCCATGGTGTAGTGGGCTAAGCCTCCGGCTGCTGCACTGGCATCCCTTAAGGGCACCAGTTTGTGTCCAGCTGCTCTTCTTCCAATCCAGCTCTGCTTATGGCCTGGGAAAGCAGTGGAAGATGGGCTAAGTGCTTGGGCCCCTGTACCCGCATGGGAAATCCAGAAAAATCTCCTGGCTTCTGGCTTCAGATCAGCTCTGCTCTGGCCGCTGTGGCTGTTTTGGGAGTGAACCAGTGGATAGAAGACCTTTCTCTCTGTCTCTCCCTCTCTCTGTCTATACCTCTCAGGTAAATAAATAAATCTTTAAAATAAAAAACAGTTCTGATTATCTTCTGCTTTCCTTACCTCACTATGTGTTGTGTTTATTTGCTTGTATGTTTCTTCAGAGTTAGTCTTCATTTCTCAAGTGATTTTTTTCTTTTCTAATATTTTCTTATTTCTGTTAAATTCTGAGATTTTCTAATCCTAATATATAATATTTTCATGTCTTGTATCATTTACCTTTTTTGAATTTTATAATATTGAATGGAATTTTATTTTTTTTTTCCAATGGCTTTTACTGAAATTAGTTTTCTTAAACTTTTTTATTTTATTTATTTGAAAGGCAGAATTAGAGGGAGAGAAAGAGAGAGATCTTTCATCCACTGATTGATTCCCCAAAAGTCCACAATGGCGAGGGTCGGGCCAGGCTGAAGCCAGGAGCTTCATCTGGGTCTCCATGTGGGTGCAGGAGCCCAAGAAAGTTAGGGCATCCTCAGCTACCCTCCCAAGCCATTAGCAGTGAACGGGATCAAAATGGAGCATCCAGGAAGCAAACTGGCACCCATATGAGATACCAGCGTTGCAGGCAGTGCAACCAGGAGGCCACAATGCTTTCCTAAGCTTTGACATGGAAGGCTTATTTAAGAGAGTTTCTAGCTTCACTGCTGTCCAGGAGGTCTTCTTTTGTGTTTGTTCAGTATGAAAACGGTGACTTATAGTTGAGATCTTCTGACTGTTTCCTTTTCCACTTTTATCTGGACATTATTTTTTTATCCCTGCTCTTAATTTGGATTCTCTGCCCAACATTTTCTCCTCATTATAGTGGGAAGATCTTCCTGTGAGGGACTGTTGACTGCTTAGTTCTAGGAGTTGTTTGCATCCCACCTCTTCACTTAAAACTGGTATTGTGGTTGGTGGCAGTTTTGTCTCCACTTGACTGTGTTTTGGGAATAAGAGAGAGATCTTGTCATCTGTTTTTGTTGCATTTGTTCAAGAATTTTGCTAGTCTAATTGCTTTGTGTTTTTTTATAAATTTAGTGTGAAGAAACTCAACTGAGCTACTTCTGTCTTACAGATATTTAAAATCTTTTCTTATTTTCCTTTCAGTAATACTTATGAAGTACAAATAATTTTCTTGCAGAATATCTAACTTACATATGCTTCAGCTCTGTGGTGTAAACAAATTGCACATTGTATTCAGAAAAGATTTACTTAATTATTGATTGTTGGTTCTGTTCATTTTAGTGACTCAATGGAAACAGAAGAAAAGACAGGCAGTGCACTTACAGCAAAGACACCAGAAGCGGTAAGAGTGCTTTTTGAAGCTAGGATTGCTATTATTTATTTATTTATTTATTTTAATGAGTGACAGAAACAGAAGGAAAGATAGAAAGAGTTATTTTCCATCTGCCTGTTCACTCTACAAATGACCACGGCAGCCAGACCTGGGCCGGGCCAAAGTCAGGAGCCAGGAACTCCATTCTGATCTCCCACACAGGTGGCAGGGGCCCAAGTGTGTGGCCTGCCTTCCACTGCGTTCCCAGACGCATCAGCAGGAAGCTGGATCAGAAGCAGAGTAATCAGGACTCAAATTGGCACTCCGTATCAGAGTGCTGCTATCGCACCACAATGCCAGCCCCAAGAATACCATTTAATATGCGTTTCATGGTGTATTGTAAATTCTTTTAGAAGAGTTAAAGCTTGATACTGGAGAAATTTTATAAAAATAGATTTTCTGAAAAAGTACAATTTTTTTTTTTTTTTTTTTTTTAAAGATTAATTTAGGAGCCAGCATTGTGGCATAGCAGGATAAACCACAGTGCCTACAGCACTGGCATCCTACATGGATGCTGATTCAGGTACTTAGCCCCTGCAATAAAAAATAGATTTTTTTTTTGTTTGAAAGGCAGAGTTGGGGCCAGCACTGTGGCGCAGCGGGTTAAACCCCTGGCCTGAAGCACCTGCATCCCATATGGGCACTGGTTCGAGTCCCAGCTACTCTTCTTCCAGTCCAGCTCTCCGCTATGGCCTGGGAAAACAGTAGAAGATGGCCCAAGTCTTTCGGCCCCTGCACCCAAACAGGAGACCTGGAAGAAGTTCCTGGCTCCTGGCTTAAGATCAGCTCCAGCTATTGTGGCTATCTGGGGAGTGAACCAGTGGATGGAAGACTTCTCTCTCTCTCTCTCTCTCTGTATTTCAAATAAATGAAAAAAATAAATCTTAAAAAAAAAAGTTACAGAGAGACAGAGACAGAGAGATATTCCATCTGCTGATTCACTCTTCAAATGGCCACAACAGCTGGGCCTAGGCCAGGCTGAAGCCAGGAGCCAGGAGCTTCTTTTGGGTCTCCCACATTAGTGCAGGGCCCCAGGCACTTGGGCTGTTTTCCCCTCCTTTCCCAGGTGGATTGAGAGAGCTGGATTGGAAGTAGAGCAGCCAGCACTTGAAATGTGCCCATATGGGATGCCAGCAGCATTACAAGTAACAGCTTAGCCCACTACACCATGCCGCTAGCTCCTGAAAAAGTAAAACTTTAAAGGTAGGTCTTTGGAGCCAGCTTTTTGGCATAGCAGATTAAACTGCTACCAGGATGTCAGCATCCCTAATCAGAGCACCAGTTAGAGACCCGGCTGCAATGCTTCTGATCCAGCTCCCGGCTTATGTACCTGGGAAAGCAATAGGTGGTCCAAGTGCTTTGGGGGACCCGAAAGGAGTTCCAGGCTCCTGATGCAGCCCTGTCCATTACAGCCATATGGGGAGTGAACTGGCAGAGGGAAGATTTCTTTTTATCTCTGTCAGTCTGCCTTTCAAATACATAAATATTAAAAAAAAAAAAAAAAAAAAAAAAAAAAAGGATCCAGAAAAGCATTTAGAAGAAATCAAATCTTTATAGATCCTTACCAAAGACTAATTTTCTGTTCATAATTACTTCAAATTACCTCTCACAAGGTGACAAAAAGGTATGACCTCGACAAATGGCAATCATATGGGGAGCAGGTTAGCTGCTTTATTGTTTGTGATGTCCATGGTGTATCAAAGGGTGGGGTCAGTGTTACAGCACTGGTCTGTTGAATGTAAATGCTTCTTCCCTTGAGACTTGTGGTGTCGGATGTCAGGTACGTAAACTTCCACTGTTGTTCACCTGAATGGAGAGTTGTGTTGGTGGCTTGCTAGTTCATTAGATCATATGTGTTCATTAACGATATTTCAATTCTTTCAGTATTAAGTAAGAAATTTCTCATCTAAAGTATATGTTGTGGGAAGTAATTTTCCTGCATGTCATTGGTTATTATTATTTTCTAGTTTGTTTTTTTCAATATTAGAAACATTTGACATTGGAAATCATTCCTCTCTCAAATAAATGATAATTGAGTTTTTGGATCTCTTAAAATAGAAATTTTGTTGTGTATATGATTGTTTGAACTTCGCTGATTTATGGCTAGTGAAATAAATTTGGCTTAGTGAATTTCAGAAATACTGAATTTTCACTCTTTCTTGTTTGTTTATTTTGTCAGAGTCCAGAACCCAAGGACCAGACTTTGAAAATGATTAAAATTTTAAGTGGTGAAATGGCTATTGAATTACATCTGCAGTTCTTGATACGAAACAATAACACAGACCTAATGATTCTAAAAAACACAAAGGTAGGAAATTCATGTATAATGAAGGTTTCTTTCCTTACGTTTACTTATATTTACTGCTTGTTGAAAACTTCATTTATTTCATTCCTGATTGAGGAAATAAGTTTTTAACTTGCATTTGTTGGAAAGAAAATGGAAAGTTAAACTGTTCAGAAATCAAAGAACAGAAAATCTGCTATTTAAATTCCCACATAA
The DNA here is from genome assembly GCF_033115175.1 of Lepus europaeus. NCBI lineage: Eukaryota > Metazoa > Chordata > Mammalia > Lagomorpha > Leporidae > Lepus > Lepus europaeus. Next base: position 175,793,040 of record NC_084827.1, read on the forward strand.
CATCTGCTATTGACCTCGAGTTAAGACTGCAAATAAGGCCGGTGCCATGGCTCAACAGGCTAATCCTCCGCCTAGCGGCGCCGGCACACCAGGTTCTAGTCCCGGTCGGGGCACCGATCCTGTCCCGGTTGCCCCTCTTCCAGGCCAGCTCTCGGCTGTGGCCAGGGAGTGCAGTGGAGGATGGCCCAAGTCCTTGGGCCCTGCACCCCATGGGAGACCAGGAGAAGCACCTGGCTCCTGCCATCGGATCAACACGGTGTGCCGGCCACAGCGTGCCAGCTGCAGTGGCCATTGGAGGGTGAACCAACGGCAAAGGAAGACCTATCTCTCTGTCTCTCTCTCTCACTGTCCACTCTGCCTGTCAAAAAAAAAAAAAAAAAAAAAAAAAAAAGCAAATAAAACTCTTATTTGATTTACTTGGGGTTTTTTTTTTTTTTTTTTTTTTTTGCTTGTTTTTGTTTTTTTGTTTTTAAAGGTTTATTTATTTGAAAGGTAGAGTTACAGAAAGAAGGAGAGGGAGAAACAGACATGTCTTCTATCTACTGGTTTACTCCCCAAAGGGCCACAATGACTGGGGCTGGGCCAGGCCAAAGCCAGTAGCCAAGAGTTTCTTTCGGGTCTCCTGTGTGGGTGCAGAGGCTCAAGCACTTGGACATCCTTCACTGCTTTCGCAAGCACATTATTAGGGAGCTGGATCGGAAGTGGAGCAGCTGGGACTCAGATCGGCACCCATATAAGCCCAAAGGCACAGGCTTGACCTGCTGCGCCACCATGAGGGCTTTGACTGGCTTATTGCTATAAGCTGGCTCTTTTAGCCTTCATGATGTATTGCCAAGATCCATGTTTTAGCTTTCGGTTCAATTTGTTCATGTTTTCACCACAGAGTAAGGTATCTGAGTTTGTGTTTGTATGTGAATATATGCATGTTTGATAAAATTTGGTGTTTGTTTTTGTAGGATGCAGTACGGAATTCTGTATGTCACACAGCAACTGTTATAGCAAACTCTTTTATGCACTGTGGGACTACGAGTGACCAGTTTCTTAGGTAAATGTACTTGGAAATTTCCACTTATGTTTAAAGTCATCTTTAAAGAGACGGTTGATATGTTACATGATTGGAGAGAGCTTTCTTTGTTGACCAGTCTTGAATTGTAATATTGCTGTTTTATGTATTTAGGAGTCACATATGTCTGCTTGTTTCAGGCAGAATTTCTCTTTATTAGTTGGATTGACCTTAGGCATTTGAAGGAAATGGATTTAGCTCTTAAAATTTAATAGTTTTGCTTTTGTTCACAGTGAAATTATATATTATACATTTAAAAAATCCTCAGTATTAAGAATAACAGGTCATAAAATGGGTTTTACAGTAACTTGATCCACAAAAATTATTTCAAATGGTTAAAGGTAATATTTTGGGTGTGTTATTTTTTTAAAGATTAATTTATTTAAAGTCAGAGTTACAGAGAGAGGGAGAAACAGAAAGAGGTCTTCCATCCACTGGCTCATTCCCCAAGTGGCTGCAAAGAAGCCGTGAGCCAGGATCTTCTTCCCAGTCTGCCACATGAGGGGAAGGGGCCCAAGCACTTAGGCCATCTCCCCCTGCTTTTCCAAGGCCATTAACAGGGACTGGATCAGAAGTGGAGCAGCCAGGACATGAACCAGCACCTGTGTGGGATGCCAGCATTGCCGGCAGCAGCTTTACCCACTACACCACAACACCAGCCCCTGTTTTGTTGTTTTTAATTTTCATGTTTAAAAGTTTTATGTAATTTTTTCTGTTTTAATCGTATCACTAAGTTTTTTTCTTACAGAGATAACTTGGAATGGTTGGCCAGAGCCACTAACTGGGCAAAATTTACTGCCACAGCCAGTTTGGGTGTAATTCACAAGGTAATACATCCTGATCAGTGGAAAGCAGCATCAGAAACAGAAGACTGTCTAAGCCATTTTTCAGAAGATGAATTGAAATGTTATTTTCATGGTCTAAGATGAATTCAGGAAAATGTTACAAAGTAAAGGGGAAAAAAAGCACGTTCATAGTTTGTTTGTTTTTTTTTAAGATTTTATTTATTTATTTGAAAGTCAAAGTTTTACAGAGAGAAGCGAGCTTCCATTGCCTGGCTCAACTCCCAGAGAGCTACAGTGGCCGTGGCTGAGCCAGGCTGAAGCCAGGAGCTTCATCTGAGTCTCTCTCTTGAGGAGTAGGGGACCAAACAGTTGGGTCATCTGCTGCTTTCTCAGGCCATTAGCAAGGAGCTGGATCTGAAGTGGGACAGTCAGGACATGAACTGGTGCCCATATAGGGTGCCTGCATCACAGGTGGTGGTTTCACCTGCTACACCACAACACTGGCACCCTCATAGTATTTCTAATCAGCGTGTTACTGTTCTCTAAAAGCCTTCCTCTCATTTGAATGATTAAGTTGTATGGAAGAGAGCCCCACTAGCACCTCCTTAAAGGGCAAGTGAATTTAGGAAGAAAGGCAGTAATCATAAAAAATGTTACATCTTTTTTCTCTTCCTTCTCCTACTGACATCTTTGTGGCTCAAATTTACAGGGTCATGAAAAGGAAGCGTTACAGTTAATGGCGACATACCTTCCCAAGGACACTTCTCCTGGATCAGCCTATCAGGAAGGAGGAGGTCTCTATGCATTGGGTCTCATTCATGCCAATCATGGTGGTGATATAATTGACTATCTGCTTAATCAGCTTAAGAATGCCAGCAATGATGTAAGTATTGAAATAGAAAACTAAATTTCCATTACTTAAAAGTCCAAGAAAATATGATATTTACCAAAGTATTTTAATGAATAGAGATTTTGTAGGACTTTGGAATATACAAAACAGTACTATTCTCTTAAAGCTGTTGTGTTTTTTAAGATAATTAACTTTATTTCCTTCTCTATAAGCTAAAATTATGATTCTTGGTCCTTTAAACCCCGTGTAAAATAAAGCGACATCTTGGAATGGTATAGCTGTGTGACTTTGGTTATATAGTCCAACCCTATCATTGTACTGGAAACTAGCCCTCAAAGTTGCACATATTCTCTTAGAAATAAAAATTTTTGTTTTTTGAATTTTTTTTCCTGAAATTTTTATTTGCAGAGAAGCAGAGAATGAGTTCCCATCCTCTGGTTTACTCCTCAGGTGCCTGAAATGGGGAGGTTTGGCCCAGGGCCTAAGATAGGAGCTGGAATACAATCTAGATCTTCCACATAGATAGCAGGAACCGAATTACTTGAGCTATCACTGCTGCCCCAGTCTGCATTAGTAGGAAACCAGAATCAGGATTCCTAACTGGGAATCAAACCCAGGTTGTTTCGTGGAATGCAGGTGCCTTAAATAGCAGCTTAATCAGTAGGCTAATCCTCCGCCTTGCGGCACCGGCACACTGGGTTCTAGTCCCAGTCGGGGCATCGATCCTGTCCCGGTTGCCCCTCTTCCAGGCCAGCTCTCTGCTGTGGCCAGGGAGTGCAGTGGAGGATGACTCAAGTGCTTGGGCCCTGCACCCCATGGGAGACCAGGAGAAGCACCTGGCTCCTGCCATCAGAACAGCGTGGTGTGCCGGCCGCAGCGCGCCAACCGCGGCAGCCATTGGAGGGTGAACCAATGGCAAAAAGAAAGACCTTTCTCTCTGTCTCCCTCTACTGTCCACTCTGTCTGTCAAAAATAAAAAAAAAATAGCAGCTTAATTTTCTTTTTTTCTTCTTCTTTTTTTAATATAAGTCTTTTGGAAAAGCTTATTAAGCAACCTTGTTCTTAACTTCAGGGAGCCTTAAATAGGATGTTAGACTTTAATTTCCATGTTAGAGTAAACTCTTTTAGAAGACTTATCATGTGAGTAATTAAGTGAACTAGAAAACCTTATTCTCATATTTTAGTGAAAAGATAGAAGCCAATAGGATGGTCTGTCTCGGCTAATCTATCACTCATAAATCATGTGTGTATGGACGCACACCTTTTATTTCCTCTGGTCTTAGGTAAACACTTTCTTTCTTTCTTTTTTAAAATTTATTTATTTATTTGAAAGTCAAAAGTTAAGGGGGCTGGTGCTGTGCTGTAGCAGTTTAAGCTGCTGCCTGCAGCACCAGCATCCCATATGGGTGCCAGTTGGATTCTCAGCAGCTCCCTGTAATGTGCCTGGGAAAAGCAGCAGAAGGTGGCCTGAGTGCTTGGGCTCCTGCACCTGTGTGGGATACCCAGCAGAAGCTCCTGGCTTTGATCTAGTCCTGCTCTGGATGTAGAGGCCGTCTGGATAGATTTCTCTCTCTCCTCTCCCTCTCTAACTCTGCCTTTCAAATAAAATAAATTTATCTTTTTTTTTTTTTTTTTTTAATTTTTGACAGGCAGAGTGGACAGTGAGAGACTATCTTTTAAGACAAAGAGTTAAATAGAGAGAGCGAAAGATAGAGGGAAGGAGATCTATCATCTGCTGGTTTACTTCCCAGATAGCCACAACGGCCAGGGCTGGTCAGGCCAAAGCCGGGAGCCTGGAACTCCATCCAGGTTTTCCACGTGTGTGGCAGGGACCCAAGCACGTGGGCCATTTTCTGCAGCTTTTCTCAGGCCATTAGCAGAGAGCTGGGTTAGAAGTGGAGCATCTGGGACACAAAATGGCATTCATATGGGATGCTGGTGTCACAGGTGGTGGTGGCTTTACCCAATAAGCACCACACTGGCTCCTAGTAAGCATTTTCTTTTTTCTTTCTTTTTTATTTTTTTAAGATTTATTTATTTATTTGAAAGGGTTACAGATAGGCAGAAGTAGAGAGAGAGATTTTCCATCTGCTGGTTTATTCCCCAAATGGCCATAATGGTCAGAGCTGGGCCAATCCGAAGCCAGGAGCTTCTTCTGGGTCTCCCACATGGGTGCAGGGGCCCAAGCTCTTGGGCCATCTTCTACTGCTTTCCCAGGCCATAGCAGAGAGCTAGATCCGAAGTAGAGCAGCTGGGTCTGGAACTGGTGCCTATATGGGATGCTGGCACTGCAGGCAGCGGCTTTACTCGTTACACCACAGCACCAGCCCCCAGCATTTTCTTAATAGACAGGATTTATGGTTACAAAAAGCAACAGCAATTGAGAGCAATAGAAGCCTCCTTTGACAGTTTAAATGAGGAATTTATTGGCAGTAGCTTTTTTTTAAAAAAAAATTTTTTTATTTTTAATTATTTGAAAGGTAGAGTTACAGAGAGAGGTGGGGAAGATAGAGATCTACCATCCACTGGTTTGCTCCCCAAATGGCCACAGTGGCCAGGACTGGGCCAGACTAAAGCCAGGAGCCAGGACTTTGATCTGAGTGGCAGGGGCCCCAGCACTTGGGTCATCTGCTGCTTTCCCAGGCGCATTAGCAGGGATCTGCATCAGAAGTGGAGCAGCCAGAACTCAACTCAGCCCCTATATGGAATGTTGGCATGCAGGCAGTGGCTTATAATTAGTGGAAAAGCTGATGAACAAAGTTCAATAGGAAAGGAATCTCCAAAGATCTATATAATATGAATGATTAAAATATTCTCTTTGGGGCCATACTGTCAGGAAGAATGAAACAGGTTTTTTTGTTGTTGTTGTTCATTTGTTTTTAAATTTTTATTTATTTGAAAGAGAGAGAGGAAGAGGTCTTCCATCTGCTGGTTTACTCTACCAGAGAGCCCAACAGCCAGGGCTGGGCCAGGCTAAAGCCAGGGACCAGGAGCTTCTTCCAGGTCCCCCACATGGGTGTAAGGGACCCAGTCACTTGGGCCATCTCCACTGCTTTCCCAGGCTTTTAGCAAGGAGCTGGATCAGAAGTAGAGCAGCTGGGAATGAAACCTGCGTGCATATAGGATGCCAGTATTGTAGGTGAAGGTCTAACCCATCAGACCACAATGCCCGCCCCTACTACTTTCTTGACAACTATATTTTACCTCTTTCCTCTGTCTTGAGTGTCTTCCTCTTTACTGCTTCCTCCCTCTCAGCCCAAAAGCATACTCCGTCTCATTTACCATAAAAAAAAAAAGCTTTTCCTTGATCCTTGAATCTCCCTTAGTTATTGTCCAGTCTTTTCCTTGTCACTTTGTTTTGTTTTGTTTTAATATTTATCTGTTCAAAAGGCAGAATAACAGAATGACAGAGAGGGAGAAAGAGAAGATCTTCCATAAGTTGGCTCGCTTCCCCAGTGCCTGCAATGGCTGGGACTGTGCCAGGCCAAAGCTTGGAACTTCATCCATGTCTCCCAGTGGGTTGCAGGGACCCACATATTTGAGCCATCATCCACTGCTTTCCCAGGCATATAAGGAGGAAGCAGGATCAGAAATGGAGTAGTCTGGACTTAAAGCAGACACTCTGATGTGGGGTGCTGGTGACACCAGTGATGTCTTAACCCCCTGTGTCACACTGTTGACCCTTCACATAAATTTTTTGTAAGAGAATTGTTCTCTGTATCCACTTTGTTTTCTCTCATTCACTTCACAAACTCAGTGTTATTTTGTATTTGCAAGTGTCATTATTTTGAAACTGAACTTGCTGAGTTTACCACTAGCCTGATTTTCAAATCCTTTGCTTATTCTCACTGAACCAGTCTCTACATATTTAATATCAAACTATATCTTGAAATTAGGATAAAGACTTACAGTTTAAGTACAGTGTACCAAATCTCTGGGACCACTGCTTTTCCCATAGATTGTTCGACATGGTGGTAGTCTGGGCCTTGGTTTGGCTGCCATGGGAACCGCACGCCAGGATGTGTACGATTTGCTAAAAACAAACCTTTATCAGGATGATGCTGTAACAGGTAAGCATTTCTTTCTAAAGACAACTAACTAGGATCAATTTATATGACTTCAATATAGTCATACCTTGGGATCTGAGAACGAGTGTTTCTAGGACCCGAACCCCCCCCCCCCCCCCCAGGTACCAAAATTGGAGGGCGCTCAAGTCTTAAAATTATGTGTAACCTACACTTACTCTCCTATATGCTTTAAGTCATCTCTAGATTACTAAAAATGGTTAATACAGTATAAACACTATGTAGTGTTATACATTGGATTGTTTAGAGAGTAATGACAGGGAAGAAAAGGTTGTACTTTGCACAGATGCAACTTTTCCCCCAAATCCTTTAATCGTAAGGAATTTTACTTGAAGAAGGAGTGGATTTTGTCCCATTTGTGAGACTATCTTAGTAAAGTGTGTTTTGAGATATACAAGCTTTCTAAAATGATATACACCTTGTATGTCTCCTTTATAACTGACTTGCAAATGGGAATTTATTAGAGTGACCTGCTTGGATCATGTGCCTGTTTTTTATTATTTAATGATAATGTTGAAAAAGTGTTGTCATAATGTCTCCTTTGAAATCACTCTAGGGTTTGTACATTCAGTCAGACTTAAAAGAAAAACAGCTTTGTACTCCTCACATAGTATCCTCTTTTTTATTAGATGATTTGAAAAAATACTGTCAGAAACAATGATTGTTTTAACAGTTGTTGCTAATAGGTGATCTTTTTATTGGATCTGTTTTATTGACTTTACAAACAACTCTTGTTCATTAAAGTTTTATTCTTTACTTGCTAGGAGAAGCAGCTGGCCTGGCCCTAGGTTTGGTTATGTTGGGCTCTAAGAATGCTCAGGCTATTGAGGATATGGTAGGCTACGCACAAGAAACTCAACATGAGAAGATTCTACGTGGGCTTGCTGTTGGCATTGCATTAGTGATGTATGGGAGGATGGAAGAGGCCGACGCTCTCATTGAGTCTCTGTGTCGTGATAAGGTGAAGGCACATTTATCTGCTTCTCCCTTGCACCCTTTACTCTCTAGTTCCCTCCAATATCTGAAAAACACTTACCTGCAGTCGGAATTCTGTTTTCAGCAGAATCCCTGATAATGTTTTTCCATAAAACTCACAAGATACATAATGAAATGTAAGAAAGGAAAATACTGATTAGAAAAGATACATGAGAGTAATTTAAGATTTTAAATTTAGCCATAGCTTCAGATCAGTAATCAGATAGGCAGATCCAGAAAAGTTTTTCAGTAATTTGCAAGTTGATTTATTTTAGGAATAATGTTTTTGGGATGATTTCATAACTGTTTATAAGATACAAAGTTTGTTGCATTATTCTTTCATCAGAAAACAGTGCCAGTCTCTCTGCTTACTTGAGTGGTTTTTCTTCTCATTGCCTATTGTTTCATTTTGATAGTGGTGTTGTATATAGTAGGTAGTAAGTGTAATACTGTCCTTTATAGTCTGATAAAAAGAACCACCACGGTAATTTGTTGATAAAATTCATTAAATTATCAGTTTCCATGTCTCTTTCCCCTTAATTCTGAGTGCCCAGGAATTAAATAGTAAGGTAAAAGTATATTCAGATGTGGAATTAGAAACCAACTTCTTTGTGGTTTGATAAGTAAAAGTTGACTGCAGTAGGGTAGTGGACATTGCTATGTATTTGTATGACTGCTTCCTGGGAAGTATGAGGCAATACAGACGTACATACTGCGTAGAATATTGGAAGTTAAGAGCAGTTCGTTCCTTTGTATTAGATTTTATTTCCCCATTTATTTTAGAAAGCTACCGACCTCAAAAGAGATTGACTTGAGTTTGTAAGTTGATGGTTGATGTTGAGTCGTTCTTTCTTAGGATCCAATACTTCGACGTTCTGGAATGTATACCGTAGCCATGGCTTATTGTGGCTCTGGTAACAACAAAGCTATTCGACGCCTGCTACATGTTGCTGTAAGTACCTGACCTTTCTGAAGGACAAAGTTGAAGGGAAGGTTTGCAGGTGAATACAGCACCCACAGCACATAACCACCAACGGTGATCTCAGGTTCAGATTCTCAGTCACTGGATACAGTAGGCCATGACTTAGCAATAAGCTCACGTAGCTTTTCAGGAACATATAGGATAGGATAACATATATCAGTATGAACCAGCTTTTTTTTAAAGGCTATCTTTTTTCTTTTAAAGATTCATTATTTATGTGAAAGGCAGAGTTACAGAGAGAGAGGGAGGAGGAGAGAGAGAGAAAGAGCGAGAGATCTTCCATCTATTGGTTCATTCCCCAAATGGCTGCAACAGCCAGGGCTGGGCCAGGCTGAAGCTAGAAGATTCTTCCAGGTCTCTCACATGGATGGAAGGGACCCAAGCACTTGGGTCATCTTCTGTTGCTTTCCCAGGTGCATCAGCAGGGAGCTAGGTCAGAAACGAAGCAGTCAGGACTTGAACCAGTGCCAATAAGGGATGCCAGTGTAATAGGCAGCGGCTTAATCCACTAGTCAGATATAACTTCCAAAATACCACTGCACGGGGCATTCTCACTTGTAAGGGATGGGAGACCATGTGAGGATGTGACCCACTCTGAACAACAGGAACAGCTGTTTTTACAGCCAGTGATGTTAGCGTCCAGGTACGCCTGAGGGACATGCTCTATCACAGGACACATGCAAGTGTTTGCATTTTGCTTGAGTTTAGAACATATTTTTTTTGGAAATAACATTCAAGGAATGGTTGGATTTTAAGGCTAGCTCACAAAGACTGTAATGCAGTTGCAATAATTTTTATTTGACAGGCAGAATTAGAGAAAGTGGCTGAGAAGGAGAGAGAGAGGTCTTCCATCCGTTGGTTCACTCCCCAAATGACCACAATGGCCGGGGCAGGGCCAGACCAAAGCCAGGAGATTGTTCCAGATCTCCCATGTGGGTGCAGGGGCCTAAGCATTTGGTCCGGGCCCCACTGCTTTCCCAGGCACATTATCAAGGAGCTGGAAGAGAAGTGGAACAACTGGGACCCAAACCAGCACCCATATGGGATGCCAGTATCAGGCAGTGGCTTTACCCACTGTGCCACAATGCCAGCCCTTGCAGTTGAAATAATTCAAGAGGTAGTACTAAATCTTAGCTTTTGTCAAACTTTAAAGGCTTCTAAGTCCTAAAATGCAATTCACAGATGTCTTTCTAAATTGGAGACATTTTTAAAGTGTCTTTGTTGTAGAAAAATTTATTATAGTAAACTAAGGTGTCTGTAGTGATGTTATTATGTTCACACAGTGAGAGGACGGACATTCTGGTAAGAAGATTGGTGAGGCCTCTCATATCATAAAATAATCATCTTAAACTCTCCCCCCAGGTAAGCGATGTCAATGATGATGTCAGGAGGGCAGCAGTAGAATCACTTGGGTTCATTTTATTCAGGTAATAATTTATATTCTGTTTTCTTTTGTATTCATTAAACAGAAACTAAATATTGAGGAATAGATCTAGGTTCAGAGTAAGAACCATTTAACAATAAGAATTATGTTATGGGGTTCTGAGTACCTATTTGAGAAGTAGTAAATTGACTTAATTCTTACAAGTTTTATATTTTCTCTTTTTATAACATTCTCCTTTTTTAACTTTTTAAGTCCGTGTAACACCTCCAATACTCTTCTTTTTGTATATTTTGATATTTCAGTTGTACATGTCCAGAATGTCTTTGGTAAGAGTAAAAGGTTCATGAATAAAAGACATTAGGCCTTCTTTAAATGCAAAAGGGTGAACATTTTGCAGATTAAAAACAAATTACTTTGGCCTTGTAGATGTGGAGAAGCCCTGCCCACTACACCAGGGCTTCCTAGGTCGACTCCTGGCTCAGCCTCTCATTAGCTGCGTGACCTGGCAGCGTAACCTCTTTGAGTCTCAGCTCCCTCAGCTGTAAAGTGGGCATGGCAGTAGTGTATGTTGGAAAAGATAGGGTTTGGACAGTTCAGTGAATTGCCATATCGTATGCCCTTAGAGCAGTGTCTGACACTAGTGAATACCCTCTGAGTGTGTATTAGTAGTAATAATTGTAGTTGTGGTGCTGTTGGTGGAGATAGAGGTAATGCTTCCTCTAGGAGTTCTCAGTACTGTCTGCCTAACTCTAAGTTCAGACATTAATGTTCTTTGAGCTAAAATAGTTTTCCTTTTTTCAAGTTAATTTTATTTACTTGAAAGGCAGAGTGACAGAGGGTAAAGAGAAAGAGATCTTTCATCCACTGATTTATTCTCTCAGTGTTTGCAGCAGCAGGAGCTGGGCCAGGCTGCAGTCAGGGGCCAGGAACTCCATCAGAGTCTCTCTCATGGGTGGCAGGGGCCCAAGTGTTTGGGCCATTATTTTCTGCTTTCCAAGGCTTATTCGTGGGTCACTGGATCAGAAATGGAGCAGCCAGGACTCAAGCTGATGCCGATATGGATTGTTGGCATTGCAGGGACCAGCTTAACCTGCTGCACTACAATGCCAACCTCTAAAATAGTTTATCCTAAAAATATAATGAAGACAGGTTAAAAATACTTATTTTACACTGGTTGGACACTGCATGTTATAGCTTATTTGTGATGAAATTACATAGTAAGTTCCCAAGGCACATGTTAGGTGAGTCAGACATCTGTGTCCTTTTTAATCACTAGAAGAGATTTTCTACCCCAAGTTCTGTGGGAGTGGAGCTTTGTTGTAAATATTATAATGTAATAGAACATGTGTTTCTTGAACATTCTCTGTGAACTAATTACAGGATTCTCTCCATAATTACCAGATAGAAATTCATCTATTTACTACCAGCCATAAAATATTTTCTTCCTATTGTAGATAAAAACATTGAGTAAAACAGCAAAACACAGACCCTTACAGCATGCTAATGGGTTTCTTCTTACACTAGTTTTCTTGAATGAGATTGTTGAATGAGATGCTAATATCCTTCACTGTATTAGCCTCTAGTCTTCATTTGTCCAATTTATTCACAAAGATACTATGAGAGCCTTCACTAAATCCTAATGACGTATTTATCCTGATCCACTAATCTGCTTATTCTGAAACTGGGGGTGTGATTAGTTGGGTATGCTCGTAGTTTCTCATATAATACTAAGATCTGATAAAACCTGTGTGTTAAGCTATTCTGCATTTTTCAAAAGATCTGTAACAGACTCCATCCCTCTAATTTCTTGGATCCTCTCTCTCCCTTTTTTCTTTAAAATGTTGGAATGTTTAGCCACTTAGTCTTTTTGTGTCTTTGCCATTTTCTGTTCTTCCTCCAAAATTTGTTGACAGTAATTCCATAAATACATCAACAAACGTTATTTTTGAAAAGTAATTCTGTTTAGCTTTTTTTTTTTTTTTTTTAATTTTTGACAGGCAGAGTGGACAGTAGAGGGAGACAGAGAGAAAGGTCTTCCTTTTTGCCATTGGTTCACCCTCCAATGGCCGCCGCGGTAGGTGCGCTGCGGCCAGCGCACCATGCTCTTCCGATGGCAGGAGCGAGGTGCTTCTCCTGGTCACCCATGGGGTGCAGGGCCCAAGAACTTGGGCCATCCTCCACTGCACTCCCTGGCCACAGCATTGAGCTGGCCTGGAAGAGGGGCAACCGGGACAGGATCGGTGCCCCGACCGGGACTAGAACCCGGTGTGCCGGCGCCGCAAGGCGGAGGATTAGCCTACTGAGCCACGGCGCCAGCCTCTGTTTAGCTTTGAGACTTGACTCATCCAAGGAGCAAGTCTCTTCACTTGTTTTGCATTTTGATCAGTCTTTTTTATCTGCCTGGTATTAAAATCCTTCTTCATAAGAGAAAAAAATGGAAGTGAGATAGAAGTTGAGTAATTCCATTTCTTTCCAGTCATCTTTGGCATATTATCTGGCCAAGCTGTGACTCTAGGCTTTCCTTTTTCTCTTGCTCTTAACACAATTGGAAAACAAAGCAAAACAAAAGTAGTTTATCATTGCCACACGGAGTGTTCGGAGGCTTTTTGTTTTGTGTTTTTGTTTGTTTTACATTCTTATTGGGAAATTAGGTGGTTTTAGTATGGAAAGCATATTCTTCCAGGTGGATCTTTAGTTAACTGTTGGGTTGTATAAAGAATCCTGCGCATATTTGTCTCTTGTTTCTTCATTGTCAGCTATTGATTCTTGTTATTGTCACTGCCTTTATATTTCATATCAATATAAATCAGTGGCTTGATATGTATATTGTACCATATAGGAAATTGATGGGCTTTATGAAACTGTTTCCTTTTTAACCCAATAGTGCTTTGCTGTATAATTAAAATTAAAATTAATTGTTCTCCTGTAGCTCACACATGAGGTAAATTCCCAGTCTCAGTAGAAGATATCTCCAGTGAGCTGTTAGCCAGAAACTCTGTCTCATCTCCCACGTCGATTGCAAGGGCCCAAGCATTTGGGCCATCTTCTGCTTTCTTTCCAAGTGCATTAGCAGGAAACTGTATTGTAAGTGGAATAGCTGGGACAGGAACCCATTAACCCAACATACACAATACCAGCCTGTACGTGCTTGATACTTGTAAAGGACCATTCTGAGTTCTTTTTTCCACAGTATGATTCTTTAAGAAGTAGGAACTGGCAAAGATTTAGAGATTTTTTTAACTTATTCTATAGATGAATGAAATTAAATGTAATTAGCATGTAACTGGAGTTAAAAGCATGTTTTTTAAATTTTACCTGAGTGTCATTTCTCCAGAATGAGAATTTTTTAAAAAACTTTTTGAAAAAGGTTTTGTTTATTTATTTGAGAGGTAGAATTATAAGCAGAGAGAGGGAGAGGTAGGCAAAAGGTCTTCCATCCACTGGTTTACTCACCAAATGGTTGCAATGGCTGGAGCTGGGCAGATCCAAAGCCAGGAGCTTCTTCTGGGTCTCCCATGTGGGTGCAGGAGCCCAAACACTTGCGCCGCCCTCTACTGCCTCTCCAGGCCATAGCAGAGAGCTGGCTCAGAAGAGGAGCAGCTGGAGGCCGTTGCCTTGGCTCACTAGGTTAATCCTCCGCCTGCGGTGCCTGCATCTCATATGGGCACCGGGTTCTAGTCCTGGTTGCTCCTCTTCCAGTCCAGCTCTCTACTGTGGCCTGGGAAGGCAGTGGAGGATAGCCCAAGTGCTTGGGCTCCTGTACCCGCATGGGAGACCAGGAAGAAACACCTGACTCCTGGCTTCGGATCTGCACAGTGCTGGCCATAGCGGCCATTTGGGGGGTGAACCAGTGGAAGGAAGACCTTTCTCTCTGTCTTTCTCCTTCTCACTGTTTACCTGTCAAGTAAAGAACAAAAAAGAGCAGGAGCAGCTGGAACATGAACTGACATCCATATGGGATGCAGGCACCACAAGCAGAGGCTTACCCCAGTATGACACAGCTCTGGCCCCTAGAGTGAGAATTTTTAAAGGTGGAAGAAACTTAGAAGTAAGCCAGTATTCTCATTTTTTAAAGGTAAGGAGATTGAATGCCAAAACAATTAATGAAATTTTTCATTGTCGTAGTTAAATAACAGAACTAAGATTCTAACATCCATAGTAGATCAGTGCTTTATAAGTGTCTATTCTAAATTCCATCAGCTGACTAGTGAGTGGCACAGGTTGGACTCATTACCACATCTTACAGGAAAAATGAAATAATGAAAGAGTGACTTAAAAATCTCGTGTCAGAGTTCTGTTTACCTTTGTCATTAAGCAAGCACAAGCAGCCATGATCTAAGTTTGTGAGGTCACTTAAAGTTTGGGTCCCCAGATTGATGTGCCATGATTTCATTTGTTTGCGTTCATTAATCACTTGAAGAAACATAGTAAGATTCAGATAGTACACGAGTTTGCATTTGCTTTCTCCTGCAGTAGACCCACCTCTGCTGGGTTGATGTCTGGCATCAGCCGCTTAACAAACAGCTCTGAGATCCTCTTATTTTATGATGCTCAGCTCCTGGCGTTCCTCACCTTCCGTCAAGGTGGTTTCCGTATCAAGGGAGGACTCTGACTGCATTGAGCCCAGACTAAATGGCAGTCTGTCTCACCTGTGGATGTGATCTTTCATGCATGTTTTTAGCTCTTTGTCGTCATGTTCTGTGTCACGCTGTAAGCTTTTATGTGCTGAAGACAAGGTTAATGCTAGTTTGTTTTATTTCATTCTTAGCATAGCTTTGCATACAGTTAGAAACTAAGTTTTATGATATTGATCCATTTTTAAGCTTTAAAATGTATTAATTTTATGTCATTTGGATGCGATGACGTGTAACCAGAGTGTTGGGTTGTTTTCATTTGTAGCTGTACAAAAGTTTTCTATGGAGTACTTTTGTCCAAATAAGGAAAATTAGATAATCTTAATACTTAACTCTTAGATGATTTAATATATGACTGTAGTTCTTTATGTAATTCTTGATACATTTATATCTCATTCATCATCTTACTCATGATTGTAATAGATGAAAACAGCCAGTTCTGTTATACATAACTGACTTGCTCTTCAGTTTTGCCACCTTCATTTTCGGTGAGGAGAAGTGTATCTAATAGAATTATTGATGAAGACTGAATGGTTGAACTTCGTAGCCTCATTGGGCTCTGGTACATGGCAGGATTAATCCCATTTCTAATTCCATGCTTCATGAAAAACCTAGAGTTCTCTGCCATTGGATTCCGGAAGTGGATATTGCTAGAGCATCTTCTAGGAGTTTTTACTGACTTTGTGGCCTGGTAATTGCAGGTGATGTATCGGCCAAATGCATCCCGAAATGTCTTATTGAAGAGGGTGTAGACCAGAGGATTCACCCCTGAGGAAATGTAGCCTATCCACACAAATACCTCCAGGAGCATTTGGAGAGTAGCCTGGTTACAGGAATCACACAAAACCAAAGTTATATTTGTAATAAAAAAGGGGCACCACATAAGTAAAAAGAGGAAAAACACAATTCCAAGGACCTTTGAGGCCCTCTGTTCGTTGGAAATGGTCTGCACTGATTTTTTCCCCACTGTGGACATCCTTCGCATAAGTATCTCATCACCTGAGTTGGACAGACTTTTGTCCTGACGAGAACCATCCAGCATTGCCACCTTTTCAGGTGATGAGCAAGGTGTATCATCCTTTTGGAAAACTGTGGACACAGTCAGCCATGTTAGGCGTTGTGGGGGCTTGTTTCTGACCACATAAGCTTTCTTCTGTAAAGCGTGGATGGTGAGAAAATACGTGACAATCATGATCGCAAGAGGTGTAAAGAAGGCAGCCAGTGAGCCAAAGAGCCTGAAGTTGCCGAAACGCTGCTTTGTCAACTCACAGGTGATGTTGTTTGGGTTCTCCACGTCGGTCTCTATCCCTTTAATAGGGATTGGAATGGCAATGCCTAAGGAGAAGGTAGCAAGATATATGAGTCATTTTTATGATCTATAACTCTTAGATTAAGGCTTTTGAGATTTATACCAGTAGCGTTATGCTGGTTATTTCATTGTAATTCCTGGGACCCTCAGTGCAGAATCTGTCAAAGTACTTATTGATGGAAGCTGTGACAAATAGAACCTAAGTAAGTAGATCTGTTTTTAAACAAAGGAATTAGTGATTTATGATAAAAGTTTTCCTAAAGCTATAATACATTCTTGATATATTAAGGGATGTTTTCTTCTACTCTGTATTTCTCAAAATCTGTTTTTGTTCATAGATCTAGCCCAGGTAAAGAGAAAGGAATTCAGAAGAAAAGTTATTATAATCTTAATATCCATTGTGCTTGATCTAGAGAGACTTCAGAGTGCATTCACGCAGTGTCTTTATTCTGAAGTTATCTGTTTTACTGACTTTGTGGGGACACAGTTTTATTTAGCAGGCAGTTGGTTATTTTTTATTTATCCTTCTAACTTCTTAGGGAAAACTAAGGAATTCATATTTTAAAAATTCTACTTAAATATTTGAGAGTATGTAAACTGTGAGATTTATTTTCAAGATTTAGAATGTCTCTAATAGATGGGAAAGAAATGTACCCCATGCTAATTTTCTAATACTTTAAATACCATGGAGTGAGTATTTAAACATGAAGTTGCTGGGTGGACAGATTTCTTAGCCATGGACCTGACTGGTAGCCTCAGTCTGACTGTGGGGAGACATTTGTTGTACAAATATGGCTGTTCTGGAGCCCTCCTACACAACACATGAACTTGGACCAGTGACATCAGTATCACCTGGGAGCTTGTTAACAATGCAAAAAAAAAAAAAAAAAACAGGGCAGACATTTGGCTCAGCAGTTGAGTAGTCACTTAGGACACCCAGTCTCATACTGGACTGTCTGGAATCAGTTCTGTTTCTGCTTTTTTTTTTTTTTTTTGACAGGCAGAGTAGACAGTGAGAGAGAGAGAGAGACAGAGCGAAAGGTCTTCCTTTGCCGTTGGTTCACCCTCCAATGGCCGCCGCGGCCAGCACACCGCGCTGATCCGAAGGCAGGAGCCAGGTGCTTCTCCAGGTCTCCCATGGGGTGCAGGGCCCAAGCACTTGGGCCATCCTCCACTGCACTCCCAGGCCATAGTAGAGAGCTGGCCTGGAAGAGGGGCAACCAGGACAGAATCCAGCGCCCCGACCGCGACTAGAACCCGGTGTGCCGGCGCCACAGGTGGAGGATTAGCCTGTTGAGCCACAGCACCGGCCTTGTTTCTGCTTCTAATCTAGCTTCTTGCTAATGTACCTGGGAGGCAGCAAAAACTAGCCCCAGTGCTTGTGCCTCTGACACCCCTGTGGGAGACCCATTGGAGTTCCTGACGCCTGGCTTCAGCTTTGCCCAGTCCTAGCTTTGTGGACATTTGGGGAGTAAACCCATAGTTGTAAGATCATGGTCTCTCCTACAGCCTTTCAAATAAGTAAATACTTAGAAATACTAAAAATTAATTAAATAAATATGTTGTATAGTGAAATAACTTATTAGAGATGACTAACATGAAGATTAGCCTGAATATTTACTTTCAAACAGCAGATATTTTTTAAATATCTGAATTATCGATCTTTAGAAATCTCTAGGCCGGCGCCGCGGGTCACTTCACTAATCCTCCTCTTGCGGCGCCGGCACTCGGGGTTCTAGTCCCGGTGGGGACACCAGATTCTGTCCTGGTTGCCCCTCTTCCAGTCCAGCTCTCTGCTGTGGCCCGGGAGTGCAGTGGAGGATGGCCCAAGTGCGGGGCCTGGCTCTTGGCTTCGAATTGGTGCAGCACACTGGCTGCAACAAACTAGCCGTGGTGGCCACTTGGGGGTTAAGTCAATGGAAAAAGGAGGACATTTCTCTCGGTCTCTCTCTCTCTCACTGTCTAACTCTGCTTGTCAAAAAAAAAAAAAAAAAACTCTAGAATCCTGTTTTATAAATCCAAAAGCCCTGCTTCATCCGTACAGCCTTTTTTATGATCGTTGAAGAACCCTTGACAGGAACGTTCTCCTGAAACCCTTCTGATGGAGGGGATTGCTTTTTCTACTTTTCTTAATGTTTGCCCCCAGAAAGAGGATTCTGCGTATTTGCTGTTTGTACACCAGGGGTCAGCGTACTACAGCTTGAGGGCCGAATGTGACTCACGTTCTGTTGCTGTGAAGGTTCTATGGACACAGCTGCACTCACTTGTCAGTGTATTGTCTTTGGCTGTTTTTGTTCTGGTACATCAGGGTTGAGTAGTTGCGGCAGAAACACGATAACGCCTACAGAGCTAAAATATTTAATTTTTTACCCTTTGCAGAAAACATTTGCTGACTCCTGCTCCCTCCTTTACTTCTAGATCCTCGTTTCTACATTCTTTCTCTTGCAGTACTTCCCTTTTGAAAATTACTTCCCTTTTGAAGTCTGTTTAATCACCTCACACCATTTTTTCCTCCATTGTGACCATGTGCCATCCTCCAGGATACCTGGCTGTCTCTCTCAGTGATTCCAGTACTTGCTCTGGTCTTCATCGCCACTGCTTCCTTGACATCATCTTCCATGACTTCATCCCATTAATGACTCTCCCTAACACCTTAATCTTGAGTCTTGAATTCCTCAACTCTGGCTTATTATTTACATTCTTGAGGTCATCTATAAGTCCACTTAAAACAATCACATACCTAAATGCATGAACTCTTAATATTTCCTTTCCTTGTCCTGCTACTCTTCACTACTGGAGAGCCACTCTTTTTACTGTTAATTTGATTTTTAGTTGATCTGTGCTTCCCTGTTTTTACACTTTAAGTTAATCCTCCATCAAGGCTCACTTTACCTTCCTCTCCAGCTTGTTGGTCAGTAGCTTTGAAGTTTTCATTAGTACGTTTTATACTTTCACCCTCTTATTTTTCATACCTACTATTGCTAGGTGTTACTTGCGTGTATTAGTTTTATGCTGCTATAACAACTCCACAGACGGCAATTTAAAATAAACAGAAATTTATCTGGCTTATGGTTCTGAAGACGAGGAGGTCCAAGATCAAGGGCCCACATCTGGTAGGGGTATTCTTGTGGCAGCATGATGGAAGACATCATGTGGGAGAAAGAGCACAAAAAGGGGGGGACCAAACTCATTCTTGGTGAACCCATTCCCTCAGTAATGGCATTAATCTGTTCCTGAGTGAAGGACCCTCTGACCTAATCACTCCCCAAAGGCACCCCCATCACTGTTGCCCTGAGGATTAGGTCTCAGATACATGAACTTGGGAGACATGTGCAAGCCACAACACTAGGATAACTATAGATGCAAAAGAAGAAAGTGAGCTCTCTCCAGCACTTTGTCAGAATCCAAAACTGTCTGAAGTTACTAAATTGTGGTTGTTTTTACAAGACAGTATGATTAGGGGAAGAGCATTGATCTCCGCCTTGGTGCTGACAAGCTTCGACAAGAGTCCTTTAGCCAACGATTTAAAACCTCTAAGTTTCTTTTTTCTCATCCGTAAAAGGAAGAAGTAGAATTTTAAGATTCCTTCCAAGTCTCTAAATCTAGCACTATCTTTTATTTTTTCCTTCCTGCATACACTTTGTATTAATGTATTTTATTTATTTATAGGCCTTCCTTTGCGTGCAAGGATTCTTTTTGTTAATCATCTACATAGTCTTAGTACTTTGCTTGTTAAAGACACTTAATAAAAATGAATAGCTTATGATTCATGTTATCTGTCCTGTGTATTCCTTCTACCAAAAGGCTTTTTACCTTATTGGCTTGATCATATTTCACAACTTAAGATGTCTTAATTCTTGAAGTTCCCTGCCTCTGCCCTCATCCACTGACCCCTACAACACCTCACATGCCTTCCCTCTGCCTCGTTACAATGAGCTTACCAAAATAATGTGGGTCATTTGAAATTAATTACTTTAGTTTTCCTCCTTTTCATGTCAAATTCTTTTGTCAGCCATTGACCCCCAACTCTCCTTCCTTGAGTTTTTTTGGGAGTCTGTGGTGCTCTTAATCCCTACCCCCAAAATGCATTTTCTCACTGCCTGAAAATCTCTCCATTCTGCATAGGCTTTTCCTTGACCCTAACTTTGTTTCCAAACCAGATTAGTATCACATCTAGCTTTATCTCAAAACATCAAAAATGGTTTGGATCTAGTATCATAATTTCAGAATTAAAAGGTCAGTTTCAATATTTGCTTTCTTGCCCGTGTTCTTACTGTGATTGGTGAGAAGTAACATCTTTTTCTTATCTTGTAGCATTCCAAGTCTCTTAATTTTTTTCCTCTTTGAAACTTTTTTTTACTATCAAGAAGTGGATCTGCAAGTCACATCATTGTAATTGTTGCACATCCGCTTGTTTTTCTGATATTAATAAGAGTTTTGGGTAATCTGTGCTATATTGCATGCTAAAATATTATAGCAGCTCTCTGAGCACAAGGGGTAGTTTAGAAGTAATGTGAATTCTTTTTCTGTAAATCATTTCTGAATGACAGTTCAACGTGGTTTCTTTGTATCCATCTTAAAACTTTTAAACATTCAATACAGTTAAGTACTTGTCTGCCTTTAATCTGTACACATATTAAAGTAGTAATCTATACACATATTAAAGTAGTAATCTGTACACACATTAAAGTACTTCCAAGATGATCTTTGATACTGCTTAAAAATATTTGGAGTGATGGCTTTTTTCTCTTTTCCTTTTTATCTTCTTAGATGTGATTTAAGATGCATTTCATTTTTGTTCCTCTAATGTAATTGCAGAATTCCAAATGCTAGCTTGACAGTACTGTGATCTATGACAGATATGAAAACTGTTTTCAGACTTAACCTTCCTGCATATCAAAATCAAAGTGGGAAGATACCTCAGTAAATTTGAACTGTGAAGTTTTTTCTCTCAAAGGACATGAGTTTTGCTGCTGCTTCATTGTTTTTGCTGACTGGGATTGAGAAGCTTTGTGATAAATGTGATGATGTAAGTAGCTTGTGTTGGTTCGTTAGGAGGCTACCTTGACCACCTCTTAAGCTGAGTTACCTGGCCTACCAGGCTGGTGTTACTCTCCTAGCCTCTGGAACCAAAGGCTTTATGTTCACCATCCACACCCTGGCATTCCCCACATACCTATTGAAATTAACCATACCACTGTAATCTTGATGAATGCAGTAGCTCCTGAGTTATACTGATTGGCCTGGATTGGCTTTTTGATGGCTATGTAACGGTCCACTGAAATGGCACAGAGATGCATGATGGATGCAGTTGAAAAGAGAACATCAAGAAATAACCAGGCAGGACATAGAACAAGTGGGAGGGGCCATATAGCCTCTGTAAGAAAGAAAGAAAAAAACATTTTCTTCTGTGACAGCCTTCAGTCTAGTATTTTTGAGGGATACATAATTTTAACCTTTTTTTGTTACTCATCTGAAGTTTTGACCTGACCTTTACAAGGTAATGTTTAACTTTAGTGTAATGGAGACAATAATATTAAATACAATATTTCTGTGGATAGTACCTTCTAAATATTTTCTATTTTGTGTAGTAATTACAAGGCTTGTTCTTAGTCAGTAGCAGTTTAACATATTTAGCATTATTTTGACCTCAACTGTTTTGTCAGTTGCTTTTGTAGTCTTTTTAAAGTTATACAGTGTTACAGCTGGAATTTAAACTCGATATTCAAATGAGAAATTGTTTCTGAGTTGCTGTTGTATAGAAAGAAAACATTTTTACTATGTAAAGGAAGCACTCAAAAACCTCATGAAAATGGAATTAAAAGATAAATTTATTTTTTGCAAAAAGTTTGAAATCTTTGCTCTTAAAAGTTTGTGGAAAATTTATATTATGAAAGAAACTGCATGGATTTCAGATTTTTTGCACTTAAATTTTTAATTTATTTTTCCATGAACTTTTTGAAGTACCATTACATGTCAAAAAGCATAGTAGAATAGTAGGCTCTGTGAGGCCTGGCTTTTTGATTCTGGCAATAACTTGCAGCATAAACCTTTTTAATCACGAACTCTCATTTGATAAAATAATTAAGTGTAATGATTTTTTTTCTTTGACAGAAATACTTCTTGAATAAAGATTGCAAGGAATGACTTCAGGTTATCCTGAAGAAAAGTGGACTGTTGTCCTCCCATATTCCATCATTCACTCTAAGCATTGGAGATAGGATAAGCAATACAGATGTGGCTCAAAAGAAAATCTCAAGGTTAGGCGTAGAACTTAATTTTACAAGCTCTTAGGGAACTTACCATGTGCTTCATAGGATCTTAAACACTTTAGATAGAATTTTTTAAAAATCTTCAGATTTAGATGTTATATTGAATATTCTGCAATAAAATTATTTACCTTGGTATGTCTACATACTTATGTGGATGTAATACATTATGTATTATTTATATACCCACTACATTGCAGTTTTACAGTTTCAGAACAATAAAATTTATTATATGCACATACTTAGAAATTTCAGAAGTTGTTATAAAAGCTGAGATGACTCCTATAGATAATAGATGTCATGCATATGAGATTATCTAAGTGTCTTTTATGGTTTGATTATCCACTGATAAAATACAAAGTATTTTTCTACTCCTAGTTTGAGCAGGTATATCCGATTTTGACAGGTAGAAAGTGTTTGGGATGTTTGGAGGAAGACCAAGGTGATAACCATCTCAAGATTGCAGGGCACCAAGATACCTTCAGTTGTGAGCTGTTTAAATTCTAGGAGCCTGTGCATGAAGAGAAGTTAAAATCCCAGACCAGAAAAAAGACTACAATTTAGGGAAAGAGTTTCAGATGGACCTGAATGTGTTACTTTCAAGAGTCCACTAGAATTTCAGGGAAATGTTTCAATACTTCACAAAAAATATAGCAAGGCTGATAGATCCACTTTTTGGTGCGTTCTGTTACCAGAGTTGGTGTGTGACAAAAATAACAGTGAGAGCTTTTGTACTCAAAAAAGATAAATGATTGTACAGTAGATGAAAGCACCAGATTGGGAGGAGGTGGCATTCATACTTTTAATTATATTATTGCAAATAACTCTTGTTTTACTTGTTGAATTGAAGGGATGGAGGTTGCAAATTATAATTTCATTAAAACTGGAAGGGGCCTTTGATTGCGGCTGATTTTGCACACGAGCAAATTCAGATACAGTTGAGTCTTTGCATATGGGGGCAGGGAGAGAAGCATTATTTATCAAACTTAGAATCTAGTTCAAAATGTTCTTTAGAATCTTCACATCAGGGAGCTAGGATTGAAATCACCTGAGAATTTAGTAGACCTGCTGTTGAGTCTCATCCTAAACCAACTGTATCAGGCCCTGCATTTTAGCAAGTGAGATCCCCAGGAAATCTGTGTGCAGATTAATGTTTGAGAAGCAGTGCTGTGAAGACTTTCAGACAAGGTGGTGCTGAGTCTTGAGAGAGGCTGCTTGGTTTGTCTGTGTAGGATAGGGACTGAGTTCAGCACAGAAAGGCACTCCTTGGAGCTTTTTCAAGGCAAAAAGTATAGCAGAGAAACTGTGTTTGGAAATAATCTGCTTAATTGGATTTCTCCCTCTTGATGGCATTCAGCTTTGCTGTCAATTCATGGAAAAGGACCTTGGACAAGGCAACATTGCATTCTTTGACCTAAGTTTAAAAATAAACTAGCAGTCTAAAAGTGAGAAGAATTGCATATGATTGAGAGTTTTGCAGTGGGAACTATTTGACTTAAGGCTATATCTAAACTGACCTGACATTCTATATTAGGACTGTGAATAGCAAGGTAGGAAAATACTCAAGTCCAGAGCTGTCACCTGTTACTGATCATAGTTAAGGATTAAAAAGGCAGATCATTTTTGTGTTGTATCTTAGATTTCCTTTAAGTATATGCTTTCTCTATATCATCCTTTAAAAATGTTTTGCTAATAATTTAGACTTGTCTACTTAGCTTTTCTAATCACAGATTATACTTTGGAAAACCAACGTCTGGAAAATCCTGGTCATAAATCTGATAACCATGAACAGGAAGCCTCGAGAGATCTTTTATACAGAAAGTACATGGCTTTGGAACGTGACCATCTGAGCCACACGCTCCATAACTGGTTAAGAGGGAAAGCTTTTAAGCGCTGATTTGAGCCTGTGAAGTTGTGTTATTTCACTTTCCAACAGAATTAATTTACTTATGAACTTCAATTTTGGAGCAGAAAGCAGGAATTAAAATTAATGCAGATCATTAGCATTTTCTTATTTCAGTCAGTGCTTACTAGGAATATTGAGATGCAAAACCAGTTTTCTTAAAGAAACAGGTTCAGAATTAAGAGGTGGATCTTTGTGATTCTAAGCTTGTAAGAGTCTGACTTTCATGAATTACGAATAGACAATTTTACATAAAATGAATATAAAAGTCACACATAACAGCCTCAAATTAATAGAAATATTTTTATAAATATCAAAATTGCTTATGTAATTGTCTAATACATTCAGATCGTCTAAAAATTTATAGAAATTCTAAACAGTTCTAGACGTTCTTAATTTCCATAGGAGCGGCTCCTAATCCAGATACTTTGATTTTAAAAATGTTTTTCAGTTAATTTGGTAGGTTCAAGGTCAGAAAAGTCTTTTTATTCTATGTAGAATGAATGGATAAAGATTGATATGGTGGTACAGTTTATTGTAAAACTTTCGTTGGAGTGTTGGATTAATGATAATTATATTTATTTGTTATGTATTATGTCCAACTTATTTCCATAATGATTTGAGACATTTTTAAAATTTGAAATATGAAGTAAAACAGTTACTGATTCAAGTAAGAAAAAAGTAGCTAAGCATCAGTCTGAGGGAAATAAGTAACTGGATATTTGAACTATATTGATTTAAGCCTTTCATAAAAACCAACAGAAAACATTTAGAGTGTACAGTATTTGTTGCTCTACAAAAAAAGCATACAAAGTTTCTTGAAAACACAAAGCACATTTTCCAGTTCCTTCTGCTACCTGCTTACAAATTAAACTCAGAAGAGTTCATTTCAGTAAGGTTTGAATATTGGCATTCCTGTGGTGCCTGAAATAATAATAAACTGACTATTGAAGGAGCAATTATTCAAGGAACAAAAGTAAGTGTTAGGAAGATCTTGGGTTATATAGACAATTATTTAATTATCTAACTAGTATTAGCACAAATGTTTTGTTGTTTAAAATGTAAAAACTGCTTTAAATACTACCAGACGTAAGGGTGGTGGAATTGTCATTAAGGTATGTAAGTTTCTGTTTGGCCTCCAGACAAGGTTCATCCAGTGTGATAGGCATTGGCGTAGGCTGATACCATGCTCAGAAAAGAGATCTGGCAGTTGTCTCAATGATTAAAACAAGTACTAGTCGAGACCCAATTGAGTCTAACTAATTGAAAAAAATGCTGATTTCTGCCTTGGCCCTAGAAAAAAATTTTATGGCCCTCTGGCTAGATGGAGGTAATATATAATTATTGGTCCTGTATCCCAACTCTGACAGTTTCAGCTGGTAGGATTTCTCATTTGCATTGGAGAAAGTAGAGGAATAGAGGTTAAGAATGATTTCTAGAGTCAGGGCTCAGATCATGTTTCTGCCACTTATTTGGTGACCTCAGACAGATTACTTACACCTCTGTATCTGTGTTCTTTGTGAAATGAGGATAACAACCTGTTTATAGAGTTGAGAGTTCAATGTGATTATGCATTGCGAAGTATTTAGAACAGGATGTAACCTAGAGAAAGCTTCAATAAGTGTTGGGTCTTATTACTGTTGTTTGACAGAAACTAGCCAACTAAGCCAGACATGAAAACAATGCTATTTAGAAAAAATAAGCCACATCATCCCATAAAATGTTTGTCTTTCTGTTGTAGCAA
The DNA here is from genome assembly GCF_033115175.1 of Lepus europaeus. Classification (NCBI taxonomy): domain Eukaryota; kingdom Metazoa; phylum Chordata; class Mammalia; order Lagomorpha; family Leporidae; genus Lepus; species Lepus europaeus. The sequence goes on from NC_084827.1 coordinate 175,819,023, forward strand.
GGGTACATGTATCCTTTGAACTTCAAAGCATGAGGCAGGAGAAGGAGATGGAATGAGAACATGTTTAATTCTATTTTAATTTTGAATTAAATTTGTCATTAAAGTTGAATGTTAACGTTGAATTTTAATGGCTACATTATATATAAATATACATACATATATGTATGTCATAGAAATATGAGTAACCTATATGCATTGTAACTGGGCCATGCTTGGGTTTTCTGTTTGGGTTTTGGGGGTTTGTGTTGTTACTCTCTTTTTAATTACTGTAAAAACTTAACATTTTAAACCAGAACCTGTCTTGACATGGTCCTGATGAACTCAGTTTATCTGAAACCTGCTGACCTTTTGGGTCCATTTTTAGTTTGGAAAGTCAAGTTATTTCATTTGTTCAGAAGTTAATTAATATTGACCCTTATTTTAAAGCTAGGGTATAGGATATTTCCTTTTGAGGATTTAAAAGATTATATTTTAAAAGCCATTCCGAGAGGGTGATTCCTGTGGAGTTCATAGAGATTTAGCACACAGGTTTTATAGACAAGGTAATTGAACTCTTGAGATACTAAGTGAACCGAAGAGAACCAGGAAGTCTTGCTTCAAACACCCGATTTTTAGCCATTTTACACACAGTTTCAGGTGTGCCACAGATACTGTTCCGACTTAGAAATCATGAGGCATGAATAAAAACTTAAATTATAAATAAAGCAATAATAATCAGTGGATAACCAAATACTGTATTTTTCCTTTACATTTTTAATCATTTATTAAATAAGAGAAGGAAAAATTTAGACTTCTTAAATGTAAACATTTGTTCTTTTTTATATCAGTGTAAAATGTTCTGTTTTCCTCCTTCCACAGTGTTTCTACTGTAGACAATTGCAAGCATTATGTTGTAAACCACTGATTTGTGGTCATGGATTTTAGAAATTATGAGCAAGACCATAAAAAATGAAACTGTAAAGTAAAGATAGAGTACATTGTTCCCAGAGAGGAAGAAGTGTCAGGGAAGTTGACCTGGCACAACTGATTCGAAATTAAAGTCCTTATCCTGGTAAAATAAAAATTCAGATAAGAACTAAATTTGTACCATTGAGTGGTTGAATAAAATATCCCTCAGTAAAAAGGTACAATTTTATTTTATCCTTTCTTTTTTAAAAAATGTACTAGAAAACAAGCTAGTTAAAGTTTTGTGTTACTTTGGTTGAGGTAGCTGAAACTGCTCATAGTGGGAGTTAATCCTTTGTGATTACAGCTCCCAGGACGTTTTTGTTTTCTAGACTTGAGAAGTTCCGAAGATTATCCCTGTATTCAGAGAAAAATATATTAAGTCTACTTATGCCTTTTAAAATTATCTGAATTTCTTATAAATACATTAGTTTAGAAAGTACTTAATAATGTGTGAAAGGTTGTAAAAATTGTATATATTTGAAGTCAAGTCCCATTTATCATAAGTACAGTTACCAATTAAGGACTGTGTCCTTTGAAGATTTTTAGAAGGCAGTGTACCCTTTTTCATATACATGGAATTATCTTTTAAATGATTAATGCAACAGAGTTTTATATAGTGATTAAATTCCTTTTACAAAAATCTACCTACTCTATAGCTTAATTACTGATAATAAAAGTGGGGATATGAAAGATTTTATTTTGTAATTCAGAATTGACATTTAAAAGAATAAAATTCTGTTAAAATATATATCACATTTAAGACATAAATACAGGCATTTCACATATTTTATGTTAAAATATATATGCTTTTTTGTTTTTATTGCTAAGAATATATTGGGTACCAAAGTTTTCTCAGGATACTTACTGTTTTTCTGTAGAATACATGAAATTATTCCTGTTACCTGTTTTCTGTTTTGCTTGTCAGCTCACTTTTATTACTGTGGAATTTTCCTTTTAAGATTCCTTAACCATTTAGCTGATGATGTAAGTATCAGCCACAGTACTTTGCACATAGTAGATGTTTGATGTTTATGGACTCAAGGATTTTAAAGTTATAGTTCATAGTCTTATAACTCACTCAGTTTATTTTATTCAATATAACATACAAATTAAATTTTATGGTAGTGTGAGATAAGCATTGTGATGTTTTCTGTATGCCTAGCAAGCACTGTTTGAAGGGTATGAGTTTATGCTTTAAGCTACAGTTGTGTGTGTGGAGATGAGAACTCGAATGTACAATCTTTACTTACATACTCCTTATTTACTTTATATCTTTTCAACTTTAATTGGGATTAAAGTTGTTAAGGTTCTCCATTAGAGTAAGATTTCTTAGTTGTTTCCCATGGTTACGTGTAGCTTTGCATTACTCAAAAGATTACAGATTTATAAAAGGGAAGAAGATAGACAACATTAGTGATCAGACAGTCTGGGTAAGGCAGTCAAACCTTATTCAGTATTGCTTGTCTCACTATAGAATTTTCTTGATTTACTTTAAAGCTTGGGTAAATTATTTCAAGTGGGAAGTTTGAACCTATCATCATCTGATCATATTGGGGCAGGGAGAGATGCTTAATTTTAGCTATCTTTCAGTTGTTTAACATTGTAAACCCGGAATGATACTTGGAGTAGCAGTTTTTCTTCATCTTCTGAGATGCATCCCAGTTTAATAAATTTTGCTTCTATAACTTAAAATGTTTTTATCCTTACCATATGATTCTTAGAAGCCATTTCTATTACAAATCATCATTTCCTTAACCAGTTTGTAAGTATTATCAGTTTACTCAAACATTGAATAAGTATCCTCTTAATGCTGATTCTGAGGGTTTCAGAACCCTCATAACTCATCAACAGAATAGTTTGTGTACTCAGATTTTATAGCTAGAGATGATATATGTAAATCAAAAACTACTTAATGTCTGCTTTGATATAATACTCTTACTGTAACAAATAAATATCAAAACTCTATTTTTAGTACAGTGAAAGCTCACATTTTGGTCCACTTATTTGATAACTTAGAGGTTAGTCCAGAACATGGATGGTCAGGTAGCATAAAAAATTAAATAGATGGATCGTCTCTTGGGACACGGAGCCAGACCATTTCTTTCAGCAGCTGAACATCATCTTTTCTTTAAATAATGCCTATGTAGGAATTGTGTTCAAGTTTCAAGTACATAAACTATACTGAGCTATAACAAGAATATTTAGAGCAATTCCAATTTTTAAATTTCAGTTTAGCATTTTAATTGTGATTTAATAATTCAAAGACCTCATTATTCATAATTAACCCAGCACATATCTGTCCTGAACTGTCCTTTTTTATTTTGTCCTAATTGTTGTCTTATGAGAAAAGGATCAATGGTAGAAACATTAAGGTGTAGAGCTGTTCACTGTAATTTTTGGATGACGTATGCAGAGTCAGTGAATATTACTACTTTGAATGACTTCTTAAACGATTTTATTAGATAACTGAGGGGTAGGTAAAATTGTTTTCAAGAAATTAGGTTTTGCTCTTTAAAACTGATTATCAACCATAGAAAATGATGAAAAATGAAGACCTGTTTACTTTATCATTAAATAGTCCAAGTCCTGCTTTTATTTCATGGAAATGAAATGAGCATCCAGTTCCCTAACTGTATATCATAGTTCTTTGGTTTGATGGCAGAAGCAGAGCGAAATACTTACCAAACATTATTGTCAAGAGGGCAATCGGCATCACAAACAATCCAACCAGCAAGTCAGCCACCGCCAAGGACATCAGAAAGTAATTGGTAGCATACTGCAGCTTTTTCTCCAGTGAAACGGCCAGAATAACAAGGATGTTCCCACCAATCGTGGGTATTATCACCACGAGTATTACAAGAGCTGCCCAGTGCAGTGTGTTTCCCTGTTCCTCGATGATCTGTTTCATTTCCTTTGGTACTGATTCTGTCTGTAATCCAGACTGGTTAGGAGACATCAAGCGATTGAATGTGCCCTGCAGAGCATGCTCAGGGATTGCACTTTGTTCAGACATTCTATAAGAAAGAGCCATTCGCTGTTTTTCTGCGATTCCATCCAATTCTGGACGGTAGTCAGCATGGTCAGTAGCTAAGCTGGTCATCTGCTTTTTTTAAGGCACTGTTCCTAGGCCAGACACTCGAAGCCAAAGGTGACACTTCTTTTTAAAAAAATTCAAGTTCTCTGAGAACGTACACACATCTGTCCGTGTTTGTAGGTGAGAATTCAAATATTTAGTATCTTCTGGAGACTTAGATTTTCAAAGACTCAGTGAAAGAAACCAATAGCTTTGAAAAAATAGCTATATATTATTTTTTCCCCTTTTTTGCTGTAGTTGTAGAGTCATTTTTGGGTTTGAATGCCAGAGTTTCCCCTAAGATAGAAAATATATAGATTGCATTGTTGTTTATTTCCAAAATGTGGTAAAAACCCTTAAACCTAGCAACCCCTTCCTTCTCAATAGGTCTGTTGTGCATTTGTAACAGTTCAGCCAGTTCCCACAAAAGTACAGTATTCCTGTTATGCCTCAATTAATGCTACAAGATTCATGTTAATTTTTTGAATAGTGTTTACAAAACAGATGTTTTCTGACCCTTTTTTGCCTCTAATGTAAAATACATACAGAAGAATAGAAAGCAGAGCACCAAGTAGTTCTTAACTTTCAGTATCCATTGGCCATCCACTTAGGAAGAATCCAGGCTCAACCAATGTCTGAATAAATGATTTATCAGCGAGGCAATCCTTATATAATGATTTTGTCTGATCAGTTTTATCTTAGTACTGCTATAAATGCATTTTTATAATGCATTTGGGAATTCTCGTAGTTTGAGAAAAGGGGTGGGAGGAAAATTACTAGGAGTCACATAATTGTTTTTAGTAATATCATCTTTATAGCACATTTCTGCAAAAATATTTTCTAAATTTAATTACTTTTAAAAAGTTAACAATATATGCCAAATTTGAGCCAGTTCTTTTTTTGTTTCACATGGTAATCTTTTTTCCCCCTTAACCTTCCCAGGTTCCTTGAAATAGAGAGAAAACTAAGAGGAAGATTAGGCCATTTATTCATAAAACTCACAAATCCCGTATTTAAAATATCCCCTTTATCACTAGTAAATGTTTCATTTTGGTCTTTAAGCTACTGAGTAGAGATAAAAGGTTATAGTAACACCGCTGTTGAAGATCAGAATAACCTAGATCAGTTCAAGGTATTTCATTACTTACCTGCTTCTCATTTACTTGTGACTTTTCCAAGCATGTTGTCTCGTCTGTTCCGTGGGCCAGCTTGCTGCAAGGACTGAATTCCTTCTCAATATTCTGAGCCTGCAACACTGACGCTTGCAAGCAGTGAAATAAATGTGTTGTATAGTTGTAAGCATGCCAAAGAGGTTATTTCCTCTTTGATACATTCATTTTTAGAGAGTAGCAGCATTCACTGTAATTCATAAAGCCACTGATTAAGTGTTTTGAGTCAGTTCATGACCTTTATTCAAGTTGGTCTTAAGAGCTCTCTTTGATATTTGGGGGGACTGTAATAAACTGTGTCTTCTTAGTTCAAGATAATTTTGTTTGAGATTAAGCCTGGGCTGTTTTTCCCATCTGAGAAAAAATGAGATATAACCTAGACTTTCTAAAGCTTTCATTTTGTGAAGACTCTGCCCTATTAGCCTATAGCGGTTTCCACAGTTCTCATGTCCAGCAGTGAAAACAGAGTCTGACCCAGGTTTATGCCTTTGCTGTGGAACACAGTTAATTTGATCTGGTCGCATCCTTATATAGAAGAGCACAGAAAGTCTGAAATCTGCATGTATAGTAGGTCTTAGCAGAAGCTGCTTCACTGCCCGTTTTTAAACAGATGGCCCCTTAGTGTGGGAATTGATTCGTTGGCAGCTTTTTTTCACAGATTTTTACATTGGGAAAAGTATATAATATGCAGTGAAATACATTTCTACCTTATTTCAGAAAATTGGTGCATAAATGTTAACATTTGTACTATTTAAGTTTTCTTTCAACAGTAAATCTAGGGCAGTATTAGAGCTTCAGCATTCTTAAGATTTCTTTTTTAAAAGATCATCATAGAATACTCAGATTTTTTTAATTTTTAATTGCTTCTAAGTCAGAGTGATGTCACCCATGCCCATTTTTGGTTTCAAGTTTATATTCCTTAGCCAGCTTGTGTTGAATGTTTTTGGGAAATACTTCTTTCAGCTCTCCTGACCTTCAGATTTTAGTATTTTGCTGCTTTTTTAAACTCAAAAATACAGTATGTTAGAGAAAGTACTTGCTAAGAATTCTAGATGGAAACAAATAATGTATGTATGTTATATATAAAATCTCTTGTATCTGGTAGTATTTATGCTTTGTTCTGAATCACCATTTGGCATCTGTGCTTATGTATGTAGGTTGGATCTGCAAAACAAGCAATGTCAGATTGAAAATAGCAGGATTATATACAATGAAAACACTTGTGTGAAATAAACCACATTACCCTGCTTACTACAAATCAGAGCAACAAATTAAAAGGTGGACAAACACTTTAACCATAGCAAACAGGATCAGTTGGAAGAAAAAAAAGAAGTATAGATATGTGGTCTACTCAGAGTAGAGGTTTGTAGCTCTCCTAATTCAGCCCTCCCCAGTGTTTTGTGATTCCATAATGGAAGCATAGTAGTGACTTCCATATATTTTTAAAAAAGCTAAGCCATATTCTTCCAGCTGTGTTTTAGATGCCAGGAAATATGCCAGATTTTAAAAAAAGATTTCCATCCAAAATTAAAAATATATTTAAATGATTCTTAGTGGTAGAATGAGGTTCAAGTGTCTGGAAACTTAATTTGTGTAGAATTCCTCACTTCCCAAAAATGTAAGATCACTTAATTCTTAGTAAAGTAGCTTAACAATCAGACTCAGTCTCTAGTCTGACCATAAACAAAAATCTAATTGGTGCATTTTCCTAAGGTAAGACTTTTCCTCCCAATGACCTTTTTATTTTTAGCTTATTGAACAGATTCTATCTTTAACCTAAAAGAGCAATCTAATATCTTTATAGGTTTAGCAAAACAGCCTAAATATCAGCCAAGGACACTTTTTACCTCTCAGTCATATCTGTCAAATAATAACCATTAACAAATTCTTACCGTTAATGAGGGTTGTGTCTGTTCCACATTCATTCAAATGTGAGCTATTTGCTGAATGCCCTACACTCATCAAAATACAGTGGTGGACCAGGTAAGCATTTTCTTCCCTCATGTAATTAATAATTTGATGGGGGATGCAGACAAGCAGACTGATAATTGAACTAAGACTAGCCCACCTCAGCAGAACTCACAACACACGGCTCAAATATTGCTCAGCTTTCTTTTTATTCATCCATGTTTTGTTCATTGTTTTTGGCAAGATCAGTGGAAAAGCTATAACAGTAGGACTAGCAATTCCAGACTTAATCTGTTCTCTGAGATGCCTTTACTCACTGTCACAGGTAACTGACTTTATTTATTTTTAAAGATTTAATTTGTTTGCAAGACAGAGTTAGAAAGAAAATCTTCCATCTGCTGTTTCACTCCCCAGATGGATGCAGCTGAGCTGGTCTGAAGCCAGGAGCCTCTTCCAGGTCTCCCACATGGGTGCAGGGGCCCAAGCATGGGGACCATCTGCTGCTGCATTTCCAGGCATATTAGCAGGGAGCTGGATTGGAAGTAGAGCAGCCAGGACTGGAACTGGCACCCATGTGGGATGCCAGTATCCCAGGTGGCAGCTTTATCCACTATGTCACAGCGTCAGCCCCATCTGACTTATTATCTTAGTGAAAGGCTTAGATCTGGCAGAAGCTCCATCGCCTTTCTTCGCCTCTCCAAATTTCTTTCCATCCATATTATCTTCCTTTGGGATCATGTTATCATTCTTTTTTTTTCTTTTAACAAAAAAGATTTATTTACTTATGTGAAAGGCAGAGTTACAGAGAGGCAGATGCAAAGAGAAGAGAGAGAGAGAGAGAGGTCTTCCATCTGCTTGTTCACTCCCCCAAATGGCTGCAATGGCTGGAGCTAGGCTGATCCGGAGCCAGGAGCCTGGAGCTTCTTCCTAGTCTCCCACATGCGTGCAGGGGCCCAAAGATTTGGGCCATTTTTACTGCTTTCCCAGGTACGTTAGCCGGGAGCTAGATCAGAGTTGGAGGAGCCAGGACTCGAACCAGCACCCATATGGGATGCCGTCACTGAAGGTGGCAGCTTTACCACTGTGCCCACCATTTTTTATCTACAACTGATTACTACTTGGTTTTTTTGTTTTTTTTTTTTTTAAGATTTATTTATTATTTGAAAGAGTTACAGGTAAAGGTAGAGCCAGAGAGAGAGGTCTTCCATCCATTGGTTCACTCCCAAATTGACAGCAGTGGCGAGAGCTGAGCTAATCCGAAGCATGCCAGGAGCTTCTTCCAGGTCTCCCACGTGGGTGCAGGGACTCAAGGACTTGAGCCATCTTCAGGCCATAGCAGAGAGCTGAATCAGAAGTGGAGCAGCCAGGACTAGACCCGGTTCCCATATGGGATGCCGGTCCTGCAGGCAAGGGCTTTAACCCACTGCGCCACAGCCCCAGCCCCTACTTGGGTTCTTAATCCCAAGTCTTTATTATATCCTTTGCAATCATGCTAAATAAGATATTTTATTTTTCTTTTTCCTTTTTTAAAGGATAGCCTATATTTTTTTCTCTTCTTACCACCCATATAGCCTATAATTCTAATAGCCAGTTTTTTGTTTTTTTTTTTTAATTCACAACCTGGTTTCTAAAACACTCTTGGAAGACATTAATTAACACTAGTTGTGATTTTTTTACCCAGTATTTGCCACTGTTACTAAACATTTCTTCTTAAAACTTGATCTTTGGGGCCGGCATGTGCAGTGGATTAAGCTGCTGCTACATTTAACACCAGCATTCCATACCAGATGCCAATTCAAGTCCTATTTCTGACCCAGCTCCCTGCTAATGTGCTTCGGAAGGCAGTAGAAGATGGCCCAAGTACTTAGACCCCTCCCTGCCACCCATGTGGGGAACTCAAGGGGAGTTTCTGGCTTCTGGATTCTACCCAGTCCCACCCCAACCATGTGGCTATTTGGGGAGTAAACCAACAGAAGGGAGATCTCTTTGTTCCTTTCTCTCTCTCTGTGTAATTCTGCTTTTCAAATAAATAAATAAAACTTGATCCTCTCTTGGCTTTAGAGATACCCAAACTCATTCTTTGTCTCTTTTTATAGATTCATTTATTTATTTAAAAGGCAGAGTGAAAGAGATTGCTCTTCCATCCCCTGATTCACTCCCTAAATGGCCACACCAGCCAGGGCTAAGCCCTCCTTCTGGGTCTCCCACATGGGTGGCAGGGTCCCAAGCACCCAGACCATCACCTGCTGCCTTCCCCGGCACATCAGCACAAAGATGGTTTAGAAGGGGAGTAGCCAGGACTCAAACCAGCACTCCAGGATTGGATGCTGGCAGTGTCACAGGTGACAGCTCAACCTGTTGCACCATAGGGCAGCCCCTCTCTTTTAGCTCTTTGAGTGTTTTTAAGATAGTTAATTTAAGTCCAATTCCTGGGCTTTCTCAGGAATGATTTCTATTCATTTTTTTCCCCATGAATGGCCTGTACCTTCCTCTTTGCATGCCTTATAACTTTTGGTGGAAACTGAACAGTTTGAATATTTTGATGTGACAACTCAGAATACCAGATTCTTCCTTCTTCCTGCAGTTTGTTCTTGCTGCTTGTTTTGCATTGTTGTTTGTTCAGTAACTTTTTGAAAGTATTTTTATGAAGTCTGTCCTTTGTCAAATATGGCCACTGCAGTCTGTGTTTTGTTAGCAAAGTGATTAGCTGGTGTTTTGACAGTTTCCTTAAACACACTGTGCCAAGAAAAGAAACAAGAAGAAAAGAAAGAAAAGAAATAATACTTCCCCAGTCTCTGCAGATGGGTGCTGTGCTGGCACATTCCGTTAAACTGAGCCTGGTCATTTACCACTCTGCCTTAGCCTTCACCTCCTGCTTGTGCAGAGCCTGAGGTAAAAGTTTGGGGTTTCTCAGGTCTTTCCTGAGTGGGTGTCCAACCATGGCCATGTATATGTTATTCCTGATTGTGGTATACATAGCAGCTTTTAAAAGTCCTTATTACAGGGCTGGCATTGTGGCCCAGTGGGTTGAGCTGCCACCTATGAAGTCAGCATCCCATATGGGCACCAGTTGGAGTTCCTGCTGCTCCACTTCCAATCCAGTAGAGGATAGCCCAAGTCCTTAGGCCCCTGTTCCCACATGGGTGACCTGGATGGAGTTCCAGGCTCCTGTCTTCAGCCTGACCCAGCCCTGTCTATTGAGCCATTTGGAAAGTGCCTCTCCCTCTCTGTAACTCTGCCTTTCAAATAAATCTTTAAAAAAAAAAAAAAAAAAAAAAAAAAAAACACTGAGGGAAACAAAGGAAAGCCATCACACTGGAAGTTGAAACAGCCACAGTTTTGTCACTGTTGCTTCCTCTGGCATTAGCAGTGTATACCAGGAAGCTGCTGCCAGTCCATGGAGAGGGTGATTAATCATAGGTGGACCATTTAAATGCCACAGTACTCTCTTAGCATAATACAGAAGCTTTTTTTCTTTCTTGCTTTTTTTTTTTTTTTTTTTTTTTTGACAGGCAGAGTTAGACAATGAGAGAGACAGAGAGAGAGAGAGAAAGGTCTTCCTTCTGTTGGTTCACTCCCCAAATGGCTGCTACAGCTGGCGTGCAGCGCCGATCTGAAACCAGGAGCCAGGTGCTTCCTCCTGGTCTCCCATGTGGGTGCAGGGCCCAAGCACTTGGGCCATCCTCCACTGCCTTCCCGGGCCACAGCAGAGAGCTGGACTGGAAGAGGAGTAACCGGGACTAGAACTCAGGGTGCTGGCGCTGCAGGCAGAAGATTAGCCTAGTGAGCCGCGACGCTGGCAAGAAGCTTTTTCATTAAACTTTTCCTCACTTGTTCTTTTTGTTTTTAAGATTTACTTACTTATTTGTTTGAAATAGTAACAGAGAGAATAAGAGAGCTCATCCATATACTGATTCATTTGCCAAGTGGCCACAACAGCCAGGGCTGGGCCAGGCCAAAGCCAGGAGCCAGGAATTCCATCCAGGTCTCTGACATGGATGACAGGGACCAAGCATGTGGACCACCATCTGCTGCCTTTCCTAGGTGCATTAGCAGGGAGCTGGATCAGAAGCAGAGCAGCCAGTACATGAACCAGTGCTCCAGTATGAGATGCCAGCATCACAGGTGGCATCAGTATGCCATGACACTGACTCCTGATATAATTTTTTATTAGATTCCGGAGTTGTGTAAACATTGATCTAGGCAACTTTATTTGAGACAGTTACAGTGAGAAGTACAGAGAGAGAGGTCTTGCATCCACTTGTTCACTCCCCAGATGGCCGCAATGGCCGAGCTGTGCCGATCTGAAGCCAGGAGCCAGGAGCTTCCTCTGTGTCCCCAATGTGGTTGAAGGGGCCCAGGGACTGCTTTCCCAGGCCATAGCAGAGGGCTGGATCAGAAGAGGAGCAGCCAGGACTAGAACTGGCGCCAATATGGGATGCTGGCACTTCAGGCCAGGGCTGAGAAGAGAGAGAGAGATCTTCCATCTGCTGGTTCACTCCCCATATAGCCACTACAACAGGGCTGGGACAGGCTGAAGCCAGGAGCCAGGAGCTTCTTCCCGATCAGCTACATGGGTACAGAGGCCCAGGCACTAGGGCCATCTTATGCTGCTTTCCCAGGCACATTAGCAGGGAGCTGGATAAGAAGTGGAGCAGCCAGGACTTGAACCAGCACCAGCCTCTTTTTTTCTGTTATTAGAGAGCTCCCATTCATTGGTTCATTCCCAAATACCCTCAACAACCAGTATTGGGCTGGGGCCACAGCTGGGAGCTGGAAACTATCGGGTTCTCCCATGTAGATGGCAGGAGCACAATTACTGAAGCCATCGCCATTGCCCCCAGGTTCTGCATTAGCAGGAAGCTGGGTATCAATTCCAGGTACTGCCCGGTGGGCTGTAGGTGTCTTAACCGTGTCTGAACTGCTAGGCTAATGCTCGCCCCTAACTTGGTGATTAGCTTAAATTTGTGTGAGTTTGGGCATGTGATCTGGGATTTTTTTTTTTTTTTTCTTTAGGTTTTTTTTTTTTTTTGACAGGCAGAGTGGATAGTGAGAGAGAGAGAGAGACAGAGAGTAAGGTTTTCCTTTTGCCATTGGTTCACCCTTCAATGGCCGCTGCGGCCGGCGCATCTCACTGATCCGAAGCCAGGAGCCAGGTACTTCTGGTCTCCCATGCGGGTGCAGGGCCCAAGCACTTGGGCCATCCTCCACTGCCTTCCCGGGCCATAGCAGAGAGCTGGCCTGGAAGAGGGGCAACCAGGACTAGAACCCGGTGTGCTGGCGCCGCAAGGTGGAGGATTAGCCTGTTAAGCCACGGCGCCGGCCAATGTTCTGGAATTTTTAAGAGCTTTGCTTTTTGTTATGGTAAGCTAACAATTAAAAAAATATATTTTTATTTGAAAGAAGATCTTCCATCCATTGGTTCATTCCCCAGATGCCTGTAACAGCCATGCCTGGGCCAGGTTGAAGCCAGTATCCTGGAACTTCATCCAGGTCTCCCAGTGGCTGGGACCCAAAAGTACTTGAACTATCATCTGCTTCCTGCCAGAATGCGCATATTAGCTGGAAACTGAGGAGCCAGGATTCGAACCAGGCACTCTGACACAGGTTGCAGGCTTCCCACACAGCGACAATCACTCTGCCAAATGCCAAACTTTTTTATATGAAGCCTACGAATCTACTTTTTTCTGACCTCCTTGAGATTTCCCCCCTCATTTCAGCAACACTGGAAAGGAATTAATCTTCTTGGAAATGTACCAAAAGCTTGCTCAAAATGATGCTAAATTTTTAGTTTTCCAAAGTCCAAGAAACTGATATGGTAGTACTAAATTTGTAAATTTGTTTATGGCATGATCTATGTGGTTTTGGTTTTTTATACCTTTTTGTCATGTGCTAGTACTTTATTTGTAGTACATAGTCAGGAAATTCTAATAAAGTAAAAACTTATAAATAGCAATAATTTAGGATATGGAGCTGTGTAGAACAGATGTGTATTTGGGATGGGAAGTTATTTTCTTTCTCAGTTATTTTCTTGAAAATGAATTTTTTTATGTCTTGTATTATGATACACACAAAATTCAAGCAAGTATCTCCTCTCCTTTCCTTACCCATAATGAATTTTTTTCTTGATACTATTATGAACTTTATACACATCCAAAAACTAAAGGAAAACAAGAAAAGTTGCTGGAATTCTCACACAAGTAGCTAGCAGGTTTATAATTATCTGAGTAAATATACTTTTAAATTCAGCATATCAAAGTATATGTGAGAAAGCTAGGTCATAAGTAACACATTCTTTGCTTATAAAATTATTTCCCAAATGTTGATTTCCTTTCTGTTTACCTTCCCTGGCCCCGTAAAATCTATTTTTTCAGTGTCTTGACCATTTCTAGATTTTTATTTTTCTAAATATGTTCATGGAGACTTGTTAACAGGGAATGAACTGTTCTTGTTAATCAAGGATTAATCATTTAACTTTTATTATAAATGCTGATCTAAGATATCTAAACATATTAGAGAAATTACTTTATGATGTTTTCTAAGAGGCCAGTGTTTATATGGAAGGGTTAAAATTTAGGAAATTGGGGCCAGCGCTGTGACATGGTAAGTTAAGGCTCCACCTAGGTAATGACATCCCATGTGAACGCCAGTTTGTGTCCCGGCTGCTGCTCTTCTGATCCAGCTCTCTGCCAATGGCCTGGAAAGACAGTAGAGGATGGCCCAAGTGCCTGGGCCCCTGCATCCACATAGGAGATCGGAAGAAGCTCCTATCTCCTGGCTTTGGATCAGCTCATCTCTGACCCTTGTAGCCATTTGAGGAGTGAATCGGTGGATGGAAGGCCTTTCTCTCTGTTCTTTCCCTCTCTCTATCTGTAACTCTGCCTCTCAAATAAATAAATAAATCTTAAAAAAAACATTTAGGGAATGTCGGAGTTATCTAAAATAATGGGAAAAAAGCTTAATGAACTGATACTGAGGATTTAGTGTGTTTTCTTTTTAATCTGCAGATTCTCTGACCTTGTGTTTTTCTTCCATTTTCCCATCTTGCAGTTCATTTGGTGAAGAAGCCTGTTTAATTTCCCATACTGTGGATTTTGCTGATTGTATCTCTGTGTAGTTCAGTGTATTGTTTGAGCCTATTTCCTATAAATTGATAGTTGGATCCTAAAGCTAGATCACATTTAGGTTCAGATGTTGTTTTTGAGGAACAGGGCTGGCAGTACACCTAAAGTCTAATTGTACCTCTCTTCATGGTGTTAGCAGTCATTAATAATCATGTTGAGTCATTAATCTTTACATGTTGAGAAAATGGTGATATAATTTTATCTTTTTTATTGACTAATTTTTATATACATGCATCGTGTGTGTGTGTGCATGTATGTATAAAGATTAATGTGCACAGATTGGGCTTTCAGTGAATGTTTGCATTCCAGCCATTGCTTTGAAAGATTCCTTTGTCCTTTTAGAGCTGCCTGCTGGAACATTGAAGTAAACAGCTAAGAATATTATGGTCTTACTGTGCTCTTGAAGAGATTTAATGTCTAAGCTAATACACTGAACTATTTGTCATTCCTTATCTTAACTCTTGTTTTTCTGAAAAATATATCAGAAGGCGAAACTGTTATTAGGCTTAGAAACTGACATCTTTTTATGCTTGAGTTTATAGCTCTCACAATGTGTTTCAGTCTCTATTGTGATCACCTGGGTCAAGCTCTGCGTTAGGCTCCCTGTATTTATCTTTCCAGGCAAAATTTTTTCTGGGCTTCATGAAATTGTCAGTACGCTTTGGGAAACAAAACCTAAGTACAAGTCCTATCCCTTTCAGAAGATTTTTCTACTAAAGAAAAGAATGTGAATGTTGTGGTTACCTGAAGAATAGTAAAAGAATATGAATTTTGTGGTTACATGAAGAATAGTATATATGATATCTTTTATTTATTGTTTGTGTAATAATTTTTGAGCAATGTCAGTCATAAAATAAATGAAATTTTAAGATCGATTGAGGATAAGCTGTTTCCTGTGAAGGATAAGCACTTTCCTGGGAGTCAGTTTGCTGCAGAACATCTCACCCTTGCTGCAGTCAAGAGGCAAGTTAGTAAGTAGCCTCTGTAGTATTAACTCCCTAAAAATGTGATGAGAAAATCAGGAGGTCAGAATTCTACATATTATCATAATATTACCATATTGTTTTGTTTTTAATTTTTTATTTATGGTGTAGCAGTTAAGACACCTTTGTTAGACCTGCATCCCATACCGGAGCACCTGCGTTCTGTCCGGGCTTTGGCTTCTTTCTCCAACTTCCTGCTAACGTGTACCCTGCTAGGCAGTAGGTGATGTCTCAAGTATTTGGGTCCCTGCTTTTTGTGGGAGACCTAGATTGAGGTCTTGGCTCCTGAGTTTTCTTCAACCTGAGCATATGGGAGTGAACAAGTAAGTGGAAGATCTGTATGTGTGTTTGGGGATGCGGTGTGTATGTGTGGAGGGGGTTGTCTGGCTTTCAAATAAAATTTAAAAATTCTTTATTTGAGAAAAGAGAGATGTGTCATCTGATGGTTCACTCCCCAAAATGTCTGCTGGCCAGGGCCAAAGGTGGGAGCTGAGAACTCATTTCAGGTCTCCCGTGTAGGTGGCAGGGACCCAGTTACTTCAGCTACCACTGCCATCCCCCTGGTAGCAAGAAACTAAATCAGGAACTTGAGCCAGGAATCAAAACAAGTTACTCTGATGTGGTATCTGGGTGTCTCAATCTTTTTATAAAAAGGTTTAATTTATTTATTTAGAAGACGGGGGGGTGGGGATCCTCTGTCTACTGATCCACTACCCAAAACACTACAACTCCAGGGCTGGGCCAGGCTAAAACCAGGAGCCTGGAACTCCTCTGGCACCCAGCGTGGGGCTCGAACCCACGACCCTGAGATTAAGAGTCTCATGCTCTACCGACTGAGCTAGCCGGGCGAACCGAAAGTAAAAGGAGGAGCCGAGAAGCGACATACGCTTCAGGGCGGTGTGTGCTAACCTGGGGTCACTTAGACCGAGGACAAGGACAAGGAAAGGGGCGTAGGAGGGGGTTCTGTGCTCACCCTCACAGAACCGAACAGCACACAAAACACCGAGGGGCCTACTTGCCGAAATCAAGGGGGGACCTCGCCGAGTCCGACACGCTGTCTCTTTCTCAGTCACGTTGGCGTGCCAGATGTTGCCGTTGATTTCTCCACAATGTTGCAGTGGGTTCGTTTCTGAGAGGAGCAGCCGTGGTAGGGGCAAGAGGCGCAGAGTCAACACACAGACTCCGGGAGTCGGGTGAAAGCAGGCTTGAGGCGAGCAGCCCACAGACTCATTTATTACAGTTGGTACAACAGCTTATATAGCCAAGACCAGCCAATCCGATCAAGGGGCTGTCTATGCCCCAACCAATCACAGCCTGTTGCCAGGCAGTTTCCAAAGCCATCCAATCACAGCCTGTTGCCAGTCAGGCTCTCGTTGCCAGGCAGTTTCTGAAACCATCCAATCACAGCCTGCCGTCAGGCTCTGTTGTCATGTGGTTTCTTCTGTTGTCATGTGGTTTCCGAAGCCATCCAATCACGGCCTGTTGCCAGGCAGTTTCTGTTGTCAGCAGCCATCTTAGCATGACCTTTTCACCTCAATGGCCATCTTGGCATGAACTTTTCACCTCAGCAGCCATCTTGATATGACCTTTTCACCTCATTCCACCACATTGGGCTTCCTATTTGGATGGCAGGGTTCCAAGCACTCAGACCACCTTCTGCTGCTTTTAAAGGTGCATTAGCAGGGAGTTGGATTAGAAGCAGAGCAACCAGCACTCTGATTTGGAATGCTGGCATCACAAATGTCAACTTAACCCACTGTCCCACAACACAGGCTCCAGTATTTTCATTTTAACACCACTAGGGTAAATACCCATCCCGTCCCTGTCCCCACCCCCTGCATATTGTTTTGAATGAAACTTTGGACATGAGTCAAACTATATTTTTTAAAAATAAGATTCCAAACTACAGCATATTAGTAGCCAAATTCCTGGTTCAGTTGCAACTCAAATATCTGGTTATGTATTTAGACTTTTATTTATTTATTTATTTTATTTATTTATTTAGACTTTTATGTATTTAGCCTATTATTTTACTCTATCACCAGTTCTCCCCAGCATGCTCGAGGTAGAGTAGATGTTTCATGCATCCAGCAACAAAGACCTAGAGAGAGTGAATGAATGCCATCCTATTGATAAATGGCTGCATTAGAATTGGAATCCACCAGCTTCCTGCTAATGTGCACCTGGGAAGCAGCAGTGGCTGAGGACTTAGACACTTGGGCCCCTGCCAACCATATATGATATACTTAGGATTAGAGCAATGTTATTACATGTTGCTGCCTATACCTCATGATGACCCAGAAGTAAAGAGGTTGCTTGTTTTATCATTTCCTTTATATGATACTGTGTAAACTGGATTTTAAAAGCTCAAAGGCTATTATGTTTAAATATTAGACTCCCCAAATTATATGTATCTGCTCATTTCATGGGGTAAGGGAGTCCCTGGTGTTGGACCTCTCAGTTGTAGAGATGCCCACTTACTCGGGAGGACGCCCAAAGATCCAGACTCCAGACCAGTTGATGCAAAAAGCACGAGGTTTTTATTGAACGTTTGCGCAAACGGGCCCCCACCTCAGGCGGTGAGGAGCCCTGAGCGGCAGTTTCACACAGGTTATATAGGCAACGAATTAGCATATGGGAGAATGCTGATGGAGAGTGCTGGTATAAAATGCAGAGGTGGCACGGGATTGGCTGGTTCAGAGGGACAATTAGCATACCGGAGAATGCTGAGGGAGAGTGCTGAGGGAGAGTGCTGAGGTGTTACAGGATTGGCCGGTCGCAGTGACATCATAAGTGTGCGCCTAGAGACTCTCCGAAGGGGAGGGGCAGCTCTGCTCTGGGCGCGCCCAGAGGTTTCCCAGAGGGGAGGGGCAGTTCTGCTCTGGGCGTGCCTAGAGGTTCTCTGAAGGGGATTGACTTTTCCTTCCCAGAGAATGTCCTGCCCGCTAGACTCTGGGGAACATCTATCCTCTTAAGAAGCCCCTGATATTTGCCCAGGCCTAGTTTCTTGTCCCTCTCCCCCATAAGGGTCCTTCACTGGGGCAGAAAAAGATTTAGCACTACTGTATCAGATGATTGGCAAATAGTCACTAAGTCCTAAGGGAGCTTAAACCATGACCCAGATTTTCCAAATATTTGTCACAGTTTAAATTCACTACCCTGTACATAAGTGCTAAATAAATGTAATTAGACCCTGCCTACCTAATCTTGAGAGAGGTTTCTACAAATAATATTTACATTTCTTTAATACTTTATAGTTTTCAAAGCATTTCACATGCATTATCTCATTTTGTTACCAGAACAACTAGCTTAGTAGGGCAGGTAGAACCATAAGGCATGGCCGGCGCCCCAACTCACTAGGCTAATCCTCCGCCTGTGGCGCTGGCACACCGGGTTCTAGTCCCGGTTGGGGCGCCAGATTCTGTCCCGGTTGCCCCTCTGCCAGGCCAGCTCTCTGCTGTGGCCCGGGAGTGCAGTGGAGGATGGCCCAAGTGCTTGGGCCCTGCACCCACATGGGAGACCAGGATAAGCACCTGGCTCCTGCCTTCAGATCAGCGTGGTGCAGCAGCCATTGGAGGGTGAACCAACGGCAAAGGAAGACCTTTCTCTCTGTCTCTCTCTCTCTAACTGTCCACTCTGCCTGTCCAAAAAAAAAAAAAAAGAACCATAAGGCATACCTGTGCTATGATTTGAACCAGGCTCTTGAATGGATGGGATTTTAAGTCTAGAATTAGGAAGAAGACTAAGCAGATTATCGTGTCAACATAGGCAAGAAATGGGGAGGAATATGGGGGTACACTGACTAGAATGGCAACTACATTTGGCAGAGGGAAGATTGAAAAGCAGGTTGGGTACCATCATTAGAAACCCTTGGTACCTGCCATGTTCCCAAGCAGATACTGTACCAGTAGTTCTTATTTTTTTTCCCATTATTCCTTGACACAAAACTAATATGGTTTGTCTACTGACTTTTCCTGATTTTGCTATGCATATACCAGTGTTCATTCCTTTGCCCAAAACTTACGTCCTGCTATGAAGCATACCCATCCTTAAGTCCCAGGACAGCTCTCACTTTTGAGGCATTCCCTAACTGTCTGTGTGGTCTTCATGCTCCAAACTTCAGAGCATTTAAATAAAATTAAGACACTCAATTAGCTTCAGGAAGTAATACTCATGAGTATGTTAGTTCTCCCTAGTTATGATTATCTATTGAGTAGCTTATAAATTTAAGAGTAAGAGGTAATAGAAAAAGGCTGTTATCATTTCCCAAATGCTTAACCTATTAAATGACCTTGAATATAGTAAAAAATACTTACTAAATCTCTAAGTATAAATTTAGTTTGACTCTTTTTGTCTCTAAGTAATACAAAATAGTATCTATAGTAGCTAGTACTGTGCTGATAATTTATGGCATAAATTATTTATAAAGTAAGTTTATAAAAAAATATAGAAGCTCATCTCAGCCCTTGACTATTGAGACATTTGGAGTGTTGGTGGTTTTATTATTAGATGGCAAAATCCTTGTGTTTATCAGAGGATTTGGGTATCAAATTATGGGAAGAACTTTAGATTCTTAGTCTAATAGGAGTAAAAATAAAAGTTTAACATTGGGAAGATCAACTAGAAGTAAAGGGAGCCGGCGCTGTGGCGTAGTGGCTAAAGCCGCTGCCTGTAGTGCCAGCAGCAATAAATATAAAAAAAAACTGTAAGTAGAATAACTCCTCAGTAACCTCTTTAGTATAATATCACTTAAAACATCATTTTTATTTCGTAGGAACATTACTTATTGAAGAGACCTTGCCCTGTAATAATGAGCTTTGATTTAGACCTATGATAATTGGTTCATTTTTAAAAACCATAGAATTGTCAAGTTGAAACAGACATTATGGACTCACCAGTGCTATTCCTTCTTTCTTCAGATGAGGAAAGAGACCCCAAAGTAACTGGTTATTTAGACCTTGTCCAAATTGGCCCAGGTGTTTAGAGACAAAACAGGAACTAGAATATGAGTATTGAACTTCCTGATTTCCTTTTATATAACTGTTTTTTATCTCAGGATGCCTTAACTGAAAGCAAAAATATTATCACTATATTTTCAGTTATGTGCTCATCTGATTTTTTTTTTATTCCTGCAAAATAATCAAAAAGATCTATCTGTAATTATAGAGACGAAAACCTAGGTAACTTGCCTAATATCTTACAATTAACAAGTTAGAAAATTAAAACTAGAGCTCTTCTATTTCCCAGTTCCTTTTTTTTGTTTATGAAACCCCACTATTTTTCCATGTTGTTGCCACATTATTTTTCCACATTATTCATATAAGGATAGTCAAACTGAGAATATTTTGTTTTAAAGATTTATTTCCTTATTTGAAAGCCAGAGTTACAGAAAGAGGAGAAACAGATCTTCCATCTGCTGGTTCATTCCCTAGATGGCTGCAGCCACTAACACGGGACCAGGCTGAAGCCAAGAGCTCCATCTCAGTCTCCCACATTGGTGGCAGGGACCCAAGCACCTGGGCCACCTTTTGCTTTTCCCAGCCCATTAGCAGGGAGTTGGATCTGAAGTGGAGCAGCCAGGACACAAAGCAGCACCCACATGGGACACTGGCTTTGCAGGTGGTGGCTTACCTGCTGTGCTGCGTCACAGGCCCCAGCGATTTTCAGGAAAAATGCTGGACTCTGTTACAGGAAGAAAGCTTAATTTTCTTCTTCTTCTTCTTCTTTTTTTTTTGTAAGATGTATATATTTATTTGAAAGGCAGAGAGGCAGAGAGATCGTCCATCTGCTGACTCGTGCCCCAGAAGGCCACAAGGCTCAAGGCTAGGCCAGGCTGAACCCAGGAGCAGGAGTTCTGGGTCTCCTCTGTGGGTAGTAGGTCATCTGCTGCTGCCTTCCTAGGTGAGTTAGCAGAAAGCCGTATTGGAAGTGGAGCAGCTGGGACTTGAACTGGTACCCATACTGGATGCGGGCACTGGAGGTAGTGGCTTAACCTACTATGCACAGCACCAGCCCCACAGAACTTAATTTTAATAGATTCAGTTTTCATAAACTTGGCTCCTTTTCATTTGAAATTTGAATTTGCCACTTGAGTTTGAGGATGGAAGATAGTTCTCACTTTTATAGATTTTAATTGATTTGTGGTAATAACTGCTTTCATTCATAAGCGTATAGTCCTTTTTTTTTTTTTTTTTTAAGATGTATTTATTTATTTGAAAGTCAGAGTTACACACAGGGAGAAGGAGAGGCAGAGAGATAGAGAGCAGTCTTCCGTCCACTGGTTCATTCCCCAGCTGGCTGCAACAGCCGGAGCTACACTGATCAGGAGCTTCCTCTGGGTCTTCCCACATGGATGCAGGGGCCCAAAGACTTGGGCCATCCTCTACTTCTTTCCCAGGCCACAGCAGAGAGCTGGATTGGAAATGGAGCTGCCAGGACTCTAACCCACTCCCATTTGGGATGCTGGCATTACAAGTGGTGGCTCTACCAGCTACGCCATAGTACCAGCCCCGTATATAGTCCTTTTTTTAAAAAAAAAATTATTTTATGAAATTTGATATATACCCCAAAATGTACATAAAAACAGCATATAGTTTGATGCATTTTCATAGCTGACCACACTGGTGTAACCAGCTCCCAGTTCATTATCATACTATCACCAGCCTTCCCTTACTCTCAGCCAATATTGCTACAGGTCAAGTACTCCAGTAGTTAATTGCATCTTGTTTTTGTTTTTGCCACAAATATGAAGAGGATTTTTTAAAAATTACCTATTACTTCTTACCAATGTAATTGCTAAAGTCAAAAAATAATTATTTCCTCATTATCAAGTTTACTGATTTAATACTCAGCTAGAGTAATACAGGGGCTCTAAATATTTTATGCAGCTTTGGACCATCCAGGAGGCTCTACAAATGATCTTTGTCTTCTGAATGAACTGTAATGACCAGGAAATAAGAAACATGGATATAGAGCAGTGTGCCCTCCCTGGCATGACTGTCCCCCAGCCCTGCACTGGAAAAGGCACTAGGGAATGACTACAGTGAAAAGCTGTGGTCCTCTGAATATTGAAGATACATTTTCCCTTCAGTACTTAGAATTCTATGAGAGATTTTTAATTCTGCAATTTATGTGTTATTCTATTGCTTCCCATAATTTTACTAAAATGACAACTTGGGTAAAATTCTTCCATCTTGATTTAAAAAGATGTTACATAAAACATTGTCTTCATTTTCTCTGTTTCTTATCAGGACCCCTGAGCAGTGCCCGAGTGTTGTCTCTTTATTGTCAGAGAGTTACAACCCTCATGTACGCTATGGAGCAGCGATGGCCCTGGGGATCTGCTGTGCTGGTACAGGAAACAAGGTAAAGCCCAGCGCCAGTGCGGTCGGTTCTTCCTGGCGCCAGACTGTTTTCACTCGCAGAAAAGGTTTATGTAACAGCTGTAAAAATACAAGTGTAATGTGATCTGTGGAGCTGAACTTGCCTCACAGAGCTTCCCAGTCCTCCCTCATTTTCACTACCGGATTACCCAAAACTGCTTAAGAACAAATATTACATGGATGCTGTAATGTGCCTGAAACATTTTTGTTGAATTTCTAGTCAAATCATAAGTTAAATGTGACTTCTCTGGAGTGGGGGGGAAGAAAACAGTTTTTTTTTAATAAAAAACTACTCTGGTCATTTTCCATGTTCAGTTTGTATAATTAGTATCGTGCAAATCAAAGTTCTCATCCAAACCCACCAGAAATAACTGATTTATAACATTTCTGTTTTAAACAAATCACATACTGTTTGCCTGTTTTCTCATCTCTAATCTTAATAGATATCCTGGTTATGTTAAACACTCAAAAATTACAAAATACAGAGTTCGGTTAGGCAAGGTAATGATTGGAAAACATAATTTGTCATGAGATTCATAAAGAAATGCTCTATTGCTTAAGTAACAAGTTTTCTTGATTCCTAGTTGTGACGTGATCATCACACTCTGACTCTCGTAGCGCACACAAACACCCTCTGGCTGCCTTCAGAGCTGCACCTTTCCTTTAACAAAGCACACTTATGTGCATGCATGCGCGTGTGTGTGTGTATGTGAGAGAGAGAGACTCTTATTATGCTTTTACAGATAAATTAATCACTCTTTTGGTCATTTGTTGTACAATTTCTTAGATGAAAATGTATCTTCATTTTTATTATAGAGGTCATTGGGTATGGAAGGTGCAATTTATAGAAACTGACATTTATTTTTTTCCATGATGCACCTGTTCTGTAAACAAAGGAGAATGTGGTTGGATGTTTTACTAAGTATTTTTTCCCCTCGGGTCTTTAGTTGACATTTATGTCTGGCCTCCAAATTAAATGTGAACTAGATTTTTTTTTTCTCAATTCTAAGCATAATATGATATCTAGGTGCAAATGTTCTTTGAAACTCAACACCTGACAAGTTAATTTAATGAAACATTCTTATTACTCATACTAAACAAGTGTATTTTATTTCTAGATAATTTATGTGATCCTAGGTATCAATACCTGGCTGAGAGTTTGTGCTTTGATTATTTTCATTTTTTGAAAAACTGAAACATTTGTTATTCTAAAATATACCTTTGAAATTATATTATATCCATCCAAGGCTGGGTTACTGAATTCTAACTTAAAAGTTGGAAATTTGGTTATATTTCTATCATGACTGCTTCACAAAAAATATCAGCTATGTGTTTGAAGTCTACTCTGCCCAAGATCATTACATTTTCCCTTGGAATGGGGAGGAAGAATGCACATAACTGGTGTATGTATTACCTGTTAATAAGTCTTATGTTAAACTATATATATGTATGGCGCCATGGCTCACTTGGCTAATCCTCCGCCTGCGGCGCTGGCATCCCACTTGGGCACCGGGTTCTAGTCCCGGTTGCTCCTCTTCCAGTCCAGTTCTCTGCTGTGGCCCGGGAGGGCAGTGGAGGATGGACCAAGTGCTTGGGCCCCTGCACCCGCATGGGAGGCCAAGAGGAAGCGCCTGGCTCCTGGCTTCGGATCGGCGCGTGATGGCCGTTTGGGGGGTGAACCAATGGAAGGAAGACCTTTCTCTCTCTCTCTCTCTCTCTCTCTCTCTCTTTCTCTTTCTCTCTTTCTCTATCAGTAACTCTACCTGTCAAATAAATGAAAAATATTTGTGTGTGTGTGTGTTTTTGCTAGTCCATATGTAGAGGATTCTAAAACTATTTCCATAGAAGTATCCCATTTTTCCTTCCTTTCTTTAGTCTTGGCATGAAGGATGCTTGAGAAATGACAAAGTGAAGTAAGAAATAAGTTTGATGATCTTGTAAACCTGTTGATCCGTTCCTCCTAGATTTTTACCTATCTAAGTACCGTGTGAGGAACCGTACAAAGCGGGGCTTCTCAAAGGTCCTGCAGTGTGTTAATACAAGTGCAGTGTGTACATGAGACAGAGGTGCACTTGGTCAAATACAGTGGATGTATGGGATAAACACGGTTGGAGTGGTTTATGTTATTGTGAGATTTCTTTATTGTGATATGTACATTCCTAGAGCCTTTGATAAAATATATATTCACTTTGAGTCTGCAAGAGGAGATAATAGTATGCTGGAACTTCCAAACTTATTTAACTAGGAGTCTTTTTTTTTTGATACTCTGGAGAATTTGGTAGTGGAGAAATTCTGGTAAAAATAATAGAAAATCTCATCACAAAAGGTCTTGTGAATTGTAACCATTAAGTCAATTCTAGTCTATTTGATTTAATTTATTTTGCCATTCTAAATGAGGTCTTTTTTATTTGGAGAAGGATTTTTCTGTTTGTTTTTGTTTTTGTTGTTGAGATTTATTTTTTATTTATTTGAAAGAGTTACAGAGAGAGGTAGAGACAGAGAGAGAGGTCTTCCATCTGCTTGTTCACTCCCCCGAAACGGCTGGAGCTGAGTCGATCTGAAGCCAGGAGCCAGGAGCTTCTTCCAGGTCTCCCACATGGGTACAGGGGCCCAAACACTTGGGCCATCTTCTACTGCCTTCCCAGGCCACAGCAGAGAGCTGGATTGGAAGAAGAGCAGCCTGGACTAGAACTGGCGGCCATATGGGATGCCGGTGATGCAGGCCAGGGCTTTAACCTGCTGTACCACAGCGCCTGCCCCTCTGTTTGTTTTTATTTAATTTTTAAAGTCAGATCATCTGTTACCATATAAGATGTTATGTTATCCGAGTATTTGGTGGAGGTAGGACATGTAATATAGGTTTTGGAGTTAACTAGCCTGGGTTTACTATTTGTGTGACTTTAGGCAAGTAATGTAACCTTGCAAACTCTCAGTTTCTGTACTTATAAAGACTATTTTGTGTTTGTTGGTGGTGAGGTGTTTGTTTTTGTTTATTGTTTTTATAATTAAGAGAATTATATGGGATAACAAAAAATATCTAATACTATGCTTTAAAAATAATACATGCTTATCAAATAATGATCCCATAATCTTTTAATAATGTTCTCTCTGATACTTTGCTTATGACCTCTCTTTTTATTTTTTTAAAGATGTATTTATTTATTTGAAAAAGTTACACAGATAGAGAAGGGGAGAGACCGAGAGAGAGGTTTTCCATCCTCTGGTTCACTCCCCAACTGGCATCAATGGCCAGAGATGCGCCAATCTGAAACCAAGCGCCTCCCGTGGGTCCCCCACATGGGTGCAGGGGCCAATGGCCTTGGGCCATCCTCCACTGCCCTCCCAGGCCATAGCAGAGAGCTGGATCAGAAGTAGAGCAGGCAGGATTTGAACCAGCGCCACATGGGATGCCGGTACCACAGGCGGTGGCTTCACCTGCCATGCCACAGCACCAGCCCCTGCTTAGGACCTCTTTTATATCAACACAAAAACACTCAGGTTCTAAATTTTTTTTTCACTTCATATCAATTACATTGAAGCTTAAAGTATACTTTGTTCTGAACTATAGTGTTAAAGCAGTCTTAAACTAACATGGTACTACACTGTTGGATGATAATGCTGACTTAGTGTGACTGTAACTAATTTCAAAATCCAAACATGTCAATGTTATTTAAAGTTCTTTTTTCCCTAATGTTTTCAGGAAGCAATTAATTTGCTAGAACCAATGACAAATGACCCTGTGAACTACGTAAGGCAAGGGGCTCTCATAGCTTCAGCTCTTATCATGATCCAGCAGACTGAAATCACTTGTCCAAAGGTGAGCAAACAGATTTATGTTCACTTTGTTCATTTAATTGAGTATATGGCCATATCTAAAGTATTAGAACTCAGGGAGTAGTACATCAGCGTTTTCCAGTTGACCTTTGACAGTTTATTCAGTGGGATGACTTGTTCCTCTGATACAGGAACCAAACTCAGCAGTCCATGACTATTGATTCATCCTTATGAAATGAAAAATCTTACAGTTACTTTGTAATACATGGAATCTGTTTACAAATGAGTTTATCCACATTCTCTCATGTCATTGCCTTCCTGGGTGACCTCTTGGGTCGGCTTTCAAATGGTCCTAGCACAGCTTTCTTTCCCACTTGACCCATTTCCGCTCCACAGACATAATCCTGCATATTTTTCCTTCTTGTGGGTAGGAATGTAACAGGCTCTCAGTGCTGTGCCTCAGCCAGTAGCTGACGCCAGTTGCGTTATATGTCAGGCATCAACACTCGGTGACCTGATCATCCTGAGTGTTCCAGGTGGTCCTTCTGAAGCCCCCTCTCTTTGGAGAGAGGGAGAAAGACCCACAGCCCTACTTCACCTCAGAGAGACTCTGCAGATTCTCCACAATCCATACCCATGGGGGTGACTCATAACAGAATTTTAAGACAGCTGTTTTGTAATTTGTTCATGGCAGTCTCTCAAACTCATGTTAGTGTTTGATTTTTCGTGTGTCTTGGCACTTCACATAAAACTTCTCATACTTCAGGAAGCAGAAAAATGTACATATTTACATTGACTGTAATTACGTTTGGTACATTGAATGGACATGTAGAACTTAGGCAGAAATACCATATCTCCTAATTGCTAACTTGAATGTAGGGCATTTGACAGCCTGATATGTATTCTGCTCATACATTAGAAGCAGTAAAAAAATTGACAATAGAAAAAACATTGGCATTCTGTCTTCCGCCTCGTTGAGCAGATATACAACACATTTTTATAAAGATTTTTTTATTTATTTGAAAGAGTTACAGAGAGAAAAAAAAGATCTTGCATCTGCTGGTTCACTCCCCAGGTAACCACAAGAGCCAGGGCTTAGCCAGACCAAAACCAGGAGCCAGGAGCTTCATCCAGGTCTCCCACAGGGCATAAACATTTGAGTCATCTTCGGCTGCCTTTTCCAGTCCATTAGCAGAGAGCTGAATTGGAAGTGGAGCAGCCAGGACACAAACCAGCATCCATCCATCCATCCATGCTGGCATCACGGGAGGCAGCTTTACATAAACTGCTATGCCACAATGCCAGTCCCTGAAGACTCTTTTTTTTTTTTTTTTTTAAGACTCTTTTTTAAAGATTTATTTACTTATTTGAAAGGTAAAGCTACAGAGAGGCAGAGAGAAAGATCTTCCATCCGCTGGTTCATGCCCCGGATGGCCACCATGGTCAGAGCTGGGCTGATCCAAAGCCAGGAGCCAGGAGCTTCTTCTGGGTCTCCTTTGTGGTTGCAGGAGCCCAAGGACTTGGTCCATCTTCTGCTGCTTTCCCAGGCCATAGCAGAGAGCTGGATCGGAAGTGGAGTAGCCGGGACTCAAACCAGCATCCATATGGGATGCCAGCACTGCAGACCAGGGACTTCACCTGCTGTGCCACAGCGCTGGCCCTTGAAGACTCATTTTTAGCAAAGGAGATTTGGAGAGGTGAAAAGAAATTTTTGCAGAAGCTATTGATTACTTATCCTAATTTTATGGAACTTTATATAAATATATTTCAGTTTCTAAGTAGATACTATCATTTTTGTTTCATTTATTCAGTACACGTGTACTTCTCTCTCAAAATCATTTTCAAGATTTACAAAAACTAAGCTGGCGCCGTGGCTTAACAGGCTAATCCTCCGCCTGCGGCACTGGCACACCGGGTTCTAGTCCCAGTTGGGGCGCCAGATTCTGTCCCGATTGCCCCTCTTCCAGGCCAGCTCTCTGCTGTGGCCCCAGAGTGCAGTGGAGGATGGCCCAAGTGCTTGAGCCCTGCACTCGCATGGGAGACCAGGAGAAGCACCTGGCTCCTGGCTTCGGATCAGCAAGATGCGCTGGCCACAGCGGCCATTGGAGGGTGAACCAACAGCAAAAAGGAAGACCTTTCTCTCTGTCTCTCTCTCTCACTGTCCACTCTGCCTGTCAAAAAAAAAAAAAAAAAGATTTACAAAAACTGTATTGTAAAGTTAGACTCTAACTTTTCATCATATTTTTGTAATGTGTTAATATACTATATCTTCCAGAATGTAAACATCTCTCCCAACACAGACCTCATTTCTTTGTTTTTAAACTTTTATATATTTTTTAATTAATTAATTTATTTGAGAGACAGAGAGAGGTCTTCCAGCCACTAGTTTACTCCCTAGATGGCTGCAGTGGCCAGAGCTGGGCCATTCCAAAGCCAGGAGCCAGGACCTTCTTCCAGGTGTCCCACGGAGGTGCAGGGGCCCACGCACTTGGGCCATCTTCAAGGGCTTTCCCAGGCACTTTTGCAGGGAGCTGGATTGGAAGTGGAGCAGCTGAGACACAGACTCTCACCCACATGGGATGCTGCCCCTGTAGGCAGTGGCTTAACCCACTGCACCACAACTCTGGTCCCATTTTTTTCATCTTTTAAGATTGATTTATTTATTACAGAGAGGGAGCATTTCCATCTGCTGGTTCACTCCCCATATGGCTGCAACATATGGGATGCCAGCACCACAGGCAGAGGCTTAACCTACTACACCGCAGCGCCAGCACCTTTTACTTTTTAAAAAGAGCAGCCTTTAGAGCCAGCATTGCAGTTTAGTGGGTAAAGCCACCACCTGTGATGGGCACCCATATGGACACCAGTTTGTGTCCCTGCTGCTCCACTTCCGATCCAGCTCTTTGCTAATGACCTGGGAGAAGTAGCAGAAGATGATCCAAGGGTTTGGGCTCCTGCCACCCATGTGGGAGACACTGATGTAGCTGCTGACTGCTGGCTCCTGGCTTTGGTCTGATATAGCCAGCACTGGCCATTGTAGCCATTTGGGGAATGAACCAGTGGCTAGGAGATCTCTCTGTCCTGTCTCTGCCTTTCTCTGTAACTGACTTTGAAATAAATAAATAAAAGTTATTTTTAAAAAATAGCTATCATATGAGTGACATTTCCATCTTTCATTTCTGCTTTGGATCTGCTGAGCTTTTTGAGGTTGTCCAACTGAATAATGTCATTAAAGAAGTTAGTTTAGGCCAAGGAGGATATAGACTTCCTCGCTTCAGTTTCACATGTTCATTTCATACTACTGGCATTGTCAACAAGACAGCTATTTCACCATCTTCCCCATCTCTGCTCTGGAGCTCGTTGTAACAATGATAGCCTCTATGCAAATGATGAGACAGTCTTTTCAGGGTGGGATAGCATAAGCTTAA
Source organism: Lepus europaeus (assembly GCF_033115175.1). NCBI lineage: Eukaryota > Metazoa > Chordata > Mammalia > Lagomorpha > Leporidae > Lepus > Lepus europaeus. The sequence goes on from NC_084827.1 coordinate 175,848,812, forward strand.
TAGTTTTTAAAAGCCTTCAGCTATGGTGCCGGGGCTGTGGCATAGCGGGTAAAGCTGGCGCTGGTTCCAGACCCAGCTGCTCCTATTCCACTTTTCTACTGCTTGGGAAAGCAGTAGAAGATGGCTCAAGTCCTTGGGCCCCTACATCTGCATGGGAGACCCACAAGAAGCTCCTGGCTTCAGATAAGCCCAGCTCCAGCCATTGTGGCCATTTGGAGAATGAACCAGCAGATGGAAGATCTCTTTCTGTGCCTCTGCCTCTCTGGAACTCTTTCAAATAAATAAATCTTTTTTTTTTTTTAATGACAGGCAGAGTGGACAGTAGAGGGAGACAGAGAGAAAGGTCTTCCTTTTTGCCGTTGGTTCACCCTCCAATGGCCGCCGCGGTAGGCGCACTGTGGCCGGCGCACTGCGCCGTTCCTATGGTAGGAGCCAGGTGCTTCTCCTGGTCTCCCATGGGGTGCAGGGCCCAAGAACTTGGGCCATCCTCCACTGCACTCCCTGGCCACAGCAGAGAGCTGGCCTGGAAGAGGGGCAACCAGGACAGGATCGGTGCCCTGACCGGGACTAGAACCTGGTGTGCCGGCGCCGCAAGGCGGAGGATTAGCCTGTTAAGCCACGGCGCCGGCTAAATCTTTTTTTTTTAAAGGCAGAGTTACAGAGATGCACAGAGAGAGAGGTCTTGCATCCACTGGTTCACTCTCCAAATGACTGCAATGGCCAGAGCTGGGCTAATCTGAAGCCAAGAGCCAGGAGCTTCTTGCTGGTCTCCCATGCAGATGCAGGGACCCAACTTGGGCCATCTTCGACTGCTTTCCTAGCCATAACATAGAGCTGGATTGGAAGAGGAGCAGCAGGGACTCAAACTGGCAACTATATGGGATGCCGGCACTGCAGACGGTGCTTACCTGCTATGCCACAGCACCAGCCCCCAAATAAGTAAATCTTAAAAAAAAAAAAAAACTTTCAGCTCTACTAAATTTCATATTTTAAAAAATTTCAATTATTTAATAGTTTTTGATCACGCCAAGATATATTGTTAAACCAAGTCAACTGTGAATGCATGAGAACACTCCTGTCCTCAGAATCTTGTACTAATTAAGAAATTTGAAATGAATGAAGTTACAGCTGGGAGTCTTTGCCGTTAATATGAACTGGGTGGACAAATGTGAATATGTGCAAAGTCAAAATTCTTTCAGGAGACACTGCCTCTTAGAGTGATGTTGTTATTTAGCTTAGGAATTCTTTGAAGTTTTAGGTTCTATTTATTTTTCTGTTACTTAGCGAGTGGTAAAGGATTTCATGCACTGTAGTTTATACCATCTCTCCTTCACCTGATAATCACCAGAAAGACAACAGTGGTATACTAGGAGCAGTATGGGACATTTTGCCAAAAAGTCAAAAACTATTAAGCTCTGAAGAGAAGTAAATTCTCAAAGCTACATGGTACTAGTCATAAGGTTGTAAACCATTCAGTGAAATAAAGTGAAAATGTCCGAAAAATACAGATGTTCATTTCATCAATAATTACAACCCCTACTCAAAAAAATCCAAAAGAGAAATTTCTCACATGTTTTATGAGATACAAAAATGATAGTTTAATATAATCATTAATATATGCCTCATCCCTAGCACTTAGCTCTATGCATTGTGATATCAGTTTAAGCAAATCCAGTGCGGGTTTGTTTTCCTTCTGTCAGTTTCTTGCTTGCTTCCTCCCACAAACACATAGCCAGGACTGTGCGCACATCCCTGGATGTTTACAAACCCATTTATAGGTCCCTGAGGCCAAAGATAAACATTTAACTAGAATGACATCCTTTTATAGGTACCTGGAGCTATTTTGTCTCAGGAGCCCTGTTCTACTCAGTAAGAAATACAACTTTTGTTTTAGCATTTATTTGATCATGTACATATTAATCATAAAATTGGGTTGGAGTGTTCTTTTAAGCAGTATATATACATATACTAAAATTGGATTGGGGCAGGCATCAGCGTTGTAGTGCAGCAGGTTAAGCTGCCTCCTGCAGTGCTGGCATTCCCATATTGGATTGCCTATTCAGGTCTTGGCTGCTCTGCTTCCAATCCAGCTCCCTGGCAATGCACCTGGGAAAGCCACGGAAGATGTCCAAAGTACGTGGGCTCCTGTCACCCACATTGGAGACCCATATGGAATTCCAGGCCTGACCTACCCCTGGCTATTTTGGCCATTTGAGGAATGAACAAGTAGATGAGAGATTCTCTTTTTCTGTCACTTAAAATAAATTTTAAAAATTAATAAAATTGGATCAAAATATTACAGTATAAGAATAGATCTGGTGCTCCTCCTTGCCTAATATCTTGTGACCTAAAGCTATGTACAAGGAATCTTCTCCCACCATTGAGAACTACTCTTGTAGAAGTAGTATCACATTTAATTAAATTTTGTTAAAGGCAGAGAGAGATCTCATATCTGTTGATTTATTCCCTGTATGCCCACAAAAGTTGAGAATAGGGCTAGATGTGGCCAAAATTAGGAAACAGGAAATCAATGCAGTCTCTCACATGGGTAGCAAGGACCCAAATACTTGACTATCACGTGCTTCTTCCAGGGTACACTTTACTAGGAAGCTGGACTCAGCAGTGGAGCCAGAGTCAAACCCAGGCACTGTGGGATGTGCGTGTCCCACGTGGCATCTTGCTATGCCAGCTGCCTACCCCGGTAGGATCTTGTTTAGCCAAGTTAGGTAGGCTGCTGCCATTTTGAAATAAATCGTAGTTTCGGTAAGGTTGTCAGATTTGGTGATTGCCTAGAAATATTTCTGTAGAGAAATTTTGTAAGATGAAATTATAAGCATGAAATTTTATATTGTGATATTTTACAGCATAAAGTATTTATGAACCATAGTCTCTCTATATTACCATACTATTGCTGTAAGATATGGACTTGTATTCTTAATGGTGTCAGTGGTAATAGAAAGAAAACACTTCAAGAAACTGCCAAATAATAATAATAATAATAATAAATAACATTGAGAAGAAGACTGAGAACATCATCTGGGATTTTTTCTTAATTTATTCAAAAGGCCGCAGTAGAGAGCTGGATATGAAGAGGGGCAGCCGGGACACGAGCTGGCGCCCATGTGGTATGCCGGGGCGACATGCAGAAGCCTGGTGTACTATGCCACAGTGCTGGCCCTAAGTTACTCTCTATAGTGTACATACAATGCTTTGTCCAGTGTTTCTTTTATAAGTTCGTGAAATATTTCATAAACCTTAAGCTCATAAAATTTCCATCCTATTTAAGGTAATGTAAGTAGTCATCTAAAATAAGTTCAGAATCAAAGGAATTTGACCTGTTGAACCAGAATAAAAGCATCAGACCTTGGGATTTTTTAGTGATCATTTAATTGTACTGGGTTTTATAGTTTTGTAAGGCCTAGAGCAGTGAGTGACTTACAAACTGTCACGTGCCGTTGATTTCCAGGGTCCGTTCATTGGCTTTCCCACTGTGTTCTGTTGTCGCCTCTGAAGAAAAAGTGAGGCCCACATTTAAGGAATGTTATTTTGTTAGCAGTATTTTGATTGCCAAGGAAGGGCTGGTAGGATTTTACCCCCAATGGTAAGATAGCCATGCTTTTGACTGTGAAATGCCTTTTGTACATTATTTGATACAATCTTTCCAAAAGCCATGTAAGGTTGCTGCTAGAATCCCTGTAGGGATAAAAAAACTGAGGCTCAGAAAAGCTGACAGTCAACCCACAGTTTCTTTCTTTTTTTTTTTTTTTTAAGATTTCTTTTTTTTATTTGAAGGCAGAGTTAGAGAGGTAAAGATAGAGAGAGAGAGAGAAAGGACTTCCATCTGCTGGATCACTCCCCAAACTGCCACAGTGGCTGGAGCTGAGCTGATCTGAAGCCAGGAGCTTCTTCCAGGTCTCCCACATGGGTGCAGGGGCCCAAGGACTTGGGCCATCCTCCACTGCTTTCCCAGGTGCATTAGCAGGGAGCTGGATCGAAAATGGAGCAGCTGGGACTCGAACTGGCGCCCATATGGGATGCCCATGCTACAGGCCCAGGGCTTTAACAGACTGTGCCACAGTGCCAGCCCCACCCACACAATTTCTAAGAGCAGAGATGTTCCTAAGCCAGGGTTGTCTGATTCTGTATTTGTCTGCCATTTTACCACAGTTGGCCTCCCAGACCAATGCAAAGGAAGAGGGGAAGAGATTCTGAAAGAATGTGTGATGTGAAGAAGGTCATCATATTAGGAAACTCAAGTTTGGTATTTTCTGCTTTTGGCAGATTTGGGGAGCTCCATGATCATGTGCTTCTTGAACAAGCAGACTTCTTCCTGAGTGCCTACCATTTGAAAAGCACTGTTGGGAAAACAAAGAAGTGTAAGACATAGAAGAAGCATAAAATAGTTTGTCACCCAAAGAGATTTAAAGGACTCACTTTATAAAGAATATAGTATATAAATATTATTTTTAATTATAAAAGTAATACATATTAATTTTAATGCAGAAAATAAACAAACAGAAAGTATCAGTAATCCTACCCCAAGTAAGTCAGCACATTTCAATTTTGTACTAGTCTTCAGAAAATGAATGTGTGTAGATAATGAAAAATCTTTATATGTGAATATACTTAATCCAAAATATATCTCCCACAGCTTTGGTGATGGATAGTTTTCTTTAAGGTGGAAAGGAAGGACTGTGCCTGTTAGGAAATCTGCAAGGTTGTTACTAAGCAGCATTACTGTAGTTCAGAGTGCAACAAAAGCCTTAGTGTTCACGTGGGCTGTTGAGGCCTGCTGACTAACAGTGGAGCGGTAGGAAATCACATTCAGCATTCCCTCGAGCCTGAATCATCCACTGCAGAACGAGGATTGAAAACAGAACTGGTACCCCCACACAGGAAAGCCATAACGCCCGTGATTTCAGCCACAGAACTGTTCTGCTTTCAAGTCTGGCATTTTGGATGTTGTGAAATTCGGAAATAAATCTCATTGCCATTTGGACAATCTATAAACAGAACAGCAAATGAATTAGAGTGTAATTCTTTTTCTTGCTCCCTCAGGTGAATCAGTTCAGACAGCTGTATTCCAAAGTCATCAATGATAAGCATGATGATGTCATGGCTAAGTTTGGCGCTATTCTGGCCCAGGGCATACTGGATGCAGGTAACATTTTTACATCTCCCAGATCGATTTATTTAAACTAAACTTTATAAATAGTTCATCAAATGCTCTAACTGTATGACACAGTGGAAACAATCTGAGGCTAATTATTCTTGGAGAAAACTGGAGGCTGCAGTTCATAGACATCACTTTTAGTAGAATTGGTTAAGAGTGCAGACTGTTAGGCTTTGCAGGATCAGCCATACAGGGCTTCAGAAAATTCATAGAGAAATGGAATTAAAAGAGTTTTTTGGTATAAAAAAATTGAAATCTATGCCTATACAAGATCTTCAAAAAGTTTGCAAAAATGTATATTAAAGAAAAAAATTATAGGGGCTGGTGTTGTGGCACAGCAGGTTAAGCTATCTCCTGGGACATCAGCATCCCATATGAGTACCAGTTCGAGTCCTGGCTGCTCCACTTCCAAGCCAGTTCCCTGCTAACATGCCTGGGAAAGCAGCAGAAGACGACCTATCATCCACCTGAGAGAACCACATGCAGTTCCAGGCTCTGGCTTCAATCTGACCCATCTCCAACTGTTGCAGCCATTTGGGGAGTGAACCAGTGGATGGAAGCTATCTACATCCCTCCCATTAACTGTGCCTTTCAAATAAATAAGTAAGTCTTTAAAAAAATATAAGGGCTCACATTGTGACATAGGGTATAAAGTTGCCTCCTACAATGTTGGCATCCCATATGGCTGTGCCACTTCTGATCCAGCTCCTTGTTAATTGACTGGGAACAGTTCTGGAAGGTAACCCAAGTGCTTAAGCCCTTGCTACCCACGTAGGAGACCTGGAAGAAGCTTCTGGTTCCTGGCTTCAGCCTAGCCCTCGCAACCATTTGGGGAGTGAACCAGTGGGTCAAATCTGTCTGTCTCTCCCTCTCTCTGTGTAACTCTATCAAATAAATAAACACATCCTGGGGAGGGGTGGGGCAGCACTGTGGCATAGCGGGTAAAGCCACCACCTGCAGTGCTGACATCCCATATGGCACCAGTTAAGTCCCAGCTGCTCTACTTCTGATCCAGCTCTCTGCTATGGCCTGAGAAAGCAATAGAAGATGGCCCAAGGGGCTGGCACTGTGGTACAATGGGTTAGGGCCCTGGCCTGAACCGCCGGCATCCCATGTGGGCGCCGGTTCTAGTCCCAGCTGCTCCTCTTCTGATCCAGCTCTCTGCTGTGGCCTGGGAAAACAGTGGAAGATGGCCCAAGTCCTGCACCCCATGAGGGACCCGGAAGAAGCTCCTGGCTCCTGGCTTCAGATTGGCTCAGCTCTGGCCCTTGCGGGAGTGAACAGCCATTTGGGGAGTGAACCATCAGATGGAAGACCTCTCTCTCTATCTCTACCTCTGTAACTCTTTCAAATAAATAAAATATATCTTTAAAAAAAAGAAGAAGATGGCCCAACACCTTGGGCCACTGCACCCTTGTGGAAGACCCAGAAGAAGCACCTGGCTCCTGGCTTCAGATCAACACAGCTGTGGCCATTACAGCCATTCGGGAAGTGAACTAGCAAATGGAAGACTTCTTTCTATCTCTGCCTCTGCCTTTCACATAAATAAATCTTTTTTTTTTTTTTTTAAAGAAAGACATAAAAAGAAGTAACTATGCATAGTCTCAAAATACTAAGAAAATTGAAAAACTCAACCCCAGCTCACTGAGCACTTTACTAACAGGCTTGTTCTAATTGCTTTCCACCTATCTTTAATAAAGCTGACCCTAGAGGCAGAGGATAACACACTACACTGTCTAAATTTACAGTATGGTCTGCTTCAAAAGATAGAGCAATGTCCTTGGGGTTGGCATTGTTGCGGAGCAGGTTAAACTGCCATCGGTGACACTGGCATCCCATATGTGCTCTGGTTCGAGTCCCGGCTGCTCTACTTTGGATTCAGCTCCCTGCTGATGCGCCTGGGAAGGCAGCAGAAGATGCACCCTCGAAGGAGACCCAGAGAAGCTCCTGGCTCCTGGCTTCAGATCAGCCCAGCTCTGGCCATGGTGGCCATCCAAGGAGTGAACCAGTGGATAGAAGATTTTCCCCCTCTCTCTCTAACTTTGCTTTCAAATAAATACATCTTTTAAGCACCTTCTGCTCAGGTTCAAATCCTCATTTGCCAATGGGAAAAAAAAAAACTCTTGGACGTGAAGTGAATTGTCAGGAGTCATACAGCTAGTTAATGTCAGAGCTGCCCCCTGCCAGTTTAAGTTACTCAGAAATTCACAGAGTAATGGTTGGTACTTCTTAGGTTTTTCTGTAGTTGGACACAGTTATTAATGGACATTTCTCATAATTCTAATAATTTTATGTTAACTAAAATAAGAGAAAATATTTGCTATTATAGAATTTTAATGAATGTATGAGAATATTGTAAATATGTGTCTTTGTGCATTCAGACGTTATAATTAAAGCAGAAAGTTAAACTAAGCAAATATTTATCCCCTGCCTCTTTGCTGTTTGCTTGCAGATATGATATGTATTATACTTTTACTTTAAATTAACACATTAAAAACCAATACAGGAGCCAACATTGTGGCACAGTAGGTTAAACTAGTGCTTGCAACGTTGGTATCCTATATTGGAGTGCCAGTTCAAGTCCCAGCTGCTCCATTTCTGATCCAGTTTTGTTGCTGAAGCGCCTGGAAAGGCAGCAGAAGATGACCCAAGTACTTGTGCTCCTGCTACCCACATGGGAGACCAGGATAAAGTTCCTGCCTCCTGGCTTAGCCTGACCCAGACCTAACAGTTGCAGCCATTTAGGGAGTAAACCAGCAGATAGAAGATCTCTCTCCCTGTATCTCTCCCTCTCTGTCACTCTGCCTTTAGGAGATATGTAATACAAGTTAATTTAGCATCACAGTTTGGATCCTCTTCTGGCCTACAATTTAGAGACCCTAAACAGTTAAGTGACTAATTTGAAGAACTCCATGTTAGACTGTGTGAACTGTGACCATTAAATGATCACCGGGTGCTTCCCTAGTATAATCCCTAAAAATCTTTGTGTTTAAGATTTATTTATTGGGGCGGGTGCTGTGGCGAGACAGGCTAATCTACTGCCTGCAGTGCTGGCCTCTCAAATGGGTGCCAGTTTGAGTCCTGGCTGCTCCACTTCGGGTTCAGCTCTCTGGTAATGCACTGGGAAAGAGCAGAGGACAGTTCAGGTGCTTGGGCCTCTTGATCCACATGGGAGACCCAGAAGGAGCTCCTGGCTCCCAGCTTCAGCCTGGCCCAGCCCCAGCTGTTGCAGCCATTTGGGAAGTGAACCAGCAGATAGAAGCCCCTCCCTGTCTCTCCCTAACTCTGCCTTTCAAATAAAATAAATCTTTAAAATTAAAAAAAGAGAGATTACTTATTTACTTGGTGACAGAAACTTTCATCGCTTATTTACTCCCCAAATAGTCACAAGGGCTGAGGCTGGGCTAAGCCAGAGCCAGGAGCCAGGAACTCCGTTTGTATCTCCGTCGTGGATGGCCTGGGCCCAAGCTCCGCTCTCCCAGGAGCGTTAGCAGGGAGTTGGATTGGAAATGGTGAGCTGGAACTCAGACTGGTCAGTGCTCATGTGGGATGCCAGTGTTGCAAGTAGCAGCTTAACCTGCTGCATCACAATGTTGGCCCCTAGAAATCTTTATTATTGTCCTGCTGGGTTGTTATTTATGGTTTCTCTGTTCTCCTACAGGTGGTCACAATGTGACAATCTCCTTACAGTCCAGGACTGGGCACACTCATATGCCTTCTGTGGTTGGTGTCCTTGTCTTTACACAGTTCTGGTTCTGGTTTCCTCTTTCACACTTCCTGTCATTGGCTTATACCCCTACCTGTGTCATCGGCCTTAATAAGGACTTAAAGGTATGTTTGGAAGACCTCAGCTTTCCGGTCTATCCTGTTCGTATTCACCACTCACTCACCACAGTTTCTCTGAAATATCAAAGATGAATTAGTGTCTCATCAGTAGTGCCTTTTCCCCTCCAGTTGCATCATCACCTTGAGTAGTGTGTGTCAGTGGAAGTTTTGACAATCAGATCTTGTTATGAGCTATATAACTTGGGCAAGTCAGTGAGAAGGAATGTTGAGAAAGGGAGCTTGTACAAAGATATGAAGAGACTTTATGGACCACTCTGATGAATTGTGTTTAATACTGGAGGCTATGGGAACTCTTAAAGGATTTCAAGCATATAAATGACATGAGATTTGCATTTTAGATGAGTTTGCAATCAGTGGATGCTTGTTAGAGTCCTACTACAGTAATTGGACAAGGCAGAATGAGGACTTCCTCTAAATCTTAATAATAAGGGATGGAGGTCTGAGACAGGGACACGTTGCAGTTAGGGGTACTGAAGTGACAGGTGTCAGAGGGATTATTACCATGCGGGGAATGAATACCCCTTGTAGTGGCAGAAAATAAGACAGCAGTGAGGAGCCAGAGCCTGACAGAATGAAGCCAGTCATTCCTTCAGACTTAAGGGGTTGCTTACCCTATCCTCACGTTGTTAATTTTTTTTTTTTTTTTTTTTTGACAGGCAGAGTGGACAGAGAGAGAGAGAGACAGAGAGAAAGGTCTTCCTTTGCCGTTGGTTCACCCTCCAATGGCCGCCAGGGCCGGCGCACCGCGCTGATCCGAAGGCAGGAGCCAGGTGCTTCTCCTGGTTTCCCATGCGGGTGCAGGGCCCAAGCACTTGGGCCATCCTCCACTGCACTCCCGGGCCACAGCAGAGAGCTGGCCTGGAAGAGGGGCAACCGGGACAGAATCCGGTGCCCCGACCGGGAGTAGAACCCGGTGTGACAGCGCTGGCCTAATTTTTTTTTCTTTAATGGGGTTTATGTTTAAGTCTTTCTCAGTCTTGTAGCCTGATGATTCGTCATCTTGTTTTTTAAAGGTCAAAAGGCTTAACCTCTAAATAACTTACATCTGGTCATCGCTGTTGTTAAAATGTGCTATTAAATTTTCAGAGTGGAAAATGTTTAGGCTTAGAATTGGCTGGTAAAGACTGAGTATTTCATTGTACTGATGTTTTCAGTATAGCTGGACAGCCATTTATGTATTTCAGTATTAGAACTGCTCACTTGTGTAGATATGGTTAGTTTTATTTCTGAGAACAATCTTTATTTGCCAATCCCTAGCCTTTAATGTCATAATTAGATATCCTCTATAACCTTCAGAGATTTTTATCCTCTGCCAAATAATTTTATGACCTCTGTTTTCATTCTTTTCAATGGAAGTGGAATAGAGAAGATAAGGTTCCTTATCCTCGTAAGCAGTGGCTGCTACCATCCTCCATCAAGGCAAATTGGGTAGACAGAGAAATTCAGGCTAGTGAACTTTAAAACTGGTTGGGGAGTAATGTGAAACTGACTTTCCATTGGGCTCAGGTTAGACTCTTAAAAGACACAATTAGATGATGTAGAAACTGTATACAGACTTGTCCAAGTTGTTAGTGTGGATCATGAAGGGATGTGGAAGTTTAGTATGCAGAAAAAATAGTTAACTCTTTACAAAGGAAGTCACAATTGATGTAATGCTCGTATCATGAGTAGGACTTAGCCCAGTAGAGCAGGATGGGTTGTCAGTAACGACACAGCCAGTTATGCTGCCGCCTGTGACGCATGTGGGGGCTGGTTCATGTCCTGGCTGCTCCACTTCTTATCTAGCTCCCTGCTAGTGGTCTGAGAAAATAGTCTGAGAAGTCTGAGAAGATAGTCCAAGTGTTTGGGCCCCTGCCACCTATGTGGGAGACTTGGGTGACCAGGGAAGCTCCTGGCTTCCACTTGGCCTAGTGCTGGCCATTGTAGCCATCTGGGAAATAAACCAGTGGATGAAGAAAATCTCTCAATCTCTCCCTCGCTCTCTGTAACTCTGACTTTCAAAATAAATAAATCTTGGGGGGTGTGGGAAGAGGAGTCGGCATTGTGGCATAACAGGTTAAGCTGCTGCCTGTAATGTCAGCATCCCATATGGGCACCTGCTCAATTTCTAGCTGCTTCACTTCCGATCCAGCTCCCTGCTAATGGCCTGGGAAAGCGGTGGAAGATGGCCCAAGTCCTTGGACCCCTGCACCTACTGGTAGACTTGGTTGAAGCTCCTGGCTCCAACCTGGCCCAGCCCTGACCCTTGTGTAACTATGCCTTTCAAATAAATAAATCTTTATAAAGGAAGGCCTGTTCAAAGGCACAGAATTTCAGGAAAGTATAGAGAAATGCAGATAGTCTGTAAAGCACCCAAAAACTAATAAAATAGAAGGGGATGCTTTTCAGAAGGGAGTCACAACATTGAGTCACTCTGTAATTGAACATTTAGCCTGCATTGAAACTTCTGGTGTCTCTTTGAATTTGTATGTTTGTTGAAAGAGAGAGTATTGAAATTTTCATATTAATTATTTTAATGAAGGGAGAAAATTTATTTTATTTCTCCAGATGCCGAAAGTTCAGTATAAATCCAACTGTAAACCATCCACATTTGCATATCCTGCTCCTCTGGAAGTACCAAAAGAAAAAGAAAAAGAAAAGGTGGGTTCTTTTCTTTCTTGAGCAGTATTCATACTGACATATAGGAGCTAGTGTATGTTTTACTTGGATTTGGTTTTAAATAAAGTAACACTTCTGATGAAATCTAACATTACCAGAATACGAATATAACAAGAATGTAAAGTAAAACCCCTTTTTCTGTCCTTGTCACCCAAGTCCCATGTCCCAAAACTCATCCTATGAATCACTCTGAAGGTTGTCTTTGTGCAGAAAAATATTTTTATATGCCGTTATTTGTTTTACTAGTTCTTTATTTGATGTACATTTAAAAGGTTATCTCTGATTTGTCACTACTACTAGAATGAATGTCTTGTGCAAATCTATCTGTAGGTTAGCATCTTAGATGTGAAATTGTTTGATCAAAAGAAGTGCACAGGGGCCAGTGTTGTGGCACAATGGATTAAGCCATCACCTGCAACGCTGGCATCCCATATGAGCACCAGTTTGAGTCCTGGCTGCTCTACTCCAATGCAGCTCCCTGCTAATGCTCCTAGGAAAGCAGCAGAAAATGGCCCAAAAGCTTAGGTCCCTGCATGCAAATGGGAGACTCCGATGGAGCTCCTGGCTCCTGGCTTTGGCCTGGCCCAGCCCTGGCTGTTGCAGCCATCTGGTTAGTGAGCCAATGGATGGAAGATCTTTATCTCTCTGCCTCTCCTCTCTAACTCTGACATTCAAATAAATAAATCTTTTAAAAATTATTATTATTATAAATATTAATATTAAATAGATATTAAATAATAAGTAAATTAAAATTAAATAAAATTAAATGTTAAATATTAAATAAATAGAATGTTATTATTTTAAAAGGTAATGCCCATTACTTATTTTCATAGGTACTAATTTGCCTTTCAAAATAGACATAACCAGTTCATACTTCTACTAACAGTGTTTGAGGAACTCATTGATATGAGTGGAATCCAAGAATAACACATTAGAGAGCTGCACTTGCCCATGAATCTACTCAGTAAAATTATCCTTTCATGACAACTTCTATATAAGAAAGTGCTTCTTTCTCTTAAGATAATGTTTCATATTGGCAGTTTTACCAAAATTGATGGAAACAATTGACCAAATTTAATGCACATTCTTATTTCATCCGCTATGCTTTGGACCTTCTTTTTGGTTTCAGAGCAGGGTCAGCTTTTATACCAATATTGCCTGGTTTTTCGAAGTTTCTGTTTTACCTTTCATTTCAGTGAGACCCACTGCAGAATGCTAGGCTAAGCACTCAGCCTTTGTGTATCAGCACTGCGGGGAATGTAGCCCAGTAAGAACATCCATACAGTGACCAGCACTAGAGGAAGTGTTTGTGTTTCCCGTGGGCATTCGACCTGGTGGTTAAGACACCTGTGTCCCACACTGGAGTACCTGGGATTGATACTCAGCCATGGCTCTTTTTTTTTTTTTTTTTTTTTTTTTTTTTTTTTTTGTAATTTGAGAGGTAAAGTTACACACAATATGAGAGAGACAGAGAGAAAGGTCTTCCTTCCATGGGTTCACCCCCTAAAAGGCCGCTACGGCTGGAGCTACACCAATCCAAAGCCAGGAGCCAGGTGCTTCCTTCTGGTCTCCCATGTGGGTGCAGGGCCCAAGCACTTGGGCCATCCTCCACTGCCTTCCCGGGCCACAGCAGAGAGCTGGACTGGAAGAGGAGCAGCCGGGACTAGAACCTGGCATCCATATGGGATGCTGGTGCCTCAGGCAGAGGATTAACCAAGTGAGCTGGGCACCGGCCCCTCAGCATTGCTCTTAACTCCAGCTACCTGTTAATGCAGACTTTTGGAGCCAGCAACAATGGCTCAGATACTTGGATCCCTGCCACCCACATGGGAGACTGTGATTAAATTCCTGGCTTATGGTTTTGGCCTTGTTTGTTACTGGCAGTTTGGGAGTGAAGCAGTGGATGGGAGCACTCTTTGTCTCCGTGTCACTCTGCCTCTCAAACAAATAATAAAAATTTTTAATTTTTAGAAAGTACGTAATAGCAAATTTCTTTCCAGGGTAGGCCACAGATCAAAACATATTAAAGTTCTAATAGACACAGGCCTCCAAGGAGCTACAGATTCTCCTGATAACTATTTTAGTAAATTATGTAAATAAGTGCCCTGCTTGCTTTCTCCATTTATGATAGGATTCTTTTGTTCTTTATAATCCTTATTTCCAGGACACTGAATAGTATTACAGGGCTGAGTTTTCTTTAGGTTGCATATTTGTGTATTGGTATGAGATTATAACAGCTTACCCTGTTCTTCCTGTAGGTTTCCACTGCTGTGTTATCTATCACTGCCAAGGCTAAAAAGAAGGAAAAAGAAAAAGAAAAAAAGGAGGAGGAGAAAATGGAAGTGGTACGTGTACCTTGGTGATTTCATGGGTTGCTGTATCTGTCATGCCCCAGATTCCTCTTTGGTTTACGGTTATTAGACCTCGTAGTTGGCTTCCTTCAAATAATCATCCTATTCCCAGCACGTGGATTCATATCATTTTACTTGGAAGAAACTAGAAATGATATCCCTTTGTGGGAAGAATAATGAGGTCCTGGAGAAAACAGCAACTAAAATGAGTTTTGAGGGGTGGAGTCAGATTTTCAGCAGACAGTGAGATTACGGTGGGAGAAAGAAAGGCCCTTGTTAGGCGAGGGGCGTAAACAGGATTCTTTTTCTAACCTCCGCTTGTAGAAAACCTTTCTCATCCCTTAAAGTCAAATACCATCCTCACCCCAAGCAGAGTTACTCTACCCTCTGAGTTGTACTTGTGTTGTGTCTTTAATTTTGCACATAATAGTTGCTCAGTAGGAACAGAAATGTACCTTTATTGAACTTTTGTTTTCTTTCTTTGCTTTTTAATTTTCTAGGATGAAGCAGAAAAAAAGGAAGAAAAAGAGAAGAAAAAAGAACCTGAGCCAAACTTTCAGTTACTAGATAACCCAGCCCGAGTTATGCCTGCCCAGCTGAAGGTCCTTACCATGCCAGAGACCTGTAGATACCAGCCTTTCAAACCAGTAAGTTACCAGTGGCGCTTAGCTCATGGTAAATTAGTCTGTAGGTCAGTGAAATACTGACACAATGAGAAATCTCCAAAAACTTGGGACAGACTTGCTAGTACTAAATTTCTTAGCAAGTTAGAGAACATTGTCTTTTTTTCATGTAGATTTGAGGAAGCTTTTCTTTTCTGTGTGTAACCCTATAAACTCCCTTCTTGTACCACAGACTTATAAAAAGTTCCTAAGATAGCCTAAGGAACAAACAGACTATAGAGCCGCACTGAACCACTTGGAATTTTGATTCTGCCACTCACAGCTCTATGACCTTAGGCCAGGTACTGAACCTATCTCTGCCTCGGTTTTCATGGTTCATGGCTGCAACAGCTAGGGCCAGGCCAGTCTGAAGCCAGGAGTTGGGAGCTCTGTCCTGGTCTCCCACATGGGTAGCAGGAACCCAAGTACTTCGTCCGTCATCTGCTGCCCTCTCAAGCGCACCAGCAGAGAGCTGGATTGGAAGCAGAACAACCAGGCCTCAATCTGGTGCTCTGACATGGATAGCAGCCCCTTTATTGCTTTCTACGTAACTTTGTCACCAACACATAAGCTATTAATAAGTCTAAGCTGTGTAGAGCTGTAAACAGCTCTTTCCATATATTGGTTACATTGTAGAATTTGAGCTGGATTCTTTGATTTTAGATAAGCACATTGTAGTAGCTTAACCTACAGCCACATGTTTCAAAATCATAGGAAGCCCTCTTGTGAAAGTAGGCCTTTTCTGTAGGTAGAAGAGCCATCTCTGTTTGTCCATTAGGAGGTCCAAGGAAACTTCACAGGCCTTAAGATTAGTACAGTAGGCCGGCGCCGCAGCTCAATAGGCTAATCCTCTGCCTGCGGTGCCGGCACCCCAGGTTCTAGTCCAGGTCGGGGCGCCAGATTCTGTCCCGATTGCCCCTCTTCCAGTCCAGCTCTCTGCTGTGGCCCGGGAGTGCAGTGGAGGATGGCCCAAGTGCTTGGGCCCTGCACCCGCATGGGAAACCAGGAGAAGCACCTGGCTCCTGCCTTCGGATCAGCGCAGTGCGCCGCAGCGGCCATTAGGGGGTGAACCAACGGCAAAGGAAAACCTTTCTCTCTGTCTCTCTCACTGTCCACTCTGACTGTCAAAAAAATAAAATAAAAATAAAATTTAAAAAGAAAAAGATTAGTACAGTAGCCATCTACTTTGATTGTTCTTGGGGTGAGTATTCACTGTAAAGGTAGAATCCAGTGATAAAATACATCTTCTTAGAGAAAAATGGACTTTTTAAGGGAGAGAATTGGGGTGACTGTGTGTGGGTATGTGCATGTTGGGAGAAGGGAACTAGCTCAGAAATCCATGAAGACACACCAGTGTCAGAGCTGGCGGGCGGGGTTCTGAGGAAGCAAAATCAGATGAGGTTGAGCTGCAGAGACTCTCACGCATCGCTGAGTCATCTGACTAATGGGCTGCGCTTCTTTCCTTCCCAGTAATGGGCTTTGGGAGAAATACACTTTTTCCAGATGTGCCCTGCCTCTGTTGACTGATTCAATTACAGAGAGCCACTTTCCGTTTCCTTTGACACAGGCAAGCAAATAGAATAAGGTTAGCACTCCAGATATGGGTGAATGGTTGCCATGTTTGAATTTACCTCTGCTAATATGTTCGAGAGAGAGTTTAATAGAATTGTTGCTATAGTCAGCTTGCCTTTTGTTTCCCATCTATTTTTTCATTGGCTTGCCTCACAAGGGTTTGTAGATTAACATGAAAACATTCAGATATCTGTAGCATTTAAGTTATTCTCTCCATTGTTCTGAAATTGCTGTAGGGAAAAAAAATTGGCTTTTTATTTGCAGATTCTCTTGTGTCCTATTGGTGGTCATCTCACAAATATTTAATTTTTTATTTATTTTCATTCTATTTGAAAGAAAGGAAACAGTGAGAGATCTTCCAGCCTCTGATACACCCGCCAAATGCCCATAACAACCAGGGAAGACCCAGGCCCCAGCCTGGAGCCAGAAACTCTAAGCTTGTCTCCCACGTGGGTGGCAGGGACCCAAGTACTTGAACCACCACCTCCCGGAGTGTGCATTAGCAGAAAATTGGGTCAGAAATGGAGTAGTGCGGACTCGAACCAGCCACTCCAATATGGGAAGCAGGTGTCCCAAGCAGTCACTCAGCAGCTGAGCCAAATGCCCGCCCCCTTTTCTGCATTTTTAACTAGCTCCCAGGTGATAATTACGCTACTGGTCCAGGTCCAGTTTTTGAGTAGGAGGGCATTAGACTAACCATATTTATATAATACATGTTCTTCCCACAGTCACATTAAGGCCACCAGTCAGGTCTGTGCCTGGGAAAGTATATTCTTAAATTGGAATGGTTGGGACTGGTGCTGTGCCAAAGCAGAGCCATGTGGGATGTCAGCACTGCAGGCAGCAGCTTTACCTGCTACACCACAGCACCGGCCCTAATCAAATAACTAAAAAAAAAAAAATTGGGATGGTGAGTGGCGTGTTAAGCCACTGCTTGGGATGCCCACACCCCATGTTGGAGTGCCAGTTTGGGTCCTGGCAGCTCTACTTCCAATTACGCTTAGTGCTGATGCATGCTGGGAGTCCTTAGATAATGGTTCAAGTTCTTGGACCCCTGTCACCCATGTGGGAGACCTCTTTGGAGTTCCTAGCTGTTGTAGGCATTTGGGAAGTAAACCGATGGATGAAAAATCCCTCCCTCCCTCTCTCTGTCTGTCTGTCTCTCTCTCTCTCTCTGTTTCTGTCACTCTGCCTTGCAAGCAGATGAAAATGAATAAAGTTCTTTTCAGATGGGATGGTCTTCCAGGTAGAGCAGCATTCCTTGCTGCTCCGCCAGAGCCCCTGGTCAGTTTGCAGGTGCTCCTTACAGAGCACAGTATCTAGTTCTACCTCAGTTTTTGACTTCCAAGGCACTCAAGTCGTTCCAGCACTTAGGTGTGCACCCAGATGAGCAGAGCGGTCCTGAAGGGTCAGTGGAGCTTGCGCTCCTTTGCTTTCCCTGTCCACAGCTCTCCATCGGCGGCATCATCATCCTGAAGGACACCAGTGAGGACTCCGAGGAGCTGGTGGAGCCGGTGGCGGCACACGGCCCGAAGATTGAAGAGGAGGAGCAAGAGCCGGAGCCCCCAGAGCCTTTCGAGTACATCGATGACTAAGGACCAGAGGTGCGCGGCAGATTGCTCGAGGGAACCGCTTCATCCAGACTCCACAGTGTTTCGCGAGAGGACATTGTCTCCTCTTTTCCCTTCCTTTTGTGCCTAATCCTTACGTGAGGGGGGTTCACAGCTTATGGACAAAGAGAAGTAAAAGATAATGTGCAGTTCCCTGAACTTTGTGAATTCCCCTCGCGTATCTAAACAGTGTTCAATCTTGCCCCGTTTCTGCCTACATCACAGTTGATTCCTTTATCTTTTTTCTGTGACTCAAACCTCTGCTACCATTGCTGTTCAGAGTGGGTATTGTGCAAACTGTTTTCACAAATCTGCGAGGAGAGCTTGCTCCAGAATGGAAATCTACTCAGTGCTTTCGTTGAAGACGTTCTCACACAGCGTCCGCTAGAGGTCGTGTGTTTGACCGATGTTGAAGTACCTGGGTTTCGTACCCTGCTCTGGCTCCTTGCTCCAGCCTCCTGCTAATGCAGACCCTGGGAGGCAGCTGTAATTAGGTTCCTGCCACTGAGATGGGGGACCTGGACTGAGTTCCAGACTCCCAGCTTTGACCTCAGCCCAGGTCCAGCTGTTGTAGACATTTGGGAAGTGAACCAACCAGAGAGAGCTCTCTTTCTTTGTCTCTCTACCTCTCATTTATTTATTTATTTAAGAAATCAGCTGAACTGCATGGTTGGCTTTGTGATAAAGTGATTACAGTCCAGTGTAAAACTCCTTGTTGTGGATCAGTTAGTTTTTGGACGGGCACTGGTCCACACTGCACATTTTTGGGAAGCACAGGTATAGACTTAGACTTCTCATTGATTTTTCTCTCTCCTTTCTTCTTTTTCAATACTCTTGGCACTACAAGTCTTAACATGATTCATGAATGGAACTGTGGAACACTCCAGTGTATTTAAGACATGGTGCTCACAGGGACTTTGGGATCAGTTTGACTACAGCACAGAGCTTTGTCCAGTTGGAAAAGGTTGTTATGCCAGTGTTTCCAGCACTGTTGGACGGGGTCTTTAGAGGCAAAAGATCAGAATAATAGAATTGCATGAAGTAATTGTCTTAGTTCTGTTGCTGCTGAATGGGTATCACGTATTTGAAGACACGTGAACATCACGATTACCTAATTCTGCTCTAGCACAAACACATTTTCAAACAAATATTAATGTATTACATTCTTCAAAGAAAATAAAACCAGTGTTGTTTATTTACATTCTTGCAAATCTGGCACAGTATTATACACTAATTAGCCTTCAATGAGAACTTTACAGAAATCTCAGTAAATGTTGAGGCAAAAACCTTAACCATTGGTAAGGAAGCATATTCATGCCTCAGGAAGCCCATACGATTGGGCCTCAGAGAGAGGAGACTTGTTTTTCCTTCTGTGCCATTTAACCTTGCCTTTGAAAATTGTCTTTCAGCCTTGGTGGTGTCCTAAGTGATGCCCACCCAGCACCTGTAAGCCCTCGCGATCACTCAGTCTCCATCAGAGTTTTCAGCCTTTCACAAACTCTTAGTGAAACCTCCACTTGTGTCTTTCAGAGCAGTGAACTGAAAAGTGGTTTAGAGGTGTACGGTTGAAAATTGGATTCTTGTTTTTTAAAAAAAGAATAAAATATTTAGTCCTTGAGCGTTTGAAAACTACACTTTGTCTTGGCATAAACTGTCATAGACTGCAGAGGCAGAGTGTGGGGCTAGTTTTAGATTGTAGTGGCTGGTCGTAACAAAAGGTTTTTGAAATAAAGAATGACTGCAGCTTCCACTGCACCCTTCCCTCTCCTAGGATCTCATTGCTCACCTGAAGAAGCTTGTCTGGGCTCCTGTGGGACATGCCTCTGAGCAACCTTGTGCTGAGACCCGCTACCCGATGCATGTACCATTGCCGCTGCGCTGACCCGGAGAACCTGGCCTCCACGACTGTGGTTGGAAGAAGATACGTGGCTATTCAGTGTGCTCTTTCACAGAACCTGGTTTTCAAATAAATATATTAAACTCTCCTGATGGATAAGACTTTTTTCTGCAGCCTGCATTGTTTTTTTTAAAGATTTATCTATTTTATTTATTTGAGAGGTAGAGTTACAGAGAGGGAGAGACAGAGAGAAAGGTCTTCCGTCCACTGCTTCACTCCCCAAATGACTGAAATGGCCCAATCATGAAGCCAGGAGGCAGGAGCTTCTTCCGGGTCTCTCACGTGGGTGCAGGGGCCCAAGCAATTTGGGACATCTTCTACTGCTTTCCCAGGCCATAGCAGAGAGCTGGATAGGAAGTGGAGCAGCCAGGACTCGAACCGGCACCCATATGGGATGCCAGTGCTGCAGGTAGCAGCTTTACCCGCTACACCGCAGCACTGGTTCCCCAGCCTGCATTTTTAATAGATTTAATCCCTACCCCCCAAATGCCTCAATCCAAAGAGCTAAATCCTTGATTTTTGGAGGATGCATGACTTTCATATTGGCGGAAAAATTAAGCTTTTCTTAAATTTAAAGACTGCTTGAAAATAATGACAAACAAACCAAATCTTACTCAATACCTGAAGAATTCTCTGCAGTGTTTTGAAAGGGACAGAGGATGGGGCCAGCACTCACTGAAGAAAACTGTTTTGTGACCGAAGGAAATTGTATGTTCAGACAGCTCAGAAGCTTTTAATAACCTTTACCTATTGCTTCCTGCTTTTGACCTTGTTATGGATAATAGATACAAATTGCTTAATTTCATTTAGTCACAGGATCTGATAATGTACCTTTTCCCTTTCCTCTTATCCACTGTTTTTTTTTTTAATTTTTTATGTTTTTTAAAAATAATTAAAAGTATAGGGACATGGGGCCAGTGTTGTGGCACAGCAGGGTAAAGCCCTGGCCTGAAGCGCCAGCATCCCATATGGGCGCTGGTTCTATTCCCGGCTGCTCCTCTTCTAATCAAGCTCTCTGCTGTGGCCTGGGAAAGCAGTAGAAGATCCCACATGCTTGGGCCCCTGCACCCGCATGGGAGTCCTGGAAGAAGCTCCTGGCTCCTGGCTTCTGGCTTCGGATTGGCATAGCTCCGACATTTGTGGCCATCTGGAGAGTGAACCATCGGACGGAAGACTCTCTCTCTCTCTCTCTCTCTCTCTTCCTCTCTTCCTCTCTTCCTCTCTTCCTCTCTTCCTCTCCTCTCTCTCTGTGTAACTCTTTCAAATTAATTAATTAATTAAAAAAAAAAAAAGCCCTGGCCTGAAGCACCAGCATCCCATATGGGCGCTGGTTTGAGTCCCAGCCGCTCTACTTCTTTTCCAGCTCTCTGCTGTTGCCTGGGAAAGCAGTAGAGGATGGCCCTCCAGGTCCTTGGGCCCCTGGACCTACATGTGAGACTCCGAGGAAGCTCCTGGCTCCTGGCTTCAAAGCAGCTCAGCTCTGGCCGTTGTGGTCATTTGGGGAGTGAATCAGCAGATGGAAGACCTCTCTTTCTCTGTCTCTACCTCTCTCTCTCTAACTCTCTCAAATAAATAAAATCTTTAAAAAAAAAAAAAAAAAAAAGTATAGGGGCAATGTTTGACCTGGCAGGTAAGACACTGGTTAGGATGCCTACTTCCCATATGAAGGCACCTGGATCCCATTCTTAGCTCTAGCTTCTGATTCCACTTTCTTGTTACCATGCACCCTGGGAGGCAGTGGTGATAACCCAAAGAATTGGGGTTCCTGCCATTGCCCGCTCCCAGCTCAGGGCCCCAGCCCTGGCCATTGCAGGCATCAGGAGTGAAACAGCTGGTGGGACCTTCTCTGTCTCTGTCTTTCTGTATCTAAAAAAAGAAAAAGTTTACAGCAGTAAAGTGCAGGATTACAGGTTAGTGAGTTTTGATGACAAAAAAAAATTTTTTTAAGATTTACTCACTTGAAAGAGTTACAGAGAAAGAAGGAGAGACAGCGAATGTTCTGTTGGTTCACTCCCCAAATGGGCACAACAACCAGAGCTGGGCCAGGCCAAAGACAGGAGCTTCCTCTGAGTCTCCCATGTGTGTGGCAGGGGGTCCAAGCACTTGGGTCATCTTCTACGGCTTACCCAGGCACATTAGCAGGAAGCTGAATCGGAAGTGGAGTAGCTGGGACTCAAACCAGCATCCATACGGGATTCCAGTGTCAGGTAGTGGCTTAACCCACTGCAGCACAGTGCCAGCCCCACTGACAGTAAAGTTTTGACCATGATGCTCGTCGTGGAGAAGCAGTGGCATAGGTTGTTATTCTGACAACTCCCCCATCCCTTGTGTTCTGGCATATGAAGTGAGTCTTGCTGATTTACCAGGAGGTGAGAATAAATAAGAGCTGGGTTTGAAGAGTTTTGTGTTGTCTTGTGGTCTTCAATCCTGTATAAGTAAAGTAGGTAGCTCTCAGAATTACACATGAATGGCCCTCTGTTCCCACCTTGATTCTTTTTCACTTCTTAATTTAGAACGCAGCCTCTGTGTCTGGCAGGGCAAACAAACCTCTGGACAGATCAGCCCTAATACATTTGTCAGCCACAGCCTTGTTAGGTCCAGGTCTAAAGGTTATGGATCCAAAGGATGGCTCCACGCATTGGTTAATCTCATTGTCTCCCCTCCTTTGTAAATTCCTTGTTTCCTCAATATCAGATGATTCTGTAAAAGAGATTATCTCATTTCCTGGCCTCATTAGCTATGTCCTTCCTGTTCAAGCTCTTAACATTGCTTGCATTTCAGACACTTATCTCGTAACATTTCCCTTAATATACGAGATGTTTAAAAAACAGAAGTCTCTCAATGATGGCAGTGTCCAAAATTGTGAAGTCTGGGGCGGGTGGTACATTTCACTGGCTGCTTGCCAAATTCAGTACATTCTCTCCAGAATAATAGATTGAGCTCCAGGGTGCAGCAGCGTGGGTAGTGCAGATTGGAATTTAAATATTGGGAAGCTGGCCAGCGCCGCGGCTCAACAGGCTAATCCTCCACCTTGCGGTGCCAGCACACCAGGTTCTAGTCCCGGTCGGGGCACCGGATTCTGTCCCGGTTGCCCCTCTTCCAGGCCAGCTCTCTGCTGTCGCCAGGGAGAGCAGTGGAGGATGGCCCGAGTCTTTGGGCCCTGCACCCCATGGGAGACCAGGAGAAGCACCTGGCTCCTGCCATCGGAATAGCGCGGTGCGCCGGCCGCAGCACGCTACCGCGGCGGCCATTGGAGGGTGAACCAACGGCAAAAGGAAGACCTTTCTCTCTGTCTCTCTCTCTCTCTCACTGTCCACTCTGCCTGTCAAAAAAAAAAAAATTAAAAATTAAATATTGGGAAGCTTAACCGCTGTAAACAGTGCAAACTGTAAAGTAAAACGCCCACTCCATTCGGATGGTAGTGAGATGCTCTACTTTTCCTGGCTGATCTTTTTTTCTAGAAGATTTCCTAGAGATCAGCCTTGAGAAGTACCCAAGGAGCAGAGAAACCGCGGGTGAAATAGAATAGCGCAGAGTGGCAGCCGCACCAGGCGACGTCACCGCGCAGTCCCAGAGCCCAAGGCGAGTAGAATGCTCGGCAGAGAAATGGTGCAGCGGAATGGCTTGGTCTTCCAGCGTGGACTGCTGACTTCCCAAAAATACTTGCTTGGCTTCCGTGGCACAGGTTCCTACTGCCCCAGCTCCCCTTCCTTTAACAAACGGCACTTACTGGAGCATCACTTAGTGAGTCGGCTTTTTCTCCAGGTAACGTCACCCAGCCCACACCTACCTACAGTCTCCAACTTTGTGCTAAGACGCCACATCTTCGCCTTCCCGCTGAGCTGACGCACGTTGCAGCCTCTCGGCATCCTGTGTGCACCTGACACCAAGCACCCTTCCCGCCCCCTCCCTCCTCTGGCCCTCTGCTTGCCCACGCGTGGAACCGCTGGTTTCACCCGTGACTCACCCATTCTCTACCCCACTACTCTCCACCCCCACCTCAAAGCATCTGGTTATCTCTCTGCCTTCTGACTTGGCCCAAATCGGTCTTTCTAAGGTGCAAACCATGTAATAGACCCCCGCTTAAAATCTTCCCGTGCTTCCTTGTTGAATAAAACCCAGCTCTTCAGTGCGTGTTCGAGGCTCTGCAAGGCGTTTGCTGCCGGCTGCAGCCTCTCCCTGGCAGAGGCCCAGGTGTCCTGGCCCCTGGCCTCTGCACACGCCACTGACTCCACCACCTGCGCGTCACGAGTGAATCTCCAGGGGCTTCTCCACGCACAGTGAGGCGGCATCCCCACAACCCATCCGTAGGTGAGAACATCCCACGTCAGGAATGCCCACCCTCTGCCCGGCCTCCCAGACCTCGGTAGCGACAGCACTGCAGAGCACCGGCACTGATGGTGCCACAGGCGCTGCTCGCCAGCCCCACACTAGCCCAGGAAAAGATGAACGTTCAAAGTAGGGTTTCTGCTGAATGTACATTGCTTTTACCCCGTTGTAAACTCATAAAATTCTGGGGCCATCACTGTGGCTTAGTAGCTTAAGCCCCTGCCTGCGGTGTTAACATCCCATGTGGGCACCGGTTCAAGTCCCAGCTACTCCTCTTCCGATCCAGCTCCCTGCTCGTGGCCTGAGAATGCAGTGGAAGACAGCCCAAGTGGTTGGGTCCCTGCATCCATGTGGAAGACCCAAAGGAAGCTCCTCGCTCCAGCCGCAGTGGCCATTTGAAGAGTAAACCAGCGGACGGAAGATTTTCTCTCTCTTGAACTCTGTTTTTCAAATAAGTAAATAAATCTTTAAAAAAATCAAAAAATTGTAAGGTGAACCATCCTTTCAGGGACCACTTGTAATGGTTTAGAGCTTAGTTCTAAAAGAAGTCCTCTCTGGTTTCTCCCACCGTGCTGAACCAGGTTCTCTGCTTTCTAAGGACCCAGTATTTCCCCCTATTATTCTCTCCCCATATTATCTTTTATTGCCTGGTCCACCCCCCCCCCCCCGCATGTTCACCATCGCATGGGGTCACATAGGCAGCTGTGTTCTTGGGAGACTCCATCTGGGTGCTGCCTGTCTCTTCTCAGTCTCCCTGCAGTGCACATGCTCCCACAGTTGTTTGGTCTCTTGAAAATGCCCCCTATCCTGTGTATGCACCGGCGAGATGGGTCCTGGGGAATCTATACCTGGCCTGAGAAGTCAGGAAGAATGGGGGGGGTGAAGTTCTTGTGGCTTTGCCCCCGACACCTCCCCTCCCTTCTTTAAATGAGACAACACTTCTGTTTTCCAGAGAATTCCTTAGCAAATGCTCTTCTGCTGTTTTTAGGATCCAGCTTCCTTCTCCACTCTTGTTCTTTCCGGTTAGAGCTGTGGGGGCTGTTCCAAGGCAATGCATACATTGGGAAAATCAAGGACTTTGGCCTCAGACCCTGATTCTGCCCCCTGGTGCTCTCTGTAATACTGTGGGGATTACAGAATGACTAATTGCATGCTGACCACTAGGAAGAGCCACAGGTGCCACCTCATGGCTCACCACTGCCCTAAGAAGTGGCTGCAGGTGTGTGGGCACACCCGGTGGCGCCCCAGCAGGCACGCACCCAGGCTGAAGCAGAGAAGGGGCTCGGTCAGTGTCCGGTTCACCTTTCATGAAGCCGGTCTCTGGTCTCTCAGTTCCCTGGCATTGCTTCAGCTGACCCAGGGGGAGACGTCCCGCCTGGCCTGTGTCCACAGCCTGCTCCACGCGCCGACGTCAAGGTGGCTCCTCGGGGGCCAGCAGCAGCAGCAGCACCAGCCGCCGGGAGACGGGCATTGGGCCCCAGGCAGTTCCTCCAGTGTGTGCACACTCAGTGTTTTCCAAAGCAGTGAGTTATTTATGTGTAGTAAGATTGCATCCGGGAGATAATTACCTTTAAAGGTCTTGGGCATGTGCCGAGCCAAGACTTGGCGAAGAGCTGGACTGGAATCAGCTTTTTTCCCATGGCGAACTTCCCACGACCCGGCGTGAGCAGCCTCTGCCTGGTGCCATCATCTCCCAGAAGCCCTGACATGAGAGGGTTACGAGCGGCCACGGCTTACCCCAGGGCTGGCTTGGGACAGCAGAACAGGAGCTGGCAGTGAGTCCCGAAGCAAACTCCCTGTTCTGGGGGCCGGGTGGGGGGATTCCCTTACACTTCATGGTCACCCCAGTAACTGCTCCTCATCCGGGCCCAGCGCTGTCCTGTGTGAGCGTGTCGGACCACCCACCTATAAGTAAGCTCCTTATGGGCCAGCCCCAAAGTCTCCGCCTGACAGTTTCAGGTTAAATGCAGTCGTGTGTCGCTAGCAACGCTGCAGGTTCTGAAAGAGTCATTGTCAGGTGGTTTCCCTGCGAGCGCCAGCCTCCATGGTACGGCCCAGCACACGCCTGGGCCATGCGGCCTCCCACTGGCAGCAGTAGTGGGGTTCCTATGCGTTGGGGTCGTGATGAACAAAGCAGCACAACATCAAATGAAGCACAAGAGAAAACCATGCAATTAAGAGACAGCACAAGATGAACGCAGCTGTGGCCGGCGCTGTAGTACAGTGAGTTAAAGTACTGCAGGCGATACCACCATCCCATATAGGCGCCGGTTCCAGTCCCGGCTGCCCCGCGTCTGATCCAGCTCCCTGCTAATGCCTCTGGGAAAGCAGTGGGAGATGGCTCAAGTGCTTGGGTCCCTGCCATCCATGTTGGAGACCAAGCAAGATGGATCTCCTGGCTCCTGGCTTCAGTCTGGCCCAGCCCTGGGCATTTGGGGGTAGTATACCAACAGATGGAAGATTCTCTCTGTCTCTCTCTGCCTCTTTTCATCTGTCACTCTACCTTTCAAATAAAGAGATCTTTTTTAAAAAAGATGAGTGAGGCTGTTGCCTGCCTGCGTAACACTCATGGTGATTTTCCTAAGTACAAGGAATACAGCGTAAGACGGCCAAGTATAGTAACTGTGTCAGCCAGGAGCAGCCGCGTGCAGGAGGCCTGCACGTGCCCGTCTGCCCTGTGTTTCTACCGCTTGCGGCATCACCACAAACAACGGCCACGAGCCACTTCGTGGGCGGGAGTTGTTCAGCTCCTGACCATCTTATGAGACCACCACACTGTGTGTAGTCCCTCGCTGACGGAACCGTGCTCATGGGCCGTGAGACGGCCATTGCTTTGGCTCTGGGGAGGCTCGTGGTGCCTTACCCCGGCTGGCTTTTCCCCAGGGCACTATGAAGCACCACACTCGTAGGTTTATTCGTTCATTGTCTGATTCACCAATCGGCACGTAAACACCAGTGAGGACAAGGCAGTTGTTGGTGACTGCCGTATTCCTCGTGCCTCGAGCAGTTCCTGAGTCGTTGCAGGCACTGGGCGAAGATCGTTGGATGGGCAGATGCGTGGGGCACAGTGGCATTATTGCGTTTAGGTCCTGTGTGCTAGGCATGGGGCCCCTCACTCCCTCTCCCCACCTGACTGTCATTAAACCTCATAGTTCTACCATAAGTTAAATATTACTGTTTCCATTTTACAGATTTAAAAAATGAGACTTGGGACTGACACTATGGCACAGTGGGTTAAACTGCCACTTGCAGTGCCTGCATCCCACATGGGCGCCGGTTCAAGTCCCGGCTGCTCCACTTCTAATCCAGCTCCCTGCTGATGCTCCTGGGAAAGCAACAGAAGATGGCCTGAGTGCTTGGGCCCCTGCACCCACGTGGGAGACCCAGATGGAGCTCCCGGCTCCTGGCTTTGGATCGGCCCAGCCATTGCAGCCATTTGGGGAATGAACCAGCAGATGGAAGATTTCTTTCTCTCTGCCTTTCAAATAAATAAATAAATCTTAAAGAAAAGAGAGATACTTAGAGATGTTAAGGGTACGTAGATGTCATGGGACTAGAATTCAAACCCTGGTCTAACTACAAAACCTGTCTTTTGGGTTTTTTTTTTTTTTTTTTTTTTGACAGGCGGAGTGGACAGTGAGAGAGAGACAGAGAGACAGAGAGAAAGGTCTTCCTTTTGCCGTTGGTTCACCCTCCAATGGCCGCCGCGGCTGGTGCACCGCACTGATCCGAAGGCAGGAGCCAGGTGCTTCTGGTCTCCCATGGGGTGCAGGGCCCAAGCACTTGGGCCATCCTCCACTGCACTCCCTGGCCACAGCAGAGAGCTGGCCTGGAAGAGGGGTAACCGGGACAGAATCCGGCGCCCCAACCGGGACTAGAACCCGGTGTGCCGGCGCCGCAAGGCGGAGGATTAGCCTGTTGAGCCATGGCGCCGGCCTGGTTTTGCTTATTTCTTAACCACCGTGGCCGTGCTTTGCCAATTTGGAGTCTAACCCAAGAATCCAGCCAGATAATTCTGCTACCGAGGGTTCTGAGACCATCACCTGTGCAAAGCTGCTTCCAGAAGAGCTGAATTCCTTGCTATTCAGATGGGGTGTGCATACAGGACCAACGAGGATCCCAGGACCCCTCCAAGAGCAGACATCAGCAAAGGGGAGGGGCAGAGCTCACCGCCGACAGAGTACGAACACTCGGGGATGGAACAGCTTCTCAAAGGAGAGCTCCCAGGAACAGGGCGCACCACGTGGCGGCAGCAGGGTGCACCGCCTGCGGCGGCTCCTTGGGCAGGGCTCTGCACCACGCGTGGCATGCTGAGCCAGGCCTGCGGGCTTCCCCACCTGCAGGTGCTCCTGCACTCACCATGGCAACCGCTGTTCACCACCTGGAAGGACTCTGCTTTGTGTAACTCCAGCAGCAGCTCACTTGAATTGAATTAATTAATTTCAAAGGCAAATAGAGAGAGAGCTCCCATCCACTCGCTCACTCCCCAAATGCCTGCAGAAGCCAGGAGCCAGAAACTCAGTCTGGGTCTCCATCGTGGGTGGAAGAGACTGGAATGCCTGAGTCGTCGTCTGCTGCTTCATAGCACGTGCACAAGTAAGAAATGAATTGGGACCCAAGACCAGAGCCAGGACTCGCACTGGGCACTCTGATGTGGCCTGCGTCACCCTCAACCGCTGCACTGAACGGCCGTCTCCACCCCCGTTTTTGGTTTTAAGATTTACTTATTTAGAGCAACAGACAGAGGGAGAAGAGACAGAGCGAGATCTTCTGTCTACTGGTTCAGTCCCCAAATGGCCACAACAGCCAAGGCTGGGCCAGGCAGAAACCAAGAGCCAGGAATTCCATCCTGGTCTCCCATGTGGGTGGCAGGGCCCAAGCACTTGGGTCATCCAGGCACACCATCAAGAAGCTGGGTAGGAAGAATAGCCAGGACCCCCCCCCCCTTTTGGGGACATTTCTTGCTGTCCTTCCTGGAGCCCTGTACTGGGCACACCACAGAGCCAAGGGGTCACAAGAGCCGGCAAGGACAGTGACCGCGGGAAGCGCCCCAGCCTGAGGCTCAGAGAGATCCGTGTGTATCTGGAGCAAACGGTGCCTCTACGTGGCTGCAGCCCTAGCCATGGAGGCCGGTGCACGGCAGCCCAGTCTCCTCCAGGGGGAACCGTGCTCAGTAACCCAGCAACACCTGAGCTGCAACAAGGGCGGAGTGTGGACAGCCACAGTCCAGGGTCACACAAGGACAGCAGGGTCAGGGAAGCACATGCTGGAGCCAGGAGCCCAGGCTCAGGAAGAACAATTTCATTTCTCTTTAAATAATTTGATCAGCATACATTTGTAATTCAAGTAATCTTTTTGGGAAAAATGAACAAGTTGTTCGACTTCCTTACACTGATTTTGTGGCTTAGAGATTTTTATTTTCAGTGTGGACGAGAAGCAGCTGGGTAGGAGGCGCTGTAGTCTTCAGTGCTTAGGGATCGATGTGGTTAAGCCCCAGCTTCCAACACCTGGCATCCCGTATGAGCACCTGCTGGAGCCCCAGCCGCTCTGCTTCTGATCCAGCTCTCTGCTATGGCCTGGGAAAGCAGCGAGTGGAAGATGACCCAAGTCCTGGGGCCCCTGCACCCACATGGGAGACCCGGAAAAAGCTCCTGGCTCCTGGCTTCCACCTTGCCCAGCCCGGGCTGTTGCAGCCATTTGGGGAGTGAACCAGCTGATGGAAGAGTCTCTCTCTTTCTCCCACCAGGCCAAGCCAAGCCAGCAAACCATGACGCCAGGACACCAGTTCCAGTTGTGGGGACCTCTCTTTTTGACTCTCCCACTGCCCCCTTTTCCCATAGGCAGCCTGAGTGGCTCCAACCCAGAGGAAGCTGAGTTAAGAGGTGGCTGGTGAGGGGGTGGAGGAGCAGTGCTGTGGCGTAGTAGGTTAAGCCTCCGTGCAGGCGTCTGATATAGGCACCGGCTGCTCCACTTCTGATCCAGCTCTCTGCTAATGGCCTGGGAAGGCCGTGGAAGATGGTGTAAATCCTTGGGTTCCTGCACCCGCGTGGGAGACCCAGAAGAAGCTCTTGGCTCCTGGCTTCGGATCAGCTCAGCTTCAGCCGTTGTGGCCATTTGGGGAGTGAACCAGTGAATGGAAGACCTCTCTCTCTCTCTCTCTCTCTCTCTCCCTCCCTCTGTAAGTCTCAAATAAATAAATCTTAAAAAAAAAAAAAAAGTGGACTGGATCGCCTGAGGGCTGGACCTCCAGACCATGACATTCCACGAGCAGTAAGTTCTCTGCTTTGCCCAAGCCACACACAAACTACCTGGAGTAGAAGTTCTGGTATTTAATACCCAAAGAGCACATCAAGAGGAGCCTTGGGGGACCAGCACTGTGACGCAGCAGGTTATAGCCCTAGCCTGCAGCACCGGCATCCCATATGGGCGCTGGTTCGAGTCCTGGCTGCTCCACTTCCCATCCAGCTCCCTGCTATGGCCTGGGAAAGCAGCAGAAGATGGCCCAAGTCCTTGGGCCCCTGCACCTGTGTGGGAGACCTGGAAGCTCCTGGCTCCTGGCTTCATATCAGCACAGCTCCGGCCTTTGTGGTCATTTGGAGAGTGAACCAGCAGATGGAAGACCTCTCTCTGGCTCTATCTCTCTCTGTAACTCTTTCAAATAAATAAAAAATAAATCTTAAAAAAGAGAGAGAAAGAAAAGAAAGCAGTGGAAGATGGTCTGAGTGCTTGGGCTCTGGGCTCCTGGCTTCAGCCTGGCCCAGCCCTGGATCTTGGAGTGAATCAGAGGATGGAAGATCTGCCTGCCTCTGTGTCTCTCTCTCCTCTACCCTCTCTCTTTGTAATTCTGACTTACAAATAAATAAATAAATAAAGAGGAGCCCCCGGGGCAGGGGTGTCACAGGCAGAGTTGTCTCCCTCCAGAATCCTGTAGTGGAAGCCATAACCCCGCCCCCATGTGGCTCCAGAGAGGGGGCCCTTAAAGAGGTGATTGACATAAATGAGGCATCCGGTCTGACTCTTGTCGCTATCAGGAGATTGGAGCAGGGACAGCAGAGACCACAGACCAGGGACAACCGTGTGGGCACCCAGCGAGAGGGCAGCCACCCGTGAGCCAGCGAGGGGGCCTCTGGAGAAACCACACCTGGGACACCTTGAACTCGGACTGTGAGGCCGCAGAAGTGTGTTGCTTGAGACACTCGGTCCGTGGCGCTCTGCTACGGCACGGAGCGAAGACGGGGGCCTCCCAGAAGAAAGGTGGGGTGCCCTGGCAGGGCGGGGGCGTGAAGGGGGTGAGTCGTGGAGAGGAATCATGGCGGCCGTCCCTGGAGAGATGAGTTTTGCGCCACGGAGGAGGCTTAAGAGACCGCGGTTGTAAGAGGAGTTTTGATTGCAGCCGACGTGGCTTGGTCGCTGACAGTGACCACGGCGGGGTAGAGTGGAGACCACGCTTCCTGCTGGAGCCTGGCAGTGTCTTGTTCACTAGGGCGGAAGCGAGGGTGGAGGCACCACGTGCTGATCCAGAACTCTCCCTGTGTTGGTCCCCCGTGCCTCCCCCAACACCGCATCATTAGCTCCCGGGGCTGGACTTGGGTCCTTCACTTCCCACCCCCTCCACTCCCACGGCCTAGAGCTGCCATCTTGAAAGATGGACGTCCTCTGGCACGCTCACAGCAAGGATGCCACACCTGTTCGGCTGTCACCACCCCACTCCCGCGCCGGGCTGCGTCACTGACGGCCCAAGTCCACGTGCTTCAGACTTCCTGTGTATCTCCCGGCACGGTCAAGTCAAAGTGTTTATATGTGGAAATGTGTATATATTTTTAAAAAAGATTTATTTATTTGAAAGGCAGAGTTACAGAGAGGCAGAGGCAGAGAGTGAGCGAGAGGCCTTCCATCTGCTGGTTCACTCTCCAGATGGCCGCAACAGCCTGAGCTGTGCCAATCCGAAGCCAGGAGCTTCCTCCAGGTCTCCCACCTGCGTGCAGGGGCCCAAGGACTTGGGCCATCCTCTACTGCTTTCCCAGGCCATTAGCAGAGAGCTGGATTGGAAGTAGAGCAGCCAGGACATGAACCAGCGCCCATATGGGATGCCGGCACTGCAGGCTGTGGCCTTACCCGCTACAGCACAGCGCTGTCCCCAGGAGTCAGGAACTCAACCCACGTGTCCCACGTGGGTGGCAGGGGCCCGAGTGCTTGCGCCATCACCTGCTGCCTCCCGGGGTGCTGCTCAGCAGGACGCTGGCATCAGGAGTGGCGCTCGAACACAAACCCAGGGACCTGGATATGGGGTGTGGGCTCCAAGTGGTGTCTTGACACCTGCCCCAAGTGTCTGCCACTACTGGTCATGCATTCGGGGGCAAATCGGTTGTCGCATTCGGGGATAGGAAAGGGGATATTACAAAGCAAGTTCTTAAAGGGAGAGTCTGGGAGGAGGGTTCTCAGCGGGAGTCCCTCGGGGGCCTGTTGTTCCCAGCAGGCCTGGCCTACCGGCCTGATGCCCAGCCTCTGCCCTCCAGGCCGTGGGAGTGCTGAGCAGGCAGGAAGTGAATGGGCTCCCCTGGCCGGCAGCTCCCTGGAGTGGAGGGCCGCGGAGGACAGGGGCCAGGCGGCCTCCCCAGAGAGGAGCCGCACCAGGGCTTAGTCTCCCCTGCACCCAGCCCTGGGAGCCCCCAGCTGGAGGCAGGCTGAGGTCCACTCCTGGACGAGCCAGTCTTTCAGGTGCTGTCCAGACCCCTGTACCTTACCTCCAGACAGGTGCAGGCACATTTCATGGGGTGGATGGTTCTGGAAAATGTGGGTCAGGACGTATCTGAGCCCTGCGGGTTCCTGGGGCCCGGGTGGGGTGCTGGGGGAGGGAAATCTGTCCCTAGCCTTGGCCGTTTCTCTAGACCAGTGTTCTGGGTGATGAAAGCCTGCCTGGGTCATTGGGAGGCCACAGCTGGCCTGGCCTGAGACCTGGATGGGAGCTTGGATCTGAGGGGCTCTGGGGTGCAGACCAAGGCCTAGATGAGGGGGTGGGGTGAGGCCACCACACTGCACCACTGTCTCAGGGCCGCTTGATTGCGGCGGAGGGTCCGATGTCCTCCACTTCCCCCCAGAGACAGGGCCCCTCCCCAGCCTCAGCCCTCCAGGCTGGCCCTGCCCCTCCTGCCACAGTTGTTCTTGGAACCAGACATCATGTTTATTTCCCCGGCTTGTGGATGTTCCTCCGGAGAGAGACCTCCATGGCAGGCCGAGGGCAAATGGACACACAGGACAGGGTGGTGACTCATCCGGGTCATCCTGTGCCACCCCGCCCAGATCATGCTGGGGCGGGCAAAGCTGGGTCCCCACAGGCAGCTGGGCCGCCCCCCTCTCTGCCTCCTGCTGGGCCCTCCAGGGGACGCCGCCCTGACTCCAGCTCTGTGGCCATCAGAGAAACAGGGCTCTGTGGGTCCCTGTGGGACCGTCCCTGGGACCTGCCTGGACTTCTGGGGCTGCAGCCTCCGACTTGCTGGGGACAAACAGAACAAGCGGGGCCGGGCAGCCAGCGGAAGCCAGGCTGTGTGGCCTGGAGGACCAGTGAGAGGCGGGCCCCAGCCTGCCGCCCACTGGCTCCCTGAGTGCCTGGGACAAGGACGGGGCCATGAGGCCGTGTCTGCCCCAGGCTGTGTGCAGAGAAGGCCAGATCTCTGAGGGCCAGGCATGCTGGGGCGAGCAGCAGAGGCAGAGCTGAGAGACCCCAGAGCAGCCACCACCTCCAGGGGGACCGGATCCTCAGGAGCCCCAGCCTCCTCGTGCTCCCAGGTCCCCGGCCCTCCCCAGCCCCCAGCCCCTGGACCCACCCAGTGAACGCCGGCTCCTTTACCCACTCCTGCCACCCACGGGCGCTCAGCGTAGCGCAGGAAGCATGGCTGGTCCAGGTGTGTGTCAGTGGCCCCTCCTCCTTGGTCCCCACGCAAGAATCCCCCCCCCCCCCAGGGAAATGTACAGGTGTCACGGGCAGCTCTGGGGGTGGCTACAGTGGTGGCATGGCCTGCACAGCGTGGTGTCCCCCAGACTCATTTCCACCCTGAGCTCCAGCATCCTGGGGGTGGGGGGGATCATTAGTCCAGAGGAGGCCATATTGGAGCAGAGTAGGCCTTCCAGTCAGTGCTGTTCTGGTTAAGAGGTGAGTGAGACCCGCCATGGGGGAGGCCATGAGGACCGAGGGCAGGCAGGGGAGCATTGCAGCCAAGGGTCTCCAGCAGCCACCAGAAGCCAAGAGAGGGGGGACAGCCCCTCCCTCAGAGCCCCCAGCAGGAAACCAACTGTCCTGACACCTGCATTGCAGCCTGTGGTCTTCTCAATGTGGCAGAGTGAAGCCCTGTGGTTTGTAGCTGCTGGGTGTGTGAGGATTTGTGACGGCAGCCCCACAGACAAACAGAGCCCCCAGGGTCACCTCCAGGTCCGGCGTGGCCTCCTGTGCACCAAACAGTGCCCGGGAGCCGCAGCCAGCAGCAAGGAGTCCGGGGGAGGACCGGTCAGGGGCCCCCACGCCCCAGAAACTGTCCTCACGCCCTCGCCAGAGTTGACTCATTCAGCAGTAGGTGCCCCGGTAAAAAATGTTGGGGTTTATTACCTTGGGACAGGGGGGAAGGGAAACTGAGGCACGGCATTGCACACTCCACCATGATCAATCCACCACTGCAGGATGCTTCCGACGCCCAAGTCCTGCCCCGCGGGAGCCAGCACCTTGCCCCCCTCCCGGCCAGCACCCACCCCACTTGCAGGCTCCCTGCCTCCGCAGCTGGTATCCCCGTGGCCCACAGGGTGCTTCCCATCAGCCCCAGCGCCTGCACCACCACAGTGCTCAGGAGCCAAGGGCCCAGCCGCGGGCTCTCAGCCTGCTCCTCTCCTCACGTCGCCCCAAGCGCTCACGGCAGTATTCCCTCCCGAGGCAGCCAGCGCTCTTGCTAGGAGGAAGCCAGGGAAAGAGATGTCCTTTTCACCTGGGGAGCAGCGAGGCACCGCGACACCCTCCCAGCTGCACCTCGGAGCCTGGGTTTCAACACTCGGTGCCCAGCCAGGAACCCTCGAACCCAGCGTCTCCTCCCTGTAACCCCGCCAGCCCACAGGCCCTGAGAGAGAGGGCCTGGTGCTTCCCCAGCCGAGGGGCTTCCTTAGAGCAGGACCCCCCGCCCCGGAAGTCCCTCCCATAGACTTGGCCGTCTTGTGTTCCCAGCCTGCACTTGCAATCATCTCAGAGATTCTTTTTTTTTTTTTGTAAAGATTTTATTTATTTATTTGAAAGAGTTACACAGAGAGAGGAGAGGCAGAGCCAGAGAGAGAGGTCTTCCATCCATTGGTTCTCTCCCCAAGTGGCCACAACAGCCGGAGCTGCACCAATCCAAAGCCAGGAGCCAGGAGCTTCCTCCAGGTCTCCCATGGGGGTACAGGGGCCCAAGGACTTGAGCCATCTTCTGCTGCTTTCCCAGGCCACAGCAGAGAGCTGGATTGGAAGAGGAGCAGCCAGGACTAGAACTGGCGCCCATTCAGGATGCCAGTGCTTCAGGCCAGGGCGTTAACCCGCTGCACCACAGCACGGGCCCAAGATTCTTGGCTATAAAATAGAACTGTACTGCTAGGGACGCCTCCTCGGAGCCAGGCCGGCTGCACCCCACCTGCAGCTGGTGGGACCGAATGCCAAGTCTTCTCCTGCAAAGCGGGGAGCCCAGGCCCTGGGGGTCTGACTCCCCTGCTGGAACCTGAAGGGCCATGGAGCAGCTGTCTGAGCCTCACGCTGTCGTTAGAGTTGACGACAACATCCCTTCTGCTCCCACCTAGCGCCTTGGAATTGGCCTCTTGGACGCAGCTCTGAGATCCCTGGCAGGCTGACCTCTCACGGGAGCCCAGGCCCTCAAGCAGCCTGTACTTGCTAGAACCTAAGGTAGGAAAGAGCTCATGTCATTTTTTTTTTCTGGACAGCTTCTTCAGACCTATGGGCTGCGGACACCCAGCAGGGCAGAGATAACTTAACTATCGGAAGCCTCTGAGCACGGACAAGCTGCCGCTGCTCCGCACGCTGCACCAGCGTCTCTGCCTCCCGCACCTCTCCTAGGATCTGGGACCTGACCCCGGGACCTGGTCCAGGTGTGGAGTCAGAGGAGGACCACCTGGCTCCCCTGGCCCATGGCAGGGAGACAGGGGTAGCTGGCGGTCCAGGCGCTTCCCTTGCCTCCTCTGGCTCAGGTGCTGCTCCAAAGCAGGCTGGGAGGTCCTGGGAGGTCCTGGGAGGCCGCTCTGCCCGGGAACCTGTGGGGTCCGGAAGCTGCCTTGAAGTGAAGCGACCAGTGCGAATACACTCCAGCAAAAGAAGGAGCCTAGCTGGGGACCTGGAACTCCTTCCAGATCTCCCACACGGGCGGCAGGGACCCGGGTACTGGAGCCAGATCACTGGCCACTTCCCCAGGGGCACACTGGCAGGGAGCAGGAACACGGGAGACCAGGATGGAAGACCCGGGCTCCAGGCTTCCGCCTGGCTCAGACCTGGCTGTTCCTGGCATGTGGAGAACGCACCAGCGTATGGAAGATTCTCCCTCGCTCGTGCTCGCTCTCGCTCGCTCTCTCTCTCTCTCTCTTTCTGTTAAGGGCAGGCTGCAGCACCAAACCTGGGGGCCCCGGGGCTCCAGGGAGGACAAGGACTCTGCTGCACCCCCCGCTGCAGGCTCACACATTACACTGAGAACTGTCTGTCTCAAGGCCAGCAAGCCCAAGGTAGCGGAGAGGCGGACATGGCCTCCGCCTAGAGGGAGCTGAGAGGGGCGCTCCGGGCTCTGCTGTCCCGGAGCGGGGGTCCTCCCCCCGTGTCCTCCCCCCGTGTCCTCCCCCCGTGTCCTCCCCCCGTGCCCTCCCCCCTGTGCCCGCCCCCCGTGCCCTCCCCCCGTGTCCTCCCCCTCTGTCCCTCCCTGTGTCCCCCCGTGTCCTCCCCCGTGCCCTTCCCCCTGTGTCCTCCCCCCGTGCCCTCCCCCCGTGCTCTCCCCCGTGTCATCCCCCCGTGCCCTCCCCCCATGCCCTCCCCCCGTGTCCTCCCCCGTGCCCTCCCCCCTGTGCCCTCCCCCCGTGTCCTCCCCCGTGTGTCTCCCCCCTGTGCCCTCCCCTGTGTCCTCCCCCGTGCCCTCCCCCGTGCCCTTCCCCCTGTGTCTTCCCCCCGTGTCCTCCCCCCTGTGCCCTCCCCTGTGTCCTCCCCCCGTGCTCTCCCCCGTGCCCTCCCCCCGTGCCCTCCCCCCGTGCCCTCCCCCCGTGCCCTCCCCCGTGCCCTCCCCCCTGTGCCCTCCCCCGTGTCCTCCCCCTGTGTCTCCCCCCGTGCCCTCCCCCTGTGTCCTCCCCCCTGTGCCCTCCCCCTGTGTCCTCCCCCCGTGCTCTCCCCCGTGTCCTCCCCCCGTGCCCTCCCCCCGTGTCCTCCCCCCTGTGCCCTCCCCCCGTGTCCTCCCCCCGTGTCTCCCTCCGTGTCCTCCCCCCGTGCCCTCCCCCCTGTGCCCGCCCCCCATGCCCTCCCCCCGTGTCCTCCCCCCGTGCCCTCCCCCCACGTCCTCCCCCTGTGTCCTTTGTTGGGGGTGAGGCCAGGACTCAGGGAGCTGCCTCCTTTCCGGGCGGGACCATGCCCCACTCCGCAGCCCGGGTTATTTCTGGGAACCTCTTGCTCTGACCACCGGGCTGGCAGCGCCAGGAGTCCGGGTTCCTGGAAGTGAGCGCTTGGGGAATGTGGAGGCGCACGGGGCCAGCTTGGCTGGGCGGGCCGCTCCCCATAGCTCTCCCAAGGTCCCCAGCCGACCCCACCCTCCCGGGCCCCAGTCCAAGCCTCAGCCGCTGGCTGAACGCCTGGCAGGCCCCTCCTATGTCGGGAGGCAGCGGAGGGAAGCGAAGTGCAGGTCCGGGCCTGGCAGCGGTCAGGCCCGCCCCGTCTGCTGGGCCTGGCGGCCTGAGGGCAGAGACTGGGCACAGCCGGCGGCCTGCCCACCCGCTGCCAGTGCTGGGTGGGCTGGGCCAGCAGTCCACAGAGTCCTCTTGTCCCCAGGCCCAGGGCTCCAGGCTTCATCCCAAGGCCAGAATAGGGGGCCAGTCCCGTCTGGCCCTCAAGGTCAGCCAGCTCAGGGGCCTTTAACTGCATCCTCCATTGACATGAAGTCATTTAAAAAGTATTTATTTTACTTATTTGAAAGGCAGAGTTACAGAGAGATATATATCTTTTTATTATTATTGTTTTATTTGACAGGCAGAGTTAGACAGTGAGAGAGAGACAGAGAGAAAGGTCTTCCTTCCTGGTTTACTCCCCTAATAAGCCAGGAGCCAAGTGCTTCTCCTGGTCTCCCATGCAGGTGCAGGGCCCAAGGATTTGGGCCATCCTCCACTGCCCTCCCGGGCCACAGCAGAGAGCTGGACTGGAAGAGGAGCAACTGGGACTAGAACCCAGAGCCCATATGGGATGGCAGTGCCACAGGCGGAGGATTAACCAAGTGAGCCATGGCCCGGTCCTGAGAGACAGAGACAGAGAGGGAGAAAGGGAGAGGGAGAGAGGGAGGGAGAGACAGAGAGATCTCGCAGCAGCTGGTGCACTCTCCAGACAGCCAAGGCTGGAGCCTGGAACTCCATCCTGGTCTCCCACGTGGGTGACAGGGGCCTAAGTACTTGGACCACCTTCCACTCCCTTCCCAGCAGGGGTCTGGATCAGCAGCAGGGGCAGCCGGGACTGGAACTGGCACTGGGAACTCAGGAGCGCAGTGCCGGCCCCGGTGAACTCACGTTTTCACTGTTGAGATCAGTGAACCATGGATTTGTTCGCCCAGGGAACACTCTGTCCCTCGCACTGCACTCTGGGCCACATGTGGGCCTGTCTGAACACAACTGTCCATCGGTCACGTGGGTCTGGGCGGGGAGGCGCCATGCTGAGCAGCTGTGAGAATCTCAAGGGAGGAACAGCAGGTGGCCCAAGATGTCCTGTGGGCCGCGTCTACCTGGTCCTCAGGGTGTTCCCACCCGGCCGGAACCACCCCAGCTGGTCACGTTAGCCCCTACTCTGCCGGCTCAAGCCCACATCCCACCACCCACGTCCTGCAAGGTGCGTTTCCAGCCTTGCTTAGAAACGAGTGCTGGTCCTCGCTGCAAATCGTCAGAGACTGCCGGCGCGATCGAGAGCCCCACCGATCGCATGACGCGAGCTGGCTTTGGGACCGTCGGGCTGATTCCAAAAATCCCTTTCAAGGCCTGGGTCTTGTGGGGAACCTCATGCAGGCCACAGGACTGTTGGGCTGTGCTGTGACTCACACACTCCAGGCCAAGGTGCCGGCTGTGAGCGCTCCAGGTCCAGGCCTCCCAGCTCCGCTGCCCCGGGAGCTGGGCGTTACCACCCCGTGTGCTTTCCAATGAACACCTGCCTTGTGATGGACACCACTCTGGGAAGTGGTCCTGGAGGAGCAGCAGCCCTTGGGAGAGCCCGGGCCACAGTCCCCCCACCCCCCGGGGGAACTCGAGCCAGGAAACCTGGGGGGGGGGGTCCGAATTCCCCCACACGTCGTGAGTTTTCAGTGGTGACCAAAACTCAGCCATCCTGGGAGGAAATCTCTTTGGCCAAAGCGCGTTTTGGCATAATTCATCTCTTGGTTTCACATAGCATTTGATAGTCACAGACTAGACCCAGGCCTTGGGCTCGCTCAGAGACAGGCTCCCGGTCTGAGCCGCCCCCCTCAGGTGCTCCCAGATGGGGCAGCCTGAGCTTCCTGGAGCTGGCTGCCCACTTTGGGAGCGACGGGCTTCCTGGGCTTAATGCAGACGCTCCACCCTGCCCCCAGTCCAGGGCTGACATTCGCCAGCTCTCTCTCTCTTTCTGCCTGTGGCAGAGGCTCTTTGCCTTCCAGCAGCCGGGCAGTGCCTGCCGTGGCTGCAAGGCCAGGTTCACTCGTGAGCAGCATTTTCAGAGATGCCAGGCCTCCCACCCCGGGGCGCTCGGGGCTGGGCACCCTCACGGCTGCCCACGGTGGGAGACTCAGGTGCACCCTGGGACCCCCAGATGCAGACCTCGGCATCCCCTTGGTGTTGTGTGGGAGCTGAAGGTGTTGGCCAAGTGTCCTGAGGATTCAGGGAGTCAGTTTGAGCTTGAGGTTTTCCCGCGGCAGTATCTCGATAATCCTGGGATCTGAGTGATGGCTTCATAGGGAGTCGTTAAACTAATCGCCACTGTCGCGTGTTTGAAA
Organism: Lepus europaeus; assembly: GCF_033115175.1. Taxonomy (NCBI): domain Eukaryota; kingdom Metazoa; phylum Chordata; class Mammalia; order Lagomorpha; family Leporidae; genus Lepus; species Lepus europaeus. Next base: position 175,889,118 of record NC_084827.1, read on the forward strand.
TTTTTAAAAATAATTTATTTATTTGAAAGAGAGAAAGGAGAGACACAGAGAGAGGTCTTCTATCTGTTGGTTCACTCTTCAGATGGCTGCAACAGCTGGGGCTGGGCCAGTCTGAAGCCAGGAGTCAGGAGCTTCATCTGGGTCTCCCATGTGGGTAGCAGGGACCCAAGCACTTGAGCCATCTGCTGCTGCTTTTCCCAGGCCATTGGCAGGGAGCTGGATCGGAAGTGGAGCAGCCCAGTCTTGAACCAGCGCCCATACGGGAGGCTGGCACTGCAGGTGGTAGCTTTACCCACAGTGCCAGCCCCTGAAATTCTTATAGAGACCTTTTAGAATGTCATCTTGGGCCCACTGGCAGTGTGTGTGTCCCGCTTTGGGAAAACTACTCTCACCCACTCAACACAGTACTTGGCTCTGACACCAGATGTGTGTGGATTTTCCTGTGCACCAAGCGTCCCCAGCAGTCCACATCTGGGGGTCCTCTACTGCACTTGGAGGCAACGCAAGAGCGGGGTGGGGTTGGTGGGGGGCTCACTGTGGTTGTCACAATGCTCTGTTCAGTCCTGGTTTCCCCAGCCGAGGGTGCTCTGAGAAGTGTTGCTCCGATACGGGAGGCTGGATTGCAGGTGATGGCTTGTTCATCCTGTCCAAACCCAGACACGCAAGAAGACTGCCATTCAGGCTGTTACAATGGGACAAGCACCCCCACCTGCACAAAAGCGAGGGAGACGCCCCTTAGACTTGTACAGGGAGGGGCAGAGAGGTTACAGTCGGGTGATGGGCGGCTGGGCTGGTTTACAACCGGGGAAGTGTTAGTCGATTAGCTGAACAGGGGATGCTCCAATCTGTGTCCAGCTAGTTTGGGGGACAGATGGACAGTTCTAATCTCAGCTAATCAACCGAGAGACAAAGCTGGGAGCTGAAAGGTCGGCCTCTGGCCGTGTCGGCAGGTTCAGGCGGAAGGAGGCCTGTGCTCAGGGGGTCACTGTGAGTCTTACTGGGAAGGCGGGAAGCGGCGGGCGCCGAGTCCCCTGAGTCACAGGTGGGAAGGCCGCTCTCCTCCAGAGCTGCTTCCCAGGACACAGAGCCGTGGGAGGATCTCCCCACTGTGGCCGTTTCCCAGTGGGAAAGCTTCCATCCGTAAAATGCTGCAGGACAGACCCATCTCAGGGACACGGGGCGAGGGTTCAATAAAACTGTCGCTGGGGCGCACTGAGCAGCGCCAGGCACACAGAGCACTGAGATGCAGCAAATACAGAGAACCACATGGCGTCCCACTGCACAGTAACATTAGGCACTATTCGGGATGCACTTTATGTAAGAATTCACCTAGGCTAATCCTCCGCTTGCGGCGCTGGCACACCGGGTTCTAGTCCCGGTTGGGGCGCCAGATTCTATCCCGGTTGCCCCTCTTACAGGCCAGCTCTCTGCTGTGGCCCGGGAGTGCAGTGGAGGATGGCCCAGGTCCTTGGGCCCTGCACCCCATGGGAGACCAGGAGAAGCACCTGGCTCCTGCCTTCAGATCAGCGTAGTACGCCGGCCGCAGTGGCCATTGGGGGGTGAACCAATGGCACAGGAAGACCTTTCTCTCTGTCTCTCTCTCTCACTGTCCACTCTGCCTGTCAAAAATAAAAATAAAACAAAACAAAACAAAACAAAAAAAGAATTCACCTGAAATTTAAAACTAGGTATTCTGTCTGACACCCCTTGGCACACTGTAGCATTGACAATAAACATTAACTGATCTCATTATTGCCAGGAAGATTTACTTATTTAAACATTTATTTGAAAGGCAGAGCGATAGAGAGACGGTGATCTTCCATTAGCTGGTTCACTACCCAGATGGATGCAGCAGCTGTCCTGTCTCCTACATGGGCGCCAGGGCCCAACCACCTGCGCCTTCTCGGGCGCTTTAGTAGGGAGCTCGAGCAGAAATGGAGCCGCTGGGTCTCTAGCTGGTCCTCCAGTTCGCTGGGCCAGCTACGGGGTGCCAGTTATCCCAGTTTGGGGGACACCTGTGTCACAGGCCCCGCTTACCACGCTGAGCCACAGCACCGGCCCGCCCCAGGAAGACTTATTTTCAAGCCACGTTGCTTAGGGCAGAGGGCTCACTTCCTGCTAAGCACAGCCTGGTTCAGAGGCCAAGCTCGGGTTTTACGAGAGTCCTGGCAGGGCTGGCGGCTGAGCAGCTGGTGGCCGCAGCTCTGGGCTCCTTCAGGGCCGAGCTCACTACCAAGTCCAAGCCCTCGCCCGGGCCTCTGGCCTCCCTGGTCTCCACCTTCCTGGGGGGAGGCATCCATGTCCACGCCCCGGGTCTCCAGTCCAGAGGTGGGCGCGCAGCAGGTGCGCACCCAGGGCTGGCGACCACGTACAGAGCAGCGGGATCGGCACCCCGGTTTTATTTCTAAAACCAGATCCCGGGCGTCACTTCAGTCAGGTGGCCCCTCCTGGCCTGCTCCGCGCAGGAGGGTCAGTGTGGGCCCCTCCTCAGGGTCACCACGGCGCCCGGCGCTACCTATTGTGGGAATGAACGCATGAACGGCGACTCCGGGGACGCGGGGACCCCCCCACCGCGCTGACCCCCGGCCCGCCCGCTGGGCTGCGCATCCTCACTTCCGCCGCCGCGAAGTCGGGGGCGGGGCACCCGGCTCTCCTCCCAGGCGGCTCCGCGCCGGCCGCGCGCTGCGCCATTGGCTGCGCCGCCCCCACGTGACGCCGGCTGGCGGCGGCGGTTGCCCGGGTGACGGCGGGCGAGGCGGCTGCCGGGCGGGGTCGGCGCAGATCCGGCGGCTGGGCGGCGAGGTAAGCTGGTGTCCTGGGTGGGCTGGGCCCGGGAGCCCGACGTCCCGGTGCCGGAGGGCCGAGGCTCCGCTGGCCCCTCGCCCTGGGGCGGCTCCACTGCTCGCGTGCTGGACGTCCAGGCTCTGACTCCCGCGAGGGCCCGCGGCGGCCGCCTGGGCGTCCCAAGGGCAGGCCCGGCTGCTCCCCGCGGGTCCTCCCTGAGCTCCGCGGCAGGTGGCCCGATTTGAAGCGGGCCAGCGCCTGCTTCAGTGTCCATCAGCTGCCCAGGCGTCCCCGTGATCTGTGCACAGGCGGGGTGCAAGCCCCGCAGCCGTCCCCTAACCCGGCCACCCGGGGGCCTCTCGCCCGGCTAGTGTGCCCGCGAGGGAGCTGCCATTGCCGGCCTCCCGCGGGGCTGACCAGGTTCCTACGTGTCTGCGTGAACAGGTGTGGCGGCATCAGTGAGACCGGCATCCCAGGTGGTTGCGGTGCGGTCCGGCTTTGCCGGGGGTGAATGGCAGCTGGCGCTCTGCCGCCCAGCACCTGCTGTGGGGGCTGGAAGAGGAGACTGCAAGTGCCGGGTGCCCCTCGGGTTTGCCGGGGGAAGATTGCGGGAGGCATTCTGCACGTGCAGCAAGGCCCCGAGGCCGCCACACGCATTAGGATACAAAGAGAAAGTGCTGTAATTGCTAAGAGTGCCGGGGGAATAGAGTACCCGATGGTGGCACATATGCAGGGACAGTTGGTCACAGCAGAATCCAAACTGCTCACAGGGGACTTCTCGAAGAAAGAGACATTTATTTATTAAGTGTGGGGGTGGCTGGGCAAAGGAAGAGCGGGAGAATGTTCCAGGCAGCGACAGTGGTGCACAGTGGTCCCAAGGTTGGAAGGGGCTCAGGTCCTTAAAAACAAAGTGTTTTCTTTTGACCTGTTATTCCAGGGCCTTCAAAAAAAATTTCTGTTCCCTCCGTTTGGGCTTTATTTCTTCTCCCAATGTCTTGGGTGCCAGTGTTGCCGACCAGACCCTGTGCTAGGTTCTGGGGACACAAAATGGAAACAGCCCTCTGTCTGTAAGCAGGGTTGTAACTGAAGCAGTGGGAGCAGAGTAGGGTGCAGAGGTCCCCAGGGGAGACAGAATGGCCTTGGGGGAGGCTCCTGGAAGGCTTCCTGAGGGAGGTGAGGTGTGCACTAAGTTTGGTTTGAATGCTGAGTCGGGTTCGCTGGGGAGGTGGGGAGAGCTGAGAACGGGAGGGGCGGGGGCGCAGGCCTGCTGGGAGGGCTCGGGGCTGGTGGTTGGTGCAGACAGGCTGGCCAGGTGGGCGTTCCCAAGCAGCAGCTGTCCGTCCCTTGCTTGTGTGATGTCCATCACATCTGGAGCAGTGTGCGCCCCAGGCCAGGCACTGGGAGCGCCAAGGGAACGGGTCCTCGCTGGAGTCCACGTCCTGGCGTGGGGAGCCCCAGCCGGGGGAGACACATGACTGAAGGGGCCTTTACACCTGCTGGTGGTCTGTGCAGCGCAGGGCTCGGGGCGGGCAGGGCCAGTCTCCCCGGGGAAGTGGCTTTAGGATTTGGGTGACTGCAGGTTCAGCGGAGCGCCAGCGATGTCTAGTGATGTCCACCGTGGTGGCCAGTGCGGCTGGGTCTCTAGGACAGATGGCAGAGTGAGGACCCCAAGCTGTGCTGGGCTCTGAGAACTGGGCTGTGGGCGTCTGGCCTTCACCTAGGAGGTGATGGCGCCGCAGGGGGGTCCCTGCAGTGGGGGAAGGGACAGTCCCTGAGAGTGTGGGGAGCATTGACCGGGAGGTGGGCAGATCACGCCCCAGGGCCGCCGGACGAGACGAGGGCAGTGAGGCAGAGGGAGCGGGTGGCGGGAAGTTACCAGTTTTTTCAGAAGTTTATTTTCTGGGGCTGATGTTGTGTCACATAATGAGTGCGGGTTCAGGTCCCAGCTGCTCCTCTTCCCATCCAGCTCCCTGCTAATGTGCCAGGGAAAGCAACAGAAGATGGCACAAGTGCTAAGACCCCGGCACCCACGTGGGAGACCAGGATGGAGTTCCAGGCTCCTGGCTTCCTCCTGGCCCAGTCCTGGCTGTTGTGGCTGCTTGGGGGAGTGAACCAGCAGATGCGTGATCTCTCTCTCTCTCTGTCTCTCTCTCCCCCTCTTCTCTCTCTCTCTCTCCCCCTCTCTCGCTCTCTCCTTCCCCCTGTGTGTGTTTCTCCCTTTTTCTCTCTCCCTCCCCATTTCTCTGTCTCTCTTTCTCATTCTATAACTCTGCCTTTCAAATAAATAAAATCTTTCTAAAAAGTTGATTTTCATTTTTATTTGAAAGCTGAGTGACAGAGCGAGATATCCGTCTTCCGTCTGCTGGTTTCCTCCTCAGATGCCTGCAGCAGCCGGGACTGGGCCAGGCTGAAGCTGGGAGCCAGGTTCTCAGTCTGGGTCTCCCGCATGGGTGCGAGGGCCCCAAGTGCTGGAGCCATCGCCTGCTACTCCCAGGCTGCATGCTAGAAGCAGAGGTGGGACTGCTAGAAGCAGTGCCAGGCCCCGTGACGTGGGACGTGGGCGTGCCACACAGCCTTGTAACCTGTCAGGATTCCTAAAATTATCAATTGAATTAACCCCAGGCTAATCTGAATCAAACATAAGACAGGAAGCTTTGAGGCTGCAGCCTCGGGTGTTCAGAGAGCCAGGCGAGAAGCTGACCGGTTCTCTGTTTTATCAGTGAAACCAGGCCCTCTGTGTCCGCGGCGTGCCTCGGCTCAGGGCCGGAGAATGGCATCGCTGCTTAGCCTCTGGACGTTTTCATCCCCCTGGGGCAGGGCAGCCGCGCAGTGGCCGCTCTGGGCGCCCCCGGGGCGGGGCAGGCAGGGAGAGCAGGGAGATTTGCTCTTGGCGTGGGCTGTTGCCTTTCCCAGTGCTGCTCTAATGACTTGCTGTGGACTCAGTGGCTCCAAGTGGGGCCCCCACCCCCACCCCGTTTATTCTGTTCTGGGGTAGAGGGCGGAAGTCGGAACAGGTCTCCCTGGGCTAGCAGCACGGTGTCGCCTGGGCGCCCTGGGGGGGACTCTGTGGTTCCCTATCTTTTCTAGTGTCTAGCTGCCCGCCATCCTCGGCTCATGCCCCTTTCTCCGTCTCCAGAGCCTGCAGTGGCCGGGAGTCCTTGTCACGTCCCGCCCGTCTCCTGCCACCCCCCAGGATTAGCAGGCCGCCGGATGATCCAGGCCGGTGCCCGTGTTGGAGCTCAGCTGCTGGATCAGGACACGGGCTTTGCGGGGGCCGATGTTCTACCCCCACGCCAGCCGCGGTGACTCCCAGGAGTTTGGAACTGAAGCTTTTGCCTGGTGTTTTTGTCCCGTAGAGACGTGCTGGGACCGGTCTACCATGGGCGATATTCTGGCTCACGAGTCGGAATTACTCGGCATAGTGAAAGAGGTGAGTGTGCTATGTCAGATGTCGGCACAGGAGAGACCCCAGGACTTGTGCTGCTACCTGCAGCCAGTCCTCCGCGCCCTGTGCCGTGTCTCCCCCCATTACACTGGGGCTGCCGTCTCTCTTCCGTGCGTTTTGTATTTTGTTTTTATAAGCTGGAATCTTTTTTTTTTTTTTTTTTTTTAAGATTTATTTGTTTGAAAGAGTTACACAGAGAGAGAAGGAGAGGCAAAGAGAAAGGTCTTCCATCCGCTGGTTCACTCCCCAACTGGCCGCAATGGCCAGAGCTGTGCCATTCTGAAGCCAGGAGCCAGGAGCTTCCTCCAGGTCTCCCACGTGGGTGTAGTCTTCCAAGCACTTGGGGCCATCTGCTGCTGCTTCCAGGGAGCTGGATGGGAAGTGGAGCAGCTGGAACTCGAACCGACACCCATATGGGATGCCGGCGTCGCAGGCAGCAGCTTTACCCAATAGCCACAAGCTGGCCTCACTTAAAGCTTTTATTTATCTATTTATTTAGATTTATTTTATTTATTTGAAGGAGTTACAGAGAGAGAGAGGGAGGAAGAGAAAGAGGTCTTCTGTCCACTGACTCACTCCCCAGATGGCTGCAACGGCTGGAGCTGTTCCTATCTGAAGCCAGGAGCTTCTTCCGGGTCTCCCATGAGGAAGCAGGGGCCCAAGGACTTGGGGCCACCTTCTACTGCTTTCCCAGGCCATAGCAGCGAGCTGGATCTGAAGTGGAGTAGCCAAGACAGAACCTGTGCCAATATGGGATGCCAGCGGGCGGCAGCTTTACCCACTACACCACAATGTTGGTCCTTAGCGAAAGCTTTTAGAGTAGGACCCACGCCTTGGGCTGCTGGCACCAAGCGGTGGCCTGTTTACCATGTGATTGAACTGTTGGGCCTCCAGAGACATGGCAGCAGAGCGGGGCTGGGGCATTTGTGCATATGCTGGTGAATGAAATCCTAAAGCTGTCACAGCAGAGGGCTGAGGGCCAGGCCTGGGGACACGGCCACAGCCACAGAGCAGGCAGGCAGAGAGGTGCGACCAGCGTGGGCTGAGAAGGAGGGCAGAGAAAGGTGACCCGTGTGGCACTCACATTTCCAGAGGCGGGTGGCGGTGAGTGCCCCGCCAGAAGGGAGCTGGCAACACTGACTGTGGTTATTTATTTTTGTTTTTTAAGTTTTATTTTCAAGAGGCAGAGAGAGAGAAACAGAGCCTCCCACTGCTGATTCACTCCTGAAATGTACATTATGGCTGGGGCCGACCTGGGACCAGAGTCAGGAGCCAGGGCCAGAGCTGTGACCTGAACCCAGGCACTCCAGCAGGGGACGTGGGCATCGTAAGCGCTGGGTTAAGCACCCGCTCCCTGCTCCTCTGTTAGTGAGATGTCTTTTCCTGTTGGTAGTGGTCGGTATTATTTCTAACTCTGTGCCAGGTGATGAATTTCCAGGGACCAGGTAGACCACAGCCATCAGGCCTTCTGTGGGTCACTCCTGCCTTTTTCAGACTTCTACTCGCAGTATTTTATTTTCTGTTATTTTATTTTTTATTTTTTTATGACATGTTTATTTATTTGAAAGTCTGAATCATAGAAAGAGGGAGGGACAGAGATCTTCCATCTGCTGGTTCCCTCCCCTGATGGCCCCAATAGCTGGAGCTGGGCCAGGCTGAAGCCGGGAGCCAGGAGCTTCATCACTGTCTCCCGCATGGGTGGCAGGGGCCCAGACACTCAGGCCATCAGTAGGGAACTGGATCTGGTGCCAGCACTGCAGGCGGTGGCTTTACCCACGATGCCATAACACTGGCCCCGTCTGTAATTTCTGCACTGATTAGTAAATTCTTAGGATCCTAAATTACTCCTCCCAAAAATGACAGTTCAATAACCTCATCATAAATTGGTGATAATATTTAGCTGGTACAGTTGTATCAAAGAAAGTATGTGTAGATGTTAAAGCAAAAAAGTTTCTATATGTGTCAATTCCTTTTGTTTAGTTATAATTGAACAAAAATATATTCATTAAAGATGTAGAACTTGATGTATTGATATATGTGTATATTGTAAAATGATCACCACAGTCAAACTCTAATCCAAACAGAGCTCTTCCATCTGCTGGTACATCCCCAAAGCCCCACAGTGGCTAGCACTAGGCCAGGCAGAAGCCAGAATCCAGAACTTAGTCTGATTTTGGTTGTCCCATGTGGATGACAGGGACCCAGCTGCCAGGGTGCACATCAGCAGGGAGCTGGACTGGAAGATAGGAGCAGGGACTGTGTGTGACAGGGCACTGATACAGGACATGGAGGGTAGGAGGATGGGCTGTGTGTGACAGGGCACTGATACAGGACAGAGGGTAGGAGGATGGACTGTGTGTGACAGGGCACTATTACAGGACACGGAGGGTAGGAGGATGGGCTGTGTGTGACAGGGCACTGATACAGGACATGGGAGAGTAGGAGGATGGACTTTGTGTGACAGGGCACTCTGATACAGGACATGGGAGGGTAGGAGGATGGGCTGTGTGTGACAGGGCACTGATACAGGACACGGAGGATAGGAGGACGGACTGTGTGTGACAGGGCACTGATACAGGACACGGAGGGTAGGAGGACGGACTATGTGTGACAGGGCACTGATACAGGACATGGGAGAGTAGGAGGATGGACTGTGTGTGACAGGGCACTGATACAGGACACAGAGGGTAGGAGGACGGACTGTGTGTGACAGGGCACTGATACAGGACACGGAGGGTAGGAGGACGGACTGTGTGTGACAGGGCACTGATACAGGACACGGAGGGTAGGAGGACGGACTATGTGTGACAGGGCACTGATACAGGACATGGGAGAGTAGGAGGATGGACTGTGTGTGACAGGGCACTGATACAGACACTGAGGGTAGGAGGATGGGCTGTGTGTGACAGGGCACTGATACAGGACACAGAGGGTAGGAGGATGGGCTGTGTGTGACAGGGCACTGATACAGGACATGGGAGGGTAGGAGGATGGACTGTGTGTGACAGGGCACTGATACAGGACATGGGAGGGTAGGAGGATGGGCTGTGTGTGACAGGGCACTGATCCAGGACACAGAGGGTAGGTGGACGGACTGTGTGTGACAGGGCACTGATACAGGACACAGAGGGTAGGAGGACGGACTGTGTGTGACAGGGCACTGATACAGGACAGAGGGTAGGAGGATGGGCTGTGTGTGACAGGGCACTGATACAGGACAGAGGGTAGGAGGATGGACTGTGTGTGACAGGGCACTGATACAGGACAGAGGGTAGGAGGACGGACTGTGTGTGACAGGGCACTGATACAGGACACGGAGGGTAGGAGGACGGACTATGTGTGACAGGGCACTGATACAGGACATGGGAGAGTAGGAGGATGGACTGTGTGTGACAGGGCACTGATACAGGACACGGAGGGTAGGAGGACGGACTGTGTGTGACAGGGCACTGATACAGGACACGGAGGGTAGGAGGACGGACTGTGTGTGACAGGGCACTGATACAGGACATGGGAGAGTAGGAGGATGGACTGTGTGTGACAGGGCACTGATACAGACACTGAGGGTAGGAGGATGGGCTGTGTGTGACAGGGCACTGATACAGGACACAGAGGGTAGGAGGATGGGCTGTGTGTGACAGGGCACTGATACAGGACATGGGAGGGTAGGAGGATGGACTGTGTGTGACAGGGCACTGATACAGGACATGGGAGGGTAGGAGGATGGGCTGTGTGTGACAGGGCACTGATCCAGGACACAGAGGGTAGGTGGACGGACTGTGTGTGACAGGGCACTGATACAGGACACAGAGGGTAGGAGGACGGACTGTGTGTGACAGGGCACTGATACAGACACAGAGGGTAGGAGGATGGGCTGTGTGTGACAGGGCACTGATACAGGACAGAGGGTAGGAGGATGGACTGTGTGTGACAGGGCACTGATACAGACACAGAGGGTAGGAGGATGGGCTGTGTGTGACAGGGCACTGATACAGGACAGAGGGTAGGAGGATGGACTGTGTGTGACAGGGCACTGATACAGGACAGAGGGTAGGAGGATGGGCTGTGTGTGACAGGGCACTGATACAGGACAGAGGGTAGGAGGATGGACTGTGTGTGACAGGGCACTGATACAGGACAGAGGGTAGGAGGATGGGCTGTGTGTGACAGGGCACTGATACAGGACACGGAGGGTAGGAGGATGGACTGTGTGTGACAGGGCACTGATACAGGACATGGGAGAGTAGGAGGACGGACTGTGTGTGACAGGGCACTGATACAGGACACGGAGGGTAGGAGGATGGACTGTGTGTGACAGGGCACTGATACAGGACATGGGAGGGTAGGAGGACGGACTGTGTGTGACAGGGCACTGATACAGGACAGAGGGTAGGAGGATGGACTGTGTGTGACAGGGCACTGATACAGGACAGAGGGTAGGAGGACGGACTGTGTGTGACAGGGCACTGATACAGGACAGAGGGTAGGAGGATGGACTGTGTGTGACAGGGCAATGATACAGACACAGAGGGTAGGAGGATGGGCTGTGTGTGACAGGGCACTGATACAGGACACGGAGGATAGGAGGACGGACTGTGTGTGACAGGGCACTGATACAGGACACGGAGGGTAGGAGGACGGACTATGTGTGACAGGGCACTGATACAGGACATGGGAGAGTAGGAGGATGGACTGTGTGTGACAGGGCACTGATACAGGACACAGAGGGTAGGAGGACGGACTGTGTGTGACAGGGCACTGATACAGGACACGGAGGGTAGGAGGACGGACTGTGTGTGACAGGGCACTGATACAGGACACAGAGGGTAGGAGGACGGACTGTGTGTGACAGGGCACTGATACAGACACAGAGGGTAGGAGGATGGGCTGTGTGTGACAGGGCACTGATACAGGACAGAGGGTAGGAGGATGGACTGTGTGTGACAGGGCACTGATACAGGACAGGGGAGGGTAGGAGGACGGACTGTGTGTGACAGGGCACTCTGATACAGGACACAGGGGCTCCAGTCAACTCCTGTAGCAGACACAGCCACAATATAAACACACCTTCCGATCCCATTGTCTACAAACTTTCTGCAGTACTTCACACATTCCCACTGCATTTTCTTATTAATTTCTCTGTTGACAGACATTTAGATCGCTTCCTTGCATTAGATGTTGTGAGCAATGGTTCGGTGAATAGGGGAGTCCAGGGAGCTTTGAAACATGGACCATATTTCCTTCTTGTCCAGAAGCAGATTAGTAGGGTGGTGTGGTAGTTGTGTGTTTAATTCTTTGAAGACCCTGCACGTAGCTGTCCATATTGACTGTCCCTGTCGTGTTCCCGCCAGCAGTGGCTGAGACTTCCGTGTCTCTGTGGCCGTGCTGACAGCCGTCATCTTTGTCTTCGTGCTAGCAGCAGGTGGGAGGGATGTCTCACTGTGGTTTTGCCTTGCCTTTCCCTGATGGTTAGTCATGTGGACTCCTTTCCACGTACCTGTCGGCCTTCTGTGTGTCTCTGGAGAAATGTCTGTGTGGGCCTTTTGCCCATTTTAAAAATGGAATATTTATTTTATTGCTGAGAAGTTGCTTGATTGTGTTCTCTTTTGTAGTATTTAGATTTTGCTGAATTTGAAGACACTTTGAAGACATTTTCAAAGGAGTGCAAAATCAAAGGAAAACCGTGTAAATCAGCAGGTGGATCTGTAAGAGACTCCAAATCATTGATAATTCAGGTACCATTTTACTGATTTTTCTCCTTTTTAAACATTTTATTTATTTATTTTCATTTTATTTAAAAGGCAGACAGAGAAAGGGGTCTTCCATTTGCTGGTTCACTTCCCAGGTACCCTCAACAGCTGGGGCTGGGCCAGGCCAAAGCAGGCGCCCAGGCCTCCAGCTGGAGCCACTGACGTGGTGCGTCCTGTGCTGCCGGTCCGGCTGTGCGGGAGCAGGAGGCTGGATTAGCGGCGGAGGAGCTGGGAGTCCGAGCAGCCACGTGGGTGTCCAGGCGGCAGCATGACCGTGCGCCACGCACCTGCCGCACGGTGCATATGCGTCACTCTGGACTGTCAGGGTGCTCCCCTTGTCAGAGCTGTGGCCGTCAGAACGCTGGCATTGTTCCTGGGCTCTGCCCTCAGGTACCTGAGACTGCGCAAGTATCCACAGGTGGATCAGCAGCAGCGTCCTAGGGCGCTGTCCTCGTCCTAGGAGATGTGTGCACTGTGACCTCTCACATCGGTTTCTTGGAAGAAGGACGCAGGGAACGTGCGTTCCGAGGAGCTGAGACCGTGTGATTGCCATCCTGAGCAGCTGTGGTCATCACTCAGGCTCCGGGGGTAGAGCAGTGAGCGAACGGAACGAAGCAAGCCCTCTGCCTGGTGGTGCTCAGAGTGATGCTGAGGCCGCGTCTGTCGGCTCTGGGGCACCTGCAGGCGGCAGAGGACACTGATGACAGGGTTTCTGTGCCCAGGGTTAGACGGACCTTCAGAGTCTTCATTCCAGCCGTCGTGGACGCCTGGCTCCCGTCCGGACATTCCAGGGAGGCGATGGCTTCGCCTTGAGTGTTTGCAGAGAAATACGCTGTGTCATTGGCACTCAGCACACGACAGGTTCTGTGAGGGACGTGTGTGTGTGTGTGTGTGTGTGTGACCACCGTGGTGTGTTCGTTCTCTCATTGGTAACAGGAGATGGTTGGTGTCTTGTGACCTCGAGGGCTGTACCAGTGGCTGCTCTGTGTGTGGGGACCATTTCCAGGTGCAGGATGTGAGTCAGAGGTGAGGGCGATGTTGGCTCATGTGTAATGACAGAGCAGAGGGTCGCGGTTCCACGTCTGGAAGTGAAGAAGTTAGGGCAGACTGTAGACGGGCCACGTGATGTCTGGCCTCCGCCAAACTGTAAAAAAAATGCCTTGACTCAGCCTTAAAATACCAGGAGAGCCTGCGTCACCGCCGCCTCGTGGTCGGCGGGCTGCTGGTCACTGCACCCCGCAGGGTGAGCCCCGTCCCGGTGTGGCTTGCAGCACTGCTGGCCAGCTCACAGGCCACGGCGCGGCTGCTGGGAGGGCCCCCTTCACCTTTGCGTCAGGCGGTCATGAGCGTGTGGCACCGCTGGCCAGGGTCCCCCAGCGCCTCCCTGGAGGGGGCTGTGCTCGACCGCTTGTGCCTTGTCTGGGCAGCTCCTGCCCGCGGGTGCCCACACGTGTGCTGCCCTTTCTGGGGCTGAGCAGGTGTTCAGCTGGGAAGACTGGTTCAGGAGCGCTTCCTCAGTCCCCCAGCGCCCGTCTCCACTTTACCATGTTAGCTAGCTCGGTTATTACTAAAAAAAGACAGTTTTACAGGAAAATTGTGTGCAGAACCATTTGGAAAAGTGTAGAAGGGCAGTGGCCTAATAATGGCGTGAGCGATGGTGGTGCCGGGGGCATTGGGGCAGTAGCTTAAGTGGCTGCTTGGGACGCCCACGTCCCGTGTGGCGGTGCCTGGTCTGAGTCCTGGCTGCTCCGCTTCTGATCCAGCTTCCCGCTACTGCGTGCCCTGGGAGGCGGCAGGCGATGGCTCAGGTGTCCCCACCCGGGAGTCTTGGTTAGAATTCTGGGCTCCCGGCTTCCGCCTGGCCCAGCCCTGCCTGTTGCGGGCATTTGGGGAGTGAACCAGTAGACAGAAGCTCTCTCGGCCCATCTCTCTCTTCATTATTTCTAAGTGTGTCTGCCTTTCAAATAACATGAAAATAAATGGAACTTTTAAAAATTAGGAGAAAAATGAGATGGGGAATTGGTGATGCTACAGAGGATCCCATGTAAGAGAAGCTTCTGCAGACAAGCACAGGTTGTGCGTCTGCGCGACTTGGGCGTTCAGCGTGAAGCAGGACCACCTGAGTCACGTTGTTTTGGGTGTTAGGAGATTCTGCCTGAAGTCACATTTCTACACGACAGCTGTTTGCCACTGGCCGTGATCACTGTCTCATGAAGCAGGTGGCGGGAGAGTGGCCCCTTCTCCAGTTTTCTCTTGCCTGTTGCGTGTTAAGTCCTGAAGCTGTCCCTGCCCACCGGCTGAGGCACACAGCTTGTGGCTGGATGGCGCCAAGCCTGTGCTGCCTCCTCCACCGACAGCAGCTGTGTCAGCGTCTGCAGGGCTTCCCACAGTGCCACAGCAGCCCAGCCTGCGTCTAGCCACAGGGCAGGCGGCAGCGCCCACCTCCCGGGCCCTGGAGCCACGGGCTCAGGGTCTCTGAGCTCAGAGACTCCAGGGTAGGCCTGTTGCCAGCTTCCCTACCTGGGAGGCGTCTTCTGGTGAGGCCCGGCCCAGTTGCGTGCCATGGGTCAGCAGGGTCAAAGGTGACTTTAGGTATTTATGTGTCCGTGAGCTCCCTGGTGTCAAGTGTTGGTCCCGCGGCTGACGCCTTCCTTTTCAGAGGCCGTCTGTGTCTTCTCCGTGCTGTGCAGGTCCAGATCTGACACGGCAGAGGAGTGGACGGCTGGGCTGGGTCACGGGGTCTCTGCCCGAGCAGCTCAAGGCCCTGCGGGGTATCTGCTGTTCCGTCCCTGACCTCCAACACAGTGCGTGGGTTGGGAGAACTTGGGGTGTCAGCGGGAGCATCCCTGCCGCCCGGGGCCCAGGCCGCTGTCCTCCCCACAGAAGGATCTCCTGGCGGCCTTTGACAGCGGCGACCAGAAGGTGTTCTTCCACCTGTGGGAGGAGCACGTCCCCAGTTCCGTGCGCGACGGGGACTGCGTGGCCCAGAAGCTGGAGTTCTACCTTCACATCCATTTCGCCATCTACCTCCTGAAGCACGGGCCTGGGAGACCGGTAGGTGTGCCTCGTGACGGGGTGGGGTCCCCGGGAGACCGGTAGGTGTGCCTTGTGATGGGGTGGTGAGGGGGCGATAAAGGGTCCCGGGAGACCGGTAGGTGTGCCTCGTGATGGGGTGGGGTTCCCAGGAGACCGGTAGGTGTGCCTTGTGATGGGGCGGGGTCCCCGGAGACCGGTAGATGTGCCTTGTGATGGGGTGGGGTCCCCGGGAGACCAGTAGGTTTGCCTTGTAATGGGTTGGGGTCCTTGGGAGACTGGTAGGTGTGCCTTGTGACGGGGTGGCGAGGGGGCGATCAGGGTTCTAAGTGAGCAGTGGCTCAGGTCTGGGGTCGCTTCCCCATGGTGCTTACAAGCTGCAAGCATCTCGCGTCCCGAGGAAGGATTTCTCCCTCCTTCCCAGCAGCCGATTTTCTGATTTATGTGGAGATTAAAGGATTTCTGTAATCAGAGCCACACTGTTTTCCCGAGTACCTGCAGTTTCTTTAATCGGCAAGGTGGTGTTTATGCAAGGAGCCCTCAGAAAGTGCTGGGAAAACGGGACGAGCGGGTAGCGCTCGGTTGTCACGAGACTTCTTGTTGGCAAATTCAAGAGACGGGAGAGACAGACAGAGCTCCTGTCTGCTGGTTCACTCCGCAGATGCCTGCAGCCTGTGGCGGCCAGGCCTGGGTCAGGCTGAAACCAGGAGCCAGGAGCTCACGTTGGCTCTCACGTGGTGGCAGAGACCTGGCTCACGGTTTGAGCCATCACCCGCTGCCTCCCAGGGTGTGCGTTAGCAGGAAGCTGAGATCTTGAACCCGGCACTCAGATATGGGACCCGGGGGTCCTACGTGGGCTTCAGCCCCTGGGCCAAACACCTGCTCCTCCGTGAGCTCTGTGAGGACCCCTTGTACACGAGAGTCTGAGACGGCTGCACGAGTGTGTAGGCTCCAGATGAAGCCGTGTGGAGAACAGATTTAAGCCTAAGTGGTAGAAGAGCAGCGTAGAGCATGTGTTGGGGGGAGAAGCTAAGTGTAGCTTCTGCAGCCTTTGCCCCAGACTTGGGGCCGAGATGTGAAGAGGCCGTGGGCACAGAGGCCGTGGCAGAAAGGAAGCTGGCAGCTGACATGGCCGCGGGCGTGAGCTGCCACCCGAGGACCTGCGCTGGCCCGTTAAACGCTGGGGAGGGGAGCCGGCCTGAAGGTGTTGCTCGTGAGGGAGGTCATCTGCATTCTCTGTTTTTATTTCTAACATTTTTGATGTTCCCCACATGGGAACCTGATAAGAATCCTCAGCTCCTGAGAATTTTTTTATTATTTTATTTTTTTAAGATTTATTTATTTGAAACTCAGAGTTACACAGAGAAGGAGAGGCAGAGAGAGAGAGAGAGAGAGAGAGAGAGAGAGAGAGAGAGAGAGAGGTGTCTTCCATGCACTGGTTCACTCCCCAGTTGGCCCCAGTGGCTGGAGCTGTGCCAATCTGAAGCCAGGAGCCAGGACCTTCTCCTAGTCTCCCACACGGTTGCAGGGGCCCAAAGACTTGGGTCATCTGCTGCTTTCCCAGGCCATAGCAGAGAGCTGGATTTGAAGAGGAGCAGCCGGGACTAGAACCGGCGCCCATATGGGATGCCGGCGCCGCAGGCGGAAGATTAACCGACTGCGCCACAGTGCCAGCTCCCGGATGTGTGTTCTTGAGAAGAGCAGGCTTGGTGCATGGCTGAGGCTGTGAGGCTGCGACTGGCAGAGCCAGGGGTGGTCTGGGGAGGAAGGCACCAAATTCCACTCCTCTGGTTTTCTGATTGTGAGCCTGGAGGAGAGAGCACCCCGGAGAGGGTGGTGACCTCCCTTGGGTGAAGCAGGGTGACCCCCTCAGCTTGGTAAAGAGAGGAGCAGGGATAAGGCAGCTTCTGCTTCAAAAAGCAAAAAACAAAGCATGGTTAAGGTGCACCTGCTTGGGCTGGTGTCGTGGGTAAAGCCGCTGCCTGCAATGTCAGCAACCACTATGGGTGCCAGTTGGTGTCCTCAATGACTGGGGCTGGGCTGAGCTGAAGCCAGGAGCCAGAGCTCCTTCTGTGTCTCCTGCATGGGTGGCAGGGACCCAAGTACTTGGGCATTCGCAGGGATGTGGATTGGAAGCGGAGTAGCCAAGAGCTGGCACTCTGAGGTTGATTGTTGGTGTCACACGTGGCGCCTTAAACCACTGCATCATAGTGCAGTGGAACTCCAAAAAAATTTTTTTAATTTATTTGAAAGGCAGGGATGGGCTGGTGCTGTGGCGTAGCGGGTAAAGCTGCTGCTTGCAGTGCTGGCATCCCATATGGGTTCCAGTTCGAGTTCTGGCTGCTCCACTTCCGATCCAGCTCTCTGCTATGGCCTGGGAAAACAGTAGAAGATGGCCCAAGTCCTTGGGCCCCTGCATCCACATGGGAGACCTGGAAGAAGCTCCTGGCTCCTGGCTTCGAATCAGTGCAGCTCCAGCCATTGTGGCCATGGGGGGAGTGAACCAGTGGATGGAAGATCTCTCTCTCTCTCTCTCTCTGCCTTACTTTCTCTGTGTAACTCTAACTTTCAAATAAATAAATAAATAAATATTAAAAAAAAAAAAAAGGCAGAGAGACAGAGGTCTTCCATCTTCTGGTTCACTCCCTAAATGCCCTCAACAGCCAAGGCTGGCTGGGCCAGGCAGCAGCCAGGAGTCCCGAACAGCATCCAGGTCTGCCATGTGGGGAGCTTGGACCTGAGGACTCAAGCCATCACTGCTGCCTAGTGTACTTGAGCGGAAGCTGGAACTGCAGCCAGAGCCGGGACTTGAACCCAGGCACTTTGCTAGGGGAGGCAGGCGTCTCGAGAGATGTCTTAACTTCTCACCAAACGTCTGCCCTGGGTTTTGTATTAACACCTCAGGGATGCCCGGTCCGTGTAGTTGTTTGACCACATTTCATTCTGGGGGGAAATTTGAGGTGGTGCTTGAATGAGTGGCGATGGCGCCTGCCCAGACAGGTGGGGATGGTTCTGGTGGCCTGGCTGGGGCTGCAGGAGGAAATGCATGGAGCTGGAGACCCCAACTGTGTGTTCCACTTCCTGCAGGACAAGCAGGAGCTGGATGAAAGGATCTCTTACTTCAGAAGCTACCTGGAGACCAGAGGGGCAGCGCTGAGCCAGACCACAGAGTTCCTCCCTTTCTACGCCCTGCCCTTTGTTCCCAACCCGATGGTCCACCCCTCGTTTAAAGACCTCTTCCAGGTAAGTGGAGCTTTGAGGTTTTTTTTTTTTTTTTTAAGATTTATTTATTTATTTGAAAAGCAGAAATATATATAAAGAGAAGGAGAGAGAGATCTTCCATCCACCGGTTCATTCCCTAGATGGCTACAATGGCCAGGCCAGAGCCAGGAGCGAGGAGCTTCATCTGAGACTCCCATGTGGGTGCAGGGGCCCTAGGACATGAGCCATCTACTGGCGCTTTCCCAAGCACATTAGCAGGGAGCTGGATGGGAAGTGGAGCAACCAGGACTTGAACCGGCGCCCATATGTGATGCAGGTGGAGGCTTAACCTGCCACAGCACAGCGCCAGCCACAGCCTTTGAGTCTTGTAGCAGCCTCAGCAGCATTGTGGTTTCACCTTGTGTGCGGTGGTCTCTGAATGATGCTTTAGAAAACTAATTTGCATACGTAGTTGTTTCTGCAGGTACAGCCTTATTTATGGCATCATTCTCTTGTTGGAGGGTTAGTTGTGTCAGTTTGCTTTCCCGCCATCCTGTACTAGCGGTAGTATGTGTTCTTGTGCAAGCCAGGAAAGGTACAGTCACACTGCACATACAGTCATACATGGATATATGTGTCCATATAGTCACTGTTCGTGATAGGAAGGGCCCAATCGTAGGTCAGCAGGTGCACACATCACAGATGGTACAGTCACACTGTACATACAGTCATACATGGATATATGTGTCCATATAGTCATATGTGGATATATGTGTCCATACAGTCATACATGGATATATGTGTCCATATAGTCACTGTTCGTGATAGGAAGGGCCCAATCCTAGGTCAGCAGGAGCACACATCACAGATGGTACAGTCACACTGCACATACAGTCATACATGGATATATGTGTCCATACAGTCATACGTGGATATATGTGTCCATACAGTCATACATGGATATATGTGTCCATATAGTCACTGTTCGTGATAGGAAGGGCCCAATCCTAGGTCAGCAGGAGCACACATCACAGATGGTACAGTCACACTGCACATACAGTCATACATGGATATATGTGTCCATACAGTCATACGTGGATATATGTGTTCATATAGTCACTGTTCGTGATAGGAAGGGCCCAATCGTAGGTCAGCAGGAGCACACATCACAGATGGTATCCCAGTGTGTCCTGTCACAGTCTCTGTGACAGTGGAATGCAATACGGCCGTGAAGATGAACTAGGCCACACGGACAGTCTTACGTGGGCCAGGTGTGAGCCAGGGTGGGCTCTAGGAGTCCCTGTGTGTAGGTCAAACGGAAGTAGCCTTTGGGCGTGTGTGTACAAGTGTTGACACAGTTCTACAGAAAGCAGGGATTCTTTCCTGTTTGAGGGGCAAAGTGTTTTAAAGTTGGGGGCAAAAACGGACTTCTGGGTCTGAGTTTTAACGCATGTGTTGTTTCGTGTGACCACCTCCTGCACAAGGCTGCAGCGCTTGGTCAGACCCTGGTGCACCGCCCGGTTTGCTCCTGTGCAGTCACACCGGCCCACCCCTAAGCCGCGGCACCCACCTTACAGCGTGTTCTGAGAGGACGTTCAGGTCACTTGGTTAACAGCTTTTCTTGTGCCGTAAAATACGATCTGCAGGGCTGCAGTAAGGCCTGTGGACCCAGACTGACATAAATATTTTTAAATACTGGCCCCATAACTCACTGTGTGGAGTTCTTCCATGCTGAAGGGATCGTGTGGCTGTGTGCAAAGCTTGGCTGGGCCTCACAGCCCCCAGCTCGCAGGGTTGCTGTTCTGAGCTTGGCTGGGGGTGAGTGCCTTCCTTTGTGGGAGGTGTGCTTTGTCTTCTGGCCCTGGGGACGCCAAACTCCCCTGCAGTGCATCCGGGGAGACGTTTCTGTCTTCACTCGCGATCCACTGGGCTTGCTGCAGGAGAGAGCGGTCTCGTGTCTTTCCTGTTCTCTGCAAAGTCTCGGTTTGTGCCTCTCCGTCTATTCCCACTCCTTCTCGGCCTGTCTAATGTAAGGCACATTGGGCTTTCTCATTACGTCTTCCATGTCTTTTTTTCCCCATTGTGTTTTCAGTTGTGGTAAAAACTACATTTAACATGAAACTTAGCATTTGTGCCATTTTTCAGTGTGCAGTCAGTAGTGTGAAGTGTATTCCCTGGTTTGCATACCATGAGTTGTTTTTTTAAATAAAGTTTTGTTTATTTGAAAGGCGGAATGACAGAGAGTAGGAGAGAAAGGGAGAGGGAGAGAGAGAGAGACACACACACACACAAGACAGGTAGACACGTGTTCCGACTGCTGGTTCACTCCCCAGACACCCACAACAACCGAGGCAGGGCAGGGCCAAAACCAGGAGCCCCCACTCTGTGTCATTTTTGGTTTTTTTTTAAAGATTTATTTGTTTCCTTGAAAGACAGAGTTAGAGAAGGAGAGACAGAGAGAGCAAGATCTTCTATCCATTGGTTTATTTACCAGATGGTTATGATGGCTGGAGTTGGGCCAGGCCAAAGCCAGGAGCCAGGAGCTTCTTCCAAGTCTCCCATGTGGGTGCAGGAGCCCAAGGACATGGGCCATCTTCCAGTGCTTTCCCAGGCACATTAGCAGGGAGCTGGATTGGAAGTGGAACAGCTGGGATCGAACCAGCATCCACATAGGGAGGCCTGTGCTGCAGGCAGTGGCTTACCTGCCACGCCACAGTGGCAGCCTCTCACTCCATGCCTTTTCTTCTTAAGATTTATTTATTTATTTGAAAGGCAGAGTTACAGAGAGGCAGAGGCTGAGAGAGAGACAGAGAGATCTTCCTTCTACTAGTTCACTCCCCAAATGGCCACAGCGGCCAGAGCTGGGCAAATCCAAAGCCAGGAGCCAGGAGACTCTTCCAGGTCTCCCACGCGGGTGCAGGGCCCCAAGGACTTGGGCCATTCTCTGCTGCTTTCCCAGGCCATAGCAGAGAGCTGGATCAGAAGTGGAGCAGCCGGGACTCAAACCTGCACCCATATGGATGCTGGCACTGCAGGTGGCGGCTTCACCCACTACGCCGCAGTGCTGGGCCCACTCCATGCCTTCTAACACACACATTTCCTGCCGCTGGGTCTGTCTGGCTGTGTTCTGGGTGGTTTATTCATAACTATTTTCCCGCTCACAAATTCACCCTCCAGCTGTTTCCTCCGCTCTTTATTTAACCTTCTCATAGAATTTGTAATTTCAGTTTTTTTTTTTTTTTTAAGAGATTCCTTTTGTTTTTTATTGAGATTTGCTGGATCATTTTTGTAGTCTTGTTCCTGCTGTCCTTGATTTCTGTAGCATTAAACCTTTCTTTCATAGCCTCTGCTGCCTCTCACAGGGCCTTATTTCCTTTTTTCTTTCTTCTTCTTCTTCTTTTTCTTTTTGTAAGTTTTTCTTAGTTTTGGTGAATGAGTTTATTTCACTCGGGACTTGAGGGGATTTTTGTGTGTGACCTAAATGCAGTTTGCCCTTCTCAGGGACAGAAATCCCCCACAACACAACACAGTGTTGCCACACAGGGTCAAGGAATTTAAAAACGCTTTCAAAACATAAGTTTTCTTCTCATCTGGTAGTATTCGCCCCCCCCCCCCCAACCAAAATTGGTGACGGACTGGGTGGGATGATTGGGTGGGGGTGGAGGCTTGGGGAGGAGGGACAGGGAGCAGAAGAGGAGAGAGGAGTGGGAAGGCCTCAGCGTGGCTGCGTTTCTGGTGGTGTGGATGCTCCTTGTGGAGCTCCCTGGTCTGGGCGGGAGGTTTATTCGTGTGACGAGCTCAGGGGTGTGGCTGCGTGCAGCCCGGTGGTGAACAAGCCCGTGTCCCACACCGGAGGCCCGCGCTTGATTCCCGGCTGTTCCCGACTCCAGCTTCCCTGGATGCACAGCCTGGGAGGCAGCAGGGCCGGCTCCAGTAACCGAGTCCCGGCCCCGCCTGTGGGCCCAGCTGCCGGCTGCCCAGCCCCTGGCCGAGCCCTGGGTGGGAGGCCCTCTCTATCTCTGCCTCTCAAAAAATAGACTTAAAAAAACTAAAGAGCATAAGGCAAACCATCTTGAGAAAGATCGTGACTTCACCTTTATGTGTAAAGATCATCGTATACTTTCACTGCAGAAGTCGTTTTTTCTTCCTCCAGCGTTATTTGAGAGTTTCTTTCTCAGTGACAGAGCAGAAGCACACCCTAATGCCTGGCGTGCGGGGCTGCTTGCCGCGGATCACAGCTTTGTCCGCTCCCTTACCCAGGCAAGGTGTATGGAAGTGAGCCCCTTTCCTTGGGGCTCGGGGGGAACTGTTTGTGTTACGTGTGGCACCACGCGTGCCTGGCTGTACGGAATTATTTTTGGTATTCAGCCTAATAAGGTTACTTCTGCTTGTGTTTAAATCACGTGGAATATTCAAATCATGGCCAGGGTTATTTTTGCTTTGCTAATGAACTCTGTTCTTCCCTCCTGTCGTGGGGGCGCCCCCAAAAGCTGGTGTCCGCGGGGTCAGCCGCTGGCGAGACCCCTGGCGTTGGGTTCAGCGTTTCTGGCAGCGTTACGTAACCTGCGGCGCAGCCTGCTGCTACTGTCAGCATTGGTGATCGCGTGCTCGTTCTTTTGTCTCTCTTTTCTTTTTTTTCTTCAGGATTCCTGGACTCCAGAGTTAAAGCTGAAGTTGGAAAAGTTCCTGGCTTTAATCTTCAAAGCCAACAGCACGCCTAAGCTTGTCACCATCTACGTATCCTTGCCGGGCCCACGGAGACCACCGGTGGTGTGGGAGCAGGCGTTATGTGGGTGGCGCTGGCTCAGGGGGCCTCCCCAGGAGGGCTGAGGCGGCTGCTGGGCTGCGGGCCTGTTCACAGGTGAAGGCGGCAGTACTGGGGGCCAGGAAGGGGCGGTGACCCCGGCACGGAGTCCCCGAGACTTGGCGAGGGTCTGGGTTTGATGACACAGCCTGTGCGCTGCCTTGGTGGGCGCAGTCCTGGGCATCGCTGTGCTCTGTGGGGCAGCCACCAACCGCGTTTCAGGCCCCGGGGGCCTTGGTGTGTGGATTGGGCGGACACCTAACTGTCATTCAGGTTGCAACTTCTTTTTAAGCCAGTTACTGCGGTATAATTTACATACCATAAGAATTTCCTATTGTAAGTGTATAATTCAGTGATTTTTAGCAAATGTGCAGAGTTGTGCAACTATTACCATAATCCAATTCAAATTGGGGCAATTGAGGAAAATGGATGTGTTTTTATCTATGTGAAAGGAACATAGAGACAGAGAGGCAGAGAGAGATTCCCCGTCTGCTGGTTCTCTCCCCGGAGGCCACAGCAGCTGGGTGGGTCAGGCCCAAGCCGGGAACTGGTGGTCTCCTGTAAGGTGGCAGGAACCCAGCTGCAGCAGGAACAGAGCCTGGCCTGGAACCCAAGGCTGCAGGCGTCAGTCTAAAGGGGCAGTGAGTGGCTGGGGTGGCCGTCAGCACGGAGCCTGCCGAGGACGAAGGGACCGCTCAGTCACCCGCCCACGGAGGAGCACTCCCAAAGGCTGGTAGTCTCTGAAGGACCTCGTCTCTTACTGGGAACAAGGATGCACCCACAGGGTCTGGTAGCGAGAAGGTGCCAGTCTGGGTCGGGACGTCGCACCGGTTCTGTTTGCGGAAGCTGCAGGCATCTTGGCCGCAGACGCCCCTGCATCCTTTCCAGCGCCAGAGCCACTGGCTGCCTGGTCCTGGCTGCCTCTTGTCCCCAGGATGCCCTGACACTGCCTCCTCCTGCTCCTCCTCCTCCCCTCTCCCCCTCCCCTCCTCCCCCTCCTCCCCCCTCTCCTCCAGCTTCTTCAGCCTCGGGTTCCCCACACCTCGTTCCTCGGCCCGGCAGGGGACTGTGCACGTCAGACCCAGGTGCAGCTCTGGGTGCGCTGGAATGTCCTTCAGGCTTTCGGGCAGAGACCTCCCCGTACCCACCCACCATGACGTTTGTGCGTTGGCTGCATCTTAGATTTCCATAAACCAGCAGTGCTTCCCAGTGAACTTACGACTTTTCGGACTTGGCTTACAAGTATCTTAATATCATAACAAGCTTAAAACTCACGGGTGCCCATCTGTTAAAAACCTAAATGAGGAGCCAGTGCTGTGGCAAAACAGCTTAAGCTGCCACCTGCATCCCATGTGGGTACCGATTTGAGTCTTGGCTGCTCCACTTCCTGTCCAGCACCCTGCTAATGTGCCTGGGAAAGTGCCAGAAGGTGGCCCAAGTGCTTGGTCCCTGCACCCACATGAGAGACCTGCATGAAGCTCCTGGCTCCTGGTTTTGGCCTGACCCAGCCCCAGGCATTGTGACCACTTGGAGAGTGAACCAGCAGATGGGAGATCCCTCTCCCTCTCCCTCCCTCTCCCTCTCCCTCTCCCTCTCCCTCTCCCTCTCCCTCTCCCTCTCCCTCTCCCTCCCCCTCCCCCTCTCCCCTCTCCCCCTCTCCCCCTCCCCCTCCCCCTCCACCTCCCCCACTCCCCCTCTCCCCCTCTCCCCTTCTCCCCCTCTCCCCCTCTCCCCTCTCCCCCTTCTCCCCTTCTCCCCCTCTCCCTCTCTCCCTCTCTTCCTCTCTTCCTGTCTCCCCCTCCCCCCCTCCCCCTCCCTCTCCCTCTTTGAAAGTCTGCCTTTCAAATAAATAAAACTCTTTAAAAAAGAAAACAGAAAGATGCACCTAAATTTAAGTAAAGAATCTGAACAAAATGGTTTCTATGGTAGATGGTATTAATCTCATTGGTAACAGAATAGTGAATTAAAACCGGAACCCAGGCTGTGGGAGAGGGTGAACATGAGGGTCAGACGTGGGCTTGCTGGCCGTGTGTGCTGTCTGCGAGCTTGGTGTTCGGGTTTGTAGGGCCCCGCACCTTTCCTCCTGGCTGGGGGGCTGAGACCTCCCCTTTGCTTTTCTGTGCGGAAGTCTGCAGTCCATTCAGCACGTGAAGCTTCGCTGTGATGTAACCATCGTGCTGGGGAATGAGGGACACAAAGGAAAGCCCGAGGCCCAGTAGCCTTGGCTGGCTGGGGATTTGGAAGAGTAGAATGGGAATGTGCGAGGCAGACAGGGTGAGGGCCGGGAAGACCAGGTAGGAGGAGCGCCTGTGTAAAGGCGCTGAGACAGGGTGAGGGCAACGATGAAGACTGGGATGTGGCTGGGGCAGCAGGCTCAGCATGGAGCCAGAGGCCTTGGCGGTCACCAGGGTTTGTGTGAGCAGCAGGAGCCTTGAGAACATTTTTTAAGCGAAGGACATGGCTGTATTGACCCCCAAAAATCCCTTTTTAAAATCTTGACTATAAATTGAGCATATTTCTTATAGAAAGTTTGCAAAGCACAAAAATGAATTTATTTTGATACACCACCCCAAAAGCATGCAGTGTTTGTGATAGACATAGATGTGTGCATGTAAGTGTAGATTTCAGAATGTTTTTATCAAATGACGAGAGCATTTCCACGTATCATTCCATAGTCTTCACAAACAGTCGTCTTGAGTTGCCTGAGAAGGTCACTTACCACGTGCCCTGGCAGTCCTAGCTACGCCCCGAGACAAGTGACACCTGCCCACACAGGTCACACGTGGGGGTGCACAGCAGTTCCTTCCTCATAGCCCGAGAGCACCAGCCCCCCGGGTGTGTGCCCCGTGGTGGTGGGTAAGCAAAACGTGGTCTTCCTGTGCAGTGGGTTATTTGCCCGTAAAGAGAAATGAACTGATTCATGCTCGGCGTACGTGAACTTCGTGAACATTGTGCTAAGTGAGAAAAGCCAGAGCGAAGAGGCCACACGTCGTGTGATTCCATCTGTGTGAAAAGCCCAGCAGAGGCGGATCTTCTAGCTTTGTCTGAATAGGGGCGGAGTTGGATCAGGGCTGCCAGGGGCTGGAGGAATGGGAGTAAGACCGGGGGTGCATGGCTTCTCTGGGGGATGGTGAAAATGTTCTAGAAGCGATTATAGTGATGTTGCACAACTCTGACTACACTGAAAACCACTGAAGTGTATACTTGAAGTTAATTGTGCTGTGTGTGAATCCAGCCAATCCCTGTGAAACAGGAAAACTTTAGTTAAGGTCAAGAAAACCACTTAAAATATTGGCCTCCGATTGTGCAGCCAGACACG
This sequence comes from Lepus europaeus, assembly GCF_033115175.1. Lineage (NCBI taxonomy): Eukaryota > Metazoa > Chordata > Mammalia > Lagomorpha > Leporidae > Lepus > Lepus europaeus. Next base: position 175,915,454 of record NC_084827.1, read on the forward strand.
GGCTGAGGTTTGAACCCAGGCGGCCGGCTCCAGGGCCCGTGGTCCTAGCTGCTTGCTCAGGATAAAGCTGTAGAAGTGAAGTTCGGGTGCTCAAAGGTGTGGGTGCAGATTTGCCGTGGTTTTGGTCGTAGTGGGGAAGGCCGGTCGGAGGCTTGAAATGATGCAGAGCTTGGGCTTAACGCTTAGAACCGAGAGGGAGAGAAGAGGGTGTGCTTGGGCCGGAGTCTGCCCTGCCTCGGGAGGTCACTCTGAAGAGCAGCCCGTGGAAGTCCCGGTTGCCGGGCTGAAGTGCTTTCTCAAGTGGGCCGGCCACACGATGTCAGATACACCCTGCATCCTGCATCCTGCAGGCCTGTTTTCCTGAACTCCTTTCTCATCCCAGCAGGAGAACGGACAAAGCAACAAAGGTAGATCACCTAGGTTGAAAACTCTATGACAGCAACTTTGCCTACTCGAGTTTTAGGTCGGGAGCTAAGGACGGGGGTGGAGAGAATTTGTGGTCTTTTGAACGAGGGCTGTCCAAGGCTGTCTATTGATGAAGTGCTTTGCAATCGTATTTATCTATAATTTCTTGTAGCCCACTTTTCAGGGTGGCTACTATGAGGATAGTTCAAAAAGAGTGTGTGGAGTCCAGTGTTGTAGCTCAGTGGGTTAAACCACCGGCTGCCACACCGGCATCCCATCTGGGCACCGGCTGGAGTCCAGCTCCCTGTTAATGCCCCTGGGAAAGCAGTGGAAGGTGGTCCAAGCCCGTAGGCCTCTGCACCCATGTAGGAGACCCGAATGGAGTTCCAGGATTCTGGCTTCAGCTTGGTCCAGGCCTAGCTGTTGTAGCCTTTTGGGAGTGAACCTGCACATGGAAGATCGATCTCTCTCTCTCTCTCTCTCTCTCTGTCTCTGTCTCTTCCTCTGTAATCCTGTCTTCCAAATAAGTAAATAAATCTTCAAAAAAAAAAGTTTGTGGAAAATGGAATTAAAAGATAAGTTTATTTTGAATAATTCAAATAATTGAAATCCATATATCACTTTTTCAGAATACTCATTTTCCGTGAATGTTTTGAAGAATCCTTATATGCATGGATTTAAAAAAAAAAAATTGTGCTAAGATAAATTCTCTTTTGATTCCACTTCCATGGACTTTTGACATACCCTGCTGTCGTTAGCTTCGTATCAGATAACCGTCATGGAGAAGCTAGGGAGCCCAGGTGATGTGCCAAAGGCAGGTAACTGTAGCAGCCTGGTCGGAGACACGGTGCAGCACGTGTGTGAGGTGTCTGTAACTTTTACCTTGAACTCGTCCAGTGGGGTCTTACACAGTAGCAGCATGGGGTACCCAGTTGTTCTAGTCCCTTTTCTGTGGCTCTGTGTGAATACCATAGCCTGAGTGGTTTCTAAAGAACAGAGGTTTGTTTGGCTTATGGTTCTGGAGGCCCAAGATCGCAGGGCCACATTTGGGGAGGGTCTGCTTGCTAGTGTAGACTCTGCAGGATCCTGAGGCTGCGTGGGGCACCCCATGGCACGAGGGGTACTCGTGAGAGACAGAGCCAGACTGCCTTTTGTGAGGGCCCCCCACCAAGGCGCTCATCAGCCTGGGGTGGGGCTCTCATGGGTGAGGACTGGACCCTCCTGCTCAGCTCTCCTAGGTCCCATCGGCTCTCATCTCAATACCTCACACTGGGGATCCAGTTTCAACATGAATTGTGGTGGGGGACATTCATTCAGACCATGACACCTTTTTTTTTTTTAATAATTTTATTTTTTTAAAATTTTATTTATTTATTTATTTTTGACAGGCAGAGTGGACAGTGAGAGAGAGAGACAGAGAGATAGGTCTTCCTTTGCCATTGGTTCACCCTCCAATGACCGCCGTGGCTGGCACGCTGCGGCCGGTGCATCGCACTGATCTGAAGCCAGGAGCCAGGTGCTTCTCCTGGTCTCCCATGGGGTGCAGGGCCCAAGGACTTGGGCCATCCACCACTGCACTCCCGGGCCATAGCAGAAGGCTGGCCTGGAAGAGGGGCAACCGGGACAGAATCCGGTGCCCCGACCGGGACTAGAACCCAGTGTGCCGGCGCCGCAGGCGGAGGATTAGCCTAGTGAGCCGTGGCGCCGGCCAATAATTTTAATAATTTATTTGAAAGAGTGACAGATCTTCCATCTGCTGGCTCACTCCCCATGGCTGTGATAGCTAGGCCAGGCTGGGCCAGCCAGGAGCCTGGAGCTCCATCCAGGTCCCCCGTGTGAGTGGCAGGGACCCAAGCACTTGAGCCATGATCTGCTTTCCCGGGTGGATTGGCAGGAGCTGGATCAGAAGCGGAGCTGCTGGGGCTCCAGACAGCGCTCATGTGGAATGGAATGCCAACATCACAGGCAGCAGCTTAACCCACTGCACCCACTCCAGCCCTGAACGCAGCGTGCTGTCAGGAGCCTAGTGCGTCTCTGATGAGTGGCCGAGTTTTGCAGATGAGATCAGAGTGGGAGGGCAAATGCGGAGAAGAGCCCGTGTTTGGGGATGGGTCTTTACTTGGGAATTTCAGCGAGGGGACCACAGTTTTCAAGCCTTCATTAGGTCCAGTTTTCACTGGGCTTCCTGGAGGTGACCCAGCAGAATGTCATGGAGCTGAGCCTGGCAGGCTCTGTATGTCTGACTCTGCACTGCACCCTTTTTTTTAATTGTCATGGAGATCAGAGATTAGTGGTAGTCCCCACCAAGTAGCAGGGCAGCCAGTTGTCACCCCTTGTCCCCTCCTCACAGCTGTGGTCATCACAGACATGCCCGTTAAATTCTTGATACGGGTGTATTTTTTTTTTTAAGATTTATTTATTTATTTGAAAGAGTTACACAGAGAGAGGAGCGGCATAGAGAGAGAGGTCTTCCACCTGCTAGTTCACTCCCCAGATGGCCGCAATAGCCAGAGCTGTGCTGATCCGAAGCCAGTAGCTAAGAGCTTCTCCTAGGTCTCCCACGCCGGTGCAGGAACCCAAGGACTTAGGCCATCTTCCACTGCTTTCTCAGGCCATAGCAAAGAGCTGGATCGGAAGTGGAGCAGCCAGGACTCGAACTGGCACCCGTATGGGATGCCAGCACTACAGGCGGTGGCTTTAGCCGCTGTGTCCCACAGGTGTTGTTTTTAAATGGACTGGTTGGGTGAAATCATTATTCCGGGTTTTATTAGGAAGGTTTCATGAGTAGACGGAGATTTTCCCATAAACTTTCAAAGAAGGCAAGAAAAGTACTTGTATAAAATTTCCCAAAAGGAATTGCTTTAACAAATGGTATTAGAATAAAAGTTTAGGTAGGCAGTATGGCACTCTGAATGGTTACTTTTCCCTACCCAGTTAAAGAGATACAGAAGTCTCTTCTGGCATTAACTGATCCAAGCCTTTCTGAAAATGAGCGCCTGGCCATTATTTCTGGAGTTTGGATCCTGAGGCAATATATTTGAGAATGATGACCTCTGTTCTTAGTAATTACAACTTTTCCATCCTTTGTTTGTGGGTTAGCAACATAGCAGAGGCCACTTCCATCTAAATACGAAGAGGAAAGAATATGTCATTACAGAGCGATTGATGGTGGGTTTTATATTAGGAACAGTCCTGTATTTAAAATTGGTCATTTTATCTTGAGCAGCCAAGGGGTTTGTAAAATTAAAATCTCATTTACTGAAAAAAAAAAAAAAAAAAAAGACAGCGTCCCTAAACACAGAAGAAAAGTTAAAAAGAAAGAGCGGGGCTGACGTTGGGCAGCATAGCATCCTGTACTGGAGTGCTAGGCTGAGTTCTCATCCAGCTCGTGTTACTGCTCCTGGGAAGGCAGCAGAAGGTGGCCCAGGTGCTTGGGCCCCTGCACCCACGTGGGAGACCTGCATGGATTTCCTGGCTCCTGGCTTCAGCCTGGCCTACACCTGGCTGTTGTGGCTGCTTCGGGGTGAACCAGTGGGTGGAAGATCTCTCTCTCTCTCTCTGTCCTCTCTCTGTCACTGTGCTTTTTAAACAGGTAAATAAAACTTTGAAAAATAAATAAAATAGCTCAGGTCCTGTTTGTAGCTGCCCAGACATCACAAGGTGAGGTCTCTAGTTGGGAGCTGTGCCTGGGCCAGGTGGTGTGTTTGGAAATGACCACTCACCACCTTCTCATTCCTGGAGGCTCCAGGCGGGTAGGTGTCTTTTCTCTCATTGTGCCACATTTTGAACTTGTCAGAAATTCTAGTTCTTTTCCAAGGCAGAAGTCCCCCGGATACTCCCTTAGGTTTAGCCAGTTGCACAGTGAGATTTTGTGGCTATAATGAAATGCCCGAGACAACTAACTTATGAAGAGAAGAGGTTCAGTTACAGTTCTGGAGGTGCAGGTCTGATATGGGGAGGCCCCCTTGGCCTGGTCTCTGCGCAGGATCCCAGCCTGTGCCCGGGAGCCGAGGTGGGTGGAGCCAAGCCCAGGCCTTGCACACCCTGCTTTCTGGCGATGTGGCCGAAGGACCTGCCGCTAACCTCCCTTCTGGTCTCCCACCTCCCAGTAACGCCACTGTGGGGACCAAGCCTTCACACGTGTAAAAGAAGTTTGTTCATTCACCCATGAATTTATGACGCGGAGCTCCCATGCGCTGGTTCGCTCCCCTAATGTGTGCAGGAGCAGGGTCTGGGCCAGGCTGGAGCTCGAAGCCAGGAACGCAGTCCAGCTCTCCCCCCTGGGCGGCAGGAACCAGTCACTGCTGCCCCCAAGGTCTGCGTCAGCAGGAACTGGGACCAAGCCTTTAACACGGGGGCTTGTAGGAGACACCCAGGCCCTACCCAGCTCAGCCCGCTCCTGAGGGAAGAGTTCCTCTGTGCAGCCCCGCTGTCATGTCGGTGACTGGGGAGGTCATTGGCCCTTGGTCCGTATAGAGAAAGCACCAATATTCTCTAATGTTTAATACGACAGTGTGGGATTATGAACGATATTCTACAGATTTTCCATTTTTGGATGTTTCAGCTTATGTCATTCTGAATTTTACACGTAGGACAAACACTGATAGTAGTGTAGATTTAATATATGGTGAGAGTCAGAGGGAGGTCGCGGTCCCCTGTCCTCATGGGGTTTAAGAAGCAGCATTCCCAGGGACGTCCTCCAGGGCTTCCAGTCCCGGGTGTAACATCTTTTTTCTTTAAAGATTTATTTATTTATGTATTTGAAAAATCAGAGTTACACAGAGAGAGGAGAGGCAGAGAAAGAGAGAGAGAGGTCTTCCATCCGATGGTTCACTCCCTAATTGGCTGCAATGGCCGGAGCTGCGCCAATCTGAAGCCAGGAGCCAGGAGCTCCTTCCGGGTCTCCCACACAGGTGCAGGGGCCCAAGGACTTGGGCCATCTTCCACTGCTTTCCCAGGCCACAGCAGAGATGCGGATCAGAAGTGGAGCAGCCGGGTCTCAAGCCGGCACCCTTATGAGATGCCAGCGCTTCTGGCCAGGGCGTTAACCCGCTGAGCCACAGCGTCGGCCCCAGGTGTAATGTCTTAAAGTGACGTTTTAATCCTGAGACTTGATGGGTGCTGAACAATAACGATGATTATGATAGTAATAATAATAGTTCTTTATCATGTGATATTTTGGGTTTTTGTGGTTAAAGATTTTTCTTCTGCACAGAAACATGAAAAGGTTTGAAATGCAGTTTGAATGTGGTGGTCGTTTCTGCTGTTGGGGACGCAAGTTAGGGCAGACAGTGGGTTTCACCCTCGGGGATGCATCAGTGCCCTCTGGGGAGTTTGTTGAAAATAGAGGTTCTTAGGGCTGGCACTGTGGCATAGTGGTAAAGCCACCGCCTGCAAGGCAGGATCCTGTATGGGCACGGGTTCGAGTCCTGGCTGCTCCACTTCCGATCCCGCTCTCTGCTATGGCCTGGGAAAGCAGTGGAGGATGGCCCAAGTGCTTGGGCCCCTGCATCCATGTAGGAGACCCAGAGGAGGGTCCTGGCTCCTTGGCTTTGGATCTGCACAGCTCTGGCCATTGTGGCCATCTGGGGAGTGAACCAGCGGATGGAAGACTCTCTCTCTCTCAGCCAGGATATGAACCGGTACCCATCTGGGATGCCGGTACTGCAGGCGGCGGCTTTACCCACTACACCACATCGCTGTCCCCACGAGAGGCCCTAATTCTGCTTAGAATGAACTGTCCTGCACCAAACTCAGTGCGAAAACTGAGAAAAAGACATGGTTCTGTGGTCCAGCCATTCTATGAGCCGAGCGTAGAAATCAACGTTCGTTTTGCTTCTTGGACATTTCATGGGGTGCAGTGCAGGAAGCAGGGCTGGCAGAGAGCCAGCAGTGATTGGGTAGCGCTTCACCAGCAAGTCGGTTTGCCTCAGGGTTACAGAGCACCTTGTCTGAAGGTGGCTGAAGTGGAAGTAAGGTGTTGAGCACCAGGAGTGTCCGTGTCCTTGGGAACAGCAGGTGCTGTGACAGGAGGCCTGCTGAGCCCTGGAGAAGGGTGCAGCTTTGACTCTCTGGGGCTCTGTTGCTGTCCTCTCGGTTTGTTTTATATCAACCTGTCTCCCTAGAAGTGTTGCAGCAGCTGCACCAGCAGCTGGTGGAAGCCGAGCGCCGGTCAATGACGTACCTGAAGCGGTACAACAAGATCCAGGCCGACTACCACAATCTCATTGGAGTCACGGCAGAGCTGGTGGATTCCCTGGAGGCCACAGTCAGTGGCAAGATGGTAAGAAAAACCCCAGATTGTGTCTGTCTGTCTGGAGATAAGAGTGGTATTGTGGGTGTGGTCACTCCTGGGCTCCCCTAGTTTTCTTTTAGTACTAATATGTTTTTGTTTTTATTTACTTAGAAAGCAGAGAGACAGAGACAAACAGAGATTTTTCCATCTGCTAGTTCACTCCCCAGAAGCCTGCAACAGCCAGGACTGGGCTGTACTAGAACTAGGAGCCCAGGACTGGGCCATACTAGAACTAGGAGCCCAGGACTGGGCCGTACTAGAACTGGGGGCCCAGGACCGGGCCGTACTAGAACTGGGGGCCCAGGACTGGGCCTAGTACTAGGACTAGGAGCCCAGGATCCAATCCGGGTTTCCTACACCCTGACGGCGAACTCGAGTCATTGTCTGCTGCCTCCCAGGTGGACGTTAGCAGGAGACTGGAGTGGGAAGCAGAGGCAGGACTTGAACCCAGGCGCTCTGAGGTGGTTCAGGGCCATCTGAACCGGTGGGCTCACCATCCCTGTACCTTAGCCTTCGTGTCAGCAAGGAAGAGGTCATCTGGCAACAGTAAAGAAAATCGCGCGGGGGAGGAAGTGAGGGAGAAGAGCCCTGGCCTGTGGGAAGAGCACTGACGATCACGCCCTGGTCTGTGTCCCGCTGCCTTCCTGAGCCTGCCGAGCTCAGAGTTTTTGATTGGTTCTCCCGTATTCTAGATCTGCCAGTCGTGGTGTTTTTAGTGGCACGTTTGGGTCTTCTCGTTTCTCCTGACATCCGTTATCAAGACCTGTGGGACGCTGCTGAGTCGTGTGATCACGAGCATCTCTGTCTCCTTCCTGACTTTTATGGACTTCTGTGTTTCACTTGAAAAAATGAGAAAGTACAATAAGTCCCTTTGTGGAGATGGAAACTGTGGAGATAGCACTGGGGCGGGGGAGATACGCCTCCACGCGAGATACGCCTCCACGCGGGCCCCGCCTCCCTGTTGGAGGGCCAGCTCCCTGCCGCGTGCCTGGGGAGCAGTGGATGAGGGCTCCTGTACTGGGGCCCCGCCTCCCACATGGCGACCCGGATGGAGCTCCTGGCTCCTGGCTCCTGGCTCCTGCCTTCAGCCCGGCCCAGCCCTGGCTGTTGCAGGCCTTTGGGAAGTGAACCAGCAGATAGAAGATTCTATCTGTGTTTCTGTCACTCTGCCTTTCACATAAATAAATAAACCTTTAAAAAAAAAAAGCTTTAGATGTTTTTAAAAAATAAGTAGTTGTAGGTTCATCTTACAGCTGTAAAAAATAACTTTAAAAATATGATTACAAATTAATACAGATTGTAGAAAATTTTGAAAGTACAGACCAATGCAAAAATGAAAATTAAAAGTCAACCTATACTTGTGTCAGTCAGAAATAATGCTAATTAATAGTCCCTAGTTTTTTTGGTACTTAGCTATATATGTCTTAGAAAAAGAGACTCCAGGGCACATGGTACTTTCTGGTCTGCTCTTTGGTTAATACTGAAGCGTGGTCTCCAGGTCCTCGAGTGTCCTCCCTCTGGTGGCGGTACAGTTTTCAGCGCGTGGCAGTGCCACACCTCGTCCTGTCAGGTCCCTGCTGCTGGGGGTTTGTAGGCTGTCTCCAGGTCTCCACTTTCATAAATTAGGACCATGACATTTCCTCAGAGATGAACCTCTGTTGCATTTTTCAAGTTGGCTTGCAGGGTTGAACTTCATGTCTAAGGCCTTCCAGGAAGGTTCCGCTATTCTGATCCCACTAATAGTTCCCTTTCTTATCCCTGTGCCGATTCTGGGTATTATAATTCAAATTTTTATTTTTGTGTGTGAATTTTTTAGGTGAGACTATCTTGTAATTTATGTACATACTGCATTCATTTTACTTAGAATTGGTCATTTTAAAATGTGTTTTAAACTTATTTTCATTTGAAAGGCAGAGTGGCAGAAGGGCAGTGGAGAAAGAGAAAGCAAGAGAGAACAAGAGAGACAGAGATCCTCCATCTGCTAGTTCACTCCCCAAATGTCTGCAAGAACCAGAGTCGAGCCAGGCAGAATCCAGGACCCCGGACTCCGTGTGAGTTCCCATATGGGGGTCAGGGACCCAAGCACTTGAGCCATCATCCACTGTCTCTCAGGATGAGTTCACAGGAAGCTAGATTGGAAATGGAACCCCCGGGCCTCAAACTGGCAGCCTGCTAGGGGTCCTGGGTGTCACAGGCAGCGGCTTAACCCTCACACAGCTCAGCCACCCCTGGGTGTTCTTACCCACTTCTTTCATTCGTCTGATATTAGAGGTTTACCGGGTGTTCCCTATGAGCCGGGCCTCTTCCGAGCATTTGGGACACAAGCAACAAAGCGTGTCTCCACCCTCAGGGAGCACGCCTTCCAGCAGAGGGTGACAAATGGACACAGAAGCAGAGGAGACAGCAGATGACGTTGTGTGTTTCGGATTCCAGCAGCCGTGGGGGCAGGGTGAAGCCAGGTGTGTGTCCCTGGGCAGGTGCAGTCGCGAGCAGACCGTCAGGGTCAGCTTTGCTGCTGAGGGACTTTGGGAGTGCTTGAAAGAGATGAGGGAACTAGTTATGCAGTCCTCAGAGAGAAGAGAGTTGTAGACCAGAGGTACAGCCAGTGCGGGGGGCTCCGTGGCGGGGGGGGGGGGGTGGGCGCAAGGAGCTGCCCCTGGGCTGGTGAGGGAGGGAGGGAGGAGGTGGCGTGAGGCAGAATGAGGCCGCTGGAAGCCTAGGGCATGATGCAGTGCAAGGTCTGACAGCTGTGACAGCGTCACCCGACCACTGTTGCAGAGCCTCCCACAGCCCTGTCCAGTGCTGTATTCCGAGCGCTGCTCCCGGGAGCAGTGTGGAGGCAGGGACCGTCACCGCAGGAGGCCTGGTGACCAGGGCAGTGTTGGGGGGTCCTGAGTGAGGCAGGAGAAGTGCCTCCTGGATGTAGATGCACTTGCAGCCGGCAGCGGCCAGGCCGACTCCTGCGGTTTGGCCTTCGGCGCTGGAAGGTGGCCTCGCCACCAGCTGAGACAGGAGGGCCCTGGGCTGGAGGGAGTTTGTTGGAAACTGAGAATTCAGTTTTATTATTTCTTTCTCTTCTTTTTTTTATTTTTTTGACAGGCAGAGAGAGAGAGAGACAGAGAGAAAGGGCTTCCTTTTTCCGTAGGTTCACCCCCCAAGTGGCCGCTATGGCTGGCGCATTGTGCTGATCCAAAGGCAGGAGCCAGGTGCTTCTCCTGGTCTCCCATGCAGGTGCAGGGCCCAAGCACTTGGGCCATCCTCCACTGTCTTCCCGGGCCATAGCAGAGAGCTGGACTGGAAGAGGGGCAACCGGGACAGAATCCGGTGCCCCAACTGGGACTAGAACCTGGGGTGCCGGCGCCGCAGGCAGAGCATTAGCCTACTGAGCCGCGGCGCTGGCCCAGTTTTATTATTTCTTTAGGTTAGTTTGTATGAAAGGTAGAGCAACAGAGAGAAAGAGGGAGATTGATTTTGCATCTGTTGAGTCACTCCCCAAATGGCCACAAATCTGGGGCCGGACCAGGACAAAGGCAGGAACCAGATCCCTATTTCCCACGTGGGTGGCAGGGTCCCAAGTACTTGAACCATCATCCCCTGCCTCCCAGGCGCATGAGCTGGGAGCTGGATCGAAGGGAGAGTCGGGACCCATCCCAGACACCCCAGTGTGGGATTCGGGCACCCTAAACGTCAGCTTAACCCGTCATGCCACAGCAGCCACCCCACGTTGCTTTTTACTGGAATGGCTTTTTGTTGTTCTGTCTGGTGCCAAAGGCCTCTGGGCTCTTGTGAAAGCACGGCACACAAAGCTGCCACACCTTGGTGGCGGTGGCCGGGTGGCCGGGGCATGGGCCCGTGGCTGCGAGCTGCAAGGTGACGCGGGGAAGGTGGAGAGGTAAAGATCAGGGCTGTGCAGGCCGTGCTGAGGGATCTGTGCCTCATCCTGTAGTTTTTGAGAAGCCACTCAGTGTGTGTTTTATTTATTTATTTTTTAATTAATTTTTTAAAGATTTACTTATTTGACAGAATTACAGACAGTGAGAGAGAGACAGAGAGAAAGGTCTTCCTTCCCTTGGTTCACTCCCCAAATGGCCGCAATGGCCGGAGCTGCGCCAATCCAAAGCCAGGAGCCAGGTGCTTCTCCTGGTCTCCCATGGGGTGCAGGGCCCAAGCACTTGGGCCATCCTCCACTGCCTTCCCGGGCCACAGCAGAGAGCTGGCCTGGAAGAGGGGCAACCGGGATAGAATCCGGCGCCCATATGGGATGCTGGCGCCACAGGCAGAGGATTAACCTAGTGTGCCACGGCGCCAACCCCAAAATGTGTGTTTTAAACGTTGGAATTTTTAAAGTGATGAGCTTTTTAAAAAATTTTTAAAAATAGCACAGTTTAACTTTTCTTTAAGACAGAAAAGTACCAGAAATAAAAATGGCTCAGTAAGCCCAAAAAAGAATATTCGTAGAGTTAGAGAATTCAAAGCGTGTAGACAGAAGTGAAAAGTGGGCACCTTCTTTTTTGCCCTCTCTTCTGTTAGAGTAACTGCCGCCGCACTGGCGTGTGCCTCTCGGAGCCCAACTGCTGTGGCCCCATCCACGTGGGCTCCTGCTGGAGTCTGGGAGTGGAGACAGGTCTGCAGGAATGCAAGGCAGGGCTGTGACGTGGCCCCGGGTGTCACGATGGGCAAAGCCTTGCGGCTGGCTCCTCTGGCTCGACTTCAGAGTAAAGGCACACGTGTTCGTGGTAGAAAGAGATCTCAGGCCTGGTGCTCTGTCCGCCGTGTGATGGCCCCTGTTGCTGAATGAACAGAAGTGGCTTGAAATCTGTTCAATGTATGCAGGATGGTGGAAAATGATCAGGTGGGATTGCGTCATTTGAGCTGTGACGGTGGTGATCACACACGCTGGGTGCCAACAGCGTTTCCTGGCTGGTCCAATGTTAACTCCTCCCCAGCGCTCCCCTTTCAGGCCAGCACCTTTGCCAGCGCCTCAGGGCATCACCGAGCTGTCACAGCATCACCACGCTGTCCCAGCAGTGCAGGGCGTCAGCCATCAGGCGTCCCTCTCACCTGCTGTGCTCGTGTCCTTGCAGATCACCCCTGAGTACCTGCAGAGCGTGTGCGTCCGCCTCTTCAGTAACCAGATGCGGCAGAGCCTGGCACACAGCGTGGACTTCACGAGGCCTGGGACGGTGAGGCTCTGTGCTCAGAGTGGGGGGGCCTCTGCTCCGTCCCCCTAATTTATAAAGAAAAAGCTAAGGAAAATGAAAGAGAGTGTGAAAGTAGCATTCAAGAAGCTGCATATCAATGAGCTTTTTTTTTTTTTTTTAAAGATTTATTTATTTAAGATTTATTTTTTGGGGCCGGCTCTGTGGTATAGCAGGTTAAGCTGCCATCTGCGGTGCCGGCATCCCATATGGGTGCCAGTTTGCGTCCCGGCTGCTCCGATTCTGATCCAGCTCCTTGCTAATGCACCTGGGAAAGCAGCAGAGAATGGCCCCATTGCTTGGGCCCTGCACCCACATGGGAGACCCAGATGGAGCTCCTGGCTTCAGCTTGGCCCAGCCCTGGCCATTGCAGCCATGTGGGAGTGAATCAGTGGATGCAAGATCTCTCTCTCTCTCGTCTCTCCCTCACTCTCTTTAAAAATATATATTTATTTATTCATATGAAAGAGTTATAGAGGTGGAGAGACAGAGAGAAATGTTCTATCCATTGATTCACTCCCCAGATGCCTACAAGGGTCAGGGCTGGCCAGGCTGGAGCCAGGATCCAGGAGTCAGGAACTCCATCCGGGTCTCCCACATGGGTGACAGGGACCTACGTACTTGGCCATCATCTGCTGCCTTCCCAGGTGCATTAACAGGGAGCTGAATTGGAAGCAGGGCTGCAGGATCAAACTGGCGCTCATTTGGGATGCTGGCTTTGCAGGCGGTGGCTTCACCCACTGTGCCGCGGCGCAGGCCCCTCAGCTGACTTGGAGGTTTAGCAACTCCCAGAAGGAAGAGAAAGCTGTTTCTGAAGGGGGTGCCTGTGGGACAGCCTCCTGGTGGCGGAGAGGGAGAGGCGGCTTCTGTTCAGCCCAGCTCAGCTGCTCCATGGGCGGGCACCACGAGCCGGGGAGCAGTAGGAACGAGGAGGCCTGCAGCTGCTGGAAGCCGTGGGGTCCTGGGCCGGGGTTGTTCGGTTTAATTTGTCCCTGAAATCATTGCAGACTTACAGAGAAGTTCAAGAGCAGCACAAAGGCCTCTGTATGCCCCTTTCCCATGTCACCAACTCAGTGTTTACCCTGTTGTTTGTTCACTCTCTCCTCTCCCTCTCTCCCTCACCCCCTTCCCTCTCCCCCTCTCCCCCCTCTCCCCCTCTCCCCCTCTCCCCCTCTCCCCCCTCCCCCTCTCTCTCCCTCTCCCTCTCTCTCTCCCTCTGCCCCCCTCTCCCCCTCCCCCCCTCCCCCCTCTCTCCCTCTCTCTCCCTCTGTCTCCCCCTCTCCCCCTCACCCCCTCTCTCCCTCTCTCTCCCTCTCTCTCCCTCTCTCTCCCCCTCTCCCCCTCTCTCTCGCACACACACACAGTCTGATTTCTGAACCAGGTGAGGATCAGCCATACATAGCACAGCCGTTTATTCCTGAATTCTTCAGTGTGTGTGAGTCTCCATTTCTTGAGATGAAGAATTCTCTCCTGCGCAGCCACCCAGTCATCAGCTTCAGTACCTCCAGCGGCAGTACGGTCTTCTACTCCACATCCATTCCCCAACTTTGCTAGGCCAGTGATGCCCCTCGCAGCATCTCCCAGCCCCAGGGTCTAGGGTCAGGCATTGCATTAACTTGTCACGGGCCCTTAGCCCCTTTCATCGTGAACCTTTCCCCAGTCTGTCTTTGTTTCTGTTGTTTTAAAAAAATTTGTTTGATTTATTTGAAAGGCGGGGAGACAGCGATCTCCCAGCCATTGGTTCACTCACCAAATGCCTACAACAGCCAGGGCTGGGCCAGGTTGAAGCCAGGAGCCTGGAGCTCAGTCCGGATCTCCCACATGGGTGGCAGAGACCCAGCTACTTGAGCCGTCACCTGCTGCCTCCCAGCGTGCACGTTATCAGAAGCTGCATGGAGAACGGAGCGGGGACTGCACCCAGGCTCTCTGAGTGGGTGCAGGCGGCCCAAGCACAGCTTCAGCTGTGGCAGCGCCTGCCCTGCCTTTGCCTCTGGTTCTCATGATGCTGGAGGCCAGGGTTTCCCCACTTTGTGAAAAGCAGAGCATTCCTCCTTTGGTGTTTGACGTTGCCTTGTAAGTAGACCCAGGCTGTGGCTCCCGGACCCAGTGTCACTCGGGTGCTGCTCTGCCCTTTGTCAGGGAGCACAGCTGGAGACCGCTGGTGTTGAGGCATCAGTGTCTCCCAGGGCCATCTGATGGGTCAGGACACGCATCCTTGGAGCTCCCCTGCCACCTGCCTCACCGGCTGGGGTGAAGCTCCTGGGTCAGAGCCATGGCTTTTATTTATTACCATTTTTCAAGATTTATTTATGTTTTTATTTGAAAGGCACAGAGACGGAATGAGCACTGGCCCACTCCCCAAATAGCCACAATGGCGGGGCTGGGCCAGGCCAAAGCCAGAGCCCAGAACTCCATCCAGGTCTCCATTTATGGCAGGGGGCCAAGCACTTTGGTTATCCATCTTCTGTTGCTTTCCCAGGTGCCTCAGCAGGGAGCTGGATCAGAAGTGGAGCAGCCAGGACTCAAACCAGTGCTCCCGTACAGATACTGGTGTTGCAGACCGTGGCTTACCCCAGTCCACAGCGCCAGCCCCATACTATGAGGGTTTGCGTATTAGTGTTGGAATCTGAATAAACAGAGGCCTTTCTTAGCATTTAGAAACAAATTTGTACCCTGCCTCATTCTCAAGAAGCTCTTTGAAGAATTTTAACCTGAAAATAGAAAATAAAAATAAGTAGGATCTGGTGTTGCTGCTCAGCGATTAAGCTGCCTCTTGTGGTGCTGGCATCCCATACCCCAGTGCCAGTTCGAGTCCTGGCTGCTCCACTTCCAATCCAGCTCCCTGCTCATGCACCCGGGAAGGCAGTGGGAGACGGCCCAGTACTTGGGCCCCTGCACCCACACGGGAGACCTGGGTGGAGTGCCTACTCCCGGCTTCAGTCTGGCCTAGCCCTGGCCATTGCTGCCATTTTAGGAGTGAACCAGTGGTTGGAAAATCTCTCTCTCTCTCTCTGTCTCTGTTTCCTCTCACTTCTGCCTTTCCAATAAGTAAGCAAATCTTAAAAAAAAAAAAAAAGAAGAAGTAAAAATTGTGTTTAAAGGAAAGTTAAGGTAGGAAGATGATAGTAAGGCTGGCTAAAAAAAATATATATATATTATTTATTTATTTTTTCTTTTTTTTTCCTCTGCCTGAAGTGCTATGCCCCTATCTGCTGGGAACATCTACTTCTACGAACTGAGTGTCCCAGTCAAATGCCATCTCCTCATGCAGAGGCCATGTGCATCCTGTCTCTTTGCTCTCTGTTCATGTCCCTGTCACTGTTACACCCAGCAGTGTGCAGCAGATCTCCCGGACAGTAGGGTGAGGGAGAGAGTGTGAGCAGCCTCGGTGCCTTCCCTGGTACACACACTGGCCCTGTGGCTGATGTCAACCGCGTGCATATTGTCACCAAAGGCAGAGCTGGGAAGAAACACAAATGACTCATTCTCTCAGGCAGCCCCCGCGGGCCATTGTGGATCCAGTGCACGGCTTTCCTCTTCAAAACCTACCGTGTAAGAACAGGAGTTTGCTGGGCTTTGTTGTGTGATCAGTTTACTCTTCTGTTTTTCTTTCTTCCTCAAATGTTAGGAGCTCCAGAGGCCAGGGTCATGTCTGTTTACAGCTCCACCTCTGGTGCTCATAAGGAAGGCTAGCAGAGAGGAGACATCCAGTGCATTTTTGCTGAGAGAGTGGTGCTCCTGCAAAGCCCCACATGTACACAGTCGTTACATCTCCCCAGTAACGTGAGGAGCTATCTTCAGGAAGGAAAAAGAATCAACAAGTGGAGATGGAGATGAGTGCGAAAGAGTCCCCCAGGTTGCTCCATAGGCAGTGCTGGAAAGGGACTGCAGCGCTCATCGGTCTTCACAGAGCACCCAGTCCACACTGCGTATCGTAGGTGGGTGGTTTCAGGGATCACAGGACACCCTGGCTAAAAAAATAATAATTTATTATAATAATAATTTCATTATTAAATGAAACATGTTTTAAGCTGCTATTTCCCTGGAGACGCAGGCCAGAGATTTGGCTCCGAGTGTCCCAGCAGCCTGTGCATAAAGGGAAGCGAGGGCGGGTGGTTGTGCAGTTTGTGTTAGGTAGTGCTCACTGAGGCTGGCCGGGATGCCCACCCGGAGCCCTGGCACATCCCCCTGCTGGCTGTCCCCGCGCCCCTGGAGTCCTGGTGTGCCCTTCGGAACACTGATCTTTTCCAAGTAGGCGTGTGACTTTTGTAACTTTAAAGCAAGTTGCAATACATTTTTTTTTTTTTTTTTTAAAGACCAGAGGGTCAGGCTCCTGCTACAGTGTTCTTTCCGCTGCTGAGACCTGAGTAGTTTCGCTCCTGGGTTGTCACGGAAAGGACGCAGTCCTGTGGCCAACAGCAAATGCCCTTGACCACATCCTCTCGGCGAATGCGGTGGTATCTTAGCGACAGCCGCTGTAGCCTCGTGGGCAGACGGAGGGGAGAGCTGTGGAGTCACAGAGAAGTGGAACACAAAAGTCAAGGGCATTGGCCACTTTTATAAAGATTCATTTATTTATTTGAAAGAGTTACAGAGAGAGGGGGAGAGAAAGAAACAGAGACAGACAGACAGACATCTTCCATCTGCTGGTTCACTCCCCAGATGGCCTCAGTGACCAGAATTGAGCCAGGCCAAAGTCAGGAGCTAGAAGCTTCATCCGGGTCTCCCACGTGCGTGGCAGGGCCCAAGCACTTGGGCCGTCGTCCACTGCTTTTTCCAGGCCATTGTCAGGGAGTTGGGTTGGAAGTGGAACAGCCGGGACTCGAACTGGCACGCAAATGGGATAAACTGGTGACGCAGGTGGTAGCTCTACCCAGTGTGCCATAACACTGACCCCAAATCGGCCATTTTTTAAATGTCAGTAAAGCAGATGTTGGCTGTCCAGGTTTTAGAAAAGTGACTTCCTCATGAGCCCTCAAGGGTGAGAGGCTGGGAGCCCTACACCCAAGACTGGCTGTGTTGAGCTGTGCACAGGGCATGGTGCCTGCCGCCCCCGAGGAGTAGAGTGTTTCCAGAGAGGACGGCCTTCTCACAGCAGCGGGCTGCGAAGGCTTGGTGGCTTATAGGACCAGTCCCTCCTCGCGTCCTTCCCGTTTACTTGCTAATTCATCCAGCACCTAGAGGGTTTCTGGTTCCTGGTAGAAAAGTCCATCATATCTTACGTGGGCAGCATCCTTCTGCCGCGTCCCGAGGGGCCAGGGGAAGCTGGCCCAGTGCTGGGAGTCTGGCAACCGCTCTCAGAATGAACACTCACGGGGCCTTGGTCCAGCCCAAGCATGTCGGGATCTAGTGCAAAGCCGCAGGGTCCAGAGAGGCCACAGGCACACAGGCCGTGAACGGGGCTGTCCGTTCAAGCCCCCACAGCAGGGAGGGTCACAGGGTGGCTCCCGCGCCCGGCACCAGCTCCAGCAGCTACTGGCTGCTCACCGCCTTGGCTCCTTGCTTCCCTGCCTATTTTTATTTTCCCTCCTGGTGTTGTTGAAAGCCAATTTCAAATATGTCATAGATATTCAGTCTGTGTCTCTGACAGGCAGCAGAAAATACGGGCCCACAACACTCAGTAAAATTCTCACTAATTCCTTGGTATCATTACTACCAATCCCGTCCGTATTGAGATTTCCCTTATTTCCTCAAAATACCGATTTCCAGTGGTGTGGAGTCGGTCCACACAGACGTCGCACACTGCGTCTGGTGTTAGGTCTCGAGTGTGTTTTGACACGTTTAATATAACACCGCCTGTGGCGGCCGTCTATGCAAGGGGACTGCAAGAAGTTCATGGAAATGCAATTAAAAGATAAGTTTATTTGGGGGTGGAAAAAATTCTGAAACACATGCATATGAGGGAACTTCAAGACATTCATGGAAACTGTGTATTCTGAAAAACTTGCATGGATTTCACTTTTTTTTTTTTTTTGACAGGCAGAGTGGATAAGAGAGAGAGAGACAGAGAGAAAGGTCTTCCTTTGCGGTTGGTTCACCCTCCAATGGCCGCTGCGGCCGGCGCATCTCGCTGATCCGAAGCCAGGAGCCAGGTGCTTCTCCTGGTCTCCCATGGGGTGCAGGGCCCAAGCACTGGGGCCATCCTCCACTTTGCTCCCAGGCCATAACAGAGAGCTGGCCTGGAAGAGGGGCAACCGGGACAGAATCCGGCGCCCTGACCGGGACTAGAACCCGGTGTGCTGGCGCCGCAAGGTGGAGGATTAGCCTGTTAAGCCACGGCGCCGGCCTGTTTTTTTTTTTTTTCTTTGCTTGTAGTGTATTACTGTAGCTTTGGTTTGGGCTCCTTTTGAACCCGTGAATGACTTTGCGGGGAGAATGCCGATGGCTTGAGGACTGCAGATCTGTCGCCCATGTGCCGTCAGACCAGGAAGAACGCGTTGCTGCCGCCGGTTAACGTGGTCTCTTCTTCTGTCCCCTTCCCGCAGGCTTCCACTATGTTACGGGCCTCCTTGGCACCCGTGTAAGTAGTTGCTCTCAGTTACTCTTATTAAGGGGCGCGCTGTCTGTGACCTGGATTGGGAGTCTTTTCAGGAAGTGCCTGGTGCACTGGCATGCCTCGATCTCCATGCTGATGGTAAAGGAGACTGCGGCAACCAGAAATAATGCCATTGAACAGGACTGACCTTTTACTGCTGTGTCTGTTTGTTTTGATAAGGTAGCAGCAAATGGAGAAAACTGTTGCCTTGTTGCCATGGTCACCAACTGAAATGAGTGGGTTTGCCCGTCACGGTGCAGTCAGCAAAGCATTGCATTCATGCCCCGGTCCCGGCCGCGGGATGGTTTTGTGTATGCCTGAGCATTTGTATCCGCATCAATTAGGCTGCCGCCCACAGGGGTGCCTGATGCATGCATACTTCAAGTTGTAGCAGCAAGGACATTGGGGACCTTGAACCTGCACGAGAGGGCTAGGCTGGGTCCTGTCGGCCCTGGGAGCCGCTTGGTGGGGCAGGGCTGCTGTGAGGTTCCCCAGACTCAGCAGTCCTGCCCCAGCCCTGTCCGAGCCTGACACTGAGCCTGCTCTGTTCCCTTCTGCCGCCTGGGCAGCGGTGTCCATAGTGCACACAGGCACACCCTGCTGGGGGCCAGCATGCCACCTCTGCCGGCCGCTCTGCGACCAGGGACTGTGTAGGTAGCTCCTCCGGCCTCAGTCTCCCAGCTGTAAAATGAGAACAGTCGTGGTGACTGTGTTACAGGGTTGTGGTGAAGCTAAAAATGATTGACACGGTCGAGGTGCTCAGCACAGTGTCAGGAGCCTGATCCACTGTTCACGGCGACACAAGAGGCAGGGCCGCCTGCAGAGGGACAGTGGGGCCAGTCCATGCGGGAGGTTAGGAGGGCAGAGGGGCAGGCAGGTGGGGAGAGGCTGGACCGTGAAGTCCAAGGTAAGCAACCTGCTGCTAGCATTGCCCTCAGGGGCACGTGTATATGGTTCAAATGCAGAAGCACCGCACTGCAGAACGTTACCAAACACGGATTTGCCGCTGGAGCTGTTTTGTGTAGGACAAATTCTTCCTGTTAAATACTTCCAGAGTTACAAAAGCAGTACAGAGAATTCCCACTATACTCTTCACTTAGATTCCCCAGTGTTAATATCTCACACAAGCCCGGTAGAGTTATCAGAATCAGAAAACAAACCTGGAGCCAGTTCTGCCGTCGCGGAGCCAGTACTACCGATGAGTCCACAGGCTGTGTTCACGGTTTACCGGCTGTCCCGATCACCCTTGCCCCGGCCCGGGACCCCATCGGGACCCGTGCTGGCTCAGCCACCATGTCTTCTGCATTTCCTGTCATTTGAAATCCTTCTTCAGTCTTTGTCTTTATTACCTTGACACTTAAGAAGAATACTGCCAGTTATCTGCACAGGCAGTTTAGAGGTAGCCTCATTTTTAAACCCCCACCGCCTCGGGAAAAGTGTGGCCGATGTGCCCACGCCTGTGGGCGCTGCTGGCTGTGGGACACGAGAAGCCCCTTCCCCCAGCTGCGAGCCCAGATCTCACCTGCTGCCTCTTTTCTGGTCCTTTCTTCTGGACCCGTTAAGCCAATCTCATTTTGTCTTTTAAAAAGTAATATTAAAAAAGCTAACGAAAAACATATTTTTTTTAAAGATGTATGTATTTATTTGAAAGGCAGAGTTACAGAGAGGCAGAGGCAGAGAGAGAGTCTTCGATCCGCTGATTCACTCCCCAGATGGCTGCAATGGCCAGGGCTGAGCTAGGCCGAAGCCAGGAGCCAGGAGCTTCGAAGAAGAAAATTTAAATTACCCAAAGTGCTACCTTCCAGGGCTGTCTTGCATCCTAGCAAGGGAAACCTTACATCTTTAGTCTCTTCACCCAGCTCTTCATGAATCTTGTGCAGTATCCTTTTTCTCCTTTTGTTAAAATTTATTTATTTGAAAGGCAGAATTAGAGAGAGGGAGAGACAAATCTTCCACGTGTTGGTTCACTCCACAAATGAGCACAGCTCCATCCAGGGCTCCCATGTGGGTGGCGGGGACCCAAGCGCCTGGGCGTCTTCTGCTGCTTTCCCAGGCATATCAGCTGGGAGCTGGATCGGAAGCAGAGCAACCGAGACTCAAACTGGTGCCCATGTGAAGTGCCAGTGTCGCAAGGCAGAGGCTTAACCGGCTGCACCACGGTGCAGAATCCTATGTCTGTGTTTTTGTTTTGTTTTGTTTTTTAATTTTGGAGTAATTCTTGACCCTCAGGATGTTGAGAGCCCATCGTCCTCAATGGTGACATCTCCCGTGACTGTCACATGATAGCAAATGGAGGAAATTAGCGTGGGAGGAGTGCCGCTGGGTAGACCTCAGACCTCATTCCGTCTTCCTCCGTTTGGCCACGTGCTCCAGTCTCCTTTTATTAAAAACAACAACGGCAAAAACAGACTGTGAAGACGCGTATTTTATTGAAAGGCGCCTGGCAGCCAGAGGCCGGTTGGCGTCGGTTGGAGCCGGTTGGAGCCATGTGGATCTCTCATCAGAGACAACGGCTCTCAGTTGAAACCCAATTTCCCCTGAGGTCTTTAACTGGAGTCTTCTCAGGAGGATGTGCAGATTTGTCCCCAGTCCTGTCCTTGTCTCCCGCATCCCCTGGGACACTTCCGACCGCCTCCTCCGCTCCTCACCTTCCCATCCCACCCCTCTGGCGGGTGAGGCACAGTGGCTTCAGGTTGCAGCCTGCCGGTGCTGACGTCTGTGGGCTTTGCTCAGAATTCTGAATAGAACGTCGGTGCGGGTGATGTCTTCCCTCCTGTCGTGGGGAGCCTCGCCCACGAGGAGCACAGGGGCGTCTGAATCTGTTCACACAGACGCTTCTCAGCTCGGGGGAAGGGTGATACAAGATGTGGTCCTCCCAGCAGCGCCGGCCACACTGCGTTGGTGGCACAGGGTGCGGGGTAGCCTGGTGTTCTTGGCCTGGGCCGGGCGGCCGGGCACTGCCGCGCAGGACCAGGGGCCTGGATGCTCACGAGGCCTCAGCTTGTCCGTTTGCTTTTTTCTCTCCTTTGAACTTGTGTTGCTGGGTAGGAAACTGAAGGATGTCCCTTTGCTGCCCTCCCTGGACTATGAGAAACTGAAGAAGGATTTGATCTGGGGGAGTGACCGCTTGAAAGCCTTCTTGTTGCAGGCTCTGCGCTGGGTAAGTACCTTTCCCTCCAAGTCCAAAGCCAAACGCCCCGTGCTGGTTTGCTTGGTTTGGTTGGCTGCCTTGCTTGTATCTTGCAGCCCATCTACTAAAATTCTGCCTGCCTGCTGCCCACTGGCACCAAGAACTAACGCTGAAAGCGGGTGTAGAGGGCTAACCCCGAGGACACCCAGGCTCTGCGTCCTGGTGCCTGGGTGCCAGTCCCGGCTCCCGCTTCCTGCTCATGCAGCCTCTGCCAGGCAGCTGTGGGGGCCCAAATACTGGGTTCCTGCCACGCACCGGAGAGGCCTGGCTTCAGGCTTTGGCCCTGTCATTGCCAGCATTTGGGGAACGCATCAGCAGATGGGAGAGCTCTTTATCTGTCTCTCTGCCTCACAAATAAATGTTTTTTTAAAACTTTATTTTTTAAAGCACATTCTGAGCATGGCTTGGGCCTCTTTCTCCCTGTCATGACATCACGGCTGCTGTGGCCTCCGTGGGGTCCTAGGGTGCAGGGTGATATCGCAGCTGCTGTGGCCTCCATGGGGTCCTAGGGAGCAGTGTGAATCACGGCTGCCGTGGCCCCCTGGGGTCCTAGGGTGCAGTGTGACGTCACGGCTGCCGTGGCCTCCGTGGGGTCCTAGGGAGCAGTGTGAAACACGGCTGCTGTGGCCTCCATGGGGTTCTAGGGTGCAGTGTGACATTGCAGCTGCCGTGGCCTCCGTGGGGTCCTAGGGTGCAGTGTGACATTGCAGCTGCCGTGGCCTCCGTGGGGTCCTAGGGTGCAGGGTGAATCATGGCTGCCGTGGCCTCCGTGGGGTCCTAGGGTGCAGTGTGACATTGCAGCTGCCGTGGCCTCTGTGGGGTCCTAGGGTGCAGGGTGAATCACGGCTGCCGTGGCCTCCGTGGGGTCCTAGGTGCAGTGTCGCACCCTGAGTCTGGCCCTGCCGTCCGGGCCTTTCCTGGTGCTGAGCTGAGCTCCTGGCCTGGGGGAAGGGCTGTGGTGGCAGGCGGGGCCTGGCCCCTCCAGGAGTCTGCAGGGGTCGTTGGGTGGCCACCCAGAGCTGACATCAGGGCAGAGGAAGCCTCGTCCCGGCCCTGCTCTCTCCGGTCCTCAGAGCAGGCATGGCTTCAGGCAGCAGCTGGTGCGGTTTTAGGTCTCGGACTCTGCGGTCTCCGGCATCACTCAGGACCTCAGAGAGCTTTCGTTTATGCGAACGTCTCCCAGGATTCAGAGGGTCAGAAATTAAAACAGAAAATTGAAAATATTTGTGGCCGGCGCCGTGGCTCAACAGGCTAATCCTCCGCCTTGCGGCGCCGGCACACCGGGTTCTAGTCCCGGTCGGGGCACCAATCCTGTCCCGGTTGCCCCTCTTCCAGGTCAGCTCTCTGCTGTGGCCAGGGAGTGCAGTGGAGGATGGCCCAAGTCCTTGGGCTCTGCACCCCATGGGAGACCAGGAGAAGCACCTGGCTCCTGCCATCGGAACAGCGCGGTGCGCCGGCCGCAGCACGCTACCGCGGCGGCCATTAGAGGGTGAACCAACGGCAAAGGAAGACCTTTCTCTCTGTCTCTCTCTCACTGTCCACTCTGCCTGTCAAAAATTTAAAAAAAAAAAAAAATTTGTAATGACATGACATGTTTTTAATGAAAAATAGCTTTTTCCCCAAACTGTTTTTCTTCTTTTTAAAGATTTTTAAAATTTATTTGAAAGTCAGAGTTACACAGAGAGGGAAGGAGAGGCAGAGAGAGAGGGAGGGTGAGAGAGAGTTGGAGAGGCAGAGAGAGGTCTTCCATCCGCTGGTTCACTCCCCAGTTGGCCACAACGGCTGGAACTGCGCCGATCCGAAGCCAGGAGCCAGGAGCTTCTTCCAGGTCTTCCACACAGGTGCAGGGGCCCAAGCACTTGGGTTGTCTTCTACTGCTTTCCTAGGCCATGACAGAGACCTGGATTGTAAGTGGAGCAGCTGGGACTCAAACTGGCACCCGTGTGGGATTCTGGCACTGCAGGCGGCAGCTTTACCCACTACACCACTGTGCCAGCCCCCCAAACTATTTTTCAAATAAGTGAGAAAAAAGGCATTGTTTGCTGTTTGTTTGTTTTTTCAAATTTCTTTATTATCTGGCTTAACAGGGCAACTGGATTTTCATATCTGTTTTTGCATTCAATTTACCCCCCCGAGTATTGTACTTTTAAAATATTTATTTATTTATTTATTTATTTATTTATTCCCCCAATTCTCAAAATAGCCAGAGTCAGGCCAGGCTGAAGCCAGGAACTCAGTCCATTCTCCCGTGTGGGTGGCAGGACCACAGCTGAGCTGTCGCTGCCGCCTCCCAGGGTCTGCACTGGCTGGAAGTATCAGACCCGGGTGTTCCGGGGGGGGCCACCTGGCCCCAGCTGGCGTCTTAACCTGCCCCTGGCATCACACACGTTCCAGCCATGAAGAAAGGCTAAGCGTATGTTAGTGTTATTATGAAATAATTGTGACCTTATAGACCCTTGAAAGGGTTGGGGACACCACGAGGTCGACGCTGGTAGACCCTGTAAGTGAGCGATCCGGCCAGGCGCACCCTGCCTTAGCGCCAGAGCCTCCCCGAATCCCCAGAGCACTCGTGGGGTGTCCTGTCTTGCATCAGAGTCCTTGGAGCAGTGTCCCCGTCTTGGGAGGGCAGCAGCTGCCCTCACATGCCCGTGGCGTGTTTGGTGGCACTCCTGGCATGTATTGAGTCCTCTGAGGACACGCCCGGGCTCGGCAGGAAGCCCCGTTCCCCTGCAGTGGCACCTGCTCTGGTTTTGTCGTGGAGCCGAGCCCTGTCCCATGGCCATCCCCTCCCTGGCCATCTTTCCCCGTTCACGTGGCCGTATCATCTCTCATTGCTCATGCTTTGCCCGCCCATCACTGTAGAGTCTCCTACAGAGGTGGGTGAGACAGTGACATTGTCACAGAAGAACCCAGAAGACCAGACAGGTTCTTGTGATCTTGTTCTTGGCCCCACACCGTCCTCTTGCCCTGCCCTGACCTTGGTGTACCCCCAGAGGGCGGCACTCTGCTCCTCCAGCCCGGTCCCCTCCTCCCTTCACGGCCTTGGTGCAGCCATGGCGGTCAGGGTCAGCTGGCAGCACCTGCCCCTGGAGGCCTCCCTGGGGGACAAAGGACCCGTGCTCATTTCAGTCACGTGGCTGGGTCAGCACAAGCACACATGCACACATTTCCCCGTACGAAAGCCTTCTTCCTGCTGTGTGGACATCACATAACTTCCTACCACAGCAATGTAACAGACCTGTGGCTTTTCAGAATCCAAGCAACTTGAGCCAGCTACCCCCTACGCACACACAGCATTGCTCTCTCTGTCCCTGTGGTGGGTCAGGGTATAGCGCCATCCCCTGGCACGACGTGCAGTCACAGCCCCCCACACTCGGCCCACTCAGCACGCCCTGCGTTTCTGTGCCTCCCCGAGCCGGCCACGCTGCACACTGCCCTTGCCCTGCGCTGGGTCAGTCTGCTCCTCCTCAGGCCGACTCTGAGCCTCTTCCCTGCGAGCATCGCCTCTCTGGGCGTCTGAGCACACAGCCGGCAGCGCGCTGCCTCCCTGCTCTGCATGGCTCACGCCACACCCCCACACCGCCGCTGGAAAGCCGTGCTCCGTTCTTGCTTCCTGGCTTTCCTGCTGAGCTAGCTGGCTGTCGTTTGCTTGGTTAAACGTGCAGTTGCTGGCGTATTTTAACCACTGTTTAAGACATCCCTGCCCGGTGGGCCTTTTTCTCCATGTTAACACTGGGGTCCTGTTCTGTTTGCTTCCCCAGCGCTTGACCACGTCCCACCCTGGTGAGCAGAGGGAGACGGTTCTGCAAGCCTACATCAGCAACGACCTCCTGGACTGTCACAGCCACAGCCAGGTCAGTAAGACACGGCCAGAGCCTGGCCAGAGCCCGGCGTCCCAGGGAGTGACCTCGGCAGATGCTGCTCTGCCCAGGTCCAGTGGTGACCGCACATCAGCCCCGAGCTTGTTGGCTGGTGAGATCGGCCGTTCATGCCGCACACTGGCCTGCCCTCCGCTTCCTAGGAGTCCCGAGCACATTGGAACTGCGTCGTTTCTCTCCTCTCCAGTTCCAAAACCTTTCCCTCCCCTGCTGCCTACCATGAGCCCTGAAGACGGAGCATGGCTCAGGATGCACATTGGAGGGACAGACTCAGTCTCAGTCAGCGGGGTCTTCCCCGTGACGCTTGTATGTGGCTTTGGACCACAGAGGTTCAGTGGCGTGGTATCAACACAGTGGCATCTGGGGTGAGAGGATCTGGCTCCAGACCCCTGCTCTGCCTGTGTGCCAGGTCATCTCAACGGCCATTCAGCCTTGGGAGCTCCCCCAGCCAGCATGAGGAGCCGCCCCAGCTCTGGGGCTGCTGGATGATTGCCTGCCCTCTCGCTGGGGCTCGGCCTGGCCCAGCCCCAGGAGTTGCCGCGTGGTGGTCTTCCTGGCCTCTCTTCACCCCCTTACCTGTATTTGCACGAGACTTCACAGGACAGGAGACCAGGACCTTGAACTTGGCACGTGTAGTGCGGATACTGCAGCTCTTAACTTCTGCTGAGTTTGTGTCCAGAACGTTCTGAAAACCTGAAGCTCTTGTTAAGCTTCGAAACGTGTGCATGAGGAGGATCACACCCTCGTGTGCTCGCTGGCAGCACCCTGCAGAGCGAAGCGCACGTTGCTGTGTCGCGGGTGCCGCTTGGTTCTTTTACGTAGTCTCATGCTGTCGTGGAAGACTTGTGCTAAGGGTGAGAAAAATTCCATTCTGAGCCTCGCCACCCTTCCTGGGCTGCGGGATGTGCGTTTTCTCCACATTCTAACGTCGGTGCAGCCGAGGCGGGGCGTGTCTCACAGGTGCGTTGTAGTTTAATTGGCAGTGGAATTTCCTTTCCTGATTACATCTATTAAAAAAAAAACCCCGCCATGTTCTCTAACGAAGGGCGTCTTAGGATTGGCCGCGTGGTTTTTATCGAGATGCCGTGGCCTGCGTAGGCATTATGGGTGTGTTTCTTCCTCAAGGTCTCGAGTGCTGTGGTTTGTTTTTGAGCCGGAGTCCTCACAGGGTGTCTGGGACTCTGGTGGGCGGGAAGGCTCCTTGTCTTGTGTGACGTGGGTGCTGGGTCACCGTGACATTGACACCCACACCAACACCACGAGGCATCCGACCTCGCAGGGAGGAAGCTGGACCTCCTGCCTTGTCCTCCTGGCTGGGAGGCACTCGGAGCTCAGCCGAGCCTTGTTAAAATGCAGCCCTCAGGAGGTCCGGGGTGGGCCCGGGGTCTGCTGTTCCAGGTTTGCAGGTGCTGCTGGTCTGCCCGGGCCCTGAGAATCACGGTTCTCCACAGGGATCACAGCGCAGAGCTGCCGCGAGCTGTCTGTCCTCAGCTGAGTCTCTGGTGTCGCGTGGCTGCCAGGTGCTGATGGCACAGTGGCCACCTCACCTGACTGGCATAGCATACACGTCTACACAGATGCAAGTCCTTAAACCTGAGAAATAGGGTCCTCTTTTCCAGATGCATCCTCCACTGCCCTCCCGGGCCACAGCAGAGAGCTGGCCTGGAAGAGGAGCAACCGGGACAGAATCCGGTGTGCCGGCACCGCAGGCGGAGGATTAGCCTAGTGAGCCACGGCGCCGGCTCAGCCATCTTTTACTGCCTTTCCCAGGCCATTAGCAGGGAACTGGATCAGAAGTGGAGCAGGTGGGACTTGAGCCGGCACCCATATGGGATGCTGGCATTGCAGGCAACTGCTTAATTTGCTGTATCGCACAGCTGTCCCCCCACACACTTTTTTTTTTTTTTAATGATTTACTTATTTTTATTTGAAAGGCACAGTTAGGGGGAGAGATAGAGAGGGAGAGATTTTCCATCCACTGATTCATTCCCCAAATGGCCACAACAGCTGGTCCCAGGCCGGGCTGGAGCCTGGAGCCTGGAGCCTGGAACTCCATCTGGGCCTCCCATGTGGGAGGCAGAGTACCAAGTGCTCAGGCCGTCTTCCGCTGCTTTCCCAGGCTATTAGCAGGGAGCTGGACTGGCAGTGGAGCAGCCGGGACGCACTTGAACCAGCGCTCAGATGGGATGCCGGCGCTGCAGGCAGGGGCCTGACCGCTGTGCCACAACACTGGCCCTTGCTTGTCTCGTTATCCATGAGTGGACTCGTGGGTCACTCCCCCCTGTTGTGAGCAGTGCTGCTGTGATGTGGGTGTACGCGTCCTGACGCTTGTGTGAATCCGTTCCTGGCTTTTCCTTACAGTTCCCCCACCTGTGTTTGTGTTCACTGAGTCACAGGCACAAACCTCACCCTGCGGGGAATGCCGTACCCAGGAGGAGGTGGCTTCATCGCGATGGCTGAGCCCTAGTTGGACACAGCTTCCCTGGGCACAGTTCATGGCCCCCTCTGGGGACATGGGCGGCCAAGGTCCCGAGAGTCCTGGGAGGCACAGGGCGTCTGGTCATCCGGATATGGCTTGTCCGGCAGCGGCATGTGTGACCAAGGGCGTGTACGCTCACAGAGGCTCCTTCTGGGTCTCTGCGGTTGATCAGACGAGTGTTCCTGTGGGGCTAAAGGACTGTGCACAGCTGATCCACACAGCAGGGTGGGAAATGGGGCCTGGACCCTCAGCAGCGCGTGGCCATGGCTCTCCAAGGGCAGCTGAGGGTCTGGGCTCCTCACCCCACATTTTGTGCTCTACTTAAAACTACGCTGCATGAGGCACGACCTTGGTGTCATTTACTGAAACTACACACTTTGTGTCCTAGCAAAGCCACTCCCAGGTAGAAGCCCAATGCAGATGTGTCCATATGTTCCCTAAAAATGTAAGGATGTTCATAGCAGCACTGCTTATAAGGCCAAACACGGGGGCGGGCGTTGTGGTGCAGGGAGTTAGCGCGCACTTGGAACGCCTGCGTCCCCTACAGGAGGCCTGGCTGAGTCCCGGCTCCTCTGCTTCTAAGCCAGCTTCCCGCTAATGCACCCATGGGGCAGCAGATGATGGCTCAGTACTGGGTCCCTGCCACCCACATGGGAGACCAAGTGGAGCTGGGCTCCTGGCTTCAGCCTGCCCCAGCCCCGGCTGTGGTAAGCATTTGACAAGTGAACTCGCAGATAAAAGATCTCTCTTTATCTCCCTCTGTGTCTCTCCCTCTCTCTCTGTCACTCTCTGTATTTCAAATAAATAAATAGATATTTTTTATTCATTTATTTTTAAAGATTTATTTGAAAGGCAGAGTGACAGAGAGCGAGAGCGAGAGAGAGAGAAATCTTCCATCCACTGGTTTGTTCCCCAAATGGCTTGCAATGGCCATGATTGGACCAGGCTAAAGCCAAGAACCAGGAGCTTTGTCCGATGCTTTGTGTGGGTACAAGGGCCCAAGGACTTGGGCCATCTTCTACTGCTTTCCCAGGTGCATTAGAAGGGAACTGAGGCCGGCGCTGCGGCTCACTAGGCTAATCCTCCGCCTTGCGGCGCCGGCACACTGGGTTCTAGTCCCGGTTGGGGCACCGATCCTGTCCCGGTTGCCCCTCTTCCAGGCCAGCTCTCTGCTGTGGCCAGGGAGTGCAGTGGAGGATGGCCCAAGTGCTTGGGCCCTGCACCCCATGGGAGACCAGGAGAAGCACCTGGCTCCTGCCATCGGATCAGCGCGGTGCGCTGGCCGCAGCGCACCTACCGTGGTGGCCATTGGAGGGTGAACCAATGGCAAAAAGGAAGACCTTTCTCTCTGTCTCCCTCTACTGTCCACTCTGCCTGTCAAAAAAAAAAAAAAAGAAGGGAACTGAGGGGCCGGCGCTGTGACACCAGCAGGTTAAAGCCCTGGCCTGATCTGGCTCTCTGCTATGGCCTGGGAAAGCAGTAGAAGATGGCCCAAGTCCTTGGGCCCCTGCACTCATGTGGGAGACCCAGAGGAAGCTCCTGGCTCCTGGCTTCAGATTGGCGCAGCTCCGGCCATTGCGGCCATCTGGGTAGTGAACCAGTGGATGGAAGACTTATCTCTCTGTCTCTACCTCTCTCTGTAATTCTTTGAAGTACATAAAATAAATCTTTAAAAAAAAAAAGGGGGGGGGGACTGGATTGGAAGTGGAGCATCTGGGACTCAAATGGACGCCCTTGTGGGATGCCAGCATTGTAGGCGGCAATTTAACCCATTACGCTACAATGCCAGTCCCCAGTAGCTAAATCTTAAAAAAACAAAAAGAGCCAAAACATTGGTGTTACCTAAATCTGTCAACAGTAGAATGGGTACTGTGGTATATTTGTGAAATGGCACACACTGAGCCATGGGAGGGAACACACAACATAGACCATGCATGAATCACAAAGTTGATTGGAAAAGGCAGGAAAAAATACATAATGCTGAAGACTCTGATCTGTGGTGAGAATGTTACCCTGGGTCTGGAAGGGGCCCCGGCAGGGTGTCTGGGGCTGTGGTCCTGTTCTGTTTCCTGCCTGGCAACTGGTTGCCCACGCATTCACATCGTGCGAGCTCATCGAGCTGTGCGCTCACAATCTGTGTGATTTCCTGTAGGTGTGTTATACTTCAATTAAAATTTCACCTAAAGGAAGGTGGCGTAACGGCCGTAGGCATCTTGGGAACAACAGGCTTCAGCCTGTCAGCCTTTGTGAGCCCCGTGCATTCTGCACTGGTGGCCACTGCCCCTGGTGCCCGGCTCCTGCCCAGAATCCCCTGCCCCGATCGTCCGTGGGTTCTGGTCACCTCTCCCGCCCTGGATTCCTGGCTTCGCTATCTGTTCTCTTATTTTCTTGTTCTCTTTGTTCTCCTCTGGGGGTTTCCTCATCTCTCGGTTCTGGGTTTCTCGTTTGTGTTTATCGTGGAGTGCTCTTATTTCGTGGGCGCAGTGCAGCTCCTTGTCTCTTAGAGGGCGTCGGTGACGCACTCCTGTTGAGTTTTCGTTTTCCTCTCCCTGCGCCGTCTCATTTCCTTGGAGGTGCCTCTTTCCTGCCATCGCTTTGTTCATTTTCTGCTTCGGAAGCTTACCTGGCTGTCTGGTGGTCCGGGGTACCCGCCATCGACACGAGGGGGGCTGTTGAGCCGATTGGAGTTCCGGGTGTGAGGGCGGGTCTGTCCACACAGACCTCCCCCGAGTGGGATCCGGGGCACATGGACTGGGAGCCTTGGGTTTCGGGGTCTCTAGTTTTGCTCATTTTGCCCTGAGTCTTGCCATCTCCCGCCCGGAGGGCAGGGGTCCGGCTGCTGGCGCTCTGGGAGCGCTCGTTGTGAAGTGAGGCCTGCCCCCCTCAATGCGGGGCCAGACCCGGCTTGCCTGTGCCTGGGCCCAGCACAGAGACCCTCTGCGTTCTCACAGGAGCACACGGCCCCTTCCTGCGTGGGGAGGTGTGGGCAGCAGGATGCTGGGCCCAGCACAGAGACCCTCTGCGTTCTCACAGGAGCACACGGCCCCTTCCTGCGTGGGGAGGTGTGGGCAGCAGGATGCTGGGCCCAGCACAGAGACCCTCTGCGTTCTCACAGGAGCACACGGCCCCTTCCTGCGTGGGGAGGTGTGGGCAGCAGGATGCTGGGCCCAGCACAGAGACCCTCTGCGTTCTCACAGGAGCACACGGCCCCTTCCTGCGTGGGGAGGTGTGGGCAGCAGGATGCTGGGCCCAGCACAGAGACCCTCTGCGTTCTCACAGGAGCACACGGCCCCTTCCTGCGTGGGGAGGTGTGGGCAGCAGGATGCTGGGCCCAGCACAGAGACCCTCTGCGTTCTCACAGGAGCACACGGCCCCTTCCTGCGTGGGGAGGTGTGGGCAGCAGGATGCTGGGCCCAGCACAGAGACCCTCTGCGTTCTCACAGGAGCACATGGCCCCTTCCTGCGTGGGGAGGTGTGGGCAGCAGGATGCTGGGCCCAGCATCCCACTCTTTCATCTTTGTGTTCCCAGCTCTCGGGCCTCTCGAAGGAAAAGCGGTGGGAACTGGCCGCTGCCTCCGCGCCCCGCTGCCACCCTGAGACTCGGCTTGCGGTGTGTGGGCCCTCTCAGTCCGCTGGCGTTCTGCACCCCGGCTCCCCGAGGTGCGGCGGGGGCCTGGTCTCCCGTGCTGTTCTCAGTCCTTGAGTGTGTGTCTTACTGTAGGCTTGCTGGGCTGTGGAGGGAGCAGAGCCAGATGTGCGTGTTGGAGCCGCCCAGAACCTGGACACACAGCCTGGGCAGCAGCAGCAAACAGCGCTGCTCCCCGTGTGCCGGCCCCGGCTCTCAGGGCTTGGCGTCATTAATTCCCTCAGTACAGAAGGAGCTGCTTCTCGCCAAGTCTCATCAGACGTCGGCAGGAGATGGAGACTCGCGCATGAAATACTGGGCTTCAGCCTGTTTGTTCCACCCCACATGAGACCAGGCAGAGGAAGAGGAGGAGCAGACCGTGTGGGAGGCACCCGCTCCCTCCGCCTGGCCTCACCCCCGGTCTTTCCCGTCCCCCTGTCCCCACAGAGGAGCGTGCTGCAGCTGCTGAACTCCAAGAGCGAGGCGGTGCGCCAGTACATGGCCAGGCTCATCAACGCCTTCGCGTCACTCGCCGAAGGTGAGACGTCAGCCTGGAACAACGTCCAGGTGGTTTTCCCCCCATAACCTCCCTCCCACCTGCAACCATCCCATCTCCCACTCCCTCTCCCATCCCATTATTCTTTAAGATTCATTTTCAATTATCTTTATATACAGAAGATCAACTTAGTATATACTAAGTAAAGATTTCAACAGACTGCACCCACAAAGACACACAAAGTATAGAGTACTGTTTGAGTAGTAGTTGTACCATTAATTCGCATAGTACAACACATTAAGGACAGAGATCCTACATGGGGAGTAAGTGCACAGTGACTCCCGTTGTTGATTTAACAATTGACACTCTTATTTATGGCATCAGTAATCACCCAAGGCTCTTGTAATAAGCTGCTAAGGCTATGGAAGCCTCTTGAGTTCACAAACTCCTACCTTATTTAGACAAGGCCATAATCAAAGTGGAAGTTCTCTCCTCGCTTCAGAGAAAGGTACCTCCTTCTTTGATGGCCCCTTCTTTCCGCTGGGATCTCACTCAC
The DNA here is from genome assembly GCF_033115175.1 of Lepus europaeus. Lineage (NCBI taxonomy): Eukaryota > Metazoa > Chordata > Mammalia > Lagomorpha > Leporidae > Lepus > Lepus europaeus. The sequence continues at coordinate 175,948,111 of NC_084827.1, forward strand.
CGAGATCTTTCATTTAGGTCATTTTTCTTGCCACAGTGTCTTGGCTTTCAATGCCTGAGAAACTCTCATGGGCTTTTTAGCCAGATCCAAATGCCTTAAGGGCTGATTCTGAGGCCAGAGTGCTGTTTAGGGCATCTGCCATTCTATGAGTCTGCTGTGTATCCTGCTTCCCATGTAGGATCATTCTCTCCTTTTTAGTTCTATCAATTATTGTTTGCAGACACTGGTCTTATTTATGTAATCTCTTTGACACTTAATCCTATCTTTTATCAATTATAAAGTTAAACTGATCACTTTAACAAGTGAGATGGCATTGGTACATGCCTCCTTGATGGGATTGAATTGGAATCCCCTGGCACGTTTCTAGCTCTACCATTAGGGGTAAGTCCGAGTGAACATGTGCCAAACTGTACATCTCCCTCTCTTATTCCCACTCTTATATTTAACAGGGATCACTTTTCAGTTAATTTTAAATGCTTAAGAATAATTGTGTGTTAATTAAAGAGTTCAACCAATGCTATTAAGTAGAACAAAAAAAATACTAAAAGGAATAAAATAGTAAGTTGCTCCTTGACAGTCAGGACAAGGTCTGATCAAGTCACTGTTTCTCATGGTGTCCATTTCACTTCAACAGGTTTCCTTTTTGGTGCTCAGTTGTCACTGATCAGGGAGAACATATGATATTTGTCCCTTTGGGACTGGCTTATTTCACTCAGCATGATGTTTTCCAGATTCCTCCATTTTGTTGCAAATAACCGGATTTCATTCTTTTTTTTTTACTGCTGTATAGTATTCTATAGAGTACATATCCCATAATTTCTTTATCCAGTCTTCTGTTGATGGGCATTTAGGTTGATTCCAGGTCTTAGCTATTGTGAATTGAGCTGCAATAAACATTGAGTTGCAGAAAGTTCTTTTATTTGCCAACTTAATTTCCTTTGGGTAAATTCCAAGGAGTGGGATGGCTGGGTCATGTGGTAGGGCATGGGTTTCCCGCGTATCACGGCGACAGTCACCGGAGGTCTTTCGCCACAGCAAGTTTGGGTGGTTTCAGAGGAAGCTTTGTGCGTTTGCTCTGCAGGTGCCCTGGGTTTGTGCTGGTCCTTTTAGACGCCTTCAGGTGTGTGATGGGTGGTGCGTTGTGGGGGTTTCCTGCAGAGGCAGAGTCAGGTCAGTGAGCCAGGTAAAGCTGGTTCCGGTGAGTGCTGCTCTGGCTTCCTCTGAACGACTGTACCCACCAAAGGATTTGGAGAGGCCAGAAATAACCTGCTACCCCAAGGGAATTCAAAATTTTACAAAACGCCGTCATTTTCCCTACAGTCTTAGTTGAGCTCTTCTACAACATGAATCAGAGAAGTTTTCGTGTTGTGAATTTGTGATATTCTAGAAGTTTACTCATTCGTTTGTTTCTCTTTGCAGCCATCTGGCAATGATTTATTATGAGCCACAGTATGGGCCGGGCCGTTTGAGTAATAACGCTGTTGAAACTCACATATGAAATTAGCGTTTTCCGTATCAACACAGAAGTCCACACCAGGCCAGTGACCATTCTCGGTTTGCCAGAGGTCCCCCCTTCTCCAGCCCTGGCCATGTCTGGAGGGAACAGAGGGAGTGGCCAGGCCGCAGGGCTCCTAACACACAGATGAGCCCCTTTCCTCCTTGCCGACCCGACTGTCAGGCCTAGGGTTCAGGCACCTAAAGGACGTGCTTCCCCCAAGAACATAGCATTGAATTACTTTCAGCTCATGACAGGAGTGGTTTCCAGTTCAGCAGATGGTTGATTGAATAAAACCAACTTTTTAGAACAAATGTGGTTTTTTTTTTTTAGGATGTTATTTTTTTATTCTAGAGTCAGAGTTACTGAGAGAAGGAGAGAGAGACAGAGACAGAGGTCTCCCATCTGCTGGTTCACTCCCCAAATGCTGCAATGGCTGGAGCTGAGCCGATCCAGAGCCAGGAGCCAGGAGCTTCTTGCAGGTCTCCCACGTGGGTGCAGGGGCCCAAACACTTGGGTCATCTTCTGCTGCTTTCTCGGGTACATTAGCAGGGAGCTGGATCAGAAGCGGAGCAGGGGCCAGCACTGTAGCATAGCAGGTAAGGCCGCCACCTGCAGTGCTGGCATCCCACGTGGGCCCCGGTTCGAGTCCTGGCTGCTCCACTTCCGATCCAGCTCTCTGCTGTGGCCTGGGAAGGCAATGGAGGATGGCAAGTCCTTGGGCCCCTGGACCTGCGTGGGAGAACCTGGAGAAATCTCCTGGCTCCTGGCTTCAGATCAGAGCAGCTCCAGCCATTGCGGCCAATTGGGGAGTGAACCAGTAGATAGAGGACCCTCCTCTCTCTCTCTCTCTCTCTCTCTCTCTCTCCCTCCCTCCCCCCTCCCTCCCTCCCTCTGCCTCTGCCTCTCTTTCTCTCTCTGTAACTCTGACTTTCAAATAAATAAATAAATCTTAAAAAAAAAAAAAAAAAGAAGTGGAGTAGCCGAGACTCACACAGGTGGCAGCTTTACCCACTGCAGCGCCGGCCCCAAGAAACGCGTTTTGCTGAGTGTTGCAGAATGTAAATGACCAAGCTCTGCTGTTGCCAGCAGCGTTTGCCTAGCAAGTGGAGTTGGGGTGCACCCGGGCCCCCTGCTCCTCTCACCGTCTCTTCTCTGCTCGTCAGGGCGCCTGTACCTTGCCCAGAACACGAAGGTGCTGTGGCTGCTGGAGGGGAGGCTGAAGGAGGAGGACAAGGACGTCATCGCCCGGGAGAACGTCCTCGGGGCCTTGCAGAAGTTCAGCCTCAGGTGAGGACCGAGCCGAGGTTTTAGCCGTTGTGTGCTGTGATAGCTCGTGAGGCAGGTGGTGCTTCCCCTAACCCCAGGAGAGGATGAGGCTAGAAAGCTTCGCTGTGCACCCCGCTCGAGGCTTCAGGGCTGGCGGAAGACTTAAAGGCAGCCTGGTCGCCTGCTGGTGGACGACCTAGGCCAGCCAGGTGTGCTCGCCTCTCCATCTGCACCCCAAGGTTAGAGATAGACACAGGAATGAGCCTAGCCGAGCCCCAGCCATGCTGCTGCCCTGGTCCCTGGTGCGAGCTGTGCCCCAAATGAGCCATCACAGGAGGGTGGGCGGGGTCGGCCTGTGGGCGTCCTGGCTGCGGGTCCACATGTCCCAGCAGCCCGGGAGCAACCCCACGTCTTGGCCTGGACCCGTTTATAACTTGGAACAGCTCCATATCAGGAATCTAAAGTCAGACACTTCTTGAACCAGTCCTAGTATCCTTCCAGAACTTTTAATTGGCGGATTCTTAAATTTTTTTTGAAGACTATAAAACTCATCCATTTCAAGTGTTTACCTCAGCGATTTTCAGTAACTGTCCAGAGGCGGGCAGCCGTGGCCGCAGTGGCATCGTGGCGCCTTTCCGCCACCTCAAAGAGAAACCTTGGCCCCATTTACAATCACTGCTCCTCTAAGCCCCAGCCCCAGGACCCCCGAGCCCCCTGCTGTCAGTTGACCGCTGCTGGATACTCACTTGGGTGGACTCCTGTTCTATGTGTGCTTCCGCATGGTGGCCCTGTTCACCTGCTCGTGGCCCTGTGCACCTGCTCGTGGCCCTGTGCACCTGCTCGTGGCCCTGTTCACCTGCTCGTGGCCCTGTGCACCTGCTCGTGGCCCTGTTCACCTGCTCGTGGCCCTGTTCACCTGCTAGGCCCTGTGCACCTGCTCGTGGCCCTGTGCACCTGCTCGTGGCCCTGTGCACCTGCTCGTGGCCCTGTTCACCTGCTCGTGGCCCTGTTCACCTGCTCGTGGCCCTGTGCACCTGCTCGTGGCCCTGTGCACCTGCTCGTGGCCCTGTTCACCTGCTAGGCCCTGTGCACCTGCTCGTGGCCCTGTGCACCTGCTCGTGGCCCTGTGCACCTGCTCGTGGCTGAGCGGCTCTGCGTTCTGTGGGTGCACTGTGTTTTATTCATCTGCTCGTCAGCTGGTAGCCGTTTGAGTTGTTCTCACTTTCCATCTGTTACCCATGATGCTGCTGTGAACACTTGTGTGCAAGTCTGTGTGGGCCTTCAAATTGTTTGTGGGAATTGACATTGAAAGATCCATTTGGCCTAGGGGTGAAGCCACTGGGTAAGAGGCCAGTGTCCCACATCAGAGAGCCTGAGTTTGACCAGGCATCAGCTACCGGACTCCAGCATCCTGCAGTACGGACCCTGGCAGGCAGCAGGTCAGGGCTCCTGTAGCTGGGCCCCTGCCCAGCCACGTTGGGGACCTGGAAGGAGTTCCCAGCTCCTGGCTTCAGCCTGGCCCAGCCTTGGCTGCTGTAGGCTTCTGGGGCATGAAACAGCAGGCGGAAGCGCTGCCTCTGTGTGTCCATGTGTCTCTCTCTTTGTCTCCCAAGTAAATTTTTTTAAAAAGGGTTTATTTTGGTGCAAAGATATTTTGAGATCCGTGCAGTTTCTTCACAATATGCATTTTCCATGAACTTGAAGTCCTTTGCCTTCACCTGGCCTATTAGATGATTCTTCCAGAGGCGTAGTCCCTCAGAGCCACCTCACTTTCTCCGCCTTTGTTAAGACTCCTGGGCAGGCGTGGTGGCTCAGCTGGTTAAGCCGCCTGTCAGGGTGCTGGGTCAAGTCCTGGCTACTCTGCACTTCTGATCCAGCTTCTTGCCAAGGCTCCTGGGAGGCAGCTCCAGAGTCATTACCTCCTCAGACCCTTGTCTGCAGGGGTGAGGAAGCTTTTTACCTGTCAAGGGCCATGTGGCCATGAGCCATGCAAAATTATCAGCTTAGAAGTGGGCCTGCCATAGATTCATTGAATTTCGAGCCTTGCCTGCAGCTGCCTTGGCAGGGCCAGGTCAGATGACATCACACCCCTGCTGTGCAGTGATAAATGGTTGTTGACCACACTGGGGATGCTAACTGCAGTGAAGCAGCAGGTGTGAGACGTGGGGAGGAAATAGTTATTCTGGTAAGGCAGATACCGTTCTGGAGAGCGTGGGGAGTGTGCGCTCCGTGGCCAAGAGCAGCCCCACAGCTCCTTGTTCGCTGCACTCCCGTGGGCGGCCGTGCTGTGCTAACCTGTCACCCGTGCAGGCCCCCTCCCAGTGCTTGGGTTTGCAGGCAATGCAGTGGCTTCTCCTGGCGCGACCTTGCTTAGTGTTGTCCATTCCTAAGGCTGACGTGATGCCAGTGACCGTGATGGTCTGGGTCGCACTTCCTGAGACTTTGCAGCTGGGCTTTGCGTGGACTGTTTGTGTTTCCCAGCACATTGAGCTGCCCTGCCCCTGCTGTGCAGATCTGAAGCAGAACGTGCCTCATGGGGTTTTACTCTTTTTCTTTTCTTTTCTTTTCTTTTTTTAATTTTTATTTATTTATTTATTTATTTATTTTGACAGGCAGAGTGGACAGTGAGAGAGAGAGAGACAGAGAGAAAGGTCTTCCTTTTGCCGTTGGTTCACCCTCCAATGGCCGCCACGGCTGGCACGCTGCGGCCGGCGCACCGCGCTGATCCGATGGCAGGAGCCAGGTGCTTCTCCTGGTCTCCCATGGGGTGCAGGGCCCAAGCACTTGGGCCATCCTCCACTGCACTCCCTGACCACAGCAGAGAGCTGGCCTGGAAGAGGGGCAACCGGGACAGGATCGGTGCCCCGACCGGGACTAGAACCCAGTGTGCCGGCGCCGCAAGGTGGAGGATTAGCCTAGTGAGCCGCGGTGCCGGCCCTTTTCTTTTCTTTATTTTATTTGAAAGACAGAGCCACAGAGAGAGAGAGAGAGAGGTCTTCCATCCGCTGGTTCACTGCCCAAATGGCTGCAACCGCTGGAGCTGGGCCGATCCAAAGCCAGGAGCCAGGAGCTTCTTCTGGGTCTCCCACATGAGTGCAGGGCCCTAGGACTTGGGCCACCTTCTACTGCTTTCCCAGGCCATAGCAGAGAGCTGGATCAGAAATGGAGCAGCCAGGACTCAAACTGGCACCCGTATGGGATGCCGGCACTGCAGATGGTGGCATTCCCTGCTACGCCACAGCGCCAGCCCCTAAGATTTATTTCTTTATTTGAAAAGTAGAGTTACAGAGAGGGAGGGAGAGAGGTCTTCCATCTGCTGGTTCACTTCCCAGATGGCCACAACGGCAGTGGCTGGGCCAGGCCAAAGCCAGGAGTCTGAAACTCCCCCTGGATCTCCCACGTGGGTGCAGGGCCCAAGCACTTGGTCCATTTCTGCTGCTTTCCCAGGCCATAGCAGAGAGCTGGATCGGAAGTGGAGCAGCCGGGACTAAGCCAGCACTCACGTGGGATGCCGTGTCACTGGCAGTGCCTTTAGGTGCCACCCGATTCTGCTAGTTTTGCCTACAGAAAAGGAAACTTTCAGAGTAGGAGGCCTCCTTCTGGTTTCTCTTTATCCCCTTGGTAACGCCCTGAAGGATAGGGACTTGTTGTTTCTGTTGCGTGGTTTAACCGTGAAAAGCTTCTCCAGCCCGAGGCGTCTGTGCAGCCGGAGCCTCTGGTCGGCTCGGCCTGGCTGCTCTGAGCGGGGCAGGGCCCCTGGAGTTCACATTGCCCTCTCTGTCGCACCAGGCGTCCGCTGCAGACCGCCATGATTCGGGATGGCCTCATCTTCTGGCTGATCGACACCCTGAAGGAGCCCGACTGCCTGTCCGACTACACACTCGAGTACTCGGTGGCTTTGCTGATGAACCTCTGCCTGCGCAGCGCAGGTCTCACGGCCCCGCCCCTCCCTCACGGCTGGCTCTGGGTGGAGGGGACGCATCCTGACCCCGGAGCCTCGATGCCCAGCGAGCCTCGCTGCCCTGGCCCCAGAGGACAGGCGGACGCCGTGGTACCAGCGTGGCCTTGGAAAGAAGGGGCTTTTGTACCCGTGGCGCCCACCGTAAGGGGACGTTCCACTTGTTTGCATTCTCCCTCATCATCATTGCATTATTCAAAGTTAGGAAGTCAAGGGTTGCGATCCCCTCTCCTAAGACCGAGGGGCGTGTTCCCCTAGGTCCCCGGGGTTGTGTTGGTGGCAGAGCAGTGAGGGTAGAGCCTGCTTCCTGCTCCAAACCGTAGTCCGCCTCCCACCCCAGCCCCTGTGGCACCACAGTCACTCGCAAGGCTGATCGGCAAAGGTATCACACGCCCCACTGACGCCATCCACGACCCGGACTGGAAGAAGCTTTTTCGGAAGCAGTGCCACACGCGGCGTGAGCGGCGTCGGGAGAATGCCTGGAGCTGGCTCCAGCGCAGGGCTCCGTGCTCTTCACCCGTGCGCTGCTGACAGCGGAGGCCTGCTGTCCAGTCTTCCGGTTCAGAGGTCAGCGTGCGCAGGCAGGCCTGGCTGTCCATCCCCGGCCAGGCTGCAGCCAGCTTCCTCCCTGCCACCGGTGTCGTTGCAGTGGTGGTGACCCCGGGGTTTGGAACCCCTGTGAGGTCTGTGCGTGTTGGGGAGGGGCGGCCCGCGCACTGGGGAGGTGGCGCCTGGCCCTGGAGCACGCCGCACCGCCTGTGCCGTCCCTGTGGCGACGGCCACCGCTTCCCCGTCAGCTTTTGAGGGGGGTCTTGCCAGTCTGCTTCGAAGAGGAGGGAACCGAGGCGGAGTGGTTAAGTGTCTCGCCCAAGGTCGCGCAGTGATAGGCAGAGCAGCCAAGTCTGCCTGACCTAAAGCCGCTCCCGAGTTCGGCGCGTCACGTTTTGTCTCGTTTCGTCTTGTGTCTGTAGGGAAGAACATGTGTGCCAAGGTGGCGGGCGTCGTGCTGAAAGTTCTCTCAGATCTGCTTGGCCACGAAAACCACGAGGTACTCGGTGCTGCTCTCCTGGGCTTGGGGAGGTGCTGGGGGTCTGGGTGCAGGTGACTGCACGGGCACGGGGCTGGCCCGGGGATGTTGCCGCGTTTGGAAAGTAACCCCTGCCTGCAGTTTCTTATAAGCACTTTCGGATCTTTTATTATTTTTAAAATTATGGAGCTCAAAAGCAAGGAGTTGTTCCTTTACTCATCATTAAAAAAAAAAAAAAACCTTAAATGTAAATATTTTTAAATTTGAGGGGCAGAGACGGATGGGCAGAGAGAGATCCCCCACCCCCTGATTCACTCCCCACGTGCCTACAACAGATGGTACTGGGCAGGTCTGAAGCCAGCAGCTCGGAATGCAGTCCACATCTCCCGTGAGGGTGTCAGGAACCCGATTACTGCGCCGTCACCACTGCTTCCCAGGGTCTGCGTTATCAGGAAGCCGGAGTTGGGAGGCGGAACTGGGAATTGAACCCGGTGCTCTGCCTGGGACACAGGCATCCCAGCCAGTATCTCAGCTGCCAGTCCTTTCACCACTTGGCTGCTGGTACCCTGTCCCCCTTCTGTGGCTGGGTCCCCATCGGGTCTCACTTACGCCTGGGCCTCTAGCCCTGCTGCTTCCTCCCAATACTAACAATCCTGGTGTGGAATTAAAAGATAAGATTCTCTGATACAAAGAAATGTTGAAAGCCATGTTTTTTCTAATGAAAAGTTCATTGAAAGTGTATGTCATGAAAAAAACTATGCATACAATTCAACATTTTTTTTGAAGGCTTATTTATTTGAAAGGCAGAGTTACAGAGAAGCAGAGGCGGATATATATATAGAGAGAGGTCCAGATGGCCACAACAGCTGGAGCTGGGCTGATCCAAAGCCGGGAGCCAGGAGCTTCCAGGTCTCCCACGTGGGTGCAGGTGCCCAAGCACTTGAGCCATCTTCTGTGATTTCCCAGGTGCACCAGCAGGGAGCTGAATCGGAAATGGAGCAGCTGGAACTCAAACCGGCGCCCACATGGGATGCCAGGCCCACAGGCGGTGGCTTTACCCGCTACGCCATAACGCCAGCCCTCAAGATTTCTTTAAACATCCTTTCATTCTCCTCGCCCATGAGCCTTTTGACTCTCCCTTGCACGTCCGTGAATGTGTGTGTAGCCCCCAGATCTCAGGGTGCTGTGTCCTGTGTACTCGATATGCAGAAATAGCATCGCTCTCTAGGACTCCTCCTGTGTGTGACTGCCCTGTGCGAGGGCCTCCCAGGTGGCTTCTAGTTCATTAACTTATGCTCCGGCTTGCACCCCGGCCACGTCACCTGTCCAGATCTTCAAGCTGGACACTTGGGTTGCCTTGGGCTCTGCTGCCATACTGGCCCCCAGTGGACAGCAGTGCACCTGCCGCTCGGGAGCCTGTGCCGGTAGACGCTGAGCGCTGCCGGGCCCCGCCTAACCCGGGCTCGAGTCACTGTCAGTTTGGAGGATGGTGAAGTGTGGCACTGGGGCAAGGTGGTGGGCGGGGAGCCACCCGCACTGCCGTGGCCAGGGCAGCGCACAGTCCCCTGAGAAGGGGCCTCTCACTCATCCAGCCCCTGCCATGGACCCTGTCCTGGCTGCTGTGTTCCCTGTGTAAGACGTGGCTCCTGTCCTCAGAGGTGGCCTCATGGAGGTGACGCCGTGGAGGAGGCCTTGACGCAGTGGCTGCCCATTTCGGGTGCCCACAGAGTGCCTAGGTTCAAGTTCCCACCCCTCTCCTGATTCTAGCTCCCTGATGCTGTACACCCGGGGAGGCAGAGGTGACAGCTCAAGTGTCTGGGCCCCTGCCGCCCTCATGGGATACTTGGATTTAAGTTCCTGACAAATGAGGCCAGCATTGTGGTACAGTAGGTTAAGCCGCTGCCTGTGACTCCAGCATCCCATATGGATGCCAGTTGAATCCCTAGCTGCTCTGCTTCCAATCCAGCTCTCTGCTATGCCATGGGGAAGCAGCAGAAGATGGCCCAAGTGCTTGGGCCCCTGCACCCATGTGGGAAACCTGGAAGAAGCTCTTAGATTCTGTTGCGGCCCTTTGGAACCAGCAAATGGAAGATCTCTCTCTTCTCTTTCTCTGCCTTGCTCTCTGTAACTCTGCCTTTCAAATAAATAAATCTTTTTTTTTTTTTTACAGATTTTATTTATTTATTTGAGAGGTAGAGTTACAGACAGTGAGAGGGATAGAGAGAAAGGAACTTTAAAAATTTCTCTTAAGAAGATTTATTTATTGGGGCCGGTGCTGTGGTGCAGTAGGTTAGTCCTTGACCTGCTACGCCAGCATCTCATATGGGCACAGGTTTGTGTCCCAGATGCTCCTCTTCCGGTTCAATTCTCTGTTGTGGCCTAGGAGAGGAGTAGAAGATGGCCCAGGCGCTTGGGCCCCTGCACCCATGTAGGAGACCTGGAAGAAGCTCCTGGCTTCAGATCGGCCCAGCTGCAGCCTTTGTGGCCACTTGAGGAGTGAACGAGTGGATAAGAAATCTCTCTCTCTCTCTCTCTCTCTCTCTCTCTCTCTCTCTCTCTCCCCCCCTCCCCACCTTTCAAATAAATTAACAATTTTTTTTTTTTGACAGGCAGAGTGGACAGTAGAGGGAGACAGAGAGAAAGGTCTTCCTTTTTGCCGTTGGTTCACCCTCCAATGGCAGCCGCGGTAGGCGCGCTGCGGCCGGTGCACCACGCTGTTCCGATGGCAGGAGCCAGGTGCTTCTCCTGGTCTCCCATGGGGTGCAGGGCCCAAGCACTTGGGCCATCCTCCACTGCACTCCCTGGCCACAGCAGAGAGCTGGCCTGGAAGAGGGGCAACCAGGACAGGATCGGTGCCCCGAACGGGACTAGAACCCGGTGTGCCGGCGCCGCAAGGCAGAGGATTAGCCTGTTAAGCCACGGCACCGGCCAAAATTAACAAATTTTTAAAAATAAATGAAAAGCCACTGTATCTGGGACAGTAGGGGAAGGATGTACAGGAAGCAGATGTGAGCGTCCTGTCTGGAGGCGTCCAGAGAAGCTTCTGGGAGATACCATGAGGCTGTGGAAAGAGTGATTCCAGTGAGGTGGACAGTGGGCACCCAGGCCGAGGCGTGAGACAACCTTGTTGGGGGGGGGGGTCCCTTGAGTGCGGTTTGGGCTTCATGGAGGGGTCCTGGGTGCTGTACAAGGAGCTAGGACTGTGCAGCTGGGGCCTGTGGGAGGTGTCTGAGATGGGGAGGAGAGGGATCTGTAGTAGAATTTTGGTGGTGATGGCTGAGTGAAAGGGCGAATGTCGAGTGTGGAGAGACCAACTTGGAGATTTGCCGTGACCTGGGTCGTGCACGCTGGCGTCTGAGCAAGGCACAGTGGCAGTGGATATGGAGAAGGGTGGCTCCCTCTGGGACAGGCGTTTGGCACAGCACACTGCGCAGGACACCTGCACCCCTGTCCAGTGCCTGGGTTCAGGTCCCAGCTCCCAGTCCCGGCTTCCTGCTGATGCACACCCTGGGGGCCAGCAGTGGTGGCTCTGGTCCTCGGCTCCCTGCCACCAATATGGGAAACCCGGAAGGAGCCGGGGCTCCTGTCTTTAGCCTGGCTCAACCTTGACCACTGTGGGCAGTCGGGAGTGAACCAGCAGACGGAAAATCTCCCTTTTGTCTGTCTTCCTGCCTCTCTCCGCATCTCTGCCTTTCAAATTAAAAAAATAAGTAAATAGTTTGTATTTTAAAAAATGAAGAGTTCCTTTCAAAGACAGCTTGCAGAGTAACAGTAACAGCAGTGACTTGAGAGTTCCTGGCCTGTGTGACTGAGGTGGGCGGGGCGTGCAGAGTTGGATTGACAGGGAAAGGAGACCAATGAAATGCAGCCGGAGGAAGCCCGGGAGGGCTGGCGAGTCTGGCGTTGGGCTCTCGGCTGCGGCTGTCCCTGGGACCTGCAGTGGGGATGCCGGTCATTGGGAAACCTGCGTCTTGGAGGCGGGCAGAGTCCTGCTGCCCGGTCCACTGGCCAGATTGTTGGAAGCCTGGTGTCCTGCAGACGCGCTGATGGTGTTTCCTCTCCCCTCGCAGATCCAGCCCTACGTGAACGGCGCTCTCTACAGCATCCTCTCTGTCCCCTCCATCCGCGAGGAGGCGCGAGCCATGGTAAGGGTGTGCTTGAGAAATGGGGCTGCTCCACCGTGGGCGTGTCCAGAGCTGTTAGGGCGGGGGCTGCCGTGGCTGGACCCCGTGGAAGCATGCAGAGAGTTTACGAATGCCCTGAAATTACACACGAAGTACGTGTGTGTGGTTCCTAGAGAGAGTGCCCGTACCTTCCGTCAGATTCTTAAGGGATCCCTAACTCCGGTACAAGTAAGAGCCCCAGGGTTTATTTTTGCAAAGCTGGGGACACTCTGGTGGCCGCCAGTGGAACAGCAGAGCTGATGAGGGTTTCAAAGCTGCCGAGCGTTGGACTGGGCCGGGGAGGGGTTTGATTTAGCATGTTTGCTTTAGTACTTACACTTGGAAAAATAAAGTAAAACTCAGGTGCCTCGTGGCTTACTACAGCGGGACAGGCGTTTCTAGATGTAACCACGAGACTACTGCTGTTTTATTCTTTATCCGCTCACCACGCGGAACCGGGTTCACAGAGTGAGAATTAGATGCTGCGGGGAAAGGATTAAGTGACTTCCACAGGCAAAGCACAGGCGAAACTCCCACTGAGATGAGACCGGCACAATGTTTCTGTGATGGATTTTGGTAACTTCTAAGAATTGCTAAATCTTCTGGTTACGCAGCGGGTTGAGCTCCCGTTCCGTGTCAGAGTGCCTGGTTGGAGTCCCGGCTGCCCCTCTTCTGAGCCAGCTCCCTGCTGATGCGCCTGGGAGGCATCAGAGGATGGCTCGAGTCCTTGGGCTCCTGCCCTTCATGTGGGGGCCTGGAATGAGTTCCTGGCTCCTGGCTTTGTCCTGCCTCAGCACTGGCTGTTGCATGCATTTGGGGAGTGAACCAGAGGATGGAAGATTGGTTTCTCTCTCTCTCCCTCTTTCATTCTGCCTTTCAAATGAATAAATAAGTCTTTTTACAATAAATACAGTTATGTCAGAGATAAAGACTTATTTAAAACCCATTCCATGTGATCACACTAGACAATGGAACTCAACTACCTACTACTTTTTTTGAAGATTTATTTATTTGTTTTTTTAAGATTTTTAAAAATTTATTTATTTGAGAGGTAGAGTTACAGAGGGAGAGACAGAGAGAGAGGTCTTGCTTCCGTTAGTTCACTCCCCAAATGGCTGCAACAGCCGGAGCTGTACCAATCTGAAGCCATGAGCCAGGAGCTTCTTCCCAGTCTCCCACATGGGTGCAGGGGCCCAAGCACTTGGGCCATCTTCTACTGCTTTCCCAGGGCATAGCAGAGAGCTGGATCAGAAGTGGAGAAGCCGGGACTTGAACCGGCGCCTGTATGGAATGCCAGCACTGCAGACCAGGGCTTTACGTCGCAGCAGCACAGCGCTGGCCCCCTGCTGGTTTTGAATCAGAAGTCTGCCTTTTCTGTACAGAGCAGGAGAAGATAAATGAGACTCAGTTCTGCACTGTGGTCATTAGGTGAAGGAGGCAGCGTGGAGGCAGAGGCTGGGGGCGTGGGAGGGACAGCGGCCGGGCAGGGAAAGTCACACGCAGGTGCAGGCCCCTCCTTCCACCTTTCTCCTTCCTGGCCCAGGCAGCGGAAGGAAGGGGCTGCATGGCCGTAGCAGGAGGTCTGAGAAGAGGAGAGGGAGAATGGCGCAGAACAAAGGGCCACGTGATGAAGTCGGGTGAAAACCAAGCCTAGCAGGGAAGTAGCCAGGAAGCCCTCAGAGTTTGGAGATCAGACAGCCCCGCACTGGTTACCTGTTCTGCATCACAGCTCGCCCCGACACGGTGGTGGCTCACAAAGTTTTTAGGTGATTTCTTAGTTTCTGTGGGCAGGCACACAAGAGCAGATAGCTGGGCGGCCCGACTCAGTGTCTCGGGCTGTGGGGGAGGTCGGTCAGGGCAGCGGCTAGCCGCGGACCAGGCCTGGAGGATCCGTGTCCAAGCTCACTCAAGTGCCTGGAGCCCGAGGCCCCAGCTCGTGGCTGTTGGCTGGGCACCACCTCTCCTCGCTGCACAAGGTGGCTCCCTGAGCGAGGGATCCCGGAGGGAGCCAGGTGGGAGCTGCAGTGTCCTGCAGGTCCTATTCGCAGAAGTGGCATCCGTCACTGCCGGGCTGTTGGTGGCACTGACCAGCACCGTGGGGAAAGGGCCACCCAGGAACAGGAGGCCAGGGGGCGGGGTCCTGGGGCCACACCTCCCTAAGTAACCTATGGGTCTAAGAAAGAATCGTTTCAAAAACAAAACAAAGAAAAACTGGAGGCTTCTCTGAGGCATTTCAACAGGGGTCAAAACCCCAAGCGGGGGCCAGCGCCTGCAGCAGCGGCATCCCGTGTAGGCGTCTGTTCTGAGTCCCAGCTGCTCCTCTTCCAGTCCAGCTCCCTGCTCATGCACCTGGGAAGGCAGTGGAAGATGGGCCCAGTGCTTGGGCCCCTGCAGCCATGGGGGGGACCCACATGAAGCTCCTGGCTCCTGGCTTCAGCCTGGCCCAGCCCGGGCCATTGGGGCCCTCTAGGGAATGACCAGTGGCTGGAACATCTTTCCCTCTGTCTGACTCTGCCTTTCAGAGAAATAAAAATTAAATAAAACTTTTCAGAAAATCCTAAGCTGACCCCCTAGCCGTCTCAGCCTGAGTGGGGAAAACTTTGCGACACAGCCCTAGGCAGCTGCCTGTTTAACTACATTCATGAGAGGGGTTCCACCAGCGGATGGAAGACCTCTCTCTGCCTCTCCTTCTCTCTGTATGTAACTCTGACTTTCAAATAAATAAATAAATCTTTTAAAAAAAGATAAGTGGTATACTGTACACCATTAAAAGAAAAAGTGGTTCCAAAGGGATGATTGTGGCCACAGAGAGACTGGTCTAACCCCAAGGCTTCCCTCACCCCACTTCCGTCCTCAGGGAGGTTTTTAGGCTGATAGAGCCTCTGGGACTCACGTCGGGGCATCTGCTTGGCACAGTCTGGGTTGTGTGCTGTTGCTTAGCAACAGACAAGGCCCGGGATGCTGACTGATAAACAAGGCAACTGGACAGCATCAGCCGCAGCCGCAGCCCCCTAACGTCTGCTCAGGCAGCAGCCACGGCTCACGTCCTCGGGCCCTGCGGCGTTGGTACCATGGGCCGCAGCTGGGCCAGATATTTGAAGAACAAAACCAGAAAACGTCCGTCTTGGCCCGACCGGCTCTCCTGCGGTTGGTGATGAGGGAAGAAGGGCCCTGGTGTGACGGTCCTCGTCTCGGCTGTTCTACCCGCGGAAACGCTGGAAGCCCGTGCGTGTCCAGCCAGAGAGGGCTTGCTGATCAAATTGTGTTCTTCTGCCCAGAGCATTGAAAGCCTTTGAGGATGCTAAATAGGAAAGGCAGCATGAGGCAATGTGGAAAATGTCACTGTATAATGGGGGTAAAAGCAGAGTGTGTCGTCATGTGTCCAACATTCACGTGCTTATGGGAAATGACAGAATATACATAAAAATTGTATTACCAAATGCTGTTGCCCTGCTCTTGCGGTAGTGAGGTAGGAGGGAGTGGGAGAGAAATGAGGTCCCTGGAGCCCGCTGACCTTTAAGAGACCGCCGAGGTCTGGGGCTGGGGAGCGATGAGATAAACAGGGCTGCCCTCCTGCCCGCTGCCCGAGCCTCCCGCACCTGGGCCTGGCGGCGCTGGCGGCCTGGGTTCTCCCCTGGCGTCCAGGGCTGGGGCGGCCCAGGTGCTCTGCTGAGCATCAAGGCTGCTGGAGCCCCTGAGAGCGCAGGGGCCAAGGCCCTGCGTGGGGCTGTCCTCGGGGCCCGGGGCTCCCCCCAGCACCCTCTCCAGAGGGCTGGGTGAATCTTGGGTGTCAACTTGGGCCCCTCCCCAAGAGAGCTCATTGTGTAATGTAAATATTCCGAAATCTGAAAAAAAAAAAAAAATTCCAAGACACTTCTGGTCGCAAGCATTTTGTTTTAGTGGTTCTTTTTTTCCTTCTAATTTTAACACAGGGAAATTGCACACACTTACGGAGTACTGAGTGATGTTTTGGTACCTGTGTACATTGCATAACGTGCAGTCAGGGTAAATATGTTTCTCTCTTCAGATGTTTAATGTTTCTTCATGGTAAATCTCCATGCTTGTGTTTTGCTTATGGAGAAATGCCCAGCACGTTGGATCATCTGCTGTCACCCTGCTGTGCAGAGCCCCAGAACCTCTCACTCCTGTCTCACTGTCACCTGACAGCCGTTAGCCAACCTTTTGACTTCTTTTTTTTTTCTTTTAAGAATTATTTTATTTATTTGAAAGAGTCACAGAGAGAGGTAGAGCCAGAGAGAGAGAGAGAAAGAGAAAGGTCTTCCATTCCACTGGTTCACTCCCCAAATGACTGCAACAGCCAGAGCTGAGCTGACCCAAAACCAGGAGCCAGGAGCTTCCTCCAGGTCTCCCATGCGGGTTCAGGGCCCAAGGAGTTGGGCTATCCTCTACTGCTTTCCCAGGCCAACAGCAGAGAGCTGGATTAGAAGAGTAGTAGCCAGTACTCGAACCGGCGCCCGTATGGGATGCTGACGCTGCAGGCTGGGGCCTTAACCTGCTGCGCCACAGCGCCAGCCCCTGTTTGACTTGTACTTTCTAGGAATCACCTCTCCTGGGGCTCCATGTCTGGGAGAGATTGTGTGGTCCTTGTCTTTCTGTGCTTCGTGCTCGGCCTAGTTCGCGTCGCGTCCACGTCACTGCAGGTGACATGATGTCATCTTTTTTCATGGCCGGGTGGCATCGCGCTGTGTGTGTTCCCGTTTTTAAAGAACCCACTCGTCACCGGATGGACACTGATTGCTCCCGCCCCCTGGCTGTGGGACCAGTGCTGCACTACACGTGGCGTGCAGGTGTCTCTTGGACAGGCTGATGTCCTCTCCCTTGGGCGTATACCGAGGAGTGGGCCTGCCGGGCCGTGAGGGAGTTGGGTTTTTTGAGGAACCTGCATGCCGTTTTCCGCCATGGCTGTGCAGACTCACGTGCCCACCAGTACACGTCCTCGCCGACGCTTGTTCTCCTGTCTCTGACAGTGGTTGCTCGTGCTGGTCATGGCCGTGTGACGTCTCACTGCGGTTTTCTGATTTGCATTCCCCTTACGATGAGTGATGCTGAGCGCTTTTTCCCATGTCCCTGTTGGCCGTTTGTACGTCTTTGTTGGAGAAATGGCTGGCTCTGCTGCCCATTTTTAAATGTTTGGGTTTTTTGCTTTTGAATTTGAGTTCCTTATATTTTCTGGGTATTAACCCCTTGTGAGATGTATGGCTTGTAAATTTCTTCTCCCATTCTGTAGGTTGTCTCTTCGTTGTTTCCTTTGCTCTTCAGAAGCTCTTATTTGTTTTTGAATATTTATTTATTCGAAAGTCATAGTTACAGATCAAGAAGGAGAGAGACTGGAAGACACAGTACATTTCTATCTGCTGATTCACTCCCCAGATGCCCACAGTGGCCACGACTGGGCGAGGCCAAAGCCAAGAGCCAGGAGTTTCATCCAAGTCTCCCACACCAAGCGCTTGGGCCATCTCTGCTGCTTTTCCCAGGCCATTAGCAGGGAGCTGGGTTGGAAGTGGGGCAGCCGGGACGAGAACCAGTGCCCGTGTGGGATGCTGGCGCTGCAGGCGGCAGCTTACTCGCTGCCACAGTGCTGGGCCCCGCAGAAGTGCTGTCGTGGGATGCAGTCCGTTTTCTCTTTTTTGCTTTTGTTCCTGCCTTTTGAGGTCAGATTCAGAAAATCCATGCCCATTCCAGTGTCCCACAGGCCTTCTCCTTGTCTTCTGGTTTCAGTATTTCAGGCCTTACATTCAGGTTTTTAACCCATTTGAATTTATTTTGTATGTAGTGAGAGACGGGGTCTGGTTTCATTCTGCATGTGGACACCCAATTGTCCCAGCACTGTTTATTGAAAAGATTGTCCTTGGGCCGGCGCCGTGGCTCAACAGGCTAATCCTCCGCCTAGCGGCGCCAGCACACCGGGTTCTAGTCCCTGTCGGGGCGCCGGATTCTGTCCCGGTTGCCCCTCTTCCAGGCCAGCTCTCTGCTGTGGCCCGGAATTGCAGTGGAGGATGGCCCAAGTGCTTGGGCCCTGCACCCCATGGGAGACCAGGAGAAGCACCTGGCTCCTGCCTTCGGATCAGCGCGATGCGCCGGCTGCAGCGCACCGGCCATGGCGGCCATTGGAGGGTGAACCAACGGCAAAAAGGAAGACCTTTCTCTCTGTCTCTCTCTCTCACTGTCCACTCTGCCTGTCAAAAAATAAGAAAAAAAAAATAAAAAACAATAAAATAAAAAAAAGATTGTCCTTTTTCCAATGCATATCAATAGCACCTTTGTCAAAGATCAGTTGTTGGGACCAGTGCTGTGGCAGCTCTCTGCTTATGGCCTGGGAAAGCATGGAAGATGACCCAAGTGCTTGGGCCCTGGCACCCACATGGGAGACCCAGAAGCTCTTGCTCCTGGCTTTGACCCAGCTCAGCTCTGGCCATTGTGGCCATTTGGGGACTGAACCAGAGATTCTCTCTGTCTCTTCCTCTCACTGCCTGTAACTCTACCTCTCATATAAATAAGTGAATTATCTTAAAAAACAAAACAAAACAAAACCAAAAATCAGTTGGTTGTAGATGTGTGGACTTACGTTGAGGGTCTCTGTTCTGTTCCATTGGTCTGTGGAGCTGTTTTTACACACATACCAAGCTGTTTTAATTGGTGTAGCTCTGTAATATATTTTAACGCCAGGTAGCATAGTACCTCCTGCTTTGTTCTTTTTGTTCAGGGTCTCTGGTTCTGGGGGCTTTTGTAGCCCATGGGCTTTGGAGAAGGGATACTCAGCCTGTGTCTGTGTTCAGTCGTAACCAGCTGACAGATGTGCGAGTTCCTTCTTTGTTCTTTGAACGCCACTGTGTTCTCGTGTCGTGCACTGAGCTGAAACTGCCCTTTCCATCCTCCTGAATTATCTGACGTGACAACTGCTGCTTCCAGGAAAAGTTATTCTTGCAATTTTATGACTTACTGTAAAGATCTATAGTTTAGATTAAACATTACCGAATGTAGGTGCTTCTAGAAAATAAGCGGAATTTCTCACCGGAAGCATCTGCAAACAGTCCTCCTGCTTACAGAGAAGGAGTTTATGGTTTTTCCCCCTCAGTAACAGCTGGGTTAGAAGTGCGTGAAAGAAAGGGTACAAGAGCGGAAAGGTCTTCAGACAGATGAGCAGAAATTGCCTGCGAGAGTGGCGCCAGCGGAGGAGGGGTCGAGGGGAGCGGAGTGCGTGGTTGTGTGGAGCAGAGTGCGTGGTTGTGTGGAGCGGAGTGCGTGGTTGTGTCGTCCCGCCTGACAGCCCCAGAGTCGTGGGGCTGACTTGGTGGCGCTGGAGGGCTCGTCACACACCTGTGCCTGATGACGCTCCTTCCCCCAGGGTGGGGATGGAGACGCGGGAAGGGATTCAGCTCTCTGAGCAGTGAAGGGCCGAGGCGTCACTGGTTCGAGGCGGTCTCTGTGTAGGACAAGGCAGTTGTCTGGCCGGTGCCCCAGGAGCCTGGGCGCTGCTGCCTGTGTGCTCCCTGGTCGCTCCTCCCTGACCCAAGGGTGCCTCTGCAGAGCCCTTCCCCCAGCCCGAGCACCCCTGCCTGGCCGCCTCCGTGGGCCGCCCTGCTCTGCCTCCCAGCTAGACGGCCCGGTTCTCAAAGGCTCTGCCCAAATCCTTCCCGCAAGCCTGGTTTTATTCCCTGGACTACCAGATCTCCCGGGCCACAGACCACTTCTGGATATGTCAAGCACAGTGACCATTCGCTGAGCGAGTGCCATGTGCCTGGCGTTGGACGAGGTGCTAGGTGTTTAGGTCTGATTTGCAAATAGCCAGACGCACAGGCCTAGCAGGTACAGTTCAGCATATCGTGATGCAGGTATCCAAGTGGCCAAAGCCCAGTTGTTGATGTTTTTAATAACCTCGTATAAACTCAAGTAGTCATGCACCTTTTTTTTTTTTTTTTTTTGACAGACAGAGTTAGATAGAGAGAGAGACAGAGAGAAAGGTCTTCCTTCCGTTGGTTCACTCCCCAAGTGGCCACCACAGCCGGCATGTTGTGGCCGGCGCACCGCGCTGATCCAAAGCCAGGAGCCAGGTGCTTCCTCCTGGTCTCCCATGTGAGTGCAGGGCCCAAGGACCCAGGCCATCCTCCACTGCCTTCCCGGGCCACAGCAGAGAGCTGGACTGGAAGAGGAGAAACCGGGACAGAACTGGCGCCCTGACCGGGACTAGAACCTGAGGTGCCGGTGCCACAGGCAGAGGATCAGCCCAGTGAGCCGCGGCGCCGGCCTTGCACCTTTGATAGTTGAAGAAATAGGCTGGGTAAAGTTGTCATTGGAGTAAAGTGATATGGTTAATTCATGGGGGAGCTGGGATTCCAATCTAAATTATAATTATTTTTTTTTAACTTTTATTTAATGAATATAAATTTCCAGTGTACAGCTTATGGATTACAATGGCTTCCCCCCCCATAACTTCCCTCCCACCCACAACCCTCCCCTCTCCCGCTCCCTCTCCCCTTCCATTTGCATCAAGATTCATTTTCAATTCTCTTTATATACAGAAGATCAATTTAGTATAAAGATTTCAACAGTTTGCACCCACATAGAAACACAAAGTGAAACATACTGTTTGAGTACTAGTTATAGCATTAAATCACAATGGACAGCACATTAAGGACAGAGATCCCACATGAGGAGCAAGTGCACAGTGGCTCCTGTTGTTGACCCAACAAATTGACACTCTAGTTTATGGCGCCAGTAACCACCCTAGGCTGTCGTCATGAGTTGCCAAGGCTATGGAAGCCTTCCAAGTTTGCCGACTCTGATCATATTTAGACAAGGTCATAAAAGACAGAGGATAGTAACCAATGATCCTAAGAGTGGCATTTACCAGGTTTGAACAATTATACAGCATTAAGTGGGGAAGAGGACCATCAGTACACACATGTTGGGAGTAGAGCCATTGGTGGTAGAGTAGAGGTTATGATTACAAAGGAATGAGGCCCAAGTGCACTAGACAGGGCCTAGAACAAAGGACAGAGTCATTATTAGAGGAGCTAAGAAAGGTGCAGTCTAAGCTACAATTAAGTTTTCTGATTGAGAGGCAAATAGAACCTGATAGAAGGGGCTTGATAATAATCTGGTGGGCTTTAGGCCTTGTAAATTCAGAGGCCCAGACCTATCTATCTCTTCACATGGGGTATATCCTAAGGGAGGTGTGAACCTCCTAGGGGAAGGCACTCTGTTGACTTTCATTACTTGGCTGGCCTGGGAGGAGAGCTGGCCAGGTAAAGGCAGGTGGCATCTCTAACAAGAAATTTACAGTTCTGCCTGCAATGTTGCTGACCCTACTTGACCACACCCTCAGCTGCAGTGTCACTTTGGAAGTTGGGCTGAGTGAAGGGCTTTTCAGCTTAGAGCCAATAAGATCTGTGGCTCTGACCTGGGCATCCTTCGACTCCAGGGCAGGTCCATTTCCAGTGATCCAACTCTTGGCAGAGCTGCCAGGGCTCTTCACAAGCTGACTTCTGCTGAAGCCCAGGCTTACCACATTGAAAGCCACTGCAGTGGACTGGCCTGTTGGGTCTCCTTGAGGGCAGATCACTGTACAGATCAGCCATTAATAGGCCATAATTATTATAATCTTGATTTGACCTTTCTCATCCGAAATCTGCCTTGGGTGCTAAGAATTCCCCACGTTTGCAGCTTTGCTTGGTGCTGCTGCACTTCCGTTAGAGCTGCCGACTGCAAACGGGGCTTCTCGGAGAGAGGCCTGGGGGACTGTGGAACTGGGTGGGCCGGGACAGGTTTTGGGCACAGCCTGGTCAGCTGTCCACCACCAGATCCAGCTCTCTGCCAGCACCTCCGAACTCCGCTTCCGCCGGCGGGGGCTCCACATTAGATCCGCAGCAAAGGCTCGTTGGCTGCAGCCACGCACCCTCCCTCACACCCGGCCCGGAAAGGAGAGGCCCAGGAGCCGGAGCCTGTGCCCCCGGCGGTGACTCACCTCTGGGTTTCCCCGTTGGCCGATATTGCAGCGTATATAGCCAAAGAGCCAGCACAGAGTGAGTGTAATGACTTTATAGCCCCTTCGGTGGGCTTGCAGGACAGCTATTTAACAAGAGGCCCCGTTCTGCTCATTTCTTTCTTTTTAAACATATGACTTCACTTTGCAAAGACTGCTTGGCCCTGAAATCCAGAGATCAGCGTACAAACTTAGGGAGGCCCCAGGAAAGACGTCAGCTCACAGAACACAGCGTATCGCCGCAGCTCAGGGCACAAGGGTGGGTGCTGACCAGATCCTCCCCCTTCCCCTAAGAAGAGTTAGGTTAGATGGAAAGTACCCGCCTTGGGAAGCGGCGTCCCTGACACTGACACGTTGACCGTGACCCTCTGCCCTGCTTCCAGGGGATGGAGGACATCTTGCGCTGCTTCGTCAAAGAAGGCAACGCCGAAATGATCCGACAGATCGAGTTCATCATCAAGCAGCTGAACTCCGGTCAGTTCCGCGCGAGCACCTGCGAGCTGCCTTCAGCGTGTTCCCGTGTGCCAGAGACCCCCGGGCCTCCCCAGAGGGCTTGATCGATGCCATCACTCACCCGAGAGGGGAGCCAGGTTGACCCAGGAGGCCAGCGGCAGTCGTGGGGCACAAGCAGATCCCTTGCGTCTCCTGTGTGCTCTTCCCGATTTGCACATTAGCAGGAGGACTTTTAACAGAGCGAGGGGCTGGGGGAGGCTAGGGAGGGCCGGCCGCCCGCTCTGTGGGGTCTGCCCGCAGGGGGTCAGGACCAAGGCCGCTCAGCAGCAGGCTGCTACGACAGGAAGCTTGGCTGCTTCGGGCTGGTGGTCAGCGACTTCCTTCCTCTCTGAGCTTAGCCCCATCGTCTGTTGAACAGACATGCTGATCGGTCACGGGCGAGCAGTTAGCTTTTGTTACTTAAAATGGGACTGTGAGGAAGATGCGCTCTCCTACGGGGCAGCTGTGGGGCAGGTGTCCGGGTCGCAGGGAGGAAGGGAGGGGAAGGTGTATTCAGTGTGGTTCTCGCATCTCGGGAGCCATCAGGGGCCTTTAGGGAGGTGAGAAGACCCAGGGGCCCCCACAGCAGCCCAGCCTGTAGTCAGGGCAGAGGTCCAGGGGCTGACAACTTCATACCACGCCGGAGGTGTACGGTCAGCAAAAACTGAAGCGTAAGGACGGAACCCTGCCCCAGCCATGTTGGTTTTCTGTTTGTGGCCCCTCTTTCCTCCTCCCGGAGCAAGGGCAGCCTCTCCACGGCCCTGGGACCAGATAACGAGGACAGGAGCCAGAGTTTCTCACACCGCTATAGGAAAGTCATCCTCCTCCCTCGGACATGCATCCACCCCAACTGGCAGCATGGGAGGAGGCACTGCAACCCCCTACCTGTCTGCCTCCTGCCGTTACCATGACAACCGCATCCCATAATCAGGCGAGGAAGGCCAGGGAAGCCTTGGATGGGGCAGGCTTGGCGGGGACACCCTGGCTCTTTCTGTGGACTCACTTGCCCAAGGTCCCCGGTGCCGCTACTCCTGGGGGCCAAGTTCATTCCTTCTGCCCCTCCACAGCCGTCCCTGACACCCACAGTCCACATCTCAAGTCCAGGGGCACTTAGAGTGAAAGGCTGGGATGAACCTCCCGATCTTTACTCATGAGAGAGCCGCTTGACCAAAGCCCACCAAAAGAGAGGCGTCAGAAGCCCAGGGGCGGCTCGCGGTTCGCGACCTGGGCTACACAGTGCGGCCACCTGCGGAGATTTACAACCCCTCTGCACAGTGCCCCACACCCCACATGAGTGGAACCGGGGTCTCCAAGAGAGGGGAGCTTTTAAAGCCACTTGTTGATACCGTCAGGCAGCCAAGGTGGAGCATCCCGGCCTGGGATGCAGAAGTGAGGGTTCCTGGGGAGGCAGCTGGAGGGGCAGCTGGGGCTTTGGAATCTGGTTCTGTTAGGCCCGGTGCCCGTCTGGGCCTCCCCTTGTGTGGTTTTTACGGAGCAGGTGTAGGCAAGGAGCACAGCTTTGCTGCAGCAGCTTCGTTTGTGGCTCTGAGCCTCGTTCTGGCACAACAGAAAGTGAAGCAGAATCCAGCTTCATCCTGAGGTTGCTCCCCGCTCCCCTGCCTGTCTGCTCCCTCCTGCTCAGCAGAGCCCTCGCTCCCAGGCAGGGCTTGTCTGCCCCTTCGGAATCCCGTCCGGGGGTGGGTTTCTGTAGCGCAGCCGCATGTACCCCCCTGGCTGTCGGGAAGCAGGCTGCACGGCCCCCTTTGCTTTGCTGCCCGGGAGACATCTCTGTGCTACATAAACCAGGTCCCTGGGTCCTCGTGCCAAGAAGGAGGCAGCTTACGCCCTGTAAGGTGTGTGTTAGGAAGCTGTCGTGGCAGAACCCGCCCCCCTGCGCGCGTGCACACACACACACACATGCGGTACAGTGAGGTGTGGGTGAGACAGAGGGGCCTCCACGCCTGCTTCCTTGGCTCAAGCATCTAAGTTACTCTGTGCGTCCAGGGCCGATTACCCAGGGGTCTGCTGCTCTGAGCAAGATTCAGAAGTCGCTGGAGGGCCAGAGGCACATGTGCTCACACACAGCTGAGTGCAGAGTGGAACCCAGGAGGGGGAGCCCCGGCGTGCCTTCATCCAGTCTTTATTTTTTTAAAAAAGATTTGTTTATTGAAAGGCTGAGTTACGGGGCTAGCACCGTGGCTCACTTGGTTAATCCTCTGCCTGTGGCGCTGGCATCCCACATGGATGCCGGTTCTAGTCCCGGCTGCTCCTCTTCCAGTCCAGCTCTCTGCTGTGGCCCAGGAGGGCGGTGGAGGATGACCCAAGTGCTTGGGCCCTGCACCTGTGTGGGAGACCAGGAGGAAGCACCTGGCTCCTGGCTTCGGATCGGCACAGTTCCAGCTGTAGCAGCCATTTAGGGTGTGAACCAATGGAAGAAAGACTTTTCTCTCTCTCTCTCTCTCTCTCGTCTATAACTCTACCTGTCAAATAAGTACAAAAAGAAAAAAAAAAAAGAAAGAAAAAGAAAGGCTGAGTTACAGGGGATGAGAGAGAAGAGATCTTCTGTCAATTCACTCCAAATGGCTGCAATAGCAGGGGCTGTACCAACCCAAAGCCAGGAACCAGAAAATTCCATCTGGGTCTCCCACATAGGTGGCAGGGGCCCGAGGTCTTGGGTCATCTGCGTTAACCTGCCTTCTGCATTAACCGGGAGCTGAATCAGAAGCGGAGCAACCGGAACTTGAACCAGTGCCCACATGGGATGTTGGCTTCTCAGGCCATGGTGCTGGCCCCCGTGCCGTCTTCCTCCTCACGTGGAAGCCGACGGCAGCATGTGGATCGGCGCTGCTTTCCCAGACTCAGACGCCACCGCCGTCTTACAGGACTGACTGTCACGTTTTGGTGAACGTGGGTGCCCGTGGGCTCTCTTCCAGTCCTGTTCCTGCAGCACTGGAATTCCAGTGCAGTTTCAAGGTCTTCGAGTACAAAATTTCAAATGTACTTTAGGACCCTAACCCCGCAGGCGAGGGGCGAGTGCCTTGGGGAAGCCGAAAGGGGCGTTCCAGCCGGCGACGCCGGTCCAGCAGGTGCACAGGCAGCAGCGGGAGCTTTGGCTCTGGCTCCGGCCCAGGCCTCACCTCCAGTGCGCAGCAAGGGAAGCAGCAGACCCTGGCTGGTCCCTGGGGAGAGGGCAGGCGCCAGCCTGGGTCCTGTCATTGTCAGAGGGGGCACCTGTGGGGTGTGCACCACACCAGGGAACAGTGTGGACACAGCCAGCCCACCAAGGGGGTCTTCTGTCCCCAGGGCTGAGTTGTCAGGGGTGGTGGGGTGAGTCTGAGGCAAGAGATGGGAGGTTGTGGGGACAGGAAGGGGGGACCAGGCATGTGGCTGGGTGCTCTGTAGCCTGACAAAATGGCCAAGAGTCTAGAGAAAGGATTCCCTGTTTGAGAGCGAGAGATTCTAACTGGTGACAGTGGCCGCACCGTCGTCGTGAAGGGCTCTTCCCGCCGGGGGAGTGACGTTTGCTGTTCCTGGGGCAGGGCCCAGAAGTTAGCTATTTAAACTTCAGCCAAAATGCAGAATGATGTTAACAGCCTCGTGGCTGAAGAGTTGCGTTCTGGAATGTTCCACGGATGGTATGGCGACAGACGTGCAAGCCCTGGCGAGGTGGAGGCCTGCCCTCTGGAATGGGCCGTCAAGGCGGGGTGGGGGGCGGATTCCCTCCTGGAGGTGGTTTGGTGTTTGATGAGACGCAGGTGCACCTGCCGCCCACAGCCTCTGCACTTGTGGCCTCTGGTTCCCTCCTCCCTTGCTTCCTGCTTGATCTCCTGCTTTCAGGTCATCCGTCCAACAGAGCCGCGTGCTGGTTAGGGTGGAGCAGGGACACGGGCGAGGAAGCCAGGGTCTGTCCCCAGGGCTCAGCACCGCAGCCGAGAGAGGCGCCCAGGCGAGGCAGTGAGCACCCACGAGTGGGGAGCCCATCAGGGGCTGAGTGTGCCAGGGAGGGAAGGAGGACCGCTCAGCGGGGATCAGGGGAGGCTTCGTGGAGGAGGAGGCCACCGCCGTGCGCGTGATGCCAGAGTGCACCTGGCCCCCTGCACCGCGCAGTCCTCCCAGCAGCCCTGGGGAGAGGTAGTGAGCCCCACTGAGCCGCTAACTCACTGCTCCGTGTGAACCCTCAAGTCCCAGCGAGAGCCACAGCCTTCAGGAAGCTTCCCTGCCGCAACACAGGGGAGGTCCCGGGCCTCCGCTCTGCGCCTGCCTGCCCGTGACCCACCGAGTGGCAGGTGGCCGTAAGGAGTCCACGCACTCACACGACACAGGGGAGGTCCCGGGCCTCCGCTCTGCGCCTGCCTGCCCGTGACCCACCGAGTGGCAGGTGGCCGTAAGGAGTCCACGCACTCACATGACACAGGGGAGGTCCCGGGCCTCCGCTCTGCGCCTGCCTGCCCGTGACCCACCGAGTGGCAGGTGGCCGTAAGGAGTCCACGCACTCACACGACACAGGGGAGGTCCCGGGCCTCCGCTCTGCGCCTGCCTGCCCGTGACCCACT
The DNA here is from genome assembly GCF_033115175.1 of Lepus europaeus. Lineage (NCBI taxonomy): Eukaryota > Metazoa > Chordata > Mammalia > Lagomorpha > Leporidae > Lepus > Lepus europaeus. Next base: position 175,975,071 of record NC_084827.1, read on the forward strand.
GAGTGGCAGGTGGCCGTAAGGAGTCCACGCACTCACACGACACAGGGGAGGTTCCGGGCCTCCGCTCTGCGCCTGCCTGCCCGTGACCCACCGAGTGGCAGGTGGCCGTAAGGAGTCCACGCACTCACACGACACAGGGGAGGTCCCGGGCCTCCGCTCTGCGCCTGCCTGCCCGTGACCCGCCGAGTGGCAGGTGGCCGTAAGGAGTCCGCGCACTCACACCTGTGGCGTGTTGGCTGGCAGGGTGCAGTTTACTTTCCATCTCCTGCCGTCCCTCAGATCATGTACTGGCCACTCTGTACTTGTCCCGTGCTGCTCCAAGTGTGTTCAGATAAAATGGAGACAGAGTTGCTTAGGGGGAGGCCCAGCTGTGGCTGAAATGCTGCGATTAGGAGCGGGTAGGAGAGGGCGGGCCCCCACGTGACCTCCCTCGCCGTGGTGCCCCCCACCCCACCGTGACCTCCCTCGCCGTGATGCTTCCACGCCGCCCGTGGCCGTGCACTGCTGTGTTGGAGGCGGGTCACTGAGTTTTTGTTTTCTTTACAGAAGAGCTAATGGATGGCGTTCTTGAGTCGGACGACGATGAAGAAGAAGAAGATGAAGTAAGTCTTGGCTCTTGGCTCTTGGCACCTCCTAGAAGTCTCCTGCCAGACAGTCCTGAGGCTCTTTCCTGCCCTAAGTTGGTCGGGAAGGGGTTTTGAGTTCCTGCTGCATTTTCCCGCCCAGTTCTGGGGGCGGCTGACGCTCTGCTGGGCGGGGGTCCTGCGCCTCCCTCCGTGCGCCTGCTGGCCATTGCTCTCCCTGTGGGCAGCCAGGCTCCGAGAGGGAAGCCACTCAGAAGTCCCAGAACATGGCCTGTGCCACATTCCACGCGGAGCCCGTGGCCAGGGCAGCCCAGCGCGCGGCACTTGCTGTGCCTTGTGATGGGAGGGGGAGGCAGGGCACAGGGTGGGAGCGTTAATGGACGTGCACGTTAGCAGAGATGGCTGCTCCGAGGTCGTCGTCTTTGCATGAGGAAGAGCCCAGACGGGAGCGGCAGGTGTACCGGGCCAGTTTAGTGAAGTAAAGAAGACAGTGCACCTGCCAGGCCATCGGCCAGGCGCAGTGTCCATTCAGCCCAGAGTTGTCAAGGATGGGGGGGGGGCTGTTTCTTCCCCCTCCTCCCTCTTAGAATTTCTGGGTGGAGGTTTTCTGGAAGCAGCCTTTGGAAAATGCGGTGTTATCAGACCTAACGGTCCCGTTGGCTCCTGCAGGGGAGGTCCCTGAGCCACCGCAGGGAGAGGGCTGGGGCCCCGGACCAGGGTCTCTGCACGAGAGCCAGGACTTCAGGGAGCGGCCGCTCTGCCTTCGGGCTTCCTCTCGTGCCGTTGCACACAGCTGTGTTTTCCCTACAAATTCCCATTTCCTCATCCCCTGTCATGCACAGGCCAACATCTCCCCCACAGCCCACACCTCAGACTGCGTGTGCGTCTGCATTGTAGGGAAGTTGAGCATGGCAGTTTCCACCACGAGTGGCCCCTCCTGCCGCTGCTGCCGCCCAGACCGCAGGCTGCATCGCTCTGCTCCTTCCCTCCACTGTGAGAGCCCCGTTCACCTGCGTGGCAGTCAGCGTGCTGGCTGTGAAGGGCCAGGCGTGGGCCACAGCTCCCACACCGGCTGCAACCGCACGGCCTTGAGAACAGCCGCTGGTCATCTTGTCTCCCCGTGCCACCCGCTGTGGGCTCAGGCGGACAGGAGGACAGGCTCATGCGGGCGGGTGTCCAGTGATGGCCTCAGCTGGAGACAGAGTTGTCCCAGAGCCCCCACCGAGAGGACACGCTGGGAGGTGCCCGGTGACTGCCTCCTTGCCTGCCGTTCTCCTCCCGAGCTGTAGGTGGCAGCAGCGGGCGCTCCTCCTGCCTTGCGGTGCCGTGTGGAACTTGACCTGCAGGCCTGGGTGCCATAGGAGCAGAGGGCCCTGCGCTGCCCACACGGGCCACCATCCACGGCGCCTAGCTGTGTGAACACCACGGGGTTCCCACAGAGCCATCTGTGCACGTAAACTTGAATTTCATACAATTGTCCCGTCACCAGGTTTTCTTTTTCCCCAAATATTTAGACATTAAAAATCCTTCTGAAGGTGCAGCACACAGAAGCAGGTGGCTGGGCCCCCGGGGTCCTCAGTGTGTCCGCAACAGGACAGCGGCTTTGTGCCCGGCCTCCCACGCTCCCCGAATTCCGCAGGCACTATCGATGTCATCACTGACCCCAGTAGCTTTCTCCCACCACGTCCTCTGGGCCGGTTTCTGCCTCTTCAGTAGCTTTGGTTTTAGCTCCTTTTTGCTCCTCATCCCTATGGTTCGGATCCCGAGGGAATGTTGACTGGACGCAGGTGTTCTGGTTAAGAAGCTTCCAGAAGGTTCCCTCGGGACGTGATTGTGGTCTGTTAGAAGCGGACAGATGCCGAGGTCTTCGTTGATTTTCTGGGCTTTTTACTACTGTGCAGGTTTTTATTTTAAGAACTTGATGTTTGAGAATGTTTCTTGTGATAACTAGAAGACCCCCGAGAGAAGGCGAGTGGGAAATTACCAGGAAAGGATCTGTGACTGTAGTGAGCTCAGGTGAGCAGGTGGTGGGCACACCCTACCCGTGGTCCTCACAGGGCCCTGCAGAGCGCCAGGGAGGCCATGCTGGTCACATCCGCGTCTTTCTCAGCTTTCATTCACCAGGAGCAGGCATGACTTTTATCATTGTCTTTTTAAAAAATTTATTTATTTATTTTAAAGGCAGAGTTAGAGGGAGAAGCAGAGAGAGAGAGAGAAAGGTGTTTCATCCACTGGTTCACTCCCCAAGTGGTCGCAAAGGCTACAGCTCATCTGGTCCAAAGCCAGGAGCTGCTTCCAGGTCTCCCACGTGGGTGCAGGGGCCCAAGGACTTGGACCATCTTCCACTGCTTTCCCAGGCACATTACCAGGGAGCTGGACCAGAAGTGGAGCAACCAGGACTCGAACCAGTGCCCATATGGGATGCTGGCACTGCAGGTGGCAGCTTTACCCACTACACCACAATGCTGGCCCCATCACTATCTTTTTTAATTAATTTGTTTTTTTGACAGGCAGAGTTAGACAGTGAGAGAGAGAGGGGCAGAGAGAAAGGTCTTCCTTCCATTGGTTCACCCCCAAAATGGCTGCTACAGCCGGCTCGCTGTGCTGATCCGAAGCCAGGAGCCAGGTGCTTCCTCCTGGTCTCCCATGCGGATGTTGGGCCATCCTCCACTGCCCTCCCGGGCCACAGCAGAGCTGGCCTGGAAGAGGAGCAACTGGGACAGAATCCGGTGTCCCAACCAGGACTAGAACCTGGGGTGCCGGTGCCGCAGGTGGAGGATTAGCCTAGTGAGCCGCGGTGCTGGCCCCCATCATTATCTTTTAAAATAGGAGAGGAAGGGCCCGGCGTTGTGGCATAGCGGGCAAAGCCACTGCCTGTGATGTTGGCGTGGCCCCTGCTGCACCCACATGGGAGGCTCGGGGGTCTTGGCTTTGGATTGGCCCAGCTCCAGCTGTTGCAGCCATTTGGGGAGTGAATCAGTGGGTGGAAGACTCTCTCTCTCTCTCTCTCCCCCTATCTCAACTCTGCCTTTCAAATAAATAAATAAATATTTTTAATTAAATAGATGAAATTGGAGGGGAAGCGAAAGCGGCAGACACTGAAGCCAGAGGAAGGTTTCCCGGGCGCGCGGCGTCACCCCACGGCGCCCACGCTGAGGGAGGCAGCAGAGTGACCGCCAGGGCCCAGAGTCCTCCCTCATCTTGCTTAATAGTGCAACAATGGTAACTTAATAGTTCGACCCCAAACAGGGGTTTCCAGGTATCTGCTGAGTGACCATAGAGGGAGTGGCCCTGTGGGGTGGGACCTGCGGCCAGGGTAAAGCCAGCCGGCTCTGCCTCCCGCTGAGCCCAAATCCCGGCTTAGGCTTCAACTTCGGCTTCCGGGCCTGCTCCCCAGAAACTCTCCTGCGACACAGGATGCAAGGTCTTGTTTTTCTCATTTGTGAAATTGTGCTGACCCCATCCAGTGTGTTCCAGCCGAGCTTCGAGTGTGCATACGCGGGTTTGTGTGCTGAGGTAAAGCAGTTTTACAGGTGGAGCCAGAGGTATGTCCTCCCATTACAGACCGTCGAGGATTTAACGGGAAATGCAGCAAGGAAATTGTAACGTGAAATGAGCAGTGTTTGAGAGAAAGCAAACACATAAACACACGCCGGTGGTACAGGTGCGCTTGTGTGTCCAGGGAGCGGAGAGGAGTGGAAAGTTACGCCCTTCCTTGTTAACAGTAGGACCTGTGAGGGCGCGTAGGAATGAGGAAGTGTGGGTGAGAAGTGGAGGGAGCCTGCTCTCGCTGGGCTGGAGGCTCCCCCGGCACGAGGGCGGGCAGCACGGGCGCTGCATGGAGCGGCCGGAGGCTGCACATCGCTGTGCACTGACGGGGCAAGAGCCAAGCTGGAGGGGACTGAGGAGGGGTGGGAAACGAGAGGTGCGCCCGTCTGCCAGGACAGCCGTGCAGGACAGGGCAGCTCCGCTGTGGCTGTAGGCTTTGAGACGGCAGAGACCCAAGCCTTCCTTAAGATGGCGCTGGGGGACGGGGGAGAGGTGGCGTGGCACAACCCGTAATGTTGCCGCCTGCAGCGCTGGCATCCCATGTGGGCACTGGTTCAAGTCCCGCTGCTCCACTTCGATCCAGCTCACTGCTATTGTGCCTGGGAAGGCAGTGGAGGAAGGCCCACCCCTGCATCCACGTGAGAGACCCTGAAGAAGCTCCTGGCTCCTGGCTTCCTCCTGGCCCAGCCGTTGTGGCCATTTGGGGAGTGAACCAGTGGATGGAAGGTATCTTTCTCCCCCCCCCCCCCCACTCTGACTTTCAAATAATAAATACATCTTTAAAAGAAAGAAGTCACGGTGCTGGGAAGGCTCGAGCTGAGGGGGCTGGGAGACAGCCAGGGGCGGAGGAGGCGATGGCATCTGCAGGACAGGTGCCTGCGTCATTTCCTGACCGAGACCCCGGACCCACGCACACCTCCAGAGAAACGAACCTGTCGTCAGACGAGTGTGTACACGGGAGGGTGTGCCGGTGCCCCTGGCACTTTGAAGAATTGTGTTCTCGCATGCAGGTTCTTTTTATATTAAGCATCTGAGGGTACTTGAGAAAGTTTGTGGAGAATGGAATTAAAGGATGTTTGTTTTAGTGCAGAACATTTTTGAAATCTGCGTACAGGAATCTTCAAAAAGTTTGTAGAAAATGGTATAAAAGCCTGTGCATAGTGATGTCCCATCTTTTAGTTCTGATTTTGGTAATTTGAGTCTTTTTTAATATTTATTTATTTGAAAGGCAGAGTTACAGAGAGGAGAGGCAGAGAGAGAGAGGTCTTTGACCTGCTGGTTCACTCCCCAGATGGCCACAATAGCGAGAGCTGTGCTGATCCGAAGGCAAGAGTCAGGAGCCTCCTCCGGGTCTCCCACACGGGTGCAGGGGCCCAAGCACCTGGGCCATCTTCTGCTGCTTTCCCAGGCCACAGCAGAGAGCTGGATCGGAAGTGGAGCAGTCGAGACTTGAACCAATGCCCATACAGGATGCTGGACTGCAGGCAGCAGCTTTACCTGCTACACCGCAGCGCTGGCCACTTGAGTCTTCTTTTTCTTGCCAATCTAGCTAAAGGTTTATCACTTTTGTTAGTATTTTCAAAGAACCAGTTTTTTTACTACTTTGGTTTTTCATTTGTTGCTTTTCTGTTCTCTATTTCATTTGTCTTCTGATCTATCCTCTGTTTGCTTTAGGTTTAATGTTCCTCTTTTTCTGGTTCCTTGAGATATGTCAGGTTATTGATTTAGAATCTTTCTTCTTCGTAAAGAAAAGAGTTATTTATTTATTTGAAAGGCAAAGTGAGAGAGAGAGAGAGAGAGAGAGACAGACTCCATTCACTGATTGACTCCCCAGATGTGTGGAACAGCTGGGGCTGGGCCAGGCCAAAGCCCAGAGCCTAGACCTCCATCCGTGTCTCCCAGGTGCCTGGCAGGGACGCCCAAGCCAGCCTCCTCTGCTGCCTGGGTTGCAGCAACAGGGAGCGGGACTGGAAGCAGAGGAGGCAGAGCTTGAACCGGTCTGCAGTGCGGGATGTGGCGTCCCCAGCAGCGGCTTAACCCACCGTGCCGTTATGCCCACCCCCTTCTTCTTTTCTAACTCAGGCATTTGTAGTTGCTTTTTCTGCATCCCACAATGTGCCTTTTCATTTGTTTCCTAAGTTTTGTGTGTGTGATTTCCCTTTTAAATATTTTTTGAAATTTATTTTCATTCTGTTTGAAAGGCGCAGAGCGATCTCCCATCCACCAGTTATCCCCCAAATGCTTGTAACCGCTCAGGCCGGGCCAGGCTGGAGCCAGGAGCCTGGAACTCCATCCAGGTCCCCCTGTGGGTGGCAGGGACTCAAGGCCTCACCTGCTGTCTCCCAGGGTGCACATTCGCAAGAAGCTGGATTGGAAGCCGCGGAGTCAGGACTTGAACCAGGTGCTTGGATTTGGGCTGCAGCGCACCACCCCCCCTCCAGGTGGTGTCAGACGCCTGCCCCTCTGTGACTTCTCTGATCTGTCCGCTGAGGACGTAGTTTTGGCAAAGTCCTAGGGAGAAGACTGTTGACACTGAGCAAGCTGCTCATCCTCAGAGCCAAGCCCCGGGGAGGGTTGCTGGAGGTGACCAGCCCGAGGCAGTCCTGATAGCTCCGCTCCTGGTGCCTCCAGGGCGCTCGGACCCTGTCCAGGGCAGGCGTGACTGTGTGCGCCCCCGTTCTCACCCCGAGGGGCCCTTCTCCTCGCGCGGCCCCCTCGGATTGTTGCGACCTTGGTTCATTTCCAGAGCAGCTTGAAACGGAAATTTCAAAATCCGCCGAGAGGGTGGATTCTACCGGCTCTCACCGGCGTTCCTGTCGCGTGGAGGAGGAGCAGGTCCGCCCCGTCCCCGTGGCAGCCTGCCCTTTGCACTCTCAGCCGCCCTCTCACCCGAACGTGCTTTTCTGTCATTGGTATTTGGAGACTCCGGCTCCCGAAGCTTCGCAGTTCTTGGGAGCGTGGCGCGTTGCGTTGTGCAACCTCGGAAGCAGTCGTGTTAGTTAGCTCTGGCACCGGCCTCGCCCACAGGGCTGGGCCAGTCTTCAGGATTTTCACTTTCTCTGGAAGGTTCAAGGCCATGGCGAACAAATACTGTCAGTTGTCTTCCTTGCGGGAGCAGGCCTGCCTCTCTAACGTCTGAGATGTCTGCTGCCGTAGTCCCAACTCTGAATAACCAGTTTGTCAGTTGCTCTTTGATTTACAAAAATATATATTTATTTGAAAGGCAGACTCTCAGAGAGACAGGGAGGCAGACAGAGGCCTTCCACCCACTGGGTCACTCTCCAAATGCCTGCAGCAGCGGGGGCTGGGCCAGGCCGAAGCCAGGAACCTAGAACTCCATCCAGGTCCCTCATGTGGGTGCAGGGGCCCAAACATTCCGTCCATCTTCTGCTGCTTTCCCAGGCCATTAGCAGGGAGCTGGATTGAAGTGGGGCAGTGGAACAATCCTGCCATTTGTTCTTTGAAGTACAAATAGCGTGCCTTGAAAAAGAGTGCTGGGGGTGGGTGTCGTGGTGCATAAAGCCTCTGCTGGGGACCCCCACGTCCGTGTCAGAGTGCCTGGGGTCCAGTCCCACCCCTGCCTCTGGTCCAGCTTCCTGCTAACGTGCACCCTGCTAGGCAACAGGTGATGGCACCCGTGTGGCAGGCCGGGTGGAGTTCTGGACTCCTGGCCTCAGCCTGGCCCAGTCCTGGCTGCTGTGACCATTTGGGGAGGGAACCAGTGCATGGAAGATCTGTCTTCCTTTATTTCTCTTAATCACTCTGCCTTTCAAATCAATAAACTTTTTTTTAAATTTTTTTGTAATAGAAAAGGAGGGTCACGCATGGGAGACCAGGAGGAAGCACCTGGCTCCTTGCTTCTGATCGGCGCAGCGTGCAGTAGCAGCCATTTGGGGAGTGAACCAACAGAAGGAAGACCTTTCTCTCTGTCTCTCTCTCACACTAACTCTGCCTTAAAAAAAAAAAAAAAAAAGAAAAGAAAAGAAAAAAGAAAAGGAGGGTCAGCATTGTAGCACAGCAGGTTAAGCCACTGTCTGTAATGCTGGAATCCCCTATCAGTACTGGTTCGAGTCCTAACTGTTCCACTTCCAGTTTAGTTCCCTGCTAATGTTCCTGGGAAAACAGTGCAGGGTGGCCCAAGTCCTTGGGCCTCTGCTACCCACATGGGAGACCCGGATGGAGTTCTTGGTTCCTGGCTCTGGCCTGGCCCAGTCTGGCCATTGAAGCCATTTGGGGAGTGAACCAGAGGATGGAAGATCTCTTCTCTGTATGTCTCTCCCTCTCTGCCTTTCAAATAAATAAATTAAATAATAAATCTTTAAAAATAGAGAAGGGTGCCTGGTTCAGATCGCAACTTAAATTTCCTCAAGATGAGCCTTGTGCTTTCCTGTGGCGGGAGTGCTTTATCTGCGTGTCTCATCTTGTTACACAGAGTATGTGTTTAAAAATGAGCCACAACTGTGGAGATTTTTAAAAAATTAATTCTTGTTGCTTCCACAAAGACATGCAGAGCTGAACCCCCCCCCCCCCGCCTACCCTGTGCCCCTCGTCCGCCCGCCCACCTGCCCACGTGTCCTTTCTGTCCCCGTGTTAGCAGGGAGGAGTGGGCTGATCTCCAGCAGAGTTGGTGACGCTGCCCGGGCTGGGGCCGGGGCCACAGCGGCTTCACCGCCCGTGCTTCTGTGCCCTCTGTGCAAATGTCAGTCGGTGCAGTTCCAGGATGAACCGTGACGGTCAATAAAGGTGCCCAGCGCCGTAAATACTCGTGCTTTGTTGCTGAGTATTGACACAAAGGATCATCGGTGATTAGTTACTGTTGGTCCTGGGTGGATGTGGACGGACGGCAAGCCCGGGCTGCGTCGCGCAGGCAAGATAGTAACCCAGCGTTCGTGACTGCGGCTTAACCTTTAATTCAGCGGCCTGTTGTTGCCTGGCAAAGTGGCGCTACTGTGGTTTCCTCTGCCCACTTTCCGTGCGCCTGGCGTTCGGCAGCGTCAGCTGCACCAGGCCATGTTTCTCCGGTGGGGGCCGCGTGGTGACGTCCCCAGCAGGGCTCCTCGGGGATGAGGGGGAAGGGACAGGGCAGGTTCCGCTTTATTTACAGAAGATAGTGCAGAGAATTCCCGTGGCCCATTAGGCAGCTTCAGTGGCTTTGCAACTTCTGTTTTGAAAAGTTAGCATAGGGACCGGCTCTGCCCATGTCCCTGCGGTGCTGGCGGCCCATTTGGGCACCAGTTTGAGTCCCAGCTGCTCCACTTCCAATCCAGCTCCCTGCTATCGGCCTAGGAAAGTGGTGGAAGACGGCCCAAGTGCTTGGGCCCCTGCACCCACGTGGGAGACCCGGATGAAGCTCGAGCACCTGGCTTCAGCCTGGCCCAGCCCTGGGCGTTACAACCATTTGAGGATTGAATCGGTGGATGGAAGTCCTCTCTCTGTCTCTCCCTCTCTCTCTAACTCTGCCTCTCAAATAAATAAATCTTAAAGAAAAGAAAAAAAAATTACAACAAACAAATGTACAGTGTTTGACTTTTAAAGAGCTGGCCACGTCTTGTTTCAGTACTCAAATCCTTTTTTTATTAAACTGTGAATCATTGAGCTCCAGAATTGCACTCAAGTTTAACGGCCATTATGCTATCCAAATATGTTCTGTTACATAAGTTCCCATAAGGTAAATTATTGACGTCTATAAAGCTAAGGAAAAGGTGCCTTTTGTCTGATTTTCCTTTTTTATTTGCAGTTTTCCCAAGCTTCGTGGCACAGATTCTTCCTTCCTCCCCTCCCCTCCCCGTGACGAGCTGGGATTTGGGAAGAGGCTGCGTTAAATGTATAGGCCGCTGGGAGCGGAGTGGGGTGTTCCGTGAGCACAGTGTGTCTCTGTCACTTCAGAGTCGTCTCATGCCGTGCCTCGGCTGATTTAAGTAGCCCAGACATGTGACGCGAGGCCCTGCCGTGTACCTGTTCTAGCCAAAGTCATTTGGAGGGTGATTAATTCCAATGTGAGTCATTAGCAGAAACTGCTTGGTAGAGGACTGAGGCAGTGTAATGGCCAAATTAACACTTTCTTCGGAGTTCCAGACAGGAAGCAGACGAGGCTGTTGGTTGTTTTAGGTTGATAATGGGCGTGCGGCAAAACGGCGTAGCAGAGCCAACACAGTGAGATCAGAATTGGGTGGACAGGAGGCTGGAAAGTTTTAGCAGTCGGGAGGGCTAGCAGCTCCGTCCAGGAGAGGCCTGCATAAGAGGGAGACGAGCAAGTGGGGACTGCACAGCCGTCCAATCAAGACCTTGCACGTGAGGGTGGAGAACCCAAGCAAGGAGACAGTGCGGAGTGACCGAGAATGGTGGGCATGTGGCCCAGCTGTCACGATGCCGGTTAGGATGCCTCATGGCACGGGGCCTGGGTTCGAGTCCTGGCTCCACTCCTGACTGCAGCTTCCTTCTGATGCAGACCCGAGGGAGGCAGCTGCTCACCCACACGGGAGACCAGCTCCAGGCTTCAGCCAGGCCCAGCCCCAGCCATTGTGGCCATCTGGGGAGTGAGCCAGTAGATGGAAGATCTCCCCCACCCCCACCGTGGGTATGTGTCTTTGCCTTTCAAATTAATTTTTTTTTATTTAAAAACAATAAAGGACCAATGTTGTGGCCTAGCAGGTAAAGCCACTGCCTGCAGTGCTGGCATCCCATATGGGCGCTGGCTCACATCCTGGCTGTTCTGCTTCTGACCCAACTCCCTGCTAATGCACTGGGAAAGCAGTGGAGGATGACCCAAGGGCTTGGGCCCCTGCACCCACTTGGGAGACCTAGAAGAAGCTCCTGGCCTCTGATCGGCCCAGCTCCAACTATTGCAGCCATGTAAGAAGGGAACCAGTGTACGGAAGATCTCTCTGTCTCTCTTTCTGTTTTTCTCTGTGTAACTCTACCTTTCAAATAAATAAATCTTTAAAACAAAATAAAAAGAACAGTGATAAGGGGAGCAGGCATTGTGGCCTAGCCAGTAAGTTGCCGCTTGGGCGAGATACCCACCCCCGTATCAGAATGTCTGGCTCCAGTCCCAGCTTCGCCCTTTCTGCTGCAGTTTCCTACTGATGGGCCTGGGAAGCAGCAGATGTTGGCTCAAGTGCTTGAGCCCCTGCCACCCTTGTAGGAGACCCGGGTAGAGCTCCTGGCTCCTGGCTTTGGCCTGGCCCAGCCCTGACTGTCGCAGGCATTTTGGGAGTGGACCAGCAAATGGAAGATCTCGATAACGCACACATTCATTCATTCTCTCGCTCTCGCTCTCTCTCTCCAGGTGCCCACACAAAGTCTTGAAAACCAGAGGTAGTGACAATGACGCTTAAGGCAGAGGGGGAGTGTTCAGCCTTAGAGTTCACATTACCTTCTAGACCAGAGCTTTCATGGAGCTCAGGGGCACCTGACCCGGGGCCACGGCCCTCTGGGCAGCATATGGACCACAGGTGTCCTTGGCCTGCTTCCCGCCCCGCTGGTGTTCTCGCCCCAGCTTGCCCTCTGCCGGGAGCGGGCCTGCCCTGAGGCTTGTTCCTGTAGGCCTGGTGCACTGTGCTGTCCGGCTCTTTGCTCCGTACACGTTCGTGATGCCCCTCCCCTAGCTCAGCTTGGCACAGGACTTGGAGGCACAGGGGCCGGGCTGGCAGGGAGGATTATGTCCTGTGGTCAGCTCATCAGCACTCGGGAAACTGCCTGCTCGCCTCGGCACCTCGCTCTCTTTTGTCTTCTTGTTCTCCCCGACCCCCCTCCCTTGGGTCCTGCTGACCTGGGCAGGGAGTCTCCTGGCCAGGTACAGGAAGAGCGTGGGGCGGCCGCAGTAAGCTCAGAGCCAGGGACCATCACGTGTGGTTGGCCCAGACAGCCCGACGTGTTTTACCTTTTTTCTTTTAAGAGTTATTCACTCATTTATTTAAAAGGCAGGATGAGAGCCTTTCCATCTCCTGGTTCACTTTCCAAATTGTCTCAACAGCCAGGACTGGGCCAGACCAAAGCTGGGACCATGAGCTCCACCCAGGTCTCCCACGTGGGTGACAGGAGCCCAGGTGCTTGGGCATCATCCACGGCCTCCCCAGGTGCATTAGCAGGGGGCTGGATCAGAAGTGGAGCAGGCAGGACCCACCCAGCACTCTGACCCGGGACGCTGGTGTCGCAAGTGGCAGCTTAACTTGCTGCTCCACGAAGCCTGCCCCTAGACTTTTTTCTTTTAAGATTTACTTATTTTATTTGAAATGCAGAGTTGCAGAGAGAGATAAGGGGTGCCAGTTTGATTCCCAGCTGCTCCCCTTCTGATCAAGATCCCTGCTAATGGGCCTGGGAAAGCAGTAGAAGGTGGCCCAAGTGCCTGAGTCCCTGCACCCACATGGGAGACTAGAAGAAGCTCCTTTCTCCTAGCTTTGGAATGACCCCTCTCCAGCCAGTATGGCCATTTGCAGAGTGAACCAGTAAATGGAAGATCTCTGTCTCTTGCGCGCGCTCTCTCTCTCTCTCTCTCTCTCTCTCTCCCCCTCCCCCTCTCTCCTAACTCTGCCTTTCAAATAAATTAATTTTTAAAAACCACATTTGCTAAATCATCAAGGTAAAAAGCAGAAAAATTGGGCCTTCTTTTGTTAAAGGAATTCTTCCATTAATTTTCCAAATAGACATGAACACATGGCTCTCTTCAGATGCACTTCACCAGCATGTGGCCCTGGGCGCAAACATGAGCGTCCAAAGAGCGGCGAGGCGGAGGCAGGGGACGTGAGCCCGTGGCTTCTGTGTCATCCTGTGGGTCGTAGCCAAAGCACCTGGCAGCGTGCTCAGGGCGTTTGCAGCCCGGAGTGACTGCTGGCCTTCCGCGGCCTCTTTGTGCACACACACCTTCGCCCCCGAGCAGCAGCCAAGCGCCCCGGACACGGATGCGTGTGCGTCCGGCATCCCAGCCCACGGCCCCGAGGTGGGCACAGGCACCACAGAGGAGCTTCGCTAGAGAGACAGCACCCCGGGCATTGAGGTGGAGGGATCTACAGAAGGGAGTTTGTTACAGGGACCAGGAAGCTGCACAGCATGCATGGGGAAGCCCTGGGCTCAGCTGGGGTCAGCAGGACAGGCCTGGCAGGGGAAGTACGCATGGGACTGTGGGGTCTCCAGGGCTTGGCAGCTGGGGGGAGGGGCTGCCTCTCTAGGGTCAGCAAGGCCTCAGATGGCAAAGCCTCGAATGAAGAAAATAGAAGGCTGACACCGAGCCTCAGAGGCCGGCCCCACCGAACATTCTAGCTCCCCTCCCTCTTCTCCCGGAAGTGGACTCTCTGGGCCTGCAGGAGCCCCAGGGACCTTGCCTGGTCGCAGACTCCGTCATCCCACTGCTGCTGCCACCCAGGTTCTAGAACCTTCCATCCCGATATCCATGCCGATCCCCTTCGTTTTCACCGTGACTGGGAAAGGCCGAAGTCTTCCAGATGCAACTTAGCACAGAAGAAAGGTGTTAGAGGGGCAGGCGTTTGATGCAGCGCTTAAGATCCTGCTCGGAAAACCCCTGTTCCAAATGGGAGCACCTGGGTTTGAGTCCCGGCTCCTCCAATTCCAGCTTCCTGGGAGACAGCATGTGACGGTGCCAGTGCCGAGTCCCCACCACCCACGTGGGAGACCCAGAGTTCCTGGCTCCTGGTTCTGGGACGGCACTGCTACAGGCATTTGAGGAGTGAACCAACAGACGGGGATGCCCCCTCTCTCCGTCTCGCCCAGACACAGGATTAAAATTAAAAAGGTGTTAGAGCAGCTGCTCCAAGTCTGAATTTCAGCAGCTGGGGTGGGGCGGGGGGCAGGCTTGGGAAAGTGGCAGAAGCAGGGAGAGGCAGGGAGGCTGTGGCGGAAGACTGATCTGGCATCGGCAGTCTCCCAGAGAGCTGAGCCTGCCACACAGCCCGCTGTTTCCTGAGCCTGTTGGGCGTGCAGGCTGGGCCACACGCTCTGCCAGGTTTCTCCCCTTTCTCCCCCACACCCACTCTGCCCAGCAGGTGCTATTCTCAGCCCGTGTTCTGGAGGAGAAAACCAGAGTGCAGAGAGGACCAGAGACTCGCCTGCGGTCTCAGAGCAGGAGCTGGTGGGACTGCGCTTCATGCAGGCTGGGGGCGTGCCCGTGACCACTGCAGGCTTCGGTGCGCAGTGGTGCCAACATGGGCTGCAGGCAGCGCGGTGGGAGCTAAGAGGGGCCGAAGGCAGCTGGGAGGCTGGGGATGCCGTGAGTAGAAGTGGGCGCCGCTGGCCAGGGCTGGGGCAGGTCGTGTGCGCGCTGGGGCTGGAGTCAAGGGGAGCTGTGTGGGAGGCTCTGGCTGGAGCAGATGCCAGGCTCAGAGGTAGACAGCTCCTGAGTGGGCCTCCCCATGCAGCCTTGTATCCCACAAGCAAAGCTGTGTTACCGTCGCACGGCCCACCTGAAGCTGCTCAGGCTGCTGCCATGCAGAGCCAGTGCCAGCCGCCCTCGGTGAATTAGAGCCGACATCCCCAGCACGGCCAGCCCGCCTGGCTCGGGGCGCACTGCCCCAAGCGCCTCTTTCCCGCCGTTAGCAGAGAAGCGTCTGTCTGATGTCTGAATTACCGCAGGCTTTTCCATTATTCAACCGAGTCAATAAAGGAACCAGTGTTTCCCAGTTAGGGCTTTCGCCTTTTTCTGGTACCTTCTCAGCTTCTGAGTTCATTGCTGCTGGCCGTCCACGGGGGCATGGCTGACTCACGGCGGCTGCCCTCTTTTCCACTCTGGTTTCCATGGGAATAGACATCAGATGCCTGAAAACACCTCAGGCCTCCTAGGCATTTACAAACCCTGTTTGTCCAACCTCCGTCTCCATGGAAACAGATGCCAAAAAGGGCAACCCTCTACAATAAACTTACTCTCTCCCTTATCTAAGTTTTATGATATAGACCAGGGCACCGCACAGCTTTTGCCGATTAACACAGGTACATGGCATAGGGTTCATTTGGTGTAGTGAGGCACATCTCTTGCTTTTAGCTTATCTGATAAATACTTAAATAGCACTCGACGTGCGCTGCTCTGTTTGACAGTTTTTGTTGAGCAGATAAGTATGTTTGTGTCTGTCCACTCAGATTGCCGTCACCGGGCATTCAGAGAGGAAATGCCTCACATCTGGGTTTGGTTCTAGGACCAGGAGAGTGTGTGGCCTGCCGTCCCTTCCCAGGCCAGAACTCAAGATGGCTCCGCCCAGTGTGGTGGCCAGAGCTTGCTTGCAACTCCATGTCTTGGCTGTCTGGGCCCAGGGATGAGATGGCTCAGACCGAGCCATTTTATTTGTGAGCCCCCAGTGTGGCAACGTGCTGTATGAAAGGTTGCACGTGTCGGTCATGCAAAACCAAGGTAAGGAAGCACCTGCTGCCGATAGCGAGCACAGGGCGCGAGGCACCGCGGTCTGTGTTGCAGAACCACGGACACGCCTGGTGAGCCTCTGCGGGCACGGCGTGCGAGGGTTAAACTCCAATCTGCTGCTCAGGGCGGTCACATAGCTGTAAGCCAGATCTTTCAAAGGGAAAAGCAGAGTGAGCTCCATTGAAACAGAAAAAAAAAAAAATTGCAGGAGCCAACAGAAAGGTAGCAGCCGCCACGGGCTGCTTTCCGGCACTGATTTGGATGTGGCCTTGTGCCTATCACGGTGCCTTTTACTCTCTGCCAGGCCAGGGACAGCTTCAGTGCAGGCCTCAGAGGGTCTTCAATCCACAGAGCAGCACTTGGCACACGCAGGCTGCTCCCTAATGGTTGGCCAATGGGGTGCATGCTCCAGCCGGAGCCTTCTCCCTGTGGAGAACCTTCCAGAGTGGCCCAGCCCAAGTCCTGGAGTGCTTCTGCCCAGGGAGCACCCCCGAGTGGCCGGAAGCCTGCCCACCACGCGCCTCCAGTTCTTGCCACTGCTGACGTCTGTGCAGTGCGCAGGTCACGTGAGCCCTGCTCATTCGCTCAGGGTTATGTGGGTAAGGGTGTAGGTTGGCCTTTGCTGGCTGACACAAACCATTCCAACGAGCTCCCCCAAAACTTAGGGGCTGAGCGGGCCTTTTGCACTAAGGTTAAGCCACCACTTAGAGTCTGGTTTGAGGTCCAGCTCTTCTGCTTCCGAGTCCGGCCTCCTGCTAATGTGCGCCCTGGGAGGCAGGGCATGACTGCTTCAGTGTGTGGGTTCCTGCCACCCCTGTGGGAGACCCAGGTGAGTCCCGGGCTCCTAGCTTTGGCCTGGCCCAGCCCTGGCTGTTGTAGACATTTAGAGAATGAGCTAGCAGCAGATGGAAGCTCTCTCTGTGTCTGTCTGCCTCTCTCTTGTCTCTTGTTTTTTCAAATAAAATGAAAATAAAATGTTTTAAATGCTTAGTGGCTTCACAGACAGCATGGCGGCCTCACAGGTGGGCCAGCCGTGGGGCTTCTCCATTCTCCTCCATGTGACCCCTGGCTTCCAGTGAGTTGCTGGACCTCTCCAGTTCCAAGAAGGCAAAGGTGGAAGTTCTAGGCCCCACAAGGCTGACACCCCCAAGGGCCTCACTTCCGCCCCACACGACTGCTCAAAGTCACAGGGCCACCGCAGACAACACGCTTCACCTCTGCACAGGACCTGTGTGCTTGCTGGGTGGGAGGAGGCCCCGGGCCACGTGAGGGCCACCTCGCGGCAGCCACGTGCACGCCACAGGAGAGTCACCTTGGAGCAGCCACGCCCACGCAGCCTTTCTGTGCCGAGTGGCTGTTTGTTTTTATTTGTTTGAAAGGCAGAGAGACAGAGATCTTCCACTCACTAGGTCATTCCCAGATACCTACAGGAGCCAGGGCTCCCACTTCGGGTGGGTGGCAGGGGCCCAGGTACTTGAGCCGTCACCTGCTGACTCCCCAGGGTGTGCACGAGCGGGAAGCTGGATTGGAAACAGCAGGAACTGGAGCCCAGGCGCTGCAGTATGGGATATGGGCGTCCCACACAGTTAACAACCAGAATTGAGGGCACATCAGAAAGGGCATGGAGGAATGAAACAAAAAGCTGAGTTTATTTTGTTGCACAAAATTTTGAAATCCACATGATCCAGAAGCCTCCAAAGTGCTGGTGAGGGACGGGCGTCTTGGCGCAGCGAGTTACGCCGTCGCTCGCAGCACCGCGTCCCGTACCGGAGTGCCTGGTGTGAGCCCCCGCGCCTCCACTGCCACCCAGCCTCCTGCTAACACATCCTGAGAGGCAGTGCGGCGTGTGACGGCCTGCGTGTTGGCCTGGACGGAGCTCCTGCCTCAGCTGCTGCAGACATTTGGAAAGTGACTGCAGACGGAAGGTCCCTCTCTGTCGCTCTGCCTTTCAAGTAGATGAAAATAAACTGTTGTTGCTAAGTTCATGGAGGGCCTTGTGCAGTGTAGGTTCAGCTTCTGCTTGGACACTGGCGTCCCGTATTGGATGCCGACTCCAGTCCTGGCTACTCTACTTCCAATCCAGCCCCCTGTTAATGGCTCAAGCACTTAAGTTCTTTCCATTCACCTGAGAGACTTGGATGAAGTTCCTGGCCCCTGGCTTCCACCTGGCCCAGCTCCAACTGTTGTGGTCATTGGGGAGTGAACCAGCAGATGGAAGACCTCTCTCTCCCCCTGTGTCTCTGTCTCCCTATTTCTCTGGCACTCTGCCTTTCAATATGAAAATCTTTTTTATTTTACCAGTTATTTTTGTTTAAAGGCTTGTTCATTTATTGGAAAGGCAGAGAGACAGAGAGAGACCTTCCAGCCACTGGTTCATTCCCCAGGTGGCTGCAACAGCCAGGCTGAAGCCATGTGCCTAGAGCTTCAGCTGGGTCTCCCACGTGGCTGGCAGGGGCCCAGGTACTTGGGCCACCTTCTGCTGCTGTCTCGGGCGCATTAGCTGGGGGCTAATGCCGGGACTCGAATCAGCACTTATGTGGGATGCTAGCGTCACAGGCAACACGTTAACCGGCTGTGCCACAATGCCCGGCCCCAGTAAACAGACCTTTAAAAGTCCACGGAAAACTCTTACTGGGAACAAACTAGGCACGGCTTTCAGATTTCACCGTGCACTTGTCAAAGTACCCTGGGGCAAAAAGACACTTTTCAGAGCCATTCCTGTGACTTCGGAGTCGCAGGGTCTCTGAGCGAACCATCTGAAAGACACCAGAAAACATTTGGGGGAAGATAGCTTACGATCCTACACCGTGAGTGCCTTTGGCGGAAAACTGGTCTTTGTAGGTGTGACGCCGGGTGGTGGTTCTGGATTCTTTGTTCTGAGGGTCCCCAATTCAGCGAGCAGTTCCCTCGCCTGCCCTGGGGCCGAGACGTGTGCCCTGCTGGCCCCAGCAGTAAGGGGTCTACACTGGGGGCAGCCGTGGGGGCGGGGCTTGTGTTCAGACCCCTCAAGCCGCTAAGGTTGCCCCTTCTGCCACTTGAACAGGATGTGGGCTGAGAACCGCGTTTACCAAGGGCAGCAGGTTTGCAAGCTTCCCCGGGCTTCATGTGTTTGCGTATCTCTGATTTCACAGTCATTCAGAAATGCGTGGGCATGCCGAGGTCTCAGGCCCCCTCCCACTCTCTCACGGGGGTCGCGCCGCCTGCAGGAGGCAGGGGCTCCCAGCCAGGGAGGCCGGAAGCCCAGTGTTCCGCCCCCGCACAGTGGCGCGTGCCCAGGGAGTGAGCCCTTTCCACGCGGTTGCCTGCCAGAGGTCGTTTGCCGGTGTCCTGAAATGATTGTTTTTCGTAAGCGTATCACCTCTTGTGGTTGATGTCTGTAGAGGGACGTGGCCTGACCTACTGGTGTTCTTGTTGGCAGAAACAGAGCCGTAGAAGTGAGCAAATAAGACATTCTGTCGGGAGAGAGCAGAGCTGACACGCGTAGGCAAACAGAGACATGGCGTACACTGGCGACAGGCGCTCTGAAGGGCACGGCCGTGGCCGGCAGAGGCAAGAGCGCGTGTCGGTGCCCTGGGGCGGAGGCAGAAGAAATGGAGAGGGGGTGGGCAGGGGGTCAGGTCCCCCGGGGCCTTGGGAAGGCCCTGGGCGTTTCTTCTGAGGGAGGACAGGAGCTGTTGGAGGTAATCGGTCAGGAGTAGCATTGCACTCCTCTTGCGTTCGCCCGTTTACTGACTGCCGTCACTGGTGGGTGAGGCTGATCCTGGGGCCCCAGAAGTCCTAGGCCGAGCTGGCACCTGGCACCTGGGCTTAGCCAGTGCCACCGGCCACACACGGGGCCCTGCCAGGTGGGCCGGTTACCTACGGCTGAGGAGTAGAGCAGCAGTGCCAGTGTCGGCCCCTGGCCCCGTGCAGCAGGTGGACCTGGAGTGTGTGGGGACTGTCGCAGGGCCTGGCCGTGAGCCCCTCTCCCTCAGGCCCCCGCTGTCTTCCATCTGAAAGCCACTCTCATCTTCTGGCCCACATCCGGCTCCGCCCTGGCTTCCGGCCTTCGGTTTCCTCCCTTCCCAGCCGGTCCTGCAGGTGGCCACCAGACCATCTCCTTCTTCTTGTTTTAAGATTTATTTACTTATTTATTTGAAAGGCAAAGTGAGAGAGAATGAGATTTCATCAGCTGATTCACGAGAGCCAGGGCTGGGCCAGGCCAAAGCCAGGAGCCCAGAACTCCATCAGGGTCTCCCACGTGGGTGGCAGGGACCCACGCACTCGGGCCATCTTCCACTGTTTTCCCAGGCCATCAGCAGGGAGCTGGATTGGAAGTAGAGCTGTCGGGACTGGAGCCGTGATCTGACATGGATGCTGGCGTCACAAGCAGAGGCTTAAGCCGCTGCACCGGCCCCAGACCGCCTTTTCCAGCACGGCTTGCATCACGCAGGGACGTGGTCACTGCGTTTCTAATTGGGGCACACTGGGGACTTTCCAGAAAGTACAACATGTAACATCACAGCCGGGTGTGGCCCTGTCCCTGCCCCGTCTCCTGCCCGCCTGCCCTGGCATCAGCCACTGTCCTGAAGTTGCCGCGTGAATTCCGCTAGGGCTCGGCTTCGACACCACCTTTGTGTTTCCATAGCCGGTCCGCGCTGTCACTTACGGCTCCTAGCGTTCCCCGGGCGGCCCCGTGTCTGGTGACTCCTCTGCCAGCTGGCCTCTTGCGCCCAGCACGTCCAGGGTTTACCCACACCAAGTCATCCTGCTGCACCGTGAGGACAGGCCGTGCGGCTTCTCCTGTGCTGCTCCCCGAGCCGCGTCCCCGTCCCCGTCCCTGTGTTTGTGTGAGTCTCCCCCGTTCACACCGCGCTGAGTGGAGAGTCGGGGGCCTCTCCGCCAGGTCCTGCCACCTGGGCGGAACCCACCGCCGCTTTCACCTGCTCCCCGTCTGCAGGGATCTTGAGTTGCACGGCGGGGGCGGGAGGGGTATTCAAACCATACTCAGTAAGACCTCAGCCTGCCTGTCTATTTCCATTCACCTTAGCTTTATTTCTGCATCTGTGAACCCGAGGAAATGATTGTGACGGGAATGCGGGTGAACCTGAGGCCCCAGGGGACGCCACAAGTGACCCTTCGCTTCCATACGGTGTCCCTGGGTCCCTTCCGAGCTACGTGGAGTAAGGCCGCTGCAGAAAAGCCAGGGAGACGAGGCTGAGCCATTGTCTGCCTCCCTGACTTCTGCTCGGAGGCGTCGCTGGGGTCTTGGGTCAAATTCTTGCCTCAAGTCATGCGTGCATCTGATCAGCATGCCGTCCATGTCCTTGTCCCCAGCGCAAGGTGACCCCGAACAGACCGGGCTGAGCACAGCGACCTCAGAAAAGGCTGATACCTGCTGCGTGTCCGGGCTGTGAGTGGCTGGTCCTGAACGCCAGGACGCAGGCTCGGGTGGGGTCCCACCGCCCACCACCACTCACCCCCACGTGGCCAGGGGCCCACTGGCGCCACCTCAGTGTTCTCGTCTCGAGTGGGGGTGTTGTGTCCTTTCTGCCAGGTGGTGGTCAGTTAACCCCCATGGGTGCAGTATGGACTCCATGCACCTCTGCCCCAGAGGCAGGCGGGCTCCCTGCAAGCCGATGTCTGCCCAGAGAGAGGTTTTGGTGCCTCCTGGTCAGAGCCAGAGAGCCGAGGCCGGGGCATAGCCAGGCCCTCCAGGGGTGCAAGGCGGGCTGGGGGACCAGAGCCAGGCTGGTCCCTGGCCGGCCTTCAGGACCAGGCGGCCTGTGAGGGCTCCTGAGTTGTGTTTTCCTGTGCAGACTTGGGGTTCATCCCAGGATCGCAGAACGCAGTGGGGCTTTCTCCTGGTGTCAGGGGTATCGTTTCCAGTCCTGGAGAGGAGGCCACGCCCCTGGCTTGGACTTCAGGTCTTCAGGTCTTTGGTTTTCTTCTTGAGCCCCTTGGCGCAGGGCTCTCTTGTGACTGTGTTGAGGAGACACTGCCTTCCCGGGTGCCTTTGTCGTCATCTCCCCGCTGTTGCTTAGACGTCAGAAAAAAGCAGCTAAGCGACCGATTGGAAGGTGAGGGAAGTCACGGGTGTTAGGGCTTCCCTGGTTTCTGCCCTGTGACCTGTCCATGGAAAAGAGGAAGTTGGTGTGGAGAGCGGCCTCTCCCGTCTGCAGGACAGGCCCCCGGGGTGCACACTGCCGGCCACCTCACCTGGAGCTTGTCCCTGCTGTTTCCACAGCTGAACGCCCTGAGAAGCAGTCTCAGGTTTAAACTGCTCGTGGAAGCCTCCCGCCGATTCCAGGTGGGAAGCACCCTGGCTCCTGTCCTGGGGCCCACGCGGCTCCCGCCTCCTATCTGGCAAATCGGCGTCCTCGATGCGCTCTGGGTCTACTGTGGCTCTGCTTAGGGTCCGGTTTGTCTGGA
Organism: Lepus europaeus; assembly: GCF_033115175.1. Taxonomy (NCBI): domain Eukaryota; kingdom Metazoa; phylum Chordata; class Mammalia; order Lagomorpha; family Leporidae; genus Lepus; species Lepus europaeus. Next base: position 175,996,977 of record NC_084827.1, read on the forward strand.
GTATTACGTATCTCGGGCCACAGGGACGCTGCGGGGTTAGAGCATCTCAATTCGTGGCGGCCCAGTGCCATTTTCTGGGCTGTTCTCAGCGCCTGGGAGTAATCCGTTATCGCCCAGCTCCAGTAAACTGATGCATTCCGCTCAGGTGCATAAAAGCCAGTAATTTTAGTAAAATTCCTCCAACAAGGGTATTTAAGACTCACCCTAACGAGGCATTTATTCTTGGAGCATTTCCTTATTCATCACCCCCCCCCCCCCTTTGCTGAATCACGTAGGTGTCAAGATACTGTGTCCTTTGACGTGGAATTCATGTGTGCCCTGGGGGGGGGTGACCGCTACCACCACGCAGAGCGCCCCTCCCCATGGACCCTGGGGGAGCAGGTGCCTGTCACAGTGGGCATGCCCGAGCCATCACTGGAGCTCCGCCTCCCCTCTGGGCTTGCCCAGCTCACAGAGTCCATATAGGTCCAGCGCTGCCTTAATCCACTTGGACCAAAAACAAGGACAAGTGCCCGCCATCCCCAATGTCACCTTTGGCGGGGCCTTCTGTACCTCCCACCCGCTGCGTGAGGTGCTGGCTGCTTTTTTTTTTTTTTTTTTTTTAAGATTTATTTTATTTATTTGAAAGGTGCAGTTGGAAGGAGAAAGGGAGAGAAAGAGATATCTTCCACCCCCAGTTCACTCCTCAAATGGCCGCAACCGCTGGGGCTGGACTAGGCTGAAGCCAGGAGCTTCATCCAGGTCCCCCACGTGGATGCAGGGACCCAAGCACTTGGGCATCCTCCACTGCTTTCCCAGGCACACCAGCAGGGAGCTGGATCAGAAGTGGAGCAGCCAGGACTTGAACCGGTGCCCATATGGGACACCGGCACTGCAGGTGTTGCCTCAGCCTGCTGTGCCACAGCGCCGGCGCCTACATAATCTTCTTACAGCACTGGTAGCATGAGGGGTCTTCAAAAAGTTCATGGAAAATGCCCCTTATGAAAAAACTATATATGGATTTCCTTTTTTTTTTTTTTTTTTTTTTTTTTGCACCAAAATAAGTTTGTTTAAACTCATTTCCCCACGACCCTCTCACTGTCCTGTCGCCTAGGTTGATCTGCTGGTGAGTGGGTCTCACCTGTGCCCTTGCCATTGGCACCAGCTGGGGTCAGCCACAGCGCGCAGAGCGTTTGCTTCTGGGTGCAGTGGAATGTGGACGCTTTGTTCCTTCGGGTTTCACGTTGCCTCCTGGCAGGGAAGTGCCAGGTCACCCAGGCCTGGAGAAGCCATGATTCACATGCGCACTTCCAGCCCGGCCTCCCTGGAAGAGAGAGGAAACCTGAGCCTGCCCGGCCCTGCCTCTCCCCAAGACCACAGAGCCCCCGCCCGCGGCACCCAGGAGCCGTCCTTTTCCTGAAATAATCCTACACACGCTGTTTGATCCCCGAGATGTTGCTGTTTTAGTCCACGCGGCCCACATCTTACATAACCAGGCAGAGTGCAGCCTGGGGTCCGGCCTGTAGGAAGTCTGAAACTCCAGCGTGGCGGGTGCAGGCCGGGCGGGAGCGCACCCTGGGCTCGCACTGTGACTGTGACCCGTGTTCCGGGTGGGACAAGAGTGGGGACGTCTCTGGGATCGAACAACAGAGGAGGAAGGGAGAGGGCCAGAGCCCTGGACCCCAGAGTGCCACTGTGGAGGGTGCAGGACGCTGAGCCCTTGGGAGGCCCTGGGTGGTGTGGCCGTGCCCCTCAGACATGGGCTTCTCCCGCAGGCCCCCTGGGCTGAGTCACGGTGCTGTGCCCCGAACTGAAAAGCCAGCCTTCCAGACCCAAGGTTGGGCCTCCACAGTGGACTGTCCCTTCGCCAGGCCTCCATTCCACACCAGAAAAACAGGCGTAATCAGTCGAATCCACACCAAGTCAGTGTGAGAGCCAGGATGTGGAGGACCGTGGAAGCACGAGGGGGTCCCTCAAGGGTCAGTAGCGGGGGGGGACATCAAACAAGGGCTCCGGGAGCCTGGAGAAGACTCCGCGTGGTCTGGAACCTGCCTCCCAGTCGGCTCCTTCCGGCCTCTGCAGAACACCCAGAATGGTGCAGTCCCCAGTCGTTAAGGTAGCCCCGTCCAGGTGACCAGGGGTGCAGCCTGTGCACAGAGAGTCTGCGGCAGCCCGGGACACGCGGCCCCACCTTCCAGGACCCAGCCCCAGCCCCCAAGCCGGAGCCTTCGCATCCCCCAGAAACGGACCCGCCAAAGACCGGAACACCCGGAATGACCTGAGGTCCCTTGAAATGAAGACAGGGAGCTCATGTTTACAGATTAGAGCCCTGCCTTCCTGTCGGCAAGTTCAGAGCAGCCAAATTACAGTCATTAGGCTGCTGGGTGAGCGAGGAGCCGGGGGGCCGGGCAGGCCGATCCCAGGGAACACGGTCACTGTGGGGGTGACCTCGGCCTGGCGCTCCACCCTGCAGGCTGCGCTGCCGCCGCCGCCCTCCCCCCCACCCTCTGGGCGCTCCCTCTGCTTTCTCGATGCCAGAGCTGGGCTGCTCTCGGCTTCCGCAGTCGGGGGGAGGTGTGGCCTACCTTGCGCTGCTCTTCAAGATTGCACCTGCAGGGACAATGCTGGGGCCCACGGAAGCCCTGGCGGGGAGTAGAGGGTGCAGCTTCTGTACCACTGTCCCGAAGGGACTTGAACATCCAGGGGTCCCAGGACGTAGCCCCCCCACCACAGATTTCTTATCTAAAAACTTGCAGAGATAACCTTTTGTAGATTCACATGTATTGTTTTTTTTGTTGTTGTTTTTTTGGTTTTTTTTTTTGACAGGCAGAGTGGACAGTGAGAGAGAGACAGAGAAAGGTCTTCCTTTTGCCGTTGGTTCACCCTCCAATGGCCGCCACAGCTGGCACGCTGCGGCCGGCGCACCGCGCTGATCCGAAGGCAGGAGCCAGGTGCTTCTCCTGGACTCCCATGGGGTGCAGGGCCCAAGAACTTGGGCCATCCTCCACTGCACTCCCTGGCCACAGCAGAGAGCTGGCCTGGAAGAGGGGCAACCGGGACAGGATCGGTGCCCCGACCGGGACTAGAACCCAGTGTGCCGGCGCCACAGGCAGAGGATTAGCCTAGTGAGCCGCGGCGCCGGCCGATTCACATGTATTGTTAAAAATAATCAGAGGGGCCAGCACTGTGGCACAGTAGGTTAATCCTCCACCTGCGGCACCGGCATCCCGTATGGGCGCCAGTTTGAGTCCCAGCTGCTCTTCTTCTGGTCCAGCTCTCTGCTAAGGCCTTGAAAAGCTGTAGAAGAAAAGCTGCACCTATGTAGGAGACCCAGAAGAAGCTCCTGGCTCCTGGCTCCTGGCTTCTGATCGTCCCAATTCTAGCTGTTGTGGCCATTTGGGGAGTGAACCAGCGGATGGAAGACCTTTCTCTCTGTCTCTCCCTCTCACTGTCTGTATCTCTGCCTCTCAAATAAAATCTTTTTTAAAAAACAAAATAAATAATAAATAAATAAAAGTAATACAGAAAAATCCTGTGTAGGGCCCAGCCTTGTGGCATAGCTGGCAGAGCTGTCACGTGCCACTCACGTGGGAGACCCAGATGGAGTTTAGGCTCCTGGCTTTGGACTGGCCCAGCCCCAGCCGTTGCAGCGATTTGGGGAGTGAGCTAGTGGTTGGAAGAGCGCTCTGCGTCTCTCCCTCTGTGTAACTCTGCCTTTCAAATGAATAAATCTTTGAAAGAAAAAGACCTCTGCCCGGTTCCACCCCGCGGTAACGTCCCGTGAAGCCACAGCACACGAACTGTCACCGCCCAGACACTAGCTCCGAAGCGTCCTAGATCCAGAACTTCCCGTCACCACAGAGACCCCTCGTAGAAGGACCCCGGCGTCACCCCCACTTGCCTTTGGCCCCGGAAACCACTAATCTGTTCTTCATTTCTACAGTTCTGCCGTTTCAAGAGTGGAAATCCAAATACACAGCCAGTGAGGACTGGCTTTCTTCACGTAGAGGAATTCCCTGAGAGCCGTCTACGTCCGTGTGTGTCTCATTCTTGTTCATTTCTGAGCAGTGTTCTGTGGTACGGGGGTGCCAGGATTTGCTAAGTTACTCTTGGTTTTTATTTATTTTTTTTATAAAGATTTATTTATTTGAAAGAGTTACACGGAGAGAGGAGAGGCAGAGAGAGAGAGAGAGAGAGAGAGAGAGGTCTTCCATCTGCTGGTTCACTCCCCAATTGGCTGCAACAGCCAGAGCTGTGCCGATCCGAAGCCAGGAGCCAGGAGCTTCTTTCGGGTCTCCCACATGGGTGCAGGGGCCCAAGCACTTGGGCTGTCTTCTGCTGCTTTCCCAGGCCATAACAGAGAGCTGGATAGGAAGAGGAGCAGCCAGGTCTTGAACCGGCGCCCATATGGGATGCCAGCGCTTCAGGCCACGGTGTTCACATGCTGCACCACAGCGCTGGCCCCATCTTGGTTTTTATTTTTTAAATTTTTTTAGAGAGAAGAAATTTTAAAAAATTATTTATTTATTTGTAAGAGTCACAGAGAGGGAGAGACACAGAGAGATCTTTCCTGCTCTGGTTTGCTCCCCAAATGGCCACAGTTGGCTGAGGCTAGGCCAGGCACAGGCCAGAAGCTTCATCCTGGTCTCCCACGTGGGTGTCAGGGGCCCAAGTACTTGGGTCGTCTTCCAGTGCCTTCCCAGGCACATTAACAGGGAGCTGGATTGGAAGTGGAGCAGCCAGGACTTGAACCCAGGCACTCGGACGCAGGATGTCAGACGCCCACCCCCCGCAGTTTTCTCTGTGAAGGATGTCTGTTGCTTCCAGTCTGAGCCCTTTGGGAATAAAGCTGCTATAAATACTCACGGACGGAGGGTTGTGTGCCAGTAGGTTTTCATTTCTCTGGGATAAAAGCCCAGGCGTGTAATTGCTGGGTTGCATGTAGATGCATATTTCACTCTTTAAACACAGCCAAATTGTCTTCCAAGAGTGGCTGTGCACGGACACTTTAAAAAGTTCACGGAAAAATAGAAGTAAAACATAAGTCTATTTTAGCGCAAAAAAAATCTTTGAAATCCCCGCCTAGGTTTTTTCAAAATACACACTTTCTATGAACTTTCTGAAGACCCCTTATCTTACATTTCCACCAACATTGTGTGGACTGGCCAGTGTCCCTGCACTGTGGCCAGCCCTGGGTGGGGTCACGGGTGTTTCTTTTAGCCATTCTTAGGGACGTGTGAGACGTGGTGATGGCTCACCGTGGTTTGAATTTGCATTCCCCCATGGCCAGGGGCATCGCATGTCCTGTTGCAGTGTGGAGACCCTCTCTGGGGAAATGTCTCTTCATGCCTTTTGCCCTGTTTCTCCTTAGATTGCTCCAGGTTTTTGCTGTTGAGTTTGAAAGTTCTGTTTATATTTTAGATGTCACTCCTTTGTCAGATATGTGGGCTCCAATTACTTCCTCCCAGAATGTAGACTTTTCTTGTCACCCCCCCCAACAAGGTCTTTTCACAGAGCAATTAAAAAAAAAAATTTTTTTTTGATGAAATCCAGTTTGTCAGATTTTTCTTGTTATGGATCGTGCTCTTGGTGTCATGTCTAAGAACTCTGTCTCGTTGATGTGATTGTAACTCCTGCCAGCGCGCAGGCGTCTGGCCCAGCGGCTGGGCTGTCGCTTGGGAGGACTGCGTTCCCTATGAGAGCACCTGGATTCCAGACCCGGCTCTGCTCCGGAACCCAGCTCCTTCCTGCCCGCGTGCGCCTGGAAGGCAGCAGGCCCTAGCTCTAGTACTTAGGTCCTGCTACCCGTGAGGGAGACATGAATGGGTTTCCGGTCTCCTGGCTTTGGTCTGGCCCAGCCCTGCTATTGTGGGTCTTTGAGTAGAGAATCTACTGATGGGAAAGTGTGTGTGTGTGTGCACGTGTGTGTGTCCCCACTTTTCAAATACTTTTTTTTTTAGAAGAATAGCAAGAGTAGAGATCTTGCCTCTGGGGCACGTGTGCAGTCTTTGCGGAGTCTGTGTTAGCTGTGGGGTTCATTGATGCTCTTTATCAAAAAATGCATTTCAAATAAATAAATCTTTTTTTTTTTTTTTTTTTTTTTACAGGCAGAGTGGACAGTGAGAGAGAGAGAGACAGAAAGGTCTTCCTTTGCCGTTGGTTCACCCTCCAATGGCTGCTGCGGCTGGCGCATCTCGCCGATCCGAAGCCAGGAGCCAGGTGCTTCTCCTGGTCTCCAATGGGGTGCAGGGCCCAAGCACTTGAGCCATCCTCCACTGCACTCCCTGGCCACAGCAGAGAGCTGGCCCAGAAGAGGGGCAACCGGGACAAAATCCGGCGCCCTGACCGGGACTAGAACCTGGTATGCCAGTGCTGCAGGCGGAGGATTAGCTTATTGAGCTGCGGTGCCAGCCTAATAAATCTTTAAAAAAAAAAAAAAAGTTACAGAGAGGGAGAGGCACACAGAGAGGGAGAGAGAGAGGTCTTCCATCCACTGGTTCATTCCCCAAATGGCCCCAACTGCCAGGGCTGAGCCAGGCCGAAGCCAGAAGCCAGGAACTTCATCCAGGTCTCCCACGTGGGTGGCAGAGGCCCAAACCCTTGGGCCATCCTCTGATGCTTTCCCAGGCACACTAGTGGGGAGCTGGATCAGAAGTGGAGCAGCCAAGAATTGAACCAGTGCCTGTATGGGATGCTGGCACTGCAGGCTGTGGCTTTACCCACTATACCACAGCACCGGCCCCAATAATTAAGCTTTAAATATTGAGCCTGTGTTGAGGCCATTTGGGAAGTTAACCAGCATATGGAAGATCTCTCTCCTCTCTCATAGGGCCGTTGCTGTGGTGCAGCAGGTTAGGGCAGCTCCAGCACCCCACATGGGCACCAGTTCAAGTCCAGCTGCTCTACTTCCCATCCAGCTCCCTGTTGATGTGCCTGGGAAAGCAGTGGAAGATGGCCCAAGTGCTTGGGTCCCTGCACCCATGTGGGAGACCTGGAGGAAGCTCCTGGCTCCTGTTTTCCAACTGGCACAGCTCTGGCTATTGCAGCCATCTGGGGAGTGAACCGTCAGATGGAAGACCTCTCTCTCTCTCTCTGTCTCTCTCTCTCTCTCTCTTTCTAACTCTGCCTTTCACATAAATAAATCTTTAAAAATAAATAGGCTGGTGCCGTGGCTCAACAGGCTAATCCTCTGCCTTGCAGCACTGGCACACCGGGTTCTAGTCCCGGTTGCTCCTCTTCCAGGCCAGCTCTCTGCTATGGCCCGGGAAGGCAGTGGAGGATGGCCCAAGTGCTTGGGCCCTGCACCCCATGGGAGACCAGGAGAAGCACCTGGCTCCTGGCTTCGGATCAGCGAGATGCACCGACCGCAGCGGCCATTGGAGGGTGAACTAGTGGCAAAAAGGAAGACCTTTCTCTCTGTCTCTCTCTCTCTCACTATCCACTCTGCCTGTCAAAATAAATAAATAAATAAATAAATACTAAAAATAAAAAGAGTTGGTGGGCTGCAGCAGCCAGAGCTGGCTTCTGTCGGTGGTGAGAAGGGCGGTGGAGCTCTGTTGTTGCACAGCAAACACCTGGTTTTCGCCCGGATCACAGTGTGTAAACAAGGCTTCTGTGTGTGAGTGAGAGGACCCCGCGTCAGGGAGCCTGCGCTGGCTGTTCCGACGCCATCCACGGTAACCTCTGCCCCCTGCTTCCTCTGACGCTACCACACTTCCCCCTACAAACGAAAATCAGCAAAAATCAGCTTATCCCTCTTGTAGCCAGTTTCTGATTTTCCCCCCTTTGAAACGGTGTGTCGACAGCTAAAGGCGTGAATTCACCCCGCTGCATGATGGGTCTCGAGCTGGCTGTCCTTAGACCACGCCCGACGTCTGGGTCTGCTCCGTGAATCCCAGTGTGTGCTCCTGGGGGTCTTCAGAGTGTGCAATTTCACAATGAGTCTGTTTTTCTAAAATAGCATAACTGTGGAGCCTGTCTGCACCGCTGGACCATGGTATACTGAATATACTGGTGTTTTATGTATTGCATTTATGGCATTTCAATGTATTGCTGTAGTCTCCTCCTTGTTAACGATTCTTATTCCACATTCATGAGAGAGGTTTTGGATTTTTGATGTTCAGGTTTTTGGGTACAATCTTTGGCTGGTTTTGGTACCAGGGTAACACTGGCTTCATACAGTGAATCAGGAACTGTGCCCTCCTTTTCTGTTTTGGAATTGATGTACTTCTTTAAAATCCTGGTTGGGGGACAAGCGTTTCGCCTTGTGGTTAAGATACCGCATCCCACAGCCGTGTGCCTGGGGTCCACACCCACCCCCAGCTCCTGACTCCAGCTTACTGGGAGACAGCAGTAAATGGGTTCCTGCCACCCACGTGGGAGACCTGGTCTCCCAGCTTCCGGCCCAGCCCAAAGGTGTTGTGGGCATCTGGGGAGGGAACCAGTTGGTGGGGGCGCTCCCCCCACCGTGTGCCTCCCTGTCACATATACGTATTTTTTAACTTTTAACATCTATTTATTTTTTAAGTTTGGTAGAATTCTCCAGAGAAACCGTGTAGGCCTGAGTTTTTGAATATGAATTCTGTTTCCTTACTAGCCGAGGGCGTCAGGTGTGCGTGTGGGGTTGGTCTGTAGTAATCCCTCGTGTGCTGGGTCTGTAGTGCTGTCTCCTTCCTGACCCTGGCCGATGCGTCTTCTCGTTCTCTTTGTCGGTTTCCTCAGAGGGCTGCCGGTTTTATCAATCCGTTCAAAGAACCGACTTCGGTTTCCTCCGTTCTCTCTATTTTTCTGTTTTCGTTTTCATTCGTTCTGTTTCTCGCTTCCTTCCTTCTGTTTGCTTTGGGCTGCTTCCTCTTCTTTCTCTGTGTTTTAACACTTCCTGTTTTTTTTAATTTTTAATTGCTCGTTGAAGCATTCTTTGTGACGTCCTGCCATCAGGACGTCAGTGCCTGCTGTGCCCTGTCACCAAGTCTGAGAGCTCCCGGTTCCTGCCTGTGCCCCGTCGCCGAGTCTGAGAGCTCCCGGTTCCTGCCGTGTGCCCTGTCGCCGAGTCTGAGAGCTCCCGGTTCCTGCCGTGTGCCCTGTCGCCGAGTCTGAGAGCTCCCGGTTCTTGCCGTGTGCCCTGTCGCTGAGTCTGAGAGCCCCCGGTTCCTGCCATGTGCCCCGTCACCAAGTCTGAGAGCCCCCGGTTCTTGCCATATGCCCTGTCGCCGAGTCTGAGAGCTCCCGGTTCTTGCCGTATGCCCTGTCGCCGAGTCTGAGAGCTCCCGGTTCCTGCCGTGTGCCCTGTCGCCGAGTCTGAGAGCTCCCGGTTCCTGCCGTGTGCCCCGTCGCCGAGTCTGAGAGCCCCCAGTTCCTGCCTGTGCCCCGTCGCCGAGTCTGAGAGCTCCCGGTTCTTGCCGTATGCCCTGTCACCGAGTCTGAGAGCTCCCGGTTCTTGCCGTATGCCCTGTCACCGAGTCTGAGAGCTCCCGGTTCCTGCCGTGTGCCCCGTCGCCGAGTCTGAGAGCTCCCGGTTCTTGCCGTGTGCCCTGTCGCCGAGTCTGAGAGCTCCCGGTTCTTGCCGAGATGACCCGTGTTTGTGTGTTTGGACCTGGGCTTCAGGGTAGGATGGGACGGAATCCTGTGGAACCTTCGGTTTGAGCAGGTTTCTTCAGGTCTCGCTGCTCTGCCAGTGGAGCAGGGCCTCCTTGTCACGGCCAGGTGTGGGTGGACGTCCAGGTTCCAGGCTGGGCAGCGCTGACACCAGACTGGGGGTGGGGAGAATTCGAGAGCCCCCCCCAGGCCTCCCGTGGCCACCTGCAGGGAGGAGGGGGTGGGAGGGCGCAGGCCTGGACTTCCTCTGATGTCCCCAGCTGGGAGTGTTGGCCCCCCTCCCCGAGCCCCCCGCTGGAGTGGAGTGGGGTCACAGTGTTCTCTGTGGGCGGGGGTGGTTTTCTAAGCTGCTCTGTCGTGTTGTGCACCCCCTTTCCTAGGCCTTTGGGGGGCTTTCTCTGCACGCTGACTTCTGGCTCCTTCAGCCCCAGGGCTGCAGATGTGAGAGGAGGCGGGGAGGAGGCAGCACCTGCTGACCCGCCCACCCTTCCCCAGTTGGTTTATGTGGGGCGTGCAGCCTGCGGGGGGCCGGGGAGCCTGGGAGTAGCAGGACCACTGACTGTCCCCCAAGAATGGCAAACATCCCAGGCACGTGGGATCGCCCAGGCCCGAGGGTGGAGGTGCTTCGCAGGTGTCCATAGCCTGATGGACGTGGCTGTCCACATGGTACCTGGACGCAGCAGAGAGCGGCTCCAACTGCTGTGACTCAGGGCAGCTTTTCATGCGTCTCGAACCACTCCAGACCTCACGGCTCCCTGAGGGCTCGGCTGGCCTTGTCCCTGGCTTCTCCAGGAGCAGGGTGGGCAGGGGCAGAGCACCCAGACCCTGAGAAACGCAGTCCTGCCGGCCGCTGGGGTTGGCCTGAGGCCTGCTCATTCCCGGGAACAGCGGCGTTGCTCTGGGGAGCCCCCCAGGGCTGGAGGCGGGGAGTCCGGAGGCTTGACCGCTGTCTCCTTTGGAACAGGAGGACCACGACGCCATGGAGGCCGACCTGGACAAGGACGAGCTGATCCAGCCCCAGCTGGGAGAGCTCTCGGGCGAGAAGCTGCTGACCACGGAGTACCTGGGGGTAGGTGCCACAGGCAGGTGCCGGCGACCTCACGTAACGCGGGGTTCACGGGGCCATCCCCGAAGCTGTGTGGATGGGGTCTGAGTCACCTCAGCAACCACGACCAGAGGGCTGGGGGTGACAGAGAGGCCCGTGCCGAGGCCCACCCGTCCACCCGCACTCTGTCCTTGGGAAGGCTGCGGCCCATAGTGAAGCCACAAATGTGTGGCTGAAGCCGTCAGAGCAGACGAGGGTGCTCCCCAGATGGAAGGGGGCAGGGGACGGCCAGGAGCCGGAGCAGGAGGCGGGGCCCCCGGGAGGGTCCCCTAGGCACCTGCTGGGGACTGCAGGTGGCAGACAGGGACACTGGTGTGCCAGGTTCTGGCAGGGAGGGGCCGGGAGCAGGGGCGAGGACCAGTCTAGACCGCAGCCCTGTGTTGACGGCAGAGCCACAGGCCGCTGTCATTCAGAGGGGCTCCTGGTGGTTGAGTGGGGTCAGTGACGGACTCCAGACATCGAATTGAGCAGGTGGGTGTCGGGGGAGGGCTGGGGCTGGGGCAGGGAAGGAAGAAGGTGCGTGCAGGGGGCCTTTATGGGTGGGACCTGGCCCCTCCCCCTCACCAGCTCCCCTGGGCTCTGCGCCCTCTTTCTCGCCATCTAAGAAAAATGAGGGCTCCAGGCTGGCGTGAGACCTGCTGTGGAGCCTCAGCCTGGAGGCACAGCCCAGGGCTCCATCCCGGGCATCTGCAGGTTCCAGGAGGGCTGAACACAGGAGAGTGACCGGCTCCGACTCCTGCATTGTGTCAGCGTGTGCTCACCTTGGCTGTTTGGTGGCGGGGGACCGAGTGGAGGAAGGGAGGCTGGGGCGGGCACCGCCTGTCATTGTCCTCTGGAGTCTGCAGGAAAGGTCAGGAGGGAGCAGGTGCAGGCGTCCGAGCCGTGACCGGGCTTCGTCAGAGACGGGGCTCCGTCTGACAGGCCGGGCCTGTGTTCAGGCGTCCGCAGCTGCTCCTGCTTCATGGGTCGGTGACAGGGAAAACAGGAGGTGACCCTGGGGGAGGGCACGTGGCGGCTCCCAGCTCCACCACGCTGCCGTGGCTGTGTGTGCACAACGTGAGCGAGGATGTTCGTCATGTGTTTGTCAAACACAAGCCTGGATCCAGCCTCAGTGATCAGTCATAGCCGGAGGGGGGGGGGGGGGGGGACTTAGCTCCGAACAGCAAAGGCAAGACGCAGAAGGTGCTGGGACAACAGGTTGAGTCTCCCTCATCCACAACACTTGGGACCATGGCTGTTTGGGATTTGGGACATTTTTTTTGTGGGGGGGATGTTTGCATGTGTGTAGGAAGGTATCGGGAATGGGAGCCGAGTCTGAACACCCAGCCTGTTTGTTTCCTAGCTGCCTTGCACGCTGGCCTGAGGGCCCTCTGTACGAGCTTTCCCGCGTGCCTGCATCTTGAGGCAGCCCATCACCTGAGGCCGGGTCTGCCCTGCCGTGTCCCAGAAGTTTAAAACCTGGGAGCCTTTCAGTTTTGGTCCCGCAAACCAGTGAGGTGCAAAGGACAGAGCTTTGGAATCTGCCTGTGGCCCTGGCTTAATGGCGCGCCATCATCTTACCATAATATGCAGTTCCAGGTCTCCGTCGTGTACACCTGCTACCCTTTTAGCCGGAGAAACACTGAATCCCGCGAGAAGGAGCTCCATGTGTGCTTGCCCAGCCCACTGGTGTCAGTTCCCACGGGGGTGAAGTTCAGAAAGAATCCAGGCACGGATGTGAACCCCAAGTGTGTTTCTTCCCAAGGCCACAGCGAGAAGGAGCCACCAGCAGGTGGCTCGGAACGGCAGGCGCTTGCTGTCTCGCGGGCTTAGGGCGCGGAAGCCTCGCACCCGCCACACACTCGTAGGAAGTTAGGAATCAGAAAGTGGCCTCTGTGCGTGTGGGAGGAGCCTCCGGCCGGCCGGCACACAGCCCAGTGTTTCACCAGAGTCCTGCCCATGGCCTGGTAACTCTGCAGGTGGCCCCCAGCTTCCCCCCAAAGAAAAGCTCGCAGGAGAGCTTGGCTCAGCACCGAAAGCATCCCCAGCCTCATCACCTTGGGCAGTAAACCCAAGGCAGGCACCCTCCGGGAAGCCGCTGCCCCTGCCTGCTGGGCTCCTAGCCCCATAGCACTGAGGACTGAAACCTTGGGAGGAACCTCACCTCATACACACTCAGCAAACCCTTTGTCCAGGGAGGAGGGGGGAGGTGGAGGAGAAGCGGCGGGAAGAACAAGACCCCGTTCCCTTAAAAGCCCCAATCTGGATACAGACGCACGCTCAGCTCTCAGCTCGTTCCCAGGCCACCTGCCCAGCCTCCCAGGTGTGTTCTGCATTATACCCTGGAGCCGCGCCTTCCCAGGCCGAACGGCTGGGCGCTCTGGCTCCGTCTGGGGAGGTGCCCGTCCGTCCTGACCAATGCCCTGCCCTGTTAGGCCTTGCCGCCTTGCTCACCGCTGCTCCTCGGTGTCACACCCGAATTCTCTCTTGCACGAGGATGATAACCTACCCCCCGCATCTCCGCCGACACTTGTGCCTCTGCTGACGCCACACGCCAGTCCCTGCCTGCCTCTTCCCAAGGCCTCCCCTCTCCTGTCGTCCCACCTGGACGGTCTGGGCTGACCCTCTCCCAAGGATCCCAGACTTGATCCCGGCCACGCAGACCCCTTAGTCCACGAGGGGCCCCGCTAACAGGCTCCAGGGGCAAGCACATGGCCGCGTCCAGCCCACCCCACTCCCGGGCCATCCTGGGACCTGGTGGGCGATTGACTGCTCTTAGGACTGTTAGCAAACCGCGCATGGAGGGATCAAGGGGTCATGTGGGCATTCCCCCTGCTGCCATGGCCCACCTGTCCTCTCGGCCTGCTGCCTCTGTGTGCTGGGTTGGGGAGGACACAGGGGGTCTCATGTGCCCAGAGGACTCAAGTTCACGGCCAGGAAGAGACCCCATCCAAAGTCGAGGTCAGTGACTTTCACTGGGGAACTGCGTGCCTGAGCTGCAGCAGAAGCCTGGTACTGATGTCCTAGGCACTGCAGGGTTTTCAAGTTGAGCCTAAAGATGTTGGCTTTCTGGAAGATTCTGCCCGAAAATCACATTCAAAAAGTTTTCCTTAAACCTGTGCTATTGGAGCCGGCACTGTGGTGCAGCAGGTTAGCCGCCATCTGCAGCACCAGCATCCCACATGGGCGCCGGTTCAAGTCCCAGCTGCTCCACTTCAGATCCAGCTCCCTGCTAACGCGCTTGGGAAAGCAGCAGAAGATGGCCCAAGTGCTTGGACCCCTGCACCCACATGGGAGACCCAGAAGAAGCTCCTGGCTCCTGGCTTCAGCCTGGCCCAGCCCTGGCTGTTGTGGCCATTTGAGGAATGAACCAGCAGATGGAAGATCTCTCTCTCTCTCTTTCTCTCTAACTCTGCCTTTCAAATAAATGAATAAATCTTTTTCACAAAAAAACTGCAGAAGAACACATGAAACAGAACTGTTCCTGCTGAGCGTTGTGAGCAACAGAAGCGGCCGGTGAGTCACAGCGGGCCCCAGACCCCAGCGGGATCAGAAATAGAGCCAGGCCCTGCCCCGCGCCTGCCACTGTGATCCTGTCATTACTGCCGTCCACACCGGTGATTTAGAAACCGAGCAGTAACTCGAGGCGGCGAGTGGCGGTGCGGCTGGGGCGCCTGCCAGCTCGTGCAGGGCTGGGGGAAGCCGTCCCCTGGACTCCTGGGGCCCAGAGTGTGCCCCCTGCAGCCCCCCACAGCCACCCTGCCAGGCGAAACACGCAGCTCCTCTGTGCCTCGGAGCCCAGGCCCTGGGAATTGCTGGACACCGCAGAGAACGCAGGAAGCTGGCGACGGAGCAGGGCTCCTGTGAGCCTGCCAGGCGGCGGCAGTGGTCGCATCCGGTGTGTCACTCGCCCACGATGGTGGTGAAATTGCGTGACGTGTTCAGTCTGGACAGCAGCCGTTCAGTTGCGCCGAGTCACCCCCAAGCGTGTGTTTCGTGTGCTGAGTAATCTGGCTCTTCGAGAAGCAGTGCCTGACTGCACCGTCCTCCCGGGAATCAGAGGACCCAGTGTTCTGTTCTCACCCCCGCCAGAACAACAGTGCCCGCGTCACACGTTCCTTCCTGTTCCGTTTCCTCCCGCCAGACTTAACCGGGGCAAGCTCTGCCAGTGTGGCCATTTTGTAGCCGAGAAAACCTGGATGGAAGCGGGCACTGTGGCTCAGCGGGTTAAAGCCCTAGCCTGCAACGCATCAGTTCTAGTCCCAGCTGCTCCTCTTCCGATCCAGCTCTCTGTTGTGGCCTGGGAAAGCAGAAGATGGCCCAAGTTCTTGGGCCCCTGCACCCATGTGGGAGACCCAGAAGAAGCTCCTGGCTCCTGGCATCAACCTGACCCAGCTCCAGCCACTGGGGCCATTTAGGGAGTGAACCAGCGGATGGAAGACCTCTCTCTCTCTGGCGCTACGTCTCTCTGTAACTGTTTTTCAAATATATAAAATAATTATTTAAAAAAGAAAAAGAAACCTGAGGCTGACAGGGGTGGAGCAACTCCCCCCACGTAGTATTTGAGCCCACGGAGCCTTCCGGAAGGGTGGGGGATTTGGGGAGAACCGAACGTCGTATCTGAACCTCGAGAGGCCAAGGGCACGACGTCATTGTGATGCCTGCTGCGGATCCCCCCTGCCCTCTTGCCAGCACCTTCTGCCCCTGCCAACCAAGGAGGGCAGGGGCTTGGGAAAGCTGGGGTCTCTGCCTCACCTCCGGAGACCCTGAGCCCCTGGCCATGGCCCTGGAGTCTGCGCAACTGCTGTTTTCCAGGTGCCTTTAGCGCAGGATAACCCTTGTGCCGAGTTGGCACGCTCCAAGCGTTGGGATGTGGAGGCATTGAGGTGTTCCCGTGCATGGAGGCTCCCGGGGCGCTACAGAGCTGTCCTCCTACCGAGCTTTCCCGCGGCTCCCGAAGCCGTGGCCGCGCCCCCAGTGTCTCCTTCGGTAACCTGCAGGTTGCCTCTGGGCATTCGAGCACCAGGTGACACGAGAGGAAGTGTCACAAGGACAGTCCAGGTCGAAGCACGCAGCGGCAAGAAGAGATGGCGATTAAATTCTTCTCCGTCTGCAAACTTTACCCAAACGAACGACCACGTGCTAGGGTCCTCCTGGGCTTCCCAGCTCAACCCTCAGCCCCGGGGCAGCTCTGCAGGTGACCCGGCCCTGTGCTCTTGGCCTCCGGGTCGTCAGGTGATAGATGAGGGGCCAGCGCTTGGCGCACCCACGTCCCATGTGGGGGTGCCTCCATTCAAGTCCCAGACCCGTTTCCCTTTCCTTCTTCCAGAAATACACACCCTGGGAGACAGCAAGTGGTGCCTCAAGTAGTCGGGTCCCTGCCGCCCACTTGGGAGAACCGGGTTGAGTTCCGGGCTCCTGGCTTCCACCTGGCCCAGCCTTAGCCTCTTCGGGCATTTGGGGAGTGAGCCAGCAGAAGGCAGCTGTCTCTCCGTCTCTGTCTGTGCCTTTCAAGTTGAAGATGAAGATGCTGATGGTGGATGTGGCTCCGGCACAAATCGGTGATAAGTCAGGAAGGAGGCTGCCCCCTGCCGTGCTGTCCCTGAGGCCGCCCCGGTGACCTCCATGTGGCCTCGCTGGTCAGCGCCCAGTCACGTGGCCTTTGCAGTCCGGCAGCCTGGGTGGGTGACTTTTTCAATAGACTCATTGCTCTGCCAACAAAATCAGTTCTGTTGGTCAGAAAGGAGAGGGGGCATTGGATGGCCAACTCTGCCTGCTTCGGTATTTTCCCAGTGTACAGAGAGATTGATACATTGTACCCATGTTTTCTTAGGAAAATTCTTACTGCCTCATAGCATGTCAGAATTTCTTTGTGAGTCGCCTATTTTCAAAAATACTTTTTTTTCCCTAAATTAGCATGAGTTGACCAACTTTTACTCTGGAATGAATTGCATTCAGATATGCTGCAGAGAGTGTGTGGGTGTGTGGACATTCATGGACATGTGTGTGGACATTTGTGTATGTGTGTACATGTGTGTTTATGGCCGCTTGTGTACATGTGTGCACGTGTGTGCAGGTGGACATTTGTGTGTGTGTGTAAGCGTCTGTGTACACACGTGTGTGGTTAAATCCAATGCTTGCTACAGTAACAGAACCTCCCTTCAGCCCGGACTCTGTCTGTAGCCTGGTGGAAGCTGCTCCTCTGGATGAGCAGGGGTGGTGCCGGCCATCCTGTCTCCCAGCCCTTGAGCCACAGAGGTCCCCGGGCGCCTGGGCGAAGAGGCGGAGGTGTCTGATGGCGCTTCCTGCAGGCACACAGGCTCGACCCAGACTTCACCAGTTTTGTAGTGATTTCTACTTGGAACAATTTTTTTCTTAATTATTAACACAGTCATAACCATAGCACAGAAACTTGGAAAATGGAGAAGAAAGATTATTCTTATCTCCACTCTCCTGTAGGTTTCATCAATGTCAGTTTCAGCGTTCATTGCCTTCCTGTCTGGATTAGCGCAATGAGAGTTGTTTATGTTGTCATAACTTGATTTATATTTAAGACTTCTTAAAAAATATTTATTTACTTGAAAGTCAGAGTTACGTGGGGTGAGAGGGGGGTCTTCCATCCACTGGTTCACTCCCCAGTTGGACACAACGGCTGGAGCTGACCAATCCAAAGCCAGGAGCCAGGAATTTTCTTCCGGGTCCCCCACACAGGTGCAGAGGCCCAAGGACTTGGGCCATCTTCTACTGCTTTCCTAGGCCACAACAGAGAGCTGGATGGGAAGTGGAGCAGCCGGGTCTCAAACCAGCACCCATATGAGATGCCGGCACTGCAGGTGGCAGCTTAACCCTCTATGCCACAGCGCCAGCCCCTATTTAAGGCTTTAAACATTTTTCTTCATAACCCATTCTTTAGCAGTGTAAATGGCCAACTGTTATGTCAAATGTACATGCTGTATTTTATGTAATTATTCATCTATTACTGAACAGTGAGGTTGCTTCAGTTTTACTTTGTAGTGAACAACCTTGTGTGTTTAACATTTTCCATATTTTACATTATTTAAGATTCACTTCCAAGGCCAGCACTGTGGCACATCGGGTAAAGCATCCCATATGGGTGCCGGTTCGAGTCCTGGCTGCTCTACTTCTGATCCAGCTCTCTGCTATGGCCTGGGAAAGCAGTGGATGATTGCCCAAGTCTTTGGGCCCCTGCACCCACATGGGAGACCCGGAGGAAGCTCCTGGCTCCTGGCTTCGGATCAGCACGGCTCCGGCCGTGGCAGCCAATTGGGGAGTGTGGACCAGCGGATGGAAGACCTCTCTCTCTTTCTCTCTCTCTCTCTCTCTCTCTGCCTCTCCTTCTCTCTGTGTAACTCTTTCAAATAAATAAATGAATCTTTAAAAAAAAAAAGATTCACTTCCAAGGATATGAAAATTTCTGGGGCAGGCGCCATGGCTCAACAGGCTAATCCTCCGCCTAGCGGCGCCAGCACACCGAGTTCTAGTCCCGGTCAGGGTGCCGGATTCTGTCCCAGTTGCCCCTCTTCCAGGCCAGCTCTCTGCTATGGCCCGGGAATGCAATGGAGGATGGCCCAAGTTCTTGGGCCCTGCACCTGCATGGGAGACCAGGAGAAGCACCTGGCTCCTGCCTTCAGATCAGCGCGGTGCACGGCGGCCATTGGAGGGTGAACCAACGGAAGGAAGACCTTTCTCTCTGTCCCTCTCTCTCACTGTCCACTCTGCCTGTCAAAAAAAAAAATTTTTTTTCTGTGACTTAAAAAGCAGATCGCCTTCCAAAAGAATTGTCTCCAGGAGCACCCCCATCCCACCTCGGACTGGCTGGGCTCAGTCCCCAACTCCAGCTGCTGACTCCAGGCAGCAGTCATGGCTCAGCATGGGAGACCTGGGCTGAGGGCCTTGTTCCCAGTTTTGCCCTGGCCCCGTCCTATCTGTTAATGGGCATTTGAGAAGTGAACCAGTGCATGGGAAGCTCTCCCTCCCCCCCCCCCCCCCGTCTCTGTTGCTCTGCCTCTCAAATAAATTAATTTTTTAATTTGAAAAATTTTATGTTTAATTCCCTTTAAAAAAAAAAAAAAAGTATCCCCCAAGCAGTAGGTGGGATAGTCTCTCTCTGAGTCATGTGATGGCTGAGGCCTGTCCTTGTTTGTAGAGTGGGGGTTTCCAGTTACTACTCACTGGTGGTCTCACTGTTTGCTCTGGGGCAGGGCTATTCGCATTTTTTGCCCAGCTACCTGATTTCCACTCCCTGGTGTGGAGGAGGTCCCTACCCAGTGAACATCTTCACCTGTCATCTGTTAGCTTTGCCGCAGGTTTGCATCCCTCCGTGGTGTTTGCCTGTTGGTTTGGCTTCCATGGGATACACCCCACACCCCACATGTGGAAATGGCACTTTTTTTTTTAATCAAATCTTTCAGGCTCCTTTTCTGACTTTCAGAGTCCGGGTCTCTCCAGGGGTGGAATTAGGTTACCGTAGTCAACTGCTTTCTTCCTTTGCTTGTGATTTGATGTTTGTATTCGTACTGCTAAATGGTATAACACGCAAAACCCGAGAGGACCCCCCCAACAGAATTCCTAGATAATCTGCCGGCTCCTCCCTCCTGTGCTTGCAGATTCCCTTATCACCACAGTGGCTGACTCACACACTGGATTCCTGCAGGGGGAGGGCAGGGGGCTGCCTGACTGCTGCTGAGCCTCCTCCCTCTCTCCTTCCACCAGATCATGACCCACACCGGGAAGGCGCGGCGGAAGGGGCCGGCGGGCGTGCAGTGGGGCGGGGACGAGCCCCTGCGCCGGCCGGTCACCCCCGGCGGCCACAGGAGCGGGGGCCCAGCGTGAGTCCAGGCCCAAGGAGGGCAGGAGCTGCTGTTCTTTGGCTTCGTTTTGATTAACTGCCACGTAAGATGATGCACAGATTTTAAAATGCGAAATAAAGCGTGCGTGTTGAAAGCATTTATTCCTCCTCTGTGGGGGTTTTTGGAGGGACGTGGTCGGGCCACGGGTTCCCCAGGCCACGTCAGGAGGCAGCTGCTGGCGCCTATCCTGTCCGTGGTGCGGCTCCCATGGAGCACCGGGCCCGGGCTGGGACTCGGGCGTCACAGCTTTGATGACTTCGTAAAGCAGCCCTGCGCGGTTGTAGCTGCCAAGCCTCGTTCGTTCTCCATAGCCTCACGTTCACCCCGACACGAGTAAATGTCAGTGGGTCCCGCAGGAGGCCTGGGGGCCGGGGCGAGGGGCGGGTGGTCCAGTGGGCAGAGTACAGCCCGCGTCCTGTGGCGCCTGTGTCCCTGAGCCAGGGCTTAGAGAGTGCCACTGGGACCCGTGTGCGCTCGGCCAGGCTGCACTCCGAACACACCACGGCTCACCTGGCCACGCCCTGCAGCCGGGCAGTTTGGTTGTTTGCAGTTCGACTCTGTAGTCATTCTGCCGCGATCACCCTGGCACTGGGGATTCAGCAGCAGATACGATGTGCAAGTGCCGGCCGGCACGGAGCTCCCGCCACCAGCGCCAGGGCACCGGTGTCCCCGGCACTGTGCTGAGTTCTGTCGCCCTTCTGAGATTTGCCTTGTAAGCCTCTCGAGGCCCACACCGAGGACCAGTGCTCGGAGGTTTGACTCCATAATCAGTGGTGGTGCGCTTCTGTGTCTAGGGGCTTTATTGTTAGTCACTGATGCTCAGACTAAAATCCTGCCCTTTCCTGGCAAGCCTACAGCCAGTGTCTTTTTAACCTACGGGAGAGGAGCGAGTGCTGCGGTGAGGAGCTTCCGGCTGTGCCCGGCGCAGCAGGTGTAGCCGACACACAGGTGCGCTGTAAATGCTTCTGACCCGCTGGAAGGAGAGCCGCGTGCTCCCTCAGGAACCCCGGAGCCGGCTCAGTGCAGCCACGTGACCGCCCTGGGCACCTGACAGCAGTGATGCTGGGAGGGTGGCGCAGCGCCCCCGTGCATCCCTGAGCGGCGTTTACATCTGCGGGCTTTGTGTTCTGCCGTTTTTTTGTGATTTTTTGTTTTTGTTTTTTGTTTTTTTGTGTTTTTTTTTTTTTTGACAGGCAGAGTGGACAGTGAGAGAGAAAGAGAGAAAGGTCTTCCTTTTTGCCGTTGGTTCACCCTCCAATGGCCGCCGCGGCAGGCACACCGCGCTGATCTGAAGGCAGGAGCCAGGTGCTTCTCCTAGTCTCCCACGCGGGTGCAGGGGCCAAGCACTTGGGCCATCCTCCACTGCACTCCTGGGCCATAGCAGAGAGCTGGACTGGAAGAGGAACAACCGGGACAGAACCGGCACCCCAACCGGGACTAGAACCTGGGGTGCCGGCACCACAGGCGGAGGATTAGCCTAGTGAGCCGCGGTGCCAGCCCCGTTTTTGATCCAGAATGTAGCCAGATGTCAACTACTTAGTAAATCTACTTTGTAAATATAGTCCATTTTTTAATGGAAGTAGCAATAGAAACAAATAGATTTGCCTTATTTGCCAAGGGGACAAGGACAGCAAATCGTTGTAAAAATTATTTTAGGGGCTGGCATTGTGGCTTAGCAGGAAAAGCTGCCGCCTGCAGTGCCAGCCGCCCCTGTGATTGCTGGTTCAAGTCCCGGCTGCTCCACGTCTGACCCAGCTCCCTGCTGATGGCCTGGGAAAGCGGTGGAAGGTGGCCCAAGTGCTTTAGGCCCTGCACCCACATGGGAGACCCGGAAGAAGCTCCTGGCTTTGGCCTGGCCCAGCACTGGCTGTCATGGCCATCAGGGGAGTGCACCAGCAGATGGGAAGACCTCTCTGTCTCTCCCTCCCTCTCTGAAACTCTGACTTCCGAAATAAATAAATAATTCCTTTTAAAAGTATTTTAAATATTTCAAAAAATCATTAAAACTTATTTTTGCTTCACAGAGGCAAAAACGTGGCATGGATATTTTTAATCAAAGATGAGGATAATGGGAAGCCAATAAATACAAGATCTGACCACTGGGCAGATGTTCTGCTGTGTGGGAGAACTTGGGGACCGGCCTGGGAGCTCCGCTGGCTCATCCCCTGATGTGGGGGCTGGGGGGTCATTCCCCTGGAGGCCCTTGGCTGGGACCAACCCTCCGGGCAATGCAAGCCCCTCACTGCCCTGGGTCAAAGTGGCTGCCAGCACCAACTCCCTTCAGGGGCCTCTCACCAGCTCTGAGCCAGACGCCAGCTGAGGTCGTGCAGGGAAGCCGATGGAGCTGCAGGTCACTGGCGGGGCTGACTCAGAGCAGCCCGGAACGCTGGCCGGCTGGTTTCTGTTCCACCTGCACCTCTGGCATGTGCCTCCGACAAGTTTGTGCGCCTCTCCATCCAGGGCCGCGCCCTCCACCCTCTGGGACCCTGGCGTCACCCCTGTGGATGGGTCCGGGAGCTCAGCCCTCCTGTGTCCTGCACGGATTTGAGACGCTGGGGCTGTCGGAGTCGGTGTTGCCACTCGTGGGATTTTATTCTGGGAATGAGTCAGGTGTCTACAGATTCAAGTATACCGGTACTTGTTGTGATATTATTTATAAAACCAGAAATAACCTACGTGCCCGGAGGAGGAAGCTGGTTACATAAATCACACTGTGTCCACGCTGATCAGTGTTGGAAATGTTTTAGAAGAATAGTGACTCAGCAAGAGCCTCACAGTATACAGCAATGCCAAGTGGAAAAGCAAATCATAAAAGGGTTTGAGTAAAGGGGCCGGTGCTGTGGCGTAGAAGGTTAGGCCTCTGCCTCAGTGCCGGCATCCCCTGTGGGCACTGGTTTGAGTCCCAGCTGCTCCACTTCTCATCCAGCTCCCTGCTATGGCCTGGGAAAGCAGTAGAAGATGGTCCAAGTCCTTGGGCCCCTGCACCCACCTGGGAGACCTGGAAGAAGCTCCTGGCTCCTGGCTTTGGCCTGGCCCAGACCTAGCCGTGGTGGCCATTTAAGGAGTGAATCAGCAGATGGAAGATCCTCTCTCTCTCTCTCTCTCTCTCTCTCTCTCTCCCCCCCCCTCCCCTTCTCATCTCTTCCTTTCAAATAAATGAATAATTTTTTTAAATGCGGGTTTGAGTAAAGCCAGGCTGGTCCCACACAGTGATCCCAATGAGTGTTTCTAAGTGTCTGTTTGCGTTTGCTGCAAGGTGTTCAGGCCGGGGGGGGGGGGGGGGGGGCAGGTGGCTGGGTCTCACGTGCGCTCACCTCAGTGATGGGCTCTGACTCCGCCATCAGGAAACGCTGGGCTGAGCGCAAGATTCAGCCCCGGCTCAGCCCCGGCCCGACCCTGTGTGGCTGCTAGACCCCCCCACCCCCTTCTCCCTGCAGGTACCTGACGCCCCCTGTCTCTCTTCCCCCTCCCTCCCGCCTCCCTGCCCCGTCCACACTGCACGTCCAGCTTCCCTCACCCCACCCCGCCCCACTTCCTCTCCACACACAGCCCCACTTGGGCTGCCACTCGTCCTCACTGGCCACTGCCGGTCGCCACTGCCGGCCTCCCTCAGGTATCAGTCCCAGCCTGGTCCCTGCCTCCGGGGGGCCGTCCTCGGCCACCCTCCCCTCCCTGCTGAAGCTCTGAGCTCTGGACACCCCATCTCGGGGCCTCGTCCCATTCCCACGGGGCCCTGGTTTCCGCTACACCCCGATGGTGCCCAGATCCAGCCCGGCCTCGCCAGGTGTGTCTCCACCGCCGCCACACGCTGCCCCCTGCGCCCCCTGCCTCGGGCGTGGTGTGGGCAGCCCCAGGCCAGTGGGGTCCGAGCTGGCAGCTCCGGCCCTTCCTCCTTGCCCACCGCCCACTCCTGCTGTACCCCTTTCCCCGCCGTCTGCGTCCATTTTTCAAAACTAAGAACGTGGCCTTTTCCTTTCCCTGCCTCTACACCTGCTCACTTCAGAGCCCCCACTGCTGAGAGCCGCACCTCCCCGGCCGCAGCAGACCCTGGGACTGGGTGTCATTGCCTGTCCCTGGGGGTGGTCCAGGGTCTGGGACTTGTCCTTGTCCTTGTGTCGATCTGAGATTGACGTTCACGAATTGCCCTTGGGGGGCAGGTGTTGGGCCCCGTGATTAAGACACCTGGACTTAGGTCCCGGCCACACTCCTGATTCCAGCTTCCTACTGATAGGACCCTGGGAGGCGGCAGGTGATGGCTCAAGTAATCGGCTCCCCACCACCCACATGGGAGACTGAGACCTGGATGGAGTTCTGGGCTCCTGGCCCAGCCCCAGCCTCTGTGGGCATTTGGGGAGTGAACCAGCGGATGAGGGTCCTGTGCGGTGTGTGTGTGTCCATGCCACACAAGTAAACAGCGATTGTAACACGAGATCCCATCCCAGGGCAGGCACCTGGTTGCCACCGTCTGTCGCCCACCAAGCCCTCACTGTAGTGGGTGGCTGATGTCCCCTTGTCGAAGGACTTTGTGCTCTGCTGCCGTCGGCTCCACTGGAGTTGTTGCTGTCTGTGCTGACCCCAGGAGCCTGCCCCGCTCCCATGAGCTCTCCCAGCCGACCCAGGTCTGGCCCAGTGAGGCTCCCCACGCACATCTGCTGGACAAATGCGTCTCTGGCAGGCTGGGGGCCGGCGTTAGGTGACGCCAAGGAGTCTCCTGCGGCGCCATAAGACTCGACTCTGGGCTGGGCAACGTGTGACCTGACTGGATCCGTCCCCTCACTCACCTACTTCGTCCTTGGAGAAAAACCGGAAGTCTTGTTCCTTAAGCTAACTGGTTGACATGTCACCCAAAGCCACCAGGCTCAGCTGTCAGTTGGAGACACCCGGAGCGTGGGGTCTCTCTCAGCTCCCAGGTGCTAACAGGGTCAGCTCCCAGCTTCCGCCAGCGTCCTGAGAAAGTTTCTTATCCACTGATGCCAACTGAACAAGGATTTGAGACACGTCTGCTGGCGACGCCACATGGCAGCTGGCAGCCAAGCAGCCCTGACTATCTGCATGTTTATTGCTCTTTTCCGTGTCTTCCTGAAGGCTGGAACTCATTGCGTTTCTCCCCAACCAGCCCAACCTGCCAGAGATGGCTGCCGCAGGCCCCGTTGGCTGTCCGCTGGCCCCTCTACAAGGAGGGCAAGCCTGGTGCTTCCCGCTCACGACAGCACTGAGCGTTTAGGCCCAGCTCCGGGGCTGGGAGCCGTGGGCTAAGGCGAGCGGCGGCCAGGGCTTCCAGAAGCCCCCGGGGCTCAGCCCCAGCCCCAGGTCCAGGGAGGCTCATGGCTTTGGTCACGCGCCTGGCCTGATGCTGGCCTGATGCTGGCCTGTCCTCAAATGCCCTGCTCGGAGAGTGCTGGCCGCCGAGCTGTTGCGAGCTGCTGGGGAAAGCTGGGCATCATGGAACTCCGCTAGGTCTTCCTGCACCCTGTGCTGCTGTCACGGGATCCCAGAGGCCGCAAGCCCAAGCCCAGGGGCCCCATGTGTTCAGTTCTGGTGGCACTGTATGGCAGGTGGCATGGTGGTGGGAGTGGGTACGAGGAGAGACTACCCGGGGGACAGGAAGCCCGAGGCTGGGGAGGTCTTGCTGTCTTTACAATAACAGCCAGGGCCAGCGCTGTGGCGTAGTGAGTAAAGACACTGCCCACAGTGCCAGCATCGCTATGGGTGCCGGTTCAAGTCCCGGCTGCTCCACTTCCCATCCAGCTCCCCGCTATGGCCTGGGAAAGCAGTAGAAGGTGGCCCAAGTGCTTGGGCCCCTGCATCCCTTGTGGGAGACCTGGAAGAAGCTCCTGGCTCCTGGCATTGGATCGGCCCAGCTCCATCGCAGCCATTGGGGGGTGAACCAGCAGATGGAAGACCTCTCTCTCTCTCTCCCTTTCTCTCTCTCTCTCTCTCTACATAAATCTACAAGTGCGGTGCCCTCAGTGACCAAGTGACTATGCGTGAGGCCTCACCTCATAAAAGGTGCCACCAGCTCTCCCCTCCACACTGGGACCAAGCTTCCAGCCAGTGGCCCCCTGGGAGACACACACCCAAGCCACGCCCAGGCTGTCGCCGTGAAGGGCCGTGAAGGGCCGTGGCCGCGGAAGGGTCCCGGTCACCCGAGAGCCCAAGGCTGCGCACAGGCAGAGGCGTGGCCGGGGCCACCACAAGCTCTGGCTGCAGGAGGATGTTTTAGATGCTAGAGAAAAATATCTGTGCTTTGGATCCGAAATGCCCAAAGTATTTCTTTTTTCATTTTCGAAAGGAAATTAAAAAGATTATGAGGCGGCCAGATAAGACCCTAATCTCCATTCAAATAGGAAAAACAACAAGAGCAGGTCAGACTCCAGGATGAAAACCATGTGCAGCCCCGCGGAATCTGCTGGGAGCTGGGTTCAGATGCGCCGTGGCCGCAGCCCAGGCCCAGCGCAGGCGCCGGCCCAGAGCAGAGCAGAGCCCGGCCCGGGGGAGGAGGGCTGGCTGGGGAGCGGCTCCCGAGGCTTCGCCAGCTTGGACCTGCAGTTACTTTGCTTGGGCTTTCTTCGAGCTGCGAACGCTCCTATGGCTTCGCAGCCGGGTGCCTAGCGCGACCGTTTGTCCAGCAGTTTCTGCTAAAGGTCTTTGTCACTTGGGCGCCCCTCGGCCTGCTCAGAATGCCTGGCCTCCTCGCACCTGCTGCTGTGTGCTCAGCTGGGCTGCGACCCACACTCGGCCAGGAGCCCCTCTCACGCCTCAGCGGGCTCTGGAACGCTGACCCCTGGCCCTCGGCTCCCTGAGCTTTCCTTGAACATCCCCTTGCTTGTAGAGGCCAGGCCTCCCGGTTAGGCCTCATCCCAGGCTGGAGCCTGCTCTTCCTCCTGCCCTCTTCAGACCGGCCCCGGCCTCCCAGCTCAGTCCCCTTGCCCAGCCTCTGCCAGAGGTGGTAAGCAGCCCCCACCTGGGTCCTGCAGATCAGAGTGCCCAGCTGACGCGCAAGTGGGCTGGGGTGGCCATCCCTGGCCTCACTGTCCTGCTCCAGGGAGCCTGGGCCAGCGCCCACTGGGCCTTGCCTCCGACGGCTTGGCTTCTCCAGCCCTGACCCCTCTTTCTGTACCCCCCACCCCCAGCTGCTCCCGCAGCTCTCGCACCGACTGAGCCTGGCCTCACTCTGGGAACTGCACCCCACCCAGAGGCCCCGTGGAAGCCCACCACCACGGCTAAGACCCTCTGCAGCCGGCCCCCAGTCGGCTCTTATGGAAGACCCAGGCCCGGGTGCCCATGGGAGCCAGGGGCTGCATGATCGGTGGAACACAAGGCCAGAAGGAACTTCGTTTCTAACCCCAGGGCTCAGTCCCACAGAGCCAAGAGGAAATAGCTCCCAAGGGAAAACCCCAAGAATGTGGCTTAGCAAGACACTGGCCGGAGGAAAGTTATTCTCATTTCCCCACGCACCCAGACTATCTTGAAGATCAGAACCATAGGCCTTGTCGGCAGGCCCTCCAGCCCAGCCTGAAATGGACCAGGGGTCAGATGGAGCCTTGCGCCCCAGGGGGCCGCAGGTACGTGCAGTGTGCCTGGCCACCCCACTCAGAGGGGGAACTGAACCCACAAGACCTCACAGGGCCAAGGGAGTTCAGCGCAGTTCCCCCACCCTCACCTTCCGGGAAGCTCCCCGACACTGGCAGTGGCAGTGGGGGGCTCCCCGAGAGCTAAGCATCTCCCACAAGTTCACAGAAGATTCGTGAGATGGAAAAACCTGCATGGATTTCAGAAACATTTTTACTCCCAAACAAACTTACCTTTTAACTCCATTTCTCCATGAGCTTTTTGTTTGTTTTTGTTAAGATTTCTCTTATTTATTTGAAAGACAGAGAGGAGGGGAGAGAGATCTTGCATCCGCTGGTTCACTCCCCAAGTGGCTGCAACGGCCGGAACTGGGCCAGGCTGAAGCCAGGAACCAGGAGCTTCACCCAGGTCTCTCACATGGGTACAGGGGTCCAAGAGCTTGGGCCATCTTCTACTGCTTTCCCAGGCCACAGCAGAGAGCTGGATCGGAAGTGCAGCAGCCGGCACTCAAACTGGCGTCCATATGGGATGCCGGCGGCTTAACCTGTTTCGTCACAATGCCAGCCCCTGGAAGCTCTTTCTCCCTGTCTGTGTGTTACTCTGCCTTTAAAGTAAATGAACTTTTTTTTTTTAATTAAAAATATTCAGGGGCTGGCACTGTGGCGCAGTGGATTAACGCTGGCATCCCATATGGGCACTGGTTCGAGACCCAGCTGCTCCATTTCCAATCTAGCTCTCTGCTGTGGCCTAGGAAAGCAGTGGAAGATGGCCCAAGTCCTTGGGCCCCTGCACCCACATGGGAGAGCCAGAAGAAGCTCCTGGCTCCTGGCTTTGGATCAGCACAGCTCCGGCCATTGCAGCCATCTGGGGAGTGAACCATCAGATGGAAGACTTTCTCTCTCTCTCTCTCTCTCTCTCTCTCCCCCTCCCTCTCTCTGTGTAACTCTGACTTTCAAATAAATAAATAAATCTTTAAAAAGAAGAAGAGAAGAAATATTATTCAGTTCCAGGCAGACACTGCCCACCTCGGATGGCCTCGGATAGGAAGTCGGCTCCATGTTCGGATCAGAGAGAATTGCCTAGAAGTCAAAGCCTGTTGCTGCGGGTTTGAGGAAACCTGCAGGGAAGATTCTTTGTAAGATAAAACCATGGTCACACTTCACAGATCTCAGAGGTGTTTTTAAAATATAAGTGATGAGGCTGGCGCTGTGGCGTAGCCGGTAAAAGCGCAGCCTGCGGCACCAGCATTCCGTGTGGGCCCTGATTCCTGTCTCGGCTGCTCCACTCTGACCCGGCTCTGTGCTAATGCACCTGGGAAAGCAGCAGAAGACGATCCAGGTCCTTGGGCCCCTGCACCCACGTGGGAGACCTGGAAGAAGCTCCTGGCTCCTGGCCTCGGATCGGCCCAACTCTGGCCATCGCAGCCATTTGGGGAGTGAACCAGCGGATGCAAGATGCTCTCTCACTCTCCTCACCCCTTCCCCCATAACTCTGCCTTTCAAATAAATAAAGACAAAAAAAAAAAAAGAATCTAGTTCTGATTCCTACCAAAAAATAAATAAATAAATAATGCAGATGCTGAGAGGCGAGGAGTGAGGACTGAGGACAGTGGCTCCAGCAGAGGCGCCCCCGGCCCAGATGAGAAGAGAGGGAAGGTGGCGGTGAGGGCCCTGAAATACAAGAGGTGCCTCCCTGCAGGCCGAGCCATGGAAAATGCGTGCCACAGAGAGCACTGTCGTGCAGACCGTGAGAGAGAGCACATAGAAGCTCCCCAGACAGGAGGGGGACCCCCCAGAGGTGCTGCCCAGGTAGCCGGCAAAAGTTTTGCTCTCTGATTGGCTAATTTATCAGATTGAAACTACATCCAATCAGAGAGGCAGAAAGGGTCGTGGAAATACCCACTTTGGATTGGTCTATGAAGGTAGGGGTCAGCCAACCAACCAGGGAGACAGGCCAATCAGCAAGCAGCAGGCCCCCTTGCTGATGCGGGGGGGGGGGGGGCACTCCTGCGCTTACCTGCAGCAAACGCCCAGTTCATCACTCCCTGGCGATGCAGCCCCCAGCAATACGCAGGCGCTTTCTTTTGTTTGTTTGTTTGTTTGTTTTTAAAGGCAGAGTTCCAGGTGTTGCAGGACAGCCAGATCGTCCATCCACTGGTTTACTCTCCAAATGATGGCAACGAAACCAAGAGCCTAGAACTCCATCCGAGGCTCCCACATGGGTGCATGGGCCCAAGCACTTGGAGCATCCCCTGCCGCTTTTCCCAGGTGCATTAGCAGGGAGCTGGATCAGAAGTGGAGCAGCCAGGACTTGAACCAGCACCCATATGGGATGCCGGCATTGCAGGTGGCCAAGGTTTTCCCCGTTGTGCCTCGATGCCTGACCCAAGCGTTTTCTTTTCCACTCTTGCAGGGACCTTGCCTAACTGCGTTACTAACCCATCCAGCTCCTCATTTCACCTGCTTCCCTGGGGAGGTGCCCTGTGTGGCCGGGGCAGCCTTGTCCTTGCCTGGGGATATCAGTGAGGGCACCTGCTGGGCCCCTTGGGCAGCTCAGTGCCCCCACCTCTGAGGCTGCCACATTTGGCAACTGAAAATCCAGGACACCCCGTTACGTTTGTGTTCCAGAGGAAACAGGGGCCACAGTGCTCCCGTGTGGAGGCGCCAGGCGCCGGCCCAGCGATTCAGTCCTGTGCTCTGTTTTCCCCAGAGCAGCAGACGGGAGCCAGTGAGGCTGAACAGGGAGGGTGGTCTGTGGCTCGCTGTGCTGTGCCCTCCTGCAAGTGCCCAGGCTGCCCAGGTCAACCAGCTGCACCGGAGAGGTGGCAGGGACTGGCCTGGGTGCACGCTTTTCTTAGCTTTGCTGCCAGCCCTGAGAAGAGCATCCGGGGAGAAGCTGCAGAGCGCGTAGGGACTGAGCTGTCTCTTCCCAGCAGCCTCCGGGGGGACGCAGGCCCTGAGAGCAGCCACTGCCAACAGCACATCAGGCAGAGCCTCGCCTGCTCCTCAGAGGGGTCCCCGGCCAACCAGCAGGGGTGCCCCAAGGTCCGGACAGTAGAGACACCACCAGGTAGGGCTGGGGGCTGTCACGAGGCCTTGCATCCCCGCAAGGTGTACAGCGAACCTGGGCGCTTTGCTAGGGTGGCCGCCACGCCTGGTCACCGGGCAGCCGCTGCCACCCCCGAGGGCCCTGCTCCCTGGGAGCTCTGACCACAGACTCGCCCCCGGGGAACGAGTTTTAGAAAGGCTGAGTGAGCATGCCCTGGGGCATGAGTGACTGGGGCAATGGGGAGACGGAGAGACGGAGAGATGGAGAGAAGGTGTCCTGGGGGCTGGAGGGGACTCAGCTCCCCAAACAGAAACCTGGTCCCCAAGGCGGGGACAGGCACTGCCTTGAAGGGGCCCTCCGGGCCTGGGGGGGTCTCGACAGGACCCTCCGGGTGTTCTTATGGCCCCTGTTCAGATGTGAGGAAACTGGGCTCACACCCGTGCTTTTCCACACACCCCAGGTCCACTGCGCTTGGAGAAGCCAGCCTGGCACAGGTGCACGCCTGCTGCCCCCAGCGGGTCTGCCCGGGGTGGGCACTCACTTCCAGCTCCCGCAGCTGCCGCACTCCAGGCCCTGCAGCTGTTTGGCCCTCAGCTACGGCAGGTGGATGGGAGGAAGTGCGAGCCTGGGCCTCCCTGGGAAGTGGGGCCCACGTCTCCCTCAGCCCAGGGATCCCATGGGAGTTCGGGACCTGGGCTAGGGAGGGGCGGGCAGGCTGGGCTGTCTCTAGGAGGGCAGGATGAGCCAGAGGCAGGAGGCCTGATGGCCCCAGGGTCTGGTCTCTCCCAGCCCAACTGCTGGCCAGCGTGGGTCTCTCCTCCTCAGAGCGGCGTAAGGCCTCTCCGGCTCTAGGTCCCCTCCCCAAATCCGGGGCTCCTAACGAGAAACTCAAGGGTGGGGGCTGGGTCCTTTGCCCTGGCCCTACTGCTGCCCAGAAAGAACTTGTAGACAGGGGACTCCGAAGCCCCTCTTCTTAGAAATGTCCCCCACACTGTGCCGAGTGGGGTCACCCACCAGCCCCCGGCCAAGCCGGTGTGGATGCCCACCCTAGAGCCCGTGGCTGAATGAGCCTTTATTTTAAGGCCGAGGGACCTGTGTGAGGAGGAGGGTGGCAAGGGGGGACCACTGGTCCCACACCTGCCTCCTCCTCCCCTGGCTGCTTGGCCCTCCCCGGAAAATTCTCCGCCCACCCCCAACCTCTCCTTTCCAGGCAGACTTCCTCCCCCCCCCCCCCCCCACGTAGGTCTCAGCCAAGCACCCCTTCCTCTGGCCTGACCCCTGTGTGTCCCGGCCACAGGCTCCCAGCAGTCGCCTCCCACAGGCACCGAGCCCACTGCGTTGTCACGTGGTGCGCGTCTGTCTCCCGCCAGCCTCCAAGGCCGGCCCACCTGCACGGTGGCCCAGAGCAAGCATCAGAACATCTGGGCATGGCTTCGGTGGGGAACATTCGTTCCCTCCACGTCCCCAGCTCATCTCTCTGGGGAAGGGAACTGGGTGGGGGGGTGGGGGGGGTGGGCAGGAAGTAAACCTCTGGTCACAAGGTGCCGGTCACTTAAGGCCATGGCTGCCCAAGCTCTCTTCCCTTTGTTTCCAGGTACCGGGCTTGCTGAACAACGCTTTGCTGGGAGCCACGGGGAGGAGCTCAGAGCCACAGTCCTGCCCGCCCTCCTCCCTCCCCGCAGGGCAGAGGCTTCCTCTGTCTGATCAGCTTCTTAGGCTCCTAGCGCTCCGTAGCCGGAGCCAGGCGCCATTGCCCAGGCCTTGTAGAGGCCGTCATCAGGAGGAAAAGCGGTGATCCAGAACAGACGTGCTATGCCAGAGACGTCAGGTGCAGCCGCAAGGGGCTGGCTCCCACCTAGGGTGTGCGGGGTCGCTGGCAGCACTGCCTGTGTCGCTAAGCTTCCCCAGTGCCCGTCTGCTCCCTGCCATCTTGCTGAGACCACACACAGCCCTGGGACTCCCCGGGAGCAGCTCCAGCCACGCCTGGAAGTCCCCCTCCACGTGGCCTGGGGCTCCTCAGCCCGCTCTCACGTCTGCCCCAGGATCACAGGCGAGAGCGTCAGGGCCCGTCCTACCACAGACGAGAAATGATTCCTTGGCAAGTGCAGGCTGAGCATCCCTCGGCTGAAAATCCGAAATCCAAAGTGTTCTAAGATCTGAGACTTTTTGAGTACCAACATGGCCCCACAAGGGGAAAGCTGCACGCCATGAAATGTTGCTTCGGGCACAAATTGTTGTGGTTTTAAGGTTTATTTATTTATGGCTATTTATTTAAAAGGCAGTTAGAGAGAGAGAGAGAGACATCTTCCACCTGCTGGTTCACTCCCCAGATGGCCACGACAGCTGAGACTGGGCCAGGCTGAAGCCCAGCCAGGAGCCTGGAATTCCATCCATATCTCCCACGTGGGTGCAGGGGCCAAGCACTGGGGCCGTCTTCTGCTGCTTCCCAGGCGCATTAGCGGGGAGCTGGATTGGCTGCAGAGCAGCGGGGACTCAAACCAGTGCTCATATGGGATGCTGGCGTCCTAGGCGGCAGCTTAAACCACCGTGCCACAGCGCCAGCCCCATGCACAAGACTTTTTAAAAACACGAATCGTCTTTACAGCTCTGTGCATACGGTGTATGTGAAACGTAAATAAACTGCACGTGTAGACTGAGGTCCCCTCTCCCAGACGTCACGTTTATGTAAATGCAAATATTCTGAAATGGGATCCGCTGCTGGCCCCTCGCATCTCAGACAAGGATGTCCAGTGTGCGCCGTGGCTTCTGAGGACTAGGAAGAAAGGTCTTCCCGCATGCTGTCCTCTACGGCTGCGGGGCAGCTCACAAGGACACGTGCAGTACATCGTGCGTGGACTCGGGGAGAGGAGGCCCGGGAACCGGGGCGGTGCGGCTGCGCGCTGACACGCGCGCTCCGTTGTTGGCCCTCACAGGTGCGATCCGTGATCCTGCGCCTGCCTGCATCCGATGTTTCCTCTCTCCCCAGCCCCCACACCGCCCCTGCCTGGGTTTTGTTCTGACCCAGAGGAAATGAGTACAACTCGAACTCGTGCTTCCCGCTGGGACACTGGGGAGAGGCCCAGCAGCCGGACTACAGCTCAGCGCCATCGCTGGCACACGCGGAGCCCTCTCTGTGGGGGCCTTTGACCCCCTCCCTCCCAGCACCCTGAGGAGCCCAGGCAGCGGGAGCGGCCGCCTGTCAACAGAGCACCACCCCACCCCACCCCCGCGCTACACAGACGTCAAAGTCTGCTCTCCCTCCCAGCACCCAGCGCCCTGGGTCCCTGCAGGACTCACTCCCTTCAAGCCACCCCGGACTTCCTCGCCACGCGCTGGCCCTACCCAGCCCTCTGCTGGCCTCCTCTCCTGCCAACCCAAGGCCAGTTCCTGGCTCTGGCTGCCTCCCGCTGCAGAGCTCATGGGCTGGCGGACTCACCAGCCACCTGGAGGCTCCGCGGGCCCTCCCCAAGAGCCCTATGCCCACCTCCCACCTCCCACTGCGCGCTCACCATCGCTGCTGCAGAGGCCGGGGACAGTGACCCAGCCCCTCAGCACAGCTGTCTCCTGCCGCAGCCCCGATGTGGCTAGGGGACCTCAATGCGGGTGGGCTCTGCCAAGTCAAGTGCTGGCTTCCTGGCACTCTGCCAGGGAGCGCCAGGGCACCTGCTCCATCATCCCAGGGAGCCTGTCTGAGGATGCTCTGCCCTTCAGCACCCACCCTGAGCCAGCAAGAGGGCATGTCCTAGGGCAGGAGGAGAGACACAGAGATCTTCCATCTGCTGGTTCACCCCCCAAATGGCCGCAGTGGCTGGAGCTGGGCTGATCCGAAGCCAGGAGCCAGGAGCATTCTTCCGGGTCTCCCATGGGTGCAGGGGCCCAAGCACCTGGGCCATCTTTCACTGCTTTCCTAGGCCATCAGCAGGGAGCTAGATAGGAAATGGAGCAGCCAGGACTCGAACCAGCACCCATATGGGATGCGGAGGGTTAACCTGCTATGGCACAGTGCCGGCCCCGGTTCTTCCATGATACACATTTCCCGTGAACTTTTTGCACACTCTCATATGAAGAAATTTACTTTAAGGATCTGTGAGGGTTGTTGATCCCAAAACACGCTGGGGTTAGGCGTGCAGGCTGTAGGCTGGGGGAGGAGTTGCAGTTCAAGTCCAGAGGTCATCCACCTGCTGTCGGAAGTCAGGGTCGGGCTTTCCCTGAAGGAGCATCGGCTGGCTAGGTGAAGCCCACCCACCTTCTCTAGGGTAGCCTGCTGCCCACGAAGCCCACCGATGTCAGTGTCCATCTCATCTCCATGGAAACGCCCCGAGTAATATTTGATCAGTATCTGGGCACCGAGGCCTGGCTGAGTTGACACTTCAGATTAGCCCTGATGCTGGGCTTTGCCCCAAGTGCCCTGGCTTGCTCATCCTGGTTGGAAGAGCATAGATCCGGATCCTGAGGCCAGGCCTCTCTCTCTCTGCTTCTTGCCAACTTACCCCAGCTGATCCCTAAGCTACAACTAGACCTCACTGCTCACCGGCATTAAGATACCACGTGTGGGGCCAGTGCTGTGGTAGAGCAGGTAAAGCCACCACCTGCAATGTTGGCATCCCATATGGGGGCTGGTTTGAGACCTGGCTGCCCCACTTCCCATCCAGCTCTCTGTTATTGCCTGGGAAAGCAGTGGAAGATGACCCAAGTCCTTGGGCCCCTGTACCCGCGTGGGAGACCCAGAAGAAGCTCCTGGCTCCTGGCTTCAGATCAGCTCAGCTCTGGCTGTTGTGGCCATTTGAGGAGTGAACCAGCGGGTGGAAGACTTCTTTCTCTGTCTCTCCCTCTCTCTGTAACTCTACCTCTCAAATAAATAAATAAATCTTTTTAAAAAGTCTAAAATTTGACCCAAATAATATCATCAGCACCTCCATAGATCCTATAAACTAAGGCCCTTACTGTGTGCAGCAGAAGCCTTGGCCACCCTCTCCTCTCATCCTGCTCCCCGCTCCGTGCCCTGTGCCCCGGCTGTACCGTGGCCTCCTGGCTGCCTGGCCTTGGCCTCCCAGGGCGTGGCCCGGGTCCCAGCACACGCTCGGTGAGTGAGCACAGAGCAGCCGCGGGGGAAAGCAGAGGCCGGGGCGCCAGTAGGAGGAAACCACGCTCAGCCGTCACAGGTGACGGCGGGTCGGGTGGGGGGAGAACGGAGGAAGCCGCATGGAAAGGGCGCCATCCCGGGTTGCTGCACGGTAGAGGCGGGCCCGGGTGAGACAGGTGGGCCGCAGGAAATGCCGCAGGGGAAATATTACAAAAACAGCTGTCATTTAACATCCCAGTTCCTGGGAAGGTGGCCGAGCCAAACACTCCCCTTCCCCTTCTCCACTGTCTGGGCGGTTTGCGCTCCCATCTGTTCCTGTTTGGGATTTGGAGGCTTTCTGGACGCTGGGTTGCTTTTCTGAGCGTTAGGGTGGTAGAGTCTCTGTGTCTGCGCGCCGTGAGCCTTGTCCCTGGAGCCAGCGCTCCCTGGGGCAGGAGTTTTACCTGCCGGGTCTACCACGGCCCCCACCAGAGGCCTGCAGGGTAAGCCAGCCGGGCCCGGGGTGGTCTGGGGGCCCGGTCCTGCCGGTGTGGGGCGAAGGGCATTTAGCTTCCGCATTTGGACTCAGCGGGCAGGTGGACAGGGCCACTTCCTGCTGCACAGGACCAGGGCCCCAGCCTGGGGCGTCCCAGTTACCTGGCCTCGGCAGCGACTCGCTCAGGCTGAGGGAGGGAGACACCATGTCCCTGGCAGAGTCACTGGGAGACGAGATTCCCCAGTGTGGGGCTTGCAGAGGCCCTGCCTGTCCCTGCTGCACAGAGCTCCGCCCTCCTTTCTGGTGGCCACTAGCCAGGTGGCCTGTAAGTCACAGGGGGCCTCAGAGCAGGCAGCCAGAGGGACCACCAGAAAGGCCTGGGGCAGAGTGGGTCCAGGGTCCCTTGCCTCTGCTCCCTGGCAGGACCCCCGCTCCGTGCCCTCCCCGCCGTGACCAATCGGCCCCTCCCCACCCCCACCCTAGCTGAGCTGGACATTTCTAAACCAAGGGGAAACAAAAGGATGGAACAAAAGAATGCCAGACAGCGCAAAAGGGGTCACCGCCAGGATACGGCCCTCCCGTGACCACCCCCCGCCCTTCCTGGCTCGGCGCTCTGGCCTGCGCGGGTAATGGGCCGTGGCCGAGCCACCCGGGGACACTCCCTGTCCCCACTGGAAACACGCAGCCAGGCCGCAGTCCAGGTCCAGCCACTTCCTCCAGGGCCCCGAGGTGCATACGGGGACAGCCTGGCCAGGAGAAGGGCCGTCAGGCCTCCTCAACCCTGCCCGGTCTCTAGGCCACCTCGGGCCAGCGGCCCCACTGCTAACTGTCCCGAGGGCTCACGCCACACTCGCACTGGTGGGCCCAGTGACCCACACCGGGCTGCCGGCTTCCTGGGACCAAAGAGTGCGGCCAAGCAAACCGTGTCCTGGTCCAGGAGACCCGGGGAGGCCGTGCGCCTTGCTCTGTGATTGGGCAAAGGGGTCTGGGTGCTGGGGAGGGTGGGGATCTGGGCAGAACCACGGGTGGCTTCCCTGTGGGGCACCATCCTGGGGCCTGGGACCACCAGCTGCCGCCCTCACCAGCGGACCTTGTGAGTAGGAGCCGAGCGAGCAGGGACACTCAGCCGGCCTGGGCAGAGGCCTGCAGAGCCCGGGCAGGGCTGGTGGCGGCCGATGAGGTGTCGGCTTCCTCGTGGACAAGCCAATGACGCGTCAGCAGCTACAGCCCTGTGTTGGGCACACACTCTAGGCTAGGGGTGACATCAGGGCCCAGTAGGGACAGAGGCCAGAGAGTGTCCCCAGAGTCCCCGTGGCCCAGGCATCTTCCGTGTGACCCACTGAATAAAAGTAACCAGTGTGTAGATAGCAGTGTGTATGTGTGTGTGCGCGCGCATGTGCACAGGAGAAATGGAAATAAACTGCAATCCTTGGCGGCCCCCCAGGCTCCATCTGTTCTGGCAGGTAGTGCACGCGTCTCTGCCCCAGGGGTCAGGAACAAAGGACGAGCCCTGTGACTCCCAGGAGAGCAGACACGAGGCCGGCCCCCCCAGCAGGCGACCGGAAACCGGCCTTAATCTCGGTGGGGGGTGGGGGGGAGCTCGGCAGTGGCGCCAGGCCAGGCTGCCAGGGCTCTGTCGTGGAGTGCCTGGCCTGGCAGCCACATCTTCATGCACTAGAAACGTGCCAGCCCCTCTCTGCTCCCAAGACGAGGGCCGCCATCTTGGAGTGTCAACCCTGAGGCCCCCTCTGGCCCTCTGGCCTGGACTGTGGGTCGGCACCGTGTGGCATGGCCAGGGGGAGCAGAGGACCCCGGGATGTGCTCACCAGAGCAGAGACCTTGCAGAGGCACTGGGCGGGAGGAGCAGCAGTCACAGGTACCATCGAGCAGCCTCTCCCCTCCCCAGCATGGGCTCAGAGAAACCCACGGGGAGGGAGGGCGCTCCGAGTGCCCACCCCAGGGTCAGAACACATTGAGATCGCCACGGGAGGTCTGGCAGCTCCCAGGAAAGCAAACACCACCCAAGCCTGTGCACCACACCCCTGGGAGGGTCCACTCCCAAGTGCCTGTGAAATACCAGCAACCTCGTCTCAAATATTCCAGCCGTCTGCTGGCTTCACTGAGCTAGCTGAGGCCAGACATAGGTCTGCGGGGGAAGAAGTCAGATATATGAAGCGACCAAGCCGTTGTTAAGGGTCACCCGGCAACAGATACGCCCAGGCGACCCATGGGAGAAGCCACAGAGGAGCAGGGCCCAACTCCTGGGAAGTGGGGAGCCTGCAGGTGAACCTCACCCCCTCGTCCCCTGGAGGCTGAGCCCGGGTCCCCCCACAGCCGGTCCACTCGGCGACAGCGGCAGTTAGGACCGTGGTAGGGAACACATAGAAAGAGGGTTGAGATTCAGCTGGACACCAGGGTCCGTCAGAGACTGGGGAGGATCTGGCTTAAATCAAAAGAGCTAAATAAAAGTAATAATAGGAGCTGGCGCTGTGGCGTGGAAGGTTAAGCCTCCGCTTGCCTGCATTACCGACATCCCACATGGGCACCAGTTCATATCCCGGCTGCTCCTCTTCTGATCCAGCTCTCTGCTATGGCCTGGGAAAGCAGCAGAAGATGGCCCAAGTGCTTGGGCCCTGCACCCATGTGGGAAACCCGGAAGAAGCTCCTGGCTTCTGGCTTCAGCCTAGGTCAGCCCTGGCTTTTTCGGTCATTTGGGGAGTGAAACAGCAAATAGATCTCTCTCTCTCTCTCTCTCTCTCTCTTCTCTCTGTAACTCTGCCTTTCAAGTAAATAAATCTTTTTAAAAATAATAATAAAGTTAACGCAAAAAAATAATTAAGTCAAACCACCTGGGTTCCAATACTATTCAACCATGCTATGTCACCTCAGGCAAACTGTGTGAGCTCTCTGGGCCTCTGACCTGGAATATCTCCTGGGATGAAGAGGGGGCCGGCGCTGTAGTGTAGCTGGTAAAGCTGCCACCTGCAGTGCCAGCATCCCATCTGAGTGTCAGTTCAAGTCCCAGCTGCTCCTCTTCCTATACAGCTCTTTGCTATGGCCTGGGAAGCCAGTAGAGGATGGCCCAAGTGCTGGGCCCCGGTACCCGTGTGGGAGACCTGGAAGAAGCTCCTAGCTCCTGGCTTGCGATTGGCCCAGCTGGGCCATTGCGACCACCTCTCTCTCTCTCTCTCTCTCTCTCTCTCTCTCTCTCTCCTCTCTCTCTCTTTGCCTTTCAAATAAATAAATAAATATTTTTAAAAAAATATATCCATGATAGGACCGGCACTGTGGTGTTGTGGGTAAAGACACTGCCTGCAGTGCCCACATCCCATACAGGCATCGTTTTGAGTCCCGGTTGCTCCACTTCAGATCCAACTCCCTGCTAATGTGCCTGGGAAAGCAGAAGGTGACCCAAGTCCTTGGGCCCCTGCCACCCATGTGAGAAAGTAGTTCAGCTCCTGGCTCCCAGCTTCAGCCTGACCCCTCAGCCATTGCAGCCATCTGGGGAGTGAATCAGTCAACGGAGGATCT
The DNA here is from genome assembly GCF_033115175.1 of Lepus europaeus. Lineage (NCBI taxonomy): Eukaryota > Metazoa > Chordata > Mammalia > Lagomorpha > Leporidae > Lepus > Lepus europaeus. Next base: position 176,036,213 of record NC_084827.1, read on the forward strand.
CTCTCTCTCCCCATCTCCCTCTCTCTTTCTGTAATTCTGTCTTCCAATAAATATAATAAAAGGTTTTTTTTTTTAAAAGAAAAAAGCTAAAAACTAAAAAAAAAATCCATGATAAAATAACTTTAAATTTCAGAGACAGACGGACAGCGGCAGCTCCCATCCTCCGGTTCACTCCCCAAACAGCCCACAACAGCTGGGGCTGAGCCAGGCCAAAGCTGGGAGCCAGAAACCTCAGGTCTTCCATGTAGGTAGCAGGGACCCGGCTCCTTGAACCAGCTCTGCTGTTCCCAGCGTCTACACAGCCCTCCAGTGGGGCACGGGCATCTCTCCACGCCAAGCTAGTGTTCTAAAAAAAAAAAAAAAAGAAAAGAAAAAAAGAACGAACAAGCTGATCCTGCCCTTGTGTTCCTCCCTGGCTCACCTACACATAATCCCAGTGCTGTTTCCAGCAACAAACAGCTGGCACACGGGCCACACTTGGCCAATTTGTTTTTTCTTCTTCACATATTGCATTCAAATATTACTTCCTTGCTTACTGAGTTCTGGGGTGTCCCCTTAATTCTGGGGGAATGCCTCCCCCCTCACCCTAATCCTGGCATCCTCCTTCCCCCTCCCAGCATCCTCCACGGGACAATCCTGTGGCTGGGTAGCTGGGCCCGGTTGCCTGACCCTCTTCATCTGCCCAGGTACTGTTTGTAGTGAGTCGTACAAAGGAGCGAGCCACTTAGCTTTTGCACGTAACCAGTCACATGGCTTAGAACCGTTGATTAGCTTCACAGCGTGGGTCAGCATTGGGGCTGGGCCCCCATGGCTGGCTGCTGGGCTTCGCTGGTGGTGCATCGGCAGTCACAGGGCAGGCCAAGGTCTCACGCACACCTGGCGGTGGTGTTGGCCTGGGTCTCTTTAGTGAGACCTCCGCCCTCCAGCAGGCTGGTGTGGGCTGTTCACGTGCAAGGTTCCCGGTGCAGGAAGAGAGCCCGAGTGCACGTGGAAAGACATGAACACAGGGGCGCCGAGCAAACCCAGGGTGTTGCTGCAATGCTGCCCACCTCCCTTCTCAGAGCGAAATCGTCCTGTGCTCCCCACGGTGGCCGACCAGCCCCGTTGTAACAGGTGGGCAGCTAGGTGCTGTGGGGCTGCCCTGCGTCGGCACGTGGGGGGTGCGCAGACACGTTCCTCCCATCGGCCCTCGGGTGCTGGCTGCCTCCCAGGGAGAATTCCTGGCCTTTGCAGATGGTCATGGTCCCGGCCAAACCTTCCCGAGAATGAAGGGATTGGGCAGGTCCCTGAGAGCTGACTGTGAACGTGGGAGAAACAGGCGTAGGGAGATCTACCCGGAGCCGGCTCTGCTCAGTGTCCAGGGAAGGCTGGGCGTGGGTGGCATCTCAGGGGCATAAGAGGCCAGGGACTGGTTCGAGTCCCGGCTGCTGCACTTCCAATCCAGTTCCCTGCTGATGGCCTAGGAAAGCAGTGGAAGATGGCCTGAGTCCTTGGGCCGCTGCACCCGTGTGGGAGACTTGGAAGAAGCTCCTGGCTTCTTCACAAGCCAGAAGAGGGGCTGGTGCTAGGAGGACCAGGTATGCAGGAAGGAAAGCAGGGCGCGGAAGGCGGGCACCACGGTCAGAGCCATGGCGGGGGCAGGGAGGGGGGTGGCGAGGACGGCTCCGGAGACCGCCCTGAGGGCAGCCTCGGTAGACGGTAAGCCAGAGGTCGGCTCCGCCCCGAGCTGGGCACTGACGGCATGGAGGTCAGAGGTCCTAGAGGAGGAAGTGGGCAAGCTGATGGTGTGAGCGCAGAGAGTGGAGGCTGGGCAGAGGCTGGGGAGCTGTGACCTTGAAGGGAGCCAGGAGAAAAGTGGTGGTGAGCTGGAACCAGCTCGTGCCAGCCCACAGCAGCTGATGGCTACATTTTCGGCAATTCTGTGAAGTGGTATTTTTAAAATTTTTTGTTATTTTTTGACAGATAGAGTTAGACAGTGAGAAAGAGAGACAGAAAGAAAGATCTTCCTTCCGTTGGCTCACCCCTCAAATGGCCACTACGGATTGCTGCACTGATCCGAAGCCAGGAACCAGGTGCTTCCTCCTGGTCTCCCATGTGGGTGCAGGGGCCAAGCACTTGGTCCATCCTCCACTGCCTTCCCAGGCCACAGCAGAGAGCTGGACTGGAAGAGGAGCAACCAAGACTAGAACCTGGCACCCATATGGGATGCCAGCGCCGCAGGCAGAAAATTAGCCAAGCGAGCCACGGCGCCGGTCCCCTGTGAAGTGGTTTTAAAACAGCCTCTGCGAACTTCAGTCATGGGGCCAGCACTGTGGCATAGCGGGTAAAGCCGCTGCCTGCAGTGCCGGCATCCCATATGGGTGCCGGTTCGAGTCCCGGCTGCTCCACTTCCTATCCAGTTCCCTGCTGATGGCCTAGGAAAGCAGTAGAAGATGGCCCAAGTCCTTGGGGCCCTGCACCTGTGTGGGAGACTTGCAAGAAGCTCCTGGCTCCTGGCTTCGGATCAGCCTAGCTCCAGCCGTTGAGGCCATCTGGGGAGTGAACCAGTGGATGGAAGACCAACCTCTCTGTCTCTTCCTCTTTCTGTCTATAATTCTGCCTCTCAAATAAATAAATAAATATTTTTTTAAAAAATAATAATTCAATAAATGCTATGAAAAATAAAGGTGACAAAAACACGGGGCTCCTCCCTTGCTAGTTACTGCGTTCGCTGCTGTGGTCCATGCCGGGGGCCTTTGCACCTGTTGTGTCTGGACGGTGGGAACACAGTTGAGTGACGTCCGCTAGCGTCTCTCCCAATGCTGTGTTCAGCGACACCGCTCTGGTTGCTTGCAACTCACCGTGGTGGGGGCACTGACTCCAAAGAAACAGGCAAACACTACAGACCAGAATGTTCCCCCTTCGCCGGGGGCCGGTTGTCACATATCCCCAGCACATCTCTGGCCAACGTGGGGCAAAACAGCGCAGCCTCAGAAACAGGTGGCCAGGGCCGGGGCCCCCGTGCTGGGGAGAGCTGGAAGGAGCGGGGCGGTGTGTGTCCCCCTAGGATGGCACAGCCAAGGGTGGCTTGTGCCTCGGCCGGGACCCCCTGCCTACGTCTCCTCACGGGGCCCAGTTGACTTCCGGGCCCTCCCCTTGCGGACTAGCCTGGGGCCTTTCTCCCTGGATTATGTGGTTGGTTGCTCTGGGTGTTCCCGTGACACCTTCCTGCTGGCCCACTGCCACGGCTCCTCCCCAGGGCGTGGGCCGCTGCCTGCTGCCTGTGGTAGTGATGAGTCACCACGTCCTGGGAGAGAAGAGGGGGTCGCGGGCTCCGTGGTGGGGCTCCTGGGCCTTGGTGTTCTGGTTCCTCGAAAGGACAGGGTCGACGGGAAGGCCCACGTGGGGCCACCCTTGGACCACACTCGAACAGCACCCAGACTAGGGCTGAACGCAGGCAGCAGCTTCTTCAAGGGACAAGCCAGGGTCCCAGGGGCTTACAGGTCCAGAGAGGCAGGGCTAGGGATTTGGGGTTTGTGAGCAAAGGGCTGGGAATAGAACCAGAGAAAGTGCCTGCTCCAAAGGCAAGAAGGGTGGAGGCCAAAGGGGCCACCAGTGCCACTCCCAGGCCTCTCCTGGGGGCAGCAGCGTGGTTAAGGGGCTGGCCTGGGGGCTGGGGGGAAGGTATTGACCCCAGGGCATGAGGATGGCCCAGCGGAGTCCTGCCCGGGGCTGTGGGGGACCCATCGAATGCATGCAGGAGGAGAGCCAGCCTCCGGGCACAGAGCCGTCTAGACCCAGTGGACTGGGCAGAGCAGGACAGAGGCTCAGAGAATGCCGGGCATAGGCCTGACCCAGGCACAGTTTCCGCAAAGGCTGGGGGGTGGTCCGCTGGAAAAGTGCAAAAAACCAGACAAAAGAGGGATCCTGATGTTCTGCAAAAAACACGCCAGGGTCTGGCTCTGGCTGAGTCCCAGCAGAGGGGCCGTGGCCCCTGCCTTCAGCCTGGCCTAGCCACGGTGGTTGGGGCCACCTGGGAGTGAACCAATGGATGGAAAATCTGTCTGTCTCTCCCTTTCTCTCTCTGAAACTCTTTCAAAATAAACAAATAGGGGGCCAGCGCTGTGGCATAGAGGATAAAGCCACAGCCTGCAGTGCCGGCATCCCATATGGCTGCCGGTTCCAGTCCTGGCTGCTCTACTTCTGATCCAGCTCTCTGCTATGGCCTGGGAAAGCAGTAGAAGATGGCCCAAGTCCTTGGGCCCCTGCACCCACATGGCAGACCCGGAAGAAGCTTCAGGCTTCGGATCGGTGCAGTTCTGGCTGTTGCAGCCAATTGGGGAGTGAACCAGCAGATGGAAGACCTCTCTCTCTCTCTCTGCCTCTGCTTCTCTGTAACTCTGTCTTTCAAATAAAGAAACAAAACAAGAAGAAAAGAAAGAAAGCATATCAAGGATTCTTTCCAACAAGTAAATAAATTTTTAAAAGAGAGAGAGGAAGGGAGGGAGGGAGGGAGGGAGGAAGAAATAGGGGTGCTGATGCTCTCGCCCCTCCCCATGAGCTGTAGGTGGGAGGTGGACGTGCGCATTTCCTGGGGAGTTTGGATGGGGGGGGGGGCAAGGCTGAGATGACAGCTGCTGGTGGCCACGTCTCCTCCGCGGGAAGAGGGCCCTGCCACTCAGGAACAGGCAGATTCCGGCTATCAGTGCCAGATGGGACTGGCTGCGGCCCCACCCTGTCCTGCTTATCGGAGCCTGTGCGCTCCTGCGGTTTTTTGTGGCTGTTGTTAATGATTGTTCAAGTTGGGTGTCACTGGCTGGTGACCAGAAAGTCTGTCAGTACAGGAATGACCTCGATGCTTGGGCCGGGGCGGGGCCAGGGGCGGGGCGGGGTCTCTGCAGCTCCCAACTTCCTCCCAAGCCCACCTTAAGCTGGTGCTCTCCCATTTCTCTCTGACACCCCCCTCCCCCCACACATGCGCTGTCTCCATCCCAGGAAGTGCAGGTGCACAGCGGGCTGGGACCCTCCCAGGGATCAGTCCCTGCGCCGAGTCTGCGCTGTCTCTTTAGCATCCGACACCTCTCACATCAAGTCCAGGCCCACTCCGTGCTCCCTTCTCAGGGGAACAACTTTCTGCCTTCCTTTTTATTTGAAAATATGGAGGGTTCCCTCTGTGTTTTATGTAAATGCAAGACCACAAAGGCACGAGAGGAGAAGCCACCGCATGGCCTGCTGCCTGCGGAATCCCACAGTGGGAGCGAAGCCGGCGACAATGAGCCGGAGGCTGCAGGCTCTTGGCTCTGCCGGTGGACGAGGCCCAGGGGTCCTGCTGCAAAGGTCACCCAGTCCGAGACACAAGCAGAGGGAGGCCGAACAAGTTCGTCTGAACGTCTCAAGGGGGTGGCTGCCGTCAGACAAAGCCTCGGAAACTCAGTCTGGCCCCAGGATGAAATGTCACCCTTTTCCTTCTTTGCACGGTGGTTTGGCTAATGAGCATGTTATTGACAAGAGTGACAAGTGGAGTCCCTGGCGCCCTCTCAGCTCCAGGCTTCATCCGCCTGAGCAGGAGCTGGGAAGTTAACAGGTGCCAGCATACGTGGGGGAGGGGCTGCAGGAAACAGGCCACCGCTGGGCTGAGACCAGGGCCAGCACAGCAGGAAGGTTCCAGAGCCAGATGAGCCAAGGTTCTGGCGAGAGGGACCCAGGCTCTGTCATCAACGTGGGAGGGGTGGCAGCAGGTAAGAGCGGCCACCGATCGCTGATGTTGGATGACCAAGGAAGAGAGAAAACCCCAGCGCAGGGTTGGCTGCTATGTCAGCAGCAGCCTCCTGTGACGGGAAGGAGCCGGGACTTTTGGGGACAGACCTCAGTGAGAAGTGGAGCCAGCGTCACAGGTCACAGGACCCAGCTGTCGCTCTGAGGTCTGAGGTTGCAACTGCCTGGCTTGAGGGAGCAGCTCAGTGTCTGACAGTCAAGGACCAATCCGGGTGAGGGCGAGGGTGAGGGTGAGGGCCAGGGCCAGGGCAGGGTGCCCTGGGCAGTGTTGTAAGATGGTCTGAGTGAGAGCTGGGGAGGAACCGCACAACCTCAGCTCCTCCGTCTGGCCCTGCCTGCATAAATTCTCCAAAGCAAGATGGTGGCACGAGGCTGGTGCTATGGCACAGCAGGTTAAGCCGCCACCTGCGATGCTACCATCCCATATGAGCACTGGTTCGAGTCCCGGCTGCTCCACTTCTAATCCAGCTCTCTGCTATGGCCTGGGAAAGCAGCCGAAGCTGGCCCAAGTGCTTGGGCCCCTGCTACCCACATGAGAGACCTGGAAGAGGCTCCTGGCTCCTGGCTTCGGATTGGCCCAGCTCTACCCATTGCGGCAATTTTGGGAGTGAACCAGCAGGAGAGAAGACCTCTCTCTCTGCCTCTCCCTCTCTCTGCCTGTAACTCTGCCTCTCAAATAAATAAATAAAGCTTAAAAAGAAGGAGAAGACTGTGTCGTGAGCCTAAAGCTAACCTTAGCCAGCGTGATTTCAGGAGCAAGAACAAATGCACTTATGACATTCAGTCTGGGGGCGGGGGATTGGCAGAGAGGCTGAGCGTCTCATGCGGGAGGCCTGCTCCCAGTCCTGCCTCTGCTCCCAGTTCCAGCTTCCCGGTGATGTGCACCCTGGGAGACAAAGCCCTTAGCTGAGTAGTTTCTCTCTTCCCTGAAGACAGACTATGGGAAGGGAGGCCGCATCGCCAGTGCGCACCCCTGCAGGCGTCCCCAGGGGCGGCTCACTCACCCCACGGACTGAGCCTCTTAAGTGCACCTGTTCTTCCTCCTGAAATCACGCTGGGTGAGGCTAGCGTCAGGCACATGCTGTTTAGGCTCAGGGCCGGGACTCAGGTATTGGAGCCAGCATCTGCTCCCCACAGGAAGTGCTCCGCTTGCGGTCTCCTGGGAGTTCCCTCGGTCAGGCTGGGCTGGGTGAGAGGCTCTGCCCTCCCATGGCAGGCTTGGCTCAAGGGGGCAGGGAGGGTTCAGGAGCAGGGCCCTGGATGTCCATTCCCCAGAGGCTGGCCCGCAAGCTTTGGTCCTTCCACGTCCCTTCCTGCCCTGCACCTGTCCACTTCACTCTGAGCTGCTGGCCACTCCCGTTTACCTCTCCCGGCAAGGAAACTGGCAGAGCGGCCGAGAGCCTCCCGGCTTACCTCTCACCACCTGCCACCTGGTGTTGCTCCCCTCCCATAGCTAGGGTGCGTGGCTGTCCCCCCAGCGACAAGGATGGCCTGGGGTGTTGCCTTGAAGAGTTTAACCAGGTCTCCCATGGGCCGCCTGAAGCGGGGCTTTTTTCTACCACTTTTCTTGACAGCCAGTCCCAGTTTCTGAGTCCCTGCCCTGCTCAGCGCCTGTGCAGAGGGAGGAAGACCAGGGACGGCTGCAGCCGGACAGAGGGCTCCGACCGGGTCAGGGAGCACCCCCCGGAGAGGGGCTCAGCGCCCAGGTAATGCAGAGCTGGCTCTGTTTCCGCTGTGTGCCGTAGCCCCTGCCGGCTCCGCCCCAGCCCCTCGGGAGCGCTTCCCCCTCTGTAGCACAGGCACGCTGGGGGTCTTCCCCAGGAGCCCCAAGGGGGCGGCAAGCAGGACAGGGCCCAGCATGCACACAACCGTGAAGTTACTGAAGAGTCCAGCGGGCAGGCCCGAGGGGCCCTGGGCGTCTGCATCTCTCCGGAGCCCAGATGCCGCCGGTGCTGCCCAGCCACACGTTGGATGCCAGGGCTTCCTGTCTCCTTTGAAGGCCTCTGCTCCTGAGCTCCAGGGTCACTCCCGGCCTTGGCAGCCCCTGGGCCTTGATTGTGCCTGCTTTGCAAACCAGACTCCCTGAGCAGCACTTTTGTCATAGTCTGGGTTTTTGAAAAATGGAGACAGCCAGCCAGCCAGATACCTATCTGCTGGCTCACTCCCTAAATGCCCACAACAACAAGGGCTGGACCAAGCCAAAGCCAGGAGCCTGGAATGTCATCTGCCTCTCCCACATGGATACCAGGGGCCCAGTACTGGGGCCACCATCTGCTACCCCCCAGGGGACGCAGCAGCAGGAAACTGGATCGGACGTAGAGGAGCTGGCACTCAAACCACACACTGCGATGTGGGACGTACTGTGAGGCCAAACACACACTCCCAGCTCTTCGTCCTTTTGAGCAGCTTTATTGAGGTAGAATTGACAACAATCACCTGCATGTGTTTGAGGTGCACAGTGTGATAATTCTGATCGATGTACACGCCCGTGGAGCGGTTGCCACGACCAGCATGGGCAATGTCACCCCCTCTGGTCTCTCTGAGCCCGCGTGCAGCCTCTTCCCCCTGCCTTGCTCCATCTCTGGGCGGTTCAAGTTCATCTGTCTCTCGTTGTGGGTGCCTTTGTACTTGCTAGAATCGTGAGCACATAACATGATCACGTGGTACCCACTCTTTCTCGTCAGTCCTCTTTCACGTAGGATAGCTATTGGAGACACGTCCCTCATGCCTTGATCCATTGTATAACTGAGACATGTGTCGATGGGTGATTTTGTTGTGCAAATATCGTAGCTTGTACTTCCACAAAGTAAGACAGCCCAGATTCCACGGGGCTCCAGCATCTCATGGTGCCCTCATCAGCTATGCGGTCCCTCATTGGCCAAAGCCTTGCTATACGGTGCACGGCTGCATTTAGCTACTGCAAATAAAGCTGCTCTGAGCACCCATGTGCAAGTGTCTGTGTGGGCTTCCCTTTGGTTCTCTTTGGCAAATACGTAGGAGCGGAATAACCAGAGTAGGTGGGAAAGGCATGTTTATTGTTTTAAAAAATATTTATTTATTATTTATTTGAAAGGCAGAGTTACAGAGAGAAAGGGAGAGAGGGAGACACACACACATGGGGTGGGGGCAGAGTCTTCCATCTTCTGGTTCATACCCTAAATGGCCTCAATGGCCGGAGCTTGGCCATTCCAAAGCCAGGAGCCAGGAGCTTCATCTGGATCTCCCACGCGGGTGCAGGGGCCCAAGCACTTGACTTATTCTTCTGTCCCTTGTCCAGGCGCAATAACAAGGAGCTGGATGGGAAATGGAGCAGCCGGGACTTGAACCTGTGCCCATGTGGGATGCCGGCACCACAGGCTGTGGTTTTGCCCATCCCGCCACAGTGCCAGCCCCGCCACGTATAACTTAGGGAGAAACCACCCGTGGGCTTTCCAGAGTTGCTACACCAGTCGCCATCCCCGCCAGCCATCACGCCTCGTCCTCATCGGTAGGTGACCTCCCGGGATCCACATTAGTGGGAAGCTGGAATCTCAAGCAGAGCGGGGTCTTGAACCCAGCACCCTGATATGAGATGCGCTGTGACAAGCATCTTTACCGCAGCACCATGCACCCCCCGCGCTCGCGTTTTCATCGGTGTGTCTTCTCGTTACACTGACAGCGTGCTGGTGACACAGGTGACGTCTCCGTGCTCCGCCAACGGTCTGTCCCCATCGAGGCTCCTCTTCATTCTTCCCCAAACACCTTTCCAAGGGCTCAAGCGCCCAATGTTGACGTTAATTTATCAGGTTTTTGCTTTTGTGAATCACGCCTTTGGTGTCGCATCTGAGACACAAGCATTCGTTCCCACCCCAGCACCAGCCTCTGCCCTTGCTGCTCAGCCCAGGCCTGTGAGGGCACAGCGGGGCAGGAGGAAGCCAAGGCGGGTGCAGGGGCTGTGGCCTTGGCCCTGGGGAGACCAGATCCCAGGAATGTAAGGGGCTGGGGACAGGAAGCTGCTGGGGCCTTAGGGTCTCAGGAGGAGGTGAGGGGTGCGGGGTGGGGTACAGCGGGGGGGTGTGTGTCGGGGCAGGGACGGGGCTCTGAGGCCCAGACGTTGGCAGCCATTGGTGGCTAACTTTTCCCTCCTTTCCTCGCCCTCCTGTCCCTGAACCCTCTTTTCTGCTCTCCTTGTTTCTCGTTCCTTGGCTGTGAGCCGCTGGGCGTCTCTCTGGGGGGCTGTTTGCTCATCCCCTCTCTCCTGGGGTCTTCCTGTTTCTTTTCCTTAGGGAGTCTCCAGCCTTTTCTGTCCTGCCAATGCCACTCTTTTTGCCACATCGTGACTCTCTGTTCAAATATTATTTATTTATTTTCACGTGTTTGAAGACAGAGACGATCAGAGAGAGATCTTCCATCTGCTGGTTCACGCTATTAAATGCCTACAGCAGCCAGGACCTGGCCAGGCCAAAGCCAGGAGCTTGGGGCTCTGTCACCTGCTGCCTCCCCAGGGTGTGCATGAGCGGGAAGCTGGATCGGAAGTGGAGTAACCAGGACAGGAACCAGGCACTCTGGGGTGCCATGTAGGGGTTCCAGTTTGCACCTCAACTGCTACACCAAACACTCACCCCAGTTTTCCATCTGTTAACTCTGCCAACCTTGACAAGCTTTGCTGAGCCGCAGCAGAATGTTCTCAGACAAATCACTTCTCCCAGGTTCCCAGGCATTGGTTCCGCCCCCAGGGACCTGTTCGTGTGGAGCGAGGGATCCACCCCGGCGGAGAAAAGGCCTGGAAGAATGACCTCAATCTGCCACCAAAGGCTCCAAGGCCCACAAGGGCCTGACACTCCACCCCATCCCCTCCCACCCCAGCCTCTGCTGTCCCCAGGCCCAAGCAGTGGTAGCCAGGGAAAATGGCTCCCCAAATGCCAGGAACCCTGACTCCGCCCCAAGCCGCAAAGGCAGACGGTTTGTGGGAGATGGTGAAGGAGACAGATAACAACAGCTTCAGGCAGGGATCTTTGGCCATGGGTGACAAAAACCTCGAATGAAAGATTACTGGCTCCTGTAACCCAACCGGAGGAACCAGATACTCCGGCTCTCAGGGCCTACCCATACTGGCCTCCTGGTGCTACCGTAAGAACTTAAACAAGGGCCTGCGCTGTGGTGTAGTGGGTAAACCGCCACCTGCAGTGCCGGCACCCCATACGGGCACCGGCTCGAGTCCCGGCTGCTCCACTTCCAATCCAGCTCCCTGCTATGGCCTGGGAAAGCAGTAGAAGATGGCCGGGCCCCTGTACCTGTGTGGGAGCCCTGGAAGAAGCTCCAAGCTCCTGGCTGCGATTGGCCCTTCAGCTGTTGCAGCCATTTGTAGAATGAAGCAGTGGATGGAAGACCTCTCTCTCTCTCTCTCTCTCTCTGCCTTTCAAATAAATAAATAAATCTTTAAAAAAAATTTAAACAGCACTCACTGATGACCTTACAGTTTCTGCAGAAGTCCAGGTGAACCTGACTAGTGAGGTCAAAAGCAAGGTGCTGGGGGCACTTAAGAAGCCACTTGGTGCTGTGGTGTAGTGGGTAAAGCTGCCACCTGCAGTGCCGGCATCCCATATGGGTGCCGGTTCAAGTCCCGGCTACTCCATTTCCAATCCAGCTCTCTGCTGTGTCCTGGGAAAGCAGTGGAAGATGGTCCATGGTCCCCTTTACCCATGTAGGGACCCGGAGGAAGCTCCTGGCTCCTGGCTTTGGATCGGCACAGCTCTGGCCATTGCAGCTACCTGGGAAGTGAACCAGCAGATGGAAGACCTCTCTCTCTCTCCTTCTCTCTCTCTCTGCCTCTGCCTCTCTGTAACGCTGCCTTTCAAATAAATAAATACATCTTTAAATAAGCAGCAGCAGCAGCAGCCGCTTGGGACACTGCATCCCATATCCAAGTGAGTCCCAGCTCCTCGGCTTCCAGTCCAGCTTCCCGCTAAGGAGCACAATGGGGACAGCAGGTGATTGGGTCCCTGCCACACATGTGGAGGAACCAGATGGAGCTCCAGGGTCCTGGCCTTGGCCTGGCTTGGTCCCAGCTTGTATGGGTATTTGGCGAATGAACCAACAGATGGCAGCTCTCGCTGTCTCCGACTGTCTCTGCCCTTTGAGTAAAATGAAAAGAAAAAGAACGTTTTTCATTTCAATTTGTGGGCCAGGTGGGCTCTGAGCAGAAGCCCCAGGCTCACGAGGATGGGAGCAGGATCGGGGCCCCGAGGCCGTGGCTCTGAGCTCCCTGACCCCTTCCTTGCCGCAGCCGGCCAGAGGCTGCCCTGGGCTCCCACGGCCTGGGTCGCACGCGGGCGCCCACATTTCAGAACAGGCAAAATCCGACTTCTGACTCCTCCAGGTTTTCTGGTTTTCCAACATCTCTTCTGCCTGCAGTCAGGAACGGTTTCCTGCTCCTACAGGCTCCGGGATTATCTAATCCGAGATAAACTCCCTGCTCCGAGGTCTGTGAACCGATTACAGCGGCACAGGCCCTTTTCCCCAGTGTGGAATCGGTTTCTGGCACTTGGGTGTGCTTGGGTGTGGAGCTCTTAGACGAAGGGGCATTGCTCAGCCCAGGGCTCCTGGAACCGGGATTACAGCTACTCACATACCCGTTCCCGTTTGGCTTTGCAGACTTCTTGTTTTATTCTGGACCCTGTGGCGAAGGCGCCGGGGTGCACACGGCACCTCTCCCCGGGATGTTCACAACCACACCCCTAAGAGCCCAAGGGTCACAGGCCAGGTCCACTTGGAAAATCCCCGAGGAAGAGGTCAGCTTGGCCCGTTTCTCAGAAGCCACATGTTTGCTGGGACAGGAGCCGTGTGAGGTGCCTGCCCAGCCTAGTCCAGAGGCCACCCCTCCACCAGAGGAATGAAATCCATTCCTAAAAGAAGAGGTGGGTGCCAGTGTTGTGGTGTAGAAGGTAAAGTTACCGCCTGTGACACTGGCATCCCATAGGGGTGCCGGTTCGAGTCCCAGCTCCTCCACTTCCAGTCCAGCGCCTTACTAAATGTCCCTGGGAAAGCAGAGGAGGATGGCCCAAGTACTTGGGCCCCTGCATCCATGTGGGAGACCTGGATAAAACTCCTGGCTTTGGCCTGGTTCAGCCCTGGCCATTGCAGTCACTTGGGAAGTAAATCAGCAGATGAAAGATCTCTCTCTCTCTCTCTCTCTCTCTCTCTCTCTCTCTCTCTCTCTCTAATTCTTTCCAAGAAATAAATTAATTAAAAAATCCCAGTACTGATGCAGGGCTCCATCATCACAGGGCGCCCTCCTGGGCAGCTTCTCTGGGGCCTGGTGGGGCTGCCTCCGCCCTGTCGCAGCACCGTCCGCTGAGGTCCCATTAACCCCGTTCTGCCGGGGCTTTCCCCGCAGTTAGTTTTCTCTTCTGTAAAGTGGGACGAGTTCCCATCTGTGCCAGGCTGTGCGGGGAACGCAGGTGCAGAGGAGTCTCTGTGTAGCCAGGAGGCCCTGACCAAGCCTGGCAGGGACTTCCCTGGGGCTCCTGGTCCCTCAGTGGACCCCCCAGCCCGGGGTCAGTGCCAGAGGCTCCGAGATCTCCGGCAGGCCCCAGCGGGAGCAGGGCTGCCCAGAATGCACCTGGCCCAGCTCGGGGCCTTGAAAAGGCAGCCATTCAGGGCTGGCTTGGATGGGAGCCGGGTGATGAGAGACAGGGAGCCCTGTGCTGGGGAGAGGAAGGAGGCCTCCGAGCGGCCTCAGTGTGGGGCCGAGCTGCCAGCCCGGGAGGGGAGCCGGCTCCGGGGAGGGGGCGGCGCCGGGAGGGAAGAGTGAGCCAGTGTTCAGGCCCCGGGACTGAAAGGCGGCTGTGTGTCCCAGCCGGCTGCCTGGCCGGCAGGGCCGTGACTCACGATGGCCCAGGGTGGGGTAGGAGGGGCAGCCTGGGCCCAGCTGTCCAGGGCCAGGGGCCCACTGCCCACCTGAGTGTGAGTGCTGCCAGTGGTCTGAGCGTGCGTGCCGGGGGTGGGACTGGGCCGCCAGGCCACGCTGCAGTGGGCACAGCCTGTCCTCCCCGGACCCTGGCCAAGGCAGCACTGCCCCCTCCCCGCCACTTCCCCTCCAGGCCGCCCTTGTCGGCCGCTCAGGCTCCGGAGTGCCATGTGGGGCAGGGCAGGGGGACAGGCAGGTGGGCCTGTGCAGGGAGAGGCGGGCTCAGAAGGAGGGGGGCGCCTGAGCACGAGGAAGCTGGGTCTTGGCGAATCGCAGATGGAGGCAGAGTTGAGGGCCTGTGGGCGGTGCCCAGAGCACCCCAGTGGAGGGTGGGCACAGAAAGGGGACCTGGGGTGACCCCAAGTGGCTGCCTACTCCTGAGGCCGTGCCTGCTCCCAAGGACGTTCCAGGCAGGGCTTCCCTAGAGTGGATAAGCAGGTTGAGGGGGGTCCCCGGTAGAGGGGTGTGTGTGTGTGTGTGTGTGCAGTTGCCTCTCCCAGTGTCAGCATGGGTATGTGTCTGTCTCTTGTGTGCTCTTGTGCCCCTGGGGTACCTGAGTGTTACATGTCTGAGTGTGTGTGTGTGCATCTGGGTCATGTGTGCACAGGTGCTGTGTGTGCCACACTACATGTGCACGTGTGTGTGTTCCTGGGTGTTGTATTTCTGCATCAGAGTTGCATGGGTGCCTGTGTGCTTCTGTGGGGGGTATGAGTGTGTGGATGTGGGTGTGCGTAGAGCGGGTGTGGGTGTCAGTGTGTGGAGTGTTACATGTGTGGAGAGTGCATGTGTGTCTGGGTGTGTGTGTGTGGAGTGTTACGTATGTGTGCATCTGGATGACTGTGTACAGCATTGTGTGGGTGGGTGTGAGTGGGTGGGGTGTTGTGTACATGTGTGTGTGCACGGTTGAATGTATAGCGTGTCTGGGTGTGCGGTCATGTGTAGTGTGTCTGGGTGTGGGTGGGGTGTTGCATGAGTATGTCTGGGTGTATGTATGGCTGAGTGTGTGCAGTATTTTGTGTCTGGGTGTGTATAGTGTACATGCACCTGGGTGAGTGTGTACAGTATGTGTGTGTGTGGAGGGTTATATGTGTGTGTCTGGGTATATATAAACACAGCACGTGTGTGTCTGGGTATATATAAACACAGCACGTGTGTGTCTGGGTTGTATGAGCGTGTGGAGTGTGTGTGTGTCTGGGTGAGTGTGTACAGTATGTGTGTGTGGAGGGTTACATGTGTGTGTCTGGGTATATGAACACACAGCACGTGTGTGTCTGGGTTGTATGAGCATGTGGAGTGTGTGTGCATCTGGGTGAGTGTGTCAGTTGTGTGGGTGAGTGTGAATGGGTGTAGTGTTATGTGTGTGTCTGGGTGTATGTATGCACAGTATGCGTGTGTCTGTGTGTGTGGAGTGCATGTGTGTTTGGGTGTGTACAGTATATGTGTGTCCGGGTAGAGTGTGTGGAAGGTTACATGTGTGTGTCTGGGTGAGTGTGTGTAGTGTGCGTATGTGTGTGAGTGGAGTGTTACGTGTGTGTCTGGGTATATGTACATACAGCATGTGTGTGTCTGGGTTGTATGAGCGTGTGGAGTGTGTGTGTGTCTGGGTGAGTGTGTATAATATGTGTGTGTGGAGTGTGCATGCATCTGGGTGAGTGTGTACAGTATGTGTGGGTGTGTGTGAGTGGGTGGAGTGTTACATGTGTGTGTCTGGGTGAATGTATGCACAGTATGTGTGTGTCTGGGTGTGTGTTATGTGGAGGGTTACATGTGTGTGTCTGGGCATATGTTCACACAGCATGTGTGTGTGTCTGGGTCGTATGAGCATGTGGAGTGTGTGTGTGTCTGTGTGAGTGTGTGCAGTATGTGTGTGAGTGGAGTGTTACGGGTGTGGGTATATGTATGCACAGTCTGTGTGTGTCTGGGGGCGTGTGTGTAGACTGTGCATGTGGGTGTGTACAGTATGTGTGAGTAGTGTTACGTGTGTGTGTCTGGGGGCGTGTGTGTGGACTGTGCATGTGGGTGTGTACAGTATGTGTGTGAGTAGTGTTACGTGTGTGTGTCTGGGGGCGTGTGTGTGGACTGTGCATGTGGGTGTGTACAGTATGTGTGTGAGTAGTGTTACATGTGTGTGTCTGGGTGGCATCTTGTGAGCGTGCCCACTGAGCCCGCACCAGCTGCCGGCGAGCAGGACAGCCCGAGGGGAGCCCAGGGCCCTTCCCTGCCCTTCGCTCTCAGCTGGGCTTCCGGGCCAGCCAGCCAGCCCTTGTGCCCAGCGTCTTTGAACTCTGGCCTCTGCGCCTCCCTTCTTGACAGGCTCCCACGCCCACAAAGCTATGGGTGGCCTCGGCCATCCCCAGACCAGCTGGCAGGTGCCGGGAGCAGGAAAGGAGCCAGATTGCTGCCCGGCTCCGGAAGGAGCTGAGTCCACCCTCCACTGGCCTTGTCGGGAAAACCAGAGACATTTCCCCAGAGCGCTGCCCCTTCCTGCTTCTGGGGAGCTGGCGCCGCTCGGCAGCAGGCGGGGCACCGGGCATCTCTGTGGCCCCCCTGAGAGATCCTCAGAATGGGCTTCCTTGGGGGGACTCCCCCCAGGCTGTTCCCCAAGGGCTGCTAATCTCGGGTCCCCACCCCAACCACGGATGGGGAGGCACACGCCCGGCCCCGGGGAGGCGGCTGCAGGCTGGAAGAAAGCCAGGCTCAGGTGGACTGGACACGGGAAGGCTTCTGTCCTGGGAGCTAACAGAGTCCTGTGGCTTGAACGGCTTTGACTTGGCTGCTGGGCCCCGTGCCACAGGGCTGCTGGGCCACCTGCCCTGAGCAGGACTCCAGCGAGCCCACCTCTGCTTCTCTGGCTGCTGCCTGCTGTGTCTGGAAGTCCCACTTCCCCATCTCTCCTCTCCGGCCTCGGTTTCCGCCACACTGCTTCCTCATTCTGACCCTCATCTGGGTGTTTGCCAAAAGCTGACCAGGCGCTAGAGCAGAGGCTGAGAGCCACTGGTTTCCAAGGGCCCAGGCGTCAGAATCACCCAGGGAACTCTGGGAGCAGGTGTCTCCTGGGGGGCAGACCCTGGCGGCTTTTTTTATTTTTTTTAAGTTATTTGGAAAGAATAAAGACAGACCGAGACAGAGAAAAATCTTCCACCTGCTGGTTCACTCCCGGAAACCCTGCAGCAGCAATTTGGGCCAGGCCAAAGTCAGGAGCCCAGAGCACCATCCGGGTCTCCTATCACCTACTATCTCCCAGGATGCACAAAAGTCAGCGAGGCACTCTGATGGGGGATACAGGCGTCCCAGGGCGACTTAACTGCCGCACCAACGCCGCCCCCCACCCAGGGTCCGTGCTTTACAACCCCTCCCCTGCCAGGGCCCAGCCTCCTTCTGGGCTCTGGGGCAGGGGAGGCTCCCGGCCTGTGTGTCGCTGCTCTCCAACTTCCTCCCCTTGCAGCTCAACCCCTTGTGATCTGGGCTTCCTGTTGGCCCAATCTTTCCTTGGGTGAGGGACACCCCAGAACCACCTCCCACCCGTGCTCTGCCCCCCAGATATCCCCTCCCCACCTCCTCCCACTTCCTGGCCTCCTCCCCCTCACAAGTCTTAAAGAGGACTCCAAGGAAATGGTCCTTTCTGTTCATTTTCCACTGGGCAGAAAGTCCTGGGGGCACCAGTCGGGGGACAAGCTTGCCTGGGGGAGCCCCCAGCGCTGGTTTGTGCAGTTCCCCCCTGCCCCCAGTGGCCGGGGGGTCCCTGCAGGCCCCTCTAGCACATGCCTGCACAGCGGGTCAGGTTCTCTGCAGTGGGCACCGGCCATCCCCAAGGACAGAAGAGGCTGGGGTCCCGCTGCCATTTCTCATCATCAGGTGCCGCGTCAGGAGGGAATCAGGTCCCAGGTCTATCCTTCCCCACCCAAGACATCTCCAGCACAAAGCGCAGGAGCAGCCAACTGCCTTTCAGATCAGGAGCCGCTCAAGGTGGATTCAAGGACATGAAGACCACCCCAACCGGCTCGCCCTAAAGTCAGGCCATAATGTGCAGGACCCAGGACCAAGGAGAGAAAGTTCTAGACCACTGGGTTGCTGGGCTCCTCCAGGGTTTCCTGCCAGACACACATCTTCAGCCACTCTTTCCACTAAAGATTAACAGAGATTTCTCTCTCTGGAGCTGATCCACAGACCCTCTGCTGCAGTGTAGACAGCCACATTGGAAGGGCTGGCTGTGGCTGCCCCTGGCGTATAGACTGGAATCAGGGTCTTGCACACACTGATTAAAGTGGACTCACAGGGGCTGGTCTTGTGGTGTAGCAGTTTAAGCTGCTGCCTGCCGATGCCCGCAATATGGATGCTGGAGTCCCGGCTGCCCCACTTCCAATCCAGCTCCCTACTAGTGCACCTGGGAAAGCAGCAGAGGCGTGCTTGGGCCCCTGCCACCCGCATGGGAGACCGGGAAGAAGCTCCTGGTTCCTAGCTCCAGCCTGGCCCTGAGCCGGCCATTATGGCCGTTTGGGGAGTGAACCAGTGGATCTCTGTGTGCGCTTTCTTTCTGTAACTCTGCTTTTTAAAGAAAGAAATATTTTAAGTGGATTCACGGGCTCTCAGACCACAGTGCTGCGCTGAAATGGTTTCCGCTGCATGGCTCCCCAGCCTGTGGGCACAGCCGTGCTCCCTGCACCAGGGGCGGTGTTCTCTTGAAGGTGCTCATGGCTTCTCATTCACTGTTTTGGGGCTCCCTCTGGCACAAGTCCACCTCCACTTGGCCAGCCAGGCTTCGGCACAGGGTGACCTCTGGCTGGTCAGATGTCTCCCCCAACACCTGCTGTCTCCCCAGGGTCCAGATTCCAAGACAGTGCAGAGGAGGTGGGGAGTGGCAAGAGGGAGGAGAGGGAAGGGGGCCCTCCACGGGGGGTCCTCACTGAGTCCCCCTTCCAGGGAACACAGGGAGTGACCTTGGGAGAGAGGCACAGCAGGGGACACCAGCTGCCTGCACTGCCCCCAACCCCAGGGCCAAGATTCCACCTGCAGACAGACCTGTGTCCCTCCCCGGGGCCCTGGCTCAGGCCCCAGCTGTGTCTGGAGACACCCCCAGGAATCTGCAGGTGAGGGACAGGTGAGCAGACCAGATTAGGAGTGGGGACCTGGGGGGAGGAGTTGAGGTAGCAAGTGCTTCCTGTAGGGAGGGGCCAAGTGGCCCCAGGGGAGCCTGCTGGGGTGACTGGAAACTAACCAGAGCCCCTGTCCCTAGGGGCCTCCGGTGTTTAGTTATCATTGAGCCCCGGTAGGCACAGATCAAATGATCCGTGAGGGCAGTTCTTCCCCGTTGATGAGACCCTACCCGCAAACCCTCAGCTGACTTGGGGCAGCTCCCCTCCTTGTCCACCTGCTCCAGGCCTTGTGCTGTAGGGTGGGCCAGATGTGAACACACTGTCAACAGCCGACTGCTGTCACACAGCTTCCTGCCTGGGAGAGACCGGGCCTCACGTACAGCATCTCACAGCACGGAGCCAGCAGGAAACAGAGGTCTTAGCATATGCCACCTGTCCCCAGTGCAGCCCGGAAGTGCAGGGCCCCAACCCAACCCGCACCTCTAGACTCTGAAAAACCTCTTCCCGGACGGCTGTGTCAACCCGCATCAGGCACCCTCGGAGACCCCACAGCACCGGGCTGAGAGGTCAGTGCTGCGGCCAGTGGGGCTGCTCTCAGCAGGGGCCCTGTGTGAAGCCAGGGGAGCCGGCCCTGCCCCTTTGGAGAGCCCAGAAGCCTGGGTGATAGCGTGCAGGGCTTGGCAACCTGCTGGGATGGAGGCCCGGTTGGTCAGAGACCAGTCGGGCTGTGGGTGGCCAGGCAGGGGAGGTGGGGTTTGGGCTGTAGGCCAGGCCTCTCCCTGCGGGGTGCTTCTGGAGGGCCATCACAAAGGGTGCTGGCCCCAGGGTTCCCTTGGAATTCCACCTGGAAGGCCCTTCACATTCCCGGGGTTGGGGCTAACGTTCTGGAAAATTCCACCACACTTTGAGTTTTTCCTCTCCTTCCAAGGTGGGGGGAGGGGGTCCTTGAGCCTTAAGGAAAGGGTTTGAAGGGGTTCTCCAGCCCAGGCCCAGGGACTTGGGGGCTCCCTGTGTGGCCCTGGGCAAGAAAGCAGCTCCCTTCACCGCCATCCCTGGGCAATGGGCTGTGGCTGGACCCAGGGCCCCCCTCCAAGGCCGGGCAGGCCCCCAGGCTTTGCTCGAGGTGGGACCACAGGCTTTGCACCTCCACTTCCTCCAGTGTGAGACAGAAACAACACATGCTTCCAGGACTGAGTCATCAGGCACCATATTGTGGCGCTCAGTGACTGCGAGCCCAGCCATGCAGACACACACTGCGCACACACACCGCGTCCACGCGAGCCCGCGGCCTTTCTAGGTGCCTCTGGGCGCTCAGCACTGGGGCCCCGACGTGCAACCAGACCACAGCGGTCACCCGCGACAGGGCCTTCTGCGGCTGGAAGATTCTCGAAGTCCCCTGTCTGGGACGCCCCGCACCCAGACCTGCATATTCTGTCTGCGCGCAGCGCGCCCCCACCTCAAGAAGAGCCAAGCCTGGCTGGAGGGAAAAAAAGAAAAAGTTTTAAGAAATATGTTGGTGGACGAACCAAAAGGGGCCTTTCCGGGGAGGTGAGGGCTTCCCCAGCCGCGGGCTGGGCTGGGGCGCTGAGCCGGGCTTCCTCTGGTCCCTCCAGGAGGGTCGCGGGCCCTGGCCTGGGTAACTAATCCGCGGGCCTAGGAAGGCGTCAAGGGGCCAGAGGGGAAGCACCCAGCCCGGGGCGCCGCTGGGGACTTGGGGGCCGGCGGGCGGGCGTCCGGTCCCGCGCGTGCGCGCACCCAGAAGGGGCCGGCGACCCCCGGAGGCCCCGCGCACCCAGGGGCAGAGGGGACCCTCGCGCGCGCCCGGGGCCGCCTGGGAAACGCGGAGCCGCCCCGCCCGCGGGCAGTGGCGAGGGCCAGGGGGCGCCGAAGGGGTTAATGCACCTGGGCCGCCGCCGCCCCTGCGGCCCCTCCTCCCGCCGCCGGGAAGAGGAAAGTCTCGGCGGGGGCGCGGCCCGGCCTTCGCCCCCGCCCGCTCGCCTGCCCGGCTGCACCGACCCAGCCGCGGCGCACAGAGCTGCGACCCGCGCGTCCCGCTCCGCCGCCCGGCCGGGCCGCCATGTCTCTGTGGTGAGTGGGGGACCGAGAACGGGCGGCGACCCCGGACGCGCCGGGACGCCCGCCGCTCGGGATGGGAGATGCCCGGCCGGGCGAGGCGCCTGGGCCGGGTGGGCGGCGGGGACCGCGGGGTTGCGCGCCCATCTCTGCAGCCCGGGGGCCCCCGGCAGCCGCTGCCCGGCCCCAGCGGCTGGCACTGCATGTCTCACCGGGGGCTGAGTCCCGTCCCCATGCGCGGCGGAGCTCGGGGTTCCGGCCGCTGCGCTCCGCGGTGCGCGCTCCCCGGAGCTCTGGCCTCGGCCCCGTTCCTCCCCTCCCGAGCCGGGCTTTTCTCTTGCACAAGGTCTGGGCCGGGCAGGTGGGGCGCGCCGTCCCGGCGCCGCCAGCTGCGCGTGGGGGCTTCTGCGGGGCCCCCGGGACCGGAGGACGGGATCCGGAATACTCGTGCGTCCCCGGGAGGGTCGCGTTCGGGTCACGCGCTCCAGCGCTGAGCCTCAGGTGACCCCCGTCTTTCTCCAGCCGATGCCCAGGAAACCTTGGATTTTTTTTTTTTTTTTTTAAGCAGTGATCTTTATCTTTGAGAAATGCAAGCGAGCGTTCTGACAGCGTGCTACGGCCGCTCTGTAAGAGTCTAGGAGTAATTCGCCGGTTTCCAGAAACAGAACGGGAGAAGCAGCCCACAGCAGGGAGCCGGCCGGCACCCATTCATTAAATAAGTTGCCGGCTGCACCCTCCCATCGGGACACGGTCTCCCTGCTTCCCTCTTCTGCTCGAACCACGTTTCCCAGGTGTGCCGGCCGTGTGCCCAGCCTCACGGCCAGCATCCCCCATCCCGGTCTCCCCTGCCCCTGGATAGCCTGCCTTGCCAACGGCCGCTTCAGCCACCAGGTGTCCACCGGGGAACAGCGTCCAGGCCACCCCAGAGTGTGAGCGGAGAGGGAGGGTCCTGGGTTCGGGGGGGCTCAGGCCCCACTCCCTCAGGCAAAGAGCTGTTCTGAAATGGATGTGGGGGTCCCTGGAGTGCTGGGGTTCTGTGTCCCCTCCCCGAGGAGCAGGGCTGGGGGCCTCATCTCCCCTAGTGGCAGTTAAGGGCGTGGGCTTGTTAAGGTGGGGGTGCTGGATGATCCTGGTCCATTTCCTGGTGTATCACCCGGGAGGGTTTCTCTTTGGGGTTGTTTCAGGGAGGTGGGGGTTGCCATCCGGAGAGGATGGGTGCCAGCCTCCCAGGCTGCTCCTCCCAGGACTCTGGTGCAGAACAACTCCGCGATGCCACTGCCCACGGCTCCTGGGTTGCACAGGGAAATGGAAGCCCACCAGAGCCGCCCCTGAAAGTGGCATGTTCCCCTGAGGGCTTGCCCACGCGCGGTAGGGTCTGACTGCTCTGTGTTGGGAGGTCAGTGTGGGACGAGGAAGCAGGACCCTCCTCTGGCCACGCCGGGGCTCCAGGACTTGAGTCTGGGCTTGTCCACGTGGGGCCGCTGCTGGGAGAGGCTTGGGGCTCACCCGTTCTCTGCTCTGCACCTGTCCCCCACCCCTTAGGAAGAGAACCCTGTACAAGAGTGTATGTCTGGCCCTGGCCCTCCTCGTGGCCGTGACGGTGTTCCAGCGCAGTCTCACGCCCGGCCAGTTCCTGCAGGAGCCCCCACTACCCACCCTGGGGCCGCCGAGGGTCCAGAAACCCAGCGGAAACCTGGTGAACCCCAACAGCTTTTGGAAGAGCCCGAAGGATGTGGTCGCCCCCACGCCCGTGGCCCTCCAGGGGCCCCAGGCCTGGGATGTGACCACCAACAACTGCTCGGCCAATACCAACCTGACCCACCAGTCCTGGTTCCAGGGCCTGGAGCCGCACTTCCAGCAGTTTCTGACCTACTCGCACTGCCGCTACTTCCCCATCCTGCTGAACCACCCAGAGAAGTGCAGGGGTGATGTGTACCTGCTGGTGGTCGTCAAGTCCGTCATCACCCAGCACGACCGCCGCGAGGCCATCCGCCAGACCTGGGGCCTGGAGCGCGAGTCCGCGGGCAGGGGCAGGGGCGCCGTGCGCACGCTCTTCCTGCTGGGCACGGCCTCCAAGCAGGAGGAGCGCACCCACTACCAGCAGCTGCTGGCCTATGAGGACCGCCTGTACGGCGACATCCTGCAGTGGGACTTTCTCGATAGCTTCTTCAACCTGACGCTCAAGGAGATCCACTTCCTCAAGTGGTTGGACATCTACTGCCCCAGCGTCCCCTTCGTCTTTAAGGGGGACGACGATGTCTTCGTCAACCCCACCAACCTGCTGGAGTTCCTGGCTGACCGGCGGCCGCAGGAGGACCTGTTTGTGGGGGACGTCCTGCAGCACGCCCGGCCCATCCGTAGGAAAGACAACAAGTATTACATCCCTCCGGCGCTCTACAGCAAGGCCAGCTACCCGCCCTACGCCGGCGGAGGCGGCTTCCTCATGGCTGGCGGCCTGGCCCGGCGCCTGCACCGTGCCTGCGACACCCTGGATCTGTACCCCATCGACGACGTCTTCCTGGGCATGTGCCTGGAAGTGCTGGGCGTGCAGCCCACGGCGCACGAGGGCTTCAAGACTTTCGGCATCTCTCGGAACCGCAACAGCCGCATGAACAAGGAGCCCTGCTTCTTCCGCTCCATGCTGGTGGTGCACAAGCTCTTGCCCGCCGAGCTGCTGGCCATGTGGGGGCTGGTGCACGGCAACCTCACCTGCTCCCGCAAGCTCCAGGTGCTCTGACCCCCCACCCCCACCCCCAGGCCACCAGGACGGGCCAGGGCGCAGGCTCTTGGGTCCCCAGCATCCCCGGAAACGCTGGAAGGGGATGGAGTGGGGTAGCAGGTAACCGGCGAGGGGCCTCCCCGTGTTCGTCATTTCCAGAAAACCCAGGCACAGCTGGGGCTGCTCGGACTGGAGGGCGTCAGAGGGGCCAGGATGCTCCTCTCCTGGGCCTGTGGCCCAGCCCCCTCCGCCCCCGTGAGAGGCCCTGGCGGCCTCAGAAGAAAGCCTGTGTTCAGGTGCGCGGGCTTGGCCCGGCCCTGGTAGGTTGGTGGCCACCACGGGGCAGAGTCTCTGTGAAATGCCTCGGTCTCCCCCCAGGGCCCCTGCAGGAGACACTGAACCCTGTGCAGGCTCACAGGGCCTCCCGCCTCCACCCCACCCCCTCAGCCCACGGCAGGCTCCCCGCACAGCCCCCCTGCCCGCGCCTGCCCACGCGCTCCGACTACCTCAGCGCCCCTCAGAGCCCAGCCTGGGTGCAGGCTGCAGCCCCGCCACACCCCGAGACCAGGCTGCCGAGCAGGCTCCTGGCCCCAGAGCCCTGGTGCTGCCCGGCGCCAGCCCCAGCCGAGGCCCCTCCCTGGATGTGGACATTTCTCGGTTACTGTGAAGTTTTATTTATGAAGAATGTGGAGGGAGAAGGCTCCAGGCCTCCGGAGGCGGGGGACCCCCTTCCCTGCACCCCCACGCCCTTCCCAGCCCCGGCCGCACCTCTGCCTCCCCAGGGCGCCCCACAGACCAGCATCGCCCTTGCCCTGTGCAGGGAGGCCCAGGCCCTGGGGTGGGTGCAGAGGGCGCAGCCCCTACCTCACATTCAGTCACCTGGTGAAGATGGAGGGCTCATCTCTATTTTCTCAATAAAACGGGACTGGTTTCTGCCCGGTGTGAAACTCCCTGCTGCCACAGTCAAGGACAAGGCTGGTTCTTTGTTGGTCTCAGCTGGTGGGTGCCCAGGAAGGAGGGGAGCCCTGGGGCTAGGGCGGGGCGGGGGTGCTCACCCTGCGGCTCCAGGTGTCCCGTGGGCAGCTGCAGTGCTGGCCCCGGTGTGGGCGGAGAGCAAAGCCCTCGTTTTAGTGGCTCCTGGGCTCCCCATGTCCCTTCCGGTGTCTGAGAGCTGGTGGGCCTGCCATTTGCAGGGCCCTTGGCCTGAGTGTCAATTTAGCTCGCAGGAGGAAGTCCCTGGGGCAGTCTAATGAGCAGGCAGCAGCTCCCTGAGGACTGAAAAGGGGACAGGCCAGCCGTCCGTCCCCCACCCTTCTCTCTGTCAACTGCCTGCGTAAGTTGGCAGAGCCCTAGCTCTAAAAAGCTACTAAACATTCTCAGATGGCCCCGTGGTGGGCCCTTGCGAGGGGTCCGTGGGGCAGCCCTGCCTTGTGCTAAGGAAAGCAGTCTAGGTTGAGACCTGTGTTCCCAGAGCAGCGAGAAAGGATGCGATGGGCGCGGGCCCAGAGCGGCCGGGTGGCAGTGGGAACAGCTTCTCCCAGCGGCTGGAGCTGGGCTGCGGGGCAGGATGGCTGCTGGCCTCTGGGTTGAGGAGGGCGTGTCCACTTCATCCTGCAAGCGGAGCCCAGGCTCTGGGTGTCGGGGGACAGGTGTGCCGAGTGGCGGCAGCCCCCCTCTGCCCGTGGCTCCTGACATTCTGCACTGGCCATGGCGGGGGTCTGCCTTCCTCAGCCTCTGCCCTGCCCCATTTCTGAGCTCTGGGGTGGGGAGGGGAACCCCTGCAGGAGGCCAGAGCCACAGCACACGGGGCAGGAGGGGACACAGGCACCAGCCTGGCCTGCAGTGCCCTTGCGTCTTAATGGAGGCTGAGCACTTGCCTGTGGTAGGAGGCACAGAACACCCAGGCCTGCAGGACAGTGTTGGAAGTGGGAGGGGTCTGGGTCACAGCTTCCGGAGCAGGGAGGAACCTGGACTGGGTGGCAGGACACATCCTCCCCGCCGGGCCCGCACCTGGGGCACGGGCGGCAGCCAGTCCCGGGCCTGGTGGCTATGCTGGACATCTCGGTCCCCAGGGCCCCCCCACCCCTGTCCCCTTAGGAAGAGGGGCTCCACACGAGAGACCTGGAAGAACTGCAGAGACCAAAGGGCCCGCTGCTCTGTCCCCGATGCCGCCGCAGCTCCCAGCCTGGCTTCCTGTCCCCAGCCTCCCCAGGGCCTGGCCGTCTCTGAAGGCAGCCCTGGCCTTTGCAAGGTGCACTTCTCATCGTTGTGGGGAAGCAGACGCGTGGACATCAATAGTTTTGCTTCTTGGTGAAGCTCATGACCAATACGCCAGGAACCAACGCGAGATTCACAAAGGAAAAGCAGAACAGATTTCTCCAATCAGAAGTATTCAGCGGCCCCAGAGCCTGCACAGTACCCAGAGGCATGGGGGAGCCGTCTCTTTTTATGATCTAATAATCAAATGATTTGTCTTAAAGGTACACAGTGAGGGGGAACCAGCCAGGCCTGCCAGGCCACATTCCTCTGGGCCTCCGTGTCACATTCCTTCCCTTGGGCACTGGGCAGGACCCCTGTGGAATGAGGGTCCGGCCCTCCAGGGAGAGAGTGACCTTGTAGGTTCTGTGGTTGGCCTGAGAGAGGGGTGCTGGTGAAGCTTGAAGGAGATGTCGGGCGAGAAACCATGCACCACCACGCCAGAGCGCCAGCACCGGCGATGGTGACACCCAGGGATATGCCTGGTGTGGGGTAAGCATTTCAACGTGTACCGGGAGCACAGAATGGTTACCTTTAGGTTCTTCTCGTTGATCGCTCAACTCTCTCGCGTGCCCTTACTTGCAGGAATCCAACTCACCTTTTCAGGGTCCCCTCTCTCCTAAATGGACCAAGAATCTCAGGGACTTCCTTAATTCACCCCACGTATTCTCTGGACAAGCTGTCACCTCCTGCCGTTCCCGCGCTCTCCAGAGAGTGGCGCTGTTGGACACTAGGCCTGCACAGTCCTGGGGCTTCGTGGGGTCCGCCGTGGAGCCCTGGGTTCAGAGGCAGGTGTGGCCCCCACTCAGCATCCGTCCCCCAGGAGCAGCAGCATCTAGGGGTGCCCGGCCGTGTGGTTCCCCGTCAGCTGGGGGAGCCCTACAAGCTCACAGCTGGGGCGATCTTCCGGGCCTTCGTGGGAGTAGATTTCCATCAGGCCGCAGCCTGACGTGGAGGAGTAGGTGGTGGGAGGCTGGAGCCTTGGTCTTTTCCTCACCAAAGCCCAGGAGCTGCCTTTGCAGCCGGCTCCGCGTGCATTCCGAGAGGCCTGGGAAGGGGCGGCCTCCTCCCCAGGGCGGTGGGTGCTACCCGGCCTCGTTTGCATAACTAAAGGAGACCACAAAAGGAGCCTGTTGCTAGGTGACTGGATCTGCGCACCTAGGCTCACAGCCGCCGCGCCGCATCGAAGAAAGGAGTGGGGGCCCCCGAGAAGGATCCCGCAGCTATTGTGTGCCGGGCAGGATTTGAACTCCTAACCCCACGCCCTGCTGTCTCCCTTCCCCCTTCGAAGTAAATGCCCGTTTGTTGCTTTTGTCCCAAAGTCCGGGAAGTAGCATGTGTGATGTTCCGCGAGTGACTGGCAAGTTGGTATTTTGGATTGGGAGAGAGACTCCCCTAGCTGGTTACTGCAAATGGTTCTGTGTGCTGTCTGAAGCTCGGCCCTGAGCTACCTGTTGTGAGCCCCATCTTCTCTGAGCTGTTTTGCACCCCATGACCAAACAAGAAAAACGCAGGACGGTTTTAAGGGTTTGTTTATTGTCATCTACTTGAAAGACAGAGAAAGATCTGCTCCGCACTGGTCTGTTCCCCAAATGCCCGCCACAGCCTGTGGCTGGGCCAGGAGCCAACTCCATCCGGGTCTCATAAGTGGGTGGCAGGGGCCAAGCACTTGGGCCATCCCCGGCTACCTTCCTGGCGTCTGCAGGAAGCTGGATTGGAAGTGGAGTGAGCAGACGCCGAGAGAGGATGGGGCATCCTAACTAGTGCCTTAGCTAGCTGCGCCACAGCACACACCACAAGCATCACACATTTGTTGACAGCAACAAAAATCCTCATTTAATTACAAACTTAAAAGTGGATCATTTAGGAGCCAGTGCTGTGGCGTGGTAGGTGGATGGCACCGGCATCCCATATGGGTACCAGTCCCTGTCCCGGCTGCTCCCCTTCCAATCCAGCTCTCTGCTTGTGCCCTGGGAAAGCAGCAGAGGATGGTCCAAGTGCACACACATGGGAGACCTGGAAGAAGCTCCTGGCTCCTGGCTTCAGATTGGCCCAGGTCGGGCCGTTGCAGCCATTTAGGGAGTGAATCAGGGGATGGAAAATCTCTCTCTGTCTCTCCCTCACTCTTGCTCTGTAACTCTGCCTTTCAAATAAATAAATAAATTGCCAGAATCCAATCGTGCTCCATCTTCAGCAGCCCCCATATTTGGCTGCTAGCGCTGTTCCCTCGGCATCGTCCTCTATGGGAAAGAAACCAGCAGAAGTGTCCGTCCCTGGAGGGAGAGGGGAGCCATGAACAGCTCCCCAGGCAGCGGCAGCCGCTCCTGCAACACGGAAATGCACTCCGAGCGAGGCAACAGGACCCCAAGACCCGAGGCCAGGGGGCCATTTTATGCTTAGGTCACCCCCTTTGTGAGGGACCCCCAAATCAGGTCCTCCGCTGGGGTCCCGAAGCTGAGCATCAACAGCTCAAGTTGTCAGCGGCCAGGAGCAGAGCGCCAGTCCCCTGCTCCGCACCACCCCCTACCCCTGGCCTGTTTTAGACCCCTGCTCTCTGTCTCGGCCCAACCCCGACTTTCTCTTTACCCCTCCCATTCTGTCCCCCCTAAAATCCTCAAACCTCACAGGCAGATATTAGCCTATGTGTGTAGATGGGCCGAGGAAAGTGAGAATTTGTAGAGAGAACACATTCATGTGCAATGTCACGAGGAAGCCAGCCCTGAAGGCAGCGCAGCCGGACACCCAGTCAGTCTGGTCCCAGCCTGCTCTTTGGGGCAGCTCAGGGGCTCCCCCTGCTGGCACCAGGGAGCTGTTAGGTCCCTTAACACCACACTGATAAGGTCCTGGGAGGATTTTTCAGGAACACCCCATCCAGAAATTCCCAGCAGAGGGAGGTGGGGAGGTGGGGAGGTGGGGCGGCCAGCTCCTTCCTGGGGCACTGGGATGCCCGCTGGGATGTCCTTGTTAAACTCCCACGTGCAGCTGCTCTCTATCCCAGGTCTGAGTTCTCTCTCCCCAGAAGACCGCCCCTCTGAGCAGCCATCTCAGTACCCAGTGGGCGTGTCAGCACGGACGCTGGGTTACCAGCAACTCCGAAGGCTCCCATGGTTGTTCAGGCAGCCATCCTGAGCCCACTGGCCTGGCCAGTCAGGCCAGTGTTGGGGTGGGGGCACCCTCCTCGGGTGACACTAGGGCTGAGGGCGCCAGGACAACCACGCAGAATCAGGACTAAACGTGATCACATAGACCCGGCACACCCAGCAAGGCCCATCCGTGCAGCCTGCCTTCCTCCCCAGGAAGGGGCGGGACCCCTGTGTGGCCAGCTGGGCAGGGGGCACCCGGCTGGCTTTAGGGAGAAGGGATCCTGGCTTCTGTGTCCAGCTCGGGGAAGAGGTATTCTCCATTCCATGGCTCACCTTGGGGGGCAGGAGGTCCTCGAGAAACCTGGGGGACACAGCCCCATCCCCAATGCTGGGCAATGAACCAGGCACAGCCGAGGTGGACTCCTCTCCCAGCTGTGGAAAAACCAGTTTGCCTCCATCTGCAACTCGATTCCTCTCCTCCATGTACATCTGTGCTTCCCCAAGGCTCCTGGGAAGCCGAGAGAGAGGCAAATCCTCCAAGGCACGCTCACTCCCACCTGCCCGGCAGCCAGGAACTGGCCCTTTGAGAATTACCTTCCAACAGCGGCTTTGCCACACACACACACACACACACACACGGAACAGAAGCCAGTTTCCCATCCAGGAGGGTACCTCCCAAATGGAACGAAAAGAGGCTAATGGGGCAGGGGGGCACATTTCTGAAAATCACGCTTGCATTCTTTCATGATGGGCAGTCTCCGCAAACGATGTCCAAAAAAAAAAAAAGCGCCAGAATAAACTGCTCTTATTCCAGGCTGCACTTTTTCCTTCCACCTGAGATAACTTGCACACTTGCTAGGGGTGAGCTCGGCCCTCCCCCACTCCCGCCTGCATCTCCACCCAGGCTTTGGGGAAATACTTTGGTCCCAGAGCAACCCTGCGGGTTACACCCGAGTCAGTGGGGGAGCGGGCAGGTGCGGGCCGAGGCAGGCGCACCGTGCCGGGCAGCAGCCCACGGTTCCCAGATCACCTGGGGCGACCCAGGAATGCCCGGAATCCCTGCAGGAGGAGGCACCGGGCAGACCCCGGGTGCCAGCCGGGAGGAGTGAGGGGCGGGGCGGGCTGGAGGAGGTCTGGGGCCTGACGATCCCCCGAGAGGGCAGGGAGCGCCCCCAGCCGGCGGGTGGGCGCCTCTTCTGTGAAGTCTGCACCTTGGCGCGACCTGAGCGCCAAGCCGGGAGCGACACACCTGGTGGCACCTGAGCCGTCCTCCACTGCTTTCCCAGGCGCATTAGCAGGGAGCTGGATCGGAAGTGGAGCAGCTGGGGCTTGAACCAGTGTCCATATGGGATGCTGGCACCACAGGTGGTGGCTTAACCCGCTGAACACAACGCCAGTCCCTAGAATAATTTAAGTGACAAAAATAAAAGCATCAAAGACCTGAACGCTGCCAGGAGTGAGACAGATTCAAGATGTCCGTGCGGCTTTGTACCTCGCACAGCCCAGATGTGCTGCCTTCCTGTGTATATCGGTGAGTTAGAAAATGTCTTGGCCGGCGCCGTGGCTTAACAGGCTAATCCTCCGCCTTGTGGCGCCGGCACACCGGGTTCTAGTCCCGGTCGGGGCGCCGGATTCTATCCCGGCTGCCCCTCTTCCAGGCCAGCTCTCTGCTATGGCCCGGGAAGGCAGTGGAGGATGGCCCAAGTGCTTGGGCCCTGCACCCTCATGGGAGACCAGGAGAAGCACCTGGCTCCTGGCTTCGGATCAGTGAGATGCGCTGGCCGCAGCGGCCATTGGAGGGTGAACCAACAGCAAAAAGGAAGACCATTCTCTCTGTCTCTCTCACTATCCACTCTGCCTATAAAAAAAAAAAAAAAAAAAAAAAAAAAAAGAAAATGTCTCCAAGGCAGAGGGTGGGCAAACCAACTCCATGCCCAGGATGCAATAAAGCTGAAACTGCCCACAAAAGTAAAGGACGACAAGAACAAGAACAGTCGCACCCCCTT
Source organism: Lepus europaeus (assembly GCF_033115175.1). Lineage (NCBI taxonomy): Eukaryota > Metazoa > Chordata > Mammalia > Lagomorpha > Leporidae > Lepus > Lepus europaeus. Next base: position 176,067,145 of record NC_084827.1, read on the forward strand.
TCTTAAGTCAAAGAGAAAATAAAAATGACAGCGGCGCGTTGTTCTGAAATCTGGGGAACTGCATACTTACACTGTGGGTGTCATTGTGACACATTAGGCCTGGCCGGAGCTGCTGCACATTGTGAAACATAGCAGCTTTAAATGCATTCACTATTGTGAGGAAAACACACCGATAAGGGAAGAGTGTTGCAATGCAACATCTCAGCCAAAAAAAAAAAAAAAGTTTTTAAAAAGAAAGCAAGCAAAGCCAGGAAAAGGTGATTTAATGAATTTGATAGCAGTAAAATTGATAAATAAACCCAAAAGCTGATTCTTTTTTTTAAAGATGTATTTATTTATTTGAAAGGTAGAGTTACGGAGGGGGAGAGAGAGAGAGAGAGAGAGATTATCTTCCATCCACTGGTTCACTCCCCAAACAGCTGCAATAGCTGGAACTGGGCTGATCTGAAGCCAGGCGCCAGGAGCTTCTTCCCAGTCTCCCATGTGGCTGCAGGGGCCTAAGCCCTTGGGCCATGTTCCAGTGCTTTCCCAGGAACATGAGCAGGGAGCTGGATTAGAAGAGGAGCAGCCGGGACTCAACTGTAGAGGAAATTCAGCCCCAAACCAGAGACCAAGAAAGAGAAGCAGACCCCTACTCCCAACACAGACCTTGACAAGTGGCTGCTCGCCATGAACTAGTGAAGCATTGCCCACTGTTTTCTTGTCCACCGAGGGAAGGGGCCCTAAGTTCTGCTGTAAGCGCCAGTCACAGATCTGTCCTAAGAAATCTGCCCCGGTACCCCTTTTACAAACATACCAGGCCCACCGACCACTGGAAGTGTGGTCCTAAATCACGCAGGCGCAATCTGAACCCACCGATGCTGTAACGGCTAAGGTATGACGCTGATGAACCTACAAATGTTGTAAGAAACTTGGGGTTGGCGCTCAGTTCTCGGGAAACGATTGCAGCTGAGCCTGCTGGCGTAATAACGGCTGCGATCCTCCAGTGTCTCTGGTGCCTGTTTGAACAAAGGGAATCTTCCCACCTCGTGTTTCTGTAACAGAACCTGCACCCATATGGGATGGCGGCACTGCAGGCCATGGCTTTACCTGTTACACTATAGTACTGACCCTTTAAAGCTGATTCTTGAGAAAAAAAAAAAAGTGGGGGGCATTGAGATACTTAGACCTATGCCAAATATAAGAGGAAAGGCCAGCGTTGTATCGGAGCAGGTTACTCCACCCCCCGCGGCACCGGCATCCCGTATCACAGCACCAGTTCCAGTCCCGGCTGCTCTGTGCTTCTGATCCAGCTCCCTACTAACGTGCCTGGCAAAGCAAAGGAAGATGGCCTAAGGACTTGGGCCCCTACCACCCATCTGGGAGACTGGGATGAACAGGCAGTTGGAAGATCGATTCTCTCTCTATCTCTCTCTCCGCCTGTCAAATGAATAAATAAGTCTTCAAATATAAGAGAGAAAAAGCAAAAGTAATCAATAAGTTGGGATCATGAATGCAAATTCAATATAAAGTTATAAGAACCCTAATTCTATTTCTTTGTTTATTTTTTTTAAGAGTACTGAGGGTAGATGTAGTTGTTTTTCTTTTTTCTTTTTTTTTTTTTTTTTTAACAGGCAGAGTGGATAGTGAGAGAGAGAGAGAGACAGAGAGAAAGGTCTTCCTTTTCGCCGTTGGTTCACCCTCCAATGGCCGCTGCGGCCGGCGCATCTCGCTGATCCGAAGCCAGGAGCCAGGTGCTTCTCCTGGTCTCCCATGGGGTGCAGGGCCCAAGGACTTGGGCCATCCTCCACTGCCTTCCCGGGCCATAGCAGAGAGCTGGCCTGTAAGAGGGGCAACCGGGATAGAATCCAGCGCCCCGACCGGGACCAGAACCCGGTGTGCCGGCGCCGCAAGGCGGAGGATTAGCCTGTTAAGCCACGGCACCGGCCTATTTCTTTATTTATTTGAGAGGCAACTGACGGAGGGATCTCCTATCCTCTAGTTCACTCCCCAAATGCCTGCAGCAGCTGGGGCTGGGCATGGCTGAAGCCAAGAGCCCATCCAGGTCTCCCATGGATGGCAGGGGCCCAAGGACTTGAAGCTCTGGCCACAAAACTGTCTCTTCTAAGCCTGCAGCCCCCGGCCCCAGAGAGAAACCCACCTGCGGAGCTGCTCAAGCCACAGAGAGATGTCCGCAGGGGCATGGACGTCTCCAAGGCTCGGGGCAAGGCCGAGTGCACGAGGATCCCTGTCCCTTTGTGTTTCTATGGTGACGCCATTGCTTAGGCTGGATCCGGCCATGTCAGACATGATTGGACAAAGCCAATCTGGTCCAAGGTTGACAGACAGCCTGCCTGGGAGAGAGGAGCAGGTGGAAGGCAGGCAGGGGGAAGGCCTGAGACCCTGCCATCCGTGGCCTGCGACACATCGCTCTGGTCTCATGGCCATCACAGGGACTGCGGGGTCCCGGGCTAGGAACCACGCGTGAAAACCAAGACGTGGGTTAAGCCGCTGTCTGCAACACTGGCATCCCAGTTTGAGTCCCGGCTGCTCCACTTCCAATCCAGCTCCCTGCTCACGGACCTGGGAAAGCAGCGGAGGATGGCCCAGGTGCTTGGGCCCTGCACCCACATGGGCCATTTGGGGAGTGAACCAGCAGATAGAAGATCTTTTTCTCTCCGTTTTCTCCTTCTCGGTATCACTCTTTCAAATAAATAAATAAATCTTTAAAAAAAAAAAAAAACGGATTTGTCCTAGGAGGGCATGAGAATCATCTTCATGTTGTTGGACGAGGTTTATGGTTCTTTCCCACACTGAATCCGAGCAGACCCGCTGGCCTCCAGTTTCTCCACAGGCCATTTTCCTTAGGGCTTCCCGACACACGTGGTCCTCAAGATGAGGGCTTGATAAGTCCTTGGGCCCCTGCCACCCATCTGGGAGACTGGGATGAACAGGCAGGTGGAAGATCGATTCTCTCTCTCTCTCTCTGTGCCATTCTGTCAAATGAATAAATAAGCCGGCGCCGTGGCTCACTAGGCTAATCCTCTGCCTTGTGGCACCGGCACACCGGGTTCTAGTCCCGGTCGGGGCGCCGGATTCTGTCCCGGTTGCCCCTCTTCCAGTCCAGCTCTCTGCTGTGGCCCGGGAAGGCAGTGGAGTATGGCCCAAGTGCTTGGGCCCTGCACCCCAAGGGAGACCAGGAGAAACACCTGGCTCCTGGCTTCGGATTGGCGCAGCGCGCTGGCCGTAGTGGCCACTTCGGGGTGAACCAACGGCAAAAAGGAAGACCTTTCTCTCTGTCTCTCTCTCTCTGAGTCTAACCCTGCCTGTCAAAAAAAAAGAAGCCAGGAACCTGGAACTCAGTCTGAGTCTCCCACACGCACGGCAGGGGCCGAGTCCTCTGAGCCACCACCTGCTGCCTCCCAGGGCGCATGTTAGCAGGAAGCTGGAAGCAGAAGCAGGGCCAGGACTCGAACCCAGGCCCTCCCGTATGGGAGCCCCTGATGTGCACGTGGCGGGCGGATCTTCCTGACAACACCGCGACGTACCGTGACAGCTGGTGGTGTCTCCCAGAAGCCTCCCTACATGTTATTAGGGGTGGGGTCATTACAGCGGCCAGCTACCTGGGTCCCCAGTTCATCGGGAAGCCCCCCGTCTCTCCGCACAGGCTGGTTCTGAGTCTGCTGTCACTGGGGGCGGGGGTTCCACAGCAGCAGGTGCACAGCCGGCACCCCCAGGGAACCCCCATCAGCCTGGAAGGCCGTGCAGTTCCCGCAGGGGTGCTCGTGAGCAGGGGCAGCCAGGATAGAGGGCCATCGGCCTACGGCATACAGCCAGCGTCCCATGAAAACAGGGAAGACGCCCTGAGGGGTCGGGCGCGGGCCGCTCTGCACAGCTGGGCTGGGCGTTAGTGGCAGCTGCCTGGCCTGCTCTCTTCCCGGGTGACCCGTCCCTGGCCTCCTTCCTGGGAGAGGATGCCCTCCAACCCGCCTATTGCAGAGTGTCCCCTTCCTTCTTAGGAGCAAATTCCGCTCCTCATGGGGCACTGGGCGCACCTGTCTCCTCTGTCTTGCACGTCAGTTCTGTTTCACCTGCCACCATGTGCCAACAGTGGCGGACAATCAGGGTTCTGCTGGGTGCCCGGACCAGGGTGAGATGAGACACTCTCACAGCTGGGAGGAGTTAACTTTGAGTCTGCCTCAAGGCCTCCCACAATCCTTTTTTTTTTTTTTTTAACTTATTTATTTTTTTATTTTTTTGACAGGCAGAGTGGACAGTGAGAGAGAGACAGAGAGAAAGGTCTTCCTTTTGCCGTTGGTTCACCCTCCAATGGCCGCCATGGCCGGCGTGCTGCGGCCGGCGCACCGCGCTGTTCCGATGGCAGGAGCCAGGTGCTTATCCTGGTCTCCCATGGGGTGCAGGGCCCAAGAACTTGGGCCATCCTCCACTGCACTCCCGGGCCACAGCAGAGAGCTGGCCTGGAAGAGGGGCAACCGGGACAGAATCCGGCGCCCCGACCGGGACTAGAACCCGGTGTGCCGGCGCCGCAAGGCGGAGGATTAGCCTGTTGAGCCACGGCACCGGCCCCACAATCCTTTTTGTCTCAGGGGAGGCCAAGCCCCCAGGGGAACTCCTAGGCACCCAGCAGTGCCCACTGCTTTAATCCCATCAGGGACCCACTGCTTTTCCCTGGTCGGCTTAACAGCTTTCTCTGCACAAAAGCAGGGGTGATGCGTGTTCCTGCGGGGCCTGCTGCCATCTTATTTTGTCCTTTGTGTCCAGGGCCCTTTCTTTCTTTCTATTTAAAGATATATTTATTTATTTGAAAGGCAGAGTTACAGACAGGCAGAGAGAGAGAGAGAGGTCTTCCATCTGCTGGGTCACTCCCTAGATGGCCGTAGTGGCCAAAGCTGAGCTTATCCAAAGCTAGGAGCTTCTTACGGGTCTCCCACTCAGGTGCAGGGGCCCAAGCACTTGGGCCATCTTCCACTGCTTTCCCAGGCTATAGCTGAGAGCTGGATCGAAAGTGGAGCAGCTGGGTCTCGAACCAGCGACCGTATGGGAAACTGGCACTGCAGGCGGCAGCTTTACCCACTATGCCACAGCTCCAGATTCCTTTCTAAGCATCTGGTCACCGTGGTTTATGGCTGCACAGTGGTCAGTCGGCTGAGAGCCGGGCCACAGTTTGAAGATTCCGTGCTGAGCAGTTCTTGGCAGGTCCTGCATCCATCGGAGGCTAAGCCAGAAGAAGAAGAGAGGCCGAAAGGCCCTGGCACGCATGGAGCCCCACCTGATTGTCCTATTTTGTTCTCATTCCTTCATCTGCACTCAGCTGTTACTTTGCCTTCTCCCCACTTAGTCCTTTATTTGTGCCCTGGCGACTCCACCCCGGGAAGCGACGTCAGGCCCAGCCTCTGCACTGGTGCACGGTGCTCTCCACCCACCCACGCCAGGGCAGGGCTGCCCAGGCACAGAGCCACTGTCCCCACCGCTCCGCACCACAGTGGCATCTCCTGCTCGCCCTCCCTCTGCCAGCGGGGTGCAGGCACCGTGACTTGTCCAGGGCTCAGGAAGTCTGACCTGCCGCGCTCATGCTGGGGCTTCTCACCTCTGCTGCTGGCACCTGCAGATGCACCCCTGGGTCAGGCAGAAGAGAGCTGCGGCGACCTGGGGAAGGACTATGTATAGGGGTGGCGCTGTGGCGTAGCGGGTAGTCTCTGCCTGCAGTGCTGGCATCCCGTATGGGTGCTGGTTCAAGTCCCGGCTGCTCCACTTCCAATCCAGCTCTCTGCTATGGCCTGGGGAAGCAGTAGAAGATGGTCCAAGTCCTTGCATCCCTGCATCCACGTGGGAGACCCAGAAGCAGCTCCTGGCTCCTGGCTTCAGATCAGCCCAGTTCCAGCCATTGCGGTCATTTGGGAGATGAACCAGCGCATGGAAGACCTCTCTCTCTCTGCCTCTCCCTCTCTAACTCTGCCTTTAAAATAAATAAATAAATCTTAGAAAAAAGAAAAAAGAACTACGAAGTGCCCCAGCACGACTTCGACCCACGCACAGCCCCCAGCATGCACCACTTGCCAACTCGGGGCAGGGCCACGCACCCAGGTGTCTTTCCCGTGGCCATCTGAAGTCCTTGTCTTTCTTGTTGACGACAGAACAGGTCTCGGTGGGGCATGCATTAGGCACACTGGCTGAAAACGCCTGCATCTCACATCAGAGTGCCTGGGTTCAAGCCCGGATCCACTTCCAATTCCAACTTCTTGCTAAAGTACACTTTGGGGGGCCGGCATGTGGCATAGTGGGTAACGCTCCACCTGCAGTGCTGGCATCACATAGGGGCGCTGGTTCGGGTCCCGGCTGCTCCACTTCCCATCCAGCTCTCTGCTATGGCCTGGAAAAGCAGTAGAAGATGACCCAAGTGCTTGGGCCCCTGCACTTGCATGGAAAGACCCGGAGGAAGCTCCTGGATCCTGGCTCCTAGCTTCGGATCAGTGCAGCTCTAACCATTGTGGCCGGTGGGGGAGTGAATCAGCGGATGGAAGACCTCTCTCTCTGCCTCTCCTTCTCTCTCTGTATAACTCTGACTTTCAAATAAATAATTTTTTTTTTTTAAAAAAAGCACTCTCTGGGAGGCAGCAGGTGACAGTTCAAGTGTGTGGGCCCTGCCACCCACATGGGAGATGGGGATGGAGTTCCTGGCTCCTGGCTTCATCCTGGTGCTGTCCCAGCTGTTCTGGGCACTTACATGCAGAGTAAACATATTAAAGCTCACCCTGTCTCTCTGCCTTTCAAATAAAATGGAAATAAATAAACATTAAAAGAATGGCTCTTCCAGGCCACCTTTGTGGTGTACAGGGTAAAGCCACCACCTGCGACGCCAGCATCCCACGTGAGTGCCGGTTCAAGTCCTGGCTGCTCCACTTCCAATCCAGCTCCCAGCTAATGCACCTGGGAAAGCAGCAGAAGACGGCCCTATGTTTGGGTTCCTGCCACCCACATGGGAGGCCCAGATGGAGCTTCTGGCTTCAGCCTGGCCCAGCGCTGGCTTTTGTAGCCATTTGGGGAGTGAACCAGCAAATGGAAGAGCTCTCTGTCTCCCTCTCGCTCTGTAATTCTGCCTTTCAAATAAAATAAATCTTTTCCCCCTAAATGGCATCTATCTATCTATCATCTATCTATTTTCTTTGAAAGGCAGAATTATAGGGGACGATGCTGTGGCATAGAAGGTTAAGCCATGACCTGCAGCGCCAGCATCCCATATGGGCACTGGCTTGAGTCCCGGCTGCTCCACTTCCTATCCAGCTCCCCACTAATGTGCCTGGGAAAGCAACAGAAGATGGCCCAAGTCCCTGGGCCCCTGCACCCATGTGGAAGACCCAGATGGAGTTTTAGGCTCCTGCCTTCAGCCTGGCCCAACCCAGCCATTACAGCCATTTGGGGAGTGAACCAGCAGATGGACGATCGCTCTCTTTCTCTGGGTCTACCTCTCTGTGTAACTCTGCCTTTCAAATAAATAAAATTAAAAAAAAAAATACACCACTTGAAAGGCCAGCATCCCATACCAGAGGGCCAGGGTTCAAGCCCCAGCGCTGCCTCTGGTTGCAGCTTCTTGCTAACGCCCACCCAGGCAGGCAGCTGGGGACAGTCCAAGTACTTGGGCTCCTGCCGTCCACGGGGAGACCTGGATGGAGTTCCGGGCTCCTGGCTTCAGCCTGCCCAACCCTTGCTGTTTTGGACATTTGGGGAATGAGCCAGCAGGTGCAAGGTCTTCCCCCTCTCTCTCTTTCTCTGTGTTTCAAATAAAATGAAAAATTTTGAATAATAATAAAGAGAGGAAGAGATGCAGGTTGTTAAATTGGGAGGAGCTAAGAAGAGGGGATTCCTGGGTCCAGTTTCTCACGGCCTCGTCTCGGCTCTGCCTTTCTTACTAAGAGTTTCTTCGACAGCATCCCAGACCTGATGGGCAGCCCACATTCCCCTGGGTCATTGAGGCAGCATCTCCACGGGTCTGCACCGAACTCCAGCTGTCACCACCAGGTGGCGCTCGTGGGCTTATGCCACAATTGCCAGTCTGCACCGGTGTGGTGGGAAAATCACTTCTAAGGGTGGGGGGACAGAGAGGAGCTGGCAATACTCCCAGACGCGGAAGGCACAGGCTGCAACGTCCAAAGGAAGCAAACAACAGTGCGCTTCTTGTGTGCTCCCGGGGGTGGGAACGACCACTGATTATCTCAGCCGCTCGTGGGAGATCCCAGGAGGAGTAGGTTGTAGCAGGGCTCCACGCTGGGGCGAATTGGCATCTTAGTTATGTTGATGTCAGAGCTGGCACTGTGGCACAGTGAGTAAAGCCGCCGCCTGCGACGCCGCATCCCACATGGGCTCTGGTTTGAGTCCCGGCTGCTCCAGTTGCAATTATGGGAAAGCAAGAGGAGATGGTCCATGCGCTTGGGCCCCGGCACCCACGTGGGAGACCCAGACGAAGCTCCTGGCTCCTGCTGTTGGGCCATTTGCAGATGGAACATTCTCTCTCTTTCTCTCCTTCTCTCTGCGTAACTCTGCCTTTCAAACAAATAAATACATCTTTTAAAAAATGTTTAGAAATAATCATAAGAGATGTAGGAGGAAACTTTTTTTTTTTTCTTGGTGATGCAGGAATTTGACAACGCTTCAGGATGACGTCTGAATAGTGATGTTCAGTATTAAAATTATTTGCTTTAATGAAGAGAGAGAAAGCTCCCACCCCCAATGGTTCGCTCCCCAGATGTCCCCAACAAAAGCTGCCCGGCCAGGCGCTGGGAATGCAACGCCACCTCCCTGGGGGTGACAGGAATCGGTCACCTGTGCCGTCACTGGCAGGAAGCTGGGTCGAGCTGAGCCCAACCCCTAAACCCAGCTCCTAACCTCGTGTCCTAACCACTAGGCTAAACGCCCCCGAGACATTCTGCTTAACTTTTTCCATGTTTGTTTGTGTTTGAGAATCCCACACGGCCCCTTTGACAGCCACCTGGAAGAAAGCAATCAAGGCGAGTTAAGAACATTTGCAGAGGAAAGACACTGGCCCGGCCAGATTAAAAACCCATCACACGGCCGGCGCCGTGGCTTAACAGGCTAATCCTCCACCTTGCGGCGCCGGCACACCGGGTTCTAGTCCCGGTTGGGGCGCCGGATTCTGTTCCGGTTGCCCCTCTTCCAGGCCAGCTCTCTGCTGTGGCCCGGGAAGGCAGTGGAGGATGGCCCAAGTGCTTGGGCCTTGCACCCGCATGGGAGACCAGGAGAAGCACCTGGCTCCTGGCTTCGGATCAGCGAGATGCGCCGGCCACAGCAGCCATTGGAGGGTGAACCAACAGCAAAAAGGAAGACCTTTCTCTCTGTCTCTCTCTCTCACTGTCCACTCTGCCTGTCAAAAAAAAACCATTATAGACAGACCGCGGCGGCAGCTTACTGAATCTTGTCCGCCGTATCCATACGTCATCAGATTCTTGATGCTAAATAGCTCAGAAACAGACCCTGGCCCGCGGAGGACGGCCGTCAAGAACACGAGAGACGGTGCCCTCAACAGACACCTGCAAGACACACGTCGTAGCCGAGAACCTAACGAAATCCAGAGAGGCCTGAGTAGCCGTGAGGACTGCGCCAGGGCAGTGGGACGGGGAGGGGCTCATCACTGTCCAGCCGGAGGCGCAGGGGAGGGGACCCATGCTTCAAAAGCCCCTGGGCACAAGGCCAAAGAGGGAGGCACCTGCGCAGGGGCAGAAAATGAGTGGCCCTGACAGGGAGAGTGGCGAGGGTGGGGTAAGAGACCAGTGCCAGCGACCCCTGGAGCCAGTGAGGTCAGGCCCTTCACCCCACACGATGGCTGGAGACCCTGACTCCCTCCTGCTGATTGGGGAACCCCCAGGGAGGCGGTGGGGGGGGGATCGTGGTCCCTGTGACCCGTGACCCTTGACCGAGATGAGCCATTCGGTTTAGAGAACAGGTGCCCAGGAATTAGGAGGATAAATAACTGAGCTGAAAATGGGAAGGAAGGCGGGAGGGTAGAACGGTGGGTAGTAGCAGGAGCCTGGAGAAGCCCACCTGCGGAGCCGGCCGCAGAGGGCAGGACCTGGGGGAGGAGTGAGCTCTGGGCCTGCCCCCGGCCACCCCCACTGGCACTGCAAGTGGAGGCCAAGCTTACTAAACCATGGTGCCCCTTGGCCCGGGGGCTGCAGTCATAGTGGACAGACGGCTCTGCTCCTGGACAGAGATCTGTCCTCACGACCATGCTGGGCCTCCTTCCGGGACACGGGCCACCCCTTAAAGGCCACAACCCCCAGAAGGAACTCTCTGGGCACAGCCGGGGCACTGGACAAGGGTCTGTCCTCCTCTGTGAAGTTTGTTCCTGGTTTTTAGAACGCGTACCTGCCCGTCGTATGAAATTACAGAAAAGGGGCCGCACTGTGGTGTAGGTTAAGTCACAACCTGCAGTGCCGGCATCCCACACGGGCACTGGTTGGAGTCCTGGCTGCTCCACTTCCAATCCAGCTCTCTGCTATGACCTGGGAAAACAGTAGAAGATGGTCCCTAACTCCCCGTGTTAGCTCCGTTTCAGGGTTGGGCATTTGGCACAATGGTTAAGCCTCTGTGTGGGACGCCCCATCCCATAGAGGAGCACCTGACTCCTCTGCCTCCAATCAGGCTTCCTGCTCCCATTGATGGGCACTGTGGCCGGCAGCAGGAGCCGGAATGAGTATTCTGGTCCCTGCCACTCACGTGGGAGACCTGGATTGCATTCCCGGCTCTCTTCTTCATCTTGGCCCAGCCCTGGCTGTTGTAGGAATGTGGGGAGTGAACCAGCAGATGGAAGACCTCTGTCTGTCTCTTCCTGGCTTTCTCTTTGTCACTCTTCCAAATAGATAAATCAACCTTCAAAGTAATAAATTCTCCCATATTTTCTTCTGGTACTTTTATTTCCACCGTTCACCTTGATGTCTTTGGTCCACCTTAAATGTGTGCCATTCACCTTGATGTCTTTGGTCCACCTTAAATGTGTGCCATTCACCTTGATGCCTTTGGTCCACCTTAAATGTGTGCCATCAGGTGGCGTCATCTGGCTGTGCCAGCACCACTCCATCCTGCCTTCAGCTCCCGGGTGCACCTGAGAGCGCCGCTCTTCTCCAACCCCTGGCTGGGATGCGGCCTCTCTTCTTGGGGGGGGGGGGGGGGGGGGGGGGGGCGGGGGGGAGTGGGGTTCACTGCCTTCCTCTCCTGGGCTGGCCCCTCCCCAGGCCCCGAGGGACCACGCCCCCTGCTGCACCTGCCCCTCTCCCTGGCCTTTCCAAGGGACTCAGTGCGTTCACATATCAAGAAAGGAGCAGAACCAGAGCTCCCTGCATCCCAGGAAGCTCTCCAGCTACTGCCCGCACAGCCCGAGTCCACGCAGTGCTGGCCACCGTCCCTGCCGTCCCGTCCCCAGTCGCTCCTCTAGTCCCTGCAGTCTGCTTGCACCCCTGTCGGCCCAGCACCAGGGGGATGGCAGCTCTCGGATCCAGTCTGTCCTCCCAACCGGGCCGCTCCGTCCTCTGGCAACCTCAGCTGGAATTCAGGCTGGGCAGACAGCACGGGGCTCAGGGGAGCCACTTCCACAAGGACCCACAAGGGGGAGCCAAAGGGCCGCCCTGTGGTCACCGGGGAACTCTTCTTGCTCTTCAGCGGGTGACCAGTGAGGGGTCCGGGTTTGTCCACAGATGCTGGGAAAGTCAGTTTCCTCGGAACCATCGGTGGAGTCTGTGCCCCGGGGGCCGGGGAGGGCAGCTCAGTGAGCCAGCACGGGAATCTGCCCGCGGCCTCGGCCTGCTCTGCCAGCTCCAGGCCGGAGGGCTGCGGGCCACTTGCTGAACGAAGGCGCCCCGGAACTGGGGTGCACACCCAGCTCGAGGGCAGAGGTCAGGGGCTGAGGCACTGGGTCTCCCCCAGAGAGACCCTGGCCTTTGTCCTTGTCCTGGAGCAGGGAGGTGGCCCAGGGGGAGTTCTTACCAGCCCGAGCTTGCCCCAACAAGGACGCAACACGGACGAATCACCCTGGGGTGAGGCGCACTGAGCCCGAGCTCAGCCCCTCTGGCGGGGGCAGGCAGGCCGTCCTGCCCACGTAACACTGCTGGGCAAACTTTGGGCTCCGGCGCCCAGGCCCCCACCCCCGGCTGGCCGTGCTGAGTGTGTGCATTGTCCTGGCACTGCCATCTGTGACCCTGCGGGGAGAAATGTCCAAGGTCCGCACCAGACCCCTTCCTTTAGCCTCCTGGGGTAACCAAGGCCGTGAGCGTGATGGTTTCCAGGGAGTCCTGTGGGTCATTCCAAGTCTCCACACTGGAGACTCCCAAGTGCATCACCGGCTGCTGTCAAGTAAGGTGGTCCCGGGACCCCTGAACTTGAGGGTGGTGCCCAAAGGGGCACTGTGCCCTCACCTTGCCCACCCGTCTGTCCCCACAGCCTGTGACATGTCCGCCATCTGCCCCGCCACCTTCACGGCCAGGCAAAGCCCACGCTTCTCGAATGCTTGTCAGGAGAAGCACTTGCCCTTTGTCCCTGCCTGGGCAGTGGCACCTGGCAGTGAGGCCGAGACTGCAAAAGACCCCTGAAGCCTCCCAGAAGCCCCGTGGGGTGAGATGAGGGTGTGGCCCTGCACAGAGGCCGGGCAGCTCCAAGCGCTGGGTCGGCCTCTCCCAGGGCGAGCCAGAGCAGGGCCCTCCACGCCACGCCATGCCACGCCACGGACTGTGTCACCCAGGGATGGGGCACCCCGGGCTAAGTCAGGCCAGGGCCTTACCCAGAGCAGAGGAGCTGGTGCTGGCAAAGCCGAGACCTGACCATCGCCAAGGCCGGCCATGGGCAGCTCAGCCAGACTTGCACTGTGTGGTCCAGTTCTCAGCTACAAAGAGGGGACTTCAGTCAGGCGGTGGTGTGTGGGATCCCCAGCACCGGGCTTCCGGAAGCACCAGGGATTGCAGGTGACAGGAGCCCAGTAGAGGGGTTACAGGGGTCCAGCCCAGCCCCGAGGTCTGAGGGGCTCCGGGAGCCAACTCCATTCCTTGCAGACAACCCCTCTCTGGCCCCTACAGGGCGGATCCCACCAGCTCACTTGGGGACAGCCACAGCTTGAGGCCATCGGCTGGCCGCAGAGCACCCAGCTGCCGCAGCCTCCCTGGCTTCTGGGAGTGTGGGAGCCTTGCTGCCTGCAGCCCACCCCCCAGGGCTAGGGGTCCTTCTGTAGGTCCTCTGTTCGTCTTCACATGAGGTCTTAGTGCCGGCATCCCATGTGGCCATCGGTTAGTCTCGGCCGCTCCACTATCCAGGGTCCAGCTCTCTGCTGTGGCCTGAGGAAGCAGTAGAAGATGGCCCAAGTAAGCCGGCACCATGGCTCACTAGGCTAATCCTCGCCTGCGGCGCCAGCACCCCGGGTTCTAGTCCCGGCTGGGGCGCTGGATTCTATCCCGGTTGCCCCTCTTCCAGTCCAGCTCTCTGCTGTGGCCCAGGAGGGCAGTGGAGGATGACCCAAGTGCTTGGGCTCTGCACCCACATGGGAGACCAGGAGAAGCACTTGGCTCCTGGCTTCAGATCAGCGCAGCGCCAGCTGCAGTGGCCACTGGAGGGTGAACCAACGGTAAAGGAAGACCTTTCTCTCTGTCTCTCTCTCACTGTCCACTCTGCCTGTCAAAAAAAAAAAAAAAAAAAAAAGAGATGGCCCAAGTCCTTGGGTCTCTGCACCCACATGGGAGACCTGGAGGAAGCTCCGGCTGTTGTGGCCATTTGGGGAATGAACCTGCAGATGGAGACCTTTCTGTCTCTCCCTGTCTGTAACTCTCAAATAAATCTTTATAAAAAGAAAATATTTGAGAGGCAGTTACAGACTCTCCCATCCGCTGGTTCACTCCCCAGATGCCTACGGCCTCAACAGTCTGAGCTGGGTGGACCCAAAGCCAGGAGCTTCTTGCGGGTCTCCCACTCAGGTGCAGGGCCCAAGCACTTGGGCCATCTCTACTGCTTTCCCAGGAGAATTAGCAGGGAGCTGGATCGAAGTGGAGCAGCTTGGACTCAAACTGCTGCCCACGTAGGGAAGTTTAACCTACTACACCACAGCACCGGCCCCATCACATGAGATCTTAAGCTGGGATCCAAAGCCCCAAGGTGTCCACCAAGAGAACTTGGGGGTCTAAAACTTGGGTGGGAAGAGACCTTTGATGAATCCCCAACCACCCTTGAAGTGCAAGTGCAGGCAGCAGACCCCAGTGTCCGGGCACTCACCTCAGTGGTCAGCCCAGGGTCAGGCTGCTAGGTGCGAGCACCAGGACCGAGCTGGTGCCCCCTCCTGATGTCGGGACCATCTCGATGTCCTGTTCCAGCGGATCGGGATCGGCCCAGGCCCCGGCCTGGCAAACACTGAGGTGTGGCTCCTAGGAGGGAGCCAGCTCAGTGCTGGCGAGCCCCTGGCCCACAACAGCTGCCATCAAGTGACCCACACACAGCCTCGGCCCAAACTGTGGCCCCATTAACCTTGAACTCTGCCTGAATAAAGCTGACCTAACCCATTTTCCCCCCAAAGGCACATTACAGCCTGAAGAGCACCTGACAGCTCTTCAGTGCTAACCTTGGGGGTCACAGGGGATAGAAATCACCCTGGAAAGCACAGCCAGTGGTGGGACCCCCACACCTCACGTGAGCTCCGGCTCAAATCCCAGCTGCCCACCTCCATTGTAGCTTCCTAACAACATGCCTGCCAAGGTGCCAGAGGATGGCTCAAGTGCTTGGGCCCCTGCTACCTGCATGAGACCCGGATGGAGTTCCAGGATCCTTGGCTTTGGCCTGTGCCAGCCCTGGCCTTTGTAGCCATGAGTGAATCAGTGGTTCAAAGAGCTCTCCAACTTAACCAAAATCCTGGCCGGTGCCACGGCTCAACAGGCTAATCCTCCACCTTATGGCACCGGCACACCGGGTTCTAGTCCAGGTCGGGGCACCAGATTCTGTCCCGGTTGCCCCCCTTCCAACTCTCTGCTGTGGCCAGGGAGTGCAGTGGAGGATGGCCCAAGTGCTTGGGCCCTGCACCCTATGGGAGACCAGAGAAGCACTTGGCTCCTGGCTTTGGATCAGCGCAGTGTGCCTGCCATTGGAGGGTGAACCAATGGCAAAAGACCTTTCTCTCTCTGTCCACACACACACAATATATATATATATATATCCTGTCTCCCACACGGGTGGCAGGAATCCCATTGTACTGCTCATTAGCACAAAGCAACTGGGTGGTGAGCACATGTTTGATCCATTGGGAGATAGTGGGCAACCCTAGTGCCTGAGCTCCTGGCTCCTATCTTCATCTTGGCCCAGGCTTCCCCAAGGTTCCTTCACTTCCCAGGTGACAGTCCCTGGGCTCCTAGGGCTGGCAGGGGCCGCCAGCTGGTGGCCCTGTTAACCGGATGGAGACTCTTTGTCTTTAGGGGGCCCTGTACAGAGGAGCCACCAGGAAGCAGGTAAATGGACCTGACCACCTTTAATCCTTGGCATCCCTAGTGGGCCCAAGGGCAGGGCACCATTCCCAAAGTTTGGGTGGCACCATCAGTGGTGGCAGTGGGGTAAATTCAGAGAAAGGGCACCAGATGAAGCTCCCCAGTTGTCCTAGACACACCTCCCCAGGTGTCTTGGCGGAGCTCCCAGGCTCCTCGGCCCTAGCCTGAGGGTGACTCACTGGCCTGAAGCCAGACCTCCCCCAGCTTCTCACAGCTGCTACCAGGACTTCCCCTTCTGCTGCTGCCACCTGCTGGAGAACCACGTTAGTGGCCACAACCATTTGCCAAGGGAAACTTGTTTTCCTAAAATGGCTGCAAAGCCACCAAACCAGCTAGAGCACCAGGCAGGGACAATCTCAGCACTCGCCACACCTGCGGCCTCATCCCACAGGGACAGCACACCTGAGTGACCCAGCACGGAGCAGAGCTCGGCCACTGGCGTCCCCTGCCTACGGAGTGGGAAGCACAGCCCAGCAGCCCAGAGCCCCGCTTGCTCTTTGGAGGGCAGGTGCAAATGCCCAGGCAGCCAACACCTGCTGTTTTCTCAAAACCCAACAGCAACGAACTCCAAGCCCTTCAAATGCGAGCCTAGAGCCACATTGTAACTTCTTGTGAGGTTTAAGTCCTCCTGCCCCCACCCCCCCTTCCCCACGCCTGAGCTTGTGGAACTGACTCCTACTTAGGCCCACCTCAGAACCCAGCCCCCCACATGCCCCTGGGAGGCAGCCAGTGATAGAAGTCACGGGGACAGACGGACATCACTCAACAGAATCTGAGTGCTCAGCATCTAAATCCCACAGCAGCCGAATGGGAAGCACTACAGATCTTTCTCCTCTTCGGCTCGCCTGTTTTTTCCCTCGCAGCCACAGAACCTTCCCTGGAGGTGGTCACTGCCCACACCAGCCACCCTAGGGAGGGGTGACACGTGGTGGCTGGAAGCCCCAGGCGCTTCCTTTTCTCACCCCACAGCAAGACTCAACCTGGGCCAAACTGAGTCTTCAGGCTGCTTCCCGAGTCTGCAGCATCTCAGTATTGCGTCAGCTTGGTGCTTCAGCCCAATCACAGCCGACCTTTGACCTGGCTGTCTAGCTTCACTGGAGCAGCTTTTCAGTTGTGCCCACGCCTGTCCTTGAGCTCCGAGCTTCCTCAGCCCACAGAACTCCAGCATTCTGTGCGGCGCCAGGACCTGGTCTACTGGGCTGCTGCTCAGATTCTGACCCTCACCGTGTTCTCAAGTCCAAGTCCAAGGACCCTGCCCGAAGTGCTCTTGGGCTCCTCCTAGAGCACCTACAAGACATGACCTTGGGCCTGCTGCAAACAGAAGCTGCAGTGGCCCCCGACAACTGCGGGGGACAAACCGTGGAGGACTTCCTGCTGGGAAGCCTGGCACCGGGGCACCCAGCCTTTCCATCGGGTGGGGTGGGCGCTGAGTGGCAGAGCTGGCTCTGACACGATGTTCAGTGATGTCTTTAGGAAGGTACAAGCCTGGGACCAGAGTTTAGGACCTTTACTTTGTCCTAAAGTCACTGAAGCAAAATCATGATAAAACATTCTGTTTTCCTTTACAAGCCCCAACGGGAAAAAAACCCCAACTATTTGTAGGAAAAAAAAGTTTTGTACATGGGATGAAACAATATAAATTCAAAACTTACAGATAGGGTTAGCTCTATCACTCATCTCTTTAAAAAGTTTATATGAATATCCAGTCAAAACCGACAGGGTATCGCCCTTGCAATGTTATCTATACGCCTTCCAAGCAGACCACAGGACTGCACACTGTCTTGGAATGTCCTCAAAAGGCTCTGTCATCGAGCAGGTTAACAGAGTCCGTTCTTTCCAATGGAAGAGGGAGACAGGGACAGGAGAAATTATTCAAACTTCGTCTTCTTTCCTTGTGGCTTGTGGTCTCCGCCGCCGCCTCTGCCGCCTCGGAACCCTCCTCGCCCTGCGGGAAGGGAAGAGGCGATCAAGGAATGGCGCCACCCACTCAGCCCCCCCAGTGGTCCAGGAACTGGGCCTGGCACTCAGCCACGCGGTGTCCAGCAGAGGCCCGAGGCAGCCCCCCCCGGCCTTACCTCCGAAGCCTCCCCGGCCTCGGCCTCCAAATCCACCACGGCCTCCTCTGCCACCACCTCGGCCTCCAAAGCCGCCTCGGCCTCCGCCACGGCCCCCAAAGCCACCTTCACCCTTCGGCTTGGCCCAGTCCAAAGTGACTTTGTTGCCATCAATCTCCCCATCCTCCATGGCCTCCTTGGCGGCTTTGGCGTCCTCCTCACTGTTGAAGTCTACGAAGCCAAACCTGAAACACGGAATGAAACCACATAGTAAACCGTGCCCAGCGAGCCACTGCAAGCAGCTTTGCCTATCGGTGGAGAAAAGACCCAAGTGACAGCGCCGCTCCCCATGGAAACCGGCCAGGTGATGGTCTGCACGGCAGATGTCTCACAAAACAGCAAACATACCTCCGTGTAAAGACAGAAGGTAAGATAATGCTAGTTCTGTGAATTGTCTCTTCTTCTCTTGCGAATCCGTAAGCTGCCACCAATCGACAGAAAGGAGCTCAATGAGAAGACTCGGGGAAGCCCCGCTCCTCCGCCCAGGAGCGCAGCAGACGCACGCTCCCTGCGCCTTACCCTTTGGAGGATCCCGTCTCCCGGTCCGTCACTATCCTCGCCCGGACAGAGCCGTCGAACGATTCCTTTAACGTCTCCTCGGTGGTCTCCTCAGACAAACCCTTGACAAACAAGGTCTTGGTTGGCTCTGGGGGGAAAAAAGCTCGCCTGTGACATCAAATTCCCACGTGACATCTCCCACGCTAGAAGAGCCACCCAGTGAACTGCTAACTCCAGCCACCGGCTGCTCCCAGCAGCCATCTGCACAGCGTGGAGCTCTCCACCCTGCAGTGAAGACCCTGCCCACTGCCGAAGCCGCTGCTGAGCTGACAGCCAGATCAGAACTTGACTATCTAGAGGAATTCTCTCAAGATTTCATCACTCCTTCTCAGGCCGTCAGTCATCATCTCCAGCTGTCATTCACTCAGCCAACAGAGCGTCCACCCCAGCCACCACATCCCGCCCACGGGAACTTACGGCTTCTTGCATTGGGTGACCCTCTGGGTGCTTGCAACTCCAGCCGAATGGCTCTGCCCTCAATTTCCCTTTTATTACAGGAATTTAAAGCTTCCTTAGCATCTTCAAATGAGGCAAATTCTATAAACGCATACCTGGGAATCAACCGTCAACAGACTGTTACCAGGCTAAGACGTGACGCGGAGCCTTTCCCGCCAGCAGACGCTGAAAACGTGCAGCTCAACCCCGCGGCTTCTGCCAGGAGAGTGGCTGTTCCCGCTACACCTAGAGGCCAACACACACCTACCCTTTAGATTTGCCATTCTGGTTCTGTGGCACTTTGATAAAAGTCGCCTTTTCAAAGACTTCCTGGAGAGTTTCTTCTGTTGCACTGTAGGAGAGATTGCTCAAAAACCAGAGTTTTTGATTCACCTGCAAATAGAGATGCCACCCTTAAGACTCTGAAACAGTAGTTCCTAGGTGTAGTTTCTTGCTAAGATTTTTTACCTGAAAAAGTTGCCCTGCATGGCCGGTGCCGTGGCTTAACAGGCTAATCCTCCGCCTTGCGGCGCCGGCACACCGGGTTCTAGTCCCGGTTGCCCCTCTTCCAGGCCAGCTCTCTGCTATGGCCAGGGAGTGCAGTGGAGGATGGCCCAAGTGCTTGGGCCCTGCACCCGCATGGGAGACCAGGAGAAGCACCTGGCTCCTGGCTTCGGATCAGCGCGATGCGCCGGCCGCAGCGGCCATTGGAGGGTGAACCAACGGCAAAAAGGAAGACCTTTCTCTCTGTCTCTCTCTCACTGTCCACTCTGCCTGTCCAAAAAAAAAAAAACCTGCCCTGCTGAAGTTGAGGAAGCCCCACCTCCCTTCCTCAACACCCTGACTAGTCACCACGTGCCCATGCACTGTGCACTCTGCCCTTTCTCACACAAGGAAGCTGACTACTGGTCTCTTCCCGGAACAGCCTCAGGGACAGGAGTGTGGCTCAACGGCTAAGGCGCCACTCTGGATGCTGCATCCTACTGGAGCTTATGTGCACTGACTAACGGCAGCAGTTTTTGGCACAAGTACTTGGGCCCCTGCTGTCCACATGGGAGACCCGGATGGATTCCCTGGCTCCTGGCTGTTTTGAGCATTTGAGGGATGAACCAGACTAAAGAGCTCTCCCTGCCTTTCAAACAAGGTAAGCCATATCTGCCTATGCGCCTAAGGTTTATTTATCCAAAAGGCAGAAGAGAGCGAAACTGTTCTTCCAACTGCCAGCTCACTTCCCAAATGCCTGAAATAGCCAGGGCTGGAAAGGCCACAGCCAGGAGTCAGGAACTCCATCCAGCTCTCCCACATGGGTAGGAAGTACTTGTGCCATAAATGGCTTCCTTCTCGTGTGCATTAATAGAAAGCTGACACCACCTGAAGCAGTATTCCAGCGTGGGCTGCCGGTGCCGAGTGGCAGGGTAACCACTGTGCCACACTGCCACCCGATTTTCCCATGTTCTGATGGGAATTTCCCAGCACTCAAGACTGAAAAGTACCAGCACAATTAGCAGCATTAACCGACCTGATCTTTGTCTCAGTACTGCTAACTTACTCAAAGAATTCCCCGTAAGAAGCCTAGGAATTCTTACCACTCCAGGTGCTGTTCTTTCCCCCTCTATGGTCTTGGTTTTGACCTTTCTCTCCAGTGTAATACAGGGAAACAGACCGCCCGTCGATCTCTGTTCCCTGCTTCTCCTCAAAGGTTTTCTCTGCGTCGGCTTCTGTTTTAAATTCAATATAAGCAATCCTGCAAAAAGCGACGAAGTACTTACGGATTTAAAGCATTGACACGAATGTTTCAAACTTCACCACACGGATCTGGCACACCCCCACTTCTCCACTGCCAACATCTCTTACCTTGAGCTTCCTTCCCCTATTTCTACTCCAGTGTGACAACCCCACCCACTGTTAGTCACGTGTCCCTGTCTACACAAACTGCCATGACAGGACTAGGCAGTGTAGGCTCAGGGGCCCACTGTCACACAAGTAGTCTGTCACCGTGTGACACACCACAATGCGGCCCCACCAGGCACGTTTTATTCCTTTACATGAATTAGTGAATCCTTAAAGGTTCAGCTGCCTGCCATCATGCACCTAGGACAGCGGAGCGGCACTCCTGGTATCAAGTCAAGAACTGCATCGATGGTCACCATCCTCACACATACCCTTTACTCTTCCCATCCTTGCTGACCAGTCTGATCTCCACAGCATCTTCAAACACTTCTTTTAATTCATCCTGAGTGACTTTGTAAGGGAGATTTTTGGCCAGAAGTGTTCTTGCATCTCGATCTAGAAAAACACAAAACCAACTCTGTAACCTTAGCAAGTAACAGGGATAAATGCGCGCGCACACACAAAGCTCCAGTTCTATTCAAAATTTGAATCCAACGATGTCCAAGACTCTGTAGGGAGAACCAAGTGGTCTCCCCATATTGCATACTGTCAAATGGGTACCTAGAACAGAGAGATCAATCTATAGAAGGCGATCAGTACCTCTGAGCAACAGACAAAGCATATCAAAAGTACAGAGCTGAAAGATACAAGTGAAGGCAAGCTCTTGCACATTATCTCAGGTTGAGCACCGAGCATCTATAATCCAAAACATCCCCCACTTTGTGAGCACCCCAATACACACCTCAGTGGAAAATTCCAAACCTGATCATGTTAGGACTGCACTGGGCACTTAGTCTAGCAGTAAAGACACCTGAATCCCCTTTTGGAGTACCTGGGTATCCCCAGTTCCCTACCACCCCCCATACAAGACCTGGATTGTGGTTGTGGCTCCAGCCAGGCCTCAGCACTTGTGGACCTCTGAGGAATAACCCAGTAAATGGGAATTCTATTCTCTCCCTCCTCATTATAAGTTAAAATGCAGGTAGACTAAAAGTCAAATTGCCTTCAGGCTGTGTGTAAAATGTATTTGAAACGAACTGGGTTTAAGATAGGGTCTCATCCAAGCTATCGATTATATACATGGAAAATATCCCAAAATCTTAAAAGAAAAACCTGAAGCATGGAGACTCTTTGGTTCCAAGCATTTTGGATGAGAATGGCAACTTGCAACCCTTCTACCTTGGACACGCTGGTGTCGCCATCTGTGAAAGCCATACTTACCCTTCTTGCTGTCTTTTCCTTTTGGTTTCTCCAGTTTAATTTCATTGCCAAAGACTTTCAAACCAGTCAATTCCAAGGCTTTTTCTAGGTCCTCAGCAGATTCAAAATCCACATAGCCAAACTTCCTTTAAGATGAAAGAGGGAAATTTCTCAGAGGGAAAAAAAAGGCACAGAATAC
Organism: Lepus europaeus; assembly: GCF_033115175.1. Classification (NCBI taxonomy): domain Eukaryota; kingdom Metazoa; phylum Chordata; class Mammalia; order Lagomorpha; family Leporidae; genus Lepus; species Lepus europaeus. Next base: position 176,089,053 of record NC_084827.1, read on the forward strand.
ATTCTGAGCACCAACAGCACTACTGCGATTGAGTAAAATAAACAAGACAAAAACCACCTTGCCTCCACAAATGGCTATGAGAGACTGAAGTTCCAAGACATGATTTAAGTTCAGTTAACTCTGGATGGGCCAGTCACAATTCAGACTTGCTGACACACCCATTTAAGAATCAAGACAGTGGCAGCCTAACAAAAAACACTGATAACCACAGCTGACCGAAGCAGGGCTGCATGGCATCTTATAATACAGGCAAACACACCCGAGTGCCAGTTCACTCCCTGAGTTCCGGCTGGTCATCCGATCCAGCTCTCTGCTTATGAGCTGGGAGAACACTAGAAGATGTCCCAATTGCTTGGGTCCCTGCATCCATGTGGGAGACTTGGAAGAAGCTCCTAACCAGCCCAGTTCTAGCTGCTACAGCCATTTGGGGAATAATCCAGCATATGGAAGACCTTTCTGTCTGTAACTACCTCTCAAATAAATTAAATCTTTTAAAAAGGATTTCTAAGAACTCAACACCAAATTATCCAAATGAATTGGTTTGTCCAATAATGTTAGGGCTGATTAGGGAATTTCGGGGTTCTAGATTCTAAAAATCCAATGACTTCATTCAACATTGTCAAATTACTGAACACGTTCACACATCTATGTTTGAGGAAGGGAAAGCACCTACCTGGTTGTGCCAATTCTGACATCCACAACAGCAAGGTCGTTTTTAGCAAAAACATCACTGATACCAGTTTTTAATTCAGGAGCAGATTTACTAGAATTCAGGTTTCCAACAAACAGATGAAAGATGTGGTTGGTTCTGTGGCTGTACAAAAAAATGGACTTGTCAGTCTCTGTAAAATATGGTACAAAATTAGCTTCCAGTACAAAATGTCTGCACACAGCACATCAGTGTATCGTATGTACCATCAGGCTTCAGCATTAAGTCCCTTTGTCGTTCATCACTTGTGCTATGAGAAGTCACCCCACCCAACACCCCAGTGCTCCCAGGTACCTTCCACTTTCTGTTTCTTGGCTTCAGGAGCTGACTTCTGTTTGGTCATTTCCTTCTTCCGTTTTCCAGGTGCTTCTTTGACAGGCTCTGGACAAGGTTTCAACAAAGTGAAACTGGTGAGCAGCCACACGCAAGGCTGCTTCACAAGTTCAGAGAAACAGGCTCATTGTAGAGGTTACCTTCCTCCTCCTCCTCGTCCTCCTCTTCTTCATCCTCCTCGTCCTCATCTTCCTCCTCCTCCTCCTCGTCGTCGTCGTCATCTTCCTCATCCTCATCCTCTTCGTCCTCGTCCTCCTCCTCCTCAGCCACGCTCTTCGCCTTCACGGGGGCAGCTTTTGCAGGCGCTTTCTTCCCTTTGGCTGGTGTGGTCTCCATGGCTTCTTCTTCAGAGTCTGAAAGAAGCCGTCTAGTCAGAGTCTGGAAGGATCTCCCACACCAGCTCTGGAGGAAAGAAAGCCCTACGACCACACTCAAGGCCACGATGCAGAGCCCAGAGGACCCCAGGAAGGACTCTAATCCAACCTCAGGTGGCTACGTGGACCCTCCCAGAGCCAGGAGCCACCATGACTTGCTTACCGTCCTCCTCGTCCTCCTCGTCTTCGTCCTCGTCCTCCTCGTCATCTTCGTCCTCATCGTCGTCATCCTCGTCCTCTGAGGCGGGGGCAGCCGCTGCTGCCTTCATCACCGCCGGCTCAAACTCCTCCTCCTCGTCCTCCTCATCGTCCTCGTCGTCATCGTCCTCCTCGCTGTCCTCCTCGTCTTCGTCATCGTCGCTGTCCTCCTTCTTGGCGTTCTTACCATTCTTGGCCCCCTTGGCGGGGAGGACCGCTCCCTTCTTCCCCGAGGCTGCTGCCACTGCTTTGCCCAGTGCGGCCCCCTTCTTGCCCAATGCCACCACTGCTTTGGCTGGGGTCACGGCCTTCTTCGCTGGCGTGGCGGCGGCTCCCTTTTTACCTGGCGTGACGACTGCTTTCTTGGCAGGAGTGGCAACCGCAGGCTTTTTTGTTGGGGAAGCCACCGCCTTCTTGGCTGGAGCTGCAGCAGCTTTCTTCCCCTTCTTCTGTGGGATGACTATCTAAACAACAGACAAACAGTTCTACTACATCCGAAAGCAGCCCTGGTCCCAGTGTTGGATTCTGGCACTGCCTCTGGGTCAAGACTGCATACATTCCATGCTAACACGTTAATTTCAACAGATAAGTAAAGTGCTCTGGCATAGCAGATAAACCTGCTGCTTGCAGTGCTGGCAGCCCATATGGGAGCCAATTCAAGTCCTGGCTGCTCTACTTCCGATCCAGCTCTCTGCTATGGCCTGGAAAGCAGAAGATGGCCCAGGTGCTTGGGCCCCTGCACCCACGTGGGAGACCCAGAAGAAGATCCTGGCTTCGGATAGGCCCAGCTCTGGACACTGCAACCATTTAGGGAGTGAACCAGTGGATGGGAAAACTCTGCCTCTTTATAACTCTGCTTTTCAAATAAGTAAATCTGAAGAAAATTATTATTAAAAATCATCTGGGGGCCGGCGCCATGGCTTAACAGGCTAATCCTCCGCCTTGCGGCGCCGGCACACCGGGTTCTAGGCCCGGTTGGGGCGCTGGATTCTGTCCCTGTTGCCCCTCTTCCAGGCCAGCTCTCTGCTGTGGCCTGGGAAGGCAGTGGAGGATGGCAAGTCCTTGGGCCCTGCACCTGCACTGGAGACACAGGAGAAGCACCTGGCTTCTGGCTTCGGATCGGCAAGATGCGCCAGCCACAGCGGCCATTGGAGAGTGAACCAATGGCAAAAAGGAAGACCTTTCTCTCTCTCTCTCACTGTCCACTCTGCCTGTCCAAAAAAAAAAAAAAATCATCTGGGGATCATAGTGGGTAGTGGTACAGGATTCTTGTCCTGAGACAGGACCTGAGATAAAAATCAGCCTTAAACTGGCTGAGCAATCCTTACAAATTACAGCACATCAAATAAACGCTGTATCTGTAAGAATCATCATTTACCTACACTTTAACTCCTATTCAAAGCTACTTTTCACTAACTACTAGTTTACCAGGATAGTTCATTGCTGAATTCTAAAAAACCCGACTTTACATGCAAACAACGAAGGTGGATGTGAGCATGCACCTTCAACCCACACAACTGCTACAAACCTTACACACAGGGGAACAGAATCCACTTGGTCTTTTATAGGGGTTTTTATAAGGACTCTGGGAAGGATATCCTTAGGCCCAAATACAAATCGGCTCTGTCACTGATCCCGTCCCTTTTACCATGGAGGGCTAAGGCCAGTATGCTGAACGGGAGACGTGTATCAACGTCACACCAGCGTGCAGAGGGCACAGATCCCAGATGCTTGGGGTCTTAAGCTGACACTCAGATACTTACCCAGTCTCCTGCCATCTTCTGAAGCACCCCCCACTACCCCGGGTCATGTGAATAAAACACTACTTTTTCTATCCTTTTCAGACACCCAACACCATTCTGTCCACTGTGAAATTGCAACCCAGTTTCTCATCGATTGCGACCCAGTTACCTCTTCTCCGCTGCTGTCATCCTCGTCATCTTCCGACATCTCCTCGTCTTCGCTATCCTCCTCTACCTCCTTGGGAGGAGGAGCCATCTTCTTGGGCTCACCTTGGTTTTTACCAGCCTATAACACACAATGAAGACATGAACACCCCTCACTGACTGCACAGCCCGTTCCGATGTTGCCACCATTCTTCGCAATAAAATGCAAGCCACCACCCTCCTCCACGCACTTTCAGCGTTAAACATAACCGACACAGAAACTCTGACCAACAGTCCGGCCCAGCAGAGCTTTCCTGTCAATCTTGACAAAACCCAAAAAAAGGCCACGGTGATGAAACCATCTCTCTGCCTTTTCTACCCACACCTACTTTCTCCACCCCGGGTTCAACCCTGGCACCAGGCACCCTCACCAGCAGCCGGCGGCCACTTTTCCAGGGAGGACCCCCGGCCTCGGCGGAACTCCAGGCAGCAGCAGCGTCGCGAAAGCAGAAAAATTCAAAAAGGCGCCTCGGACCCCAGCCGCCCTGCCCCTCTCACTGGCCGCGGCCACGTGGGGGTGCCCGGCGGCCACCACGTGCACGCACCCCGGCGCCTCCTTCCGGAGCCGGCGCACGTGGCGGCGGCCGGGGGCCAGGGCCGCGGCCACCCCGGCCACCCCGCGGCGGGGCCCACGTGGCGGGCGGCGAGCGGGCGCACGTGCGGCCGGAGGCGGGGCCCTGCCCGCGCGCGGCGCACGCGTTGGCCCTCCCGCCGCCCCGCGCCCAAGCCCTCCGCACCTGCCGGAGCGCGCTTCACCTCGCCGCCAAGCAGCCAAGACACGCGAGAACTCCCCGCCAGTCGCGCGAGACTTCCCACAGCATGGCGCCCTCGAACGCGCCCGGGACGGCGCGCAGGCCCTCCTCCCGCGGCGCCGCGCGCGCTCCTGAGCAGCAGGCCTCGACGCTCGCGCGCCCACAGCGCTTACCTTGGCGAGCTTCACCATGATGGCGGCTTATGACGGCGGCGGCTGTGGCGCAGACGAGCCTAGAGGAACCCGAGCGGCGTCGATGGCGGCCGCGGGTGACTGAAGATGCCGGAGCACGTACGCCGGGCTACCAGCGAGAGCTAGAGACTGAGGCGAAAGACTGAGCCTGCCCAGTAATCGCCTCTGGAAAGGCGACGACGGCGCCCTCGTGACTCCGCCTCTGCCAATCAGAGCTCGCGTCCGTCGCGCGAGCCAATCGCAAGCCGCTAACTGTGCGCGGCGTGGGGCGGGGATTGGGCCGGAGTGGGCGGGCCCAGGCGGCCAAGGAGGGGAAGGGGGTCTGGCGGCCGCGTCCTGGAGGCGGGACTTGCTTTGTGCAAGGCCGGCGCTGATTGGCCCGTGGGTGCGCGGGTCGCAGAACGTTCCTCCGCGGCCGGTCGTCCCGGCGCATGCGTCGTAAGCGCGCTCTTTTGGCGCGGGGCGTGCGAGTGGGGCCGCGCGCTGAGCGAACGCAGGCCGGTGGTCTTGGGTTCTAGAAAGTGGCCGCGTCCCGTGGACTTGTCCGCGGGAGGGCGGTGGCCCGCGCTCCTCGCTGAGCCTGCTTGCGGCTCTGGAGAGAGGGGTCGGCGGGTCAGCCCGAGAGCGCCGGAAGTTGGGGTCCGGCCAAGTTCAGAGTGGCCTCTGGGGGGCCGCGGGCCGGCCAGGGGCCCCCTCCGGCCCACGTGCCTGCCGGGGCTGCGGATAGATTTGTGAGCCGTGCACAGACGCGCGGTTAGCCCCCATAGCCACGCGGTAGGTGTGTGTCCCCGGGGGCAAGGAGCTTGCAGGTAGCGCTCGCGAGGGGCGCGGTCGTGGGGTGGGCAGCGGGCCGGGCCGCGTCCGCTGCCGCTGGAGCCAGGGCTCCCGTTACAGGTGGCCGCTGGGCGGGCAGCGGCTCCACGTGGCCCAGCAGTGGACCGGCACCCCGGGCGGGGCTCGGCAGGTGCGCTTGGCCCTGTGTGCTCAGATGGGCGCCGAGCTTAGCAAACCGGAGCAGAGGGACACAGATGCCCAAAACGGCCAGGGCTGGGCCGGATCGCAGCCAGGGGCTCCGTGCAGGCCTCCCCAGGAGCTGAGGGCCAGGGGCTGCAGCCCTCACTCCAGTCTCCCATGTGGTCGGAAGTGGAGGCGGTGCCACATCGCAGGCGCTCTGTCCGATCCCAGCGGCAGCTCAACCTGCTGCGCCCCCGCTGCCCACCTAGGATTTTGCATTAAAGGCCTAGGAGGATTCTAAGGGGCAGCCGAGTTACTTTAGTTCTTACTAGCACACCTGACACGATAGGGAACCCACAGCTACTCACTAGGGCGCTCAGGCCAGTTGTGAGGTCTGCCCCCTTTTTATCTGATGCTCTGAGGAGGGTCGTGTCTTGAAGAGTAGGGGATGGGGGGCCGGGGGATCCTTTCCGGGTGACGAGGATGGGGTAGAGAGGGAATGGCATGAGCCAGGACATGGTGGGATAGGACCCTGTGGGTGTCCAAGCAGGGCGGGCACGACCAGGGGACCGGGTGGATTTTAAGAAGCAGGTGTGTAGCCAGCTGGGTGAGTTTCCTGTGTCCGACATCAGAGGAGCCGAGCTAGTCCCAGCCTCTGGCTCTGGACGCGAGCTTTGCGCCAGTGCAGACCCTGGGTTCCTGCCACACGGGGAAGACCTGCATTGAGTGCCCAGCTTTGACCCAGCCCAGTGCCAACTGTTACGTGCTCTTGGAGAGTTCCCCCGTGATGGGAGCTCATCGCTCTGCCTGTCTGCCTCTCAAATAAATAAAAATGTATTGGCCCGGCTGGCTCCTTGTCATTGAGACTTCAGTGTATGCCACCTCCTTAGGGCCCTTCAGGAGCCTCCAGTGAAAAGTGCCCCCCCTAGTTGAGTCTTGGGCGGGGACTTGTCGCTGCCTGGTATTTTTCCTGGCTGCTCATGGCTCTGTCGCTGCCCAGGCGTGGGAACACAGATTTGGTGCTGTGCTGTATTCAGCAGAGAGCCAATGTCACTTCGTGTTCAAGTGTCAGGCAGCGAAACAGCACCTGACATGAGGAGACTTGAAAAGGTGCTGGGGGCGGGCATCGTGTGCAGCACGTTAAGCCAGTGTTCGCAACGCCTGCATCCCATGGCAGCGTGCCTACTCAGGTCTTGGCTACTCCATTTCCGATCCAGTTCCCTGGGAAGGCAACGGGAAATGACCCGACATGGGAAACCCCAAGGGAGTGCTGAGCTCCCAGCTTCAGCCTGGCCCGCCCTGGCCGTTGCAGCCATTTCAGGAGCGAACCAGCAGCTCTCTCTGTTGCCCTGCCTGTCAAATCCTTAAAAGTGTGGAAAATGGTAACGCTTGTTAAGTGCAGGCAGTGTCCCAGCTCTTTATTCATTCATTTATTATTCAAAATCACCTTACAATATCCCTTTGTTTTTAAAAGATTTATTTATTTATTTGAAAGGCAGAGAGGTTTTCCATCTGCTGATTCATTCCTCAAATGGCCACATTGGCTGGAGCTGGGCTGATCCGAAGCCAGGAGCCTGGAGTTGCTTCTGGGACTCCCATGTGGGTGTAGGGGCCCAAGCATTCGGGCCATCTGCTGCTGCTTTCCCACACACATTAGCAGGGAGCTGGATCAAAAGTGGAGCAGCCGGGACTCTTAACTAGTACCCATGTGAGAAACCAGTACTGCAGGTGGCGGCTTTACCCACTGTACCACAGCACCAGCCCCACCTTACAGTATTCTTAACAGTTTATAGAAACGGGCAGAGGAGGGGTGAATCAGGATCTCGGAGCTGGGAAGTGGAGGAGGTGGGGTTCAGGTTGAGGCCTGGTTCTGTTAGCCGGGCTTATTCAACTGTCAAATGAGGGTTACAACAGTGTCTGCCTTTTGGGTTTGTATTAAGTGAGGTACAATTTTTTTGGACTGCACATATTAAGCCTAAGAGGAAGGGTTAATATTCTTTAAAAAAAAAAAAGGGGGGGGGGCTGGTGCTATGGAGTAGTGAGTAAAGCCGCCTACAGTGCTGGCATCCCACGTGGGCACCAGTTTGAGTCCCAGCTGCTCCACTGCTGATCCAGCTCTCTGCTATGGCCTGGGGAAGCAGTAGAGGATGGCTCAAGTCCTTGGGCCTCTGCACTCACATGGAAGACCCGGAAGAAGCTCCTGGCTCCCAGCTCCTGGCTCCTGGCATTGGATTGGCTCAGCTTCAGCTGTTGGCGGCCATTTAGGGAGTGAACCAGCAGATGGAAGACCTCTCTCTCTGCCTCTGCCTCTCTGTAACTCTGCCTTTCAAATAAATAAATATTTTAAAAATACTTATTTTCATCTACATGAAAGCAGAGCACTCTGTTGCCTGGTTCACTCTCCAAATGCCCGCAACCGCTAGGGCTGGGCCGGGCCACAGGCAGGAGCCTGGAACAGCATCTGAGTCTCCCACAGGGGTGGCAGGGGCTGAAGTGCTTGAGCTGCGATCTAGCTTCCAGGTGCATATTAGCAGGAGGCTGGATTGGGAGCAGAGGAGCCAGGACTTGGACCTGTACTCCGATACACAATGCAGGCATCCCAGAGCAGTGGCTTAACCCACTCCACTGCACCCCTAAATACCCCAAAACTACATGCTTTTTAGGATTTATTTATTTGAAAAACCAACAGAGAGAGATACGTTTACCTACCTGTTAACTTCCCAACCGCTAGGGCTGGGCCAGGTGGCAGCCGGGAACTCCATTCCAGCCTCCCAGGTGGGTGGCAGAAGCCCACGTACTTGGGGCTGTCATCTGTCCGCCCGCTCCCCTCCGCACATTAGCAGGGAGCCTGATCAGAAGCAGAAGAGCCGGGACTCAAACCAGGCCCTCAGGCGCTTCACCCACTGCACCGCGACACTGGCCCCCACTAAGGATCTTACCAGCCGGTGGGGAAGGAATGAGAAGAGGGAGAGTTAGAAGGGCAGGAAAGAAAGGAAGGGCCGCCTCCTGACTGATTTGAGCATAAAGGCCGCAGTGGGCATCGTGTAACCAGCTGTGTAGTGGACAGGATGGAGGCTCTGGGGGCAGGGCTGGCATGGCCGCTCCGTCTCTGCCTTCCGCTTACCCAGATTGGGCATCGTAGGTGCTCAGTGAGGAGGTCCAGCCTGCTGGTCTCAGTGAAGAGATAAGCCATCTTCTAAGAAAGAAGGGAAGGCAGGATAGTCTAATGAGCAGTCTACAATGTGAAAGGATTGAACGTAAAGGTGATTAGGAAGCAGATAAACAAGTTACCTACAGCAAGAAGGAGGGAGAACCCATTACTACTTTGAACAAGGTAATGCCCTGGGGGGTGAGGAGGCTCCCTAGCAAGGTCCAGAGGCCTTGGTTGGGTGGGAATTGTGAAATCAGCCCTGTCTGGTCTGTAGTGGGTGCGCTCACACCGGCCCTGGTCTGCTGAATGAAGGCCGCGACTCCTGTGGGGTTTTCCACGGTACGCTTAAGTGTCAAGTAAGGCAGAGGGATCAGGGCCACGTTCTACACCTAAGATCCTGCCAGGGAAACCTTGGTGGGCTTCCCAAAGGGCCACCTCAAGCCGGAGAATCCAGTGTTTCCCCCCACCCTCAACCCGGAACCAGACAGCCACAGGCTGGGCGTAAGGGGCTCTGTGAGCTTCCAGATGCTTTGGTTTTTTTATGTTTTGAAGGCATGAATTTTTTATTTATTGAATGACAAAGTGCACACAGCACAGTGATGTGCAGTAAACAAAGTCTGCCTCCCACTGCTGGCCACTCACTGCCGGGCCGGTACCGGAACAATCTTGTGTATCTCCCAGCTTCAGGAAGCACAGGGGCCGGAGCTGGCACAGTAGTTTAGGCCACTGCTTGCAACTCGGGCGTCCCGTATCAGAAGTTCAAGTCCCGGTCCTCTGCTTCCATCTAGCTTCTTGCTAACGTGCCTGGGAGGCGGCGGATATTGGCCCAAGTGCCTGGGCTCTGCCACCCATGTAGGAGACCTGGATGGAGCTCCTGGCTCTTGGCCCAGCCCTGGCAGTGGACAGGCGTTTGGAGAGTGAAGCAACAGTTGCGCGATTCTTTCCTTTGAACGCTCTGCCTTTCAGGTAAATCAATCTTTAAAAAAGAAAGTGCACGTAACATACATGCCACAAAAGCAGGTATACAGTCAGAACTCAGCCTTCCTTATCAACTGCGTTGATCTTGAAACCCGGCCCGCGTGAGTACCTGTCGAGCTGCCTTGTTCTTTTTCAACAGACACAGTGTCCCTCATACGGAATGAAGGTGGTTTACTTAGCCAGTCGCCACGCTGGGCATTTAGGGTCATGGCCTGTGTCTGGCTGTCGCCATGTGCTATTTTCCTGTATTTTACACGTACGCGAGTCCTGTACGGGGGGTGCTGAAGTAGAGAACAGCTGGGGCGGCAGGAGGCCGGCCTTCATGTAGGGAGAGATGTTCTCCAAGTGCTGCTTCTGTGTGGGGTTGTTTTTGTTTAAGATTTATTTATTTTAGGGGCCAACGCTGAGGCGCCGACATCCCATATGGGTGCCGGTTCTAGTCCCAGATGCTCCTCTTCCAATCCAGCTCTCTGCTGTGGCCTGGGAAAGCAGTGGAGGATGGCCCAAGTGCTTGGGCCCCTGCGCCCACATGGGAGACCCAGAAGAAGCTCCTGGCTCCTGGCTTCAGATCAGCTCAGCTCCAGCCATTGTGGCCATTTGGGGAGTGAACCAGTGGATGGAAGGCCTCTCTCTCTCTGTCTCTCCCTCTCACTGTCTGTAATTCTGCCTCTCAAATAAAATGAATAGAATCTTTTTTAAAAAAACTATATTTATTTTATTTGAAAGAGTTACAGAGAGAGAGGGAAGAAGAAACAGATTTTTCTTCCACTGGTTCACTCTTCAGACGGCTGCATTGGCTGGAGCTGGGCCAGACTGAATCCAGGAGCCAGGAGCTTCTTCCAGGTCTCCCACATGAGTGCAGGCGCCCAAGCACCTGGGCCATCCTCCACTGCTTTCCAAGGTGCGCCAGCAGGGAGCTGGATCAGAAGTAGAGCAGCTGGGACCTCAAACTGGCACCAAAATGGGATGCTGGTGGTGGCTTAATCCACCATGCCACAACACCAGACCCTTGGTTGGGGTTTTTGGTGGCAGTCCCACCTGCCCCGGCTGGGTGGGGCTTCCGCTGGCCCCAGAGCACCAGGCTGGGAGGCAGCACTGTAGCACTATATGTTTTGGTAGAGGAGAAGTTGGGGGCTCTGGGCATAGCTTGCTTGCTTGCTTGCTTGCTTTACTTGAGAGGCAGAGTTACAGATGGGGTTGGAGGGGGAGATCCTCCATCCACTGGTTCACCACCAAATGGCCACAACAGATGGAACTGGGCTGATCCAAAGCCAGGAGCCTCTTCTGGGTCTCCCATGCAGGTATAGGGGCCCAAGCACTTGGGCCATCCTCCACTGCCCTCCCAGGCCACAGCAGAGAGCCAAATTGGATGAGGAGCAGCCAGGACCAGAACTGGCACCCATATGGGATAGTAGTGCCACAGGTGGAGGCCTGCCCACTACGCCACAGCACCAGCCCCTGGGCATAGCTCTTAACTTGTGGAGAGTTGGTCAGTCTCTGCCACCAGCCTGAGGGACAGGAGTGCAGCCTTGAACAGCTCCTGGCACTTTTGGAGCCTGAGACCCAGTGGTCACAGTGGCCTCACTGCCATGCACGGGTCTGGAGGGGCTTCCAAGATAACAATCCTGAAGCTGCTGCTGTGGCACAGGTGGGCTGAGCTGCCGCCTGCAATGCTGGCATCCCCTAAGGGCACCAGTTCAAGTCTTGGCCGTTCTGCTTCCAATCCAGCTCCGTGCTGATGTGCCTAGGAAAGCAGTGGAAGATGGCCCAAGTGCCTGAGCCCCTGCACCCATGTGGGAGATCCAGAAGAAGCTGCTGGCTCCTGGCTTCAGCCTGGCCCAACCCTGGCCACTCTGACCATTTGAGGAGTGAACCAGTGGATGGAAGACCTCTCTCTCTGCCTCTCCCTCTCTCTCTAACTCTGCCTTTCAAGTAAATAAATAAATCTTACAAAGAGAGAGAGAGCTAGAGAGGTCTTCCATCCACTGGTTCACTCCCCAAATGGTTGCCATGGCTGGAGCCAGGCCTATCCAAAGCTATGAGCCTGGAGCTTCTTCCGAGTCTCCCACGTGGGTTCAGGGGCCCAAGCACTTGAGCCACCATCTGCTCCTTTCCCAGCAGGGAGCTGGATCAGAAGTGGAGCAGCCAGGAGTTGAGACAGCGCCCATAAGGGATGCCGGCACTGCTGGCAGAGGCTTAGCCCGCTGTGCCACAGTGCCAGCCCCAGGCTGCAGTTTCTAACCATGAAGGTGGAGCAGGGTTGAAGGGGCCAGGCCACCACCAGGGAGGCTGTCCCAACCACAGGCTCAGGAGGAGGGGTGTTCCAGCGGATAGCCTGCAGGCTGAGCAGGGACTGGGTGGGTGCTCACTGGCTGAGGGACCCAGCCTCAGCCCCCTTGACACAGGCCCAGGTGTCTGGTGTTGGAGGCTCAGCCTCTGTGTCAGGGTTCCCCGAGGCCTGCAGATGTTGCTTGGACTTCCCCAGAACCTCGAGCAGCTGCCCGGGGAAGAGCCCAAGCCCCCTCCCTTGCCAGGCCTTGCCAGGCGGTTGAGCCCGTCTTCTGGGTGAGGACAGAGTCCAGGAACCCAGCCTTTGTCCCCAAGGCAGCCCGAGTTCATTGCCACCGGAGGCTGGGAGGCCGCTGAGCCCGCTGCAGGAGGCTGTACCAGGTCCTCACTGGCCTCGACTTGCCCACTGCACCTCCTGGTGCCCGCATGGCCCACTCTCCCCTCTCCGCTGGAAGTTGCTGAAGACACAGCTGTGCTGCCCTGGGCAGAGTTGCTGGAGCTCTGCTGCCCCATGCCCACCCCCATCCCCAACCTCTCCCTGCAGGGCCCTCACCACTTCTCCCTGGGGAAGCAGACCTCCCACCTCTGATTCACATACAGCTCCAGGCACCCTTAGCTTACCCCCCAAATCCCCAGGGAAACGCAAGCCTCTAAAACACGCTCACCCCCACCCCCGCCATGCCAGGGAGCCCCCTCCCTCCAGGGACTTCCTCCTGCAATCCAGCCACCTGCCTTCCCAATGCGCTTCCCATCTGTTGCCCTTCTAGGAGCAAGCGCAAGGTGTGTGCACAGCACTGCTGCCAGCCCTCGACCCCGCCCTCCGCAGAGGGCCCCCAGTGGCCTCCACTGCTGGCCCAAAGGACGAAGACCGTCCTAGCCCTCACCTCCTGTAGCTTCTCACTTAAAAGACAATTTTTAAAAATTTATTTGAAGGGCAGTGTTTATGTAGAGAGCGAGGGAGAGTCAGGGTTCACTCCTCAAATGGCTGCAACAGCCGGGGCTTGGCCACATGGAAGCTAGGAGCCAGGAGCTTCTTCCGGGTCTTCCACGTGGGTGCAGGCGCCATCTTCCACTGCTTTCCTAGGCGCATTAGCAAGGAGCCGAATTTGAAGTGGAGCAGCCGGGACTCGAACGGGCGCCCTTGTGGAATGCTGGTGTCACGGGGGGCGGTTTAACCTGCTGTGCCACAACCCGACCCTGCAGCTTCCCTCCTCTGGTGGCAGGAGCAGCCCCTCTGCGGTGGTTCCACGTCCCGGGCAAGGGCTGCATTGAGGGTGCTCACATCAGGGTCTTTCCTCGCCGGGCTCCAGACCCCTGCCTCCTGTGCCCTGTGACTCTTTGGGTCTGGTGTCCCACACTACACCTGCACCCCTGAACTGCTTTTCCTAGTCCATCACTAAGACAGCTGCTGGCTGTTGGGCGTCTGGCTCAGTTTGATCACGAGATGCCCTCGCATGGGCGATACTGGGTAAGTTTATTGTTCACAGTCCTGGAGGCTGTGAGGTTCAAGTCAAGGCCTTGGAGGACTGGGCTGGCTGGGCTCCTAGATGGCCTCACTCACCTGTATCCCGACCCTGCCTGTCTGCCCACTTCTATCAAGGCACTGAGGCCAGCCCTGTGGAGCCCTCCAGGGGTACTCAGGGCCTAAGCGCCGAGCCTCTCCACATCCAGAGGATGAGGTTCAACACGTGGGCGTGGGAGACATGGACATGGAGCCCGCAGCTCCCACAGCCGCTGCACCCCAGGGCCACAGTCACTGCTGTCTGGTCTCACTGCTTCGCTCGTCCTACCCGGGCAGCTGCAGGGACTCCACCCTGGCCTCTCCTGGCACAGGCTGCCCTGTAGGGAGGTGGGGCCTAGGGAGCAGTGCTTAAAATGGGGCCATCACTGTGATGCAGTGGGTAAAGCTACTGTCTGCGATGCCAGCATCCCATAGGGGCACCAGTTCCAGTCCCGGCTGCTCCACTTCTGATCCAGTTCCTTGCTAGTGGGCCTGGGAAAGCAGCAGAGGATGGCCCAAATCCTTGGGCTCCTGCACCTGTGTGGGAGACCTGGAAGAGGCTCCTGGCTTTGGATCAGCCCACCTTTGGCCGTGGAAGCCATTTGGGGAGTGAACCAGCAGATGGAGGACTTTTCGCTCTGTAACTCTGCCTCTCAAATAAATAAATAAATCATAAAAAAAGAGAGGTGCCAGGCCTGGGGTTGACGAGGGCAGCCCTTGTTCCTTGGGTTCAGATTTTTAAAGGACAATGTTGTGAAGCAGAAATACATCCAAGGGGTGGTGGCTGTGGCATCGCTTGGGACACCCACAGCTCCCCTCAGAGTGCCTGGGCTGAGTCCCAGCTGGTCCGTGTTCTGATCCAGCCTCCTGTATTGCCTCCTGGAGGCGGCGGGAGCCGGCCAAGTGCCTGGGTTCCCGCCCCCCATGTGGGGACCCAGATGGAGCTCCTGGCTCTCGGTTTCAGCTTGGCCCAGCCCTGGCTGTTAAGAGCATTTGGGGAGTGAACCAATGGATGGAAGACTCTCTCTCTCTCTCTCTCTCTCTCTCTCTCTCTCTCTCTCTCTCTCTCCCTCTGTCACTCTGTCTTTCAAATAAAATAAATACATATTTAAAATATATATTCAAGAAAACAAAAAATATTAGATGGCAGCTCCAATTTCCTTTTACATACCTGTTTCCTGTTTTCCTGGTTTCTCCCCTCTACCAGGTAACTGCTTTTAAAAACAGTAACCAAAAAGGAAAAAAGTCATACTTGAATCACAGTAGATGTGAAAAAAAAAAAAGCATTTCACAAAAGCCAACAAGCTCTGAAGATAGAAACATTGTGCATGGGGGCAGCGGGGACTCCTGCGACCTGAGCACCGGCAGGAACACCCCCTGCCCACTCAGAGTGCAGAAGCGGCCGGACGCGGCTGCCTTTCAGACCAGGAGCACGGCAAAGCCAGCCGCTCTCCCCCGCTCTGTTCAGATCGTACTGGAGGTGCTGTCCGGGGCAACTAGGGAAGCAAAAGAAAATAAAACAGTAAAGCTATTTCTGTTTGCAAATGCATTCTCTCGGATGTAGAAAACCCAACAGGAGTCGTGGAGCTCTGGTGGTGCCTATAAAACCTGGGAAACACAGGGCTCAAAGTCGATACTCAGGGATCTGTGTGCCTCTGTCCACCAGCACTGAGCACGCAGAAATGGAACCAAGAACACAATCCCACTTACGACCGCATCCCAAGGAAACGTTATGCTTGGGAACAAATTTAACACAAGAAGCCCAAGACGTAGCCACTAGTAGCCCCAAAACATCACAGAACAAAGCTAAATACCTGTAAGTAAAACCACGTTCTGTATTCTCTCTGTTAGGCTGACGGTACTCCCCAAGCTGACAGACGGAGTCAGCGCGATCGCCATCCGAATTCCAAAAGCTTGTTTTGTGGGGGTTGACGAGTTCATTCCCAGATTCATATAAAAATTCAAGGGGCTGGCCTTGCGGCACAGCGGGTTAAACCACGGCTGGGGATGCCCACGTCCATATAGGAAGGCCTGGAATCAAGTCTCACCTCTTCTTCCCAGACGGTTCCTGCAAGTGCACACCCCGGGAGACAACAGATGATGGCTCAAGTACTTGGGTCCCTGCATGCGAGAGTTCCTGATTCCTAGCTTTGGCCTGGCCCAGCCCTAGCTATTGTGGCCATCTGGGGAGTAAACCAGCAGAGGAGACATCTTGTCTGTCACTCTCGGTCTCTCAAATACAATAAAAAAGAAATAGGGGCTGGCGCTGTGGCCTAGCAGGTAAAGCTGCTGCCTGCAGCTGGCATCCTTTATAGGCACCGGTTCAAGTCCCGGCTGCTCCACTTCCAATCCAGCTCTCTGCTATGGCCTGGGAAAGCAGTGGAAGATGGCCCAAGTCCTTGGGCCCCTGCACCCGTGTGGGAGACGCGGAAGAAGCTCCTGGCTCCTGGCTTCGGATCGGCACAGCTCCAGCCGTTGCGGCCGACTGGGCAGTGAACAAGCAGATGGAAGACTTTCTCTCTCTCTCTCTCTCTCTCTCTCTCTCTCTCTGCCTCTCCTTCTCTCTCTGTGTAACTCTGACTTTCAAATAAATAAATAAATCTTTAAAAAATAAATAAATAAATCTTTAAAAAAAATAAAAATAAAAATTTAGGAGTTAAAATTCAAGAGACCCTGACTACCCAAAACAATTTTTAAAAAGAACAAATTCAGAGAATAAAACTTTCTGATTTCAAAATTAAAAACTACAGCAATCAAGACTGTGGTATCGGCATTAGACATATAAGCAAATGGAATAGAATTGAAAATCCAGAAAAATGAAGTCAGAATGGATCGAGGACCTACCTATAACAGCTAAAACTATAAAACTGTTGGAAGAAAATATAGGAGGGGAAAATCTTCCTGACTGGGCCAGGCCACGGTTTCCTAGATACAAACAAAGCAGAAGGGACAAAAGGAAAATAGGTACCTTGAACTTCAGCAAAATAAAACACTTTGCTGCCACAAGGAACATTATGAAGAAAGTAGGAGATAATCTACATGGCAGGGGAAAATATTTGCAAATCATGTATCTGTTAAGGAATTAACATCCACAATAGCTAGAGAACTTCTACAACTTAATGAGAAAAACATCCCCAGTTTAAAAATGGGCAAAGCTTTGGTGAGTTTTTGGCAATTGTAAACATTCACCGTCACAGCTGAGATTTTTTTTTTTAAGATTTATTTATTTGCTTGAAAGTCAGAGTTACACAGAGAGAGAAGGAGAGGCAGAGAGAGTGCAGTCTTCCATCTGCTGGTTCACTCCCCTGTTGGCTGTAACAGACAGCTGCGCCGATCCGAAGCCAGGAGCCAGGAGCTTCTTCCGGGTCTCCCATGTGGGTGCAGGGGCCCAAGCACTTGGGCCATCTTCCACTGCTTTCCCAGGCCACAGCAGAGAGCTGGTTAGGAAATGGAGCAGCTGGGACTAGAACCGGCGCCCATATGGGATGCCGGCGTTGAAAGTAGTGGCTTTATCCGCTACGCCACAGCACTGGCCCCCACAGCTGAGATTTAAAACATTTCTCTTCAAGAAGTTTCTTTTCTTTTTTCTTTTCTTTTTTTTTTTTTTGACAGGCAGAGTGGATAGTGAGAGAGAGACAGAGAGGAAGGTCTTCCTTTTTGCCGTTGGTTCACCCTCCAATGGCCGCTGCGGCCGGCGCATCTCGCTGATCCGAAGCCAGGAGCCAGGTGCTTCTCCTGGTCTCCCATGGGGTGCAGGGCCCAAGCACTTGGGCCATCCTCCACTGCCTTTCCGGGCCATAGCAGAGAGCTGGCCTGGAAGAGGGGCAACCAGGATAGAATCCGGCGCCCCGACCGGGACTAGAACCCAGTGTGCCGGCGCCGCAAGGCAGAGGATTAGCCTGTTAAGACACGGCGCCGGCCTCAAGAAGTTTCTTGTGCCCCTAACCCTTACCTCTTGGCCTTGGTGACCACTGAAATACTTTGTGCTAATACAGATGAGTTTTACTGTTCTAGAATTTGTTGTGCGTGTACTCTACATTGTATATCCTTGTGTTTTGCTGCACATGTTTTTTTTTTTTTTTTGAGGTTCATGTTATATTTTAATTTCTGAGAAGTACACTATTGTGTGGGTATAGCACCATGTCTTTGGCTGTCCTTGGACATTGAGATTCTTTGTAGTTGTGCCATTTTGAATAAAGCTGCTATGGACATTCACGTACAAAAAATAGGCAAAGAATTTTTATAGACTTTTCTCCAAAGGTGATCTACAAACAGTGAATAAACACACCCAAAGAGGCAATTGGGGAATACAAACCCAAACCACAATGTGCTACAGCTTCGTGCCCCTAGGATTGCTACAACCAAACATCAGACGAGGCTTGGTGAGAAGCTGGAAGCATCCGCCCCCTGCTGGTGGGAATGGGCAATGGCACAGCTGTTTTTGGAAAACCGTCCGGTAAAATCTTCAGTTAAACACGGAATTATCATCCAACCCAGCAGATTCACCCCAAGAGACATGGAAGTGCATGTTCAAAGGGAAACTTGGTCCCAGATGTTCCTCACAGCATTATTTATAATCGAAAAAAGCGAAGCGATCTAAACGCCAGCCAGCGGCCGAGTGGTGCACCCGTACCGTGGAATATCACTCAGCAACAGGCGGGCGGTGCTGCTCTGTGCTGCGACACAGGTGGACTTTGGACACTCTACACGAAGTAAAGGAAGCCAGATGCAAACACCACACACTGCACGATTCCAGGGCCAGCACATCGGCAGACAGGCTGGGATGGAGTGGCAGCGGGGGACTGCTGATGGGCGCGGGGCCTCTTTTGGAGGTGATAAAAATGTTCGGGCATTGGATAGTTGCCATGGTCGCACAACAAAACCTTCCAAGAGAAATACGGTTCTCACGGCCTCAGGACCACATCACACAGCGAGCCAGCACTCTGCACCTCCCAGGACAACTCGATCCGCTCCCAGCTCTGCTGACCGCCCCCAGCCTCGCTGGCTTTGTCTGCTGGTTTCTCCTCCTCTGGGGACAGCGACGTGGCTGGGTCCAGTCCGCACTGGACCTCGGGAAGCGTTTCTGGAGTGGACTTTGAACGCGGAGGAGAGCCTCGTGGAGGAAATGCCACTTGGGATGAGCTGGGGAGCTAAGGGAGGGCGAGGGGCCAGTGCTTCCCGGCCTCCAGGGAGAGGGGGAAGCTGTGATCCTGTCTGAGACCTGGAGCAGCCCCTCGGGACGCCCCAAGGCGGCTGCAGGGAGGGCGAGCTGGGGGCAGCGGGGGGCTGTGGCCCCGGTCCAGCAGGACGGGGCGTCTACAAAGAAAGTGCTCCCTCAGAGCCTGGGCTTCCCAGCTGCCACTCCGCCCAGGTGTTACTTCCTTTGTCCAAGGAGTAAACTGACCATGGTCACAGGTTTGGTTAGACGGGGAGGCGAACCTGGTGTCACTACACTTTGTCACTCACCTACTGAGCCACCCAAAACGTGCAGCCAATTCCCCTCTCTCAGTGGTGGCACTGGGAACAAAGGCCCACCGAGGTGGGGAAGGACCCCACGGTAGGGAGGGTGGTGAAGACAGCCTCGCTCCCTTCACAATAACTGATTCTTTATTCATTTGAGAGGCAGAGACAGACAGAGATCTGCCATCGCCTGGTTCACTCCCGCCATGCCCTCAACAGCTGGGGCCCGCCCAAGGCTCAAGCCGGGAGCCCAGAACTCCACCCAGGTCTCCCACATGGGTGTCAGGGACCCAAGCATTGAGCCACCACCTGCTGCCTCCCAGGGTCTGCATTAACAGGAAGCAGGCACTCGCCAGGATTCGGGAGCCAGGACCTTCCTCCGGGTCTTCCCAAGAGGGTTCAGGGGCCCAAGAACTTGGGTCACCTTCCACTGCTCTCCCAGGCCATAGCAGAGAGCTGGATCGGAAGTGGAGCAGCCGGGACTTAAACCTGCGCCTATATGGGATGCCGGCGCTTCAGGTAGTGGCTTTACCTGCTATGCCACAGCACCGGCCCCGCAATGCAGGCGTCTTAACCCTCAGGGCAAACAGTTCTGCAGAGAGCTGTTCTGAAGCCTAGGTGAGTCCCTGGCCCTGTTCCCTGCCTCGGTTTCCCTCTTTCTTCCCAGACAGCAGCTCCCTGTCCACACAGCAGGTGGTATGGAAGAAAGAACATGGCTACAGAAGCCTTCAGTCTTGGGTCCTGTCATAGGTCTTGGGCAAAGTATTGGTTAGAACACATCTCCATGCAAACAGCTGCTTACAATGACTGAACCGCTGACTCTCAGGCCTGGCTGGATCCAGCAGCCCGCCACCAGCTTGTAGCCATCCCCTTGTCTGTCTTTCCCAGCTGGAGCAGCTTCATCCAGTTCTTCTCATGGAGGCAAAATGCCTCTTGCCATGGTCCAGGGTGTTCCCGGGGCCTGCTGCCCCATCCCCAGACCGGGGGAAGAGGGAGAGGTGGGCACCCAGAGAAGGATCCAGACAACTGAGAGAACAGAGGAAGCCAAAGGAGGCCACCACGTGCAGCCGCAGCCAGAACACTCCGATCCTTCGTTGGTCTCCTTTTCTGTGGCGGGGGCGGCGTCTGTCCCTACCTGTAAGGCTGACAGCACAGAGCGGCTCCTGTGCTCACTTCAGCGCTGCCACCCCTGGGTGCTGGGGCCCGTGTGACCTCGGACACAATGTTCTTCCCTCTGAAGGCAGGTGCAGGGGCCCGAGGTGGCCAGCAGGTGGCAGCACAGAGGCGCGCCCGGGGCGGCGACCCCGCCACTCGCAGTGGCTGGGGCCAACTTCAGGGGCCCGCGGCCTGCACGCACAAGGGTCCTGGGTTGGATTTAGTGCTCCGCCGTCTCCGTCCTGAAATCTTAGTCGCAGTTGAAAGGGAGCCTGCGATCTGTTTTGCACTGGGCCCTGAGTGTGGCCCTGGGAGCCAGACTCGCTCTGCTTGGGACCCTGTCCGGGTCATTTCCCAGGAGGCCTCTGAGCCTCCCCCATGGCCTCCCCGGGGCTCCCTGCTGCTCACCCCTGGCCACTGCTGGGGACGGAGAGGGATAAGACCTTTCGTGGGAGAGCCGGAGGGGGAGGAGGGGACCCCACACAGGTGCCGGGCCGGATGTCCCTGGACAGGCAGCAGCGGCCGCAGGGACAGGGCAGAAGCCACTACTTCCCGGGGGCCGGAGACTCCGCTTCTCCGAAGCATTCAGCGAGGAGCTGTTCTTCGCGGTGTGACTTAGAGTTGGGGAAACTCACCTGTGTCAGGTGTACGGGTCCTACACAGTCACCACGGCTGTTCCCAGCCCTCAACCCCCTCCTGCCCCTTTGCAGTCCATTTGCTCCCCCACTCCCGCCCCCTGGCACCGCCCCCCATCCATTTCCTGTCTCTAGGGTTCCACCTTCTCCAGAATGTTCTGTAAACCGAATCACCCAGTAGCCAACCTCGGGCCATCTCCAGTCTTCTGGATCCACACTCTTTAGCCCACGCTCAGGCCTCTCTGCTGATGGCCCCGTGTCTGTCCTCAAGTTCACTTCCAGGGCTCTCTGTGGCCTTGCTCTGCGAACGGGTCCCTCCCGTGCCGTCAGCCCAGCTCCCTGCATGGTCCCCAAGCAAGGGGACTTGACTCTGCCTCCCCAGCAGCCACTGAGGCTGTGGCCGCTTCTCCAGCCCCGGGGACCTGCCTTTCGGATCAGTCCCCGCACCTAGGAGCCTCCGCGCTGGCCAGACGGCAGCCTCTCACGGCCAGCGACATCCCAGCTGTTTCTCAAGCACAGGAGGCCAGAGGTGACGACATCATGGCTCAGTGTTTATTAACGATTTTCCAAGATACCGTTAAGTGGGAAAAGCAGAAGGCAGAGACACATCTACAGTAGGCGTAAGAAAGCAGGTATCTCTGCACGCCTAGGAAACACGGGTGTGCAGAAAGACCCAGGGATAAACCAGGAACCTGCGGTGGGGGGGCTGGGGACAGCAGAGGATGGAGAATGGGAATGTTGGCAGAGATGGGTGGGGTTAGGTTCTTGTCTTTGCACGAGAAAGAATTCAGGCGTGAGACAGAGAATGGTGGTAAGCAAGGTTTATTGGGGGTAGGGCATCTGTCAGAATGAATGGGACAGAATCTGAGAGAGAGAGAGAGAGAGAGAGATTGAGAGAGAGAGCAGTCTGACCCAGACTGGGGAAGGCAAGGTCACATGGTTCAATGGAGAGAATACACCCACACCCGGGCGGCTCAGCAGACAGCTGAGAGCTGGGCGGGCGGTCTGTGTTCAGACTGGGGCTTGTGAAGGAAAGGGGTCCAGTTCTTCCTGCTGTTTCTCCTTGCCTTCCTCCTCCTCCTCCTCTCCTGGACAGAGGGTTTGCTGAGTGTGAATCAGGTGAAATTCCCCCAAGGGGGCCACCTGGCACCACCGCGGGGCGCCTGCCTTGGAGGAGGGACGGCCATGGTTTTCTTGCTCCGTGTTTTCAGGCCAGGTAACCCATTTGGTGCTAGGAGGGAGGATTGGCCTGGGGAGCTTCCCTTGGGGCGAGGCTGAGACCACCTCTAAAGTTACCAGGGTGTGGGCAGGACGTTGACATGTAAAATACTGGCCTGCTGCAGGTGCTCTGTTTTCCCAGGCCCCTAATTCCCAGCTTCCTCCCTCACGGGAGGGGCGGGCGAGGCACAGGGGGGTTACACTGCCCAGAGGATGTCCCTGTACGGTTCATTCCGGATCGTTTCCTGTTTCACGTGGTTAAAAAGGCGACATCAACAAGGAACTGGAGAAGAGTGGTGGAGAGGATCCAAGTGGACCAGAAACAGAGACCAGGAGACCCAATCACGCAGCTTGCTAAGGATGGGCACCACTGCACAGAGCAAGCGGCCCGAGCACTAACCCAGGGGCTTCGTAAAGGGCATTTAAACTTTTTTTTTTTTTTTTTAAAGATTTGCTTATGAGAAAGGGAAGGTAGAATTACAGAGAGAGGGATCTTCTACCTGCTGGTTCACTCCCCAGATGGCCACAACATCTGGGCCCAGACCGGTTTAAAGCCAGAGCATTTGGGTGTCCCATGTGGGTGCAGAGGCCCAAGAATTCAGGCCATCTTCTGCTGCTTTCCAAGCGCATTAGCAGGGAGCTGGATCGGAAGTGGAGCAGCTGGGACTGCAACCAGTATGCATATGTGATGCTGGCATCCACACTACACTGCAATGCTAGCCTCCTCCCAACTTTTTTAAGATTTTATTTATTTATTTGACAGATAAAGTCACAGACAGTGAGAGAGAGAGAGACAAAGGTCTTCCTTCCATTGGTTCACTCCCCAAATGGCCATAATGACTGGAGCTGCGCCGATTCGAAGCCAGGAGCCAGGTGTTTCCTCCTGGTCTCCCATGCAGGTGCAGGGGCCAAGCACTAGGGCATTTTCTACTGCTATTCCAGGCCATAGCAGAGAGCTGGACTGGAAGAGAAGCAACCAGGACTAGAACAGGCGCCCATATGGGATGCCAGCGCCTCAGGCGGAGGATTAACCTAGTGTGCCACGGCGCCAGCCCCCCTCTCAATTTTTAAAAACATTCTTTTCATTTTATTTGCAAATCATAGAGAGATAGAGATAAATTTTCCATCCACTGGGTTATTCCCCCAAGTGCCCACAAACAGCCAGGTTTGAACCCGACTGAAGCCAGGAACCTGGAGCTCCACCCAGGTCTCCCACAAGGGTGGGTGGACCCAAGTACTTGAGACATCACCTGCTGCCCCCCAGGGTGCACAAAGCAGACGCTGCATCAGAAGCGGAGGAGCCAGGACTGGAACCAGGCTCTCCGACGGGGGGGGGGGGGGGGGGACGGGCTGGGAGGGACATGGGCCTCTTAACTGCTGTGCCAAACCCCTGCCCCAGGCATTGTCACTCTATACTTTCAAGCGGGAAAACTGGGTGACGGCGCGCTCTAAGCAGTAGGTTTGCTTTTCACAGACGTGCGAGTTAGAAATGCAGAAACTGCATGTACTTTGGCATGGAGCAGGTAAGTACATGTCCTGTGACTAAGGGGAATCAGATTCCTCGCTGTCAGATAAACGAGTTAAAAATAAGGGGCAAGGCTGGAATGCACGCGATGCCGTCAGAGTGGAGTTGGAGGCATCACTGTGGACTTTTTTTTCTTTAAGATTTATTTATTTACCTGAAAGGCAGAGTTACAGAGGCAGGGAGAGAGAAAGAGAGAGAGAGGGAGATCTCCCATCTGCTGGTTCACTCCTCAAATGGCCTCAATAGCCGGAAGTAGGTCACTCTGAAGCCAGGAGCCAGGAGCTTCTTCCGGGTCTCCCATGTGGGTGCAGGGCCCAAGGACTTGCAGCGTCTTCTACTGCTTTCCCACACACATTATCAGGGAGCAGGATCAGAAGTGGAGCAGCCGGGACTCGAACTGGTACCCACATGGGGTGCTGGCACTGCAGGCAGAGGCTTAGCCTACAATGCCCACAGCGCCAGCCCCACTATGAACTACTTCTTTTTTTTTTTTTTTTTTTTTTTTTGACAGGCAGAGTGGATAGTGAGAGAGAGAGAGACAGAGAGAAAGGACTTCCTTTTTGCTGTTGGTTCACCCTCCAATGGCCGCTGCAGCCGGCGCATCTCGCTGATCTGAAGGCAGGAGCCAGGTGCTTTTCCTGGTCTCCCATGCGGGTGCAGGGCCCAAGCACTTGGGCCATCCTCCACTGCCTTCCCGGGCCATAGCAGAGAGCTGGCCTGGAAGAGGGGCAACCGGGATAGAATCCGGCGCCCCAACTGGGACTAGAACCCGGTGTGCCGGCGCCGCAAGGCGGAGGATTAGCCTGTTAAGCCACAGCGCCGGCCTATGAACTACTTCAACATGCATGCATTTGTACAGGTTTCCCATGTACTGAGAAGCTGAAAAGGAACCATGTCCAAAACCAGTGAACTCACCCTGTATCAGGTCTTAGTTTTAATGCACCATGAATCCTGGAGAAGTGGGTGTTACTGGAAGGAAAAGTTGGCCCTCCTACTTCTTGTGGTGCCGAAACGTGGAGCCATTGAGAAGTCATGGGACGTGCCACCTGTGGAACAGCAACCTGTAAGGACGGCAAGAGGAAGGGGGCCTGGGCAGAGGCATTCGGGCTGGGGGGGTGAGGGCGGGTCCAAATGTTACTGGAGAAATGGAGGGTTCTTGTCTTCGCGCAAGAAAGAATTCAGGTGTGAGACAGAGTGGTGGAAAGTAAAAAGTAACAAAGTTTATTAGGGAAGGGACATCCATAAGAACGGACGGGCACCTCTCCAGCCGGGACCTGAGAGAGTGCCAGGTCTACATTTAGGCAGGGGTTTTTAAGGAGATGGGTCTCTGTCTTCACACATCTCCTCCTGAAACAAAGGATTTTATGGCTGTAAATATTAAGCAGCTCCTATCTGAGTTTTCTCCTGAAGGTATCAGACAGGAGGAAGCCTAGCCATCCTGGGTTCAGAGGAAGGGTGAGCAGGACCCCCTAGAGAATGGGGATCCGGAGCAGGGTGTTTGAGATGCCTATACTGGGCTGCACCTGGGAGATTGTGGAAGATTTGTCAAGCAGAAGGGGCAGGGACCTCCACCTGGCAGGTTATCGGGTAGAAGGGGGCAGGGCAGGATGGGAACACAGGGCTGCCCCTGAAACATTATCGGGATGACTTTGAGATGCATATGCTGGACCTAGAAGTCTCCTTAGGCCTTTGTCATACACACATAAGCTCATACCTAACTTCCTACCTAACACAAGGGGAGCGGTGGGCGGCGGTCAGGTGTTGGGGAGGTGAAGAGCAGAGCGGAACCCCGTCCTTGGGAGAAGAATCCCCGAGGTGGAGTGGGGCGGGCACAGAGCAGTCCCACACAGGACCACAGACAGCAGAGTGAGAGCCTGCCTGGGCGGCGCTTGGCTGTGACAGGAAGCAGGATTTGAAGGGAGACATGGGCTGAGGGCAAGACCCTCTTCTGGATTCTTCTACAAAGACGGTGGCAGAGTGGCCATAGAGAGCAGCTGGCCGCTCCTCGGCCCATTCCTTCTCCCGGTGCATCCCTCAGTCCCCCGTGGGACTGCAGGAGTGGTTGTGTGGCCGAGGCCTAGCCAAAGGGAGCGGTGAGTGTACCTGGGCCTGGTTCATGGGGTCTCCCTGGCTCTCTCCTAAATGGGGACCTTCCTTCCTTCCAAGACTTATTTATTTTTTTCCAAGACAGAGTTAGAGAGGGAGAGAGATCTTCCATCTGCTGGTTCACTTCCCGAGTGGCTGCAATGGCTGGGGCTGGGCCAGGCCGAAGCCAGGAGCCAGGAGCTTTTCCCAGGTCGTTAGCAGGGAGCTGGATGGAAGTGGAGCATCTGCGACACGAACCGGCACCCATATGCGGTGCCGGTGTCACAAGCAGTGGCTTCACTGGCTATGCCACAACGCCGGTCCCAAATAAGGAGATTTCTAGTGACCCAGAATAGGATAAACACACAGAATAGTGGGATCCTGGGCCCCTGAGTCATCACACGGAAGGAACTCCCCCTGGACAGCGGCCTGAGTGGGAGACAAATGCTTGGTGTGCTGAACTTCTAAGAAGGGGCAGTCACCCGTGGTGGCAGCGGGAGTCAACCCCTTGCCCTGGCTAAGGAAATCTGTGTACATCCAACCAGTGCAACACTACAGCTGTAAAAACAAGTGAAGCAGGGGCAGAAAGTCCGAGTTACACAGAGAGAAGGAGAGGCAGAGAGGCAGAGAGACAGAGAGAGAGAGAGAGAGAGGTCTTCCATCCGCTGGTTCACTCCCCAATTGGCCGCAATGGCTGGAGCTGTGCAGATCCGAAGTGAGGAGCCAGGAGCTTCTTCCAGGTCTCCACGCGGGTGCAGGGGCCCAAGCACTTGGTCCATCTTCTACTGCTTTCCCAGGCCACAGCAGAGAGCTGGATAGGAAGAGAAGCTGCCACGTCTCTAACTGGTGCCCATGTGGGATGCCGGTGCTTCAGGCCAGGGCGTTCACCCACTGCCCAGAGGCAGCTCTTTTGAAACAAATATGGAATGACCTCCAGGATGTGATCACCCTCAGCAGGGATGTGTTCTGAGAGCTTCGTCTTAGGGCAATTTATCATCGTGCAAATGCCACAGATTGTACTACTCAAACTAGGATGGCTGTCACACCACTGGAATCACCATCATACGTGCGGTCCATTGATAATTCTGATTTTTTTAAAAAAGATATAGGGGCCGGCACTGTGGCATAGCGGATAAAGGTACCATCTACATACTGGCATCCCATATGGGCACTGGTTCAAGTTCCGGCTGCTCCGCTTCCAACCCAGCTCCCAGCTAATGTACCTGGGAAAGCAGTGGAAGACGGCCCAAGTGCTTGGGCCCTGCACCCATATGGGAGACCCGGAAGAAGCTCCTGGCTCCTGGCTCCTGGCTTCAGACCAGTCCAGGTCTGGCCATTGCAGCCATTTAGAGAGTGAACCACCAGATGGAAGATCTGTCTCTCCCTCTCACTCTGTAACTCTACCCTTCAAATCAATCAATTTTTTTTTTTAAGATTTCTTTATTTATTTGAAAGGCAGAGTTACAGAGAGAGAATCTTTCATTTGCTGGTTCACTCTCCAAATGGCCCCACTTCTGGGGCTGGACCAACTGCAGCCAGGAGCCAGGAGCTTTATACAGCTCTCCCACATGGGTGGCAGGGACGGAACCACTTGGGCCATCTTCTGGCTGGAAGCAGAGCAGCCGGAACAGGAACTAGCACCCATACGGGGTGCGGCAGCTTTACAAACTAAGCCACAATGCTGTCCTCCCCCTCTTTTTTTTTTTTTTTTTTTAAATAAAATATTTGTTTCTTTATTTGGAAGTCAAGAGTTACAGAGAGAGACAGAGATTCTATTTGCTGGTTCACTCCCCAGGTGGCCGCTGGGTGGCAGGGGTCCAAGCAGCTGGGCCACCCTCCACTGCTGTTCCCAGACCACCAACAAGGAGTTGGATGGGCAGTGGAGCAGCCAGGACTGGAACTGGTGCCCATACGGGAGGCCGGCTTCACAGGCAGCGGCTTTACTCACTACGTCATAGCGCCAACCCCCTCACCCCCAAAACGTTATTATGCTGCACTTAACTGCACCTTACATGAAAAACAGCAAGGCACAGGAGTGTGCGTGCAGCTTGCTACATTTTTATGTAAAAAATCAGTAGGTAGAGTGTATACATAATTCCTTGTGTGACACAACAGCGGAAGACATTCAAGAACAAAATAATAATAGCGATGATGCTGGTTACTTCCACACGAAGGCGCTGGGTGGCCAAGGGATGAACGAGAGACGCCTGCTTCTGTCTGTTGAGTTTCGAAGAGTGAATGCATTTCCCGGTGAATTCTTTTTTTTTTTTTTTTTTTTAAATTTTTGACAGGCAGAGTGGACAGTGAGAGAGAGACAGAGAGAAAGGTCTTCCTTTTGCCGTTGGTTCACTCTCCAATGGCCTCCGCGGTAGCGCGCTGCGGCCGGCGCACCGCGCTGTTCCGATGGCAGGAGCCAGGTGCTTCTCCTGGTCTCCCATGGGGTGCAGAGCCCAAACACTTGGGCCATCCTCCACTGCACTCCCTGGCCACAGCAGAGAGCTGGCCTGGAAGAGGGGCAACCGGGACAGGATCGGTGCCCTGACCGGGACTAGAACCCGGTATGCCGGCGCCGCAAGGCGGAGGATTAGCCTGTTGAGCCACGGCGCCGGCCCCGGTGAATTCTTATACAATAGAAAATCTAAGGGAATGAGCCAGAGACACGGGCGTTTTTGAACAGCGGTGAGAGGGCCAAGAGAAACAGAAATGGCGGACCCTCAGGGAGAGAGCAGAGAGCGGATGGAGGGAAGCCCTGGGGGGCGTGGACAGGGGGTGGAGAGGGAGCGGGGGGAGGGCGCTCCGGCATGTGGGACCAGGCCAGCGTGCAGGATGGGCCTCTGGGAGCAGGAAGGGTCAAGGGACGTGCTTCCCGAGTGGCATTTCCTAATGAGAATGAGAATGAGGGTGGACTTGACCCTGGGGAGAACATGACCACGCAGACCAGGACCAGAGGAGCCTGTTAGGGGAACAGCTCTGGGGGTTTCTCCGGAACCCAGATTAAGTGAGGGGCATAAGAAGGAGAATCGGCCCAAGGTGGACATTTCTGGGGAGCAGGTGACCAAGGGTTTGGAGAGACGAAGCTTTAGGGATGCCGCTGAGACTGTGACTGTTAGGTGGGCCCACGTGGGCTAGGATGCATCAGAAAGCAAAGCAGATTTGGAAAGGGATGGATAGATTTGGGAGAACGCGGAGGAATTAGGGGCGGGGATGTGGCTGAGACAGGAGCTGGCGTTCAGGCCACAGTTTCCCAGGTGGAGGGCCACCTGCAGGATGTGGGGCCCAAGTGTCCGGAGATCAGCCCAGAGGTGGAGGTCCCAGGAGCCAGGGGACAAGAGAAGACCCAAGTCACAGGTCCAGGCAGGGGGTGGAGTAGAGGGCATGGTTCCCAGAGGAGTCCAGCATCAGCTGGGCCAGGTGCAGCCCTTGGAGCGAGGCTGCCCACGCTCAAGGACAAACGGAGGCTGAAAGCAGAGCCGGGGCCTCCCCTTGCTCACCCTGGGCCTTGGGAGGAGGCTCCAAGCAGTGACCTGCCATCTGCCCAGCAGTGTCCCCTTCCTGTTTCTGGGCCCTGGTTCTCAGCCCTGCCCCTCACACCCTGGCCTGGCCTCTGCATCTCCGGTCACCTGGGACAGAGCAGCCTGGCACGGTCACCCCTCCCCAACCTCCCTCATTTCTTCCCTCCTGACTCTCCCCACCCTACACTTCCCATGGAGTCAGGCTAACCAAGGGAACTGCCCCTGGGTTTGCTGGCTGGGTCTGTTCTTCCTGGTCCCAGTGCCGCCACCCCCAGCCTCCCTGGTTCTGCCGTATACCTTGCTCTCTGCTGCCATTGTTCTGGCTGGCTTCTCCCTGCTCACCCCTGGGCCCAGAGCACCAGAGACCATCTGCCTCTCCTTCCCCATGCTGCCAGCATTTCTCTTCAGCCCCTCAACACCGGCCGTGTACTCCTAGGGGATGGCAGGCAAAGGCCCACAGGCGTGCCCCTGACAACCAAATAAACACAACCCGAGCCTGGAAGACTGGGGCACTGAGGACCTACTGTTGAGTGGGGCCTTTGGGGGAGGGGAATGGATACAAAGTGGACCGTGCACGATGCCGTGGTTCATCTGGGAACGTAGGGAAAGCCGACACAAAACACAAAATCGCATGTGAGGGGTGTCAACACACTCACGGTCAAGTGCAGCTAGAAGATAACCTGCGTTTCCCAGGAACTTTTTCAAGCCCCTTGTAGTTGTTTACAGGAGTCGCCTCGGTTTGTCAAGATGACAGGTTTGGGAGCCGGCATTGTGGTGTACTGGGTTAAGCCACTGCCTGCAATGCTGACGTCCCATATGGCCGCCGGTTCCAGTCCCAGCTGCTCCACTTCTGATCCCGCTTCCTGTTAATACAACCTGGGAAAGCAGTGGAGGATGGTCCAAGTGCTTGGGCCCCTGCACCCACATGGGAGACCCGGAAGAAGCTCCTGGCTTTGGCCTGGCTGAGCCCTGGCCTTTGAGGCCATTTGGGGAGTGAACCAGTGGATGGAAGATCCCTCTCTCTGTCACTCCGGCTTTCGAATAAATAAAAAATAAATCTTTAAAGAAAGATTGCAGGTTTGGGGGACGATGTTTCGGCAGGTTAAGCCACAGCTTGTGGCGCTGGCCTGCAGTTTGAGCCCTGGCTGTTTCCTTCTGGTGCAGCTCCCTGCTCATGTGCTTGAGAAGGCAGCAGAGGATGGCCCGAGTCCTGGGCCCCTGCCCCCCATGGGGGACACCTGGACGGAAGTCTTGGCTCCTGGCTTTGGCTTGGCCCAGACCTGGCTGTTGTGGCCATTTGGAAGATGGATGGAAGATCGATCTCTCTGTGGCTCTGCCTTTCAAATAAATCTTCCCCCCACCCCAAGATTACAGGCTCTCTCCTCCCCCAATATTTTTACAATTCCCAGTGTCCTACACCAAGCAGAGTGACTTGTGCACTCAGACTGACTTTGTAAGGTCCCGGTTCGGCAGTGGAGCAGCGGGTCCAGGGTGGCAGAGCACAGCCTCCTGTTGTTCCCAGGCTTCTCCCTGGGAAAGGCCTGCGTTCTGCATTCCCCTGGGGTGTGCTGGATGCCAGGCAACACCCATTCCTGCCCGGAACAGTGCAGTGCTCCTGGGCCAGCCACACCGACCAGCAAGGACTCCATTTTCCTAAGAAATGAGTGAACTCAAAACGGAAGCTCCAGAAAAGCAGCCCAGAGGCCAGTGCTGGCTGTGCCGCCCAGCCCTGCCCAGGGAGGGGGCTGGTTACCCTGGTGAGGGGATGGGGTCCCACGAGGTGCCTGAGTGTTGATCCACCCAGCTGACTCCTCAGTTCCCGTCCCAGGCTCACAAATGCCTTCAAGAAAATGCAGTCTCTTTTTTTTTTTTTTTTTTTTTTTTAATTTTTGACAGGCAGAGTGGACAGTGAGAGAGAGAGAGACAGAGAGAAAGGTCTTCCTTTTGCCGTTGGTTCACCCTCCAATGGCCGCCGCGGTAGCGCGCTGCGGCCGGCGCACCGCGCTGTTCCGATGGCAGGAGCCAGGTGCTTATCCTGGTCTCCCCTGGGGTGCAGAGCCCAAACACTTGGGCCATCCTCCACTGCACTCCCTGGCCACAGCAGAGAGCTGGCCTGGAAGAGGGGCAACCGGGACAGGATCGGTGCCCCGACCGGGACTAGAACCCGGTGTGCCGGCGCCGCAAGGCGGAGGATTAGCCTGTTGAGCCACGGCGCCGGCCAAATGCGGTCTCTTTTAGGACAGAGGTTTACAAACCTGAAATCTCCAAAGATCAGAAAGACACTGTATAGAAAGAAAAAAGACCGCCACAAGTACAATCAAACTTTATTTTATATGGTACGCAGTGCAACACATATGACGCCACAGCACTCCCTATTTGACATTGACATTGAAAAAATCTAATTTGAAAATAGGAATAACTAACATAACTATTCAAAGTTTCCTAATTTATATTACTGCTCAAGTTCAAAATCAGACACTTCTTTCTCGTGCCCCAAGGTGTCAGTCAGTGTTAGGCTGTGAATCTTGTATAGCAACAGGCAGCAGAGGATTCCCCCTAGAAAGCTTTAACTGGGAGTATTTGTTTGTGTATTTATTAAAGATTGACTGATTGATTTGAAAGGCAGAGTTATAGAGAGGGAGAGACAGAGGCGAGAGGGAGAGAGAGGTCTTCCATCTGCCGGTCCACTCTCCAAATGGCTGCAGTGGCCAGGGCTGGGCCAGATCAAAGCCAGGAGATTCATCGGATCTCTTATCTGGGTGCAGGGGCCCAAGGACCTGGGCCATCCTTTGCTGCTTTCCCAGGTGCATTAGCAGGGAGCTGGACCGGAAGTGGGGCAGCTGGACTTGAACCAACGCCCACATGGGATGCCAGCGCTGCAGACGGTGGCTTAACCTGCTGCGCCACAGTGCCAGCCTCGGGAGTATTTATTTTTACAACAGAAAATAGCTGCTCACAAGCACAAGCAGTTCCAAACATGGGCTGTTGCGCAATGGCTTTTCTATTTAGGGTAGCCGTCCCCAAAGCATCTGCAGGATCCTGGGATTCCAGCGTTGTCGACTGGACTTGCAGTGTGGTGCAGCCCTGCTGCTCCGTGCACATATTTAAGTGTTCAGGTGAACTGAACATTTGTTTGAAATCAGAGTGTTTTTTTGGAATTCAGCTTTCAATCCTTTAATTTTCGGAATGTAGCTCAGGCTGTCGCTTTCATTTCCAGAAGTTAATTTCAGTGAGTGCAAGGAAGGGGGCCAGCCTGTTCTCCATCAAGTGAGTTTCCCAAAAACATGATTTTGCAAGGAATGAGCGAATCAAACCATACATTCCTGTATGCATTGTGAACGCCCTGGCAGAGAAGTGTCCAATGTGATTCGAGAGGGGTCGTCATGTCAGCCAAGGGCTCAGTCTTTGATCCAGACTTTGCTAGAAGGCTGAGGCACAGGGGCCAGCACTGTGGCGCAGTAAGGTACTGCACTGGCATCCCTTATGGGCACTGGTTCAAGTCCCAGCTGCTCCACCTCCGATTCAGCTCTCTGCTGTGGCCTGGGAAAGCAGTAGAAGATGGCCCAAGTCCTTGGGCCCCTGCACCCACGTGGGAGACCTGGAGGAAGCTCCAGGCTCCTGGCTTCAGCCTGGCTCATCCCTGGATGTGGCTGCCATTTAGGGAGTGAAGCAGCAGATGGAAGAACTCGCTCTCCCTCTGTCTCTCTGTAATTCTGCCTTTTAAATAAATAAATCTTTAAAAGGGGGCAGATGCTGTGGCATAGTGGGTAAAGCTGCCATCTGCAGTGCCAGCATTCCATATGGGCACCGGTTCAAATCCCAGCTGTTCCACCCCCGGTCCAGCTCTCCGCTATGGCCTGGGAAAGCAGTAGAAGATGGCCCAAGTCCTTGGGCACCTGCACCTGCGTGGGAGACCCGGAAGAAGCTCCTGGCTCCTGGCTGCAGATTGGCTCAACTCAACCGCCATTGAGGGAGTGAAGCAGTAGACAGAAGACCTCTCTCTCTCTCTGCCTCTGTCTCTCTCTAGCTCTGCCTTTCAACTAAATAAATAAATCTTAAAAATAAACAAACAAACAAACCCAGAAAGCTGAGGCACACAGTCAGCCCTAGAAGAATGAACAAGTCAGCTCCTCCCACTGGCGCAGACAGCGGCTTTAGCACCATCCCACCATCCCACCATCCCACGCCCCAGTGCTGACATCCCAGGCCTCCACTCTGTGCACCTGATTCATGGGACAAAGCACTGACCTTCCGGTGGCTGCAGCCATGGGAACGTGTCCAGTCATGGTGTAGTCTATGTCCAGGACAGGATCCATTTTTAACTTTTTAGCACAAACTGATTCCTGGAGAGTGAGGCCATGCACAGACTTAAGCTGGTGTCTTGGCAAAGCCCTGCCAGCTTAGATGTTAGCTTTGTAACAAGCTGTTTAACACCACCCATTACAGAACTACCATCTGTGCTAACACTTGCTAATTTCAACCAGTCTACATGAAAATTTTTAAGACTTTTCTCAACACATAGAAATAAGTCATTTCCTGAAGTTGTGCCTGCCGTGGGTATGATATCCAAAAATTCTTCAGTCACATCGAAGGGGTCCTGTACAGCACAAATAAACACAGCAGGCTGGGGCATTACTGCTGTCAGTGCGTTCGTGAGCTGGGACAGAGAAGGCCGCACACAATTTTGCTTCCTTTCCTTATTTTTTTGTTAAAGATTTATTTATTTGAAAGGCTGAGTGAGTGACACAGAGAGAAGGAGAGGGAGAGGGAGAGGGAGAGGGAGAGGGAGAGAGAGAGAGAGAGAGAATCTTTCATCTAGTGGTTTAGCCCCTAAATGCTTACAACAGCTTAGGCTGAAACCAAGAGCCTGGAACACCATCTGGGTCTCCCACATTGGGGACAGGGTTCCAAGGACTTGGGCCACCTTCTGCCACCTTCCCAGGTGCACTGACAGGGAGCTGGATTGGAAGCAGAGCAGCCAGGACTCAGCTTGGTGCTCTGAGATGGGAGGTCCGTGTCGCAAGCGGTGGCTTAACCGGTTGCACCCCAACACCGGCCCCCGAGTTGCCTTTTTCTTGAAATTTTCCCAGTAAGTTCCCAGCCATGGCATCGACGTGAGGCTGGGCAGCAGTGCCGCCGCGAGTCTGGTGTTTGCGAACGCTCGTCTCTGCCCAGCACATGTGAATTTCCTCCACACTCGACAGACGTCAGTAAACTCCCCACCTGCAAAAGGCACTTTTCTCACTTAATTCCCAAGGGTGCCTCATAGCAGCCTCACGCATTTATTTTATTCCCACTCGGAAGCAAGTCAAGAACAACACTCTCTCCCATTTTTCTAAAACAGTGTGGCTTTCTTGTTCTTTCATTTGAGACAAATGTGTAAGAAATATTAAAATGCCACTTTCACTATATGGAAAAAGCACCAGAGTACTTCAACAAGTTAACAGAAAAATGAAACTAAAAGACAAGCTTATTCTGATCCAAAACAATTTGAAATCTATGCCTGGTTTTTCTCACAGCACACATTTGCCATGAACATATTACTTTGTAAGAAATAAAAGTATTCACTCTATTATTAAAAAGTGCTGGGAAGCCCTCGGGGTGGCGGGGATCCTAGCGGCCAAGAGCAGATGCGCACCTGAAAGGCAGTGGCCACCTCTCACCTCTACCACTGCTGACACACGAGGGTGTGGCCCTGGCGCCATCAGACTCTGAGCTATCAGGAGAAGTTGCAAATCCAGACTTTAGGGGCTGGCGTTGTGGCGTAGGGAGTAAAGTCACCGCTTGCAGTGCCGGCATCTCATATGGGCACTGGTTCAAGACCCGGCTGCTCCTCTTCTGATCCAGCTCTCTGCTATGGCCTGGGGAAAACAGTAGAGGATGGCCCAAGTCCTTGGGCCCTTGCACCCATGTGGGAGACCAGGAAGAAGCTCCTGGCTTCAGATCGATCCAGCTTTGGCCATTGTGTCCATTTGGGGAGTGAACCAGCAGATGGAAGACTTCTCTCTCTTTCTTTCTTTCTTTCTTTCTTTCTTTCTTTCTTTCTTTCTTTCTTTCTTTCTTTCTTTCTTCTTCTTCTTCTTCTTTTTTTGTAAGATTTATTTATTCAAAAGGCAGAGTTACAGAGAGGCACAGGCAGAGAGAGAGAGAGAGAGAGATGGCCTCTCTGCCTTTCTAATAAATAAATAAATATTGAAAGAAAGAAAGAAAGAGAGAGAGAGAGAGAGAGAGAGAGAGAGAGAGAGAATCCAGGCTTAAAAAAAAAAAAAAAAAGAAAATGGGGCCGGCGCTGTGGTGCAGTGGGTTAATGCCCCGGCCTGCAGCGCCAGCATCCCATATGGGCACTGGTTCAAATCCCAGCTGCTCCACCCCTGGTCCAGCTCTCTGCTATGGCCTGGGGAAAGCAGTAGAAGATGGCCCAAGTCCTTGTGCCCCTGCACCCATGTGGGAGACCTAGAAGAAGCTCCTGTCTCCTGGCTTCGGATCAGCTCAGCTCTGACCGTTGTGGTTATCTGGGGAGTGAACCAGCAGATGGAAGACCTCTCTCTCTGGCTCTACCTATCTCTGTAACTGTCTTTCAAAGAAATAAAAATAACTCTTTTAAAAAATAAAAAAAAAAAAGAAAAGAAAATCCAAACTTTTATATGAAATTTCTTAATTTTCTGAAATTTTCGTAACAAATTCAACTGTGTTTTGCTGTGTCAGCCAACCTGCCTGCCCCTTGGATTACACAGATGGAGAACACTGGTTTGAGGTCGTCGGCTGGAACCTGACAACAGCACTGTTAAAGGGGCAAGCGCTTGGTGCAGTGGATAAGGTGCCGCTGGGGACACTGGCATCCCATGTTGTGTGAGAGGGAAAAGTACCCAGTGAGACAGGAAGCCAGAGTGGGCAGGGCTGGTTTTTCTCCTTTATAATAACCCACTCTTGCAAAAACACAGGAGATCTGGCTGGGTCCCCGCCAGCCACACAGGAGATCTGGCTGGGTCCCCACCACCCACACAGGAGATCTGGCTGGGTCCCCGCCAGCCACACAGGAGATCTGGCTGGGTCCCCGCCGGCCACACAGGAGATCTGGCTGGGTCCCCGCCGGCCACACAGGAGATCTGGCTGGGTCCCCGCCAGCCACACAGGAGATCTGGCTGGGTCCCCGCCACCCACACAGGAGATCTGGCTGGGTCTCTGCCACCCACACAGGAGATCTGGACTGAGTTCCCAGCTCCTGGCTTCAGCCTGGCTCGGTGCGGACTGTGGTGGGCATTTGGGGAATGGACTGTGGATGGGAATGTCTGTCTCTGTCTCTGTCTCTGTTTCTCTGTCTCTGTCTCTCTGTCTCGTCTCTGTCTCTGTCTCTGTTTCTCTGTCTCTGTCTCTGTCTCTGTGTCTCTGTCTTTGTCTCTGTCTCTCTCCCTTTGGCTCTTTGCCTTTCAAACAAAATAAATAAGAATTAAAAGCAAACAAACAGAAAACACTATTAAAGAGAACGAACGCCTGAGGAGAATGCAACATCACATTCTGAATTGTGGGCGCTGGTTCTAGTCCCGGCTGCTCCACTTCCACTCCAGCTCCCTGCTAATGACCAGGGAAAAGCATCAAGAGATGGCCCACGTGTTTGGTCCCCTGTTACCCATGAGGGTGGCTCCTGGCTTCAGCCTGGCCCAGCCCTGGATGTTGTGGCCATTTGGGGAGGAACCAGAGGATGGAAGATCTCTCTGTCTCTCCCTCTCTCTTTCAAAATAAATAAATCAATCTAAAAAAAGAGCTTGTTCGATAGAATCCTAATGAGTACTCAGAAAGGAAAAGATGGATTTCAAATGCATCAAGGTTACATCAAGGTTACAGTTAGCGAGGACAACACCCATTAGCTTGAAAACATGAGGAATGATTTACAACTTTGATACAGGGAAAACTGCAGTGTGACGTGCCCGGTGTCCCCAGCCTCACCTCCCACAGGGGCCCCGCTGACTCCTCTGGTGCCGACACCTGTCAATCCACAGAGGCTGGCCCCCTCCCTGTCTGGGTGCCCTCCTTTCCAGCCCTATTTTCCCGGCCCTGGCTTGTGTCTCCACTGTGGTCCAGATTTATGGCGAGCCCATCAATCTCTGCCCGCTGCTCCTCTTCCAAGGCTCTCCCCGCGTCGGCTTGTGACCTGAATTTGATACAGGCAGTTCTGCACTTGTGGGCATGGGGCGGGCGAGAGAAGGAAGAGCAGTCAGCCCTGAGAGCCGGGTGCGTTTATTGGCAACATCTTCTGGTGTTTATCAACCCTGTGTCTCAAGTCGGCACTATACAAACAAGAATCCAAGAGGTAGAGAAGGCTCCAGAGATATCTTCCTTCTACTCCTACCCCAGGCCACCCCACCTCTAACCTCAGAGGCAACATTCTGTACGCACAACAGCAAACACATGTACACGTATTAGCCTTAGTGGGATAAAATTTATAGATCATAAAATTCACCCATCTAAGCTCACAAGGGTTCTTATCATGCGTGGAACTATACAACCTTCTCTGTTATCTAGTTTTAGAACATGTACATCAGCCCCACAAACGTAACAGTCACTCCCCCTTGCTCTAACCCGCTCCCACTGCCAGCCCTCGCAACCCCAGCTCTCCTGTCCCTGCAGCTGTGCCCATTCTGGACCCTTCATGTGCGTGGGTCACACCATGCTTCAGCTGCTGGTGCTTAGGACTGCTTCCCCTTTCTGACTGTTATGAATGATGCTCACATGAACGTTTATAGAAATGTCCAGATACGTTTTGTTTTTGTTGGTGCTTTTTAAAAACTAATGTATTTTATTTGAAAGGCAGAGTTACAGTGAGAGGGAGAGACAGAGAGAGAGAAGAAGGGGACAGAGAGAGGGAGAGATCAATCGATTGATCGTCCATCTGCTGGTTCACCTCCCAAATGGCCACAACAGCTGGGGCTGGGCCAGGTGAAAACCAGGAGCCAGGTGCTTCACAAGGAAGCTGGATTGAAATTGGAGCAGCCAGGATTTGAAGCAGCGCTCTGATATGGGAAGTGGGTATCCTACGTAGTGTAATCCACTGTGCCCCAGTGTTCGCCCTATCATTTAGCTTTATTTTGAAATAATTTGAAATGCGTTGGTGCTTCATTTTAATAACAATGGGGAGGAATTCCTGCTTTGGAAGTAATAGCATTTAAAATGTTATACAGAGTCCTTAAGACAAAAAACAAGTCTCTGAGGATTAAGTTTACGGGACAGCCTACCTGCCTGGATCATAAGCACAGACAGAAGGCATTAATGTATAATACCCAGAGAAAACCTCTGACGTGGGTCATGTGGTCAGCAGAGGTCAGACGTTGCTTGAGCCTCCCCACCAAAGAGGGGAGGCCCAGCCTGCAGAGCGAGCCTGGGCTTGCTGGGGCCACACAAGGGGATGGCGCGGTCACAAGGGAGGTGGGCAGCACACAGGGTTTGCTCCTGCTTTCTTACAGCCACTAGCCGAGATCTGCAGAAATGAACAGACAGAGAGGGAGTCTTCATTGCCAGCGTTGACAAGGTGCAAGGTCACCTTGGAGGGAAGGTGCCATTCGCACTGTGAGCTGAGTTGTGTCCCCCAAATAAGTTCTAACCCCCAGCACCTCAGAATGTGACTGTTTGGAGACAGGGTTTTAAAGAGGTGATTAAGTTACACGGGGCTGCTGTCAGGATGAGCCCTAATCCAGTGTCACTGCGGCTCTTCTAAGAGGAGATTAGGACGTGGACTGGAGGGACAGGCACGTGACGTCCTGAGGGCCAGGGAGAGAGGCCTCAGAGGAAACCAAAGCTGCCAACAACTGGACCTGCAGCCTCCAGGGCGGGGAGCCACGCCTGCTGCTCCAGCCATCAGCCTGAGCTGTCGTCCAAGCAGCCACACAGACTCACACAGCTGGCAAACACAGTGCAGTCCACACACACCACAGCCGGAGGTCAGGCTGTGGTTATCGGCAGACAGAGGAGGGAGCAGCTCATCGGGTATGTGAGTGATGTGGGATCAAGAGGGAGACGGGGTCTGAATTAAGTAATTTCAATGAGTCAACACTCGCATATGGTTACCCTAAGAGTTAATCCCTCTATAAAGGTAGCAGTCAGAGTAAACCATTTTAGGCACCACATTTGAAAGAGGAATGACCAAGAGCTACCAGTGTCAACAACCTAGAACCTCATCACGTGCCTCTCAGCTTAAGGAAAATATACTGTCCGTACTTTCTCCCTCTAAGCTAACACAGTTTGGGTTCCAAAACAAGAGTTACAATCACTAAGGATGTTAGTGGTATAGAAAACCACTGCAGTGGAGGGTCAGCGCTGGGGCTCCGTGGGTTCAGACACCACGAGCACCGTGAACATCCCATATGGGAGCAGCCAGCACCTGGGGAGGCAGTGGAAGATGGCCCAAGTTCTTGGGTCCTTGCCGCCCATCTGGGAGACCCAGATGGAGTTCCTAGTTCCTGGCTTTGGCCTAGCTCAGCCCTGGCTGTTGCAGGCATCTGGGGAGTGACCCAGCAGTTGGAAGATACCCCTTTGTCTCTTCCTCCTAGTTGCTCTGCTTTTCGAATAAATAAGTAAATAAATAATTTTTTTAAAAAAACTAGAAAGCAGCCCCAGTTTCAAACAGCGCTTACCAACTTGGTGCTCACAAAATGTCATGTGTGAGTTGCTGGGTCTTAGTCCACCCGAATGAGGATGGACTGGGTCGAAGAAAGGTAAGTGCACCGCTCGCCCGTTCCCCAGCCTCCTGATCCCGGAGACAGTCAGACGCAGCCAGGAGTCAAGTCAAGCAAGCAAGAACTCGGTTTATTGTGCATTTTAAAGCGTTTTAAAGCACAAGACCGCAGGATTACTGGGCAGGGCATAAGGACCAACCAATTACTTAAAAAGTCATTTTACGAGGTGACTTTTTACAGGACCAGCCATATGTCTGCACACTCATCAGTTGTCACCTCCCCTGATGCTGCGCGGCCAATTAGCTTTGGTGGTAAACGACTTTGGGTACCACCCACCTTACTTCCCTTGGGCGCCATCTTTGAATCGCCACATGTGCCTAATTTCCCCACACTGAGTGGCTGGTGGGCTATTTCACACACTCCTAGTAACCTCAGCACTTCTGCTCCCTCAAGCTGAATTATACCCTTAAAAAGGATCATCTGTATTGTTCACAAGCCTCTGTATCTGCAGTTTCAGTTACATAATTAAGTAAACAGCATAGAAACTAATAAAATCACTGCAAAAATTTTGAGTCTATGAAAACAAAGTTGAATACTTTGGAAATAATAAAGCTTGAAAGAATGTAGTCATGGGGCTGGCGCCATGGTATAGCGGGGAAAGCCACCCCCTGCAGTGCCGGCAGCCAATGTGGGTGCCAGTTTGAGTGCCAGCTGCTCCACTTCCGATCCAGCTCTCTGCTATGGCCTAGGAAAGCAGTAGAGGATGCCCCCAGCCCCAGCACCTTCATGGGAGACCCCAAAGAAGCTCCTGGCTTCTGGCTTCAGATCTGCACAGCTCTGGCTGTTCCAGCCAATTGGGGAGTGAACCGGCGGATGGAAGACCTCTCTCTCTGCCTCTCCTCTCTCTGTGTAACTCTTTCAAATAAATAAATAAATCTTAAAAAAAAAAGAAAAAGAAAAAAGCTTCCATAATATAATTAGCTGCTCAAAGTGGACAATAAATAGAAGCCGTCTGCCTCTCAGATGAGTTGTTTGAGGGGTGAGTGTTGTGGCGCAGCAGGTTAAAGCGCTGTTTGTGTCACCGACATCTCTTACCGGAGTGCCTGCGTCAGGTCCCACCTCCTCTTCCAAGCCAGCTTCCTGCTGATAAATAAATGACAACAGCTCATGTACTCGTGTCCCTGCCACCCATGTGGGACACCCAGATAAAAATCCATGGTTCCTCGCTTCAGTCTGGCCCAGGCCTGGCTGTTGCAGGCATTTGGGAAGTGAACCAGCAGGTGGAAGATCTCTCTCTGTCATTCTGCCTTTCAAATACATCACATTTTAAAAAAAAAGAATCTTCTTTTTTTTTAATGAGTTGTTTGGAAGAAAATTGAAATGAGTGGAAGGAGTAGGGGTGTTGGACTCAGCAGCTCCATGTATGATCCTGGTTCTGAAACCATGAACAAGTTCTATAATGGCTACATCTGCTTTCCCGTCTTTAAAATGACGGCCACAGGACACGGCTGCCGTGAGGATGAAGTAAGAGTGGGGGTAGGGAGCACCCAGTGTTCATCAGCTGTGTAACCACCCATCCTCCCCAATCCTTTTGTTTCTCTACTTAAATCTACTTATATTTACATTCAAATACCAATGCTGGACTCCTAGACACAAGCGGAACACACTAGGGGTTTAATATTTGTCAAAAAACTAAATACAGAAACACATTTGGTGGGCAAATGAATTTTAATAAAGCAATTTTAAGAATGAAGAGATTGGGGCCGGCACTGTGGTGCAGGTTAATCGTCTGCCTGCAGAGTGGGCATCCCATGTGGGTGCCGGTTCAAGTCCCAGCTGCCCCTCTTCCGGTCCAGCTCTCTGCTGTGGCCTGGAAAAGCAGTGGAAGATGGCCCAAGTCCTTGGGCCCCTGCACCCACGTGGGAGACCTGGAGGAAGCTCCTGGCTCCTGGCTTTGGATCGGCGCA
This sequence comes from Lepus europaeus, assembly GCF_033115175.1. Taxonomy (NCBI): domain Eukaryota; kingdom Metazoa; phylum Chordata; class Mammalia; order Lagomorpha; family Leporidae; genus Lepus; species Lepus europaeus. The sequence continues at coordinate 176,130,653 of NC_084827.1, forward strand.
GCTCCAGCTGTTGCGGTCATTTGAGGAGTGAACCAACAGAAGGAAGACCTCTCTGTCTCTCCCTCTCACCCTCTGTGACTCTACCTCTCAAATAAATAAAATCTTATTTTTGCCATCTACGCTGAAAGCCAGGGATCTCCGAACTCCTTTTCTCAAAGAGGAATCTTGTCAAGTTTACGGTGGACTTGTAATACTAGTTGGAAAGTGTTCACGACATCACTGAGAATAAACGATGCATTTGAACTGTTGTACCCTGGATTTTTTAAAAAGATTTATTTTATTTATTTAAAACACAGAGTTACAGAGAGAGGTAGAGACAGAGAGAGAAAGAGGTCTTCCATCCACCGGTTCACGCCCCAATTGGCCATAACGGTTGGAGCTGCGCTGATCTGAAGCCAGGAGCTATTCCAGGTCTCCCACGTGGGTGCAGGGGCCCAAGGACTCGGCCATCTTCCACTGCTTCCCCAGGCCATGGCAGAGAGCTGGATAGGAAGTGGAGCCGCCGGGACCAGAACCGGCGCCCACACGGGATGGCGGCGGCGCAGGAGGGGGCTTTAACCCTGCGCCCCTACCCCGCGTGCTGATGGCTGTAGTTACGCATCTCCACTGTGCTCATCTCCCGCCCTCGTCCATCTCCCACCTCCTCCATTTCTTCGTTCGCCTGGACTCTCTCCCGCCTGGACGGGACAAGGCCATCAGCACAGCGAGGGCCCGGTTACCGCGCACGGCAGGCCTCGCTATTTCCATCTGAAATGCTGCACTCACAGCGGCGAACACCAAAGCACGCAGAAGCACGAGCCGATGCTCGACCTAGGTCCCTGGTCCCTCCTGTCGCCACAGCCCAGAAACTGGACAGGCCTCAGAATTCCAAAAAAAAGGCAGGTTTCCAGAACTGCTGGCTCCCTTAATCACTGTTTTCGGTGAGTGTGGCTTTTCAGAAGCAGCCCCTCTGCCGGCTGCTCGAGCGGTAGCGGCGCCAGCGGTGGCACCAGGGCGAAGACGCTCCCGAGGGCCGGGGGCGGCCCGCCTCCACCGCCCGGCCGGAGCGCCCGGGGCGCCCGGAGACCGCCCGGAAGCCGGCCACAGCCGCGCCGCCCCTGGACCAATCCGGAGCCGCGGCCCCACGGTGGGCGGGCCCTGCGCGAGCCTGTGGGCGGAGTCCCGGCGCGGGGCTCGGGCTGCGCCTGCGCGCCGAGGGTCCGTCCCGGTGCCGGTGGAGCGGTGACGAGGGTCTCCTGGTGCCGGTGCGCGCCGGGCCGGGTGTGCCCGCCAGGTTGGCCTGCTGAGCCGCCGGGGGGTGAACCGCGGCCATCCAAGCTGCCATCTCCCCAGGGCTCCCGGGCCCGGGCCGGCTCCGGCGCTGCCCTGTGTTGCCAGGTTTCGGGGTGAGCTCCTGTGACCCCCACTTTTGGGTGAGGAGACCCCGGGGGACCCCCGAGGGTCACAGGAACAGCGCGAGGCTGAGCGGGGCCCGGGCCGCGGGCCGAACACGCTGCGGCGCGGTGTGCTGCCGGCTTTGTCACGTGCGAGGGATTCAACTGGATTCCTCAAACTCGGGACTTAAATGTCATGTATAAATTTAACTTTACGTGTGAGGAAATAGGCCCCTGGACTTGCTCCTCGGTTCCTGAATACTGTGTCCTGTTTTTTGTTTTTCCTTAAATTTTTAAATTCTCTATTTGGAAGGCACTAAGAGAGAGCTCTCCCATCTGCTGGTTCACTCTCCAGATGGCCGGCTTGGGCCATTTTTTTGCTGCTTTTCCCAGGCCATTAGCCAGGAGCTGGATCTGAAGTGGAGCAGCCGGGACTCGAACCGGTGCCCATATGGGATGCCAGTGTCTCAGGTGGTGGCTTTACACAACGTTGGCCCCAAGAATGTCATTCTTTTTTTTTTAAATAATTTTCAGATCCTATTGATTTGAAAGGCAGAGTTACAGCGAGAGGGATCCTCGACTCACTGTTTCACTCCCTGAGTGGCCACAGCGGCTGTGGGGTCTGGGCCACATGGAAGCCGGGAGCCTGGAACTGCGGTTAGATCTCCGGCATGGATGGCAGGAGTCCGAGCACTTGGGCCATCTTGCTGCGTTTCCTGGCTGTGTTAGCAGGGAGCTGGATGGGAAGTGGAGCAGCTGGACTCAAGCCCGCACTCACGTGGAATTCGGTGTCGCAGGCAGCAACTTAAGTGGCCCCCAGGAATGCCGCAGTGCAGCGGTTAAGCCACTGACTGGAAGATTCACATCCAGGCCAGGGTGCCTGGTTCAGGTCCCAGCTCCTCCACTTCTCATCTGGATTCTTTTTGCTCTGCCTTTCAAGTGGATGAAAATAAATAAATAGTAAAAACAATGTAATTCTTAAGACACACTAGGCAGGGCCGGCGCTGTGGTGTAGCAGGTAAAGCTGCTGCCCGCAGTGCCTGTGTCCCATGTGGTTCGAATCCCAGCTGCTCCACTTCCAATCCAGCTCTCTGCTGTGGCCTGGGAAAGCAGTAGAAGATGGGCCAGTTCTTTGGGCCCCTGCACCCGCATGGGAGACCCAGAAGAAGCTCCTGGCTCCTGGCTTCGGATCAGCTCAGCTCCAGCCGTTGCGGCCAACTGGGGAGTGAACCGCTGGATGGAAGACCTCTCTCTCTCTCTGCCTCTCCTCTCTCTGTGTAACTCTGACTCTCAAGTAAAAAAAAAAAAAAAAAAAAAAAAAAAAAAAAAATTTAAAAGAAAGAAAGAAAGAGTTACACAGAGAGAGAAGGAGAGGCAGAGAGAGAATCTTCCATCTGCTGGTTCTCTCCTAAACTGGCCGCAATAGCTGGAACTACAAAGACCCGAAGCCAGGTGCCAGGAGCTTCCTCTGGGTCTCTCACATGGATGCAGGGTCCCAAGGGCCTGGACCATCCACTGCAGAGAGCTGGAATGGAAGTGGAGCAGCCAGGACTCGAACCAGCACTCATATGGGATGTCAGCACTGTAGGTAGCTGCTGTACCTGCTAGGACACAGCACCGGCCCCTCAAATACTTTTTAAAAATACAAAAATACAAATCAATAAACAAAGGTCGTGAAAAGCAATGTTCAGAAGAAATTATGTTGCTAACATGTAGAGTTACCTGACAATACAACCATCAGGGAAATGCAATTTAATAAGAATTTTTTATCTGTCAGACTGACAGAGAGAGAGAGAGTGTGCTCTTCCACCCACTGGTTCACTCCCAAATGACTATAGCGGCTGGAGCTGGGCTGATCTGCAGCCAGGAGCTCCCATGCAGGTGCAGGGACCCAAGGCCTTGGGCCATCATCTACTGCTTTCCCAGGCCACAGCAGAGAGCTGGATCGGAAGTGGAGCAGCTGGGACTTGAGCCAGCGCCCATATGGGATGCCAGCACTGCAGGTGTTGATTTTACCCGCTACTCTACAGCGCTGGCCCAGAGTACATGACTTCTTAAAAATATTTATTTATGACAGAAAGAGAGAGAGAAAGCTCTCTTGTGTACTGACTCAATCCCAGACAGCCAGGGTTGGGCCAGAGCTGGGAGCCAGGACCTGGGAACTCTGTACAAGTCTCCCAGCTGGGTGGAAGGACCCCAGTCTCTCAGGCTGTCCTGGCTGCCTCCCAGAATGCACATAGGGATGATGGCGTCAGGAGCGTCGGGAGCTGGAGCCGGCCGTCGGACCAGCACTCCAGACGGGGACACACGTTTCCTAACCAGCGTCTTGACTGCTAGGCCAACCACCTGTTCCTCTTGAGCCCTTTTAAATATGTACCAGAGGCCGGCGCCGTGGCTCAACAGGCTAATCCTCCACCTTGCGGTGCCGGCACACTGGGTTCTAGTCCCGGTCAGGGCGCCGGAATCTGTCCCAGTTGCCCCTCTTCCAGGCCAGCTCTCTGCTGTGGCCCAGGAAGGCAGTGGAGGATGGCCCAAGTGCTTGGGCCCTGCACCCCATGGGAGACCAGGAGAAGCACCTGGCTCCTGCCTTCAGATCAGCGCGGTGTGCCAGCCGCTGTGCACCGGCTGCAGCGGCCATTGGAGGGTGAACCAACGGTGAAACAATGGCAAAGGAAGACCTTTCTCTCTGTCTCTCTCTCTCTCACTGTCCACTCTGCCTGTCAAAAAAAAAAAAAGTACCAGAGACCCAGGGTGTTTGTCCTGTGGAATTTGTCCTTATTCTGGAGTTGACTGACACCTGCTGGTGTGTTTGGCAAATTCCTGCATCCTGTGTTCCGGTAACTGGTAGATCTGGAGGCTTAGTTAATTCAGGTTCTTTTATTCGGCAAGGCTCCGTGGTTGGTGCTGTGTATTTCTGTTGCATCCCTCTAGGAGGCGCAAAACCACTCACCAACCGGTTGTGCCACTCTCGGTGATGTTGAAGCTGTAATCAGTCAACCGTCTACCGGGATGGTCGTAGACGGTGTTGTTTAATATGAAGCGAATGGCTGGGGTTTTAGTCTATTTTCTGTTGCTGTAACAGCAGCCCCGAGACGGGGTAATTAAGACAGGAATGGAGTTTGTTTAGCTCACTGTCCTGGAGGCTGGGAAGGCCGAGAGCCTGGTGCTGCCGTCGGCTCAGCTTCTGATGCAGGCCTTGGGCTGCCTCAGCTCGTGGGGAGTGGACGGGCCTGTGTGTGCCTGTGCGAGAGACAAACACAGGGCAGGGGCAGGCATCGTGGCACAGCGGGTTGTCACCACCTGCGACTCTGGCATCCCCTATGAGTGCCGAATCCTTGGGCCCCTGCACACACGTGGGAGACCTGGAGGGAGTTCCGGGATCCTGGCTTCAGCCTGGCCCAGCCCCAGCCATTGCAGCCATTTGGGGAGCGAACGAGCCAATTAAAGAAAGATCTCTCACTTTTTCTCTCTGCCTCTCCTGTAACTCTGCCTTTCAAATACATGAAATAAATCTTAAAGAAAAAATAAAACAACAGAGCAGCCTCACTTTAGACTTAACCACTCTCCCCTGTAGCCGATCCAGTCCCAGGGGATTGAGCCTGCTCTGGTGGAGGGTTTTGAACCCTCTGAAAGACCTAATCATCTCTTAAAGGCCCGCCCATCACTGTCAGTGGCAATCACATTGCCCTTTTTATATACTTTTTTAAAGGTTGATTTGTTTGAGGCACAGAGTGTCAGAGAGAGAGAGGGAGAGAGAGAGAGAGGGAGGGAGAGAGAGAGAGATGTTTCATCCGCTGGCTCATTCTCCAATGGCTGCGTCAGCCAGGATTAGGCCAGGCCCAAGCCAGTAGCCTGGAATTCCATCTGGGTCTCCCACATGGGCGCAGGGGCCCAAGCACCTGGGCCATCTTCCACTGCTCTCCTAGGCGCAGTAGCAGGGCGCTGGATGGGAAGTGGAGCAGCCAGAACGCGAACTGGTGCACAGCACTTGGGAACAGTCTGCTTGTTGCTGATGGCAAATGGGAGGCATCAGATGACCAAAATTTAACAGTGGTCTCTTGGGTGTTGGAAACAGAAGTAGTGCTCTCCATTGCTTGTACTTTTTCTTCCTCCCCCCCCCCCCAAATCTCCCAAAATGGAAACAAAAGAAATCCTGCCTGTTCCTGTCTAACAGGGAGACAGACTAGAAGGAAGGTTCCGGGTCCAAGCTCCAGGGGGGTCAGCTGGGGGACGCAGGGTGGCGGCCGTGCACGTGGACCGCAGTGGGCTTCGCTGCTGTTTTTCCCTGCCCAGTGTCCGTTCCGCCTCCTGCAACCCCCACTCTCCTGAGGGTCTCCCCTCTCCCACCCTGGAGTCCATTTCAGTGGAACTGTCGTTAGAGACCTCCAGGCTCCCCCCAACTACCACCAAAGCGCGGAGGCCAATCAGAGCCCTCGCTGAGGACTTCGTGGGCTGCCTCCCCTGGTGCCCGAGTTCTAGCTGTCAGAGCACTCCTGCCCCCACCCCCTGCCTGCTACAGTGCCTGCCGCATGATTGGTGTGCAACAGATGTTAGCTGAGCCATGCCTGTGCTGCCTGCTGCCCACAAAGGGACTTGAGCGTTGGAGTAAAAGGTCCCAGAGCCTCTCGTAGATGCCACACAGAGCATGGATGCAGCTCCCAGGAGCACCGTCACCCAGCAGGTGCAGCCTTCCCTGCATCCCACTGTCTTCCACTGGGCCTCAGCTTCTACTCCTGCCCAGCCCTGAGCAAAGACCGTGAGGCTGAGTGTTGCCTTGAAGAGGCCAAACTAAAGGACATTTGCGTTAGAGAGCCAGATCCATCTTCAGAGTCGGGAACCTGGACACTGTTGAGGAAACTGCAGCTGCTCAGGGTGCAGGGGAATTGCATGTGCGTCCCTTACAAAGACCAGTCCTGGGCTGGCGTTGTGGCGCAGCAGGTTAAGCCACTGCCGGCGATGCCGGCATCCCATATGAGCACCAGTTTGAGTCCTGGCTGCTCCATTTCTGATCCAGCTTCCTGCAAGTGTGTCTGGGAAAGCTGCAGAAGACAGCCCAAATGCCTGAGCCCCTGCCAGCCATGTGGGAGACCAGATGGAGCTCCAGGCTCCTGGCTTCAGCCTGGCACAGCCCTGGCTGTTGCAGCCATTTGGGGGGTGAACCAGTGGATGGAAGATCGCTCTCTGTCTCTCTTCCCCTCTCTCTTTGTAACTCTAACTTTCTTTCTTTTTTTTCTTTTCTTTTTTTTTTTTTGACAGGCAGAGTGGATAGTGAGAGAGAGAGAGAGACAGAGAGAAAGGTCTTCCTTTTTGCCATTGGTTCACCCTCCAATGGCCGCTGCAGCCGGCGCATCTCGCTGATCTGAAGCCAGGAGCCAGGTGCTTTTCCTGGTCTCCCATGCGGGTGCAGGGCCCAAGCACTTGGGCCATCCTCCACTGCCTTCCCGGGCCATAGCAGAGAGCTGGACTGGAAGAGGGGCAACCGGGATAGAATCCAGCGCCCCAACCGGGACTAGAACCCGGTGTGCCGGCGCCGCAAGGCGGAGGATTAGCCTGTTAAGCCACGGCGCCGGCCTAACTCTAACTTTCAAACACATACATCTTTAAGAAAGAAAGGAAGGTCAGCCAACACCTTTCTGTCCAGCCGGGCTTTGGCCTGCGGCCATACTGACTGGCAGGGCAGTCTGCGGCAGGAGTCACCCTGGGCAGCCTGAGGCCAGCCTCCTTGCTCACCACCTGCAGTGTTCTTTCCTTCTGCCAGAGGTTTAGACTGTTATTAAAAAAATAATAATAAAGTATGTTTGTAATGATCAAATTCCTTAAATCTGTCTTCATTTTTCCTGCCTCTGAAACATTGTTTCCCTACCTTTTAAAAACAGGGAGTGAAGAGAATGAGAACGATTGTTAAGTATCACAGACTGTAGTGGGGACTTTAAAAAAAGCGACGATAGCATCTGCTCCTGTCAGACGTGTGTACAGATAACCATTAGAGCAAACAGGATGTGTGGCCCTCAAACCAGCGGCAGATGGAGCTGTTAAGGTTCTTGGGTGCGAACGACTTCAGCTGACTTGAGCAGAAAAGGAGTTCATCGAAGGACTGTGGGTAGCTCTGCTCAGCCACAGGGAGGCTGGGAACCAGGGCTGAGAAGAAGGCAGAGCCGGGGTGGAGGGGCGCAGGGCAGGATGCTGCTGGCTGCCCTGGACACACCTAAACCTAGTGCATGGGCCTGGCGTCACCTGCTGCAGATGCAAGTTCTGCGTGGAGCCGAGTCCAGGTCACGGGCCACGTGCCGGACACGCGCAGCGGGTGTTTCAGCACCTGTCGGGGGCTCCCAGCTGTCAGGAGTGATTTGGAAAGCCCACCGGCTACACAGAGAGCAGAGGTGAAGCACCACACAGCACGCGTCTCTGCGCAGATGCTCGGCAGACGGGAAGCTGGAAGGGCCCGGCCGAGGAGGAGGAGGAGGAGGGCTGTGATGGCTGCCATCACGCAAGGAGGTGACTTGAGCCCAGGGAGACAGACACTTCCTTTCTTATTATTTGCTTATTTTCATTTCTCTCTCCAAATGTCCACAACAGGCAGGGCTGGGCCAGGCTGAAGCCTGGAAGTCCATCTGGGTCTCCCATGTGCGTGGCAGGGGCTCGAGTGCTCGGGCCATCTTCTGCTGCCTCGCAGGTGCACGTTAAGAGGAAGCTGCAACTGGAGCTGAGGGGAGACCCACACCCGAGCATTCCAGCATGGGAAGCAAATGTCCCAGGTGGCAGCCTCACCGCCCCTTTGCCAGATAAGAAAAGTTGAGGGTTCCTGGGCTAACGGTGGCACTGGGGACCCAGGAGGACGCTGCCCAACCCTGACCAGTGCAGAGGAGGGGGCAGCTCCACCACAGAGCTCCCAGCTGTCGCAGGCGCCTGACAGGCAGGCTGGGCACAGGCCTTCAGCTGAGCCTCACTCCCTTCCTCTCAAGCTGAGCTCAGAGCTGCAGTTTCTGTTTTCCACGGGGACCTGTGACCTGTGACAAACGGACATATGCCAGGCTCATGCCCAGGGGCTCCCTCCTGTCTTAACCCGGACCTTCCTAGCCCGCCTGGCGTTGGTTACCTCTGACTGTTGCTGATTGCAGGCACGTGGGAGTCTTGAGCTGGTGGGGCCTGGCAGCCCCCCCCACCCCAGCCCGAGGCTCCCTGGGAGTTTGTTTCGGAGCTGGCCTTGGGCACTCCCAGCTCTGCCCAGTTGCTTTCCCCAGCTCCTTTCTCCCCAGATTCCCTCCCTTCCCTGTAGTCGCTCCCTGACCCCACCCCACCCCCCAGACCCTCTGCCTCTGCGGGGGCTCTGGCTGCATCCATCAGGACAGGCCCCGGCCCGCTCTGGTTCAGACGTGGTTGAGCGCCCCCCACAGGTTCCCATGTAGGAAGCGCGGTCCCCGGGGTTAAGCGACAGCTGAGAGGTGAGGCCGGGTGGGAGGTCACTGAGGGCACTCAGTGTCATCCTCCTGGGACCGCGGTCAGGTCTCGAGAGACAGCTGTCAGAAGAGACCGGCACCGCCTACCCCAGGCTCTGCTTCCTGTCTCGTTGTGTGTTCTCACCGTGCGCCAGTCCTTGGGCTCCCAAGACCTCTTTCCTGCACACCACCCAGCCTCAGGGGCTCGCTCCGTGATAGCGATGGAAAGCAGACCAGTCCGCTGCCCCCCGACAGCCAACCTTCCTGCAGCTGTGCCTCTGTGAGATCCCGCTTCTCCCCCTGATCTCAGGGTCTCCCCAACCCCAGGCTCTTCTGCTCTCTGTCCCAAACCACCCGCACCTCCTGTTTGATGCGTACTAGCCCCAGCTTGTCCGATTGGCAGCACGCCTCCTCCTTCCCTGGCAGCTGGGGACCTGCAAGTAGACAGACAGGTCAGGGCCCTCCTTACCCCGCACCCGGGAGCCACCCACCGTGGCTTGTGTGAGACCCAGGGCCCTCTCGCAGGGCTGGCCAAGGCCCATGGCATGAGAGCCACCTTGAACTTGGATAGAATGCTGAGAAAAAGGCGAGATGCAGAATTGTGTGCAGAGCACGAACACAACCATATAATGTAAATCATTATGAGAAGAAAACAGGCCAAATGCAGTGGTGACGTCAGCAGGGTAAAGTTATGAGTGGTTTTAAGTGTTTTATCTTCCTTTAGACTCAATCCTCACAATATATAGAGTATAAAATTTACTGTCAACCATTTACGTTCTACACTAAGTATATTCGCGTTCTTCTGAACCAAGCTTCCGGGTTTTTCATCTTGCAAAACTGAAACTGTGTCTGCTAACTGCCCCCTTCTCCCTTCCCCGAGCCCCTGGCAAGGGTGGGTCTTGGTTCTCTAAGTTGTTTTCACTTGTGCTCGTTTGCATTTTCCAAATTTCCCACAAGGAGCACGCATCTCGATAACTGGATTTTTGAAACAAAGTGACATCACCTGCAATGCTGTCCCACCTCCTCCACCCTCCGGGCGGGGAACCCGGGCTGTCCGCAGGGACCACCTCGGCCCTCACCTGCCAGGGTGCCCCCTACTTGTCTCCTCTCAGCCAACCAGGGACTCACGGCAGCATGCATCTCGTTCTTCCACTGCGTCCTGACAGAGCACAGAACTGGTCCCCAGGGATGGACGTACTCATCCCTGTTCCTCTCCTCAGCTCATACAGCGCAGCAGAACCGTCCCCAGAGGGTCACTCCCTGACTTTGGTTGGCCCAAATCTCTTGGCTCCCCTCTCCCCCAAATCCTCTGGTCAGCTGGGCCCAAGCTCTGCTCACTTGGGGTCCCAGGGCCAGCCCGCAGGCAGGTGAGGAAGTAGACAGGCAGGGGAGGGCCCTGCTCGCAGGACTGGCCGAGAAACTGCCTGGTAGCTGGTGGAGGCGGATGTGGGGGCCGGGAGGAAGCAGGGCTCGGGGGCGATGCAGGCGTGGAGAGTCATCACCTCCGTGTTAATCTGAGGGCATCAGTCAGTTCTGTGATGCGCGGTGACTTACAGACTCACAGGAGAGGGGAAACCACAGCTAAAGATAAAATAATATTTCTTTATTTGAGAGGCAGAGTGAGAGAGAGAGAAAGACAGAAAGAGAGAGAGATCTTCCATCCACTGGCTCACTCTCCAAATGGCAGAAACGGCTGGAGCTGGGCCAATCCAAAGCCAGGAGCCAGGAGCTTCTGCCAGGTCTCCCACGCAGGTGCAGGGACCCAAGCACTTTTGTCATCTCCTCCTGCTTTTCCAGGCCATAGGAGATAACTGGATGGGAAGTGGAGCAGCCGGGTCTCAAACTGGCGCCCATATGGGATGCCGACACTGCTACATCACAGTACCAGTCCCAGTGGGGCCTTTGTTTTGTCAACAAGGAACCAAGGCCCAGAAACTGGGGCTGGGGGCTGCGTTTGCTTGAGGCAGCAGGCTGGGACTGGAACCAGGTCCCTGAGTCCCCAAGCAACCCTGTCCCCAGCAGCTCCACAGGGTGACAATCCCAGGGCAGAAGGGCGGCCAAGGAGGGGTTGGGTCAGACGTGGGTCCCAGGAACAGGCATAGAGTGCGCCAGAATTCAACAGGAAATGGGGAAGCCAGCTGGGCTCTTTGGGACCCCTTAGAGACAGGGGGAATGGTCCCCAGGTGGAGGACAGCCAGGCCCCAGCCACCTGTGCTGTCCCTGCAGGGGAAGGACTTTAGCCAAGGGCCCTCAGGAACCAAGGTGCAGTCTGCTTTCTCGTGCTCTTCCCCTCAAGCCTGGAGGACACAGATGGATACAGGAATAACTCAGGTGCTATTCTGAGATTCTAGGTGGAAGTGTGAGGTCCCCTGGTCCCCACCCTTCCTCCCCTCTGCCAGCAGAAGCCACTTCTGGGTCCACTCAGGAGAGGTCAGTCTCCTGCTGCCCCTCTGGGCCTCCGTTCCCAGCCAGGGGGGCCCTGTTGCCCGGGCAGCCCAATTCATAGAGGGTGCTGCCCACGGTCCCCCTGCTGAAGCTGTGGGAGCCGTGCTGCGCCCTGTGGCGGTGGTGCCAGGCCCCAAGGCCCAGGGCTTCCTGAAAGGCCTCCCGGAAGCGGCTGGACATGAGGCTGTAGAGCACCGGATTGGCGGCCGAGCCGAGGTAGAAGAAGACGCCGGAGACAACGTGTAAGTACTGGAAGGCCAGGACCAGGTCGTCCGTCCACTGGAACACGAAGCTCCACATGAGCCGGTCAGCGTGGAACGGTGCCCAGCAGACGCCAAATACCACCACCAACACAACTGCAGGGCAGAGGAGGGAGGCCTGGGTGCCGCAGCCTCTCTGCCCACCAGGCTCCGTCCTCCCATCGCACAGGCCATCCTTCTGGAAGTTTCTAGTTTACCTGTCCTGCCCGCCTGTTGCAGAGAGACTGCACTTACCTCTATCACCAACTGGACAGAGAGGGTCACGTGACCTGCCCTGGCCACAGCCTATTGGATCAGGCATGGATCCCTGAGCCCAGTTGGTCCAACCAGATTCTCCTCCATGGGATTTGGAACAGGGGGCCTCTTGGCCGTGGCTGCCGAGTTCCAGTATGACACAGACTGTGGGGCTAAGGCCCACTCTGGGGGTCATTCTTTTTTTTTTTTTTTTTTTTTGACAGGCAGAGTGGACAGTGAGAGAGAGAGACAGGGAGAAAGGTCTTCCTTTTGCCGTTGGTTCACCCTCCAATGGCCACCGCGGTAGGTGCGCTGTGGCCGGCACACCGCACTTATCCGATGGCAGGAGCCAGGTGCTTATCCTGGTCTCCCATGGGGTGCAGGGCCCAAGGACTTGGGCCATCCTCCACTACACTCCCTGGCCACAGCAGAGAGCTGGCCTGGAAGAGGGGCAACCGGGACAGGATCAGTGCCCCGACCGGGACTAGAACCTGGTGTGCCGGCACCGCAAGGCGGAGGATTAGCCTAGTGAGCCGCGGCGCTGGCCTTCATTCTTGATGATGTGTTCAGTGCAGGAAGCAGGCGAGCCAGTGAGACGCATATGCTCTTAGACTCCTTAACACGCCACGCCGTGCTGGCCTGGGCCCTGGGCCCTCCCAGCTCCAGCCCCAGCTGAACAACCTGGGCTGACACCTCCTTTCCTTGAGAGGTTTCCCCCACCCCTAGCCCAGCTAAAGGCAGGCTGGGCTGGCCAAGTCCTCCTCCCAAATTCCTTTCTGGCCTGGTCTTAACAAGCCATGCCCTTCTTTGGGGCTCTGCTCGCAGGCACGCTTTGATTTTTGCTGCTTGTGTCTTGCGTTTGCTTCTCCCCCTGCAGTGTCTTCTTACCATACCCTAGCGTGGTTTTGCTCACAACCCTGGATTCAAGCAGAATGTTGCTTGCAAGCTGGGTCCCAACCCTGGCCTCCCTGGCACTCTCCTGCCCCTCCTTTGGGGACTCGCACCCTGAAGATCCCACTGCTCCCTCCCCTAGGGGTTGCATCAGTATCCTGCCGCTTGTGGCCCAGTGGTGGGCCAGGACCTCAGCCCACCACGTGACACTCTGCCTGGGACTTTTCAGGAGCCCGTAAGGGACTGGGCCAGCCGTGCGGGAAGAACAGAGCTGGGTCACGTTTAGGTGAAGATGAGCGAGCAGGAGGGTCTGGGTCCCTGAGTCTGTGAGTCTGGAGCCCAGCCCCTGCCCCTCCACAACTCGGCCCCAGGAGCCAGGGCCAGCGTCACGGCCCCAAGCTTGGCGGGGCCCTGGGCTTGGTTTATGCTCTGCTGTTGCTGTCTTGACACTCTTCTGAATCTCTGAACCAAGAATCCCGAGGATTAGTTTTGCACTGAGCTTCACAAATTGAGCCACTGACATCTCTGGTGAAAGCTTCCAGCTGGGGGAGCTAAGACCGCCCAGCCCCGCACAGCAGAGCAAGACATGGGGGCATGGGGTTCCTCCAAGCCCCTCCCCCCAGGCCTCATACCCAGCTGAGCTCGGCCCCTCCCCGCCAGCAGAGACACTTACACAGCATCTTGGTCACCTGTCTTCGGCCCCTGTCCTGCAGCTGGAGGCTTCGAGCGTTGCTGGCCCTGGTCCCCTTCCTGGGCGGCAGCAGCAGCCTCTCCCGGCGCAGCCGCAGCCCGATGAGCAGGTAGAGCATGCTGATGGTGGCCATGGGCAGGCAGAAGAAGAGCAGCGCCGTGGTCTGCACCACCAGGTTGTAGAGGGTCTGGGGGCGCACCAGCACGCACATGGCCGAGTCGGGCACAGGGCCCCTGCAGGGCACGTACAGCTGCCGGATGCCGTGCAGGCTGGTGTTGGGCAGAGAGCAGAGCACGGCCAGGCTCCAGATGACCCCAAGCACACGGCGCACGTGAGCGTGCGTCACCACGGACCTGGCCCGGAGTGGGTGCACCACGGCCACGTAGCGCTCCACGCTCAGGGCCGTGACATTGAGCACCGAGGCCAGGCAGACCGTCTCGAAGAGCAGAGTGCGGAAGTAGCAGCCGCCGGTGCCCAGCAGGAACGGGTAGTTGCGCCACATCTCATAGAGCTCCAGGGGCAAGCCCACCAGCAGCACCAGCAGGTCAGACACCGCCAGGCTTGAAGAGGTAGCAGTTGGTGGGCGTGCGCATGGCCGTGTGGCGTAGGATGACCAGGCAGGTCAGCCCATTGCCCACGGCTCCCACCGCAAAGATCAGCAGGTACGTGGCACAGATGGGCACGAACAGCTCCGTCTGCTGCGGCCCCAGGTACTTGAGCCGCAGCTCCTCGTCGGTCAGGTTCAAGTCCTCGGAGACCCCCTTGGCCTCACTGCCATTGCAGAGCATGGGGCTTCGGGCACCCCTGGGGGACAGGTCTCCAGGGAGGATGGAGCAGTCGAGGCCAGACAGGGTGCTGTAGGATGGAGGAGAGAGAGGCCCCAAAAGTCCCTTGGGGAGCCCTGGCTCTGGGCTGCGTCCTCGCCCCGCCGACGAGGGGTCAAGGGGCTCTCCTTTAACCACGGGGAAATCAAAACCCGGCCATGGGGTGTGCGTTCAGGCTTTCAGTGATGTGCAAGGGCCCATCTCACAAACTGGAGCCCTGACTCCTAACGTCGCCAGCTACCCAGCGTTGAGCTGATGACACACCCTCTCCAGCCTGGCTTGGCCGACAGCAGTCTCCCCCTTTAAGCCGCGGACTTTAGGAGAGACCCTCAGTTTGGGCATCTGTGAAATGGGGCCCGAGCGCCTTGTCCCTGGGTCCTTCTGCGCACAGGGCTGTGTGACCTTTCCCGGGTGACTTCCCTAAGGCTGTTCTGAATGAGGCAGCTCCGGGGAGTCGCTTGGTTGTCACCTACCTTGCTGTGGGACAGCGTCACCGTGGCGGCCGGCGGAGGCGGTGGGACGGCTGCGGGCCGCAGAGCTGCATCGGAAAGCGGGGGGCTAGCGTTTTCTGTCCCCGGAGCCGCTCTTAGCCTAAATATCCCGGGGCTCCCCCTACCGGGCTCCTCCTCCGGCTCCTCCCGCCCCTCGGCAGCCCAGCGCGGGCGCCGGTCGGGCAGCGCGGGGTAGGGGGCGGCGTGCGTCCTCTTCCACCGGGAGGAGCCCGCAGACAGACACAGACCCCCAGCCTGCGCGCCCTGCCCCGGGCCGACCTACCCTCGCGCCAGCCTGCGGAGCGCTCGCTCGCTGCCGCCCTGCGCCCGGCGCCGTTCCCCTGGCCGGCAGTGCCAGCCCCTGTCGCTCCTGCTTGGCATTTCAGCCGCACTCCCGTGGACGCCACACCGTGTCCTGGAAGTCCAGGGGCCCAAGGGCTCCTGCCTTGCGGTCCACACTTGCCCCTCCCACCTCCAGCCCAGGGCAGTCCCCAGCTGTCCTACCCTGACTCAGGTCCGCTCCTCCCAAGGTGGGGTCCCCTTCCTGAGCCCCACCGTGGTTTGGTAGGTTAAGCTTCTTAATGGGGCGTTGGCATCTGATATAGGCGCTGGTTGGTGTCCTGACTGCTCCTCTTCCCATCCAGCTCTCTGCTATGGCCTGGGAAAGCAGTGGAGGATGGTCCAAGTCCTTGGGCCCCTGCACCCACATGGGAGACCTGGAAGAAGCTCCTGGCTCCTGGCTTCGGATCTGCACAACTCTGGCTATTTGGGGTGTGAACCAGCAGATGGAAAACCTCGCTCGCTCTCTCTCCCACTCTCTCAGTCTGTAATTCTGCCTCTCAAATAATTTTTTTTTAAAAAGAACACCCCAGATTCCAGTGTGGGTTGGACCCTGCACCCCCTGCATGCCCCGGGGGTTCCCCTCCCCTCCCTGTGTTCCCTCAGCACCTCCCAGTATCCACTCAAACACTTTGCTTGCTCCTCCCCCCACCAAAGGGGCTTACAGGCAGGCATGGGGGGTGTAGGGAAGAGCAGGAATGCCTGCCCAGCTCCCTGCTCCCACAAACAGGGCACCTTCCGACCTGCACTCAACTCTTGGAAGGCAGAGCCCGCCCTGGCTAACATGCCGGCCCCTGGAGTCTGATGCCTTAGTCTGAGTGAGGTCCAGGAGCCCTCCTGTCGGCTGATGCCTGCAGAGAGTCCCTGCAGCAAGAACCAAGCCCAGGACCCTGGAGGCTGCCGGGAGCCATGTGACTGAGCTGCCCTTGTGAAGAGTGAGCTAACCATCACTACCACTTCAAATGCGAAGATTTAGCACAGGGTCTGGTAAGGGGCCGGCACCAGGAGGGGGTGGGTGGGATTGTCACCATGCAATGGCACCTGAGGTGCCATCATCTCCCCTCAGGCTTCTGCTCCCTGCTTCCCGCCCCCCCGCCTGTGCGTCACAGTCTGGCCTTGGAGACAGGGAGTTAGACACTTGAGGAGCCTCCACCAGGCAGGCCTTCCCAGGAACTCTACATGTAAACACCAGTTGTGCATTGTTCTCAGGGTCTTGGGAGAAGGATTCTGGGGCGCCCTGGGAGTTCATAGCCTGAGATGAGCTCGCCCACGTGGAACCTTCCAGAATGGGCTGCTACCCTGTGGGGTCACAGACTGCTCTCAGCACGTGATGAGCAGCGTCAGCCTTGCACCATCCTGGGAACACATAAGCACACGCATACTCTGACTGCCTGGAACCCGCTGGGGACCCTTTGTTGGTGCTCGGAGTCCCGGCAAGGAAGGGGCCAACGTACCGCTGCCTTCAGAAGCACACGGCTCCCAGCGGCAGGAATTCTGACAGTCGGCTGCATCGTATGGCCAATCATAGACTACACTGGGCTAAGGGCAGCGTCTGGAAGACGAGAGCCGGTGATCATCATGGCTGTGGCCCCCACCGCTGCACTGTCCAGAGGACCCTGGTGCCCTGGCCTCTGGGCCTGAGCTCCAGACCAGCAGGGCAGGTGTCCCCCGGAACCCGGTGACTTCCTGCTGCTTCCCTGCCCCGTCCAGAGGCAGCTTCCCCAGGTCTTGTGAGTGGATGCAGCCAACTCCTGGGCTTGGCAGGTGGGCCTCAGCCCAGGCTGGGGTGCCAAGGACCCAGCCCGGCATGGAGTGCTTCTGGGACCTCCAGAGCTGGCCAGGAGACCTCCTAGGTCTTGGGGCTCCCCGGTCTTTCCCTACCCTTCCGACTCCCTGACAGCCATGGCGGGCAGGTGCCCTGGGCCAGGTCCACAACAGGATGTCCTCAGCTTGGGCTGACCGGGAGCTCCTGCTACAGCCGCCACTCCCCCACCTCACACTGCTTCCCTGCCTGCAGAGAAGAGACAAGGAGGAGGGTGATAGGAGCTCGGGGACCCTGAAGCGCTGGACGGAAAGGAGGGACTGTGCCGTAGCCTGGGCAGTGGGGCACAGGACCTGCCACTATGGAGCTGCGCCAGGCGGGGCTGCAAGGACAGCTGGGAACAGCAGGCACAGGAGCAGGGGAGCTGCTCAGCTCCTCTGGGCCCCACTCCAGGTCAGCTCTCTCCACCTGGCTCTGCTCGGCTGGGCAGGCCTGCACCGTGACAGGAGAGAGAGGAGGTGGTGAGGGGATTCCCACTTCGGAGGCAGGGACTGTACCGCAGGGAGCCAAGTGGCAGGTGGTGTGACCATCCGCACTCGTGCGCCCAGGCCTGGCTCACTCCCAGAAACTGGGAGCCCTAAAAGAGAGACGGTAATGGTAGACGGGGGATGGCAGATGCGGGGTGGGGGGTGGGGGTGATGCTGTCTGCCCGCTGTGTGGCCTTGGGTAAGTCTCTCTACAGCAAAGCCCCACTTCCTCCTCTGTAAAACAGCAGAAATAGGTCCTGGCTCCCAGGAATGCTGTGGGAACTAAGCGAGCTCGCGTGGGTTCAAGTGCTCAAGAAATGGTGGCCGTAGCCGTGCTTAGAAGTCTCTGAAGGAAACCAGGAAGCTGCTGGGGGTCAGAGCTGGGTGAGACCTGTGCTAGCAGGGTTGGCAAGGACAAGGACCCAGCCGCCTGGGGAAGGGGAGCTGAGCCCCAGTGGACAAGGAAATCCAGACCCAGACCCGGATGGGGGACTAGCAGCGGCGGACACCGGCATTGGTCGCCTCTGGCTGTCCTGCCCGTGGAGAGGGCCACTGGAACTGCCTGACCCCTGCCCCTCTGAGGGCCTTAACGTCTGTTCGGAGAGAGCCCAAGGAGCCTGCGGGCCTCAAACTGGGCAGGGGAGCACAGGGAGTCCCCCACCTCCCTGACCGTGGCTGAGTGTGTGCACCTGGCCAGGTGACCGACTGCGGGCCGCACGATGCATGGTCCGGAAACAGCCTGGTTTCTCTTGTCCTGGGGCTGGGGTCCATTCTTACAGGGTGCCCATGGGGTGCTCCTGCCACCTGTTCTTCCAGGGCGACAGAGGCTCCTCTCTTGTCCCCCCAGCCCTCCCGGACAACACAGCACAGGCACGTGTGCTGCAGCAGCTCCTCCGGGCTCTCCCGGTCATGGATGCAGCCGCCGTTGCCAACAGAGCTGGGCTTCTGACTGGTCGGTCAGGATTCGAGAACTTGTTAGACGGCAATGCTGCTGTGTCCAGTTTGGGGCTTTTGATGGAGCGAGGAATAAAGGAGCCCCTTGTGTCCTTTCTCTGTCAATTCAACACCACCTGTTGCAGTCTTGAGACGTCTCCCCTGCTATCTCCCTCAACCAGCTCAGTTACGGTGTCCTGCACACGCGACTGAGACCCCCAGTCCTCATGCATTCCTCCCAACCAGCCAGCCCCCGGGAAGGCAGACCCAAGGAGTTGGAAGAGCCTGTGCCAGCCAGCGCCGCAGCTCACTAGGCTAATCCTCCGCCTGCGGCGCTGGCTCTCCGGGTTCTAGTCCCGGTCGGGGAGCTGGGTTCTAGTCCTGGTTGCTCCTCTTCCAGTCCAGCTTGGGAAAAGCCCCCGCACAAACCAGCTCAGCCCCTCCTCACGCCCTCCCTGCCCTGCCGCGACCCTCGGCTGCTTACGCCACACACACCCAGCCTGCAGGAGGGCTCTCGCTGTCTGCCGCGTGTTCGTCCCGCGTGCACCCAGGCAGGGAGCCCCCTCAGGTTTATTCCCTGAGTAAGCTTGTTCTGGCCGTGAGTTCTCACCTCGTCCCCTCTTTGTGCTGCTCTTCTTTCCTTGGAGTTTTTAACTTTTTTTTGTGCTCATGACCTACATTCAGACCTACAGAGAGTAGTACCAAGAATTCCTGTACCCCTCACTCAGAGGCTCTGGGTGTTAAATTGTCACGTCATTTTTGCATTGTCTGGGTGTTGTACACGTGCGCACGAACTCTGGACTGTAAGAGACTCCGTTGCAGCCACGAGGCCTGTTCTGCTTTAGTTTCTGAGTGTCCTGTGATTATCATTAAGTCCACCTGTCTGGTAGCCAGCGGTGTACCAAGCGGTGGGTGCTGAGGGGGCCACCAGCCGGCCCGGAGAAGTCCCTGGTCACTGATCATGCTGGGCAAGGCCGGCACATGGTGATACCGCACAGGCAGACCGTGCGTAGCTGGTCTGATGACTGCTTTACAGTTCTTCCCCGTGGCAGCCTGACCCCACGGCAGGCTGCGTCCACGGCTAATAGGAACAAACGTTGACAAATAAAAGGAGGTTTAGAATCACCAAGGACGTAGCACTAAGCTGGAGAAGATAAAGCACGCGGAAGGGGTGACAGGATGGCAGGTGTGTGCACACATGGGGGACGGATTAGACCTGCTAAGGCTACAGCGTTCTCAGGAGCAAAGCGGAGTCCTAAGGTCAGCAGAAAGCGCTGAGCTTGCTCTTAGCAGATGCTAGACACAGGCACGAGGGACCAAGCCAGGACACTGCCCATGCAATGGGCAAGCAGGCAGCAGCCGGGGCACAGCTGGCCTGCAGCTTAGCAAAGGCCAGGCTCTGAGGACCCACGGAGTGCCAGGGAACGTCACTGCTGGAATTTTTGTCCCAAGCGACGGTGGCTACCTATACAGGGTAAGGATCTTGGCTTGCAAATATCAAAACCGGCCCTGGCAATTCTGGGCCAGGTTTCCTGAAGAACACTGGGTGCTCAGCGAGCAGGCTGGAGGAGGGGGAGACCACGTGGCTGCAGCTCCTGCCTCATACCACAGGCAGATCCCCGCGTGGACATGTGTCCCCTGAACACCACTCCCAGGCTGCGGCCGTGTTCCCACTTCTTTGAGGTACTTGCCCTGGACACCTGCCCCAGGTGAAGCACAGGACACAGGGCTGCCTGGGGTGGGGTGCTGGCCTCTGCACCCATGGGTCATCCACAGCCCCAGGCAGGCAGCCCAGGTGCCGAGCAGCCAGAACAAACCCCGGATGTCTCTGCTGTTCAGGGGCTCCAGACTTTGTCAAAGGCACCCTAGAGGGGGTGCACAGTGAGTGTGGGCACCACAGAGCCAGCAAGTATGCCGAGCCACACGTGGGATCCCATGCGGGGGGCAGCTCGTCCTGGCAAAACCATTGTGAAACAGGTGCCTGCAAGGAAGAGAACAGAGCCCAGATTTTATTTATTTATTTATTTATTTTTTAGATTTATTTATTTAGAAATCAGAGAGAAAGAGAGAGAGAGAGAGAGATCGATCTTCCATCTGGTGCATTTGCTGGTTCACTCCCCAAATAGCTGAAACAGCTGGGGCTACGCCAGGCCAAAGCCAGGAGCCAGGAGCTTCTTTTAGGTCTCCCGCATGGGTAGCAGAGGCTCACACACTTGTGCTGTCCTCTGCTGCTTTCCCAGGCACACTAGCAGGGAGCTGGATCAGAAGTGGAACAGCCAGGACTCAAACCAGCGCCCATATGGGATGTCAGCCCTGTGGATGAGGCTTCATCTTCAATGCCACAGCATCAGTCCCAAGAGAACCCAGATTTTAAAACCCGGAAAAACCAGTCTGCACTCCTAGTCATACAGCTGGGAACCGGAAGTTTAGACCCTTCTGGGTCCATTTGGATCCACAAGACTCCCAGAAGCAGGCGTATAAATAGCCCGAGACAGCGTTGCTGGGGGACCGGCTTTGAGCGGGAAGAAGCAGCAGGTTCCCAGTGTCAAGTGGCTTGCCACAAGGCTGGAGCTAGAAGTCCATCGTAAATCTATCTGAGAAAAGAGCGTTCCGCCTTTTCCCCTGCAGCTCTGACCCTTGCTGCCCCGTTTCTGAAAACGCTCAGGTCTCAAGAGCTCGGAGCTCAAAGCACGGGTCCAGGCGGCCACCCACACTGTCGGAGAGCGGGGATCGCGACCTCACCTGGCCTCATCTCTCTGAAGCTGCTCTCGCTGTCTTTCCCTCCTCATTGCGTTTCGCTGGTCTGAGTTCTCCCGGAGAACTCTCTGTGAACTGCGTCGCCTTCCATGGGCTAGCCTGGAACCTTTCGGCTGGGACTAGGGAGTTGGTCGTTCCCTGGGGAGCTGGTGCTGCTGGTGAATTGGCTCTGGAATTTTGGGCGGAAATTCCAGAGCTCCTTCGTTGGAGCTTGGTGTATTCTAGAAGGCCGCGGTGTGTGTGTTGGGGCAGGGGTCGCAGTTCAGAGAGGTTGCACCGTGAGTTTCCAGAGTGGCAGTGGTAACCCTCTTCACCCTTAGGGGGCCTGCTCGGGGTGGGCAAGCGGCTTAGACTTTCTCTGCCTCAGTCTCTCATCCGAAAAATGGGCTGACTGCAGAACCCGCTCCGCAGGGCTGTGGTGAGGAGCTAGTGAGTGCCCCAGTGGCCCCTGGCAGGCTCTCC
This sequence comes from Lepus europaeus, assembly GCF_033115175.1. Lineage (NCBI taxonomy): Eukaryota > Metazoa > Chordata > Mammalia > Lagomorpha > Leporidae > Lepus > Lepus europaeus. The sequence continues at coordinate 176,152,078 of NC_084827.1, forward strand.
CCAACTATTTTCCAAACAAGCGAGAGGAGGTGCACGGCTCAGAGGCTTGGCACATTTCCTGAACGAAAAAGGTGTGATCTTAATACCTTTCGTCCCAGGCTGCGAGCGAAGATGACCCAGGGACTGCTCCCCGCATCCCCTGGCGAGCAGGCACGGGGACGGACACTGCACGCATCGGCAGAGGCCGTCCTTGTCCCACTAGGACCCCGCCTCTGGCCACTCCACGTCTGTAGAAAGCTGTCAAGTGTGTTTGTGTGGACAAGCCATAAACAAGGAGGCCCGAGGGGGTGGCCCCTAACGGGCCCGTACTAGGGCAGAAGGATGGACGCAGGCCCGTGCCACCGCTGCTGTGGGAGAGGGTCCCAGCCTCTCGGGCCCAGGCAGGACGCTGCGCCTGCTCCTGCGCCTGCGCCTGCTCCAGGCCCTGCTTTCCCTGGAGCAGAGGGGACCTGTGCCCAGGCCAGGCCTCTCTGCCGTGAGCGGGGCAGGCCTAAGCCACAGAAAGGACTGAGACGCCGGCCAGCCCCTTCCCTCCCACTCAGCTTCCCCGTCTGTACAGTGGGGACGCCCGCGCCCCTCACGGAGCTGGGCAGAGGAGACCGGCTGCAGCTGGCTCAGTGGCTGTGCCGTGGCCTGGGTGCGATTGGCCGGACTTATTCCTAGTGCCTGGCAGACCTGTGGGAGGAGCGGCTGCGTCTCTTTGGCTGCGTCTCTTTCCTTTATTCATAATTCTTTCCACTTTATTTGAAGCGCGGGGCGGGGGGGGGGGGAGAGATCTCCCACTATTCAATCTCCAAATGCTGGCAGGCCCCAGGTATTTGTTTTCTTTCTTTTTTTTTTTTTTTTTTTTTTGACAGGCAGAGTGGATAGTGAGAGAGAGACAGAGAGAAAGGTCTTCCTTTGCCGTTGGTTCACCCTCCAATGGCCGCTGTGGCCGGTGCAACGTGCTGATCCGAAGCCAGGAGCCAGAGGCCCCAGGTATTTGAACCACCTGCTGCAGGAGGCTGGAAATGGAAGCAGAGCTGGGGCTCAAATCCAGTCTTAACCATTGCGTTGCACGCCTGGGGTCAGAGTCCCAAGTCCAGGGGAAGTCTTTGTTTTCAGATGCAAAGTGTCAATAGTCAGCATCTACTCCCCACCCCCATCCTCAGGGTCATCCCAGGGCACCCACACCAGGATCCTCCAAGAGTGGAGTGGCGCTGGATTTGCACGGAGCCCACGCCCATCCCCCACCACGCACTTCCAATGACCTCTGGGTGACATCACACCGGACACTGATTTTGTTTAGGGAAGAGGGACAAAGACGAAAGTTGGTTTATGCTCACATAGCCTCGACTCTCAGTGGGTTGAATCTGCAGACGCGGAGCCTGGGGAGCCGGAGGCCTGAGCGGTTGTAGACGCAGTGTTTTATTTGGAGAAGTGGTTGTCTGCTTCACGCCGCCAGTCTGTCTCTGGGCAGGGTCTTTCCTGAGCCCAGCACTAGCACCAGGCCTGGTTTGCTCTGGAGCCTCCCAAGGGTGGCCCAGGAAAACGAATTCTAAGACACGCTCACCCCACCACGCCTCCCTCCCACTCCTCTCCACAGGAATGCCATTTATTATAAATAGGAAATTTTTTTTAGATTGATTTGTTTATTTGAAAGGCAGAGTGACAGAGAGAGGGAGAGACGGGGACAGGAAGAGATCTCCCCTCCCCTGGCTCACGCCCCTAATGCCCTCAATTGTTGGGCCTGGGCTGGGCCGAAGCTGGGAACCCAGAACTCCATCTGTGTCTCCCGTAAGGGTGGCAGGGACCCAAGCACTTGGGCATCATCAGCTGCCTCCAAGGACGCACTAGTAGGAAGCTGGATTGGAAGTAGAGCAGCCAGGACTCAAACGGGCACTCCAGTGTGGGATGCCAGCGTCACGGGCGGTGGCTTTAACCCACTGAGCCACGACGTGTGAGAAATGAGTGGCTGTGTGACAGCCTGCCCCCTCCCCGCCGCCAGGTGTCCCGCCCCTCTCCCAGGGCTGTATGGAACCGGATTGGGAAGCCCAGGCCAAGCACGGGTGCCTCGGCTCTTGTCTCTGCTGTGGCCCGGGGCTCGGTAGGCATGCCAGGCTTCGGTGCTGTGTCAGTTTGGCATGAGAGGAGGGTGGGTGGCTCTCCCCCACTCCTAGCCCTCCACTCCTGCTCCCACTGCAGAGTCTTCTCTGGGCCACACTCCCTCCGTGAGTGACCAGAAAGGCTAACAGAGTATGAGCTGCTTTGGGGTCAGCACGATCCCTGATGGACCCCCCTGTGCCCTGGGCCAGCCTTAGCTTGTAGCTGTGACGATTACCTGAGATTGTTGTGACATCCAGGCACCTGTGGTGTCTTGTCTTTTTTCTTTTTATTTTAAGATTTATTTATTTGAAAGGCAGTGTTACAGAGAGAGAAGAGGTAGAGAGAGGTCTTCCATCTGTTGGTTCACTCCCCAACTGGCCGCAACAGCCGAAGCTGTGCAGATCCGAAGCCAGGAGCCAGGAGCTTCTTCCGGGTCTCCCACGTGGGTGCAGGGGCCCAAGGACTAGGGTCATCTTCTGTTGTTGTCCCAGGCCATAGCAGAGAGCTGGATTGGAAGCGGAGCAGCTGGATCTCGAACCGGCGTCCATATGGGATGCTGGCGCTTTAGGCCACGGCATTAACCTGCTGAGCCACAGCGCCGGCCCCACCTGTGGTGTTTTGGATGACAAAACCTGCTGCAGAAAAATCGCACCGAATAGCACACATGCGTTCTGGTCCTGAAGTGCTGATGAGTGAGCTGCTGGCGTGAAGCCCCAGGCTCCCTGAATACCGCAGGGGCATTTCCTGTCGAGTCTGCTGCCTGACCCGATCCGGAAGAGCTCCCCAGGCTTCCCCGTCGTCAGTGAGCTTGGTTCTTTTCTACGACTGCTGGCCTATTTCATTGCAGGATTTCTCCCTCGTGGTTTTGCCTACTGCTTCCTTGGGATGGCGGGAACACCACAGGCAGGGCTTTGCATTCTTCCATTGCTTCTCATGAGATGGCCCAGCACTGCAGACGTTAGCTTTATCCCTTGGGGCACGGAGGGACCTGCCAGCTGTCTCCTCCCCATATCACTTCCCCTTTGGGAATTAAAATGTGTTGTGGGCGGTACTTTGAGATTACGTAAATCTCCCATCTTCATCACGTTTTACCTACTAGTTTTAGCGTTCATTTATGATTCTTCACATTGATTAGGTTTTTTGTTTTGTTGTGTTGTGCTTTGACAGGCAGAGTTAGACAGTGAGAGAGAGAGACAGAGAAAGGTCTTCCTCCGTTGGTTCACCCTCCAATGGCCGCTACGGCTGGTGGCTGGTGCACTGCGCCGATCTGAAGCCAGGAGCCAGGTGCTTCCTCCTGGTCTCCCATGGGGTGCAGGGCCCAAGCACTTGGGCCATCCTCCACTGCCTTCCTGGGCCACAGCAGAGAGCTGGACTGGAAGAGGAGCGACCGGGACAGAATCCTGTGCCACAACCGGGACTAGAACCTGGGGTGCCAGCGCCACAGGTGGAGGATTAGCCTAGTGAGCCACGGCGCTGGCCCACATTGATTAGTTATTACTCTGATGGTTGCAAATGATGACCCTAATCCCATTCCATTTATTAGCTGACACTGACTCTGAAGAAAAGCTTTCTATCACTACCATGTTTTTATACTGCAACTCAAGATTTCTTATTTTATTCAAGGGATAATAATTCATTATCATTATTGTCCCAGGTTTGATCAGAGGGCACCCTTCAAACTGGCTCTCTGAATCCTTTTGCTATGTCCTCAGCATACATAGTTTTGTATTCTCTGTCACAATAAATATTCTAGCCCATCATCTGGGCAGCCCGGCATGAGCCATATTTCCAAGGAGCACTTGGAAATGATGTTTAGAAACCAAGATCTGGATGCTGGGTGTGCTCAGAGCCAATGGGTGCTGCTGCGCCTAAGCCTTGTCAGGGGCAGAGCTAGGGACCCTTTGCATGAACAAGCATAGTAGATGTGTATACACACATACGCAGATATCAGTATAGGTAGCCACACATTTATATCCGTATTTTTATGTCTATCAGTACCCCTCGTTCCAACCTGGAACACAAGCTTCGCCCTCACCAGCTCCCTGAGAGTGGGGTGCTTGCCTGCCGTTGCCCACGTGCGAGTGCTGCGACCCTGGAATGTGTGGGTTTCAAACTCAGTCCCCAAAGCTGTGAGTGAAGGGTGTCTGTCTGGGTGAAGGCATCTGGGGTTTGGCAGACCATAAGTAGGGTTAGATGAGGTCATAGGTGAGCCCCCAAGTGGCATCAGTGGCTTTAGAGGAAGAGAGACTGCACAAGCTTGCTCCGTCTCGCCACAGGATGTCTCCGCCGTGTCCTGCCCAGCACAGAAGTCCTCACCCGAGGCTGAGTGCACCCCAGCACTGTGCTCCTGGACTTCCGGGCCTGCAGAAGTGTGAGCTAAATAAACCTCTATTCTCTTCATTATAGCAACAGAAAACAGACCAAGCCAGTAACCGATCTCCCACTGCCCCCATCAGCACCCAACACCAACGCCCTCCTCACCCACTCAGAGTCCTCACCATGAACCCACCCCATCCCCCGTGTGGACTCCCTCCTCTCAGCACCCTGGCTCCCAGAGCGAGAGAAACACGCGCCCTCACTGTGGGTGCGAATGACAACAATTCTGGAAGACGAGTTTGGCAACAGCTACCAAAATACAGAAGTCTAGGAGAGGGCTTTGTGCTGTAGTTGGTTGAGCCACTGCTTAGGACCCTACAGAGCATATCTGAGCGCTGGTTCTGGTCCCAGCTGCTCCACTTCTGACCCAGCTTCCTGCTAATGCACCTGAGAAGCAGTAGATGATGGCTCAAGTACCTGAGCTCCTGCCACCCCCGTGGGAGACCTGGATGGAGTTCCTGGCTCCCGGCTTCAGTTTGGTCCAGACCTGGCTGTGGCTATTTGGGCAGCAAACCAGGAGGTGGAACACCTCTCTCTCTCTCTTTTTCACTTGCTCTCTCTCTCCCTCTCCGTCACTGCCTTTCAAATAAATAAATAAACCTTTGAAAGGTACCTAGAGGCCGGTGCTGCGGCTCACTAAGCCAATCCTCTGCCTGTGGCACCGGCACACCGGGTTCTAGTCTCGGCTGGGGCACCAGATTCTGTCCCAGTTGCTCCTCTTCCAGTCCAGCTCTCTGCTGTGGCCCAGACGGGCAGTGGAGGATGGTCCAAGTGCTTGGGCCCTGCACCCGCATGGGAGACCAGGAGAAGCACCTGGCTCCTGGTTTCGGATTGGCGTGGTGCGCTGGCCACCAGCCATAGCGACCATTTGTGGGGTGAACCAACGGAAGGAAGACCTTTCTCTCTGCCTCTCTCTCTCACTGTCTAATTCTACCTTTCAAAAAAAAATACCTAGAGAAATCTATTACTTTGGTTCTGTAGCTATAACTCTAGAAATGTGTGGAAAAGAGTAGTGCTCAAATATCTAGAGATGAGTACGAGAGGATACTAGTTATAGCCTTGCTTTGTGATCCTGAAAAATTGGAGACCACCTGGGTTTTCTTGAGATCTCTAGAGTCTTTTCCTTGTCTTAAATCTTGAAAGCAGAGCATCCTGCATACCTTCCAGAACCTTCTGCCTGAAGACTCTCATAACTGGTGGGTGATTGGCCTCCCCTAAGGATGTTAGCTCCCCAGCACTGCCTGGCTGTGTTTGTAAAGGACCCGGAGAGCTTCTGTGTGGCAGGGAAGGTAACTGGGGGCGAGACAGAGGATAAAAAGCATGTGTTCTAGGTGCAGCTGGAATCTGAGACAGGGAGACACTCCCATGCAGGGAGACGCTGGATCCCGAAGGCACCTGCTGCCTCCATCCACAGCGAGTGGCCAAGGATGGGGAAATGTGCATGATGGATGATGAGCCACGTGTGTTGCCAAGAGAGACCCGTGAGGAGCGTGTCCACGTGGGGCGCTGGGTCGCAGCACGTGCATTGCCATGTTGGGGGTCACGCACAGAAAAGTGGTGGTGACATCTGTCCGACAGGCAACCGTGGTCACGCCCATGGAGTGGGATTACAAGGTCCAAACTTTGACCTGGACCAATCACAGTCACTGTGATCATTTGAGAAATGAACCAGCGTGTGGAAGATCTTTCTTTCTCTTTTCCTCTCTCTCTCCCTCTGTGTTTTCAAATAAATAACTATTTAAAAATAAATCAGAAACAAACAAAAAATAAAACACGTTAAATGAGTACTTGCAGAAGTCCTGTGGCATCAACAGAAAGAGCCGCTGAGCAGTTACCAGAGAAGCAGGTGAGACCTGGAGCAAGGTTCCAACCAGAAGACCGGAAACAGAGGAAGGCTGGGAGGGGATGGGCACTGGAGTCAGGCAGGGGCGGGTGGCGGTGGCCTCAGCTAGGAAGGAGGAAGCAGGAGGCCTCCAGTGGGCTCCGTGTGAGCGTGGGTCAGTGCCCTGCCCACAGCTCCTGGAACATTCGCAGACACGGCTCCTGCGGGCTGCCGGCTTCTCTCTGCCCGAGGGTGTTCTCCAGGGTAAGGGAGGGTCTTCACTGTGTGCTGGCCTGGGGTAGCAGTGCCTGGGAGCTAACAGCCCAGAGCGATGCTCTTTCTGAGGGAGGTGAGTGGATGGATCAATGCCCCCCCCCCCATGTTGTAGCTGGCACCTATGATGGCCCCCAGTAATTTCTGCTCCCTGGTATTCACGTGTGTGTGGTTGCCTTCCACATGGAGTGGGGTGAAGCAGTCAATGGAATGCTGTGGAAACGAGATGCATGCCATGCGAGGCTGCATCATAGAAGAATTGCAAAAGCAAGCAACCCTACAGCGGGGCTTTGGTTTGGATGTTAAGTCACTACTCCAGACCCTGCATCCCGTGTTGGCGTGCCTGGCTTGAGTCCTAGCGGCTCCACTTCTGAGCCAGCTTCCTGCTAATGTGCATATGGGGAGGCAGCAGATCATGGCTCAGTACGGCGTCCTTACCGCCCACATGGGAGACCTGGATTGAGTTCCAGGCTCCTGGCTTTGGTCTGGCCCAGCCCTGCCTGGCTATTGGGGTCATTTGGATAGTAAACCAGTGGCCAGTGGATGAAAGACATCTCTCTCTCTCTCTCTCTCTCTCATTCTCTCTCTGTTGCTCTGCTTTTCAAAGAAAGACATCTTTTGACCAAATAAATAAAAATAAAATAAAAAAAACCAACCGATTTAAAAATGGCCAATGTGCTCGAATGAGCAATTTTCCACAGAAGATATACAAATGACCAGAAAACACAGTAAGAAATTCTCACTATCACTAGTCATTATAGAAATGCAAACTGAAACCACAGGAGACACACCTCACACAGTGAGATGGCTACTAAACTCACAGACACAGTGCTGATGGGAGCGTAGGAAAACCGGCATCCTTAGGGGGATGGAACATGATGCCAGAGCAATGGAAAACTGCATGGCAGCTCCTAAAAATAATGATAGAATCGCCATATGATCCCACAACTGCACTTCTGGACATTGTCCATGGAAGATCTGGAAGTAAAGATTTGGGGCTGGTGTTACGGCGAGGCGGGCAAAGCCTCCACTGTGATGCCGGCATCCCACATGGGCGCCGGTTTGAGTGCTGGCTGTCTACTTCTGATCCAGCTCCCCGCTAATGCACCTGGGAAAGAAGCAGAAGATGGCCCAAGTGCTTGGGTCCCTGTACCCATGTGGGAGACCTAGAAGAAACTCCAGGCTCTTGGCTTTGGGCTGGCCCAGCCCCTGCCATTGTGGCCATGTAGGGAGTGAACCAGCAGCTGGAAGATCTCTCTTTGTCTGTCTCTCCCCCCTCTCTCTGTAACTCTGCCTTTCAAATAAATAAACACAACTTTACAAAAAAGAAAGCAAAGACCTGAAGAGGTGTGTGTGCACCTGTGTCTACAGCAGCAGCCCAAGGTGGAATGGACCCCAGGTGTCCACGGACGGGATGGGCAGGTACACACGTGTGGTCTGCACACACAATGGAACACTATTAAGCCTTAAGTAGGAGGGCAATTTACGCACGTGCTACAGCGTGAATGAGCAAACACCGCGTGACTCCACTTCTACGAGTGCCCAGCGTGGTCAGATTGAGAGGCGGAGAGCAGAATGGGGGTTTCCGGGGCAGGGGAGGGCAGCTGTCTCGCAGGCGCAGTTTGGGTAGAAGACGAAGAGTGAGGCAGTGTGAATGTGCTCCGTCCAAGGGATCAGTCACTTCAAGATGGTAAGATTGATAGCAGGTGCATTTTACCAAATTTTAAAATCTTGAAAACAAAAGCATCTCAACTTCTGCCTTCTCTGTTGTCCTGCTTGCTGTGTGGACGGCGGCTGCCATGTTGTGAGGTTGCCCAAGCAGCTCTGTGGCAAGGGGCAGGGACAGCCACCACCCACAGCCAGCACCGCCTGCCAGCCGCGTAGCCACAGGACCCCCCTCCCCCGCCCTAGCGAAACCTTCCAAAATTCCAGCCTCGTAAGAGATTCTGAGCCAGAACCACCCAGTCCACAGCCCCCAGCTTCCCGACCACACGGAGTGAGAGTGGGACGCTTTGGGGGCAGCTCGTTATGTGGCATGAACAGTGAACATTGTCACATGGTGTGGCCCCGTGGGCAAACAGGCTGCAGACCTCAATCGGCCACACACAGCCACCGTGCGATCCGGCAACTCTGGTCGCCGAAGCACGCTCACGGGCCACGAAGAACCTCCAGCGATGTAAAATGGAAGTGATGCAGACATCCCCGGACCCAGGAGAGGATAAAGAAGACATGGGCGGTCTGTACCGGGCCAGCAGGAAGGCGGCGCCCACACCTGCTGCAGCTCGGCTGGGCCTGGAGGAGCCGGCCACAGAAGCGCACACGGCGTGTGGACCTCCTCCTAGGGAGGGTGCAGAACAGGCACCGCTGTGGACCCGGAATGCAGGTCAGCATCGCTTCCGGCTGAGGGAAGGTGGGGTGGGATGGCAGGTGATGGGTAATGGGTTTGGTTTTTTTTTTCTTGAGGGGCTGAAAATGCTTACAGTTTACTGAGGTAATGGCTGCACATATCTGTGAAAATATTGTAAGCCACTGACTTGGACACTCTACAGGGGTGTGTCCTCTGGCGTGTGAATTAGATCTCCACGAAACCACATTTTAACCCAGCCACAGCCTCCGGCCCCCAGCCTGAGTGTGGTCCTCAGGGCTTCTCAGAGAGTTCCCGGGGGGTCCCACCTGTGGCTCCCCAGTCCACGTGCACTTCCCTCCTCTCCTCACCTCTGTGCCCCACTGCTACCATCATGCTTCCTGGAGACATAGAGCCAACAACCCACCTCCTGCAGCCCTGCCTCCAGGTTGGCTTTGGGGGGATCCCACCCCAAAGTCTAAGCCCAGAGCCTAAGCCCCATCTGCAGGGAACCCGGCCAGGGCTTGTCCCGAAGAATTCAAGAACAGCCAGAGAGTGGGCATGAGGCTGACGCACGCTGCGTGCACCCACACATATGCGCACGTCCACTCACATGTACACGCGTGTGCACACACGTTGTCAGAGCTGGGAACAGTGGCAGGGACCGTTAAACCACCGAGCCGCCGTGGCACCCTTTACCCCGGAGCCGAGAAGCAGCTGGGCCGAGCCGAGTTGCCCTTTGGTTTATTTTGCCTGCACTTGCAGCTGGGCCTCCTCTGACCACACAAACCACGAAAGAGGGGAACAGGAGGCCACAGGGGGGTGGGGTGAGGCCAGCACAGGCCAAGAGCCAGAGGCCAGCGAGGAGGGGTTGGCCTATGCCGGCTCCAGGCCCACACTGCAAGGTGGACGGCTAGGATTTGATTCCCTCACAAATTCGGGCCTGCTCAGCCCCGGCCAAGCGCCCCCATCTTCCAGCCCAGGACTCTCGGCTGATATGAATGTCCCCAACCCTCCTCCCCCGCGGGGGTGGCTGGGGCAGCAGGTGGCTCGGCGGTTCCGTGAGCTGAACTGAGTAGGAACTTGATTTTGGCTTAGATATACTTGACTGAGACGGTTACTTTGCTGTGTCGACTTGCTGGGCGGCTCGGCCCACTTATGAACTCTGACCCCGGCCTAGGGCTGTGGCAAAGCTCGTGCATACATGTGGTTAATGGTTTTAACATTTATTTATTTATTTATTTTTATTCCATTTGCAAAGCAGAGAGAGAGAGAAAGAGAGATCTTCCACCTGATGGTTTACTCCGCAAATGCCCACAGCAGGGGATGGGCCCAGCTGAAGCCAGAAACCTGGAACTCAACCAGGCTCTCCCACGTGGGTGGCAGGGAAACCCAACCGTGAGCCAGGAAGACTGGAAGGCAGGGCCCAAGAGCTGACTCAGAGTCCCAAAGCAACATGGGCCATTGCACCTGTTGAAGGCTAAGAGGTGCTTCTGATGTGAGGTGGGGGGCAGGGGTGGGAGAGGGGTACTTTACTGTAGTATCAGCTGTTGGGGTAGAGCTGTTTTTATGTTCTTGCTAACTCCTGTCTCCTATTTCCTTTCTGGACTGTGGCTGTGATGGCTGGAGCTCCAGTAGCCATCAAGGAGCCTGAAGCGATCTGGAAGCTGGGAATGGCAGAGCTGAAAGGCAGAGGGAACGAGTCTCTGCTGGTCTGTGGAGCTTCGGCCCGCCGTGGACAGAGGAAAGATTTGTTTTTTTCTCAGGAACCAAAGGAATGTTCTCACCTCCAGCACTCCGAGACTGATGCTGACGGAACCACAGCATCGCGGACACTGCTTTGTTGTGGGCATTTGGGGAGCAAACCTGCAGGTGGGAGAGCGCTCTCTCTTCCTTGGCAGGATTCCGGAGGGTTTCACACTGCCTTTAAGAACTCCACCCAGAGGCCAGCACTGTGGCGTAGCGGGTAAAGCCGCCGCCTGCAGTGCCGGCATCCCATATGGGCACCGGTTCAAGTGCTGGCTGCTCCACTTCAGATCCAGCTCTCTGCTATGGCCTGGGAAAGCAGTAGAAGATGGCCCGAGTCCTTGGGTCCCTGCACCCACATAGAAGACCCGGAGGAAGCTCCTGGCCTAAGTTAGGCGCAGCTAACTGCCAATTACGGCCAACTGGGGAGTGAACCAGTGGGTGGAAGACTTTCTCTCTCTCTCTCTCTCTCTCTCTCTCTCTGCCTCTCCTTCTCTCTGTGTAACTCTGACTTTCAAATAAATAAATACACTTAAAAAAACAAACAAACAAACAAAACAAACAGAACTTACCTGGGTGTCACTCAAGTCGCTTCTGCTCGTTAGCCAGAAGTAGCCAGGTGGCCTTATCTGGTCCATTGCAAGGAGGAGAAATGTCCCAGCCCAGGGACAGGGACAGGGAGCGAAAAGCTGACCTCATTGTCGGCAGGAGGTCAGAGTTCACCGCTTACTCTTCTGGATACACAAGGAACTGAACACGTGGGAAACAGTCAATGCCTTTGTGTTCTTCCAAATAACAGAGGAATGCAGAACCTGTTCCCGTCGGCTGCCTCTGGCCCCAGGCGGTCATTGCTGGAAAGTGAGTTAACTCTTGCAAAGTGCTTAAGGCAGAGCCTGGCTGCCGCCAGCACCATGCTGGCGTTTTCTGCTATGAGAGGCTGCATCCAGGTCGTGTCAGTCCTTTGCCTCGCTTGTTTTCAATGATCCAATACTTGCTTATATTTATTTAGCACCGCTTTGCCGTTTCTAACTCCTCAGACGAAAATTCTCCCCATTCTCTTATTCACTCCCTCTAGACCTCGGTCGATGGCACTGTGCCATTTCGTTACGTCTTCCAATTCCATTCCTTTATCTGTTGGTTCTTTATTCTGGGAAATGTCACCAACTTCTTTTAAAGATTGATTAATTAATTAATTTGAAAGAATTAAAGAGAGAGAGAGGGAGAGACAGAGGGAGAGAGCTTCCACCCACTGGTGTACTCCCCAAATGGCCACAATGGCCAGGGCTGGACCGGGGTGAAGCCAGCTTCATCCTGGTCTCCCACAGGAGTGGCAGGAATCCAAGGACCTGGGCCATCTTCCGTTACCTTCCCAGGCATATTAGCAGGGGGCTGGGTTGGAAGTGGAGCACCTGGGACGTGAACTGGTGCCCATATGGGATGCCGGCATCACAGGAGGCAGCTTTACCGCTATGCCACAGCACCGGCCCCAAATGTTGTTTTCTAATTCACTGATTCTCTCTTTGGCTGTATTGAGAATCTTGTTTAACCCACCCAATGAAACTGCTTCATTTTCTTTTCCATAACTAATTTTATGGCTATCATTTCACTTGATTCTTTTTAAAATCTGTATCTTTTGGCCAGCGCTGTGGCTCAACAGGCTAATCCTCTGTCTTGTGGCGCCGGCACACCAGGTTCTAGTCCCGGTCGGGGCACCGATCCTGTCCCGGTTGCCCCTCTTCCAGGCCAGCTCTCTGCTGTGGCCAGGGAGTGCAGTGGAGGATGGCCCAAATCCTTGGGCCTTGCACCCCATTGGAGACCAGGAGAAGCACCTGGCTCCTGGCTTCGGATCAGCGCAGTGCGCCGGCCGCAGCGCGCCTACCGTGGCGGCCATTGGAGGGTGAACCAACGGCAAAGGAAGACCTTTCTCTCTGTCTCTCTCTCACTGTCCACTCTGCCTGTCAAAAAAAAAAAAAATCTGTATCTTTTTTTTTTCCATTTTATTCTGTCCTTGCCTTCATGATCTATAGTCCTTTTTAAAATTTTTATTTAAGATTTGTTTTATCTATTTGAAAGGCAGAGCAACAGAGAGAGAGGGAGAAAGAAGGAGAGACAGAGAGAAAATCTTATGTTCACTGATTCACTCCCCAAATGACCAGTGACTGGTGGTGGCCCAGGCTGAAGCCAAGAGCCTCATCCCCATCTCCTGTTGGGGTGTGGGGACCAAGCACTCAGGCCATCTTTTGCCGCTTTCCCAGGTGCATTAGCAGAGAGCCGGATCAGAAGTGGAGCAGCCGGGACTCGAACCAGCATTCTGATACGGGATGCTGGCATCCAGCGACACAGGCGGCGATTTAACCCTCTGCGCCACAATGCTGGCTTCTTTCTTAAAAAAATAAAAAATAAAAAATAAATCTGTGATTATTTTAAACATTTGAGTTAGAGGGTTTTTTTAGATCTTTCTGTGAATCTCTCCCTCGGGAGGCTAGCTTCCTGTTTCCCTCTGTGAGCTCCGGGCGCGGGGCGTCACGGAAGCAGCCCCGCCAGTGCCGCGACAGCTTCGCCTGCACCTGCCCCCAGCGCCTGAGCCCGGCCAGGTGTGCTTTCTTGGCTCCTCACAGACAGCCTTGAAGGCCAGCCTCGGCCCCTGACCCCTCCCAGAAGCCTCTCCCTGCGTTCCCCCAGCATTCCTGGCACCCGGGACTTCCTGCCCTGTAGGGAACCAGACCGGAGGAACCGTGCCCCTAAGATGGCGCCGACTCCCTGCTTCCGGGTTCTTCCTCATCTCAGGGAGTTCCCGCTCTTGCTCGCTCCTTCCCGCCTTAGATTTCCCGCTCTAGCTCGCTCCTTCCCGCCTTGCCACGAGATTGTCCTATCCCCGCGCTTCTAGCCTATCACCTGATTTGTGACGTGTATTGTGCATATAAACCCTTGCTACGCGGGTGTAAGGGAAGTTCCTGCCCAGAAGAGATCGAAGCTGGATCTCCTGCTTGCCGAGCAATAAAGGAACCCCGTGCAAAGTGTTCGGTCTCTGTCTCTTGCTGGACGAGGACGGCGCCGAGCAGCTGGTGGCCCGTACGGGGAGCTTCCTCTACGTTGCCCGGTAAGTAGAAGGTAAGCGAGGTCAGTCTTACCGTCTGGGCCCCGCGAGTGAGGTATATCTCGTGGTTGGAGGGTGGACGCACCCTAAGATAGCGGACGTGTTTCCCCGCTTTAAACTGAAAGAATAGCAGACTTGTTTCCCCGTTTTAAACTGAAAATAAGATAGCGGACGTGTCTTCCCGCTTTAAACTGAAAATGGGAAATTCATCTAGCCATTCAATGTTGCTTAATCCGTTAAAAGCATTATTGCGTAGCAAAGGGATTAAGGTTTCTAAGACCACACTTGTCAGGTTCCTTGGAAGTGTTGATTTCTTTGCGCCGTGGCTCACCCACGAGGGCCAAATAACTCTTGAGTCTTGGGAGAAATTAGGAAAGGATCTCCGGCGCACAGTTAACGATCCCCAGGAACCCGATATCGACCCCGTTGTTCTCCCCTTATGGGAACTACTGCGGGCGTGCCTCCAAGAGGAGAGGTCGGTGGGAGCGGACCGCCCGACTCTTACGGCGGTTCGCGAGGCTCTCGAGGAAGTTCGTTCTCAGAGCTCGGACGGCGCCCGGGACCTCATACAATTTAAGGACACGGGATGCCAGACTTCCTCACTGGCCTCAGGCTCCGAATGTGGCTCCGCCTCCTCTGAGTCTGAGGGGGAAGGGGACGGCGATCCTAAATCCCCGCCTCCTACGTATGCGCAGCTGCGGCAAAAGTTAAAAGATGCCTGTTTACGCCCTCTAGTGCCTACGGCTCCTCCTATCGATGTCGTGCCCGCCCATCAGATTAAAGACGCAGCGCCTCCTGCTGGCGGTCATGTAGGCGTGCCTCAGCCCCATCTAACACCCGTGCCGCCATGGCCATTAAACGTCCCAAATGTGCCACCTTTTTCAGGCAGACAGTTTCATCAACAAGCCTGGAAACAGTTGCGAACTGGCGCTCCCGCTGCCCCCGCTCAGGCTTACCCTGTTTTGGCTTTGGGCACGCGAGAGGCCCGGCACGAACCATTGGACATGACAGTATTAAAACAACTTAAGGCTGCGGTCCATGACTATGGACCCACAGCCCCATTCACATTGTCACTCCTTGAATCAGTCGGCCAGTCCATTTTAACACCTAGCGACTGGACCCAATTGGCTCGGGCCTGTTTAAGTCCAGGCGGCTTTCTTTTGTGGCAATCTATGAATACAGAGTGCTGTCATGACCAGGCAGATGAAAATGCTGAGGACGGCCACCCTACGTGGAATGCTGATATGCTTTTAGGGCGTGGACCTTATCAGGCTGACCAGACCCAATTCCCTAGACAAGTATACAGGCAAATTTCCAACTGTGCCCAACGTGCGTGGAGGCAGGCGTCCAATCCAAGTGACTCAGCTAGCCACCTCACCAAGATCGTTCAGGGCACGGCCGAACCCTTCGCTGATTTTGTCGCTCGCATACTTGAGGCTGCGTCGCGTATTTTCCCTTCCGAGGTTGACGTTCAGCCACTGGTCAAACAAATTATTTTTGAGCAGGCTAATAAAGAGTGCAAAAACATTCTTCGACAATATAGACATAAATCTCTGGACTCCTGGTTAAAATACTGCAGAGATACCGGTGGGCCACTTACTAATGCGGGCCTAGCTGCGATGCTGGCAAAAGTCAAAGAAAACAGTCCAAAATCTAAATCGACCCGACCCCCCATATCTTCAGGACTTTGCTTCCAATGTCATCAACCGGGTCACAGAAAACGCGATTGCCCCAATCTCAGCCATGGGTATTCCACGGCACAGCCTTCAGGCATAGAGCCTTGTCGCCGTTGCCGCAAGGGCCCTCATAGGGCAGAGGTATGCCGTTCTGCTTTCGATATCGATGGCAACCCACTTACAGGTAGCGCCCAGGGGCCAAAAAACGGCCAGAGGGGGCTCCCCAACCCAGCGAGGAGCCCCCAAAATCAAATCTACTCTCAGGTTCCACCTCCCGTGTCTGCGCTACACCCAGTGCACCCTCAGCCCGTGCCACTCACGGGTCCGCAGGCCTGGACCTCCGCGCCACCTCCCCTCTCCTCTTAACTCCGGAGATGGGGGTACAATTAGTGGAGAGCGACTGCTCCGGTCCTCTGCCCCCGGATTCGGTTGGATTAGTGTTGGGTCGGTCCTCCGCCGCCCTCCGAGGGCTAGCTGTAATCCCCGGGGTAGTTGACTCTGATTTCACTGGTAAAGTAAAGATCATGGTTCAGGCCCCTCAGGGACCTTTAGTAATCAATCCTGGAGACCGTATCGCACAAATGTTATTACTGCCCAGTCTTCACTCTTTAATCCCAGCTAAAAACCACGTTCGCGGCGCTGGTAACTTTGGGTCCTCTGGCATTAATTTTACCGGCTTACATATGCTTTTAAATGAACGTCCCACTTTAGTGTTGCAGATTAATGGCAAGGACATTAAGGGACTTTTAGACACAGGAGCCGACAAATCCATTATAGCAACAAAGGACTGGCCTAGTACATGGCCTACAAATGTGGCGGAACAAACCTTGCAAGGACTTGGTTTTGCTCATTTCCCAAAAATCAGTGCAGCCTTGTTGTCATGGCAGGATAGCGAGGGTCATAGAGGACAGTTTTCTCCATTCATTTTACCTCTACCCATTTCCCTTTGGGGGAGAGACGTCCTGGCCGAAATGGATGTTGCTTTGGTCACCACTTCCCCTGCAGTACGATCTATGCTACAAAATATGGGTTACGTCCCAGGCAAGGGACTCGGTGTCCAGCTCCAGGGCCACCCTTCCCCCATTGAACCAAAACAAAGACCAAGTAAAGTTGGCCTGGGTTTTTCCTAGGGGTCACTGTTTCGCCTCCTAAACCAGTGGAGCCTTTACCCATCTCGTGGCTAACGGACGTACCCGTCTGGGTTCCACAGTGGCCCCTATCTCAGGAGAAACTGGAGGCAGTCAACACTCTGGTCTTGGAGCAGGTCAACGCTGGTCATTTGATCCCATCCACCTCTCCATGGAATACGCCTATTTTTGCCATCCGCAAAAAATTAGGTCAATGGAGACTCTTACATGATCTTAGGGCAGTCAACGCACAGATGCAGCCTATGGGCCCTGTGCAACGTGGTCTTCCTCTGCTTTCGGCACTTCCCAACCAATGGCCTGTTATTGTAATAGATCTTAAGGATTGTTTCTTTTCCATTCCATTGGACAAAAAGGATACCCCACGTTTTGCTTTTACTGTCCCCACCCAGAACCAGGAACAACCGGACAAGCGTTGGGAGTGGACAGTCTTGCCTCAGGGTATGACTAATAGCCCCACCATGTGTCAAGTCTATGTAGCCCAAGTACTAAAACCTCTTAGAGACCGATATTCCGACTGCAGGTGCCTACATTATATGGACGACCTACTGTGTACAGCCCCCACAGCAGAGAGGCTCCTGGCCTTATACAGTACACTCCAACAAGTGCTGGAAGGGGCAGGGCTGCATATTGCACCTAATAAGGTGCAATTGTCGTCTGTAGTTTCTTATCTTGGGGCTATAGTCGCCCCTACTCAAATTAGACCTCAAAAAATTCAAATAAAAATCAATGCTATCTCCACTCTAAATGACTTACAAAAACTTTTAGGGGATATCAATTGGATTAGGCACTACCTTAACATTCCTAATGCTGCATTGCAGCCCCTCTTTAATATACTTAAAGGAGACCCGGATCTTGCTTCCCCCCGAACCTTCACCTCTGAGGCCAAACAAGCACTGTCAATTGTCAACGATGCCCTTAGTAAAGCTGCCCTAAAACGTTGGGACCCTGCGGGAGACCTTACTCTTTGGGTCCTCGACACCCTTAAACAGCCCACCGCGGTCCTATGGCAGGATGGGCCTCTCCTCTGGATCCATCCCTCAATGTCATCTACTAGATCTATTAGTTACTATCCCGTGGCAGTGGCGGAGATAACTCTCCTAGCCATTCAGAGGGCTATCCAACATTTTGGACGCGAACCATCCACCATTGTTGTCCCCTATTCCATGGAACAGGTACGTGTGCTAATCGCTTGTACTGATGCTTGGGCGGTTTTAGTCTGCTCCACTTCCGCAACTATTACAAACAGAACACCCTCTGATCCTTTGCTAACCTTTGTTCAGTCTCACCCAGTTATTTTTCCAAAGTCCACATCCCAAAAGCCCTTACAGGGAGCCCCAGTAGTGTATACCGACGGTTCTAAAACAGGAGTCGGTGCATATGTTGTTTCAGGATCTGTGCCAAAAACATTCCAATTCGCTACTAACTCCCCCCAGGTAACTGAACTTCTTATAGTTAACCAAGTCTTCTCTGATTTCCCCGGACCTGTCAATATTGTGTCTGATTCACGCTATGTGGTTAATTCTGTGTCTATCCTTGAGGCCGCAGGACTAGTCAATTCTTCATCCTCCGTAGCGACAGTTTTCCTCACCCTGCAAAAATCTATTTGGAATCGGTCTGCTCCTTTCTTTATTACTCATATTAGAGCTCATTCTTCCTTACCTGGACCCATGACCACAGGCAATGCTATAGCTGATCAAGCCACACGCCCCATTTGGATACTCCAATTTTCTTCCCCAGAAGAGCAGGCTATCCAGTTTCATTCAGAGTTCCATGTAAACGCAAAAACCCTTGCCGCCAAATTCGGTCTTTCTCGTGCTGCCGCTCGCGATATTGTTCGCCATTGTGCCGCATGCCCTACTTTAACCCCTGTGCCTTCGGTGGGGGTTAATCCCCGAGGATTACTACCAGGACATATCTGGCAGATGGATGTCACCCACATATCCGAGTTTGGGACCTTAAAGTATGTTCATGTGTCAGTTGACACCTGTTCCCAAGTAATTTTTGCTTCTCTGGAGACGGGTGAGCGTACCACCCATGTCATTAATCACTGCCTTGCTGCATGGGCAGCCTGGGGCAAACCAAAAACTTTAAAAACAGATAATGGTCCTACATACACAAGTAAATCATTCCAAGATTTCTGCACCCGTATGCAGGTACAACATAAAACTGGAATCCCTTATAACCCTCAGGAACAGGCCATAATTGAAAGGGCTCATCAAACCCTCAAGGCTTTTCTCTTAAAACAAAAGGAGGGAATTGCCACGGGCAAAACCCCTCGAATGCGCCTCTCCCTTGCACTGTTTACTATAAACTTTTTGAATTTGACAGATCATTCTATGTCCCCCGCTGAGAGACACATGTTAAAGGAGCCATCTTCACGAGGCTATGTCCGTTGGAAAGATGTCCTCACGGGAAAGTGGTACGGCCCGGATCCGGTATTATGCTGGAACCGAGGCGCGGTCTGTGTCTTCCCACAGGAATCTGGAAGAGAACCTCTCTGGATACCGGAAAGATTGGTCAGAAAAACAGCCCCGCCGCCGCAAGATACACCTCTATCACCTACGGACGACATCTCCCCCGAGATAACCGAGATTACCACGCTCTCACAGGACGACAAATTGCAACAAAACAACGAGACGTGAGATGCACCCCTTCCGCTTCTTCATACTGGCAGCGGCTTTGCTCCCTGGCTCTTATGCGGGCTTTAACTCCAACCCCACTGCTTTACTGCAGAACGTAGGCAACCCTTGCGACTGCAAGGGGGGGACCAGCAACACCGTACTGCAGCGTACTCACATCGCCACAGCTGATTGTGGGGACAAAACTGCATATCTGCCCCTCCAGGGGATCCCCGGCCTACCACGCGGCTACATATGTGTGCCCAAACCCCGCGTTTCTGATCCCCATAGCAAAAACCACTCCTGTCCTTGCTCGACCTTTCAAGAATCCATGCACAGCTCTTGCGATTCCTCATACTTCCAATGCACTTCTGGCGGTCAGTCGTACTATGCCACCCAGTTACAAAGTACTCGCAGGTCCTCTAGTCCTGACCATTTGCCACAGGTAGTCCATTCATCCCCCTACCTCTCAGCCCCCTGTGTTGGTACGCCTGGACAGTGGGCGTGCTGGCGCACTACGGCACCCGTGCATATCTCTGATGGCGGAGGCCCACAGGACCAGCTCCGCCACCAACAGCTAACAAAGCGATTAAAACCCTCGTCCCCCCATCCCTACTCACGCCTCACATATGGACAATGCCTCCATCAGGCACACACCTTCCTCGAGTTGTCTTGTTCCCCCTCTCATTCATTGGGCTGTATCACCCATCCCTGACGGGGAGCGAAAACTGGGTATGCGAGACCAAAGGTACTGCAGCAGGAGTCCACCCGGGGGTTCCGGGGGTCCTGGGAGAGCATATGCATATGCATGCAGGTTCAATTCCCAGCCTGCCCCAGCAAAAGGGAATAAAAACTGATCCCTAACGGAGACATCAGGGGTTGTGGCCAGGCCCTTGAAGTTCCGTAACTAACGGATCACAAGCACGCTGGGTATGCACCTCTACTCTCTGCCTAGTAAATATTCTCCCGGCCCTCATGAGCCAGGGCCGTCGGGGATGTGATTTGTGCAAAAACAAAAGGAGGGAGATGTAGGGAACCAGACCGGAGGAACCGTGCCCCTAAGATGGCGCCGACTCCCTGCTTCCGGGTTCTTCCTCATCTCAGGGAGTTCCCGCTCTTGCTCGCTCCTTCCCGCCTTAGATTTCCCGCTCTAGCTCGCTCCTTCCCGCCTTGCCACGAGATTGTCCTATCCCCGCGCTTCTAGCCTATCACCTGATTTGTGACGTGTATTGTGCATATAAACCCTTGCTACGCGGGTGTAAGGGAAGTTCCTGCCCAGAAGAGATCGAAGCTGGATCTCCTGCTTGCCGAGCAATAAAGGAACCCCGTGCAAAGTGTTCGGTCTCTGTCTCTTGCTGGACGAGGACGGCGCCGAGCACTGCCCCTGCTGTAACCCTGGCTGGATGCCCAAAGCCGTTTTAGCCTCTGACTCCGAGTCTCCACCGGAGCCATTTTTTGGGCTGTCTGACTTTCCTGTCTGTCATCGCACATACCCCGCGTAGACTTTTGTCTCCAACCCGCGTGGGCATGCGCCCTGTGATGGGACGTGCCTCAGGGCGTGTGACCGTATGGGTTACGTGAGGTCATTGAGTGGGCCTAAATCCACAGGACTGGTGTCCTTATGAGAAAGACAGGATTAGAGGGCTGGTGTTGCGTGTGGGATCCCATATGGGCGCCAGTTCGAGTCCTGGCTGTTCTACTTCTGACCCAGCTCCCTGCTAATGCACCTCATGAGGCATCAGAAGATGCTCCAAGCCCCTGGCCCCTGTACCCACGTGGGAGATGCAGAGGGAGCTCCTGGCTCCTGACTTTGATCTGGTCTAGCTCTGGCTATTGCGGCCATCTGGGGAGTCAGCCAACAGGTGGCAGATTCTGTGTGTGTGTGTGTGTGTCTCCCTCTCTCTGTGACTCTGCCTTTCAAATAGATAAATAAATCTTTTTTTTTTTTTTTAAAGGAAAGGAGAACAGGAATAGGACAAAAACATACACAGAGGGGAGAGGGTGTGGAGACCCAGGGGAAGACAGCACCCAGAGGAAGCCGGTCGTGCTAACACCTTCCAGGTAAAACCAGCGCCTGCTGTCGGCGCCCCAGTCCGCGGTGCTGCGCTGGGGCGGCCTGAGCCCACTCGCGCCCTCCCTTCGCTCACGCGCCCACTCTGAACACTGCTGCCTCAGCTCACTGCCCCTCCAACCCCCAGGTCAGCGCATGCGTACAGCTGCTACTTATGGGCATCCAGGGCCCCTCCCCGGCTCCCCTGCCTCAGACCCCTGAATAACGCACTCAGCTCTCACTGCCACCAAGGCCCCCCGGCCCCTCCCCGAAGGACACCTCCAGGTTCCGCCCCTGCCACCAGCCCAGCCCTCCTGTGCCCACAGCCCGGTCTGCATCGCTCTCCACACGCAGAGAGCTCTGGGGACCGGGCCGCCCTCCTGTCCTCACCCTCCGTGAGCCCCCGGGTCCTCGCCCCGGCCAGCCCCTCTCCTCTGAAGGTGCCTCTGGCCTGTGTTCTCGGGAGAACCTGGACGAGGGGAGGCAGCAGAGCATCAGCCTGGGAGCATCCGCCCCCCCAGGCAGACAAGGGGAGGCCAGGGGAAGCGGGGATGAGCGAGTGAGTCCGAGGGTGGAGGCCGATTTTCGGGCCCTGCTCCTGGGGACCCCCTGGACCCCTTGGTGCTTCCAGACAGATGGACTCGGGGCAGCGCCCTGTGAGTCCAGAGCCCCAGGACAGCCCCAGGCTGTGGGAAGCAGCGGGCCCTTGAGGTCAGGGAGCCTTGTAGCCACCATCCGAGGGATGGGTGAGGAGCACTGTCCGCCCACCTTGGCCTTGGCCAATGACGGGGGCGGGGCGACAGCCCTGCCAGGCTGAAGTCAGACCCAGCACAGGGGGGACTGGGGGCCCACAGCGAGCGCCGGGCTGGTGCCGGAGGATTCATGTGGAAGTTCCCAGCGTCCGCAGGCCTGGTCTCCTCTGGTTCTGGACGGCCAGTGTAACATCCCGAAGCTGGTTCCCGGGCAGACGGCAGCTCCGTGGGGAGGTGGAGGCCGGGCGACCGGCCCTGGCTCGTCCACTCAGGCACGCTCCCTCCCTCCCTCGGCGCTGCGGTTCGCACTGCAGTTTGGCTGGGGGAGGAGGTGGGGGCACATCCAGGGGGCAGTGCTGGGGGGGGGGCACAAAAGGTCAAGGGGTCATCAGAAGTCTGACTCAAAAGCATTTTTTAAAAAAATTATTTTATTTGAAAGGCAGAGTTTCAGAGAGAGAGAGAGAGAGAGAGAGAGATCTTCCATCTGCTGGTTCACTCCCCAAATGGCTACAACAGTCGGGGCTGGGCCAGGCTGAAGCCAGGAGCCAGGAGCTTCATCCAAGTCTCCCACACAGGTGCAGGGGCCAGGGAACTTGGGCCATCTTCCGCAGCTTTCCCAGGCCATTAGCAGGGAGCTGGATTAGAAGTGGAGCAGCCGGGACTTGAACCTGTGCCCTTACGGGATGCTTGACCTGTAGGTGGAGACTTAACCTACTACGCCGCAGCGCCGGCTCCCAGAAGGGGTTTTACACAGACCCCGTGAGAGAGCAAACCAAACAGGCAGAGTCCACATCAGGGACTCGACCTGCATCGGCTGACACAGCCTGCAGAGATGCACTGATGGCTCCAACATCCGGGGTTTGCCTGCCGTGACCCCGTGGGGGACCACCAGCTCCAGCCACCGTTCCATGGCTTCTTCATGTCTCCACCTTGGAGGGTCCTGGCTGTCCAGCAGGGCAGGTCCTCCGTGGTCTCCAGCCCAACAGACAATGCGTGGACAGAGGGGCCGGCTGGCCCAGGCTTGGGGGGGGGGGTCACCTGTGTTGCCAGGACGCCACACTAGTTCACTCAGAAAAATCCCTTCGAGGGACAGCCCTCGGGGCTTCCCCTTGACCCTGGGTGCTCCTTCCTCGGCCCCCCCCACCTGGATCCCTTCCCCGAAGTCTGTAGCCCAGGCTCTGACCTCCTAGGCCTCCCTCTGACTCCCATTCCTCCTCCTCCCCTGGCCCCAGACCTTCCAGTACTCACACAGCTCCCCCACTGCAGACCAGGGACCCCCCTCCTGGGACCCAGGGGCTCTAAACCTCGCACAGAACATTGTGTGGTGGTGGTGGCATTCGGCGTGGGCCCCTGAAGCCGGGTGGGGCAGGGGTAGCATCTGGTCTGACAGCACACCCCTCAACCAGGGGGGCAGGGGTGGCACAGGGCTCAAGGCACATGCCTGGTCTTGCAGGGAGATGGAGCAGGCTGTCTGGTAGACCAGTTGTCAGTCTTTAGTGTCTCACAACTCAGCCCCCCTGAGGCCGGGGCAGGCCTGGGAACACGCCTTTGTGCGAGGTGTCTCGGTGGTTCTGGTGCAGTGGGTGGAAGACCAGCTCTGAGAGCACCTGCCTGATGCCCGGGTTTGCTTCCCACCTCCGGCCTGGCCGGGCATCCTGGGTTCTGAGCCCACGCCTGCCCCCTGCTGGCAAGTCTTCAGCCTACACCCCGTCTCCAGTAGAAAGAGAAAACACACTTAGCTCCTGGGGCAGCTGGAAGGGTTCAGTGAGATCATCCCAGGAAATTATCTAGCACTGGAGTAAGACTGGAGAAACGTGCTTTATCCACTGACGGAGCGCGGTGATTGGAGTGGGAAGAAGCTGTTGTTTGTTTCTCCGAGTTATAAAAACACCCGAAATGCTAACCGTGGTGACTCTCAAGGGGCGGAACCGAAGGGCGTGGTTATTTTCTTGATGTTCCTGTGAGCTTCCCAAGTGACAGGTGCTGCTTTTACCTTTGAGACAGTAGTGACACTGCGCAGGCGTGGTTGAAAGCAGCAGTAGGGGAGGTAAACGCCCCTGTATCTCACAGCAGAGTGTCGACTCAACACCCAGCTCTGGCTCCGGACGCCAGCTCCCTGCTCATGCAGACCCCGGGGAGACAGCAGCGAGGGCTCCAGTAGTTGGGTTCCTGCCACCCACGTGGGACCTGAATTGAATTCCCAGCTCCCGGCTTTTGCTCTGGCCCAGTGTTGCCCATTGCTGGCGTTTGGGGGGTGGGAGTGAACCGTGGTTGGGAACACTGTCTCTCTGCTCGCAAGTGAACTAAAAAAAAAAAAAAAAAAAAAAAAAAAAAACCACTTCAAGATTCAAGATTGTGGGGAAAAAAAAGACTCAACTGTCTTTTGGCAGTGTGGAGCAGCTGGAAGCCCGAGGACGGTGGGGCCCAGAACCCAAACCCAGCACCTCCTGGGGGGGGGCAGAAGGGCTCCCCAGCAACCGTAGATTCAGATCTCCCGGGCCCAGACTGACAAGCAGCATCGTCTTAGGGTCCTCGGAGAATGGTTTGACTTGAAGAAAATTAATTGGTCTCAAACATAAAATCAAAATGTGGGGGGCCTGGGGCTGGTGCTGTGGTATAGCAGGTAAAGCTGCCACCTGCAGTGCCGGCATCCCATATGGGCGCTGGTTAGAGTCCTAGCCGTTCCACGTCTGATCCAGCTCCCTGCTATGGCCTGGGAAAGCAGTAGAAGATGGTCCAAGTCCTGCACCCACGTGGGAGACATAGAAGAAGCTCCTGCTCCTGGCTTCTGGCTTCAGCCTGGCCCAGCGCTAGCTGTCACAGCCATTTGGGGAGTGAACCAGCAGATGGAAGACCTCTCTCTCTCTCTCTCTCTCTCTCTCTCTCTCTCTCTGTCGCTCCTTCTCTTTCTGTGTAACTCTGACTTTCAAATAAATAAATAAATAAGTCTTCTTTTAAGAAAATGTGGGGGCCGGGGCTGTGGCATAGCTAGTTAAGCCGCTATATGCAGCGCCAGCATCCATTTGGCCTTCAGTTTGTTTTGTTGTTGTTTTTGTTTTTGACAGGCAGAGTGGACAGTGAGAGAGAGAGACAGAGAGAAAGGTCTTCCTTTGCCATTGGTTCACCCTCCAATGGCCGCTGTGGCTGGCACACCGCGCTGATCCGAAGGCAGGAGCCAGGTGCTTATCCTGGTCTCCCATGGGATGCAGGGCCCAAGGACTTGGGCCATCCTCCACTGCCTTCCCGGGCCATAGCAGAGAGCTGGCCTGGAAGTGGGGCAACCAGGACAGAATCTGGCACCCCGACCAGGACTAGAACCCGGTGTGCTGGCGCTGCTAGGCAGAGGATTAGCCTGTTGAGCCGTGGCGCCAGCCTGGCCTTCAGTTTTGAGTCCCAGCTGTTCCACTTCCAATCCAGCTACCTATTAATGCACTTGGGAAAACAGCAGAAGATGGCCCGAGTGCTTGGGCCTCTGAACCCACATGGGAGACCCGGAAGAAGCTCCTGGCTCCTGGCTCTTGGCTCCTGGCTCCTGGCTTTGGATTGGCTAAGCTCTAGACATTACAAGCCATTTGGGGGGTGAACCAGTGGATGGAAGACTTCTCTGTCTCTCTCACTCTCTCCATAACTCTGCCTTTCAAATAAAATAAATACATCTTAAAAAATTAAAATGCGATATCAAAGTTAATAGGTGCTTAAATGACTAGAAATTGAAACCTCATGTCAAAAACTCAAACACCATGTTGGCTGAATGCGTAGGAACGCTGTGTGGGGTGGTGAAAAGTTCTGGAACAAAACCAATGCTGATCATACAACATTGCGAGTTATGCACTTTACTACGTTTAAAATGAGACATTTTAGGCCGGCGCCGTGGCTCAACAGGCTAATCCTCCACCTAGCGGCGCCGGCACACCGGGTTCTAGTCCCGGTGGGGCACCGATCCTGTCCTGGTTGCCCCTCTTCCAGGCCAGCTCTCTGCTGTGGCCAGGGAGTGCAGTGGAGGATGGCCCAAGTGCTTGGGCCCTGCACCCCATGGGAGACCAGGAGAAGCACCTGGCTCCTGCCATCGGATCAGCGCAGTGCGCCGGCCACAGCGCACCAGCCGTGGCGGCCATTGGAGGGTGAACTAACGGCAAAGGAAGACCTTTCTCTCTGTCTCTCTCTCTCACTGTCCACTCTGCCTGTTAAAAAAGAGAGAGAGAGAGAGAGAGAGAGAGAGAGAGACATTTTAAGTTATATACATTTGACCACAAAACAAAAAACAAAACAAAAAAAATCCATACCCAAAACACAAAAACAAAACCCTCAGTTGCAATGCAAGTAAACTCTTCTGTAATTACACAGAGTTCACTTTAAAAAAAATATTTCCTTTATTTATTTGAGAGGCAGAGTTACAGAAATGAGAGGGAGAGAGAGAGAGTCTTCCATCTGCTAGTTCACTCCCCAACTGGCCGCAATGGCTGGAGCTGGGCCAATCTGAAGCCAGGAGCCAGCAGTTTCTTCCAGGTCTCCCAGGCAGGTGCAGGGGCCCAAGGACTTGGGCCATCTTCCTCTGCTTTCCTAGGCCATGGCAGAGAGCTGGATGGGAAGAGGAGCAGCAGGGACTAGAACCGATGACCACATGGGATGCTGGCCCAGCAGGCGGAGGATTAACCCACTGCACCACAATGCCGATGCCCGGAGCTCACTTTTAATGTGGGATTTGGACATAGTGTTGAAGGAACCCTGATCCATGTCCTACTGTCCCTGGGCGTGTTGTGGGAGATGGTGACTGCACACCTTCTGGGGTGGGGGCATAAGAGGTGGGGAGAGCACAAACCCTAGGCTCATCTGGACTTGGCATCTGGGGCTCAGACCCCAACCCACAGTTCAGTTGTGCACCACACAGAACCAGCACTAGGGGGCAGCAGAGAGCTGGGTCGGACTGGGGAGGGCTCCTGGTACTCTCACCCTGGCCAGGGCACCCCTGCAGCCCCCTGCCCTGCCCTCCGGCCAGGGCTCTCTCTTCAGCTTGGCTTGCAGAAGATGGTGCCATTTCTCTGATGGAAACTGCAAGGAAAGCCCGGGTGTTTCTCCAGCTTATTCCAGTGGGATAGTCACGGCAGCTTGGTTTTTACGTTTAACCCACTCCATCCTCTGAAGTGTGTTTTGAGTGTCTCTGTAGCCAGTCTGTGGCTAATAAGGGGCTAATAAACCAAATTCTATTGTAGTGGAGTATCACTTTAAGACTTTCACCAGTTGCTCATCATGCTGACATCTTTGAGAGCCTGGGAGGGGCCGACGCTGCGGCACAGCAGGCTAAGACCCTGGCCTGCAGCACAGGCATCCCTGATGGGCGCTGGTTCTAGTCCCAGCTGCTCCACTTCTGATCCAGCTTCCTGCTAACGTGCCTGGGAAAGCAGTGGACGATGGCCCAAGTCCATGGGCCCCAGCAGCCATGTGGGAGACCCGGAAAAGCTCCTGGCTCCGGGCACTGTGGCCATTTTGGGGGTGAACCAGCAGACTTGTGGGAAGACGGAATTAACAGCTAAGTTAGGGGCAGGTGTTGGGCTTCAATGGTTAAGACATCGCAGGGACACCCACATTCCACACCACAGCGACTGGATTGGAAGCTGAGGCTTCTGACGCCCTGAGAGGCAGCAGGTGGTGGCTCAAGTACTCGGGCTCCCACCACAAAGGAGACCTGCACTGAGCCCCCAGCTCCTGGCTTCAGTCTGGCCCAGCCCTGGTTTTGCGGGCATTTGGGCAGTGAACCAATGGATGGGAACTCTCGCTGCTTCTTTTTCTACTTTTCAAATAAATAAACAATTTCTGAAAAAATATGTTAATTTGTATGCCAAAAATTTTGAAATCCATGTAGTTTTTCATAAAATGATTTTCCATGAACTTTTTGAAAACCCTTCAGATATACATATTTCAAAATATAATGCACCAAAATAAGTTTATCTTTAAAAACTCTTCCTAAAAACAGTAGCTAGGGGGTTGGCGCTGTGGCACAGCCAGTTAAGCTGCTGCCTGCAATACCAGCATCCAGATGGGGACCAGTTCAATTCCTGGCTGCTCCACTTCTGATCCAGCTCCCTACTAACGCACCTGGGAAAGCAACGAAAAATGGCCCATGTGCTTGGGCTCCTGCACTCACGTGGGAGACCCGGAAGAAGCTCCTAGCTCCTGGCTTCAGTCTGCCCCAGCTCTGGCTGTTGAGGCCATTTTGGGGTGAACCAGTGGATGGAAGACCTCTATTTCTGTCTCTCCATCTATCTCTTTCTAACTTTTTGTTTCAAATAAAATAAATAGATCTTAAAAACAAACCAAAGCCAGCGCCGTGGCTCAATTGGCTAATTCTCCGCCTTGCGATGCCGGCACACCGGGTTCTAGTCCCGGTCGGGGTGCCGGATTCTGTCCCGGTTGCCCCTCTTCCAGGCCAGCTCTCTGCTGTGGCCCGGGAAGTGCAGTGGAGGATGGCCCAAGTGCTTGGGCCCTGCACCCCATGGGAAACCAGGAGAAGCACCTGGCTCCTGGCTTCGGATCAGCACAATGTGCCGGCCGCAGCGCGCCGGCCGCGGCGGCCATTGGAGGGTGAACCAACGGCAAAGGAAAACCTTTCTATCTGTCTCTCTTTCTCACTGTCCACTCTGCCTGTCAAACAAACAAACAAACAAACAAACTGTAGCTAACAGTGGGTGTTTGGCCTAGTGGTTAGCCACTGTCCCATATCAGAATGTTGGGTTTGAATCCCAGCTTCAATTCCTGATAATAACTTTTTTTTTTTTTTAAAAAAAGATCTATTCTTCTTTATTTGAAAATCAGAGTTACAGAGAGAGGCAGAGACAGATAGAGAGAAATCTTCCACCTGCTGGTTCATTCCCTAGATGGCTGCAATGGCCAGCTCTGGGCCAGGCCGAAGCCAGGAGCCAGGAGCTTCCTCCAGGTCTCCTACATGGGTAGCAGGGGCCCAAATACCTAGACCACCTTCTGCTGCTTTACCGGGCCATTAGCAGGGAGTTGGATCAGAAGCAGAGCAGCTGGGACTTGAACCGGTGCCCATATGGGACACTGGTGTGGGAGCAGGCGGCAGCTCTGCCCACTGTGCTAAGACACCAGCCCCTGTATAATAGCTTCTCACTAATGCAGACACAGGGAGGCAGCAGGTAAAGCTTCGAGTAGTTGGTCTCTCATTCATGGGTACTCACACAAAGTTCTGGGCTCCTGGTTCTGCCTGGCCCAGCCCCAGCAACTGTGGGCATCTGGGGAGTGGACCTGTGGAGGGGAGAGCTTTCTCTCCTTCTCTCTGTGCTCGCCTCTCAACTTGGCAAAAAAAAAAAAAAAAAAAAAAAAAAAAAAAAGCAGCATCTAGAATGTGCTCTCTCCTCTCCTGCCACTGCCAAGGACATCGTTACAGGGGCAGAGAGATGGCAGGCACTCGCCCATGAACACTGCCCCCTCGCACCCCTGGGGCCGAGCTCAAGACAAACGTGTTTCCAGGGACAGCATTGTGGTGTAGCTGGCAAAGCCACCGCCTGTGACGCCGACATCCTATATGGGTGCTGGTTTGTGTACCGGCTGCTCCGTTTCTGATCCAGCTCCCACTTAGTGGCCTGGGAAAAGCAGCGGAGGATGGCCCAAGTGCTTGAACCCCTTCTGCCCACATAAGAGACCTGGAGGAAGCTCCTGGCATCAGCTTGACTCAGCTCGGGCTGTTGCAGCCATCTGGGGTGTGTTCCAGCAGATGGAAGATTGTGTGTGTGTGTGTATAAAATTCTGATTTCAAATACATCTCTTCTTTAAAAATGTGCATTCCCCACGTGTGCGAAGGAGTCTGCACCTTGCAGCTGATTATTTTAAATTAGAGGAATTTAGCAGCAAATGCTGGCAGAGGTCTCCTCCTCACATCTCCGTATCCGCCCAGACTCAGCGAAGGAAACAGTGACCTGAATCCCTTCCCCAAGTTGTGAACTGAATTCATACCGGGGAAGAAACGCTGACACCTGTCACATGCAGGGCTGACTTCTGTCACACACCATCGTCCTCTGTCTTGGAGAATCATTTGCAAGCCATTGTCCCTTCTGCAGGCCGGAGGGACTTTTCCCCACACCTGGGTTTGTTCTCCAAGCCCACTGAGTTCCTAAACGTAATTTGCTATGGCCTCCCACTCCTCTACATGGACGTGGGGCCTATCCGCTTCTGAATAATTTGGGGTATCCTATGATTCTCCTCTGCGCTGTGATTTTTCTCCTTCTGCACCTTAATAGGTTTGTACGCCTTTTCTCCTATTCAATGTTTTTGTCAGTTTATTCCCACAAACTTTCAGAGTGGGCAGGGGGAAATTTCTGGGGGAGCAGCAGTCCCCCAAAGGAAGGTGCTGTGGACTGAACTGTCTGTCCCCTACAACTCAAACTTTGCTGCCTTAGCTCCCAACGAGACCATATTCAGAGATGGGGTTTTAAGGAGGTAATGAAGATTACATGAGGTTGTACAGGCAGGGCCTTAATGCAACAGGACAGGTGTCCTTAAGAGAAGAGATATCAGGCTTGGACAGCCACAGAAAAAGGCCCCAGAGGACGCAGTGAGAAAGCTGCAGCCTGCAGGCCAGGAAGGGAGGCCCCGGAAGAAGCCAGCCCTGACAGCACGTCCTTGCGCATGTGTGCTGTGTAAGCCCGGGTCTGTGATGGCAGCCCAGGCTGGACAATGACAGGGTCCCTTGGTTCACTAAGTCTGGGAGACGCCAAGGCCGACCTCCCCGCCTTGGGAGCTCCAACGAGCACTTCAGCCCTTTAAAGGCTCTGGGAAGGTCCTGGGTAAAGACACCCACAGTTTGACACGATGCTCCCCAACAGACCTGAGGTCCTCCTCGGGTACCTGTGATCACCATAGGAAGCCGGAGCGGTGTCCGGCGAGCTGTGTACCAAACTAGACACACTCAGTGCTGGGTCTGCCGAGGCCTGAGGCTGCTCACTGTGCGTTTGGCCTCCTGGGCTGTGTGGACGACAGGGCAGTGACTTGGCTCTCAAATCCAACGACACTTTATTTATTTATTTATTTTTTGCAAGGAGATACCTGTCTGGAATCTGTTTTGGATTCTATCTGAGGGCTCCATCTGGTGCTTGTAGACTCCCAGGGAAGGAGAGAGGGAGGGACACAGCATCACTGTTGCCAGGACCACTACAGGCCAGCCCAGGGCTAGGCAGCTCCGCGAGGGTGGCTCGCAGCCCCTGGCAGGCAGAGGTCAGAGTGGGCCCTGGTGTTGGGGGCGGGCTGGAAAAGTTGACCTTCGGGTTGGGGCAGTCAGGGGGTGCATATGTGGCGTGGGGAGGGCTGAAGGGCCCCTTTGTTTCAGAAGGCGGAGGTGGGAGAGAGGGGCTCCTCAGCTCCACTCACTTCCCCACTAGGGCAATGTTGGGGTGGCCCCAGGAATCCTATTTGCATAAGGAACACAGGCTTGGGGAGGCTGGGAAAAAGGAATGTATTTTAACTTGCAAATCAGTTCTAATAATTAAAGTAATATTCACTCCTTGCAGAAACTGATGCACGGTCTAAGTTTTAAAATGCACAAAACCCCCAAAGAGGAAAACTCACCACGCATCCCATATGGCTGGCCGTCTCCACGCTGGCTCCTCCTCTCTTGCTTGACAACTTCTGTCATTGTCTGGTTTCAGCCAGGGGCTTCTTCCAGGTCTCCCACGCAGGTGCAGGGGCCCAAGCACTTGGGTCATCTCCCATTGCTTTCCCAGGCACGTTAGCTGAGAGCTGGATTGGAAGCGGAGCGTCGGGGACTTGAACAAGTGCTCCTATGGGATGTCGGGGTCACAAGGTGGCAGCTTAACCCGCCGGCCATGATGCCGGCTGCCTGGAACTTCTTTACCAGCTTTTATGTTTAGAAAGCACTTCTCTTGGGTGGGCTTTTAGTGCAGCAGTCAAAATGCAGCTCACCTTCTGACCCAGCTGCTTCTTCTTCTTCTTTTTTTCAAAGATTATTTATTTATTTGAAAGGCAGAGTTACAGAGAGACAAGAGAGAGATGTCTTCCATCCGCTGGTTCACTCCCCAGATGGCCGATCCAGGTCTCCCATGTGGGTGCTGGAACCAAGGACCTGGGCCATCTTCTACTGCTTTCCCAGGCCATAGCAGAGAGCTGGATCGGAAGTGGAGCATCCAGGATTTGAACCGGCGCCCATATGGGATGCCAGCACTGCAGGCAGTGGCTTTACCCACTACACCACAGCGCCGGCCCCCAAGCTTCTTGCTGTTGTAGAATTTTCAGAAATGTTACAGCTCTTTTGTGTTCTAACACTTTCTCCCCACTGGGTTCCTGGTCTCCCATCCACGAGGATTTAGGTACATGGCAAGGAAGTGTTAGGTAGGAAGTCGGAAATGAGCTTATGTGTGTGTGACAAAGGCCTAAGGAATTGACATCTACAGCGGTCCAGCATCCGCATCTCAGAGTCGTCCCGATAACCTTCCAGGTGCATCCCAGTATCTGCACTTCAGACGTCCGCCTGGATCCTAATGACCTTCCAGGGGGTCCTGCCCCTTCTACCTGATAACCATCCTTCCTCTGCCAGCCAGGCTTCCCCTGTCTGATAACTCCGGGGAAAAGTATTTACATCCAACAAGTCCTTTGTTCCAGGAGGAGAAGGAGAAGAGGCGGGAAGGCAAGACCCATCCCCTTAAAAGCCCCAGCCTAAATGTGAGTTGCGCTCTCTCGTGGCTACGGCTTTTCTGTTTTCAGACGGGGGAGCTTTCCCTGATTATATGCTAATAAGGTGGAACATCTGGAAGCCACTCCAGAAGCAGCTGCCAGAATCCCATTTTTTGCATAGATGCAGCAGGAGGGAGTAAAGCCATTTTGCCACGGGAGGTTCATACAGCGCTCAAACAAGTCCGCAGTGGCCAGGGCCTGGCTGATGCGACCTCATCCGGTGACTCGGGGGATTGCCCCGGTCCCTCTCCACCTGCGTGTATCAAGAACCTGTCCATCTCCTGTCTCAACCACTGCTGATTTACACCCTGGAAGCAGCAGGGATGACCCAGTAGTGGGTCCCTGCCACCCACGTAGGAGACCTGGACTGAATTCTGGGATCCTGGTTTGGGGGCAGCTGTTGCAGACATGTGGGGAGTGAGCCAGCAAATATAAGCGCTCTCTCTCGCTCTCTCTGTCTCTCTTCTCTCTCTCTCTCTCTCTGCTTCTTAAATACATTGAAAATATATTAATGACATTTAGATCAATTCCAGAGCCAGGTGTTGTGGTGCGACAGGCTAGCCCACACTGGGAGCCCCACACCCATCAGAGCGCCTGGCTCGGGTTCTCACTGCGCGGCTTCAGATCCAGCTTCCTGCCAGTGTGATCCTGGGAGGCAGCAGGTGCTCAAGTGGCTGAGGTCCCTGCCACCCACATGGGAGACCCAGTAGGAGTTCCAGGCTCCTGGCTTTGGTCTGACCCTGCCCTGGCTGTTACAGGCATTTGGGGAGTGAACCAGGGTATGGAAGATTCTCTCTCTCTCTCTCTCTCCCTGCCTTTCAAATGAGAAGGGAAAGTCCCTCTCCTTCCTGGCCTCAGACGTGTGTGGTTTGCTTCCGTCACCCTCTCTCCCCCTGTGTCTCTGCTCGCCCACTCTCCCCTGCTCTCCCCGCTTTAATCCACCTGGAGGGGAAAGGGAGAAGCGAGGTTCAGCACCTCCACAGTCGCCCTCTCTGTCTCCAGGGACCCGTAGGGGAAAACACTCCCTGGGGTGGCGGCCCCGCTGCCCCAGGACACCTGCACCTACACCAAAACCCTGGCAAACATGCTGCACGAGGAGTGAGGGGTTTACCATGGAGACCACAGCACAAACAACCCGAGCGGTCCCCGGAGGCCTCCTGTTCTCCTGCGGCCCTGGGGCGCCCCGCAGGACGGCCGGCCTCTCCCCCAGCTCACTGCGCCCCTCCAACGCACAGCTTCCAGGGACAGGGGCATCTTCGCCCGTCACTGCGCCCAACGAGCGGGCTCCGCCTCGCTCCGGCCCCAGCCCTGCCCCTTCCCGACAGAGCCCTGGCCAGGACAGTGGCTCTCCTTAGAGGGCAGGGTGGCAGCAGCCTCTATAACCCGAGAATGCCTTGGGGCCCCAGCCCCTTCCCCGGGGGCCTTATTAAGCGGTTTCTTCCAAACAAATCCAGGGCTGTTCCAGGAGGAATTCCTGTACCACCTGCTCCTGCAGCCCTCGCTCTCCTTCCTCTCTTGACGGTCAGGAAGCGGGAGTTGCAGAAAACATGGAGTCAGGACTGTGTGACTGTGACCCCTTCGAGGGCTGCCCTGGACTCCCAGGGCCCTTTGAGGGGCCCTCCCAGAGGCCTCAGGGGCAGGCAGGAGCCACTGGCACTGCCCTCCTCCAGGTGGGCGTGGCCACGGGCTCTGTGGGCAGGGAGGGCCCGATCCCTGGACCTCCCTGGGGTGGCTGCAGCCAGAGCTAGGACCCGTCACAGCGGCTGCAGGAAGAGGGGGCCGCTGAGGGGCGAGGGGTGCGCCCCAGCTGTGATCGCACGGTTTGTGGAAGCCCAGGTCTGAGCTGGGTCGGCAAGAGCAGTTTGTGCCACGGACGAGGCAGTGGTCAGGCTGTGGCCAGGTGGCCAGGCTCCGAGCCCCGCCCTTCCCACAAAGTGTCAGAGTCTGCGTGTTTGTAAAACAAGATGGCAACAGTACAGGGCTGGACGCGTCTGCTCAGGGGTCAGCCCGGCTGGGTGAAGGAGTGCCTGCGAGGCTCTTCCCAGCATGGAGGTCTGAGCGGACCAGGCGGGAAGACGCAGCCTGGGTGCGGGTGGCCCCATCATGGCTTGGGAGCAGTGGGTCTCCTGCCCCGAGAGCTGGCCTTGGGCATCAGTCGCTGGTCTTCGGAGTCCGGGAGAAAAACCAGTGCCCTTCGCCAGCCTCGGGTTTTCAGCCCAGAACTGAGAGCTGCACCCTCGACTTCCACACTCAGCCTGAGCCTGGCTGCCGGCATCCTGGGTCTCAAGACTTCTCTGTTTGTAGGATCGCATGAGCCAGCTCACCCGAGCAACCCCCCCCCCCCACTTCCCGCCGTATCCACACCGCGGTGCTGGCTCTCTAGGGAACCCTGACTAACACCCTGGCGCAGAGGGAGGATTAAGCAGGATAGTGGGCAGGGCTCCCGGCTCAGCAGTTAACACACCGCTTGGGACACGTGCGTCCCAATATCAGGGTGCCGGGGTTCAAGTCCCAGCTCCTCCTCTGTTTCCAGCCTCCTGCTAAGGCAGCCATGACGGCTCAAGTACATGTGTCCTTGTCCCTCACGAGGGAGGCAGAAATGGAGTTCTGGGCTCCTGGCTTCATCCTGGCCCGGCTCTGGCTGTTGCAGCCTCTTGGGGAGTGAACCAGTGGACGGGAGATGTCTCCCTCCCCACGGGTCTCTTTCTCTGCCTTTCAAATAAATAAATGAAAATTAAGAAACAGAACAGCACGGCATTGGTAGCGAGGAGCCAGTGGTTGGTCGCCGTTGTTGCGAGCTATCAGCTCCCTGGGGCTGTAGCAGTGAACGCCCACGGGTGGGGGGGGTGCACACAGAGGGGCAACAGAGGTGGACCACAGCGGGCCTCTCCCACAGTTCTGGAGGCCGGAAGCGGAAATGAAGGCACCGGAGAGCTGTGCCGCCATGGAGGCTCCACTCCCACCTCCTCTCCTAAGACGGGAGTCATCAGATCGAGGGCCCGTGTTCGGGGCGATCGCTTCTTCAGGATCCTTAACCTGCGAAGACCCTTTCCCGGGAACAAGGTCGCATGCACAGTGTCCGGAGTTTAGGATACGGATGCATCTCTTGGGGCCGTGATGCCGCCCACCCCAATGCCAGCTGACTGGGTTGGTTTACCAGTTCTCTGTTCATTGCTGGAGCTGTAGCGGCGTGGGGGCGGGGGGTGGGGAGGGAGGTGATGACAGATGTTGCCCTTTAAAATGAGCCTTTCAACGCTCAGCCCACTGGGACGGGTTGATCTGTAGCTGAGTGGCTGTGCCAGGGAGGAATCTGAGGGCAGGAGTGGGAGGGAGCCAGCGGAGGGATCTGTGGACCGATATGGGCAGAGGCCGTGGGATGGAGAGGTCTGAAGCCCAGGGCAGCAGGGCAGTGGCCCTGGGGGCAGAAGAGTTGGGTGCAGAGCCCCACGGCTCGGCTTCCCTGGTGACTTTCAGGCTGGGGTAGGTGTTTCTTAAGATGCCTTATACTGGAGGGAACAGAAAGCCTTGGCTCACCTTGCTGAAACCACTTGGAAACAACTCCCCTCCCATCACAGGACGCCTGGTGGCTTAGGTGGCTACAAGTGGATTCCTAAAAGCCGAGGTCTGACCACTTGATGCACAGCAAGCCGATTACTGACACCCCAGGTGGTGGAAGAAGCTAGGCTATCTGCAATGCCCAGAGCAAGAAGTCAGGCAGCTGTCACTCAATTTCCAAACTCCTCGAGGAACAAAGATTAAAGTGGGAGTCACTGGCTTGTGTGAGTCACTGGCTGGCCCACAGAGCTCATGGCCCTTGGCTGATTAGCCTGGGATAGGCCAGTGTGCTTCTTTTGTAAGGGCAAAGTGGGCTCTGTCTGTCTGGGGTCTACCTGTAGATTGGGTGTTGTTTGATCAGAGCCAGAGAGCAGGCAGCTCTCGGAATAGTTAGCAATGGGTGTGATGTAAGCGGTAGAACAAAGGTGAGTGATGGGCACAGTGAGCTAAACCACCTCTGGGCGCGCCTGCATCCCGTGTCATCCCCTGCGGTTGGGTCCTGCTAACAAGACTGGGAGGCATGGGCCGATGTTGTGGCTTAGTGGGTAGAGGCACTGCCTGAGAAGCCATCATCCCATATGGGCATCGGTTCGAGTCCCAGCTGCTCTACTTCCGATCCAGCTCTCTGCTATGACCTGGGAGAAAACAACAGAAGATGACCCAATTGCTTGGGCCCCTGCCATCCATGTGGGAGAACCAGAGAAGTTCCTGGCTGTGGCCTGGCCCAGCCCTGGCCATTGCAGCCATACGGGGAGTGAACCAGCGGATGGAAGATCTCTGTTTCTCCTTTTCTCTCTGTAACTCTTTCAGAATAGATAAATAAAACTGAAAAAAAAAAAAAGAAAGAAAAGAAAAGAAAAGAGAGAGAGACTAGGAGGCAGCAGGCGGCAGCTTAAGTTCCTGGGATTTCTGCCACCCGTCGGGGAGACCCGGATGGAGCTCCTCCAGCTGCATTTGAGTAGTCTCTGTCTCTCTCGCTCTCTCTGCTTTTCAAACATAAAAATTAATCTAAAAAAAAACCAGGAGTGATCGCTGAATTCTGAGTCTGTTTCGGGCTGGCCAAGGTCACTCCCTTAATTTAGGGAGTTAATCTTTAGCAAAGGGAAGACAGAGAAACTGGAAGTGAGGGAGACCAATGGGCTGATAGAGTTGACGGCAAAGGCATCGGGGGAGGGGCTCCACTTGCTTTCTCTGCTGCCTCTGGCTTCACTCCTCTCCACGGGGGGCTTCTTCTGGGGGCTTGGGTGTCTTCGTGGTCCCAGGAAGCCCAGCTCACCGTGACTGTGTGTAGCTGCAGGGTTGAGGACCATGTCTTCCTGGGTCTGCTAACGTGAGGAAGCCCCCAGTGTCCCCAGCAAACCCCATCTTCATCTCGTGACTCCATGGCCAGGAGCGCATCAAGTTCTGAACCGGTGACTGCCCTGAAAATGGCTTAGTCCACTGGGCCACCGGTGGAGCTGGACTGGCGCCAGGTCCCCTGAAATGCTGGGCCACTAGTTCAAGAAAACCTGGTGTTTAAGAACCGGATGAGAAAGGTAAAAGGGGTGGGGGCCGGCGATGTGGCATAGCGGGTAAAGCCACCGCCTGCAGTGCCGGTTCCATATGGGCGCCAGTTCTAGTCTCCGCTGCTCCACTTCCCATCCAGCTCTCTGCCGCGGCCTGGGAGAGCAGTAGAAGATGGCCCAAGTCCTTGGGCCCCTGCACCTGTGTGGGAGACCTGGAAGCTCCTGGCTCCTGGCTTCGTATCAGCACAGCTCCAGCCTTTGTGGTCATTTGGAGAGTGAACCAGCGGATGGAAGACCTCTCTCTGGCTCTATCTCTCTCTCTCTCTCTGTCCCTCTTCTCTGTATAACTCTTTCAAATAAATAAATAAATAAATATTTTTTAAAAAGAGGTAAAAGGGGCTGAGAGACCAGAGGAAGAGGCAGATAAGCCTAGGATTACACAGAGCATAAAATATCAGAGGTGGGGTGGGGAGGGACAGAGCGAAGTCTTGGGCCGTGGAAAGACAGAGGGATCCCCGCACACCAAGGCAGTAGGAAGGGATTTATACGCTAAGCTGGACAAAGGTGGCGCATGGCCAGCCAACTCATACCTGGCCTTGCTCAAGTAATGTTACATTCTGAACATCAGCGCCCAGGATGATACGCTCGGCCAGCCACCTTAACTGCTTTGTTTATCCCATAGGATTTGGGATGGGTGCCAGGGTCACCTAGTGGGCCAAGATGGTGATTACAACCAAGGTGGCTGCGGTCGCATCCAACTGGAGTCTCGGCCACAAAATTGGAATTATGTGCAGGGAGGAGAGGGCACGGCTTGTTGCTGGGCACCCAGGCCTCTGTGAGATGGTAGAGTGGCAGCATGTGGGCACGGCGTCCACAAGGCCAGTGCCCAGACTGTTGCCTGGGGCAATGCCGGCTGGTTCCTAGTGAAGTTTCTACCGCACCCTGACATAGTTTCCCTTTGAGAACAGAAGTTCTGACCCAGGCCCACTGGTTTAAACAAGTGAGATCCAAGATGGCTGCCCACGTGACCTCTACTCTCCTTAGAATCTCGTTTCTGTGCAAAAACTCACTCCACTGGCACCATGACAATAGACAGTTGTCATGACAGCGGCAAGAGACCATAAGACTAAAAGAAGGCAGCTCCCAGACCCCAAGAAGGACACCGAGCCTCCTGTGGAAAACCATGACTGCTCCCCCCTATTCCTGTTGCCCCACCCCCACGCGTGATGACTCAGTCTCCAGCACGCGGAGAGGTTGACTCACCTGCTGGATTCTCGCCTCTCCGTAGCTCATGCTGCTTACACTCAGCTTCAACTTCATCACTGGCTTTGGGACACCAAATAGACAAAGGACCAGCTTCTGGGGTCCCTCACCCCTAACAAAATGAGAGGCCACAAGCTCAGGGGAAGCCTCCCAGGAGTAGGTGGGAGGGCTCCTGTGCACGGCCAGGCCATGGTAGCTCCATGGAAAAAGGTGTGGCGAGGCCCAACTTCCTGGGAAGGCGGGGCCAGGGTTGGCATTCAAAGGCAGGGACTGACTTTGGATCTCAGACACCCACCACATCCTGTCCAGCAAGAAGCAGTGCCCAGGAGCCTCCTCCCCACCATCTGTTCCCCTCCCCCATTCTCTGATACAGGTGCTCTTAGGTGTAAGAAACTGTGATGGGGGGCCTACTGGGGGAAGTTGGCTTCTGCTGGGAGCATCCTCTGCTCGCCTGGTCAAACAGCCTGCACGGGGTCCAGTCCAGCCTCTGCCCTGACCACTCCAGGTTCCTTTGTAAGTTGGGGGTGAAAATGTTAGATCTCTAAGTCCTCTCCTAGCTATGGAGAGCAGATGTTTCCTTCAAGGGAATCCTGAGCTCACTTGGTGAAAAAAAAGCCCTTGAAAGGACAAGTTATTCATAAACCCTGATGGCAGGCAGCCTGTCACAAAAGACAGATCATCACCATCATCACTATCATCATCCAGTCCATGACCATCACCACCATCCTAATATCCACCATCATCACCATCACCATCACCACCATCACCACCACCACCATCACCATCATCACCATCACCATCACCATCACCACCATCACCACCACCACCATCACCATCATCACCATCACCATCATCACCATCACCATCACCATCACCATATCATCGTTCTGTCCATCATCATCACTGTCACCATCTCATCCTGTCCATCATTATCACCATTGCCATCATCACACTATGATCCTGTCTCTCACCATCATCACCATCTTCATCCTGTCCATCACCATCACCATCACCATCACCATTATCACCCTCACCATCATCACCATCTGTTGCAGTTGATTTCTTCTGAGAGGATTCGTTTCTGAGAGGACGAGCATGGTGGGGGCTAGAGGCACGGAGTCACCACACAGACCCCGGGAGTCGGGTGAAAGCAGGCCTGAGGCAAGCAGCCAGCAGACTCATTTATTTCAGTTGCTACAGCTGCTTATATAGCCAAGGCAGCCAATCCAGTCAAGGGGCAGTCTATACCCTAACCAATCACAGCCTGTTGCCAGGCAGTTTCCAAAGCCATCCAATCACAGCCTGCTGTCAGTCAGGCTCTGTTGTCATGTGGTTTCTGAAGCCATCCAATCACGGCCTGTTGCCAGGCAGTTTCTGTTGTCAGCGGCCATCTTGGCATGACCTTCTCACCTCAGTGGCCATTTTGGCATGACCTTTTCACCTTCCATTTCCACCACAACCATCGTCATTCCATTACCATCACCATCACCATCATCACCATTGTCATCCTGTCACCATCACCATCTTCACCATCACCATCATCATATAACCATCATCACCATATCATAATCCTATCACCATTTCCATCCTGTGCAACACTCCAAGGGCACTGTTGCATCAGAAGTTTCACCTCCACCATCTCCTTGTCTTCTCACCTCAGTGCTACTGGTAGAGTTTGGTTTTCCTGAACCAACCAGTTCTCCAATTCTCCAATGATAAGCAGGAGCCCAAAATCCCATTCAGAGTTAGTGCAGTCCCCACAGGTTAAGGGCTCAGCCTCACTTCTGCAACCAGCCACAGAAGGGGTTCCCAGGCCACCTGCCCTTCTATCCAGCCATTCCCAAGTTGAAGAATGTGCTATGATGACTCACAGATCTCAGGAACTTCTATTTCCAAGCACAGGTTATTATAAAAGATGCAAATGAACAGCCAGATGTAGGGGTGCACAGGGCCAGGCCTGCAGGGATCCTGAGTATGGGAGCCTCCGTCTCCTATGGAGTCATTGGCCACCTCCCAGGATACGGAGGTGTGTAGCAACCTGGGCACTCCCCAGACCGTGTTTCTTGGGAGTTTTCATTATGGAGGCATGGCTGATTAATTATAGGCAGGGGTAGGAAGGTGGAGAGGGGGCACCACAAGTCCCACCGACTCCCTGGGCAAGTGGTCCTTGCTTCCTCACTGACCAGCCGCCATCCTGAAGCTCCCTGGGGACCCTGCCACGAGTCAACCCCATCAGCCTGGACTGAGGTTGGGCCAAAAGGATTTATGGTGCAAAACAAAGGTATTCCTACCACCTGGAACATCCCCCAGATTTTAGGAGCTTTGTACAGGGAACCGGGGACATACACCAGACAAACACATTTTATTCTACTGCAGGCAGGGGCTATTGTTGGCTACATTTTTCAGGTGGAGATTAATATCTCAGGCACAGAGATATTAAATAACTCACCCTAGGGTACACTGCTATTTATAGCAATAGCAAAATTTGAACCCAGACAGCCCAGCTCCAAGGGCCACACATTAGCCAAGGACACCCCACGGCCTGCTGGGCAGGACCCTGGGGAGGGAGGCGTGAGCATGGCCTTTCTCCAAAGGTGGCCCTGAAGTGTCCCTGCAGAGGGCAAGGCACACAGCCCCCTCACCGGGAGAAAGAGTGTCACTGGACTCCGTGATGCTGGGAGCTGAGAAAGCTCTGACCGGGAGCTGCTTTCCTGGTGCAAATGTTCCCACCAAGGCTGACGTCACTGACGGCATAGTCAGCCGGTGCCAGCCAAGTGCACCACCCAGGGACAGCCCTCTCAGCCTACAGGGTTCCTGGTGCTCCAGCAGGTGTGCCGGTGAGGAGACAGCTACCTCCAGCTTGGGTGCCTGATTCCAACAGCAACACCCAGCCAGGCAGAAGCTTCCTTCCATGGGATTAGGGATGACCTAGAGCCCGGGCTGAGCAGATGGCCTTGCTTCTTTCCAGTTTGGTGGGCAGACCACCTGTGGCTGCCCATGTCGCACCCTGAGGCCACGGCTCTGTCCTCACCAGGAAGCCGCGCACCTGTTCAAGTTCATTCTTCCGGAACAAAGGCATCTCCCGTTGCTTCCACCTCAGCTGTGCATTTATCCTCCTGGCCGCTAATTTACTATTATTATTTTTAAAGATGTATTTATTTATTTGAAAGTCAGAATTACAGAGAAAGAGGGAGAGAAACAGAGAGAGATCTCCCATCTGCTGGTTCACTCCCCAGATGGCCACCACGGCCAGGGCTGGGCCAAGCCAAAGCCAGGAGCCAGGAGCTTCATCCAGGTCTCCCACTTGGGTACAGGGAACCAAGCACTTGGGCAGCCTCCCCTGCTTTCCCAGGTCATTAGCAGGGAGACTGATCAGAAGACGAGAGCAGCCGGGACTTGAACCAACGCCCATATGAGACACTGGCTTTGCAGCTTTACCTACTACACCATAGTGCTGGCCCCTGGGGGTTGTTTTATCCAGCATCTCCGTGTGTTTCAAGGCTCTGATTGTGTGTGTGAGTATGTGTGTGTGAGTGTGAGTATGTGAGTATGAGTGTGTGAGTGTGTGTGTGAGTGCATGTGAGTGTATGAGTAGATGTGTGTGTATGTATGAGTATGTGTGTGTATGTGAGTATGTGTGTGTGAGTATATGTGAGTGTGTGTGTGTGAGCACATGCGAGTGTGTGTGAGTGTATGAGTATGTGTGTGAGAGCATGTGTGTGAGTGTATGAGTGTGTATGTGTGAGTGCATGTGAGTGTGTGAGTATGTGTGTGTGAGTATGTGAGTATGTGTGTGTGAGTATATGTGAGTGTGTGTGAGTGTATGTGAATATGTGTGTATGAGTATGTGTGTGTGAGTGTGTGTGTGAGTGTGTATGAGTGTGTGTGAGTGAATGTGAGTGTATGAGTATGTGTGAGTATGTGAGTATGTGTGTGAGTATATGTGAGTGTGTGAGTGTGTGTGAGTGTATGCAAGTGTGTGTGAGTGATGAGTATGTGTGTGTGAGAGCATGTGTGTGTGTGAGTGTATGAGTGTGTGTGTGTGTGTGAGTGTGCACTGAGACAGCAGGCTTCCCACTCACTCCATCCACCAGCATGCTTAGGGGAGTTTGTTTAAAGGTGCTTTTTTAATTGTATTTTTATAATTGTCTAGGTATTTATTTATTTACTTTTAGAGAGAGAGAGGGAGAGAGAGCATCCACCCACAGGTTCATTCCCCAACTGCAATGACTCCGGCTGGAGCTGGAGCCAGAGCTGAGAACGGAATTGGGTCTCCCCCGGGGCGGCAGGGACCCAACCAGAGTCATCCTCACATGTTGCTTCCCAGGGTCTGCGTGGCCAGAAGCTGGAACCGGGATCAGAGCCAGGCATGGAACCAGGTATTCCAAGACCCAGAATACCAGTTAGGAGATGAGAGATTTAACAGCCAGTCCAAATGCCCACCATGGCAATATTTACTTATTATTATTTGCTCATATCTATTTTCTGGTGTTAACAAGAATCTGAATCTCCTCTAAACATTTTTTTCCTAAAGATTCATCTATTTTTTTTTTTTTTTGAAAAGCAGAGTTACAAAGAGAGAGGAGAGACAGAGAGATCTTCCATCCACTGATTCACTCCCCAAATGGCCATAACAGCCAGAGCTGGGCCAATTCAAAGCCAGGAGCCAGGAGCTTCTTCTGGGTCTCCCATGCAGGTGCAGTGGCCCAAGCACTCGGGCCATCTTCCACTGCTTTTCCAGGTGCATTAGCAGGGAGCTGGATTGGAAGTGGAGCATCCGAGATGTGAACTGGCGTCCATACGGGATGCCGGTGCTTCAGGCCACGGCTTTAACCCACTGAGCCACAGCATCAGCCCCTCCTCTAGACATTGGGCCACATTTCTGCAGTCACCTTTAGACGACTTTGCTTCCCACCCAGCATCTGGTTCACCTGTTTTGGGAACAGCAGCACAGCTCTCCTTTGGGAAAACCACGCCCTCTGCTGGGGGGGGGGGTGCATCGTGTCCCCACGTCCCCACTGCAGGGGAGTGACTCAGGCCTGAGCACTCGGGATGGTGTGCCCCAGGCTGCAGGGACGCGTCACAGATGGGCAGCAGCCAGAGAGCCTGTCCTGAGAT
Source organism: Lepus europaeus (assembly GCF_033115175.1). Taxonomy (NCBI): domain Eukaryota; kingdom Metazoa; phylum Chordata; class Mammalia; order Lagomorpha; family Leporidae; genus Lepus; species Lepus europaeus. The sequence goes on from NC_084827.1 coordinate 176,196,204, forward strand.
TTGCTGTCACCATAGAGGACCAAGGAGGGCTTTTGGTGGCTTGAAGCCACTAAGCTGTGTGTCTGGAGCTGTTAGCCACCCAGCCGTCTGTGAAAAAAATGAGCAGAGAGATGGACACAGACAGAGACAGCCAGCGAGAGAACTGACCCTTGAAGGCATGTTTGGGAACCCACAAGCAGAACCTGTCCCCTGGACCTTACAGAGGGAGAGGCTGCGTGGGGCAGGGGCTGGGAAGATGGCCTTAGCATGAAGACAGTGCCACCAACGGCACAGAGCTGGGGCCTGGGTTAGTACAGTGGGCCTCAGAACCCCGTTAACCAGCCAGTCAGTGTACTGAAAATCCCTCCTGGGTGTGAGAGAGCACTGGAGACCTTAATCCAGACTCAGGGCTCAATCATAGCAAGACTGAGAATTAGCTACTTATTCCCTCGGCTTCCCCGTGTGTAAAATGGGCATAGCAGGAGATCTGTAGCTCCCTGGTGCGGTTAGCTGATAAGCCTGGAGGAGTACAGACACAGAGCCCGGAACCTTCCACTCCAGCCGGCTTCTTAAAAAAGACCATCACGCAGGGAGTGTATGTGGGCTTTTCCGAGCCACACAGATCTTTTCCAGCCTGGTTAAGCAAAAAGAAGACAGAGAGCGTTGGTCCTGTGTCATAAGGGGCTGACCGCACAGCCAAAGATGTCCAGGGCTAGGAGAGGCCCAGGCCCTGGCCTCTACAGCTTCCTATTCACTGCCACGAGGGAGACAGCCCCTGCAGAAAGAGCGGCTAAAGTGGGGTCCGGAAGCCCTGATGTGGACAGAGAGGATTCAAAGCCAGCACCTGCGTCCTTTCCTCCCTCGCCAGAGCCACAGCCCCCGTGACCCCTCACGGCTGCACCTGCACCAGCATTCACACCTCCAGCTGTCCAACACACCTGTTTCTCTTCCTCACATTCCTGCAAACTCACCTGCAAAGCGCCCCGCAGACTCAGCCCTCTTGGGCAGCGGCCCAGCAGGTGCATGTCCCTGCTCTGCAGGTACCTGTGACCTCACCGGCTGCCCACAGCCTCCTGTGACCTCACCGCCTGGCCAAGTCAGCCCAGCAGAGCCATGGCCACTCCCCTGAACCACCACAGCTGGCAGAGGGCATAGATGAACACCGAGGCCCCGGGAGAGGCCCACGCTGCCGGCAACCCCCGCCATGGCCCTCCCGAGGCCACCCTGGGCAGCGCGGCACACAACAGGTCTGCAGATGGCCCAGCAGCAGGGACCCAGGGCCAAGACGCCACCCAGGCAGATGGCTGGTCGGCCCGCAGCGCCGCAGCACCCGACAGACTGCAGGACCTAGACCAGCCCACTTCCCAGGCCACGTCACCATCTGGGGACAAAGACAAGAAGGGAGCCGTTCCAGGTGATGGACAGGAGGAGCCTGAACAGGTCACGTCTCTGCTTCCCCAAGAGCCTGCTGCCCTGCAGGTGCCCGGGAGCCCCCAGAGTCCGGCGTGGGACCAGCTGCCTGAAGACAGGCGGGCGGCTTGGAGTCCCGCGGTCTGGACAAGTGACACCCAGGGCAAGGAAAGGACCCCGCAGACGGCGAGTGTCCTCGGGCAGCTGGAACCGGCTGCAGCCACCCCGGGAGCTATGGCTCCTTCCGCCCTCGATGCTGACGCTCAGCCCCTGCAGGCCAGCAGCCCCGAGGCCTTTGACCCGGACAGCGGGGCTCTGCTGGCCAGTGAGTCCCAGCTGGTGATGGAGGAGGACTCCACGGACAGCTCGAGGGACCTGCAGTTCCAGTCGTTCCCTCCCTCCCCAGGGGGCAGCTCCCCGCCCTCGCCGGGCCCCAGGCAGCTGGGCCGGGGCAGGCTTCTGGACTCCGACCTGTACGAGGCCGACGAGGAGAACAACTACATGCGCTCCATGAGCAGCCTGCTGGGCGGCGGTGAGGGCTCCATCAGCTCCCTGGCCGACCTGCTGGTGTGGTCCGAGTCCACCATGGGCATGGGCATGGCCGTGGGCTTCCTGGCCTCGGGCCACAGCTCCCCCACGGACCTGCTGCACAGCACGGGGCCCAGCCTGCGCTCGGTGTCCAGCATCCTGGGGAACGCCAGCTCGGCCTTCTCGTCCGGGCTGACTTCTGGCACCGGCTCGGCTCTGCGCTCCGTCACCCACGTGCTGGAGACGGTGGAGCGGCGGACGATGGAGGGCATCCGATCCGCCATGCGCTATCTCACCAGTCACCTCCCTCTGCGCCGGGCCCACGCCGGCCCCAACGGCGACTAGACCCCGCCCACGGAACCCCGAAGGACTGGCGCACGGGCTCTGCGCCTCGGACAGCCCTGGGGCCCTGCTGCCTGGCCCGCCCCTGCCCTGGACGGCTCCCCCAACACCCAGTAATAAAATCACCGGAGAGCGTTTATTTTCTAAGCGCCAGCCTCACCCGGTGTCCATGCGGTGGGCAGCAGGGCGGATGGACACGAGGGGCTCAGCGTGTTCTGGAAGCAGATTGGCCCCTGGGGACTTACGCGTTGTACAAATTTAGGAGCTGGGGGCAAAGCTGCAGAATTAAGAGTGTGGCAGGGCTGGGGGGAGGGTGTTGGGGTCTCAGACCTACAAAACCTCATCCCAGCTGGACCACCACCAGGTAGGTTCTGGAAGAATCCACACCTGGGCCTGCCCCGGGCTGAGGCTGGCCCAGCAGGCTCTGGTCACCTCGGTGTGGCTCTGAGAGTCAGTGGAGGGTGGAGGGTGGAGGGTGGAGGGTGGAGGGTGGAGGGTGGAGGCGCCAGGTCAGATGGGCGTGTGTCGGGACCTGTGCACCGCCACTTGCCCTGTGCAGGTGCCTCACTCTCTCTCTCAGCCTCTGTTCCCCAGCCGGGAACAGACAAGCTTCCCATCCCAGCGGCGCTAGGAGCCAGAGGAGTGGCCCCGCGCGGTGTCTGGCCCTTTACGAGCACCCACACTGCAGCTGCTATCATCACCACCCTCCAGGGACTGGAGACGGTGGGACAGTGATCCATGTGGGGGCCACCCACCAGGATGCCTTGGACTAAGGGGGTTCCTGGGATGCAGGGCTTTCAGATTGAAAACTGGGGCTGGCGTTGTGGCATAGCTGGTTAAGTCGCCGCCTGCAATACCTGGATCTCATTTAAGCTCTAGTTCGAGTCCCAGCTGCTCCTGATTCCTGCTTCCTAACGCGCAACCTGGGAGGCACCAGGGACGGTTCAGGTGGTTGGGCCCCTGCCGCCCACGTGGGAGACCAGGACTGAGTTCCTGGCTCCCGGCTTCAGCCTGGCCCAGCCCATTGCAGGCATTAGGGGAGTGAACCAGCAGGGAGAAGTGCTGTCTGTCTTTTCTGTCTCTCTGCCTTTCAAATAAATAAACCAGAAAACTGGAAAGTGCCAGGCAAACCAGATGAGTTTAGACCTAGGTCTCTTCTTGCAGTACTTACTGTTGTCTTCAAGTCTCACCATCTCAGAAAGCATTAACAAGGGCAAGACCCGAGTGTAGGCGAGGGGGAAGCCACTAGCTCACTTCTCTGAGAAGAACCGAGGGGCGTAAGCTCTCCGGGATCACGGGCAGCTGAGCCGCTGCCCTGGAGGCACAGGCTCACTCCCCAGCTGTGTGAGTGGCTGATGTCACCAGCCTGGCCTTTGCTGCAGGTGGCTCATGTAAGGAAGTCAACACCAGGTCCCAGGGGGCTGTGGAGATGAGCCAGGTGTGTGTACCCCGTTTCCTCCAGCAACTGCCACTTCCTGTGGGTGCAGCAAGGACCCACATCGACAAAGCAGGTTATTCAGGGGCGCAAGATAGAGTCGGATCCCAGCAAGCAGGGGCCTCCGACACGCAGAGTCAGACCCCAAGAGAGGAAGGGAGAGGATGCCCCAGACAGAGGCAGCAATGGGCTGGAGGAGGGGCCTGCTGGGCGGCCGATGGGGGAGGGGAGGGCAGACTGGGGCCCACTGCGGGGCACACAAAGCTGCCAGGTGGACCCTGAAATGGGCTCGTCCATGCTTCCCGCCAATATGTTTTGACATCTACCACATGCCAGGTACTGCTAGACACTGAAACCACAACAGGCGACCCGAACATCGGAAGGCACAGAAGTCAAATCCAAGCCATTTAAGGAAAGGGATGGTGTGATTGACATTGTGGTCCAGCGCGTTAAGGCGCCACTTGCAACACCAGCATCCCACATCTGAGTGCTGGCTCCAGACCAGCTGCTCTGCTTCCAGTCCAGCTCCCTGCACATGTACCTGCGAAAGCAGTGGAAGACGGCCCAAGGGCTGGAAGAAGCTCCTGGCTCCTGGCTTTGGATCGGTGCAGCTCCAGCTGTTGCAGCCTTTTGGGGAGTGAACCAGAGTATGGAAGATCTCTCTGTCTCTCCCTCTCTCTCTCTCTCTGTAACTCTACCTCTCCAACAAATAAATAAAACCTTTAAAAATAAAAAGATCAATCAATCTCTCCATATAACTCAAATAAATAAATCAATCTTTAAAAAAAGGGGAGGGGATGGCACAACTGCCTAGCGTGGGTGTGGCTGGATCCAGGCTTTGTCTTTCCTGCTCTGTTCACCTCTGCCGGCCCCTTCCCTTCCCAGCGGACGGCCAAATTTCTAGAAAAGGAGAGAAGCTGCCCCCCCACCCCCGCCCCCGCTGGCTCTGGTGGAAAAATCCTCAGGGCTGGCCGGGCCCTGCCCCTTAGCCAGGTGACAAAGTGCCCTCCCAGGACCAATCTCCGAGGTGACAGGAACACAGCACCTTGTCACCTGCCTGGGGCAGGGCCAGGCCAGCATCAGGCATTCCCCCCAGGCAGTCGTCCCGGGGCCAGCAGAGGGTGGACGGCCAAGCACATCCTCTGCTCCACAGGGCCTGGGCTCCGGCCCCTCTCTGCGTGAGAAGAGGGAGTCAGTGCCCCCTGGGAAACGGCCCGGTTTTCCATACCAGGAAGGGGAGCACAGCGGGGTCCCCCTGTGTCTCCCAGGAAGAGAGAGACTTCACTAAGTACCCCTGGTCTGCCATCAGGGCCCAGCCCTGCAGCTCAGTCCCTTCCCTTTGCCTTTCTCTGTCGGGTTGTTCTTAGAACCGGACCAAAGCCCCGCAGCCCAGCCACGTTCCTCCCTCCGCAGCCTCTCGTCCAGACACAGTGCAATGTTGTATTTGTCCTCCCATCGTGGGAATGCACCGTTTAGTCCCCCAAGTCTTACAATGATGCACCAAGGGGTGGGAACTTCAGATAATTACAGGGTTCAGAGTTAGGGCCTGGGGGGTGATTCCATTCCGTTGCTTGGCTGGGGCCCCCAAGGTTGAATCCTGGTGATCCCAAAGTTGACAGTCCCCTGCCTGGAGGGGACCCAGCTGGTGCTGAGAATTGAGGTGCCACACCTTCTAGATCCCCCGCCCAAGCTTGGGGCCTGCTCACCACCCTGCCCCTCACTGTGTGAGAGCAGGCATCCTTTCTCTAGGCAGGACAGCCATCCCTGCGGACGGCCAGGAGTCCACGGCAGGTTCAGGGTGCTAACACCCCAGCTTGCCAGGGCTCGGCTAGCCCAACATACCAGCAGGGCCTGGCAGACGTCACGAGGGGCCACGTGGCCTCCGCCTCCAGCGTGGTGAGCACTGTGTTAGGCTGCGGCGAGCACTGTGTTAGGCTGCCCAGACCTCCGTCAACAAAGGCCTTGTCCCGTAGTGCTGGGGAGGGCGGGGTTCTGGCAGGGATCAGCTCAGAGCAAGTACCCCGCCCTAGGCCATGCTGCCCCGTGGCACCAGCAGGGGTCGGCGTTGAGCCTTGGCGGCTGGCTGCACTTCCTCTCCTCGGCCTGCCCCCCGCGGCACACTCCTCCTTGCAGGGTGTGATGGGAAACAAACATCTTGCACACCAAATCCTGGCTCAGGGCCTGCGTTCCAGGAAACCACAGCTCCGAGCAGAGGCAGAGAGGTGCGTGCTTGGGGAGGGACCCACGAATGCACACGATGGGAAAAGTTCAAAGAATTTTTTTTTTTTGACAAAAGGTAAGAAAATTGAGGCCACTTTGAGGATGGTAAAGGCCTGAATGTCTGTCACTGTTTGTGCGCTGGCGGGACCGTATTCTTTGACCCGCTGGTTAAAATCATCAGGTGACCATGGTCCAGTTAACAGGTGGGGTGTAGGCGCAGGCTCTGTCAAGGAAAAGAAACAAAAAACCAAAGTGATCACAGATAAGAGCAGACCCCAAGGAG